>NC_141685.1:640872473-642121339 GCF_964263255.1 Lissotriton vulgaris | reverse complement strand
TTCGTAGCGCACCCTGCATCGCATTTTGCGATGCAGGGCGCGCTCCAAAATTCGTTTTATTAATTAAATTGTTTACTTACCTTCAATTATCCATACTCCAGTTTTTAGCACCCCCCACCCTGCCCCTCCCCCGCCCCGCCGCTCCGCCCCAACGAAACTCCCTCCAAGGGCCGTGGCTGGCATGGGGTGTGTTGTTGGATGGGTGATGGGTGACATGAGAATATGGGTCCCCTGCATTACAAGCTTCCTATAGCGGCACTGTCTCTGCGATGGCACCTCCGTATGAGAAGCTAGAGCATCTTTCTGGGTGATACAGAACTTCCCAGTCTCTTACCTGAACCGCTGAGATATATGGGCATAGTGAATATCAAAGCCATAGAAAGGGACTAGAGTGGCATGGTGAAATAAGAGATACTTGAAGTAATAGATGAGAATGTATGTAGACAATCTCTTTACTGGAAGAATTTGGAAAGCCGATAAAATAAGGTAGTTGCAAGCATAGCACCTATTTATCAGCCTCACTGCGTCTGGGTAAAACTGGAAAGAAAAGTCGACATACATGGTATGCGATGGGATAATATTAAAAGGTGACAAGCTGCAAATTCAACCAATGCCTTACGAGGGCTCTCGCCAGGAAGAAAATTGCTGAAGGAAGATGACTCAAAGTCCCTTCTGTATCCTATACATGCATGTATGTGTGTATTTAATTCATTGTGTGTATTTTGTGCCGAGTGTAATGGAGCCAAACTTGTCTGTAGTCAGCCCTAAAACCAGAAACGTTACAACTTAGAATTACCCTAGGGATGTCATCTTTCTTGTGTCTGTGGAGGAGGCTGTCATTGTAGTCCATATTCTATGTCTATGACAGTTGTCATATAGTCCTATTTTTATGTTAAAGGTTGCTGCAAACTGTAGTCCTACTTCTATATCTATGACCTGTCCTAGTTTTTTTGGGAGAACCTGGTCACCCAATCTTGTTGAAGAGATATTTACGAATAGTGCAGGTTCTCTTCTGGATGCACCTTGCTTCAATCAGAAGCCTATTCAAATGTACTAGAACCCCAGTGAGATGGTAATTTATCTTGGCTACTGAGATTAGTCTTGGCACTGCAACAAAATATGCATTCAGATTTGGCAGGTGTTGTTTCGGTATGGCTGAAAGCAAGGGCTTGCATAGTCCAATTTTGAGGGGACTAGGGATTGCGCAACTTGTATGAGATCTTGAGTAAACAGGAATGGTTTAATTCTATGTAGAAGTTTGAATTTGAACTTTCCTTTGCAACGACATTGGTGTGGACTTGAAAATTGCTATTCTTGAGATTCTGCTCTCTTTGCTACAGTAGAGATGTGAGTTTGAAAATTGAGATTATTATCCAGTTGGAAGTGTTGGGATTTAGTGCTATTGATGATGGATTGATGGCGATCTATAAAGTTGAAGGCATTGAGCTTGATTCCACCACAGTTGAGCAATTAGGGGCAGAAATTAAATTTAAATTTAACTTTGGAAGAATACAGCTTTATGTGGTAATGCATCATTCATGATTACGTTTTATCTTAAACACGTTCCGCACCTTACTCACCGTCTCCACCTCCAGGAATTTCGCGCATGGCCTAAAACTCTCCATCACTCCATCCCAACTCTTCCCGGGCAGAACAACCCTCACTATATACAATAACGGGATCATCCTAATTCAATCCACAGACAAGAACCTGGAACTACTAGAAAACCTGTTCCCCACGTTCAAACAACACCTCGCCAGTCATCGGACCCCCACTCATAGCACCTGCAGGCCTATCACCCCTGAATTCACAGCCTCCAATCAACCCCAAAACGACACGCACCTTCCCCCCACCCCCGGCACCTTAGACATTCACCCACCTAATGTAGCTACCTCGCACTCCACAGTTACAGACATAGATCCTTCAGCCGCACATTCCAGCGGCACCCCCTTCCCCCCTACAACCTCACCTTGTCATCCTCTCATACCACACCCATCCCTGACACCACAGCCTCAAACCACATTCATTCTAACCTAGCCCAGCCCCGAAACGACATGCACCTCTCCTTTACTCCCGACACCCTAGTCACTCACCCACTTACTGTAACTACCTCACTCCCGTCGAGCACAGACATAGATCACTCCCCCTCCTACACCAACCACCTCACCCCTTCCCCTCACACACCAGCCCTCACCCACTTTCCCACCCCTGATACCACAGCTCCCACCCAAAACGACATGCATCACCCCTTTACTCCCGGCACCTTAGTCATTCACCCACCTACCGTAGCTACCCCTCATCCCTCAAACACAGACATAGATCTCTCTCCCGCTTACAACAACCACCCCACCCCTTCCCCCTACTCACCAGCCCTCATCCCCGTTCCTCTCATCCCCGTTCCTCTCACCCCTGATACCACAACTCACACCCACAACCCGCCTAACATAGATCAACATCAGACCGACACACACAAAGGCAAACCCCACCCTTTCCCCCCCCCCATTCTCAGCCCCCACTTCCTCCCATTAACTAATCACACAGAACACACCACCTCCATTAACTCAACTCCACCCTCTCAAAAAAGAACCATCTACAATCCCGCTACCCTCCCCAGTCTCACCCCCCACTACCCAACCTCCACCCCCTCCACCACTAATAAATGCCCATCCTCCACCTTGCACTCTACGCCTACCACCAATACTCTCATCCACACCACCAACCTCTCCCCTATGTCATCCACGCCCGACCCTCCCATCCCCACCTCCAACACACTTCCCACAATAGACCACATTACGGCCTCCCTCCTCCAGCTCAAAGAAGACATGTACATCATCAAACAACAACTACTCTGCCTATCACACTCCAGTCACCCCTCACCCAACACCCTCCACCAGATCAAACAAGACATTCACAACATCAAACAAATACTCAGCACACACCCCAGACACCACTCACGCGCCTCCACCATCACCTCCCCCCCCCCAAATGGTCCTCCACCCGGGCGGCGAACACTCGCACTCGACTCCCACCGCATTGGACCTCAATCCCTGTTCACAATCGTGAAAACCGCCCCCATCGCTCCTGCAACCCTCTCTCGGACCTAGACACAACCACCCTCCTCCGCTCCTATGACTCAGGCCCCCATAGCATCACACCCGACACTCTCACTGCCCTTCCCACGATTCACTCCAATCCCCTTAGAACCCCCACACTGAACAACAGAATCGCTATCCATAGTAACCTGAGTAAAGTCCCCCTCGCTCTAGAACACCCTTCTGCCCTCGACACACCCCGTCTCAAATGCACTCTCCTCAACTGCAGATCAGCCGCTAGACACTCCGCCGCTATCGCCGATCTCATCCTAAAATTGGATCTTGACTTAATCATCATGACTGAAACATGGCTAACATAATCTTCTACACCTATAATGGACATTCTGGTTCCCCCCAACTACCACATCACTAGACTTGACAGGTCTGGCAATAAAAAAGGTGGCGGAATCGCATGTATATACAGGAGCAACCTCTCTGTCTTGAAAGTAACTTCCCCTTCCATACCCTCCCCAACGTCCTGTGAATACATCTGCCTCGATATTATCAGTGAGGGCAAACAGATCTGCACTCTTCACGGCGTTTACCACCCACCCGGTGACAACCTTACCTTCTCCCAACAAATCATGGACATGATCTCAACCAACTCCGGGCGACAACTCACACAAATATACCTTGGTGACTTCAACCTCCACTGGAACGATCACAATGATGCAGTGGTAAAAGGTCTGAAGAATTTCCTTAACGCCCTTGACCTCACCCAAATTTGCAACAGTCCAACACACGAGAAAGGCTCTATCCTTGACCTTATCATCTCCAAAGAGGACTCTATCCAACTCGAATCTATCCAACCCTGTGACTGGTCAGATCATCATATTGTCACATTCTTCATCAATGAAAAAGTTAAATTTAACCCTGTTCAATCCGCCAGGCCCAAAGTCTGGAAAAGAGACATGAAAAAACTAAACTCAAACTCGCTGCCCCCCAACAGCTGCAACTTACTACTTCCTCCTGCTGGCGTTAAGGACGTCCAATCCTTGACTGATCACTATCTTAACACTATGACCTCAATAATTAATGAAGTCGCACCCTTGCAGCTAAAAAAAGCCACCGCAAAATGACGATAGACGCGCCATGCGAATGGCAGAGCGCACCTGGAGATCAGCTCCCTCTGCACTGAACCTAAAAAACCTGAAGAAAAAGAGAAATGCCTACTTCAGGAAAATAAAACGATCAAAATCAGACTTCTTCAGCCGTCAGCTCGACCAAGCCAAAAATCGTCCGAGAAAGCTGTTTGAGAGCTTATCCGAACACAATCCAAAGAACAACCCCAACCTCTCAACACTATGTGCGAAGCTCCCTCCTGCGAAGACTTCGCCTCTTTCTTTAACCAAAAAACTGACAACATAAAGAATGATCTCCTCATGGACGCAAGCCTCTTCCCCAAACCCCAGCGCATAGCACCCACTAAACCAAAAAACAATGCCTCCTGGTCAACCTTTGTCACCTACACGGAAGAAGAAATTGGCAAACGGCTCAGCACTCTGAAACCATCCAATCACCTCACGGACCCCGTTCCCGCTAACGCTGTCAAAGTCCTTACCCCGTCGCTCCTTCCACTCTGGACCATAATCATTAACAGCTCACTTCAACAAGGGATCATTCCCGACTCCCTCAAAGTCGGACAAGTCACACCTTTGCTAAAGAAACCTACAGCCGACCCCTCTGACCTAAACAACTACCGTCCCATTACCAACATTCCGACTCTTGCCAAACTGCTGGAAAAATGCGCACAAATACAATTGACTAAACACATTACTCAGTTTGATCTCCTCAACTCTCATCAATCAGGCTTCCGAGCAACTCACAGTACTGAAACTGCTATGACTCACATAATCGACAACGCCCTCCAAATCCTAGATCATAACGACACCTGCCTCCTCATCCTCCTTGATCTCTCCTCCGCATTTGACACCGTCAAACATGAGAACTTACTCGAACTATTAAACACAAGAATGGGCCTATCTGGAACTGTGCTCAAATGGTTTACGTCCTTTCTGCATAACAGGTCGCAGAAATTCAAGAGCAACAACTTGATGTCCGCGTCAAGACCTGTATCGCTAGGCGTACCACAAGGATCCTCCCTATCCCCAACTTTGTTCAACTTAGTTATGGAACCTCTCACCACCTTGCTGCAAGAATCCAATGTACACTTCCACATGTATGCTGATGACACCCAACTTTATCTCAAACTACAATCACCCAAAGACATCACGCTCTTGAACTCAACGATCAGAAGCACCCAATCTTGGTTGGCCGCTAATCATCTCAAACTCAATGCCCTTAAAACAGAGTTCCTTCTGATCTCACCACCCGCGAAGATCACTACCGCACAAATGTGGCTTAAAGACCTAACGGCACTTAATGTTCAACCCACCATTGTGGACTCAGCAAAATCTTTGGGCATAACACTTGACACCAATCTCAGCATGCAGGAACACATCAACAAAGCAACTAAGGGAGCGAACTACCAAATCAACACCCTTAGGAAACTTAAACCTTTCCTTCCAGCCAAAGACTTCCAAACTGCGGTACAATCACTAGTCATACCTCGAATAGAATATGGCAGCACCGCCCTCTGCGGTCTCCCCCTAGCTACTACGGCATCCATAAGAGCCTCTTTAAACGCCGCAGCGAGACTTATCACTGGATCAAAAAAACACTCACACATTTCCCCTGACTTCAAATCCCTGAACTGGCTGCCGTTTGAAGCCAGAATACACCTGAAAATCGCTTGTTTGACGCACAAGGCTGTCCACCTGAGCTCACCTAGATACCTCGCTCAGAAGCTGACGATTTCTGGAGGCTCCAGAAACACTAGAGGCACAAACAATCTTTTGCTAAAGCCTAAAAGATTCCGCAAGGAAAAAACCTATGAACGTTCCTTCTCGGGAATGGCTCCCAGGATTTGGAATTCGCTTCCCCCTGAAACCAGGCTCATCACCTCCTCCATACTTTTCAAGAAAGAAGTAAAAGCGATCTTCATGGCTAAATGCACTTGAACCACTACTGGGGATAAAACTACAAAGACTCGTTACTCATCTGTACTAATTGTTCGAACCCTTTGTATTTTTATTTTGACTCTGAATTTGATTTACTTGACTGTTTTATGATATCACTTCAATGTACTTCTAACATGATTGATGTATCTGCGTATACATGCTCCCCTCCTCTGTAAAGCGCTCTGATATCTGCGAAGATCTTGTTCGCGCTATATAAAACTTTCAAAATAAATAAATCTAAGACGATCAAAGCATTCAATGTCTTTTGGGATGGAAGTGTTAGATACCAGCTTTGATGAGGTAGAAGAGGTTAGAGATTTCAGTAGTGTGCACAGAGGCTCTTCATTTTTATTTTATTTATTTTTTTAGTTTTCTATAGCTCGAACAAGACCCAGAGTAGGGTATCAGAGCAATTTACAAAACAGAGCAGAGCAAGTATAAAACATTTTGCAAGAGCAGAGCAGAGAAAGTATCACAACATTATTAACAAGGTTCGACAGGAACCAGAAGCGATAAAATTGAATGATTTGTTCTGAACACTAGGAACAAGTTTGAGTACAAGGACGTCATAGAGGCAAGGGAGTCATTAGGAGAGTGTAGAACATTTTGAAGTAGTGGACTGGATCAGTGCCTTGCAAGTCTTTTTTTTTTACTTTATTTTCTTTATTTGGATGTCAACAGAAGTCATGACAGGCACAATAAACTGGATGTACAAAACCAGAGAGAGAAAAAAACAAAATACATGAGAAACAATACTACAAAAAAGTTATCCTGCATAAACAAGCAAAGACGCAACAAACAAGAGCAAGAAAGCAAAACATCGACTTAACCATTAATTATGAGACCGAATGGGCAGGGTGCCAGCAGCCAAACAGTGAGACTAAGGGGGAGAACTATAGATAGAGATTACATTTAGCCCTTCTCAGGGATGTAGATCAGTGCTTAAACCATTCCTTTAAAGAGCCCATATCCTAAAAGCCAGCACCGGCCTCCTTCTTCCCCTTAGTAAAAAAACGGAAGACTCCAGATTATACAAAGCTAACATCCTAGCTCTCCAATGATAGAAAGTGGGGGCTTCCGGACTTAGCCATTGAGACGTGATACACAGCCGGATCGTAGCCTACAAACAAAAAAGCAACAACATACCTAGATCTTTCAACCGTGCCAGTATTCTCACACCCCATTATCAGCAACTCTGGGGAGATTACCACCGGGATATCCAGCACCATATTTATAAAGAACTCGACTTCACAGAGAAATTCCCCCAGATTTGGACACGAGTAGAACATGTGTATAGCATCGGCCGCTCGGAGCCCACACCTACCACAGCAATCACCCTTCCGACTCCCCCACTTTGCAATCTTTGCCGGTGTATAGTATAAATCAAACATTGCCATATAGCTTTGAGTCCGTAAGCTACCAGAGAATAAAACATGGCTTGCTAAATCCAGTGCGGGCCTTATATCAACCCCAGTCTTGCCAAATTTTCCCTCCCACTTAATGTTCTGTATATCGAGATCATCCGGAAAACCGGATAACAAATATTGATAAACTGTACCTATTCTAACTTTCCTTTGAACAAATTCACTTAGAGTAATCTTTTCAAACATTGTGGGGGTATCATGGTAGTGTTTATCAATAAAGCTTCTGATCTGGAGATATTTAAAAAAATCATGAATATTTAGATGAAACTTTTCCCTTAAGAAAGAGAAAGAAGCCATTTGCCCACCCAGACCTTGATCGCCTATATCCTTCAAACCTGATAGCTGCCACCTAAACATAACCTGATCCTGGAAAATGGATGGCAAAACTCCAGCGACCATAAAGGGTGTATAAAAATGTATATTTGGAATTGCCCATTTGTGACAAATTTTCCGCCAGATAGAAAACACAGCCCGATGACTTTAAACCTTGCAAGTCAGTGAAATAGCCAGTATGATAGAAGTGCCCCACACAGTGAGGCATATGCGTAATTAAGCAAGGAATTTGCTCATGAGGAATGATTTTGCTTCCCTTTTGAATAGTGGCGTAGAAGAGACTTTTCTGATGCTAGTAGGTAGGGTCTTCCAAATTCTTGATGCCGCTCCAGAGAATGCACTGTCCAAAGTTTATTTCTTGCTGAAGCGAGAGGGTTTCACGAGTAGATTGTTGGAGCTCCTAGAGTGTCTGTTTCCTCCTGATAAAGTACGTTTTTGGGAAAGGTAATTGTAATTGTAAGTATTCTTATATAGCGCTACTGCCACCCTACGGGTATCCTGGCGCTCAGATATAGGAACACATAGCCATCATGGTGAAAGAATAAGAAGAGAGAACACGAAGGATCAAGCTTTCGGAAAGAGCCATGTTTTAAGCTCTTTCTGAATTCAATTAGAGAATCAATCTGTCTAATCCTCTGTGGTAACTCATTCCACAGATGAGCACCGACCACACTAAAATTCCTCCCCCCCAACCTAAAGCGTTTAAATCTCGGAATTACCAGCAAACTGGCGCCAGAGGAGCGAAGCTGTCTCCGAGGGAGATACCAGGCAAACCTTTCCTGTAGTGGGACTGGACCCGATTCATGTATAGCTCTGTACACCAGGCAGAGAGATTTAAAAAGGACCCTTTCTTTGATTGACAACCAGTGGGGTTCTCTCAGGGCGTAAGTAGATGACGAATTACGTTGCAGGTTCAGCACCAGTTTTGCAGCAGCAGACTGGACTCTCTGCAGACCCTGAAAGATGTACTGAGGGACCCCCAGATACAAGGAGTTACAAAGTTACAATAGTCCAGTCTGCTCATCACTGGGCTGCTTACTACCAGGGAGCGCAGATCCTTCGGTAGAATTGGAAGTATCAGGTGCAGCAAACACAAGAGGCCAAAGCACACGCTGGCTGTCTTGTTTGCCTGCGACTCCATTTGGAGGTTCTTATCTATTAGGACCCTCAGATTGAGTATTGTACTGGCGGAACCAGTGGATCCTCCTCGGGGGTAAGCCTAAACTCCACTAGTATATGCGTAGGCAGCTTCGCCGATGTGCAGTATAACACCTTGGTCTTCCCTCCATTTAACTGCAGGGAGTTCCTCCGCAGCCAATCTGCGGTCTGTCGCATACACTCTTGGAACATGTCCATAGAGACTGCCTGTTTTCCTTCCAAGGAAAACGCCAATTGCGTATCGTTCGCGTAGTTGACCAAGTCAACCCGAACGATTTAATAATGGGAAATAGCAGCTGCAAATAAATGTTAAAGAGGATAGGGCTGATGGCAGAGCCCTGTGGTACCACATAGACTATATGTGATTTGCCGAATGCAAACGGTGCCAAGGTTACCATCTGCTGTCTCCCTGTCAAATAAGACCGCAGCCATTGCAAGGCCCGTCCCTTCACCCCTATACTCTCCAGTCTCTCCAGCAGGATTGAGTGGCTCACTGTGTCGAACGTGGCCGACATATCAGGAAGCACTAAAACAGTGGCATTCCCGTTGTCGGCCTGCATCCGCAAATTATCCATTATAGTGGACAGAGCTGACTCCGTCCCTTGCCCAGGCCGGAATCCGAACTGGTCCTTGTCTAACAGATGATGTTCCTCCAAGAAGCAAGATAAAGATCTGCATACTGCCTTTTCCAGGATTTTATTTGGAAAGGGAAGGAGGGAAATTGGTCGGAAATTTACCGGATTTGTTGGATCCAAAGAGGGGTTCCTAATCAGGGGCGTCACCACCGCCTGCTTCCATCCCTCCGTGACGGTGCCTACTTCCAGGGACTGATTGCATATCTGTCGTAACCAGGGAAAGGTCATTTGGCCATAGGTCTTCCACACTTTCTGAGGCAGGGGGTCAAAGGGAGATCCTGAGGTTATGCTTTGTGCCAGGGTGTTAAAAGTGAGATCGGTAAATGAGCAAAGTTCTTTTTTTAATGTGCGGGTATGCGGAAATAATATAACCAAGAAACTATTATAAAAGCAAGTTTAAAAATCTCGATCTACTAGATTAAAAGTTTTCATGCTACAACAATTCACAGCAGCTAAGCAGCCTATAAAGAGACCGCTCCGATGTCCCTTCTCAAACTCGACACCAGGACCTGTCAGTACCTTATCTTAGGTACGGTGGTATTGTGGTGTAGAGCTTTATGAGTGATGCAGGCCATCTATAGGTGGATTCTAGCTTGGTAGGGTAGCCAGTTGAGCACCTTCAGGTGTGGTGATATATGGTTAAATATCCTAGATCCTATTAGGAGTATTGCTACTGCGTTGAGACAGACTTTTAAAGGGCTGTTGAGATTTTGGGAAGCACCAAGAGGGTAGTGCATCCGTACTCCAACCTTGAGATGACTAAAGCCTGAACTTCAGTTTTGAGGTCAGGGTTCTCTATGAATGGTTTAATTTTTCTGAAATAGCTGAGGTGAAAACTGGCATTTTTAGCCAACAAGTTGATATGTGTTTGCATGTTAAGGTTCTTGTCCAGTGTAACTCCAAGCGATTTGGTGGAATCCACCATAATCGGTGTGCAATTTAGATCAGTAATCATCTTGGTCCATTCCTTTAATTCCAGAGAGTTTTTTTGAGGGGTGGAGATTAAGAAAAATTAAGTTTTTTGTGAGTTGAGTTGAGGAGGTTGGTCCGTTAGCCAGTGGATGGTCTTTTCGAGAGCTTGATTCATCATCTTTATCTCTTCGATTAAGGTGATCTTGATGTAAGTTGAGTGTCGTCCGCGTGCATGTGGAAGAAGATATTCGCCTGATGTAGTAGTGCAGTTAGTGGTTCGACATAAAGGTTGAATAGCGCGGTGGATAGGGTTGAGCCTTGTGGTACTCCTAGTATTTTCGGTGGGAGAAAGATTATTATTCACCATGAACGATTGTGTTCTGTTTTCCAGAAAGGATTTGAACCACTGAAGGACTGTGCTGGATAAACTCATCCTGTTTTCCAGTCTGCTTTTGTCGTTATTGACCATGTCAAGGGCTGAAGAGAGGTCAAGCAGGACTAGTAGGCCGGTTTCATTACGTTCAAGGGCGAGGAGGGCGTAGTCTACTATATGCAGAATAGCTGTTTCTGTGCTACGCCCTGGTCTGAAACCCGATTGGCAGTCGTTCAGTAGTTTGAAATCTGTGATGTGTTGGTTCAGTTGTTGCTGAACATATTTTCCAGGACCTTGGCTAGCATTGGAATGTTGGTTATAGTTCGGAAGGTATTAAGGTCGGAGGTGTTTGCTGTCTTTTTTTTAGGATAGGGGTGACTTGACCAATTTTTAGGCAATCCGGGATGTGACCTTGCGCTAGGCAGGCGTTTATGATTTTGGTCCAGAAAGGGGAAATGAGACGATAAATGTGCGGAAGCCAATTTGAGGGGGCAGGGTCTTTGAAGTAGTTATTGGATTTGATACTTGCTAAGATTTTGGTGATATCACTGAGATCGTAAAGTTTGAATGTAGACCAATGAGGGTTATTTTTGGGCAAAGGTAGATCAGGTTGTTTAGGATTTTCAGCTTGTGTGCTTTTTGGGATGGCTGAATTATTTGCTGCTGTCCTTAGCTCGAGTTGGAGGGAGTTGGTTTTTGCTGTGAAGAGGGTACAGAGTATGGATGTTAAATACCTTGGAGGAGTGGTGTAGGGTTCAAGATTTAATATGGATTGAGAGCAATGAAGAAAATCCTTTTAGTAGTGCTCATCTGAAGAGCATTTGTTTCATGAATGTTTAGAAGCATGGCATGGTTCCCAGTTTCCAACACCACAGAGAGATTGAGGAGATTCAAAGAGAGACAGTAGCTAAAAATCACCTTGACCTGTTTTAAGGAGAGAGCTTCCTTCAATTTCCCTGGTACCTTTTCTCCCTAAGTGTACCCCCACTCCATAGCTCCTTCCCACATCTTCTTGCTTCTTCCCAAATCTTTTTCGTGTCTGTTCTAGCCCCATCCAACATCCCCTCATGCTTGTCAGCCCTCCCAGAACAAATTTAATGGTGGCCGCTGTATGATCCCCAGTGAGCAGATGCATAGGCCCTGGACCCCCACCACTCAGGCCCTGGTCCCCACCACTTACCTGGGACTGGTCCTCTGACCGGTCTAGGCCCTTTCAGATCCAGCTTTGCACCACAAGGCCTGTGCCTCACTCCTCCTGTAGCCTCCTTTTTACTCTCTCTCTCACTCACTCTACTCTCACTTTCTATCTCGTGCCTATTTTCAACTTTCGGTGCCTTATCTTATCAGTGCCTCTTTCTCTCTTATGCCTCTCTTTTTGTGCCTTCAGCCCACTTCCTCAAATGTTTTCTTGCTCTCTGCTTTCTTCTTCTCAATTTTGCATAGTATGTCTCTCCCTCCTTCTCAACTCAAGGTCCTTTCTGCTCTCTTTTCCGTTTTAATGCCTCTCTCTTTTCACCTCTCAAGTGCCTTTCAGCCTTCTGCTCTTTCTTCACCTCCCCCTCCCACCACTCTTGTTCATCTTTTTGGGCATTTTCCTCCTCATGCGCCTTTCTTTACGTTTCTGCATTCAGCTTCCGTTTTTTTTAGTGCTTCTTCTCTCCTCTTCACTTGCCTGCGTGTCCCTTACAGCTCCCTTAGCCCCCACAACTGAACTTTTTCCACCTCTCCCTGCTCCTTGCCAGCTTCCCAAGTTGTGCTTCTTCCTGTGTCTTCTTTCCATCCGCTCTACCCCACCCACAACCCCCTTGTGCTGCTCCCCCTCCCATGACCCAGTTCAGTTCAGTTCATATGTCTTTATTTCGAGTTATTTTCATCATAAAAGACAATACATATTAAAATACATCCTTATAAAAGATAAAAACACGAAATAAGCTAAAAAAAAACATCAATAAAATCAAAATAATAATACAATACATAGGAAGGACAAGGTATCATGGCTGCTTAAAACCAGTCGGATGGTTACTCTTTGTTCATTATAATCCACACCCTTCCTAAAAACTTCGCTACCGCAATTACAATGGGTTAGCTAGTGTCCGTCCTCATAATCCTTAAAGCTTCCAACCCAACCCTGGTGCCCATATTGCAGCAGATGGGTTTAAGCCATTTTGCCCGAGGGGCTGCATACGCCGGGCATTCGAAGAATATATGTCCAACGGATTCCTCACGGGCAGGGCACCAACGACAGAAAATATCCTTCTGGCCCTTCCAAGTTTTGGTAAATAATCTGGTGGGAAGCGAGCCGACCCGTAGCTGGTGGTACAATTTCCTTTTGCTAGACCTGGTAATAATGTCCCAGTAATCTTCCAAGAAGGGGTCGATTTTATGCTCCAGAAACAAACCAGACAAAGAAGATGCTGATGTTTGGCCGATCCGCTTCTGGCAGGATCTCATCACCGCGCCACGAATCCGGGATACTAGCCCCCTTAGCAATTGCATTTCCCAGAAACACTATATATGGAATCCAATTAGTTGGATCAGATTTAAAGACGTCTGCTGGGATGTAATCCATTCCCGGGGCCTTTCCACTGGCAATCTTTTTCAGGGCTGCCTCGACCTCCATACAATCAAATGTGATTGCTTTAATATTCAGCACAGAACCATGGTCAAAGGGGAGATCAGCACTGTGTGGGGCCAGCCCAGAGAACTATGGGGCATATTACCAAGGGCCTTATCGCCGCTTTAGCCGGAATTTTTCCCGCTAAAACGGCGATAATTTTATCGCCCTATTACCTCGCTGTCGCTAACACCAGTTAGCGACAGCTAGTAGGAGATAGCGATCATCTTGGGGCCCACTTTGCATGTCAGCGATAATTATCGCTAATGACATGCAAAGTGGGCGTGCCAAGATGTTAGCGACTGTAAAAAGTCGCTAACATCGCTATCTCCTATTACCTACTTTTGGAAATATTCGCACTAAGCACGAATATCTCCAAAAGCTAACGCCTGCCCAGAGCAGTTCTTAGCCATGTTATCCAATGGTAGGTGGATAACATGGTTAAGAGCATTAGCTCGGTAATGCATGAATATCGCTGACTTTTCAGCGATATTCATGCATTTCAGCCGATTTTTATCGCTTTTGAGATAAACCTTGATAATAGCGAGGTTTATCTGCGATAAAAATCGGCGGAGCTCAGCGATAATAATATTGCCGGTAAGCCAACATAGCGATAATTATCGCTAGTTGTTGGTAATATGCTCCTGAGACTCAAAATGCTCCACCCAGATCTCACAAGGAGCGTGATTAATAGGGACCTGGGATTGTTGGGAATTACCCCATTTAACTATGTGCCAGAATTTAGTTAGAATTTTCTGCTTACTGGCTACTAGTAGGTCAGACCAATGTTGGGAGTCCCAGTCTAACTTAGCACGGAGCCGGGCTTTACGATAGTTCTGCCTCGCTCTCCTAATTTCGGGCATATTTTTAGACTTGATCGCCAATGCCAAAATACCATAAGATATCCGGCATGATTTGTTGTACCATGAGATGTTCGTAAAACGGGCAGTTGGTTTTTTGGGCTTACATGGTTTGCAGAAATGTGCTTTGAGATCATTAAAAAGGTTTTCATGTATTTTAATGATTAACCCGTTATTATATTCCTGGCGTGGAACTAAGCGCAGTACCCCCAGTGCCCTTTATACCTTTAGCCTAATCTCTACGATTGCCCCGGGGTCGATGGCAACCCGTGCCCAACGCACCCTATGTGTGTCATTTGTGAGCAGGGCATCGGCAGTGACTATCTCTGTCAAAGAATTATACTTGGATCCACCCTTTATGCGGAGGCTCAATGCAAGGGAGTTATGGTCGCTCTACAAGCTATAAAAAATCACCATGTCCTGCAATATGCCCCAGTACTCGATTTTAATGAGGACATAGTCAATTCTACTAGTGTGCAGGCCATTAGCGAAGGTTGACTTGCCCATTTTATCTGAGAGGGATCGACTGTTAAGGCAGATTCCGTCCATTTCTTGACTGGCCTGAGGTCCAGCAGGGGAATATTCCACTGTACATCTTCCTCTAACACGAGGGTATCTCCATCATAATATAGGGGCTCAAACGTACAGTTAAGGTCACCAGCAATTATTACATTGCTGGCCAGCCCAACTGAGTTCAAGAAAGTATCCAGATCAGCAAAGATTTTGGAGCCACGACCACCAGGCAGGCCCCTGTTGTACACATTTACGATAATAATATCTTTTTGTTCGGGCTGGTGCAAGATTATGACAAGAAGATCTGGGCTATCAACCACCAATTTGATTGGACTGTAATTGGTAGACTGTCTAACCCAGATGGTTAGACCCCCTGAGGGTCTACCTTTTTTCCCCCTGACAGCAGGTTTGCAGAAGTTTAAGTATCCCGGACAGTATATGGGTTCTACTGCCCAGATCTCCTGAAAAACCAATATGTCATATTTTTCTATTAGAGCTGACCATTCAACTATGGGAATTTTACTCTTCAGACCAGCAATGTTCCAAGAGATCAGCTTGGTTGTGTATACATCATTAGCTGAACAGGGCTGGACACGGGTACTGGCCAAACCAAGGCAGCTGGTTACAGAGGAGGAGGGTGCCAAAATCCCAGATACATCATTAACCATTGTTTCTTCCCCGTCGTACAGCTCACCCATATGTAACTTGCGATTCATACAAACTGGTTTTGGCTCTGGGGAACCTTCCAAATTGACTAAACCAGAGGGAGCACCAATGCTATCCATAGTATCACTAGAGGATATAATTACATCCACAAATCCTGCAACCGGAGGTACCCACATAGGGCTAATACTTATTTTTAGTTTAACCCAATCAACAGCTCCATTTCCTTTATACCCAACTGGGCTGTTTCCCCTACAGCAAGATCCCAGTCAGTCCACCCCCTCCAGGCAGAGGAATGGCTCAAAACGATTCATCAGGGGGAGTTGAAACTCCTGCCTACTAGCTGTGAATGGGCGTCTTTAGGCATTTCCCATCTATACTGCTGAGAGAAACTCTGGCCGGAGAAAGAACTAGGGTAGAAGAAGCTCAAGTCATGAGTTTGTATTCCACTATTACCACTGTACCCAGAGTCGCAGCAAATAATCCTTACCAGTCTGGGGTCCCTAAAGTTCACGATTATACAATCGCCCTCAAGATCTTTAGTTCTGTGCCCCAACCACTCACCCTTCTAACATGCAAAATCTAGGCATTCATGAAGGCTGGGGGCGATCTATTTCTATTTAACCAGTGGATGACTTTGTTCTTAAGCTCCCTGTGGGTCTCAAGTCTATCAGATTGAATCCCTGGCACACCAGTGAGAATTACTGTGTAAGGTATCGACTCAGGGGGTAGATTTATACACAGGAGTTTCTGAGGCGAGCCTGTTCTTCGCGGACCACTTGTCTCTTTCCTGTACGAATCTACGCTATATTCAGGGGCAGCCAATTTGGATCTAGCGTCACAACCACTACCCACAGTTCCCACACTCGTGTGATCTGTGACAGTTGTCTTTCCTCTAACAATCTCAGTGACGTTAGGTGGTTTTTGGGGATTTTGTTTGTTAAGTAATTCCTGCTTGGTCACTATCAAAGGGTCAGAGGAGGCAATGGTCACTCTCGAAGAGGACGGGGGCCCAGAACTCTGGTCAATCCCCGCAACCTTTTCCAGAGTTGCAGAATTGGCCTTCACGGCTCTTTCGAGATTCCCCATATTCACATTAATTTGCTTAACCCTTTCCAATAATGGTAGGAGCAGTGATTTTAATAGCTGCTCTAATGTTTCCAAAAAGCCCGTGGTAAGTTGGTCATCTACAAGCAATGAGGGGTTTTGCGCCTTTGGTCTATTGCAGGTAGTGGATAGGGAGTTTTCAGGGTTCACCGAGTTGATTCGTGCTTGTGTGGATGTATGGGTTTTGATTACTTTTGCACGCCCTCCCTTTTGCAATCTTCCCTCTCGCTTTCTTTTGCCTGTAGCTGGAAGGGAGTTTTTAACAATTCCAGGTTTGGGCGATGATGACACAGTAACCCGAGAGAAAATGTTAGGGGAATTAGAGTCTCGTGGTCGTGTCCCTAGTATGGAGGTACTGTCAGTGGTGGAGTTAAGTAGGCTACAAGTCTGGGACCTTTCTGACCCAACTGACCCCTCCTGCTCTATACTAGAACCCCCTCGCTAGATACCATTAACCAGAGGCTGCTCAGGGGTGACGGATGACATGATGGTACCTAGTGAGGATCTCTTCGAGGGAAGTAGCTCAAGTGATAATCCTTTTTCCGTCAATTCTATTTCCCGCTCCAAAACAACTGCTGCTCTAGTGATAAAATTGTCAAGGGTTCCCATCACAGACCCCCCGATGTTACAAAATGAAAGCTTCTTTATGTTCCTTGGACAGGCCGCCATAATGCGACGCTCCAGTGAACGAAATAATAATAAAAGAAAACTAAGACAATATAAATATAAGGTTACCCCAGCCCACAATATAAAGATCCTTAAAATCAAATGCAATAGTAAGAATAATACTTTGAAGTCTCACAATGCTGTGTTCTAGGCGAAAGGGGGGTGGCCCAGCCCAGCCTACACCAGCCCTTTGCCCGGGCTTAGCCCGGCATGTCCCGCGCGCGTTCCCGCGACGCGGGGAGTAAGCGTTATTTAAAGCGCCTCCGGGCGCGGAAGATGACGATGGCGGCTTCTGCCGCTGTGCACCCTGGTAGGCGTAGTCATCCTCTCGGCGGCCGCTGTCGTTGGAAATGCGGCGGAGGGAGGACAGAAAGCAGCAGTTCAAATTGCCCAGCAGCGTCTAGGAGGTGGGACCAGGTAGGTTTGAAAATGCCACAAGTAAGAAACAGTAGCACTTAATAGGGGAGTTGCACAACTGCCTCACTGGTGCACCAAAGGCAAGACCATCTGCGCCTGGACCGCACCCAGTGCCACAACCATTGATCTGATTAGCCTCCACCGTACAGCAGCTACCCTCCGTTCCCTTATCCCAGGACATCAAATCACCCACTGCTTCTGCACTGCACTACACATCATGGTAGAACCTTTCTCCTGCTTCCACTTTTGCTTTACTTGCAACAACACACCTGCACCCACCCTGTGCCTCCACATCCACACCATCCACCCAGACTATCTACACACAACACGCTGCACCAGACTCTCAGCAAACACTTTGATTAATGCTCCTCAACACCTGTTCACCCAGCAAACATGCCATCAAAATCTGGGAACTTCTAAGCAAAAGCGCCAGAACTCCTCGTCCTTACAGAAACCTAGTTAAATTCAGCATGGACTCTCAACATTGCCTTGGCCATCCCAGCAGGCTACAAAATAACATGCCAAGACCATCTACACAAACCAGGAGGAGGACTCACAATTATTTACAAAGACACCATCAACTTCATCTCAACCACAAACTCAGACACCCTTTCATGAAACACATACATTTCAGTCTACAAACAATCAGCAGCTTCACAGTGAAATGAACTCTAGCATACAGGCCATCTAGACTACAAACCAAATTCAGCAACCTCATCACAGACTTCATTGCTCCCCTCACCATCAATTCCAAAGACATTATACTACTCGACGACCTCAGTTTCCATCTGGAGGACCCTACCAATCCATGCTCCACAGACCTCTTAGAGAGTCTGAACAACATCAGACTCTCCCAGGTCATCACAGACCCAGCACCAATCACAGGTCACATTCTAGATATAGTCTTCATCTCCAGCCACAAATGTAAATGTATAGGCATTTATATAGCGCACTGCTTACCCGTAGGGTCCCAAGGCGCTTCGACCGCTGCGAAACCCTTCCTGGCTTCCCTGAGAGATGGTCCCTTAATGGGTATCTCCAGGGTGAGACCAGGCATCCCCGGCGGTCTGGTGGGGCCGTTAGTGAAGATGAGGCAAGCTAATGCCCAGAGTTGCCGAGTGTGATCGCTGATCAGAGTGGGCACCGAGGCGAGAGAATTATCGAGTTCGCTGACCCTGGTCTAGAAACCTGCCGCGCCGGGAATCGAACCCTGGTCCCGGGCCGTCCTCTGCTCTCGGGTCTGCCGCCTCTAACCGGTGAGCCACACTACTTCACAAAAAATAAACCTCCCCAGCTGGAACTGGAACTAAATAATAGAAGCTAAGTGGCGCAATGCCCTAAAATGGACCAACCCTACACCACCGACAACCTATCCAAGGATATCACCAACTTCAACCAATGGATCAAGACTAACCCTGGGCAAAGTTTGCGTAGGTACGCTACTCAAGGCTACGCGGCGTAGCTCAAAATACCCGCAACACTATGCATAGCTATGCGAGCATATATATTTACTTGCTTCCGCAAGCTCGCAAGATGTTTTTGACGTTCTGCAGCGCGGATGACGTTTTCGGGTGAAATATCGCACAAACTTCACCACGCAGTAGCCAATGGGCACGGCCATCTTGTTTTCCTATCTTTTGCATGGTTCTTAGGCCTGATTTCCATCCCTCTCCAATCTTTTCAATCCTTTGTTTTTCTGATCTTTTTTTAATTTATTTATCCCTCTTTGTTCCTAAGTGGATATTTTACATTTTATTTCTACTTTCACTGCATTTTTTTAACTTTTCTACAGTTTTACATTACTTCCTTCTTTACTCTCCTACTTCTTCCCCTAACTTTATTTCGTTCTGCAAAATTGTATTTTCCGCCCCTCTCCACCCCAGAACCATGGCTAAGGGAAAGGGTACGGCCTCCAAGGGCAAGGCGCCTGCGCCCAAGAGCCGCCACCTGCCTTGTGGCAGACTGCGCCTGCCAGGGGTGTAGGCCCGGTCCCTTTTCAGTGAGAGCAGAGGTGGCCACCCTTGTTTTTTTGTGCAGTTCCACCTCCCCTTGACCTTGGCAGCAGACGGCAGGCCTGGCTCCGGCTACACTACCCAGGAGCGTCACCGCCGGGGTTCGAGGGTGCGCTGGACAGTATTTTGCTGCTCTGGAGTCCGTCACACCCATAACCAGCTGACCCACCAGTGGTCAGACATCTTGGACCAGGAGCAGGACCTATAGGACCTGCTAGGTGTCGAGGTTGTGGGCTTGGTGAGTAGCTAATACTAGTAGTATTGTGTGTTCCCTAAACTGTGTTACTGTTATTGTGAATATAATTTTTTTCCCAATAACAAGAATGCTGCTGCTTACATTGCAAGTAAATTAAGTTTAAAAATCTTCTGTGATTGTTATTCTTCAAGACACAGGTGCTCGGTGCTACTAATCTTACTTGTTGTTTGCAACTTCGCGCTCTCTTGGGCTGGTCATGTAAGAGTTTACTTTAGAGAACTTAAGTTAGGTAATGCTAGAGACTCTAGTCCTTTCTTTGTTCTCCTGTCACTAAGAAAGTGGTGGATGGGTAGTTTAGTTACTTAGGGCCAGATGTGGGTAGGCAAATACTGCTCTGTAATACCAAAAATCAGTAGATTTCAGCCTTACCGACCGGTATATAGCAATCCCCAATGTAGGAAATGAATCGGTAATATGGAATCGGTAAATACTGATTCCTTATAACCGATGTCTAATTTACCGATTCGTATTTACCGAACACCCAAATACCGAATCAGTAAATACGAAATGGTAAAAATGAGAAAAGAAATGTAGAAAAATTCGGTAATACCAAATTTCCTAAAATTCGGTATTTAAGAGTCAGTAATTACCCCTGACTTAAAGCAGGTGGTAATCAGGTGCACTGTATTTAAACAGCTCCAAAATGCAACAGTGTGATCACTATGGTAGCCCTAAAGTGATTGCAAGGCCGCTACAGCTACAGGCCCCAGGAGTGAGGATCTGGAGACGGGAGGAGGGCGTTTACAGACAGCGCATCACACTCCTCCAACTGACTGAGGCAGAGATCCATGAAAGGTACAGTCTACAACCATACAACCACAAACCAGCCTGGACCTGATAAGGGACCTGCACCCACTCCTGGAGCATCCAACACCAAGGGCGAAAACTATACCACCACATGTGCAGGTGCTCTGTAGCCTACACCGACTTGCATCTGGCAGTTACCAGGGGGTGATAGCTGCGGTAGGTGGGGGTCGCAGAGTTGCCTATCCCATTTCTTTAACAAGTTCCTGGATGCCATGATGCAGAGAATACATCACTACATAAGCTTCCCAACAACACAGGCGGAACTGCAGAAAACCAAGACAGACTTTTACCAAAAGGCACAGTTCCCGCATGTCATAGGGTGCATTGATAGGACACACATTCCAATCTGCCCACTTGCAGCCACTGAGTATATCTATTGAAACAGGAAATCCACCCACTCCATTAATGTGCAGGTAATCTGTGATGCAGCCAACTTAATCATCGACATTGTGTCCAAATTTCCTGGGATCTACACATGCCTGGCTGCGGGAGAATTTGGAGAAGGGTACCTGCTAGGTAAATCACTGGGACACACCCTGATGTATACTGCAGATGAATGTGTTGGTGATTGTTATTAATGGCACTGTCTTCCCCACCTAGGTGATAGCACTTATGCTGTGCGGTCATTCATCCTCACTCCTTACCTAAACCTGGCTCTGTGGGGGACTGTGATTCTGCATTATTGCCATCCACTGGCACTGTTGACTGTTCTCCACCCCTGCTGTCTTCCAAGGACAACTCCAACTCTTGGAGTCTGACAACTGCATGCCTCCTGGGTCTTGTTACTGCTGGTGGTGATGCTGCTGGTGATGTAGGTGGTGGTGGTGATGCAGGTAGTGGTGGTGATGCCGGTGGGGATGGTGATGCCGGTGATGGTGGTGATGCTGGTGGAGGTAGTGATGCCGGCAGTGGTGGTGTGGTGTGCCCCGCAGTTGAAATGGCCTTTCCTGCCTTGACATGTGCAGACCTGCTCGATGACTCGCCTCTGGACGCAAATTGTACATTAGCTCACTTGTCTCGCAGCACTGCATAAAAATAATAAATGTTCATGTCTGCCAATCTATTTGACTGTCCTCTGCTTGCTTATCACTGATGTCTGTCACATGCCTTTGTGTTCAGTGGGATGACTGTTATAAAAGGTGTTACAATGACTACATCTCCCATAGTGCATTGCTGGAGTTAACTAATACATGCACTGGAGTGGAATTCACACAGCCTCATTGGGGAATGGAGTCAGGGAGTGGGGGCGCACCTTGGCGTGCATGCATCTTACCTTGTTTGTTGCCAGCTCTGGCTGAGCTGTCTGCAACCACGATTTCACTGACGCTGTCAGGCTCAATGGTGGACTCCACCAGCTGTTCCAGTGCAGTTAGTGCAGGTGAACTATTCCTTCCTCCACCTGTCAGGCTGGCTTGTTGTTTCCTTTCAGCCATCTTCTTCTTTGTGAGGCTCCTGACGTCAAACCACCTTTTCTTTAGTACCTCTATTTCACGGTGGGTCACTCCAATCGCATTCACACATTCCTGTATTCCAGTCCATATTTTTCTTTTCTCGGATTCTGGCACTTGCAGTGACTGTTTCCCAAACAGCTTTGTGTGTTCTCTTACCACCTCCTCAATCAGGACCTGCAGCCCCCTTTCACTAAATTGTAGTTTTCTTTTCCTTTCTGCACCTTCATTTACAGTATCCTTGTTGGCCATTATGCAGTTTGTGTCAGGAAAAGTTCTTACAGTTGTGTTCTCCTCTGCACTCCCTGCCTCTCCAGAAGATTCTGATTCAGTGCACCTGCATGGGTGTGGCCACTTCCTGGTTGGGAGGTGGCGTGGATGCACAGGATTGGGTGATTCCTCAATTGCAGCAATTTTGAAAAACCGATTCGGTATTTACCGATTCGGTAATACAGATTCGGTAATACCAAGGATTTAGTATTGTTTTTTCCGATTTTTACCGAATTGTTACCTACATCGGAAATTCTGAATCCTTAATACCAAATTGGTAAAATTTGGTATTAGGAATTCGGTATTTCCCATTTACCTACATCTGGCCCTTAGTTACTTAGTATTAGTTGGTAATTTTTAAGTGGTCTGCATGACGCATTCTCTCTCACGTCACGTGCTGCTGAGTGCTGCTTAATCCAGCCCTTAGTAGAACCTTTTGTAGTTTGTTAGTGAGTGAGTAATAGGCTTAGCAGAACGTCAGCAGCAACCAACCACCAATTTGCTGTATGCAAAAATATATGCATGCGCCCTCCATCTATGCATTTTGAGGGCTAAAATAAATGGAAATGCAGACTTAGTACACAATTGGCCTGTCTGGAATAGGTGGGCTAGGTCAGGTGGTACTTAGGCTTAGGATTCTGGAATCAGAACAGAATGGAACACTGCATTAGTATTCAAAAATAATGACGAGACGGTCGCGAATCCCGCAATACTACTAGTCGATCAGATTAGATAGGTAAATTTTACTGCAATCGTTGTTTCCAGAAATTTTGGAGAGCTTTTTCTAAAATATTTTTTGTTTCACACTAATCATCAATGTTTGCCTCTTTCTTTATAATATCTAACATGATCAGCACCTAGGGGCAAGAAGACGGGGTCGGAGTGGGCTGGAGATGGACAACAAGATGCCTCCCAGGGCCAGGACCGCTCCTCTACCCAGGGCTCTGCTGCTGGCCCCAGTAAGTCCTCTCCTCCTGTTGGTAATATTAATATTTATATTTCCCTTACTTTTTCTGCACCTTATTTTTTGCAAACTATTATTTCTGTTTCCTAATTCTATTTGACCAAATCTTCTTCAGTCTAGACTATATATTTCGAAATTCTTGCTATCTCTGCCTCTAACTGCCTCTGCTCTGACTCTCTACGCTACTCCTATATTAGTCTGTCTGTAGCTAAGCTTGCCCAGTTGGCCACTCTTTATTTTTATTTAAAAGGTTTTAAAACTTAGATTCACCAATAGCTCTAGCCACTGAATCCAGTCCTTTGGGTTGTCCTCTTTTAGTCTTCCTAATCTTGATAGACTTTGACAATTCCCACCAACAAAATCCCCAACCAGATATTTTACTATTTTTGATAGGATAGGACATACTCCTACTAGTGTCTACTCTACTCTAGTACCCGATTTGTACTAGTGACGTATGTGGAATATATTTAACAATTTTTTCAATCTTGCTAGTGAAAAAGAATAAATAGGGGGAGGCGTATGTGGCATCTAAAAAATGTGTAATGTTTTTTACTGGCGTACTGACCACCAGTGCCGAGGCCGGTGGCGGGGCAAGCGACGCCAGCCAGGAGGGAGCAGCGGATGCGACAGCTGCCACAGGGGTGGGTGAGGCAGCAGCAGTGGCGGGCGGTGGTAGGTTAAACTTATATTCCTTACTTATTGACAATAGTTACACACTCACTGCAAGGGTGTACAGCGTATGTTTAGACTGAGAGACTAAGTTGTTGTAAACAACGGTTAAAGACACCCTTTTCATAGCATTAGAAAAATAGCATTAGCGGTGAGAGTAGTGGTTGAGTAACTAATGGTCTCCTCTATCTGACTTTAACTCAGCTGGGAAATTTTTAATGGAGAAGACTGAGAGTCAGATGAACTTGATGGATGGGTTGAACGAAAAGGGGAAAGAAGGATGGAAGGAGGAAGGACAGGTGAGATGTAATATATATGACTTGCAGAGAAGGATATGTGCCACGTGGGATGCATGCATGAGTGGCTGATAGGAAGGAATCAGATGCATGGGTGGTTGAAGGATGGGTGTAAGGTGAAAGAAAAGATGCCTCCCTGAGTGGATGAAACTGTATGGGTGATAGCAAGAATCCTACGGGGTGTTTCATGGAGCAAACTCAAAGGCAAGCAAGGAAGGAAGGACGGATGAGTGGTGGTTTAAAAAATAATTATAAATGAGTGAATGAATGAATTTGCATTTCTAAAGCGCATGGCTACCAGAAGGCCTCCCAGCGCTAGAAGCAGAGTCATCATGTACTACGGCTAGTCTTCAAGGAAACAGAAAAGTTTTAATAAGTTTTCGAAACAAAAATAATTATCCTCAAGATGAATATGAGTAGGTAGCTGGTTCCAACATTTTGCTGCGTTGTAGGAAAACAGGCACCCACCACTACGGGATCTTTTTATCCTGGGAACAACTACCAGATGCTTATTTCCAGAACGCAAGGACCTATTGGGACAATAGGAAAAGATGATCGACTGGAGAATTGGTTGACCCTTGGAAGATAAAGTCTTATGGACGAAACACATAGCTTTAAACTGAACTCTTTCCGCAACCGGAAGACAATGGAGGGTAGCGATAGGTGGTCCTATAGATTCTCGATTAGGGACCTGCATGAAGAGGCGTGCTGCACAGTTTTCTACAGTTTGTAATTTGTTAATAGTTGAGCCGGAGATCCAAAATGAAGTGCGTTGGCATAGTCAAGTTGCGAAAAAATCAATGCTCGAACCAACAATCTCCTAGCATTGAAAGGCAGCATAACAGGTACCTTCCACCTTCCGTGCTTGCTCCTTAAAGATTATGATCCAGCCAAACCCCAAGGCTTATTATCTGATCTTTAGGGGGAGCCATGGTGCCAAAACACCTAGGCCAGAGTGAGCTGGTATTCAGGGGGGAGGCTTTTCCCAAGAACATCAGCTCAGTTTTAACCCCATTAAGTTTTAAATATGAGCCTTCCATCTAGGCAGACATACTTTCAAGACGGCCAGCCAGATTGGTTCCTGCGCTATTAGATTAGCTTAGGAAGACAATCAGCTCAGTAGTGTCAGCATAAGTAACAATCTGAATGCCAAAGGGCTTGACAACCCCAGGCCAGGGGTCTCTTAGAAATATTTAAAAAGCGTGGGGCTCAGGGAGGAACCATGAGGAACCCACATCTCAAAGGCATACTTTCAAAGATAAAGTTATCCTCAAAAACTTGGAATGATCTCTGTCGTCCAAAAATGACTCTAGCAACTTGAGTGCCGTTCCAGTTACTCCTACCTCTAAGTCTTGAAATAAGTACTTCATGGTTAACCATGTCGAAGGCCACGCTAAGGACAATTGACGCGGAGCAACCAACATCCAGAATTTTTTTGGCTTCTTTAACTACTACCAGCAGGGTGGTCTCTGTGCCCTGTTGGGGTCTAAATCCGGTTTGTGAGGGATGAAAGCATTCATTCTTCTCCAAAAAAGCGGAGAGAATAGAGTTTACATACTTTTCAACGATTTTTGCAATCCCTGGCAGAAGTGAGATCGGACGGTAATTCGCGAACACTTCTGGATCCAAACTTGTTTTTTTTAAGAATGGCTTTGACCATGGCCAATCTCCAGAGAGAAGGAGCGAGCCTAGAGGAGAGCGAAATACTAATAAGGTCCAATATGGTTGGAGAAACTGTACCAGAGGCCTGGTTTAAAATAGTGGGGGGGGGCACATCTCTAGGGGAACAAGATTTCAATTGGTTAAGATAGTTTTTTAGAAATTTCAAATCCATGGGAGGAATTTCTGCTAGGGAAAGATAAGGCGTTAGGGGCTGGTTATCCAAAGGGGAGGCGTTTTGAAATGCTGGTGTCAGGTAAAATGCCAAATAAATTCTGTCAGATTGTTGCAGCACCCTAAAATATCATCAGAGGGCAAGGATGGAGAAGGTTGGTTTAGAAGACATTTCGCAATTTGAAAAATTTCACCAGGAGAGTTGGAGGCTGAGATAATCCTTTTTTCATATTAGGGATTGAGCACTTCTAATTTCTTTTGTTGAAACAAACTAAGGTTTGTTGAGAGGTTAAGAATAATGATATACATGTTTACTTTGAATGGACGTATGGCTGGAAGGTATTCATCATAGCATAGGTGGAGACTGTCACTGGATGAAGAGGTTTTGACGAGAATGTAAAAGGAAATAAACAGCACCAGAGTATCAAAGCCAAGTAGAATAGAAGTTGTATGTTCAGAATACTCCCTTGACTCACAGTAGTTTGCAAGCACAGTATATATTTTGTGTATGTATGTTATCAAGCGCCTCCCTCCGAATCCGAGGCCCACTCACTACCTATGCTAATTTATTTTCAACTATTTCAGTCTGCCATGGGTGGCCTATCGGCTGCATGGTTACACAATAAATTAAAACAAAGTACCTAATGTCGTCCCATACATTGATATAAGCAATGATCATTTGGATAAGATATCATCTGCCTTGTTGTAGTATTTGTCAGGGCAGGGTGAAAGTGAAACTGAGCAGTTGCCCTGGCTTTGATGTAACACAGTGTGGCCAGTGCCACCCATAATAGAAAAATAAGATGATTGTGCAGTCAGTTTCCCCACCTGCAGACAGTAGTAAATAAAAATAGCGTGAGTCTGTATCACAAGTATGTTTGTGTTGGGTGCAAGCTGACAGAGCTGGCATGCTGGCTGCAACAAGGTTACTTAATTTAGCTAAACAAGAGAAAAGAAGAAAACTGGTGTACTCGAGTCCATAGATACCACAAATGGTATGTCATGTGCTTGCAAGTGCTACTGTGCCACTATGTGTAGAATTAATTTTGTGTTACTGTAACAGTATTGGCTACAATAGTCTTTTTTCTTTTTTGAATTGTAACTTTATTGGTTACAATAGTCTTTTTTCTTTTTTGAATTGTAACTTTTTATGGTTTTCTATTATGTAAACCGAATAAGGTTTATTGTTTAAAGGATATAACTACTCCTTCCCAACCAAAAGCACCAAAACCAGACAGGAAGGAGTTGGCAGCCATGGCCTGACACCGGAAGCTCGAGGCCAACCAAAATGAATATCGGTGGCTGGTGGCTCTGGCAGAGGAGGAGGAGGAGGAGGAGGAGGAGGAGGTGGTAGCAGCTGCAGCCTCCTCCAATGCCCCGGGCCCCAGCCAGACCCCTTGAGTGGTACGGTGCCGTAGTCTGGCAGCCGTCCCTGAACTTCATCCAGCACTGCTGCCCCCGTGGATGCAATTACCGAGCATTTAAACCCCACATGCTCCTCTGAATGGCACGCCTAGACAGCGAGCCCGTCGATAGACTAAGATCCCATTGGATTGCCCCTTTTTTTTCCTTTTTTTTGGTGGATGGGCATTGAGCTACGCTGGGGAAAAGTTGGGGTTTATATTATTTATGGACAATTTTATTTTTGAATTTTATGTAATGCCATGGACATTGTTTGGACTCTATCTTTTTAGACATTGGTTGGGGTTAGGGAGAAGGGTGGGTCAGGTGTTGTGGGATTTTTTTACAATAGTTTATTTTGTTAGGGAATTCAATTATTGATACTTAAACTTTACATACGATGTAAATGTTTTGTGGGGGGGTTACTCTTTTATGTCACACTGTTTCCTTCCATTGCTGCTGCTGGACCTCAGACAGCTTTTGATTTTAATAATCTGCCAATTTTGTAACACATGAACAGATAGATGAGGTCCTCTACTGAGTGACTTGTCCTACTAATACAGTCAGTCTCTCCTCCTAGTCTATGCTGTCTGCACTGGACTCAAGGGTGTGGTTGTGTGAATTAATGAATTAATTTCCATTATTAATTATGCCTCCCCCAAACTTATTCTGTTACCTGTGATTAATGTTTAAAGTAAACTTAGGCAAGGCAATGGCTGCCTGGTGTTGCTTTCACCACATCACCCCCAGCAAGTGTGTGATCAATGAGTGGTGTAAATTTAATTTAGTCACACCTCAATAGAAATCCCACAGCCCGGGGGAAGAGATTTAGGGTTTGATGAATGGTTGGGAAGGGGTATTTCAGGGTAAGGTTTGACAATTAAAAACACTACACATGGACAAAGAAAACACAATCTTGGCAGACGACCTTCATATTCATAAATCTGTTAAGGTAGAAAAAGGAAATGCATGCATGATGATGACTTGATGGTTAATGATAAGTAGTACTAGACTATGAGACAGTGCAGGGCAGAAGTATATGGTTAATTATTATTATTATGCAATTGCCTTGCCTGTCTGCCCTCAGAGAGACCCAAATTACACGCAGTTTATGTTTTGTTGTACCAGGCTTCCTTTAAAACCTAGCTAAGAAAATTAAAAAATAGCTGTGTGGATCAATTATAAGCAAGGAGCAAACAGAACATAAACAACAACACACAGTCGTAATGATTAAAGGGAAAAATTAATTAAAATTAATTAAAAGATGATGAATGATACTGTCTAGGTTATTGTTATCATGATCAAATTGGGGAGTTGCATCACAGCATTTTTCTTGGTCCTTCCTTTCATGGACGTCCATCAATCTTGGGTGCCACTGCCTGCCTGGCGACTGGGGATTGGTAAGGTAAGTGTGAGCTGTTTTTCCCAGTATAGCACAAGGTAAAGGCCGGGCTATAAGTGTAGATGTAAAATCAAAAGGGATATTGAAAAACCAAGGAGAAAAAAAATGCATAACTTACGGAAGAGTGAAACACAAGAACACTTTCAGAGGCGGCATGGCTAAATCACCCAACCTCCACTTTGCTTAGACTTTTTTTGAGTGAACCTGACAGAGCACACATGTACAGCAACATAGCATTTTCTAAATTAAGTAACTAAATCATTTAAAACATCGCTGTCGGTCATGTTAACCACTTAACCACACTCGACTCGACTGAGAAAACTACACCGCTACACAGACATGTAGGTCTGCTGTGGTTGTTGTTGACTTGTTTACCTTTTATGCCACTTCATTAAATGCGGCCCGAGTTATTCCATCAATCACCTCTGATCCGACTGACTGACTGTGAAGAGTACTGGTCATCAGCATCATGGTGTAGTGTACCGAGTGAGTCCATCCAGATTCCATATTCAAAAATGCAATGGATCGACCTGCAATAGAAGTACAATTTTGTTACTAAACAAGAAGGGAAACATTGACTTGGGTCATTTTTAGTGTGTAGATTAAATACTAGTACCCTTCAACTTCATTCATGCACAACAACATAAACAACAATCACTCAGAGTCAGGGTCCAATGCATGCCATCATTACCTGTTCCTTCTCATCTTAAGTTAAGGGGCAGTCCCCCTCGGCTCGGAAAGGAGGATATCTATAGTCATCATGTTCCACTTCTTTTGGAGGGACTCGACAAGGCAACATTTCTTGTACTATTCTCCATCCAATGTCTGGCTTGAGAAAAATGTATTCAGGGCGAGTCAGGAGGATGGAGCAGGACTCGGAAGAGTGGACTTAAATGCACACAGCTGTACCTCGAATATGGCAATAACAAGAGAAGACAGTGGTCATGGATTTGTTGTGATTCGAGCCAGAAATACAGACACACACACAAGTAATCCAAGTAAATAAGGAAGAAAGAAACGAACAAGTTGAAAGCCTAGTTGTCAGGGAAGAATAGCTCATCCTCAAACTCTGGTGGTTCAACCAGAAGAAGGTAATCATCTAACACACTACTTCCATCACCTAAGTCGCTATCCTCATCTTCCTGCTGTGATTCACGTATTTTGTAAATCTGTGGAATAAAGTGCTGATTAATTTTGATCATGGTTGACCTCTCCACGTTTTTGGGCGTGAGACTGGTCCTTTTCACTGTTACAATGGCACCAGCGGCACTGAAAACACGCTCAGAAGAGACACTTGCAAGAGGGCAAGCCAGATAGTTTATCGCCAGCCTGCTGAGCACTGGCCAGTGGCACATTTTCCCATACCAATACAAAAATGCGTTTTGATCAAAGAAGACCTTTGTTGGGTCATCAATATAGGCCTGAACCATCTGCTCAATGCTTAGGGCTGCTCCGCTTTGTGGGGTCTCTTTTGCCTTTGCATCAACACTGGACCTAACAAGCCCTTGCTGTAGATACCAATCCTGTGCCAATTTTACTGGGGCTCATGATCCTGTTCTTGCTGTTGTTGATAGTGTTGGTGTGTGCTGTGAGCCAAAAGCACTGCCCTCAGGCTCTGAAGTTGAACTTGACACAGAATGCCATGCTGCAGTACTTGTTGTGGGTTAGAGTAACAGCTGTTCATTTTCCAAGTCACTGGCTGCCTTAGCTATCCAAGTTTTGTACTGGGCAACACCCACTTCTGAAAAAGGAATTAATGTCTTAGTGTTCAGTGCAGATTAGTACCATGGATCCAGAATTGTGGCACACATGTAATGTTTGTCTGACACAATGCTGGTTTTCACCTTTGTATTTTCAGTAAGCTAATGGCTAGGCTCTCCACCAACTAATATGCGTCTTTTTTTCCTACATACCTGTGTGCGTTTCAGACACTACCTTCAGCTGTTGCTCTAGCATGTGCAGCAATGGGATAGCTTGGCCCATAGTACAGTCCTCCTTGCTGAAGAGCTCGAAAGGAAGTAGCATCTCTGTCAGGTTTTTAACTAGGCCCCATTGGTTCATCTCAACGGTCATGCCTTTCACAATAGCATCCCCTTGTCTTTATATGACATAGTCATTGATTGATCTCTATTGATCAAACAGACGATCAAGCATGCTATAAGTTGAGTTCCAAGGTTTTGGTATCTCATGGAGGAGTGCTTTGACTGGCATTCTATGCTCACGATGAATGATCCTCAGCTGCTTCCAGGCTTTAAAAGAATGTCTGAAATGTTTGTATATTCTTCTGCAGGTGGTCAGTAAGTTGCTGACTCGGTCTTCTTTTTTCAGAAAGTCTTGAACAATGATGTTAATGCGGTGCGCCAAACACAGAACCCTGAAATAGCCACCAGTGCGCATGACCTTAACTGTATTAGTGCCAGTGGTAAGCCCTCTTGTGTGCAGCCATTCAAAGACCTTGCTGTTGAACTCTTCCAAAATGTTTGCAGCAGTATGAGATTTCTCCATGGCGAACACGGCTACAGTAGCATGTTTATGAGTGGCATTAAAAATCTCAGCAGTGTCAACACCAGTGATGTGAAACAGCCAAACATGAAGATGCAGTGGTGCTGAAAAAATATATTTGCATCCTAATAGTTAATTTTAGTCTCACGGTTTGCGTTCTCACACATTTTCAACACTGCCAATATATTTTTTCAGCATCACTGCATCTTCATGTTTGTCTGTTTCACATCACTGGTAGATCCAGACTAGGATATCTCACAATAACAACTAGTGAGATACCTAGAAGAGATACCAGTTTATCTATAAAATCCAAGATGATAATACTCCGCCACTGGGAGGGCTGATGGGTTTCCTTTTCTCCAATTTTCCGTACATCATGGAGATACCTATGCAAGACATTTTTCATGCCACTGTGGTTCCTTCTTTAGCCTTATACTTCCAGACTTCTCCACACCCATCAAACTTCACAGACAATGTAGAACCAATAAACAGCATAACAGGGTAACTGGTACACTAGCGGCCTCCTGAAATCCAACAGCAATGCAAACAGCTGGAAAGAAAATGAAGCTCAAACCAAAAAGCCAACACTGGAACCACCTACAAGACTGCACCCAGGCACTATCACCATCTCCTGAGAGGCACCAAGAGAAGAGCCTTAAGCAAATGTATGCAGACAAGCTCCAACAGCTGCAAAAAGATCTTCTCTATCGCTAAGAAGTTCACCACCCAGAGGCCACAACCAACTCCATTACACCTTCACAGGATCTCTGTGACAACCTATCCAACTCCCTTGACAGCAAAATCGAAAAGATCTACAGCAACTTTGAGAAACAACCCAGCCCTAAAATCTCATTGACAACCTGCCACCACTAAGCAAGACATTCACCTAACCACCTGGATAACACCACAACTATCTTGAAAACAGTCCACTCAGGGGTCCCAAAGGACCCTTGCCCCCATCACATATACAACATGGGGGGCCTAAGGATTAGCAAGCTCATCACCCTCATCATCAACTCCTCCATCAAATCAATCCCGTTCCCCAAAGACTGGAAAAATGCAACAGTCAATGTCCTCCTAAAAAAGCATGTGCTGACTCTCGTGAGCTAACTTAAGACCCATCTCCCTGTTCCTGTACACAAAGTGATAGAGAAGGCAATCAACAAACAACGCACTATCCATTTCAAACTCAACAACCTACTCAACCTCACCCAATCAGGTTTTCAGATCAACCACAGCAAGGAAACCGCACTCATCACAGCGGCAGATGACATTTGCACTATAATTGACTGAGAAGAAACTGCTACGCCCACCCTACTCAACTTCTCCATATTTTATTAAACAAAATATCAGTTCACACTCATCAGAAGACTACACGAAAAGGCATTCAAGGACTGGCCCTCAACTGGATATGCTCCTTCCTCACAGAAAGAACACAGAGAGTCTGACTACCACCGTAGATTATTGAAAACAGGGTTAAACCCACTAAAGTCAAAGGGACCTGGGTAGTTATCAGTACAAAGGGAAGGGGTCCCAGACGGAAAGAGAAATTTTTGCAAAAAACTTTTTGTCTTTTTTTACAGTTAAAGAAGCAAAAACTAATGAATGCAAAAAAGTTTTATTCAGATTTGCATTATTCCTTTGACTGGTTAGGATTCATATTACATTCAATTTTATACATACCAAATTGTAATCAATGTACGTGCCCACATTCACAATGGGGGGGGGAAAGGGGGTGAAGGAAGTGTCATGGACAGGGTAGGGTAAGGGATAATCCGATTCACTCTGTGACAGGTATAATTCTCAATTTAAAGGCAAATTACATGTGGTCCCTATAACAAAAGGGCCACAACAAAGGGCTCTGAGAGAGTCCTAAAATATAAATGATGAACAGAGCCAAACTCCACCTTAGCCGTTAAAGTCTTGCTTGGGGCAGGAGGTTGGTCGTGGTTATGTAGTCTGTTATGTAGTCAACGTTTCGACCCAAAATACATGTAGGAGAGTAGTCCTTACAGAGAGGGTCTTCTTCAGGACAAAAAGAGTTGTGGGTGGGCGACCTCCTAGGGAGTAGTTAAAAAATGAAATTAATTGACGCACACCCATCCTGTTAATTACTACAAGAAGGGCGGATTTATGAGAGAGAGTGTGCAGTTAAAAAAGTGTTGCCAAGGTTGTATCACAAACGACATACAAACAATTTGAGACAAAGAAATAAGGAAATACGGATTTGCACAGGGTTCATTATTGGCTCACCTAGTGTACGAGGTGGGAAAGACTGAGTCTATGAACAAGTGAAGTCAAAATCAAGCATAAATCGATGTCTATTGATGTCATGTGGTAGAGGGTTAAATCTATCCACCACAGCACCAATAGAAATCGTATTATCTTTAGTAATTGCGAAGGCTTTTGAAGTATTCATATACTGTCCACGGTTAGGTGCATATTTGTATAGCACCACCCAAAATGATTAGATCACAACAATCCTACATAGAAAATATTATTATAAGGTGCTCACATGCAGCATGAAAACTCATATTGAGTGGACATCTCTATGTGGAGGAAAATATGTACTGACATAAACACTGCTAGCCCTACACGTGCGTAATTTAAGTGGGGCCCACCTGTATACACTTTTAAGAACCTACCTATATGAATTGAGGTTCCTCAATGGGTCTTGCCAGTGGAATCAGGATTCCTGGCGATTGGTGATCACATTGCCTTTGAATGGGGAGAAGGCCTTGGTCATTAAAGTATTATTAACATGTTGTATTAGGGGTAAATTGTAATTAAACTGTCAGGCTTACCACTATTATTAAATTATTTGACAGTCTGATGGAATAACTTGCATCTAGTGCTGCTTCGAGTATTCAAAAAGCCTGTACTATCCAGTCCAGAACGTTAATGCCCGATCAAGATTGCCTGTGCAAGGGAAACACTGGTTTAAAACAGGATCTCGATATAAGTGCCCAGGTTCCGAAGTGACTCAATTTAAAAAAAAAATACATTTAGAAAAGATGGGCTTACCACTACTAATCTAATCCAACAACAGAAAGAATGTATTCCTTTACATACATCACTCGATTATGTGCTTCGGTGATTTAGAGATACATCATGCAATTTATTTGCTGCAGAAAATAGGTCCATGCATGGAAAATACAAATTAGAGAAAAGAGATGGGTATTAGTCACACACATTCCGTCCAGGCCTGCCACTATTCTTCAATTATTAAACCAAAAAACGGAGACACTCGCCTGTATAGCTCACAGGAGCACTCCGGTACCACGTCAGACTCAATTGTATTTATTAACAAAAGAGGGGCTGGGGGCTTCGATCGAATTCTTTATATGATTTCTTATATTCTGGCTTTAAAAGTAAGAGGAAGGGCATAGATTAAAATTAATATTGGTAACCTCTATAAAAAAGGGGGGGAAATCACCGTCTGTTAGACGGGGGCTTACCTCCAGTGGTCCAAAAAAATCTTTACCAGGGGAAGTCAAATGTGCTCGAAACGATGGCCCTGAAAGAAAGTCAAATAGCCGCTAAGTTCAAGCTACTGAACTAATCCTGGTCGCGTTTAATGGTACACTAGCACCAAGGAACGGGCGCACGATTTACTTTGAAATGGTTACGGAGATGCCGGGAAAGTTCCATACGGTTAGGTTCACGCTCAGACACAAGCAGCGTAGCCACGCTTACTCCTGGTTTGTTTAGAGGAGGTGGGGCTTGATAAAGAGTGAAAAAAGACTCGCGTCGTATGGATCATGTTGTTAATGTTAAAAGCTTCCTGGTAACGTTATTTTACGGGATTGAAGATTTTTTTGAAAAAAACCTTTTTGGAAAGGATTATATTTGAAAATATTACAGGCAAGGTTCAAACATAGAATTATTGAGGTGGAGGGAATAGTTGGTGAACGTTCCGCCTATTCCTATTTGGATCGTCAAACGAGGGTACATAGATTCATCCAATATCACAGTACTAAGATCTATTCATTTCAAAAAAATTATTGCATGTTTACAAGTTCATTTCATATCCAAGAGGTAGAGTGCACTTATCTCACAGGATAGTGTGACCCTTCCAGTTCGTGATTTAGATGGAAACAAAAACGTAATAAATCCGGACAATACAAAAGTATATCAAAACAAGGGGGTAGAGTGCACTTATCTTGTAGGATAGTGTAACTCAATGCCCATTGATACCTAAGATTGTCACATAGGTTATAGTGGAAACAGAAAATCAAAGATTGGCTAAATCATACAGCATTCTTCCACAATTTTCGGACAGTTTAGATTGTAGCATATGTTTTTTTGTGGGACCAGAAGCTCAAAGATTGGCTAATTGTGTGAAACTGCTTTCAGATTCATTCAAACCCTCAACTACAGAGTTGAATATATGAATCCACTTCATCTCTCTAACATTAAGAATGCTGGATAGATCACCACCCCTTGGACCTGTTGTTACATGTTCCAGGACCACCCATCTCAATGTTTCGGGTGCGTGGTTGTATTTCGTACAGTGTTCAACAAGGGGTGCCCCAGGTACCTTACACCTGATTCTACTACAGTGTGATAAGAACCTTGCTTTTACACGCTGCTGAGTCTGACCCACATAAATGAGATCACAGGGGCAGATTATACCGTAGATCACATTTTTGGTGTTACAATTAGTGTGGCTTTTGTGTGTATGTTGATGGTTTTTAAACACAAATTCCTTGGATTGGATAGTTGATGGACAAGCTTTGCACTTCCCGCATCTAAAATGTCCGGTCACAGGTGGTTGTTTCCAGCATGAGGCCAACGTTGGTACAGGTGGACACTCTAGGAAAGATGAGACTACATAATCTTTCACATTCCTCGCTTTTTTGAAAGCATGCATTGGTACGTTTTTAATCTCCAACTCATCCGCAATAAGTCCCCAGTGTTTATTTATTGTCTTTTTGATAGCGTGACTCTTGGTCGAAGAGTCACGCTATCAAACAGACTAGAGTGTCCACCTGAACCAACGTTGGCCTCATGCTGGAAACAACCACCTGTGACCGGACATTTTAGATGCGGGAAGTGCAAAGCTTGTCCATCAACTATCCAATCCAAGGAATTTGTGTTTTAAAACCATCAACATACACACAAAAGCCACACTAATTGTAACACCAAAAATGTGATCTACGGTATAATCTGCCCCTGTCATCTCATTTATGTTTATGTTTAGGTTTATGTTTAACCAATTTATAAAGCGCACTTAGACCAAGGTTTCATGGCGCTGTTGAGACTGTACTGAGTAGCCAGTTCTGAGTGGTAGCAGTGGGATAGGATTACTCATGTGCCTGTGTAAACAGCCATGTCTTAATCTGTTTTCTGAATTGGAGCAGATGGGGACAAGAACGGATCTCCCATGGGAGTGAGTTCCAAAGTTGTGGCGCCAGGTAGCCAAAACGGCTTCCGCCGTGCCGTTTGCGTTTAAACTTTGTGCTGACCAGCAAGTTTTGATGTTTAGAGCGAAGGTCACTGGAGGGAATGTATCTCACGATTAAGCTGTTAATAAACATAGGACTGTAACAGTTTAGGGACTTAAATGTGAGACAGGCGGTTTTGAAGGTGGCACGTTGGAGAAGTGGGAGCCAGTGGAGCTTTTTTATCAAGGGTCTGGCCGATTGCCACTTAGGTTGTTGCTATATCAATCGTGCCGCCTGGTTCTGCACAAGCTGGAGTCTCTTGATCTGAAAAGAGGGAAGGCCTAAATAGATTGAGTTTGCATAATCTAAATGCGACAGGACTAGGCCAATCACAGCTTGTATCAGTGCTGCCCGGGTGAGCAAGTGATGTATCTTCTGGATTTTACGTAGTTGGAAGAATCATTTAGAAACAACTGCTCCCACCTGGGTGTTAAGGGACAAGTCTCCATCAATAATCACCCCTAAGCTTTTTACGGAGGAGGAAGGTTTAGGAAAAGGCCCCAGTTCGGACGGCCAATAGTGAGGGCTCCAAGAAATGCGACTGTCTCCTATCAGCAGTACTTCCGTCTTTCCAGGATTTAGCTTCAAATGGTTATAATCCATCCAGTGACGGATGAACACCATAGTGTCCTGAAAGTTGGTAATAGATTCGATAGAATTATCTATTGTGAAGGAGAGCTGCAGATCATCTGCATAGTTGAATGTTTTTACTTTCCTCTGTTTCAAGGCTTTGATCAGGGGGAGTAGGTAGATGTTAAATAGATGTGGGGACAGGGAGGAACCCTGGGGGACCCCACATGTGGAGCTTAACTCAGGAGCTGTGAAGTTAGCCAGGCGAACCGCCTGTGAGCGATCTTCCAGAAATGAGGTAATCCATCTCAAGGCCTTGCCCTGCAGTCCTGCCCGTCCGACACGGTCCACCAAGATCTTATGGTCCACCGTGTCGAACGCGGCTGATAGATCTAAGAGGACTAAGGCCTGAGGGGTTCCAGTGTCAGCCTCCCTACGGAGCTCATCCAGCACTGCCAAGATAACCGTCTCAGTTGAATGACCTGGACGGAAGCCTGCCTGGTGGGGATCCAAATGTCCAGACTCTTCTAAGAAGGTGGACATGGATTTAGCAACATGTGCCTCCAAGACCTTGGCTAGGAATGGGAGCAGGGAGATGGGGCGATAATTAGATGGGTCAGCTGAATTGGTACCGACTTTTTTGATCAGAGGGACCACTGTGGCGTCCTTGAATGATTTGGGGACGCGGCCTTGGGTAAGTGATGAATTTAATAAAGAAATGGCGGGTTGGGGGATGGTGGAGAAGACTTCCCTCAATATATGATGGGGACAGCAGTCTCTGGGAGAACCCGATTTGACCTTAGACATCAAGGAAATAAGAGATTCGTGATCGATCGTTGGAAAACTATCCAGAGTATGATTGTTCATGAAGGAATCGGATGAGATCGCGGCTGGTGAGGAGCATACAATACTAGCTTTGATTGTAATGATCTTTTCTATGAAGAATGTATTTAATTTATCACATAATTCCTGTGTAGGAATAGGGTTAGACGTCACTCGATCAGGGTTGGATAGTTCATCCACTATTGAGAAAATTTCTCTTGATTTGTTTGTGGACGTTAGAATCTTAGAGGAGAAGTAATCTATCTTGGCTGATTTGATTGCTATATTATATTTTGCCTGCTCTGATTTATAGATGAGCTTGTCTCCAGGGTCATAGCGAGCTCTCCATCTCCTTTCCTTTTGGTGGAGTAATAGTTTCATCTCCTTTAATTCGGGGGAGAACCATTTATGGGCATCGGCCTTCCGATTTATCTTGATTTTTTTGAGAGGGGCAAACTGATCACTTGCTGTTTTTAACCAGCCGGAGATTTGAGCGTCCAATAAGTCCACGTTCTGGTCCGAATTAGGTGTCGATCCAGCCAGAAAGTTTTTAAAATCAGATAGATCAATGGATTTCCAACATCTAGCCGTTCCACCCTCGACCAGGGGGGATTTAGTCTTGATAGCCAGAGTGAGGTGGAATGTAACTAGACAGTGATCGGACCATATACATGGGGCTACCTGTAATGCGGAGATGATCGGGGTTGTTGTCCAGACATGGTCCAGTATGTGGCCTTTATTGTGAGTAGGTGAGGAGATGTGTTGTATGAAATTGAAGTTAGATAAAAGATTGGTGAATTCAAGTGAATGAGGGCCGCCAGCTTGGTCGCCATACCAGTAGTTGAAATCGCCGATAAGCAGAATATTGGCGTATTTGATTGCTAAGTTAGCTATCTGTTCACTCAAGGTGATGGGGAAAAGTGGCATGGTCTGAGGGGGTCTATATACGACCACACATATCAAGGATGTGTGATCTGAATCAAGTTTGATCACTAAGTTATCTGCAGCGGCTAGATTGAGGGGATCAATCGATGTGAATTGGTGTTGGCGGCGGATAATAGCGGCCACTCCACCACCAGCTTTTCCTGCTGGCAGTCAGAGTGGAGGATGTAGTAGTCAGGGGGGATGGCGGCCAGTATGTCAGGAGCCGAGTCCGGAGTTATCCATGTTTCCGTGAGAAACAGAATATCAGGTAGGTCAGAGGAGAGTAGGGTGAAAATCTCCGTTGATGTTTAATTAAGGAGCGAGTGTTTAAGTAGGAAACACGAAAGTTCAAGTGATTATGTAGAGTATTTACCTTGTTGTTCCTTAGAATACCACGTATTTCCGGGAATCTATCCCTTTGCTGAAGAAGACCAAGTCTATCAAGGCGATGCCTAATGGTTGAGTCGGGTAATTGCAAAGCTTTGTGCAGATGGCACAGGTCAGCGGCAGTATATTGCAAAAAATGTGCAGAGTGAGGTGCCCCATGTCCCGTACTGGCGCGGACGGGCGCAGACGGGCTTGCCTTAGGCGCTCCTTCGGCGCGCTGACGGCGTGCCCGCTGCGCCCGTCCGCTGCGCTCCCTGTGATGGGGGGCCATTTTGTAGTGTTAGACGCGAGGTGCCGAGCACTAGACCGCTCGCTGAATTTCCCCCCTTTATGTGGGTCAGACTCAGCAGCGTGTAAAAGCAAGGTTCTTATCACACTGTAGTAGAATCAGGTGTAAGGTACCGGGGGCACCCCTTGTTGAACACTGTACGAAATACAACCACGCGCCCGAAACATTGAGATGGGTGGTCCTGGAACATGTAACAACAGGTCCAATGGGTGGTGATCTATCCAACATTCTTAATGTTAGAGAGATGAAGTGGATTCATATATCCAACTCTGTAGTTGAGGGTTTGAATGAATCTGAAAGCAGTTTCGCACAATTAGCCAATCTTTGAGCTTCTGGTCCCACAAAAAATCATATGCTACAATCTAAACTGTCCGAAAATTGTGGAAGAATGCTGTATGATTTAGCCAATCTTTGATTTTCTGTTTTCACTATAACCTATGTGACCATCTTAGGTATCAATGGGCATTGAGTTACACTATCCTACGAAATAAGTGCACTCTACCCCCTTGTTTTGATATGCTTTTGTATTGTCCGGATTTATTACATTTTTGTTTCCATCTAAATCACGAACTGGAAGGGTCACACTATCCTGTGAGATAAGTGCACTCTACCTCTTGGATATGAAATGAACTTGTAAACATGCAATTATTTTTTTGAAATGAATAGATCTTAGTACTGTGATATTGGATGAATCTATGTACCCTCGTTTGACGATCCAAATAGGAATAGGCGGAACGTTCACCAACTATTCCCTCCACCTCAATAATTCTATGTTTGAACCTTGCCTGTAATATTTTCAAATATAATCCTTTCCAAAAAGGTTTTTTTCAAAAAAATCTTCATTTCCGTAAAATAACGTTACCAAGAAGCTTTTAACATTAACAACATGATCCATACAACGCGAGTCTTTTTTCACTCTTTGTCAAGCCCCACCTCCTCTAAACAAACCAGGAAGTAAGCGTGGCTACGCTGCTTGTGTCTGAGCGTGAACCTAACCGTATGGAACTTTCCCGGCATCTCCGTAACCATTTCAAGGTAAACCGTGCGCCCGTTCCTTGGTGCTAGTGTACCATTAAACGCGACCAGGATTAGTTCAGTAGCTTGAACTTAGCGGCTATTTGACTTTCTTTCAGGGCCATCGTTTCGAGCACATTTGACTTCCCCTGGTAAAGAATTTTTTGGACCACTCGAGGTAAGCCCCCGTCTAACAGACGGTGATTCCCCCCCCTTTTTTATAGAGGTTACCAATATTAATTTTAATCTATGCCCTTCCTCTTACTTTTAAAGCCAGAATATAAGGAATCATATAAAGAATTCGATTGAAGCCCCCAGCCCCTCTTTTGTTAATAAATACAATTGAGTCTGACGTGGTACCGGAGTGCTCCTGTGAGCTATACAGTCGAGTGTCTCCGTTTTTTGGTTTAATAATTGAAGAATAGTGGCAGGTCTGGACGGAATGTGTGTGACTAATACCCATCTCTTTTCTCTAATTTGTATTTTCCATGCAATGACCTATTTTTCTGGAGCAAATAAATTGCATGATGTATCTCTAAATCACCGAAGCACATAATCGAGTGATGTATGTAAAGGAATACATTCTTTCTGTTGTTGGATTAGATTAATAGTGGTAAGCCCATCTTTCTAAATGTATTTTTTTTTAAAATTGAGTCACTTCGGAACCTGGGCACTTATATCGAGATCCTGTTTTAAACCGGTGTTTCCCTTGCACAGGCAATCTTGATCGGGCATTAACGTTCTGGTCTGGATAGTACAGGCTTTTTGAATATTCGAAGCAGCACTAGATGCAAGTTATTCCATCGGACTGTCAAATAATTGAATAATAGTGGTAAGCCTGACAGTTTAATTACAATTTACCCCTAAGACAACATGTTAATAATACTTTAATGACCAAGGCCTTCTCCCCATTCAAAGGCAACGTGATCACCAATCGCCAGGAATCCTGATTCCACTGGCAAGACCCATTGAGGAACCTCAATTCATATAGGTAGGTTCTTAAAAGTGTATAAAGGTGGGCCCCACTTAAATTACGCATGTGTAGGGCAAGCAGTGTTTATGTCAGTACATATTTTCCTCCACATAGAGATGTCCACTCAATATGAGTTTTCATGCTGCATGTGAGCACTTTATAATAATATTTTCTATGTAGGATTGTTGTGATCTAATCATTTTGGGTGGTGCTATACAAATATGCACCTAACCGTGGACAGTATATGAATACTTCAAAAGCCTTCGCAATTACTAAAGATAATACGATTTCTATTGGTGCTGTGGTGGAAGGATTTAACCCTCTACCACATGACATCAATAGACATCGATTTATGCTTGATTTTGACTTCACTTGTTCATAGACTCAGTCTTTCCCACCTCGTACACTAGGTGAGCCAATAATGAACCCTGTGCAAATCCGTATTTCCTTATTTCTTTGTCTCAAATTGTTTGTATGTCGTTTGTGATACAACCTTGACAACACTTTTTTAACTGCACACTCTCATAAATCCGCCCTTCTTGTAGTAATTAACAGGATGGGTGTGCGTCAATTAATTTCATTTTTTAACTACTCCCTAGGAGGTCGCCCACCCACAACTCTTTTTGTCCTGAAGAAGACCCTCCCTGTAAGGACTACTCTCCTACATGTATTTTGGGTCAAAACGTTGACTACATAACCGACTACATAACCACGACCAACCTCCTACCCCAAGCAAGACTTTAACGGCTGAAGTGGAGTTTGGCTCTGTTCATCATTTATATTTTAGGACTCTCTCAGAGCCCTTTGTTGTGGCCCTTTTGTTATAGGGACCACATGTAATTTGCCTTTAAATTGAGAACTATACCTGTCACAGAGTGAATCGGATTATCCCTTACCCTACCCTGTCCATGACACTTCCTTCACCCCCTTTCCCCCCCCCCGTTGTGAATGTGGGCACGTACATTGATTACAATTTGGTATGTGTAAAATTGAATGTAATATGAATCCTAACCAGTCAAAGGAATAATGCAAATCTGAATAAAACTTTTTTGCATTCATTAGTTTTTGCTTCTTTAACTGTAGAAAAAGACAAAAAGTTTTTTGCAAAAATTTCTCTTTCCATCTGACTACCACCGTAGACATCTAAACCCAAGACCTGATCTGCAGAATCCCCTAGGGTTTATCGCTCAGCCCAACCACTTCGACATTTACATGACTAAGCTTGCCAATATCATCAGAACACAAGGCATCTCCATAATTTCCTATGCTGATGATACCCACCTCATCCTATCAATGTCCAACAAGTCCACTACCAACAGAACTAACTTTGCCAACTGCATGATCAATGTAGCAGAGTGGCTGAAAGCCGATTGCCTGAAATTCAACTCAAACAGGATAAAACTGTTTGGGAACAGTAATTCCCCCTGGTACTCCACTTGTTGCCCTTAAGAGTTTGGACCCACACCCATACCAGCCCACCATGCAAGACACATGGTAATCACTCTCAATCACAGACTCAACATGACAGTACAGGTCAACGCAGACAGCTCCTCCTGTTTCAATATACTCTAAATGTGTCGCTAGATCTTCCAATGGTCACTCCAGAAAACCAGACATACTGTCATATAAGCTCTCATCAGAACCAAACTAGACTACAGCAATGCACTCTACACCGGAATCCCCAACCACTTCCTCCACTAGCTCCAGACCATCCAGAATGCTGCAGTAAGACTCATCCTTGACCTCTCATGACGCAATCACATCACACCACAATTCAGAGAGCTACACTGGCTTCCCATACATAAATGATGCTATATAAAAGGCTCTGCACAACAAAGTACCAAGATACCTTAAAAACTGCCTTTACTTCCACCAACTGACCAGACACCTGCGCTCAGCCTCTCTCTTACTCACACACACACACCATACCCACAAAAGCAAAACTGAAGATCTGGCATTCTCACCCATTGCACCCCAAAAGCTAGAATGACCTCCCTGTATACATCAGGGCCTCCTACTCACTTTTTGAATTCTCCAAGAAGCTCATGACCTAGCTTTTCAACTAATTCTCTGAGGCTGACTGACTACACCCCCAGGCCCACACCTATTTGCCTACTTCAGTGCCTATATACCCTTCATGGTGATAAACTGCACTATACAAATCCACATAACATAACATAACATAACATAACATAACATAACATAACATAACATAACATAACTTACCATAACATAACATAACATAACATAACTTTGTGCTGAATTAAGGAGAATGCTTCCTACAATTTTAAACACTGCACTCTCAATGTTGTACCCTGTCTGGAAACCCTGTTGTATTTAATTCACATAACTGTTGTCAGCATGGGTTGTTTTATTTGGCTTTCATATTGTGACTTTGCCAGAAAAGGATATTTTGATATAGGATAATCTTCTGACTCTTTTTTAAGAGGGGGTTGATGACCACTTTTAAGCAGTCTAGCATGATACCCTGAGACAGTGATGAGATGACTAAGTTGGTCCAAAATGATATCAGGGAAGTACTGATTTCTTTTACGATTAAGGCATGTAGTGGTTCTGCAGTACATAAGTATCTGCTCTAGTCTTTGTAGAATGCTATTATTTCACTTACAGAATGCTTTTACCTTTATGTTGTATGTTTGCCTGTGATTCTGGGTTCTGTTCCACGGCAGCTGCTTGTTGCCTCCGTGGTGAAGAGTCGGTCTTGTCTCTTCCTGTGATCTTGAATAAAGGACTTCTTATTCACTTCATGGTTACCTACCTCTTAGTTACAACAATCTTGGTAGAGGTAGGTGGATTGTCTGAGATTTGCTTTGGTATAGCAGAGATCAGATTCTTACATTTCTTGAAATTTGGACCAGGTGGATTTACAAATCAGTTCCAGGGTATCAAGGGTAGATAGTGGAGAAGGGAATGTTCAATCTTGTCTATTTATTTCTCTAAAAAAGGGCAATGATTTTGCAATGATTTTGCAGTTTTGTTATTACGCATCTTGTAAGTTAAAGGATACATAGATTTTTTTTATAGCAGCAGAAAAACACATTAAAGACCAACATTGCAGTCACATTTGTAGCCCAACAGCTTCAGCACACAGGAGAATAAATAGAGAAGACATACAGCAGCACACCTTCACCATCTCGCTCCTTCCATTCCCGGCCAAAGTCATCGAGAAAGCTGTCAACAACCAGCTCGCTGCCTTCCTCGAAACCAACAAATCCCTCGACTCATCACAGTCCGGCTTCCGAGCCAAACACAGCACTGAGACCGCACTCATCGCAGCAACAGACGACATTCGAACTCTACTGGACAATGGAGACACAGTCGCCCTCATCCTCCTCGACCTCTCCGCAGCCTTCGACACAGTCTGTCATAGCACCCTGTTGCAATGCCTCAGAAACACCGGAATCCAAGGAAAAGCACTGGAATGGATCACCTCGTCCTTGCCGGAAGAACACAGAGAGTCCGCCTCCCACCATTCAAGTCAGAGGCCACTGAAGTCATCTGCGGCGTGCCACAAGGATCTTCACTCAGCCCTACCCTCTTCAACCTATACATGAGCCCCCTCGCGGCCATCGCACGCCAACACAACCTCAACATCATCTCCTACGCTGATGACACTCAACTGATCCTCTCACTCACCAAAGACCCTAGCACCGCCAAAACCAACCTACATGAAGGAATGAAAGAAGTAGCCGAGTGGATGAAGCACAGCCGTCTGAAACTGAATTCAGACAAAACAGAAGTCCTTATCTTAGGTACCTCCCCCTCCGCTTGGGACGACTCTTGGTGGCCAGCGGCCCTAGGAAAAGCACCCATCCCTACGGACCACGCACGGAACCTGGGCGTCATCCTGGACTCCTCACTCTCGATGACCAGACAAGTCAACGCCGTTTCTTCGTCTTGCTTCAACATTCTTCGCATGCTCAAAAAAACATTTCACTGGATCCCCACCGAGAACAAGAAAAACGGTCACCCACGCACTGGTTACAAGCCGCCTGGACTACGGAAACACCCTATACGCCGGTACCACCGCAAAACTTCAGAATAAACTCCAACGCATCCAGAACGCATCAGCCAGATTCATACTAGATGTCCCGCGTAAAGACCACATTTCTGGTCACCTGAAAGACCTCCACTGGCTCCCCGTCAATAAGAGGATAACATTCCGCCTCCTAACCCACGCACACAAAGCACTTTACGATCTTGGACCCGAATGCCTCAACACTCGACTTTCCTTCTACACCCCCCGCCACCTACGCTCTTCCAATCAAGCCCTTGCTGCTGTACCTCGCATCAACAAAACCTCCATGGGAGGAAGATCCTTCTCCTACCTGGCGGCTAAATCCTGGAACTCACTTCCCATTCACCTGCGCCTCACTCAGAACCATTCAGACAAGTAGACTAGACTCCTCCTCTAGCGCCTTGAGACCCTCTGAGTATGTAGTGCGCTATATAAATTCTTTGACTTGACTTGACTTGTGTTCCAGGTGGACAGCAACAATGTACATCGACAGAGGCAACCTCAGGCTCTTGCAGAGGGCGATGTGAAAACAGACAGTGGGACGGCCTGTGGTGCGGGTTGCATCTCCCTATTCATAGATGTTTTGACCACCAAAGTTTTTGACTGTTTTTTTGGAGAGGTTAATTTCAGTTTAAATATAAAAAATGCTTTAGTTTCAAATAGTATCTTTTTGTGTATTTTACTTTCTTTGCATCTGTTCTCTAGGTTGTCCGCAGATTGGATTCAACGTAATTTCTGTTCCAATCTTTTCTTCCTGGTTCAAGCGTTTTATTTAACATCGTGCAGATGGTTTGTGTTTCTGATGTGTTAGGTATTTTGGGGCATCTTCATCCATGATCATTGTCAAGTTGTCTATGTATTGTACAGCCATTTCATTCACACCTTGGGATGTTAAAATACCTGGAGGATATGAGAATATGCTGTCGGATAGAAGGTCAAGATTTATATTTTTGTCATCTTGCACCCATTGTTTGGATGTGTTCAGTTGGTTATTGTTCTGAGAGAGAGAATAGTACTAAGAAATGGGCAGACCAATCTATGAGTAGGTTCCACCTTAACTGACTCTTTTTATTTGCCGGAAGATCAATAATCCAACAATTTGCTAGTTTGGGGATTAAAGTAATTCATGAGAAGTAATGAAGACAATAGTGAGATACAAGATTCACCTTGAATGTACCAATGTAAGTTGAAATTCTCTAGATGTAAGTGAAAAATTAAGTTTGTTTTTCAGGGACATGTTCAGTGACCTGCTAGTAAAAGGATTGGTTGCTTTTAGGTGTATAGCAGATAAGGCGGAATGTGGTGGGTCCAATGTCAGCCATGTTAATTTCTGTTGAAAGGTGCTTGAAGATAGGTAATTTTTCAATATTAAGATTTTTTTCATGGAATAGTGTTTTATGGTTGTTTTTCAGATCATCCAGAAAGAGGCTGAGCAATCTTCAAGGACTGCCAGCAAACCAAACTTCTGTCTCTGCTAGGAAGTCAAAGTCTTTCACAATCTTATAAAACATTACAGTAACAACATTAATTTATAAACAAACAACTATACAATTACATAAATACTGAAGTAGACTTTCAATTGGTACACCCAAAATGATGGAAAGAAATAAACTCCTCCACAATGATCTACGGGGAAATTACATCATTTAATGTCATCATGGCCCACTCTGCCCAGTGCCATCAAATACCACCTTGAGCAAGCCTTCAGGAGTCTTCCTTCAGGGCAGCTTGCACCTATGCATTTTGTCATATGTTTTGTTTAGTGAAACTTTACACTTTTCTTATGTAAAATGACCCTGAAGACTTATTTAGTGATACCTGCTGCCAAAACCTGTTTGCCTGCACCTCGGGACACCCCACAAGCCTGGAAGGAACCTCTGGAGGAGTGAGGGGCACACCGCATAGCCCGCAGTACTGTCTACAGTCTGGGGAGGACTGAAACCCCCAGAGTGCATCACCTGCCCTCACAGCTGCTCTGAGTGCCACGAGCGAGGGGGAGGCGGGGTCATCGCACTTATAGCGCTGCCTCTCCCCCCGCAGCGCGGGAGACTTAGTTAATGATACCTGCTGCCAAAACCTGTTTGCCTGCACAAGCCACATGCCACACAAGCCTGGAAGCGAAAGTCCCTCATGGGGAAGCGGTGGTTGGGACCCTCGAAGCCTTTTTGCAAAGGGCGGAGTCGGTCCTAATGCACGAAATTAATATAATGAACGCAGGTTATCACACGACCCACGAGCTGGCACTCTGTGCCTATTAATTCATCATGTAGAAGCACTTGATATCTCCATAGTAGGCCCCCCAAACCCCACCTTGCCGAAAGAGGCTTTTCGGCCCACATTGCCCTTGGAAGAAGACACCTCGCTGATGCCACCAGTTCCACCCTCAACTGTGCGTGAAGTACCTAGTCAGGTCACAACTAATAAACCAAACGTTCAGACGAGAAGTCAAAAAATGAAGCTGAGTCAGGGTAAAGGGTCAGCGCCCCATAAAAAAAAGACCAGGCCAGGGACCAAATACCCACAAAACACTGCATCAAAGGCATAACAACCGCGGGTCTGAGCATGAAAATCTAAGTTCAACCACATCAACAGTGGCCCATGGGATTTAGTTATGCTACGGGGGGAACTCCAGACGCAAACCATCCAGATTACTGGGAAAAACTTGAGGGTATCCTTTCAACCCTCATCAGACCTGTGCTAACTAAGATATCTGCTATAGAAGAAAGGTTACAGGGACTAGAGGGGGCTGTTAAACACTCACTGGAAGTTAGATACCCTCCTGAACAGACACGCAGTGAAACAGAGCTTAAAGATAATAATTTACATAGCTGCTCTGTTCTGAATGCTCCGCACAATACTTATGGAACCAACAGCGCGCCAGCAGATAGGCCCACACATAACTTTGAGCATGAAGTAGCCCCAATGGCCCCAGGCACGCGGCATGCCCCACAGCCTAACCAGTGCCTTATAGAGGTTGTTAGTGAGACTTGTAGAGAAGTAACCCACCCTGCGTGTACCAAGACCCAGGTGAACCATGCAAATTCAATCAAACAACACCCCAGGGAGCAATTAAGGGATTAAGGGAGGCCAATGAAAGACAGAAAGAGAGCTATTCATCTAAGCCGACCTTCTTGCATCTTCCACCAGAGGCTACACCTTATTCTGTTGTTCTGACAAATGTACCGCCCTTAGAACATTGATCCTCCCTGAAAAATAAGGCTCTACATGCTCGCTCTATTAAGACGGGCCATACCCAAGCACTATTCTCTGAGTTTAAGATGGCCCGCCAAATTCCCTGGGTAGGTGCAACACCTAAATCACTGGCAGGAGACTGCGTCGTGGTCACTTTCAGATCGCCGGATCTGGTCAGAAGTATCCTAGAAGTGTCCAGGCATCACATGTCTAGAAAAGAGGGAATGGGTGTAGTTCCTCTGGGATTTTTCTACCAACCATTTTGGTTGCCTGTGAAGGTCCCCGTATGTGATAAGAACAGGGGCATCACACAATTCAGATTCAATGTCCCAACATTTAACGCTTTTGAGCCCCTCTATTATTTGAATGGGGTTGACTGACTGGCATCACCCTCAGGTAACACCGAGGAAAAGAGGGAGCATCAAGAAACTACCACCTTGGATACCACCCAGCAGATGGTCCAACCATGGAATAAGAAACACACTAGGTCCCCAAACCATAAGGCACCTAGAACAATGTACAAATGGGAAGGTAGTCTCGGGGGACTTAGTGTATTCCTCTGAATTGAATGCTGATCTATCAGGGACCACAGTAGTATCCAATCTGGATCTCCCAACTGTAACACGGTTGATCTGTACCACACCCTCGACAACACTAGACCACACAACGTGCTCTGTGGTGTCCTGGAATATCGCCGGGCTACGCGACAAGGTTATGAACCCAGTCTGGGAAGTTTTTGTGGGGTCCGCAGACATCTTATGCCTACAGGAGACATGGGCAATTGAACCCATACACATTAATGGCTATAGAACATTTAGTAAATCGGCAGTGAAAGGGCTGGGTGGGAGGCCGAAAGGTGAGATTTCCACATATATATCTAATAAGTTCCCTTCAAGTAAGAACACGTTCCACCCGGGGGTAGCTATTTTCATGGGCTGGAGTTACATTTTACTGCAACACATTGTACACTGTTGATTAATGTATATAACAATACCACCCATAATGATCTTGACTCAGTAGCAAAAGGCATCTATTCACGAAAAATATCCAACGGGAAAAGAATAGATACTATGACCTTACTGATGGGCGACTTTAATTGTGGCCTATGTAATCATCTCGATAACAGACTGTGTGGTATCCGTAATGATGCTGATAGTTGTACTCACTTTAACAATTCTAAAGTGGGGGGCACATTTAATGACCTTGTCTCTAAACTAGACCTCAGGTTTGCAAATGAGATGCTGACCACTCCAGTTGGTTTTATGCCCACCTTTAATGGGAGAGGCCATGCCACGACCATTGATTATATATTGATCACACCCACACATGCGCACCTGGCCCTTTCTTTCGAGGTGGGCGACATCACTATAAGCGGCTATTACCCCCTCCTTTTAAAGTTCAAGACTCATACGTACTCTCCAATAAAGTCTGATCTGCATACTTGTATGCTGGGAACTGTAGAATTAAATAAAGCAAACAGATTCTCTTTAAAGTGTTCCAAGGTAGGCGCAGATCAGTTAACTAAAAACGTCCTAGTAAAATGTAAACATGAGATAGATAACTGTTCAAGTGAGGATGCTCTGCATGCAACGATAGTGAACTGCTCAGTAGACATTACAAGGGTAGTCAAAAGTTTACTAACTGTCCAGTTTAGCAAACACCCTAAATCCACAGGATGGTTCGACAAAAAATTCTCCAGGGCGTATGCCAACTTAAAAAGGGCATTACATACAAAGCCAAGATCCTTACCCATAGTTCGTCAAGCCAGAGCAGATTATAGAAGGTTACTAGCAGAAAGAAAACAAACCCTTCGAAATGAAGCTTGGGACTCTATACATAATGCTGCTGAGCAGAAAGATAGCACAGCTTTCTAGAAATTCCTGAGCACCCCCTTCCTAACTCCAAGTGTGGGCCCCTCTGTGGATATAGCCTTTATGGAAGAAGCATGGGTTACTCACTTCTCCGAGCTATATCATGACCGAGGGAATTCGGTCTGGCATCTGGATGATTACAGTAGTGATAACTGTGAACATATCGATCTAGCAATCACCTTGGAGGAAGTGACCAGGGCCCTGGCACAAAGCGCGGGCGGCAAAGCCCCTGGGCCCGATGGGGTACCAGTTGATTTATATAAACACAATGTCTCTTTGTGGGGGCCCATACTGACACAGGTTATTAATGCCAGCGTAAGGTCTACCCTCCCTCAGACATGGGCACAATCATCAATAATACCAATTTTCAAAAAGGGTAACCGTGAAGACCCAGGATGCTATCGACCGATTTCCCTCTTAGATTCCACGGTCAAAGTGTTAGGAAGGGTTTTATTGGAATGATTAGCAGATTGGGCCGAGGAAAAACAGATTTTCTCAGACCTGCAGTACGGGTTCCGTGATGGCCTTTGCACCATCAAACAGTCCTTGAATCTCATTACACTGATTGGCAAGTAACACGAGCGAAAAAAGGCAGTCTATATATGGCCTTTATTGACCTCACCGCGGCCTTTGACTCGATAAAGCATAATAGACTGTGGGAGGTGCTTGAGGGGGTAGGGGTTGACGCACACTTGTTCACGCTCCTAAATCAACTGTACAGCGATGCATCAGCTAGTGTGCGTTTTCCCAGATGGGAGAATGCACAGAAGTCTTCCCAATTAGAAGGGGGGTCAGACAGGTTGTTTTCTGGCCCCCTTCCTTTTTAACTTATAAATGGACTTGAAGATGCACTGCATGTCCAGGACAAAGACTTTCCCCAAGCTGGTGGCCGGCCTATTCCCACACTTCTTTATGCGGGCGATGCCGTATTGATGACTCATACCCAAAACAGCCTCCAGCGAGCCCTGGATATTTTTAGCACATTCACGAGTGACCGCGGTCTAGAAACTAATATATCTAAGACATATATTATTAGGTTTAAGCAGGGGGCGCAGATGACCCGCTAATGGTTTATAGACGGGAAAAAGTTAGCCTCTATAAAATATTTCTCTTACCTAGGGGAACTTTTTAATCATCACGATTCTTGGGCCCCTGCCATATCTGCTAAAAAATTAACTTTCGCTAGATCTACGGCTGCAATAACAACTTTCGCTAAAAAGCTAGGTAGGAAACCGCCTACTGAGCTGCTCCATACATATAAAGCAAAGTGTGTCACTATGACAACCTATGGGGCGGGTTGTGGGGTTATGTGGACACTTAGCCCTTAGAACTAAGTGAAATTGCATTTATAAGGTACATACTTTCTGTCCCCCCTGGCACACCCACCTTTATTTGCCACGAGGAGCTAGCTTTACATCATATTGCAGACTTGATAAAACTAGAGCCGATCCTTCTCTTGCGTAGAATCTGGTGTAAGGATCAGACAGAGTTGAATAGAGTGATCTTAAAAGATACCCTAGGACTGGAAGGGGCTCTTACAATCCCCTGGATTAAATTTGTACGTGATTTTATGAACAAACTGGGACATCCTGAATACTTTTTAACCCCATCATTAATGATAGAGATTTCCAGAAAGGTTCTAAAGAAAGAGGGCATCCATCTACTCGAAGCTAAAAGATTTAACTCAGAATCTGAAGCAAAAATAACTGTCAGACAACAACAATTGCTACGTACTTCTATTGGGATGGAGCACTATCTTTCATTTGTTCCTGGAAGTTTTGATAGATTCCTTCTTACTAGGTTAAGAATGAGTATTATCCACAGATTGCTGACATTCCCCAATATGAATGATTGGTCACGCATTTTAATTCTGTGCCCTTGAAATAACACTTCTGATCAAACCACCATGCATCTTGTCCTAATTTGTAAATTTTATTCAGAGCAAAGGAACGTTTGGATTATACCCTTTTTAAGGCAACTTGGCCTCAGACAGTGCCGACAAGCCATGCTGTTACTCCAACTACTAGCGAAGGAGCATATAGCATGGAGGGTAGCCCAGTTCTTAAAAGCTGCACTTTGCTGGAGGAAAAGTATTTTATTGGAATAGCTCAGTATGTACAAAGTTTCGCTTTCCATGAATTTTAAATCAATTGTACTATTTATATTGTGTAAATAATACGTTGTGTGTTTAATTTTATGTGCTTTAATGACTTTTTTATATAGCAGCCGAATAAAGCTTTCCTTCACTTGACTTGACCCTGTATAGTATGACATTTTCAAGTATGTCATCTTCACCTTTAAATTGTTCTCATGTAAACTGGTATGTGGTACTATGTAGCTTTTGCTACATAAAATACTCTGATACCCATTGGGTCAATACAACACTGAAGATAAATTAATAAAGATGATGCCACGCCAGAGGCTATTTCTACTTTCTAATGAGAGGGTTCCAAATTGCCACTTTCAACAGTTTATAAGCAATTGAGTTCCTGTTTTGTTCAAGTGGCATCCCTTTAAAGAAGATCAGTGACTTAATGATCAATGTCTGTGAGCCGCAAACTATGATTTTGACTTATCACAGTATGATGTGCATTTTGACAATGAGTGAGTCCCATCCAACATTTGTTGAATACTGTCCCTGGTGCTGCCCTGGACCATGGAGTCATCCAGATAGAGGAGCAGAGGAACACTGAGACATTCTTCGGGAAATATAGCACTTACCTCTGAGGGACAACGTGGATCTATTTTATATATACTTTGAAAAAGCATCATGGCCATAATACTATAATTTCGCCATCTAGGACGAATCTAACATGGGTAGGAGAACTGGCATATACTTCAGTGATGACCTTTAGTTCTCTCAAAGCAGTAACCTATCCACTAGTTCCAATACTGAGGATAAGAAAAAAAGGTGAACACTTTGGTTGTTATGTGCCAAATATTGTCTGAAAGATTTCTATTAAGGCTGGCTGGTGTTTTTGTTTTTGAGAGAGTTAGAAGGATTAGTATCCACTAATTCGCCACAGTATGACCGAGGGGAGATGTTTTTCTGGGCAAAGGCTCATAGTGCTTCCAAGAACTAGTTGTGACCTTATTTTATTTAGGAACACTGGGGCATATTATCAAGAAGGGCGTTAAAATTATCGCTGCTTTAGCAGCAGGAAACTGCCGCAAAAGAGGCAATAATTATAAAGCTGTTTCTTGATAATATGCCCCTCTGATCTTTCTGCTAGTTGCACTTTATAATTTACAGTAGGCAAAGAGTTTTGGTTTATTTGGTTAATAAATGGACTTGTTATTTTATTGTATAAAAATAATTATTTTCTATCAATTAATTTTTTAGGTCTCGCCTGTCAATGCGCATGCGCATTGAGCTTGCAAGACTATAGGGGCTTAAACAGACTTTAACTAGACTGGCGATTTGATGCTGTGCCCGTACGCTTTTAGGTCAATGCGCAAAAATGTACTCTGTGAGGGCGGAACTCGGACATAGACAAGCGGGATAGCCGTAGGACACTAAATGCCCATTCTAGGGCTGGGAACATCGAGCCCTCTAGGGGAGTGCCCTTCTTTGAAGTGAATCCCATCTCCATTGGAAAGTCAACCCCTTACACGCAGAAGTCCCACCCCTATGTAATTAGCATTTGTTCAAGGACCCTTTACCGTTTTGAAAAGAGGTTTGCCCATCCCAATTTAGAGAGCCCCCACCCTTTTGATGATTGCCCTGTCCTCAGAGAATTTTGCTTTGTTAAAATTCTTAAGAGATAAGCCTTCCTCGTTTGGGTTAGTTCTGACTATTTGGCATGAGTTGTGTCTACTTCAATGTAGCCTGGCGCTTTACAAGCTTAATAATTCGCAGAGGTTTCCTTTGAATCCGTATTTTCTTTCAGAATGCCTTCCCTCCGGTGATTTAGCATCAGTCAGAAACGTTGTATACCCTAGACCAAATCAAGTCATTTCTGTCGTCTTGAGGACTTCCTGCAACAGGAACATCGAATTGAAACCACAGTTACGAATTCGTCCAGTCTCTGAAACAATGTAAAAGGAATATGTTTGGGGAAACCTCTGCCTCCTCCTCAGCCAGCTTGGTGCTGCCAGCACCTCCCCTCTCTCTCCCCGCACACAGCCTTGCTCGCATTTCTCCTCCCCCTCCCCAGCCGCCAGCACCTCTCCTCTCTCTCCCTGCAGTTTCACGGCCGCCGGGCCGTGTCTCCCTTTATTTTTTCAGCCTCCCCTTTTTTCAGCTCCTGTTGTGCCGCTCGACTTGTTTCTGTTTGTTTTCTTCCTGTTGTGCAGGATGTGGCCCCTCTCTCAGCCGTTTAGCTTCTGCCTTTGCCAGTGCTTGTTGAATTGTGTTGTAAGCACAGTCCATTGCAACCGCGGAGCCCAGCCATTTGAGGTGTTATTTTTTTCATACAGGCATACAGCCAAAGGGACCTAGAAGTTGCTTCACACAGTACCAAGGCCATTTCACCCCCTCACCCACTCATCCTCACACACCCTCACTCACCCTCACACCCTCAACCCCCCCTCACAACCCTCTCACCCTCACTCACCTTCACACCCCCGACCCTCACCCCCCTCACCCTCACACACCCTTACCCTCACCCCCTCACCCTGACACACCCTGTCACCCTCACCCCCTCACCCTCACACCCCCTCACCCTCACCCCCTCACCCTCACCCCCTCACCCTCACACCCCTCACTCATCCTCACACCCCCTCACTCACCCTCACACCCCTCACCCACCCTCACACACCTTCACACCCCCTAACACACCCACTCACACCCTTACCCTCACCCCCTCACCCACCCTCAGTCACCCTCACACTCACACTTCCTCACCATCACACACCCTCACATCCTCTCACCCTCACAAACCCTCACCCTCACCCACCCTCACACCCTCACCCACCCTCACCCACCCTCACACCCCCTCAAACTCACACCCCCACTCATCCTCACCCTCTCATCCTCACACACCCTCACTCACCCTCACACCCTCACCCCCCCTCACAACCCTCTCACCCTCACTTAGCCTTACACCCTCACCCTCACACACCCTCACCCTCACACCCCCTCACTCACCCTCATCCTCACACCCCCTCACCCTCACACCCCTCACCCTCACACCACTCAGTGCTACAACATATATTGTGTTACAATAGGTGTCACATTTGCAAAAGATAAAACTATTGGCATTGTAAATAACAAAGCTAATAATTTCGCTATTTTCAAAACAAGCACATAAATAAAAAATGTGTCCTTTACAATACCAATAGCTCAAACTTTCCTAATGCGAGACCTATTGCATTGCTGTGCTTCTCTCCCCTGCTGCACTCTCCTGCTCTCTAGAGATGTGGCCTAACGACCAGAGCTGCCATCTAAGTCACGCAAATACAAAACATGTTGCATTCCAAATGCTATAGGTGTCACATTCGCGAAAGTTATAACCATTGGCATTGTAAATGACAAAGCTATCAATTTAGCTATTTTAAAAACCAACAAATAAATAAAATATTTGTCTTTTACAAGACCAATAGCTCCAACTTTTCTAATGCGAGACCTATTGCATTTCCAATGCTTGTTTTAAATTATTGTTTTGCTTCTGTTATGAATTGATCAGTTGAGGCATTGGTCTTTAAACTTTTCTTTAATACCGAGCCCTACTCGCACTGGAGGAAAAAAACATCAGACCCCCTAAAAATGTTTTCACAATATTCGATTAAATTAAATTTATTAAGAGTATCCAAAGTGTGTGGCTGGGTGGTTTATAAAATATTTGGAGTCCCTTCCCTTCCATCACATACTCCCATATAGGATATAAATGCAAAAAGACGTTAGTGACGGACCATTACAGAGCATATTTCTTTTTTGTTGTTGTGGCCAGGACCTGGGATCCCCCTGAAAATTCCCTTTGGGATTCCCTGAGGCCCTCCTAGATGGGCCCGCCCACCAGTCTGAAGATCCCTATGTTAGGGTGATCACATGTTTTCTCTATTTTTCTTTTCCGAGGGTAATTTTTTTTGTGTGCAAATTAATGTAGATTTGCAGTTCTCTGAGAAGCAATATTGGAGTAAACTTTCTCGACCATGCCTAATTTCTATAAATCAGCTATATATAATGTAGGGCAGAGGTTTGCATGTGTTCCCCCAGCTACAGCAGAAGCTATTATTTTCAAAGTGAACACTAATTAAAGGATGTATACATCAATTAAATCATATTAAGAGATTTCATCTGAAACCACAAACGTGTATGACAGAACAGTTTGTTACCCTATTGATAATTGTTGGTTTGAAACATAATATTAGTTTAGTGTCTGTCATTTCAGGTAAAACCATAGAGTAGTTAAATCAGGACACACAGGTTTGGCCAGCCAGTTAGTTTTAATGTCCCTGTGGTAGTGTTGGGAGTTATACGAGCCCTTGACATTTTCCTTGCTTAAGATACTCCCTGGAATATTTACATACATATTCGCTGGCACACATTCCTCTCTCTTCCACATGGTGTTATGTTTTCTGCCACCCCTGTGCTGGCTAACGTCATAGCAAGGTCGTTGAAAGAGTCGCCCTTTGCTGTAGGCCGAGCCAAGTGCTCTTTTAGCTGCTGTGGGAAAGAATCGAACGCAGGGTGCAAAAATGTTTAAATATAGCTCAACTGGCTCCCTTCGCTCTCAAATGTTTAAATTCAGGTACAGGAGGAACAGGAGGGAGGTCCAAGGTGAAGAGAGACCTGCGAAGAAATCTAGCTCAGTCTCCTGTCGATGGCAACGAGACTTTAAGAAGCAGGGAAATGGCGGAGTTTTAAAATGGTGGCACTTTAACAACTTTAAAGCTGTGCTTAGAGTTACTCTTGCCGCAGGCCCTCCTTTTAAATCACCGCTAATTTGAATAAAATCCTCAGATTCGTCTGTAGTTTTGAATATACAAAATTAGGGTGTATGCTCACAGATGGGAACTATTCCATTCTATTTTACAGATAAATTAAGAGATCTGAATTGCATTCCAAAGGTACCTGACCTAGCTGCACGTCACTATGTCAGGTGTGGAGTGCCCTCTGGTGCTTAGGCACTGATTGAGACCTCCCAAGAAGGCAATCAGAATAGGAAAGAAAGCTGTGACTTTCGTGGCTTACACTTTACACCCTGGTTGGTGGGTTAGTTAACAGCCTTATTGAAGATCCAGGTAGAATGATGTCAGTCTAAAATGAAATGCACAGCCACTCTCACATAGGAATATGCATATGGTGTAGCATACCACACTCCGAGCAGAACTTAATGATAGGTATGTTTACATTATTTTAAATAAGCACATCATTTTTGATGTTACTTTTGGAAGTAAGTTCTGGACAGCAACTCTAATTCCAGCAATACAAATAAACATAGAGGGCCTAATTACGATGTTGGGCAGACTTAAGTCGGTAATCCCGACTGCCCTATCAGGATGCAACCGAACACTGTTCGGTTGCACTTCTATATTTCCCTATAGGAGCAAGAATTACAGAATTAAACCGCCCATAATATATGCTCCCATAGGGAAATGGGAGGTGCGGTTCATGCCTGAACCCACGAGTTACAGGGATCAACGGGGGGCACCATAGGTACCTCCTCTGCCCCCAACTAGAGGCCGCACACACAAAGGGGCCCTGCTGGGGGGATCCCAAACATGCTTTCCCGCATGGTTTTCATGTTCTAAACCATGCCGGGAAACGGTACATTGCAATCCTAAATGCAGAAATTACAGTGCTCTAGGATTAGGAGCTGATTCCGACTAGCTGACGGGCTAGCCCATCGCAACCCAGCCGGAACTACCGGCCGGTTTCAATTCTGACCGCCTGATACATAATCAGCCGGTTGGAATTGAAGCGAACTATGGGGGTCAGAAAGCCTCCGACCAAAGGTAGGAGGCTGTTTGACCTCCATGGTAATCTGCCCCAGAATGTAATGCTCTTCAAGTAGCTTCTCAATGATTCACTGGAAAATGTTTTTTTTTAAATACACAAGTGCTCTGGCATCATGGATCAATCAATCAAACAGCACTTGTATAGTTCAACACTGTCACCCCTAGGGGTATCTGGGTACTGGAATGATTGTGTTAGAAATCTTTAAAAGAGCCATCTTTGATAGATATCATAATATTCTTAAAAACAGAGCCAATAACTTTCAACAACTGTTTACTTAATATAAACAGTACTACAAATGACATAGCACAAATGCAAAAGGATTGGCTCCATCCTAACATGATTAACCTTAAGGTGTCGAATGGCTTGAATTTATCTTCTACCTCAAATGTATGTCGGCCCACCATAGGAGCCTGGGAAAAACAACGTCCCTTTAATCCATTGATTGCTGCTCTGCATTTTCAAACACCAGCTCTCTTTATATGTATGCATGTTTAGTGGGTTAATTTAGCCCGAACTTTGCCAAAAGGCAGCAAAGTACATTATAGGTCCAAAGGCAAAGATACAGTCAGCGAGTGATTTGAGGGTTAGAGAGTGAAAGATGACTGCTATTTTGCACTAGTGTAGCATTCTTTAAAGAGGTGTGCCTTCAGATCTTTCCTAAATTGGAGAAGTAGGGGCAGCGCTGAGAAGTACGACAATGTCATTCCAGATCTTGGATGCATAGATGGAGAAAGCCTATCACCTTCTTAATCTTTGTACCAATGATTTGAGGACAGCCTCCCTGGTTTGGATACTGGATATTGTAGATGTGTGCTTACTATGGGATAAGGTAAAATAGTAATCTGAGATTTCAAAGCGCTGTTGGCTAAAAAGCAAGGGCTGACTGATGAGCATTAGAAGATCATGCATGATCGGCACAAGAAAATCATGCATAAGAAGGGGAAAGTGGGCAGCAGTGTTTTTTCCCCAAAATCAATGACATTTCTTTCTCTCCCCCTTTAAAAACGTCTTCCAAATCAATGCAATTGAAATTACAAATTCAATTCTGCTTCTGCCAACTACAAAGTGTAATAAAATCAAGGTCGAATATTGCCATGTGTTCATCTGCTAGGATGCATTAAATAAACTTCTCCATAGATTACTGTCAATACAAATAAAAAAGGTTGAGTGAGAGCTTCCCAAAGGACAAAATGGATACTGTGCAAAACCATCAAGAATGGAAACACAATTACCATTATTATTATTATTATTATGGTTATTACTATTACTAACATTAATACCTTGACCGCAGCGCGAATTCCGCCGCGGTGCTGGAATTCTAATCAGTGGGCGGGGTTCGGACGGCCCCCGGCCATCCTCCTCACACGCCCACCGTCACGTGGGACGACCAGGGGCCGTCCGCAGCAACGAAGGGGTTAATAATACAAATACTACTACTACTACTAATAATAATAATAATAATAACAATAATAATAATGTTGTAGTTGTTGTTGCTGTTGTTGTTGTTTTATTGTTGCAATAATTATTATCATCATTATTTAGTTGTTGCTATTGTTTTATTATTGTATTAGCACTTCTGCAAGATCAGTGATAACTGGGTTGTGGACTGGAGTCGAAGGTTGTCCTGGCGAGTCGATCCAAATAATCGCACTTCTACGTTGCAATGAGAGTGTAAAATATAGACCGACTTTATACGGTGAAAGGAATTATAGTGGGGCCCTCACCTCAGATCACAGCCCGCAGGGTAGGAGCTATAGCCTATTATTAGGCTACCCAGATGAGACCATGTCACTGCTTCACCTTGCCTCAAATCTTGGGCTTACATTCAACAAATCAGTGAATTTTGGGAATGGTACGCCTGAATGGCTTCAGTTGAACCAATCAGACTAACACAGATCATAGAAATGATTTGTTAAAGGAGAATTCAGGGCCGGAAATGTGTTGTCCAAACAACCAAGAGATATATAACCCTGGCAAGTTGTGACATTTCCTAATGAGATGTCTGGTGCCTTTGGAAGGCAAGAAAGGTTGTTGTATAGTCATTTGCGTTCCATGCAGAGCCTGACATGTGAATTACTGCCTCAGCTCTGCCCTGCTTTTCAGAATCAGTAGCCAATCAGGATCTCTCACCTTTTTATTCATATGCCAGTCCATCTAGTTAGGAATGTTTACCCATCATCCACTCGTTTGATAGTGTTTCTTGTAATCTATCCGACGTGTTCACCCAAAGTCAGATCTAAATCTAGGTTTACCCCATGCATTATGATAGACTGTAGCTCTAATGGTTTCAGCACTGCTCATTGTGATGACTTTCTTTATTCCCTAGCACTCTGAATGTCCTAGGTATATTAAAGAGCATATAAATAACGAAAACACATGTAACATTTAAAATTTTAAAATGGCCTGAAAATCTGTAGAAATTAGAAAGTGGAGTCTAAAAACGAAGTTGTATCCTCAAAATGATTCATGGGAGTGGCACAAGTGCATCAAACAGAATATAATATGGACAACGGTGTTTCTCAATTTAATTTAGAAAAGCTCCGACCTTCTCATTAAAATGTAGATTTTTTACATTTTGTTTGAGAATTAAATATGTCATCATTTGTGTGTTGGATGAATGCTTAATTTTATATTTTTGTGCAGGGTTTTGTGGTTAAAATCATCGAAATTGCTCAGCCCGGGATCATCGGCTTCCAGTAACGACTCAGTGACGGTCTCGAGATTCCACTGATTATTTCATGGGGGTCCCTGGATTCCAGTAATGACTATGTGGGGGGTCCACAGAAGTCAAAAGGTTAAGTAAGAACCATTGGCCTAGGTGATATGTAGCACTTTACAAAAATTCTACATAAGTCAATTGATAAAAAATTATTTTGCGTCTTGCGTCTTCCACCAAAACTATTTGTACCTTGTGTGTAAAAGCCTTAATATAGAAACTGAATAAAATGTAGTAAGCATAAAACATGCAACCTCAAAACAAACAGACTCCTATTACCCTTTAGGTCTGTTTCTGTAACTTGAAGCACAAGTCAATTGGCACATATGTATTTTTTGCATCTGCCTTTAGAAGCATAGGTTTTGAATAGTATCATCGTTCAAAAAAATACGGATATATTTAGCTCTACGCTCTATAAGATTTTAAGGGAACTGACAGGAACACACCAGCATGTTCGCTTGTTGATCGGACTGTACTATATATTTCTTAGATAAATGTCAAGTTTGAATTTTGCATTTGTGCCCTGTCACGAGTCGATCAGCAGTTAACACTGTAATTGGTACAATAACATCACTGCAGTTGTCGCATCTGCCTCGGTGTGAATCTGCCAAGAAAACAGTCTTTTAATCACACCTTGACACTTACCACCACATATGCTTCCTCAACACCTCCTTCCTTAATGGACAAGGAAAGCGCTAGGATCACAATGGGGTGTCGAATTTGACACCTCGCTAGGCACCCCCATGCTCATGGATCCCTGGCCAGCTGTCCTGTCTGCCAAAAAAATGAGACAATTTAGAGGGATGCCACAAATATTTCAGATAGTCGAGGACAATGATTTTCGAGGTATAAAGCGTGTAGTTTACATGAAGGATGAAAACGGGGGGATAAACGAAAAAAGGGAACAAAAGTGGAAGACCTAAAAAAAAGAGTCAAGTGGTGAAAAATTAAAGGATGCTCTCTATTATTTAGAAAGTACAATTCCTTTGTTGGCGGTGGTAAGTGCATTTCCACTCCGGAGAATCAGGGGTTTTCAGGTTCTCACAATTCACTTGTATCGAGAACATTGGCGTGTGAGCAGAAAAACTTCACAGCAATGCTAATTTACCATTGCTTTTCTTTCAAACGAAGAAGCCCACCAGCCAGTAATGTGATACTATACCAATGACAAGCACAACCAAGCAGAACATGCTTGGAAAAGACAAAAGACTCATAACACCAGTCTCTTTTTTTTTTGCAGATTCATATAGCGCGAACTAGACCCGAAGGTAATGGAGAGCTTTACATGAGCACCAGTTACGGTACACAAGGACACATTCAGGCACGGGGAGATTCAGGGGCTTATTTATGAGCCCTTGCATCACTTTTGCGCCGCTGGTGCGACACTTTTTTGTGACGCACCAGTGGCGTAAAAGAGGAGCCTTGTTGCGCCATATTTTCCAAGTGACGCATCTAGGTAGATGCGTCACTTCGTAAACCCCTGCCCCACATTATACCTGCGTCAGGTATACATCTTCTCCCCTAATATTCAGATTTAGAAAGACTTAACAACCACAGGGTAAAAAATGTGGGTTATTAGTTGGAGAGGATGTGAGTCCTTCACACGTTATTTATTACACATACACTATTGAATACTATGCATTCATTTACAAATAGCTACAATAGGCAGATGGAAATACCTATGGTGGCACCCTCATTACACATTACCCTCCAGTGGGTCCTGAACCCTATAACCACAATACCCCCACCTATGCTAGTCATAATATAAGGAGTATTGTTATAAAAAAGGCAGTCCTACTGGCTTTGTAAGGGCAACAAAACACAATAAAAGGACCAGCTCCAGCCACCAGGAGCATTTTTTCCAGACCCTTTGGTCTCTAAATTTGTCTTTCCTTCCTGGACCTGAATTCTTAAGCCTCCCTTCGCCAGGTCTGTATTTTGATATAGATCGAGAGTGTGCAAGTGTCTGTCCTGAGGCGGAAGCCGGGACTGGTATGCTGTGACTGCAATTACGCCATAATTTTAAAGTTGCACTTATATTTCCTTTGCTCTGCACTTAATTATGTTTTAAACTGCGATCACTGTGAAACTATTCTGTATTCACTTGACCCATGCCCCTAGCCCACTGCAGCCGATTAAACGCTGCTTGGATCTGACTCGTCTTCTTGGCGCCCGCCATCTTGGTGGGGAATCTGGGCAAGCGGTCTAGTGCTCGGCCCCTCCCGCATCTGACACTCCAAAAACCCTTCCAAATCACTCGCATTCCTGATTGAGAGTGTGCGAGTGTCTGTCCTGAGGCGGAAGCCGGGACTGGTATGCTGTGACTGCAATGACGCCTTAATTTTAAAATTGCACTTATATTTCCTTTGCTCTGCACTTAATTGTGTTTTAAACTGCGATCACTGTGAAACTATTCTGTATTCCCTTGACCCATGCCCCTAGCCCACTGCAGCCGATTAAACGCTGCTTGGATCTGACTCGTCTTCTTGGCGCCCGCCATCTTGGTGGGGAATCTGGGCGAGCGGTCTAGTGCTCGGCCCCTCCCGCATCTGACACTACAAAATGGCCCCTCCTTACAGGGAGCGCAGCGGGCTTTCCGGCAGCGCACCGAAGGCGCGCCTAAGGCAAGCCCGTCTGCGCCCGTCCGCAAGGGGAACTGCACTCTGCGCACCTACTGAAATACACCGCTGTAGAACTATGTAACCTACATGGAGCGCACCACCTATTAGACAAAACCACTAGGAACCGCATTGATAGCCTGGGACTTTTTCAGCAACGTGATAAACTCCCGGAAATGCTAGATGTTCAAAGGAACAACAAGGTAATCACTCCCCACAAACATACAAATTTCCGGCTGTCCTACTTAAATACTCGCTCCCTAGTTAAACATCTACTGGAGATCTTTACATTACTCTAAATTTATTCCCCTGATATACTGTTTCTTACCGAAACATGGATAACCCCTGACTCTGCCCCAGACATATTGGCCGCACTCCCTACTGATTACTATATACTCCATACTGACCGTCCACCAGGAAAAGTTGGAGGAGGAGTGGCCGCCATAATTCGTCGTAAACATGATTTTAGATCAACCGACTCCCTTAATCTAGCTGGCGCAGACAACTTAGTGATCAAACTTGACTCGGATCACACATCACTGATATGCGTAATTGTTTATAGGCCCCCTTAGCCTATGCCGCTCTTCCCCATCACTCTGAGTGAAAAGATAGCCAATCTAGCAACCAAATACTCTAACATCTTGCTGATAGGCGATTTCAACTACTGGTTTGGTGACCAAACGGGCGGTCCTCACTCCCTTGAATTCACCAACCTTCTGACGAATTTTAACCTCACACAACATATTTCTAGGCCAACACACAATAAGGGTCACATATTGGACCAGGTTTGGACGACAAATCCAATAATCTCTGCCTTGAAGGTACTCCCATGCATATGGTCTGACCATTTTTTGGTGACATTTGATCTCACCCTGGTCATTAGGGCTAAATCCCCTTTGGTCGAAGGCGGGACTGCTAGATGTTGGAAATCTATTGATATACCTGAGCTCACGAACTTCTTGGCCGGATCTACACCTAGCCTGGCCCAGAATGGGGATCTCTCTGAGACTCAGATCTCTGACTGGTTAAAAACAGCAAGCGATCACTTTGCCCCTCCCAAAAAAATGAAGATAAAACGGAAAACGGAAGCTCATAAATGGTTCTATCCTGAATTAAAGGAGATGAAACTATCACTCCGCCAGAAGGAGAGGAAATGGAGAGCTCGCTATGACCCGGGAGACAAGCTCCTTTATAAACAAGAACAGGTAAAATATAATAAAGCTATTAAGGCAGCCAAGATAGAGTATTTCTCTTCTAAGATCTTAACATCCACCAATAAATCGAGAGAGATCTTCTCGATTGTGGATGAGCTATCCAACCCTGATAGAGTGTCATCTAAACCAACTCCTACACAGGAATTATGTGATAAACTGAACACATTCTTCCTAGAAAAGATTACAGCAATTAAAGCTAGCATTACATGATCTCCATCAGCTGTGATCCCCCCTGATTCCTTCAGGAATACCTGTACTATGGACAGTTTCCCTACAATCGATGTCGAATCGCTCATTTCCTTGATGTCCAAAGTTAAATCTGGATCCCCCGTGACTGCTGCCCCCCACATATAATGAGGGAAGTATTCTCCACCATTCCTCAACCTGCCCTATCCCTTTTAAACTCATCACTTATTCAAGGTTATGTCCCAAAATCATTCAAGGATGCCACAGTGGTCCCTCTGATAAAAAAGGTTGGCGCCGACATATTAGAACCATCTAATTGTCGCCCCATCTCCTTACTTCCGTACCTAGCCAAGGTTTTGGAGGCACATGTCACAAAATCCATGTCTGCCTTCATAGAACAGTCCGGACATTTGGACCCCCACCAAGCCGGCTTCCGCCCAGGCCATTCAACTGAGATGGTTATCTTGGCAGTCCTGGACGAGCTCCGTAGGGAGGCTGACATCGGAACCCCTCAGGCTTTGGTCCTCTTGGATTTGTCTGCCGCGTTTGACACGGTGAACCATAAGATCTTGGTGGACCGTGTCGGACGCGCAGGCTTTCAGGGCAGAGACTTGAGATGGGTCACCTCCTTTTTGGAAGACGGTACACAGGCTGTTCGCCTGGCTAACTTCACAGCGCCAGGGCTGAATACCACATGTGGGGTTCCCCGGGGTTCTTCCTTATCCCCACATCTGTTTAACATCTATTTACTCCCCTTGATTAAAGCCTTAAAACAGAGGAAAGTAACAACATTTAACTACGCAGACGATTTGCAGCTTTCCTTCACCATAGATAATCCCACTGAATCCATTACCAACTTTCAGGATACTATGGTGTTCATCCGCAACTGGATGGATTATAACCATCTGAAGTTGAACCCCGGAAAGACGGAGGTATTGCTGATAGGAGATAGGTGTATCTCCTGGGGCCCTCATTATTGGCCAGCAGAACTAGGGCCTTTCCCTAAACCCTCCTCTTCCGTAAAAAGTCTGGGGGTGACTATTGACAGAGATCTATCTTTAAACACCCAAGTAGGCACTGTAGTCTCTAAATGTTTTTTCCAACTAAGAACGATCCAGAAGATACATCACTTGCTCACCCAGGCAGCACTGATACAATGTGTGATTGGCCTAGTCTTATTCCATCTAGATTATGCAAATTCAATCTATCTAGGCCTCCCCTCTTATCAGATCAAGAGGCTCCAGCTTGTACAGAACCAGGCAGCACGTCTGATCTATCAGCAGCCTAAGTGGCAATGGGCTAGATACTTGATAAAAAAGCTACACTGGCTCCCACTGCTTCAACGGGCCACCTTCACAACCGTCTGTCTCATATTTAAGTCCCTAAATTGTTATAGTCCTATTTTTATTAACAAATTGATCTCGAGATATGTTCCAACCCGTGATCTCCGTTCTAAACATCAAAATCTGTTGGTGAGCGCAAAGTTCAAACGCAAGCGGCACGGCGGGTGTCGCTTTGGATATCTGGCACCACATCTATGGAACTCACTTCCATGGGAGATCCGCTCTTGCCCCGATCTGCTTCAATTTAGAAAGCAGCTTAAGACATGGCTGTTCATACAGGCACATGAGTAAACCGTCCCTACTGAAGTCATGTCAGAACAGCCAACTCAGTACTACTCGAAATAGCGCCATTAAACCTTGGTCGAAGTGCGCTTTACAAATAGGTAATAACATAACATAACATAACATAACATGCTCTCTCCTCTACTTGGGGAACATTTTTGCAACAGCCAACACGTAGAACACCCGCTCTTCTTCACTCCCCAGGCCCAATAGCCTCCTGGCTACTTGCAAAGCATCTGTGTATCAGCAGAGTCAGGGACCAGTCCACAGAAGTACCAGAGGAACCCTCTAGAGTCCCCCATCAGGTCCAATCCCCCTACTATTTCTCATGGGGCATAATGGTGCCAGGTTTCCTGGCAACCCCTTCTCTTTCCAGGAACAGAGCCAATCACTGTTATAAGGCTGTGTTGGGTGAAGAGGCCTTTTATCCTCCTGCTGGCCAACAGAGTAATCACATGGCCCAGTAGAGGGAATGAAGGCTTGAAATCTGATTATGGCTGAGTAAGGGAAATATGACAATTTTTCAAGTGACATAAGGAGTACATATATCACAGACGCGACAGTGGATCTGTACTCTGTGTTCCTGTTTTTTCTAAAATGAATACCTAACCAGTTTCACTAGGTCTTAGATTAGAAAAACTGTGCAGTGGCACAGATTTCACCCATAAGATATATATTGCAGTGAGCACACAACCTTTCCAGTAATCACTACAGATGTACACTATATATGCCCTCTCATATTTCACTCACTATACTGTCTACACAAAGTCGACACCAATCAGTGGAGGGTCTCCTTCCAACGATCTGCCTGTGCGCAGATACAGGGCTGAGCTAGAAGGTAGTCTCACACGCTCAGCCCTTATATGTGTACAATCACTTGAGTTCATGAATTGGAATATAACCAACCAAGAACCTCTTACTCAATTGCATCGTAGCAGACCTCACCTTAAAAGGCAGACACCGGTGGTTACCACTCTCACTCCATTTCCACACAATTTACAGTGAGTGAGGCTCAGGTGGTGTACCTCACTTACAATAAAGAACCAAACTGGGTAATCAAAAAGCAATAAATCCAAGGAAATTAAATGGGCAGAACACACATTTACAGATTGGATTTATTTGGACATTGTCTGTATTTGAGTGAAATACTTGCCCATAACGTGCAGGAATCATTGTGGAAGCAGAGATTCTCATATATTTGTCCAGGGAATCTTGTAACCTGAAGTATGCCCCCCTCCTTATCCTTGAATTAGTGATATCCTAGATATCAATAATTGCCGAAAGGACGAGAATACCAGTGTAGCCTCATAATGAGGTTGTAATGTGAATAATTATGTTTTTTACCCTCATTACATTATGACAAAGAAATGGTTAAATGAACACATAGGTTTAACTGGGAAGCAGAGTTGTAACTATTTGTGTCTAAGATTAGTTTGGATATAGTTATTTACAACCCAAATGTTCTTTCGGAAAACGTAGCCTATACTCAATAATCCATTTGTGCAATACTTCAAACCTGTCACATGATTATAATAGTAACTACAAGACTGCCTTCTTAATTATATGTATATGAATCTAAACTTGATGGTTTTCTTTGTTTTTTGCTTTTAAACGTGGTAGCAGCGGTATGATGACATTCGGTTGCAATGGTTTTAAATAACTGCTAATTTAATAAAACACCCAAAAAAAACACAGTTATGCATAGACATTGCAACAGACCTGCTTGCCTATAAAATAATTCGCCATGTGAGAGAGGATACTCAGCAGGAGAGGGCTGTGGCCTTGTGAAGAGCGAAGTTAGTCACTGCCTAAATAGTGATCTAAGGATGGCGCTACAGAGAGGGGTTGGAGTTCTTTGCCACCCTCCACCACAACGGTAATCGGAACCGACCGCCAGAGGTGCGGCGATCCCGCCAGGCCCATTAGGATGCAACTGCCACCCGGGCTTACATATTCTGCATATTTTACATTGAGGCTGATGGTGCTGTAAGCAGCACCCGCTGTAATGTCAAATATGCATGTTGTGCATTGGCATGCACAACGTGACAGGCACCGCGCGGTGCCTGCCACCATGTGTATGCCAATGAAGGAGGGTATCATAGGTACCCCCCAAGTGCACCCCCACCCCTCCAACACCCTGGGGGCCTGTAACGGGCCCCCAATGCAAAAGACCACCTACCTTTCCATGCCAGCATCGTCGCCATGGAAAGGCCTTTTTCCACATGCATCATAATATGGAAGGCGGGGCCTGCAAGGCACCGCCACCATATTATCTGCATTTTCCGCCCGGCCGGCAATCTGACCAGTGGAAAATCGGCGGACGGATTTTCCGTCCGCCGCGGGGCCCTTCGGACGGTGGTGATCTGTTTGTGATCATAATAGGCCCCTAAGGCTGCTGAAGCAGACTCTCATGGCCTGTGTAGCTTCTTCAGAAGTGGTAATGGATTTTATCTATACTGAGCCTTCACACATGAACTGGAAGCCACTCTGTGGAAGGGTTTCCATCTCATCCTGTGTTCCTCATATGATTTCTATTTTCCACATGGAGACAGTGAGAAAAGCTCAGATACTGTCCTACAGAGATCAAGTTGGCAGGTCTGATACAATGTACTGAGTAGGAAGCAGAATTTCCTGACCTTGAGAAAATCACAGGCTCTGAAAAAACAATCCATTTCTGAGTAAAACAGTCCTTAATGTTGCGTAATAAATGAAGTTCATATAGAAATACAAATATGAATTTATCAATGTATGCTTAAGTATTTAGGAATAAAATAATGCCATCATAAATGGCAAATACAATGCACACTAGCAATATCAAGATTTGTCGACAACATCTAAAATGCATGTAACAGTTTACTGATCAGTCATGTATTGATTAATCTACTCTACTGTGCACAGTTTGTTTAGCAATGAGTGATGTATGAGTTGATCTGCTGTTGAATGATGATTGCATTGGTTTACCAATGAGTGATGCTTGGTTTGTTTTTTGTATCTCCTTTCATTATTAGTTGTTCAATACATACATCATATATCGCTTTAACATATGACTGTGAAGTCACATCTTAACAACCAGTTACAATATCCTCTTCATTGTTCATCTAGTGATACAGTTGGTATTATACCCTCCAACACTTGTCCCCTTGGGAACGTCACCAACAGGCTTTCAGTAGCGGTCCTACCGACATCCAGCATAGTGGTCTGACCACTGCATTATGATGTGGTCAGCCGGACTGCAGTGGTCGGAGGGACCAGCCAACTCTTTCGACAGACTCAAGGAGCCCTTCAGGCATCGGTGTGATCGTGATCCCTATAATAACGGCGGTGCGTGTGCAGGCACTGCTGTAGGGATTACGATGTCCCTTTCCAACAGCTTTTCCAGGCCGACCTATAAGGACAGGCTGTCAGAAAGGGACTTTGTCTCCACCCCCCATGGGCCTCCCGGTATGTGACCCTGGTGGCAACTCATGTGCAGTGACCCTTTCCTGTTTGTCTACATGAGACCATATGTGTATATCTTCCAACCAAGATGTATACAATTTTCTTACAGCTGGTTTCCAATAACATAAGATTCCCTCTTTTGCCATTGCCATGGCTGTAGCTATGAGTCATTGTCAGTGAAATTGCTCTCCCTCCCTCACAGCTTCCCCATTAAGTGAGGCCTTCCCCCGAGGCCCTGCACTCTCGAGTGTTGGTGTTTCGAGGCCCTCCCCCACCCGCATGTTTCACCTGCACCTCATCCCGGGTGGTCCAGTGGACCTCTGTCTCCATTCTCTCACTCTGCTTTTTCTCTCCTTTTTCACTCGTTTTTTCCCCTCACATCTATCTCCCCCCCTTCATTCTCTTTCTGGGTCTTTCCTCCATTTTCTGTAGTTTTCCCCCCTTTTCAAGCTCCCCCTTCACTCTCCTTCTTGTATCTTTCCTCCGTTTTTCACTCGTTTTTTACCCTCATCTCAATCTCCCCCTTTCACTCTCCTTTTGTGTCCTCTGTGTCTTTCCTCCACTATTTCTTGCACTTTTGCTGCCTTATTTGCACTTTTCTCTCTCTTTTTGCCTTTTTCAGCCCGTTTTTCCCTGCCGCTGCTGCCCCTGTGGCCAGTCCCCCTGCACAACCAGTGCGACCGGCCCAATTCAGCTCCCCTCCCTGCTCCTGTCTTCCAGCTGTCCAGCCCTCCCTGACCCCTAATTAATGGCGGCCAAAGGCAAGCCCATCTGTACCTAGCTGCGACCCAACTGCGACCAGCGCCCGGATCTCTGGATCTCTGCACTGTCCGCAAGAACACAACTGAACCGAAGACCCTGCAATGCATCCTTCTCTACCTCCTCGACAGCACCACCCCGGATGTAGCATTCATTACCGAAATCTGGACCAACATCACCTCAGGACCGGACATTGCCATCACCATTCCCCAAGGATACAAGATCTCCAGGAAGGATCGCCCCATCCGCCCGGGAGGAGGAATCGCTATCGTCCACAAATCCACCCTCCGCCTGAGCACACTCCCCGACGAGCCCACAGACCTGATGGAACACCATCACTTCAAGATACTGGCCAGCCCTACCTCCACCCTCCACCCTCCGAGGAACCCTCATCTACCGACTCCCTGGACTCCGCTGACTTTTCGCCAACTACATCACGGACATCATCTCCCCGCATACCATTGTGTCCACCAAGTACATCCTACTGGCAGACCTCAACTTCCACCTCAACAACCAACTGGACCCCAGCACCACATCTCTCCTGGACAACCTCCACAACATTGGACTCCGCCAGATCGTGACCGTAACTACCCACTCAGCAAAAGACACCCTCGAACCCCTCTACACAACAGGAGTTCACCCAACCCACCAGCAAGTCCACCGATATCCCTCCCTCACAAGTCCTCTGAGACAAACTCAGCATCTTTTTGCACCACAAAATGAAGAGCATCTACGACAATTTCGACAAAGACAATCAACACACTTAACCCTCACCAGCCACCCCGAGACCCTGAAGCCAGTGATTGACAACTGGACTTCCCTCACTACCGAAGATACACTGAAGATGATGAAGTCAATCCACTCCAGGGCCTCCACGGACCCCTTCGCCCACCACATTTTCAACAGAGCCGCCGACACCATCGTAACCATGCTCTGCCACACCATCACCCGCTCCCTGGCAACCGCCTCGTTCCCTGACGACTGGAAACATGGTGAGATCAATCCCCTCCTGAAGAAACCCTCAGCGGACCCCACCAACCTCAAAAACTAGAACCCATCTCCCTGCTCCCGTTCCCAGCGAAAGTCATCGAGAAAGCCATCAACAGCCAACTCGCCACATTCATCGAAGAGCTGATCATCCTCGACTCCTCCCAATCTGGCTTTAGAAATACCACAGTACGGAAACTGCCCTCCTTGTCGCAACCGACGACATCCGTACCTTACTGGACAAAAGAGAAACAGCAGCCCTCATCCTCCTCGACCTCTCAGCGGCATTCAACACAGACTCTCACTGCACCCTAATATGCAGACTCTACAAAGCAGGGTTCCAAGACAAGGCCCTTGACTGGAACCGCTCCTTCCTCTCCGACAGAACGCAACCGGTCAGACTCCCCCCTTTCCTCTCGGACCTTACACCTACCACCTGCGGAGTCCCCCAGGGGTCCTCCCTCAGCCATATGCTCTTCAACATCTACATGGCTCGCTCGCCCCCATTGTCAAAACCTATGGACTCAACATTGTGTCTTACGCAGACGACTCCCACCTCATCCTCTCCCTATCCAACGAACCAAACACCACCAGACACAACTTTTGAGAAGGCATTGAAGCCATTGCCAAATGGATGAAAAACAGCTGCCTACAAGTAAACACCAACAAAACGGAAGTACTCATCATGGGCCCAAACCCCGATGCCTGGAATGACACCTGGTGGCCCCCCGCCCTCGGAAGCCTGCCCACCCCCACAGACCACACACACAACCTGGAAATCATCCTGGACTCAGAGCACAAAATGGACCACCAGATCAACTCCGTCTCCGGCTTCCACACCCTCCGCCTCCCGCGTAAGACCTTCAAATGGATCCCCCTCGAACACAGAAAGACCATCACTCACACCCTGGTCACCAGCAGGCTCTACTACAGCAATGCACTCTTTGCCAGAATAAACAAAAACCTCACCCGCACACTACAAAACGCTGCCGCAAGACTGGTCCTCAACCTGTCAAGACATTGCCACATCTCCCAGCACCTGCGCACACTCAACTGGCTCCCCATTGAAGCTATAGTCACCTTCAAGATGCTAACTCACGCTCACAAGTCCCTCCACGTCACCGGACCCGCATTCCTGAACAGCTGACTCAAATTCCACGCACCCCAAAGGACCCTACAATCAGCCCAGCTTTCCTATGCTGTGGTCCCCTGCACCAGAAAGACCAGATCGGGAGGCCGCTCCTTCTTCTTCCGCGCAGCCAGAGCCTGGAACGACCTTCTGCTCCATCTCAGACAGATATCATCGCTCCCTGTCTTCGCAAGAAACGTCAAAACCTGGCTCTTCGACAGACCCCCTCCTTGATCGACTGGAAACTGAGACACCCCCCAGTGCTTTGAGACCCTTACGGGTGAGTAGTCGCGCTTAACAAAGACCTGATTGATTGATTGTGTGAAGTTTCTCACATTAAACAGCAATTTGAGCAGATTGGATAGGTCATGTAGAAGTGCTGTTTTGACTGCCATTGCCAATGATTTCCATATATTTCCACACACAGTATCTCACCTGAGTCACACATTCCTACAGAATATGTACTATACACAATCTAATACATCACATCTCCAGCAGTGTGATTCCGAACACATTTCTGGCTGTTGCAGATTGACTTGTGATACCAACGGTGAAGAATTTTAATGTAGCTGATTTTCAGCCATGCTTCCCCTGGGTTTTTGCCTAAATGTGTCATTAGCTCATAACACGGTTCGTCTAAGAACTGTGTGGTCAATCTCCACTCTCAAAAGTGTTGCAGCTTGGTGGAGTGTTCTATGGAGATATTTCCGATTAAAGCTGTAAACACCCCCCCAAACTGTTCATCTATGTTCCTTCCACATGTGTAAGTATGTAAGTATTGGGAAATGAGGGATTTGTGTAGATCTAAATTGTGTTTCCCAGAATTCTTATCAAATTATGGGACAGATGGACATATTGCCAGTACTGTAATTGCTTCAGCCCGTCGTCCTTTTATAGCACCAGGTACAGTTTGATCTCACTGTTTGTTAACAAATCTTCTATTTGTCAAAAACCACCCGCCCTCCATTTAGTCTCTTCGTTCCCAATTTATATTGCTCTGTTTTTCTGTAAAGGTGTTTTAAAATGTATCTATTCTGTAGTAACTAATAGTTTATTTGCCCTGATCCAAGCCTGTGGTGAAGCATGTAGAACATGGTTCTCCAACTCCTTTGTTTTTGTATGGCTCATTGAGAATATTATGAGGTCCCCCACAGAGTCCTAAAGGTTTTTCTCGAAGTGCACACATAACTGTGTTGCTCTATTTGTTTTTACTATGTAAATGACCAGGCTAGTTGGCTAACATTGAATAAGTTCCCATATCTGGGAGTCTGACGCCCCATTCCTTGTGTCTAGCGTGTGTCTTAACTCCCATACAAGTGTCTTGATGTGCATGTTAGTGGAGTGCATGAGGTCTTGTGACATTGTTAAAGGAATCATTCTGAATATATACTCACATTTGGGAGAGATATTAATTTCAATCGGCTGTTCTCTGCCCCAACATGAAAGTTGTAGATTGGATCATTTTAATAATTCAACATTCATTGTTACAAAAAGTGGAACTGCTTTGTCTGTACTCATATTGTCCATTCCCCTAAATATATGTATTTGGCATGGTTTGGTGCTGGACTTGTGGTTGAGGCGTTGGGGACTCAAGGTGGCAACAAACACATGAAATGCAGGATCCTCTCGGCAACCATTAGCCCTCTCCCCCCTTTGCCATGCACAGCACCACTCACACGAGAACAATACAGCTCCGCCGTTGATACTTACCAGAATGATTCAAGCTGGGAATTGGAGTCCTTGATGAACCGGACTACAACGGCAAGTAATCAAGAACGGAGCCTGCTTCACTTCAGCCAATGGGAGTGCTTTGTGACTTTCACAGTGGTGAAGGGAGGGGGGGCCTGGGGTGATATGTGTGCAAAAACACGCCTTGTGGTCGTTTTAAGTTGGGAGATTGAGTCCCCTTGAATCCTGACGGTCCCTGGGGTCCAGCTAGCCAACCAGGTACCGCTAGTAAGAGCCATAGAGCTGCATTGCAGAGAGGTGTAAAAAGGGGCGTGGCCTGGCCCACTTCTCTGCAATGCAGCTCTGTGTCGGTCACTGGAGGTTCCTGGAGGGGTTGTTGGCCCCCAGGGACCCTCAGTATTCAAGGGGAATTAATTCCCCAACTTACACAGCGCCAGGGGACGAGTTTGCACAGTGGCGAATTATTTCCCCAACTTAAAACGCACCACAGGGCGTGGTTGCACACATGTCACCTCAGACCCTCCCGTCCCTTCTCCACTGTGCAAAACGAGCCCTGTGGCGCGTTTTAAGTTGGGGGATTAAGTCCCCTTGAATCCTGAGGGTCCCTGGGGTCCAACTAGCCCACCAGGTACCTTCAGTAAGCGTCACAGAGCTGCGTTGCAGAGAGGTGTAAAAAGGGGCATGGTCTCTGAACGACTCTCTGCAATGCAGCTCCCTGGAGAATACTGGAGGTACCTGGTGAGCTAGTTGGCCCCCAGGGAGCCTCAGTATTCAAGGGGAATGAATTCCCCAACTTACACAGCGCCAGGGGACGAGTTTGCACAGTGGCGAAGGGAGGGGGTGGGGACTGAGTTGACATGTGTGCAAGCACACCCTGTAGCATGTTTTAAGTTGGGGAATTAATTCTTCTTCAATCCTGAGGGTGCCTGGGGGCCAACTGGCCCACCAAGTATCTCCAGTAAGTGCCACTGCACTGCGTTGCAGAGGGGTGGCCCAGGCCAAGCCCATTTTACACCACTCTGCAACGCAGCTCTATGCCGCTTACTGCAGGTAAGTGGTGGGCTAGTTGGACCCCAGGGACCCTCAGGATTGAAGCGGAATTAATTCCCCAACATAAAACGCGCCACAGGGCGTGTTTACACACATGTCACCTCAGGCCCTGCCCCCTCTCTTCACCACTGTGCAAACGCGCCCTGTGGTGTGTTAATAATATGGCAGAGAAAGATAAGCTCTCATTTTCGGAATCACATATCGAGAATTTACTACCCCACCCTTCCCCCTTCTCTTATATAGCTTTAAGCATATCAGCTAAACAGCAGAATGAGTCTGACAAGTTAATCCGTTTAAACAAAAAACATATTTGGACAGAACTCCATGGCCATTTTCTTCTTGAACATTTGAAAGCAGGTACAATTCCCTGGGGTCTTCAGGTTAAAAATCTCCTTGTAATCTTTACCGAGGATCCCGAATACAATAAGGGGTTCAGCTTTATAAGCGCCAAGTGCAGTTGTGACCTCATGGTACACACCATAGAAACTGCAGATATCTGTTGTCTGTGGAGTGGCACAGAAGAACATCTTGAACATTTCCACAAATGGTTGAAATCAAGGCATCGTGACATCAAGTTTACAATTACAAAAAGCAAGTCCGTACGCACGTTTCTTGATGTAGAAATATTTACAGAAGATCAAAAACTGACAGCAGCCCTACACCGTAAACCTATGGACAAAAACACCATACTTCACTATCGGAGTTATCACCCTAGGAGTTTAAAAGATAACTTACCCTACGGATAATTACTGAGAATCTGATGAAATTGTGCACGAAAAGAGGACTTCATGATAAATGCTGCAACCTTCTGCAACCAACTAAAAGAAATAGGTTACCCACATAAATTGCTCAAACACGCTGTAAAGCGAGCGTGGTACACACCCTTTGAAGTATTACTAACAAAAAAGGAAAAGGCAGCGTTAAACAAATTGGTGTGCATATCCACGTTTGTTCCACACACCAACAAATATCGGAAGATAATCCTGACAAATTGGCATCTACCAACAGAATTGGAATGCCAGATGGAAAGACATTCATTTGCAATGAGAAAGAACAAAAGCATCAGACAAAGAATCATCCGAGCTGACATGGCTCCAATTAATAAGAAGACTGACCTACAAGCACAATTGAACCTGCAGCCCATTGAAGGGCATCACAAATGTGGAAACTGCTCCGCGTGCAGCACAACCATCGAAGGGCATGAGTTTACACACAACTCTATGAAATGGACCCTCAAGGAATTTACCAACTGCAAAACGAAAAATATCTTTTATGCCATCAAGTGTCCATGTTCGAAAATATACATTGGAAAGACCAACCAACAAATAAATCAGCGAATAGTACAACTTCGGACACGCATAAAAAACAAATCTTGACAGAACCAATGGTATCACATTTTGTGGAACATAACCACTCAGAGAGAGATTTTGAATAAACAGTACTATCTGGGTTGAAATAACCGCCACGCTGTGGCAACCTCGAAAATGCACTACTGAAAAGAGAGGCCTATTTAATCCTAAAATGTTACTGTATTACAAAAGGTCTAAACGAAATGTCCGTACTGAATCAAGCAATTAATTAACCCAAAAAAAGGATTGACTACAAGTCCCACAATACCATTTATTTCCTGTTTTCAAGACTTGTTTATAAAATGGCAGAGACAGCACAAGCACATTTAATTGACCGCATGAATCTCTGGCTGAACTAGTGTTTGAAGAAGACTTGATACACATCAAAAGTGAGTGTTAATACACCCAGTTTCGCAATCTATTGTCTGCCACCGGAAGGATTATTCGAAACCAAACGCGCGCACACTTGATTCTCAAAATAAGCTGCAACTTTACAATGTTGCAACAACGCAGCGCGGAATAGGAACACGCGTTCACTTATTGAGCGTGAACCGCACGGCGAATGTGAACAACATACTATGCCGAACTTTTATGAACCGTCGTTGCAAGAATAAACTGGCACAATAAACGCAGCTCAGAATAGGAACATGCGTTCAGTTATTGAGCGTAACTAGGTTTTTATCTAATTTTGCGGAGAATTAACTTTTCAAAACGGGGCAGGTCGCTGACAAAGGTTGACTACACACAAATGAGAATTCATCGATAACGGACAATAAGAAACCTCATAAAGTAAGCACACAACATGGTTGTTTCTCCTTCTAAGAAAAACTTTCAAGCACATTTTTTCTAAAATTAACAATTATTGTAAATGTATTTTGAAGGGTAGAAGTGACGGAGGCTACATACAAACTCAGGAACCTTAACGTTTCAAGTTGAGACCGCTACATTTCGTTTGAACAAACGTCCTGTAAACAATCAACGGCCCAAGTAAGCCCCCTTGATACATTAGTAAGAACGATTTAGGGGTTGTCTGACTAGATAACTTATTCAAACCATTATAATTCCTTAGGTACCCAAAAAAACTCCCGACCACTTTGACAAAAAGGATGGTCAAAAGCGACTGAAAACCACGTCAGCGAGTCCAGGTACATTACTTGTCATGCACAAATAATTATGAACATGTAGGAGGGAAGTACAGTAATAGACTCTAAACCAGTGTTTTTGTCCCCCCCCTTCTTTTTTTACTACAACTTCAGGTTACACCGTGGGTCAGCCTTGACGATAATCCCCAAACTCTGAAGGGGATTGGAAATGCGTCAGCAATTTTTATCTTTTCACCTATGAGGGAATCCAATTCATTTTGACTCTCGAGAGGGTTGTTAGTGAGAGACACATCCAAAGAGAGAACTTAAACTTCTTTTCCCCATAGTTAGCTTGCCCCCTAATAGAAATAAAGTACAAGGACTTTGGTTAGAGGCAGCTTTTGTATCACTAATATTGACTGGTGGAATTGTCTGTAATGTGCAATGCACGTTATTTGTAATGTTATGTACTCATATTTCAGAGTGATTTTTTTGTATTTTGCACAATTTTGTTCACATGTTTATCACAAGTTTTTTCTGTAAGATGAAGTATGTATCTTTTGAATGCACTATTGAAAAGGAAAATATTTAAGAACAAATTGAAGCAATTCCAAGTGACGAAGTAAGGTATAGCGACTGAATATGTTGCACCTTAACCTGCTGAAATTCAAGATCAACAACACAATGTCCTCTCCAGTTCCTGTAACACTAGGTGTCCCACAAGGATCCCAAACATTGTTCAATCTAGTTATGGAGCCACTGACCACACTGCTGCAAGCTTCTAATGTTCAATTTCACATGTACGCAGACGACACCCAACTCTACCTCAAAATACAATCCCATGAAGACATCAAACTACTCAACACAATGCTCAGGTACACACAGACATGGCTGGCCGAGAATCATCTCAAACTTAACGCTCTGAAAACGGAATTCCTTCAAATAGCACCTCCCGCTAAAATCCCCATCACTCAGGATTGGCTTAAACACCTAACTGCACTCAACATCCAACCTTCCATTGTGGACTCAGCGAAATCTTTAGGCGTAACACTTGTCACCAGTCTCAATATGCAACATCATATCAGCAAGGCAACTAAGGGAGCTAATTTCCAAATCAATACTTTGAGGATGCTTAAACCCTTCCTTCCAGCCAAGGACTTCCAAACTGCAGTACAAGCCCTAGTTATTCCTCGGATAGACTATGGAAATGTCGCCCTCTGTGGTCTCCCCATGTCAACAACCGTACCACTAAAAGCCTCTATGAACGTCTCAGCGAGACTTATCATTGGATCAAAAAAGCGCTCGCACATTTCTCCTGACTTAAAATCCCTGAACTGGCTGCCTTACGAAGCTAGAATCCATCTGTAAATCGCTTGCATGACATACAAGGCTATACACCACAACTCGCCCAGCTACCTCACTCAGAAATTGACAATTTCAGGTGGTTCAAGAGCCACAAGAAGCACACAAAATCTTCTTCTGAAACCACAAAGATTCCACAAGGAAAAAACTTATAAACGCTCCTTCTCAGGGATGGCATCCAGGATCTGGAATGCCCTCCCTCCAGAAACCAGACTTATCTCCTCCACGGCATCTTTCAAAAAAGAAGTAAAATCGATCTACATGGCTAAATTCACCTGAATATAAGCTATGTAACTCTCGAGACTTTCCATCTATCCTTTGACTACATGTCTGGACTGATCTACTATGTACCTTGTTACCTTACCTTACTTTGCTCTCCACAGATAACCTTTTGCTCCTCTTTGCACAAAACCTGTGGTAATCACTCTCTTGTTTTTCTGATCCCATGTATGTGTAAAGCACTCTGATATCTGCAAGGATCTTGTTTGCGCTATATAAAACTTTCAAAATAAATAAAAGAAATAAATAAAATAAATAAGCAGGATTGTAAATTGGTGGCCAGGTACTCTTTTTTGTAAACTTAATTACATCCTACCAGGCCTCTGTAATGGATGTGACCCCCCCTTTTTTTTAAACTAGAATATCATCAGCATAACATAGTGCTATGATTTCCCCTGCTACTGTATTGATACTCTTTATTCCATACTCTTCCCCTATGGCAGTGGCTAGTGGCTCTATGACTATCAAAAATAATAATGGCGAAAAAGGGCAACCCAGCCTGACTTTCCCTCTAGATAAAAAATGACTGGAAAATAAATCTGCATCAGTTCTCTGTTGCTGTTGGGTTGTTATACCATACATTGACCATTGCAATAAACTGATCACCCATGCCCATCCTAACCATTGTATGGAGAGAAAAAAATCAACTCCACACTATCAAACACTTCCTCAACCTCTAATCATATCATGAGTTTTTCATCACTATCTTTTCTTTGCCATAAAACATGACAGTTCTTAAGTGAATAGGAGAATGCCTGCCTAGTACAAAACCTACTTGTGTTGGGTGGGATAATATTTTAAGTCTATTGGTCAAAGTTTTGGCTAAAATGTTCATGTAAGAATTTATGAGAGAAATAACCAATGCAGGGTTTGGTTTGGGATCACAATAGGCCTAGGCACTCCCACAAAAGTGTCCCACATTGAGGGATGTTCCCTTTCATGGTTCATCATTTGGCTAGTCTTATTGAGAAAAGTTTGTTAAAATAAGCATTTTAAAGCTGATAGAGCCAGTAACAATGGTGCAAACTGAAAGCACTGCAGTTTGCCTGGGCTGGCGAGGTGAAATAAAATGACCCAAGTGCCACAACACTTTATCTGGCCGGGTTGCCATCTGGCCTTTTCTTTACTAGCTTTACTTGTATTACAATGTTCTGACTGGTATGAAAGTGGGTGCTAGAGCTGCCATGATTATCCTTGACTGATAGTTAAACTAGACACATACAGAAAAGTCATGTTAAAAATGAATACCAATGTTTTTATAACATTCCTCTGGAATTATCATGCTCGGGCCTTGGCAGAATCTGTCCTGCTATTTTGTATTTGAGTAGGTTTATGTAGCATGAAGTCGACATAAATGCATTGGGGCGATTTACATATACACCAGTTACATTACACAAAAGCAAATTCATTTTCATTTTAGGCCTTGGGAGATAAGTGATGTGCCCAGAGTCACAGAATACTGAAGCCGACACTGGGTCTCAAACAACGTTTACATCCTCTCTGTTTCTGGGAAAGGTGGCCTCACATCGAGGCCTAAGCAAAGGCAAAACCTCCAACACCAAGGATAAAGGAGACTGGGGCAGAGGTGACACAACTAGTCTCCTGTAAGGTCCCTACATATTGTCTCCTCGAAAGCTCACTATGGCATGCATGTTTTGGCCTGGTGGGGAGGGGTCAGTGGAAAAACACTGCTATTGGGTCTGATCAGACACATGTGGATAGGAGAAGATGGCCACATCACCTGCCCCCTAGGAGGCTGCTGCACTCTCCCCGACCCTCGACTCAGTTTGACAGCATGGCAGGGTAGTGTGATTCTGTTTCTGGGGTGTCTGTGCCATACCTACCGTGGACAAACTGAAGTCTGCCAAGGTCAGAACAATACTAGTCTAGCGCTGCTCAGAATCCCTGCCTTCTGAGAGCCTGTCTGCCCATGATGCTGGCCCCATATCACAGTGGCCTGGCAGGGGCCTGGAAGATAATAAGGCGCTGGGGGTTGGTTGACTGAGGCCCTAGGAATTAGCCCCAGAGGTGAACCTGAGGCAATGGTCCATCACCCAAAGCCCAACTGCGAGCCTTCTCAAGCCAACCCAGGGCCAGTAGTTGGCACATTCTAAGGGATCTCTACCAGGATTAGGAATCCGTGATATTTTAGCCCTAGTTTATGATTTCTGATACTTTCAGAAATAGCTAATGGCATAATGGAACCATAATTACTTTATTTTTCTTTTAAAATTGTATGGGAAAGCCATCTTTAATAAGCATTTTATGTGTGCCTAATTTCGGGAGTACCCGGTTTAGCAGTTCCGGCTGGTCTGTTCCCATGAGGAACAGGGTCAAGACTGATTTGCATACGGCTGGTCCCAAACTGGGAACTAGTGACCAAACTAACTAACTCAGATCTCATGACTCTGGGTTGAATGTTTGATTCATTCAGCATTCCGTCCATCAATTATTGGCACAGCCCTAAGTGGGATGGGTATGCTCAGACTTGGGTCCCTTGCTTGCTGTGCCATTGGATTCAAGCTAGCCTGGCTGATGAGGGGTGTTACCTGAAACCGGTCCCAGGATGCTTGTCTACGGTCCAGGTAGGACCGATCTTGGCAGTTAGGGCAGGTTGACTTGCGTATGGCTAGGACAAAACTCTGGTGGCGTAGTGAACAAAATCAGAATGGATTTAACTCACTTCTCCTGACTGGGGGTGAATATTTGATTTATTCAGCATTCCGTCCATCATTTTCTGCTGTAGCGCTTTTTGCCCAGAGAGGGATGGGTATGCCCAGACGTGGGTCCCTTGCTCGCTGTGCCACTGGATTCAAGCTAGCCTGGCTGATGAGGGGTTTTAGCCCGTAATTGTTTCCTGTCCAGGGAGGACCCGGCTTGGCAGTTTGGGCTGGACTATTCTCTTGAGGAACAGAGCAAGACTAATTTGCATATGGCTGGGTCCAAACTGGGGTGGCACAGTGAGCAAAAGAACAATAGATTTAACCCACATATCTTGACTGGGATGAATGTTTGGTTACTTCAACATTCCGTCCATCATTCTTGCCACAGTACTCATTTCTTTATTAGCTACCATTTCTTTTTTGTTTGAGATTTCTGTCCCCTCTGCCTCTGTTTTTTTCTTCTGTGAGGTAAAGCAGCTGATGATTTTGCGATCATCACCAGGAAGTGCAGTGTATTATAATAAGAGGGAAATTCATTAATAATTGAAAGACGGTCAGTTCAAAGTTTGACTGGTGGATTCTGCCTCCTTAATTTGCACCATCAAAAGATTCCCTGCCTTCTCACGCCTTTCATAGTGTCTTTGCTTTAACCTTAGTCTCCATAGTTCCATTAAGGCATGCTTGGTCATTGTCCGGAATATTAGTCTGTTCTCAATATGAATAGTATCAAGTCTACCTGAGTACTCTGTGATTGGTTCAGGCACTATTCTTTAGTGATCTCCTGTTAGTATGTTTGTTTTCCCAAAAGTATGGATCAATCTAGAGAAAGAAGAGATGAAGTTTGTTTTATCTTCCAAAGGAGCATAGATCAAACCAGGTATCAGAGTTATCTTTCATGTTTCCAGTTTTCCGACCACAAATTGACCATCCACCCATGGACTTAGGCCGGACTGGGAACGAAAACCGGCCCTGGCAAAGTGCTCGGCCGCCCCCCTCCCGGGTGAGAAGGGGGGTGACCGAGCTCTTTACCAGGGCCACCGATTTTGTTACAGGGCCGATGCTGCAAAATCTGCCCTGTAACAAAATTGGCCCCCAGGGGCCCAAAACCGGCCTCCACCCTTGTGGCCCACCGGGGGATTGCCCGGTGCCCGCAACGGCCAGTCCGGGCCTGCTCACTGGTAATATTTTGTTTATTAAAATAGCCACTCCATTCTTTTTATGCTCCAGCTGAATGTGTACTATGTGCTGTGTTTCCCCTTCGCCCTGGTGTACCTGCATGAATAGCGTTCCCAACCCAATAAAGAAGTAATTTTTTACTCTCTACATCAGAAAAATGTATCTCCTGCACTAGAGCTCTACTGGTCTTTTGAGATATAAGAAAAGTAATGGTCTTTTTTATATACTCATACTATCTACCATAAAAGCTGTTTCCCAGACCCATCTCACCTCAGTTAAAAGAAGTGATGAAACATCCCGCGCACCTTCTCTGTGCAACATATTACATCATATTTTGCAGTTTACTGTAGATAAAAGTGTCTTTCCCAAACACCATGATTAGGGCCCTTGATAAGGCACCAGGTGTCATGAAAATCAGTTTTTAAGTGGAAATCTGGACTTATTTCTGGCTGCGGTCTGTCTCGTTCTCCTTGGACCTCCCTTGTGGTTCCACCCCATCCATCAATTGAGTTTGGTTTTTAGTTGTGATCTCTCCAGGGATAGTTGCATTGCTGTTGCCTCTATAATGTCCAGGAGTTTCCCCAAGTCATCAGGTTACTCATATTCTTTTGTTTGCCTATCCAGAGTAATAATCATGATTGCCAGATCCAGCAGGTAATAGCATATATTAAACTTCTGAAGACAGGGTTTGTGCACCAAGAATCTTCATCTTCTGGCACTAGTGCCCTGCTTGTAGTGAGCTGAGAAGTAAATATGGTGATTTCATAGTATCACGGTCCATGCTTCTTTGCTACTCAAAGGTCTTAGCGCTTTTTGATGATGGACAAAGCAGGCCAAAATATTCCTTGGTGTTGAAGTGGCATCATTGATTCCAGATATCCCTCAATGCACCCTTTGAAGCTCCAATAGAGTGTTTAGGGGGCTACGTTTAGTGTTTTTGGCAAGAAACTTTTATTTTTTATGTCATTTTATTGCAGGTTCTCTGGCATTCCAATTATCCTCTCATTTCTCTCCTACTTCCATCTTCCAAGTAGATAACTTTCTTCTGCAGTGTCCATAAATCAGGACCCAATTTGGCATGTTAGCTCTTCTCCATTTTCCTTCCTGGGTGTTCTGAGTTACTGCAGTATTCACCAACACTTTTGACATTTTGATGTCACCAATTTCTCTGAGCAAAGTGTGTATTGCAGTATTGGGTACAGTAGTAGGGTCACTCATAATAGCGGTAATGAGACAGAATATCGAGGCCCAAAAATTCGACCTACAGAAATATTGAGTTGGAAATATTGTGGAGTGGAAATATCGAGTGCAAGAATATCATTGTCAAGAATATCGATTTGACTGCAAATAATATCGAATTTAAAATTAATATAATTTGCAAAAATATAGTTGTTTAAAATATCAATATTTTAATTAGTGTTATGTATTTTAGTATATATTTTAAATGTATGTGATGTATTATTTTGTATGAGAATAGTTAATGTTTTTTAATATATGTGTTACATTTTTAGTAGCATTCAATTTTATTTTAATTAAATTTTGCGTTTTTTAGTTCCATAGCGGGTTGTGGGATTATAAAAGAATAGGGTGTGAAGTAATTTAATTATAATAAATTAAGGATTATTTTTAATTTATAATATTTATTGAATTGAGATTTAATAGTGTTAATTGTGGGAAGTAATTTATTATTAGTTAATTAATAATTGGTTGTTAAATAATAATAATTAATCAAGTGGCAATTAATTATGGTAATTTTGTACTTTTGTTAGTTTTTTACTTTAATTTTATTTTTATGTCCTCATACCACCATTATATGAAAATAGTAGCCTGTCAACCGATCTGTACCTCCCCAGGCTTTTGTGATACTTCCATAGTTCCTGCGCTCATGCCCTTCCAATATCCTGGCTGCACTGACCACGCAAGTGTAATCATTAGACATAAAGGGGTTGTACACTCATGTACAATCCGAATTTTTGAAGGCCACCCATATTTTAGATTGTGTATTGGATTCCACTTCAATATTCATTTTTGCTGTTCTTCTTACTGCTCGTAGCCAGTCTATCCCTTATGGTGGAGAAGGTTCAGTCTATTTCTTACAATTTTCCCACCTAGCGAGTAGGATTAAATAAAATAGCAAGGCCTGTTTATCCCCAGTAATGATGTTGCATAGCTGATCTGCTACCCCCAGCATTACTAGTAAAAGGCTAACTATGATATGGGTCTCAAGAATTTCATTAATTATCTTTTCAACCTTAGACCAATACTTCTCCAACTGAGGGCATACCAAAATCATATGCTTATCATTAGCACTAACTTCACCACACCTGAGGCATTTGGGTTGGACACCTGTTGCGAATTTTGCCAGTTTTTGTGGAGTCCAATATAATCTATTCGCTGTGAAGAAATGGTTTCTCTTCAAATTTGATGGTTTGACTACTTTATACAGTATCTTAAAAGAAAGCTGCCATACTTTTGGTGGGTCAGGAATCTGCATCACCTTGTCCCATATTTTATAGGGGGCTTTAATTTTTTCCTCCTCGGAAGTCAATAGTGTGTGATACCATCCACATATTTCCTTCTTTACCATTGTTTTGTGCTTTAACTTTTTTTTTAAACTCCCAGAGACTCTTTCTCTCACATCTATTTGCTTCCCCCCAAGATTTTAACTGGAGAAAATTAAAACGAGAAAGAGATCCCCCTGTTTTGCTCCATAATACTTCCCATGTGACCACTTCGTCCATCACTAATAAGTCCCCCCAAACTTCCATACCTGCACTCCTAAGTGGAACGCTCAGTTAGTCCTGCAGGCATTCGGGGTAGCAGGTGAATCCCATATTGGGGCCTCTCCTGAATATTATACGATTCCTAATATGTTCCTAATCTTCACCCACAGAATCAAAGCTGCCTTCAGTATCTTTAACTTTACTTTTTTTTTAAATTTCTTGGTGCCAAACTTAAACAAAAAACCTTTCCCTCCCACTCTTTTATCATCTTCTCACACAATACTCCCCACACCCTGTGCCCTGTTGTATGAAATAAAATCCTACTATTTTTGAACTGGAATGCCATACAATATAGTCTCACATCTGGTAGAGCAAACCCTCCTTCTGTCAATCTTCGCCTAAGTTTCTTCCAAGACATACATGCTCCCCTATCTGCCCAAACAAACCACCCAATTTACCATGTACTTTATCTATTAGCTTACTTTGAAAAGTTAAAGGTATGCAATTAAAAAGGAATGTGAGTTTAGGCAGAATAACCATTTTGATCAGATTAACTCTTCTGTATATCGTCAATGGGAGATTCTTCCACCTATCTAGGGTATTCTCAATTTCCTTGGAGACTCTCTCCAAATTATGCTGTGGGACATCCTGTATATCATTGAGAATGTTGATACCTAGATATCTAATCTCTCTCTGTGAGTTCCCCCTCCAATACGGGATATTCCAGGACATAATCCCGGTCATTTCTGTATTAATCAAGTATCCCGACAGAGCCCCAGAATCATTCGCCAATTGCTCGACCCTTGGGATCATAATAGACGGGTGTTATGTAAAAATAATTAGGTCATCCGCGTAGAGTGAAATTCTTTTTTTAAACATTCCTGTACTGAAAGCCTTCACCTGATTCTCTTTGCGAAGCTCTTGTGCAAATGGCACGATGTATAGATTGAATAACAGGGGTGAGATTGGACATCCCTGTCGAGTCCCTCTCATGATCATAAAACTCTTAGTGAGGGCACCATTTAAAAGGATCCTGGCTGTAGAACTATTATATAATGTTTTTAGTGTGGTTATAAAATAAGGCCCAAACCCCATATGTTCTAGAACTACCCATAAGTACTCCCAACAAACTCAATCAAATGCCTTAGCAGCGTCCAAGGTGAACACCGCCAAGGGGACCAATCTTTCATTCGCTATATCAATACACCCTATTAGTTGTTGGGGTAATTCACACATTTGCCTTCCGGGAATAAACCCCTTTTGATCCTCGTGTATCAATTGAAGTATTATTCTGGATAATCTCCCTGCCAAAATGCTGATTAAGATCTTATAGTTAGCATTTAGCTTGGGGATTGGCCTCTATGATTCTGCTTGGGTGGGGTCCTTCGCAGGTTTCAAAATTAGAACAACAGAAGCTTCATCCCACAATCCTGGGGCCTGCACTTCCCCTCTATATATCGAGTTAAACAGCGTCTCCCAGATAGGTAGTATTTCATCGGCCATATGTTTATATACTTCTGCCGGGAGGGCATCGAGCCCTGCCGCCTTCCCATTTTTAGACTTTTTGATTGCTCCTTTTATTTCTTCTTTTGTGATTACGGCTTTTTAAAACACCTTTTCCTTCTTCACTTAATGCCGGAAGATCGAGTGTCCCAAGCCAACATCTAGTCTTTATAATGTCAGCAGTAATATTTTCCGTATAGAGCTGTTAGAATATTGTAACTCTAGGCTCCTGCATAGAATCCCAGCTATCCAGCTTTTCTCCAGCTTCCTTTTTTAACTCTTTTATATAATTTCTTGATCTTTCCACTCTCTCTTTCCAGGCAAGCAAGGCACCAGCTTTTTCACCATATTCAAATTCCCTTATATTCGCCGCTTGCCATCTGGCTTTAAACTTTTGGTCTATTTTCATTTTAAATTCTAATTGTGCCTCATGTAACCTCTCTTCCATCCTCACTTTGTCTTCCCCTGATCTCACAGTATGTAAGGCCTCTTCTAGGATCCCAATGTCTTTTTCACTATTCTCTGGGTACTTTCCTATATTCTGATGAATTTAAACTTTTAGGATTCCTCGAATATATGCCTTAAAGGCTTCCCAAATAATACCCATGAGGTGGTACCTTGGTTAATAACAAAGTATTCAGTTGTTGCTTCCTTCAATGCTTTATCCACCCCCTCTTCTAAGAGCAATGCACGCCTTAAAGTCCATCTCCTGGGTGGTTGTGGCATCAAAGCTTGTATGGTTACCACTAACGGTGAGTGGTCTGAAATATGGGCAGGGAGATGCTTAATCTTCTTAATATTTGCCAAAAAGGATTTTTAACCAAGAAATAGTCAAGTCTTGAAAAATGATGTTGTTTTTTGCTATGAAACGTGTATCCCCTTATCTTACCCTTCAGATGCCTGCATACCTCCACTAAATTAAAATTCCGTATCATACTTTTCAAAGCCTTCCTCATCCTTGGGACATAGGTATACTCTCTTTTTGTAGATCGATCTGACTCAGTGTCTAACAAAACATTAAAATCGCCACCTATGATTACAGGCACTGATAATGCTGCCATCCTCAATTCTAGATCGATAATATATTGAGGGTTATCCTCATTGGAGACGTAATATCCGATCCATAGGAAATCCATGTCAGCCCACCTTACCCGAGCTGCCGCCCACCTGCCTGAATTATCTGTACTTGACTCTTTCATTTCTAGACCACAGCCGCTCCTGATCAAAATAGCCACTCCCTTGCAGCACAATGGTTGATCTGACGCAATAAAATGTTGCACCCAATCACATCTCCTAAACAGCTCTTTGCTCTCACTTGCCATAAGGTGCGTCTCCTGTAATAGCATTACCTGTGCCTGACTATTTTTTAAGTACTCAAGTATTCTCCTCTGTCTGAGTTTAGACCTCATACCATTCACATTCCAAGTCAAGATTGTAATACTTGGAATGTTAGTCGAAGTCATCTTTCTTAATAAGTTCTCTTTTAAATTCCGATCCTGCACTGGGAAGGCCTTCCTTCAATAACGGTGTTAAGGACTTTTTTTTATTTTTTTCCCCCACTGCTCCCCAACCATGCTCCCCCACCAACCCCCTCCCCTCCACTACAGTGCCCCCCCCTTAGGAACTCTCTCTACATTGTTAGGCATAATAATGCCTATAGGCGTGTAGTCCGTGGGGGAAATTTACTAGCACACAGCTTATTTATACATTACAAAAGTGCTGGAGAGCTTTTTTACTTTGACTGACTCTCATTACTCATTCTACTTATAAGTGCCTCGACATCCTCCACTGAGAGGTAGTTATACATTTTATTGTTCCACATTATACGGAGCATAGCGGGGATTTCAACTGCACTTTTGTTTCCAGTCTTCGCTACTTAGTATTTCCTCCTTGATGTTATAGGAGAGAAAATTTACTAAGATCTTTCTGGGCTTAGTTCTCTGTGGATTGCGTCTAAACGGCTCTCTGTGCACCCTCTGTATTTTACTCTCAAGGTTTATCTCCTCCTTATCCTTCAGAATTGTTTTCCGTAGGAGAGAAATTATAAAATCCTTCATATCCGGCCCTTCTTCATTTTCAGAAATATTTAAGAATCTTATATTGTTCCTGCGAGAATGATTCTCAATTCTCTCTATAGCATCTGATTTTGTTTCCCCAAAATTTAGATCTCAATTGTATTTTTCTCAACATCCTGTTTTACAGCACTGACTTCTTCCTCCAAAGTTTTTGTACGAGCAGTGACCTCGTCCAGCTTCTGGGATAGTTCCGAACAAGATGCTTATATGCCTGTTTGATTAGCCTCTGATACCTCAAAGCGCTCTTTAATATCCTTGTTCAGCTCCAATAGAATACTGGTCAGTGAAAGCTCTGTCTCTGCTATTCTTCTTTCTGGGCTAATAGAGCTATTTGTATTGTTCGGGCTGTCCCCGTTCGCTTCTAATACTGATGTTGACGACTGTACTACCGGGGATGCTTCCAGCTCCTCAGCAACCATTAAGGCAGAATATCTGTTGCTGATGGGAACGGTTATTATATCTAGCTGAGGGAGACTGCCCTCTGCGCCCAATGTACTCGCAGGATCCTTTAAAGCAGGATCTTCAGTGTCTTTGACTCTCCCCAGATGACTAGCGCTCTCCATTGCGCCTTCACGGCTACGCTCTTCAGGGCTAGAATTTGTGCTAACTGCATTATCTTTTTGCATACTTGGCAATACACGAAAAAAAGGATTTAAGTGAAGGGGTCACTTTAACTCTCGCAGCTTGGAGGGAGGCTTTCTTTATATTCTTCCTCTCACTAGTTTCCTTTAAAACCTTCCCGGCCACTCTGCTCTGTGAGGCCGCCCTTTGTCGCCCCCTTTTCACCTTAATTATAGTCTTCGCCCCTTGTGGTAAATCAGGCAGGGCGTCTGGGGAAACAGGGAGAAGACTGGCCTTACCTCCAATATTCCTGGTCCTCAGCGTGTACCTGGAGAGGGCCTCACCTTTCCTTTGGGTATTTGTCTCCATATGCAGGGGGCTTCCTCCCCTCTCTCTTGCTTCATGTGTCTGCTGCTTCTCAGGTCTGTGCGAGCCACTTCTCCCAGCCCCCACCTCTTTCACCTGCTGCAGGAAAGCCCTGCTTGTTCTGCCTCTGCTCCTGATTCCAGCCCGCCAGATCCGCTGGAGGCTCCCCGCTGCCTCACACCAGTGCGATGGTTGCTCACCACGCTGTATTCCCCAGTTTCTTCCTGGGACACACCCAGGTTCCTCAAACATCGCCCAGCGCCCTGCAGCCTTGATTACTGCCGGTAGGTTCTCACTGTTTTTCGCCGTTATGGCCTCTCCACTTTCCCCTGCTCCTGCTACGAGCTTCCGCTCACACGCACGTTTTGCTAGCTCTCCAACAAAAGAAAACCCCCCGGACTGCCGCACCCGACCGCTAGCGTCTAGCTAGTGGCTACCAAGTTCCCCCTACTCTGTTAGTTTTTTTTAGGTGGGGAATGTGGGGTTTATAGGGGTAAAGGGTGGGAAGTATTTTTTTTTACTTCATTAATAATACATTGTTAATTAATAATAATTAATTAATTGAAAATTAAATATGAAAATTGTGTGATTAATTTCAGGTGTGGGGTTAATAGGGGAAAAGGGTGGGACGTAATTTATTTTTGATTAATTCATAATTATTTGTTAATTGATATTGATTCATTTCTTGAAAATTACTTACGTGAATTGTGTAATTAATTTTAGGTGCGGATTGCGAGGTCTATAGGGGTAAATGGTGTAAAGTAATTTATGTATAATTAATTAATAATTAGTTGTTCATTAGTATTAATTAATTAATTGAAAATTAAATATGGAAATTGTGCAATTAATATTAGGTGTGGGTTGTGGTGTTTAAAGGGGTAAAGTGTGGCAAGTAATTTATGTTTAATTAGTTGAACATTAATATTAATTAATTATTTGATATTTAATTAGGGTAATTGTTTATTATTTTGTGTGGGTTTTACTTTTATTGGGGTAAAGGGTGGGGAGTAAATTAATTTTACTTACTTTATAATTAGTTGTTAAATACTATCAGTTTTTTATTTAAAAATAAGTTTTTATTGTGTGACTAATTGTTCTACAGTTTAATTTTAGCTGTGGGTTTTGGGGATTATAGGGGTAAAGTGTGGGAAGTTACATTTTTATGAGTTTCAATTTTATTTGTTAACAATATGTCTTCAATTGGTATATAATTATGTTAATTATGGAAGTAAATTTGTTTTAAATTTAGATGTGGGTTGTGAATTGTGTGGTGTTATAGGGTAGTAAATAAAAATATTAAATGTATGTAATAAATATTGTTTTTGTTTCTAAATATTTTCTACTTAAAAATATGCATTTGTTTGAAAATTATGTTTTAGTTTATTTAATATATATTTGCAGTTATTTGTCATATGAATTTAACTTTATAATATGCTTTTAATTTTTAATATTAAATATATTTGTATTTGACATTTTAACATATTTATATATTTTTATTTATTTATTTTCAATATTTTATTGTTAATATTTTGTTTGTTTTTAATTTTGAACTGACTGGAGTGGGAATATTAATTGTTACCCCTCCCCAATCCAACACTTTCCCTACTGTTGAACTGATTAGAGGGGGAATAGTATTTTGTATCCCTCCTTATCAAACACTTTCCCTACTGTTTCACATGTTGGAGTAGGAATAGTAACGTTTACCCCTCTGCTATCCAACTCGTTCCCAACTGTTGCGCTCAATGGAGTGGGAATAGTCATTTTACCAATCCGCTATCCAACACTTCCCCTACTGTTGCACTCACTGGATTGGAATAGCAATGTTTACCCATCTGCTATCCAACACTTTCCCAACTGTTGCTCTCACTGAAGTGGGAATAGTAGTTATTACCCTTGCCCTATCCAACACTTTCCCTACCGTTGCACTTATTGGAGTGGGAAAAGTCATTTTTACCCCTCGGTTATCCAACACTTTCCCTTCTGTTACACTCACTGGAGTGGGAATAGTAATTTTTACCCATCTGCTATCCAACACTTTCCCTACTGTTGCACTGACTGGAGTGGGAAAAATAAATGTTTTCCCTCTGCTATCCAACACTCTCCCTACAGTTACACTGACTGTAGTGGGAAATTTAAGTTTAAAGATGTTTTAATAGTTTAATGTTTTAATTTGTAACTAAATGGTTTTTTTTTATTTGATTTTATGTTATTGGTTTATAAATATGTAGATATTTGTATAGAATTAAACCCTCCGATGCTCCTTTTTCACAGAACAAAGCCATCACTCGCGGGGCAAGTTGCGAAGAAGACTTTATTTTATCTTAGCAACAACAAACGCGTTTTGGCAATCGCGCCTTCGTCGGTGTTACTGACGCGGCAGTGGCACCCATTTTTAAACACATTTCCATGATTACAATAAACATGAAAAAGGACCATTATTCAATCTTCCTTGAGTGCCATCTTTGAATGACCTGATTTTAACAACACACTGGCCAACACTATAGCAAGCAGTATTGAAACAAAGCTGGTTTCCTTGATAGTGCCGTGTATTGGCTAAACATACTTAATATTACGTTTTTTGTGCCCAAACCCCTATACCAATCAATGTAAATATTTCAATACGTAAATACATATTGTCTGTCAAAATACAATCTTGCCTTGTATCGGCCAAGTGCCCTTGACGGGCTTAATCCTTTCATATTTGTGACAAGTGACCTATTAAAGATTGACTGTAGGGGCGAAATTATTATAGCCGCATAATTTGGAAACCATTGCTAAACTTATCATGCCTTGTATTGGCACATGGTGCCCAATATTACCTGCAAATGAAATCAATTAATTATAAATCATTTTCAATCATGTTATATGTGGACATCTGAACAGACACTGGCGGTCACTTCTAGGATATTTTGCATTGAGGCGGGCAGTGCTGTCAGCAGCACCTGCCACAATGCACAATATGTATGTTGTGCATTTGCATGCACAACATGGCAGGCACCGCGCGGTGCCTGCCAGCTTGTTCATGCAAATGGAGGGGGGTACCATAGGTACCCACCATGTGCACCCCCCACCGCCCCAATACCATGGGACGCCTTTCCATGGCAGCATGTCTGCAAGACACAGCCACCATATTGTGTACTTTTTCCGCCAGTCGACAAATCGACTGGCGGAAAAGCGGCAGACAGACTTTCCGTCTGCCCCGGTACTCTGACCATCATAATATGGCGGGTGGTAAATGGCATGCGGGCAGTGTATTATGGCAGGCGGATCGCCACTGCAGTTTGGGCGGTGGTGATCCGCCCGCCATTGTAATGACTCCCTAAATTCTGTCAGTCAACCTTCACAAAGAAGACTTTGGGTAACACCACCTAGCAAATATTTTCGGACTATTTTCAAACAACGATTGTAAATAGGAGAGATATTTTAATATAGGTCTCTTGTGTTTTCCATTCATTCTTCCTTTTCATCATTCAAGATGACCGTCAGGCCCCGTCCTATGTGTATGTGTAGCGGTGGTCCAGTGTTAGTGGTAAGTAATATATGTACCATCCCTTCATAGGATGCATCCTTCCTTCCCCGCATCTTCATAACCCTGCACCAGCACTGTTCCAAGAGTGAGTTCCTCCCACCACTACACCAGTAAAATGCATGGTGCAATACAGCCTTTGCCCACCCGACTTGCCAATTCCCCACCATCTTCTCAATTGTCGATGCAATCCAAGGTAAGTCACAAACTTTCCACATGTCCTGGCTGGGGAGTGTATAAGTTGGGGAAGTGGAAAGTGGATTTTTCTGGTACGTCACTGCACATCGGATTCACTGGGTTGTGGTAAAATACGTGTAGGGTGGACTTAGTGCACCGCTGCAGCCTCTCTTCAAATTTAGATTCACTGAGAATGTTGTACAAGGGCAGAGTTGGGTATGGTGTAGGAACCATTTCAGATGCGTATGGAAGTGTTTACCAAGAGAATGAATGCATATACTGGGCCTGTGGCCCACAGGGCCCTGGAGCTCTATTATCATGCATCCATGCTCTTCGGCACCAGTTGCTGCCTCCTTGTTTGGTTTAGTTTGCAGCTTAGGAATGCTTGGGATGGTCTGCTGTTGAGCATTGCTTGGATTATTTTCATTTCCCAGGAAATCTTGCATCAATCTATAATCAACTAATACATTTGTAGATCTACCCATAAGTGATGCATGTGTTTTCTGCCATCGACTGCTGCTTAGGGGGAGTAGTTGATAATGGTTAAAATAGAAGCAAAACAAATCACGATGGGAACAGCAAGATCATTTGAATTGCAAGAAAATGGAAATGTGTCCTCATCACCTAGAGCAGCCACTGCAACAGCTGACATTATAACATAGGCATTAAGCCGAAAAATGTCCCCAACTGTGCAACAATGGTTAATTCAGACGTGTGAAAGTAAGAGACATGAGATTAGTCACGTTGAAAAACATGCTATTTTGGATAAGTTGGGCTATACTTTTAGTATCAAATATTCTCGATATAAATATGCATTTAAAAAAAATGCTTTTCTTCCCATCAACAATTTTGCTACCTTTTGTTTGCCTTCACATATGACGTGCAGTACATCATGCAATGTAACTTTGAATTTGGCCATGTCCTCATAAATGCTAATTTCTTTACAGATCACAATCTTTCCAAAAACAATAAACATTTTTAAACTATCCCGGGGTTGAAACGTCGACATTGTGTTTCTGAAACTGTGTACATAATTGTTTCTTAATTGAGCAGCGTGTAACCATGCGGCATATTTGTTCTTATATATAGTTGAAATGAGGACAACACAGGCATGCCAAAAGATTTTTTGCTGCTCAGTTTTATATCACTTTTATGCATCTTTGTAAGTAAGTAATTTGCAATGGAGCTTATATAGGAAAGATATGACTCACAGGTTACAAGGAAGTTATACTTAGGAAATAAAATTTACATAACTCTTCGTTTTTTTCATTTAATTTAAACTATTTTTTAATTCCGTTTCCTAACTATAAAGTCCCTGTAATCTTTGTTTTTTTTCAGAGAATTTCAGAGGTTTTTAAAACTGTAATTCCTAACTAAACTGTCCCTGTAACGTTTGGTTTTTGTCAGGGAATTTCTAAGTTAAGTAGTAAAACAAGAAGTCAGAACAGTCCCTTTTACTAACTAGCAAAAAAGGATAGTGCTTACTTATATGATGCCACCATACCTCAAGGGATCTTTACATTTAGAGCCACTCTCAATAATTGTCACAAGTTATAAAGACAAAAAAGTACATAAACAAAACAATTCAGGTAAAATTTTTTGTTGATTTATTAAAAAATACACAATATAAAATATCAATAACTGTGCCACAGTACGAAGTAAAAAAAGAGTGTCAGCATCATACAAAAATGATGTACATCTCTACAATGTCTACAATACACATTATTAAAAAACAGCAAAGAAATTAATAAAAAACCAAGTTGTCGACGCAGCGTTTCGGTTTGTAAGTTGACACCTTCATCAGGACAGGGTTCTATTCAATAAAGAAACAATAAATTAACACCACATTCTCTATAGTCTCACAAACTATATCTAATAGAAGCAACCCATCACTCTCTTTTTTTAAAAAACATCTTTTCTTAGTTTTTCACAGTGATCTTATGTTGATGGAGCAACAAAGAAAGGGCATATTTCTCACACAACTAATTCATTTTCATGAGTGAAACTTATTGCAAACGCACTTAACAGCAGCAGTCATATTTATTTGTGGCACAACACACAGTGGCAATTAGATCCCCTGAGCTACGCGGCGAGTTCTCATGGAGGGTACTATATAGGGCATTGCCTGAATACTGGCAGTTCACGAATGAGAATAGTTAGGCAGCTTGGACTTACTTAACACATGGACTCTATCATATATGAGTCGTGTCTTCCTCTGCTTCAATTTGAGGTAGTCAGTACTAGTTGATCACAGGAAATCAATTCAGATTCAAATGGAATATGGTATATGGAAAGAATTCTCCTTATGTCTGCAATTACACGAGACCTTCCATTAGTAAAACAGTTTCACATAAATCTAGATATTATTGTCAGTGCGGGTCACACCAAGTTACCTTAATGTTGATTTGGAGTTGTCATTTCTATGGAGGAAAAGGAGCCACCGGTATGTTGGACTGATATTCGCGCTTCCTTTAGTGAATTAAGAAAAACAGGGTATTTGAATTAGCTCCCTGATGTGCAAAATATACCATTCTAACTTTTTACTGCTCCATAAATATGGAGGACTCACCCCTTTTTTTTATTAAAGGACCGGCGAAAAAATGCAGCACATGACTGGATGTCGTCAGGCTCTTTTCTTTATAGAAGGATTCGGAAGATAGTTCATGAAAACTGCATGGGGGTGTTTTTCGCATTCACCACCTTGAAAAGAACATATATGATATTAAAGGGTTTATTAAATCCCCACTATAATTATCTATGTATAGCACTAGTAGTCTTCTTGTTTGAGCATAACTATTTAAGCGATTAACCAGAGTCTTTATACATTTCAGATGTTATCTATTAATTGTGGATGTCTGAAATGACCATGTTATGTATTTCAATGGTCGCATGTATTAAGTAACGATTAACTTGCTTTATAATCTTTGGGATAGATCTTCCTAATAAAGCTATGGTTTATCATAACCCAGTTTTAAATGTACTAACCCATGAACATATAAGGGTTCAAAGTACTGGCTAATGGCCATTGCGTGTTCTGAAGTTTTTACTTTTTAAAAGATAGGCGGGACTGGTGCCTACACTACCTCTTCGTGAGCGAAGGCTAAACTATTAGCACTCCGTCAAGGAGAATTACTCCCATTCAAAAGCGCAGCACGTAGTGGATGACATCTAACGCTACTCTCGGCCAGGATACATCTCGCTTACCTCGCGTCCGTGATTCGGCCTCCCTGCTCCTTTCCACTCCGGGTTCTTCAGGTCGTCAGATAACAAGGCTGATTGTCCTTGTCTATTTCAATGGCAAAGTTACGCGCCAAATTAGGAAAAGCCTCGCGATATTTAAGAATGGTTTAGCGTGGCATGCGACGGAATTACAAGAACTACTGGAGTAGTTCTATGATCAAATGCGACCTATATTTAAGACTACATCGATAGTCTTGGTGTTGTTAATAAGATTGCAACGGCTATCGGTCCTTATTTTTGTATAGTAAAACTAACTATTGTTTGGTTAAATGACGCGCTATGTTAGAAAAAGCCTCATGATCTTGAGGATGTTTTTTTTATGATAACGTGTCATGGCATACGACGGAATTAAGAGAACTACTGGGGTAGTTCTTCAATCAAATGCGCCCCGTGTTTAAAAGACTACACGAGTAGTTTGTTGTTATTAATAAAATGGCAGCACCGATCGGTCTTTGTTTATATTTAGTTAGACTAATTGTGTTATCTTATGATTCATTGTGACTTTAAAATACGAACTACAACCATTATTCGTTGTTATTTTCAGCATTTCGGTTGCTGTAGTATCGTAGTTTTTTGAAATTAGGACATTGTTATTCATACACCATATTGATGATATTAGATCGGGTTATAAAGAAAGTGTTCATTAATTTATATATTTATAACTGAGGGCCTCTCTATTTGTTTTGAGGCATCCGAACATAGGACAATTAATCCACCGTTGTGGAGTACTGATTATGAGTTAATGCTATCAACCAGTTGGCATATATCAGACCACCTTTACGTTGTCCTGAGTGGTCCCTCCATGCTGCCCAGTGTCCGAGCATCAATACATTTATTCATTAATCTGTAATTTTATAGAATGCGCTCCCAGTCTTCTTTACTATTAAGCCCGGTTCTTACTGTGTTAAAGCGGGACATGAAGAATTGTTCTCGTCTTTTTCTTTTACGATCTATGTCGCCACCCCTTAGATTCATTTGGATGCTTTCCAAGCCACACCAAAAAAGATCTTTAATAGTATGGTTGGCCTCTTGCCAGTGTTCAGTAAGAGGAGCGCCCCGTTTTTTCGTTCGAATCGCTGATTTATGTTCAGTTATTCTTAGTCGTACTTCACGACTGGTTTCTCCTACGTACAGCAAGTTGCATGGGCATTTTATCAAGTAAATTAAGTTTTTTGACCTACAATTGATGAATGAATTTATTTTATGGTTTACATTGTTCAGTTCAATACGATCACCACTGATGATATTGTCACAATTGCAGCAATTTCCACACATCATATAAGTAAGCACTATCCTTTTTTGCTAGTTAGTAAAAGGGACTGTTCTGACTTCTTGTTTTACCTTGACTCCTCGTCCCTGGAACGGATTTTGAGAGGAGACCTCCCTTTCTGTTTTTTTATTGTGTATACGGTTTGTTAACCGGGGAGGTTGTGTTCGTGCACCTCTGGGTAATCACACCCATCTGTCATTATGGAAGGTATTAAAACCCTGAGCTATAATGAAGAACAATTTAATAAAATTATCAATGGGACGGTCAAAAATATTTCCACCGTCAGAATAGATAACACCAATGAAGATGAATGGCGAAATCTTTGGAATGCTAAAAAGAAGACGATAAGAACTGAGTTACACTCAGATTTTCTTATTGATTATTGTAAACGAGGGATTATTCCAAAAGGCCTCCAAGTGAATAATGAACCTGGTATATTCATTAATAATCGTAAATTTATAGAGAATTGGACCCTTGTGGCCAACAGGTGCAGCCGTGACTGGATGCTTTTAATTATTGAAACAGCTACAGACATCCTAGTCATGGAGAGGCAGGAAATTAAAGACCTGGAGCAAAAACTTTCTGATAGCACAGCCTTAGAAGACGCACGGAAAAAACTAGACGACATCCAGAACGATGTAAATAGTTATAAAGATTACCTTTTTAACAAAAAGAGTAATAAGTTTGGGAAAGATGTGGAGAAATACAACCCGGAACACGTGTATCCCTATCTCCAAAAAGACTTTTACGATCGCCCAAGAGAGTCTTTTGCTAATCGCAGACCCTGGCAACAAAATCCAAATCAAAACTTTCAAAAGAAAAAAGTAAGATTTTTTGACACTTCTTACTCAAGCACAGACTCTGAGGCAGAGAATCAAGATGAAGGAAGAACTACCAACAGAGATAGGGAAGGAGTGCCAAGTAACACCAAAGACACACTTCCTTTTTTAGCTCAGCGCCAACCATATGGACCACAGAGAGGGAGAGGCAGAGGGAGGGGGAGCTATGCCCCTCAACCTCAGCCATACCAACGCCCCTACACCAGGAGTCAGAAAACTTGGAACAAGTAAAAAAAGCCCCTATAATTAATCTATCTGACACTTCCCTCACCGAAACAGAAACTAAACTTTTAGAAAAGGGTCTGGGTTTCGCCATAGCATGCCCAATAGATAGATTTAATCTGGAAAGAGACTTACAAAACTTCTTTAGAAAAATTAGATTATTAACATTCTTTGATGGCAAAGAGAGAGCCCCATCTACCAATAAATCAGGTCTTAAACCGAAATCAACTTGGACCCCTCAAATTGGCCAAACAAATAAAGATATAGAAGCCTTTGAAAGGATTGTTGAGAAAAGTGTGATGGATCTCCTAGATCAGAAAAATTGGATTCAATTCAATCTGACTAAAGAAGAAAAAGAGGCCTTAAAACACTTAGAAAATTGTTCAAAATTAACTATCAAGCCTGCTGATAAAGGCGGAAGTATTGTTATTATGAATACTGCTCAATACAATGCTAAGATGATCCTGATGTTAGACAATAAAGATCATTATCTAAAAGTAAGTAGGAATGAGTGGACCCAACTAAAAGATGTAATTAAACGCACATTAGATCTAGCTAAAGAAGACTTTGTGATTTGTGATGATGAATACAGATTTCTATGGAACAGTAATCCAACCATACCTGCCCTATATGGACTACCCAAAGTCCATAAGGATCTGTATGACCCACCAATGAGGCCCATTGTAGCGAGCATTGGACATTAAAGACACAGGAGCCATAATCCAAAAAGTAGAAACCTTACCTTTCAACCCCGAAACCCAGTATCTAGTGACCCTCGACATCGAGGCACTGTATACAAACATACCTCAAGATAGCACAATTAATATGATCACAGAACTTCTTTGCCCGATAGATAGGGACCTAAACCCACAGGAAATATTTATCATCGATTGTGTTAGCCTCGTTCTAAAAAATAATATCTTTATTTTTAATAAGGAATATTACAAACAGATAAAGGGGACCAGTATGGGAGCCACCTGCGCTCCCAGTCTGGCTTGTCTTTATGTTGCACAATTCGAAAACATTCATATCTTCAATCCTGCAGCTCCGTTCTTCGAAAATATATCGGAGTGGTCCAGATATATTGATGATGTTTTTTTTATTTGGTCAGGACCAGAGAACACTCTTAAAGAATTTATTTTATGGCTAAACCTGGGAGATCCCAATTTAAAATTTACAGCAAATTATGATGCTCATAAATGCGAATTTCTTGACATTGTCATCAAACATGAAGACAAAAAACTCCAAGTAGAGCTTTTTACCAAAAAGACGGACAGGAACACCATGCTCCACTACTCTAGTTACCATCCGCCATGCCAGAAGGATAATATACCCTTCGGGCAATTTTTAAGACTAAAACGAAACTGTAGTAATATGAAAGATTTTGAGAAACATGCTGCTGTCTTAACTAATAAATTTGCAGAAAGAGGCTATCCAAGGCGCATGATCAAACATGCCTTTAAGAGAGCTAAATATTTTAACAGAGAAAATCTTTTCTCAAAAAAAGAAAATGAACAAAAAGAAAAACGCTTAATATTCGTTACCAACTACAGCAGTATCAGCAACAAAATCAAAAACATAATAAACCGCAACTGGAAGCTGATCAATAAACCCAATAAAGAAAAAATATCTAAACCAATGTTTGCGTTTAGACGCAATCCGACTATAAATAAAAGCTTGGTACATACTTATAGAGAGCTACCAACCACCACACAACTGAGTATCAATAACGCCCCCCTTCCAACTGGAACATTTCCATGTGGAAATTGCTGCAATTGTGACAATATCATCAGTGGTGATCGTATTGAACTGAACAATGTAAACCATAAAATAAATTCATTCATCAATTGTAGGTCAAAAAACTTAATTTACTTGATAAAATGCCCATGCAACTTGCTGTACGTAGGAGAAACCAGTCGTGAAGTACGACTAAGAATAACTGAACATAAATCAGCGATTCGAACGAAAAAACGGGGCGCTCCTCTTACTGAACACTGGCAAGAGGCCAACCATACTATTAAAGATCTTTTTTGGTGTGGCTTGGAAAGCATCCAAATGAATCTAAGGGGTGGCGACATAGATCGTAAAAGAAAAAGACGAGAACAATTCTTCATGTCCCGCTTTAACACAGTAAGAACCGGGCTTAATAGTAAAGAAGACTGGGAGCGCATTCTATAAAATTACAGATTAATGAATAAATGTATTGATGCTCGGACACTGGGCAGCATGGAGGGACCACTCAGGACAACGTAAAGGTGGTCTGATATATGCCAACTGGTTGATAGCATTAACTCATAATCAGTACTCCACAACGGTGGATTAATTGTCCTATGTTCGGATGCCTCAAAACAAATAGAGAGGCCCTCAGTTATAAATATATAAATTAATGAACACTTTCTTTATAACCCGATCTAATATCATCAATATGGTGTATGAATAACAATGTCCTAATTTCAAAAAACTACGATACTACAGCAACCGAAATGCTGAAAATAACAACGAATAATGGTTGTAGTTCGTATTTTAAAGTCACAATGAATCATAAGATAACACAATTAGTCTAACTAAATATAAACAAAGACCGATCGGTGCTGCCATTTTATTAATAACAACAAACTACTCGTGTAGTCTTTTAAACACGGGGCGCATTTGATTGAAGAACTACCCCAGTAGTTCTCTTAATTCCGTCGTATGCCATGACACGTTATCATAAAAAAAACATCCTCAAGATCATGAGGCTTTTTCTAACATAGCGCGTCATTTAACCAAACAATAGTTAGTTTTACTATACAAAAATAAGGACCGATAGCCGTTGCAATCTTATTAACAACACCAAGACTATCGATGTAGTCTTAAATATAGGTCGCATTTGATCATAGAACTACTCCAGTAGTTCTTGTAATTCCGTCGCATGCCACGCTAAACCATTCTTAAATATCGCGAGGCTTTTCCTAATTTGGCGCGTAACTTTGCCATTGAAATAGACAAGGACAATCAGCCTTGTTATCTGACGACCTGAAGAACCCGGAGTGGAAAGGAGCAGGGAGGCCGAATCACGGACGCGAGGTAAGCGAGATGTATCCCGGCCGAGAGTAGCGTTAGATGTCATCCACTACGTGCTGCGCTTTTGAATGGGAGTAATTCTCCTTGACGGAGTGCTAATAGTTTAGCCTTCGCTCACGAAGAGGTAGTGTAGGCACCAGTCCCGCCTATCTTTTAAAAAGTAAAAACTTCAGAACACGCAATGGCCATTAGCCAGTACTTTGAACCCTTATATGTTCATGGGTTAGTACATTTAAAACTGGGTTATGATAAACCATAGCTTTATTAGGAAGATCTATCCCAAAGATTATAAAGCAAGTTAATCGTTACTTAATACATGCGACCATTGAAATACATAACATGGTCATTTCAGACATCCACAATTAATAGATAACATCTGAAATGTATAAAGACTCTGGTTAATCGCTTAAATAGTTATGCTCAAACAAGAAGACTACTAGTGCTATACATAGATAATTATAGTGGGGATTTAATAAACCCTTTAATATCATATATGTTCTTTTCAAGGTGGTGAATGCGAAAAACACCCCCATGCAGTTTTCATGAACTATCTTCCGAATCCTTCTATAAAGAAAAGAGCCTGACGACATCCAGTCATGTGCTGCATTTTTTCGCCGGTCCTTTAATAAAAAAAAGGGGTGAGTCCTCCATATTTATGGAGCAGTAAAAAGTTAGAATGGTATATTTTGCACATCAGGGAGCTAATTCAAATACCCTGTTTTTCTTAATTCACTAAAGGAAGCGCGAATATCAGTCCAACATACCGGTGGCTCCTTTTCCTCCATAGAAATGACAACTCCAAATCAACATTAAGGTAACTTGGTGTGACCCGCACTGACAATAATATCTAGATTTATGTGAAACTGTTTTACTAATGGAAGGTCTCGTGTAATTGCAGACATAAGGAGAATTCTTTCCATATACCATATTCCATTTGAATCTGAATTGATTTCCTGTGATCAACTAGTACTGACTACCTCAAATTGAAGCAGAGGAAGACACGACTCATATATGATAGAGTCCATGTGTTAAGTAAGTCCAAGCTGCCTAACTATTCTCATTCGTGAACTGCCAGTATTCAGGCAATGCCCTATATAGTACCCTCCATGAGAACTCGCCGCGTAGCTCAGGGGATCTAATTGCCACTGTGTGTTGTGCCACAAATAAATATGACTGCTGCTGTTAAGTGCGTTTGCAATAAGTTTCACTCATGAAAATGAATTAGTTGTGTGAGAAATATGCCCTTTCTTTGTTGCTCCATCAACATAAGATCACTGTGAAAAACTAAGAAAAGATGTTTTTTAAAAAAAGAGAGTGATGGGTTGGTTCTATTAGATATAGTTTGTGAGACTATAGAGAATGTGGTGTTAATTTATTGTTTCTTTATTGAATAGAACCCTGTCCTGATGAAGGTGTCAACTTACAAACCGAAACGCTGCGTCGACAACTTGGTTTTTTATTAATTTCTTTGCTGTTTTTTAATAATGTGTATTGTAGACATTGTAGAGATGTACATCATTTTTGTATGATGCTGACACTCTTTTTTTACTTCGTACTGTGGCACAGTTATTGATATTTTATATTGTGTATTTTTTAATAAATCAACAAAAATTTTTACCTGAATTGTTTTGTTTATGTACTTTTTTGTCTTTATAACTTGTGACAATTATTGAGAGTGGCTCTAAATGTAAAGATCCCTTGAGGTATGGTGGCATCATATAAGTAAGCACTATCCTTTTTTGCTAGTTAGTAAAAGGGACTGTTCTGACTTCTTGTTTTACCTTGACTCCTCGTCCCTGGAACGGATTTTGAGAGGAGACCTCCCTTTCTGTTTTTTTATTAAGTTAAGTAGTAGCCACCTTTGCAGAGTGGTGGAGAAAGGGGGTGGGCCTCTGACCAGCTCTCAGGAACCCTGCTGTGTAGGATTTACAAGGTACCAGGAAGGCGTCTAGGCCCCCAGGATTCCTCAGGAGTAAAGTGGACTTCATCCCCCTAACCAGTAGTGCACCAGAAGCCACGTTTGCAGAGTGGTGGAGAAAGAGGAAGGGCCACCAAAGACCTCTCAGCAACCCCGCTGTGTGAAACTTACACACACAGGCCATTCTTGTCCCCATCCCCCAGGGCCTTGCCTTTTCCTTTTTTCCCCTCCATTTTGATGATTTATACGGAGGGTGGCTGAGCGTCTCCCCCCCAGGTCCTATTTGGACCTTGCAAATACAACTTCTGGTGCATTACTACTTGGGGAATGAAGACTCCTTGGCTCTTGAGGGTCCCTGGGGGCCAACTACCCTTCCTTTTACCTCCAGTAGGTCCAACACAAGCACATTTCCCCCAGGGCTTGCCCCTTTTTAGGTCTCGCCTTTACCATTCCGCAGGAATGGGAAATGGGGAGAATTCAAGTCGGCTATTTTCTCTTCAAACCAAAGGGCTTTCAGCCGCGGTTTTCTTGCAGTTCACGTGAATCACGTGAGCAAACATGCACCAGCATTCACTCCTCTCCTAGCAGCACTCCTCCCACACCAGCAACTCCCCCCTCCCACACCAGCACCTCCCCTCTCTCTCCCCGCAAACACAGCCTTGACCTTTCCCACACCAGCACCTCCCCCCTCCCACACTAGCACCTCCCCTCTCTCTCCACGCAATCACAGCCTTTCCCTAGCAGCACTCCTCCCACACCAGCACCTCCCCCCTCCCACACCAGCACCTCCCCTCTCTGTCCACGCAATCACAGCCTTGCCCTAGCAGCACTCCTCCCCCTCCCACACCAGCACCTCCCCTCTCTCCACGCAATCACAGCCTTGCCGTCTGGTATCTGCCTCATCATCCTTGTCCTCTAGTTCCAACTCTCCATTGAGGTGCGGAGGTTCTTCAAGCAGCGATTGATGCTGTTTCACTGCCGCCATGTTCAAGAGAGAGAGCCTAGGTCTGACCGGAACACTGTGGATCCTAAAACAACTCTGATTCAGGGGACCCGGGTTTCCGCTCTAACATCACTCTATGATTCAGCCATCACCAGTCAAAGGGGATGCCGGGACAGCTGCACACAACATTACGGAGCGCTCATCTGTAAACATACAAAACGGACTTCACCACTTTTTTTCCACCGAGGGCTCCTTATAAAAACACGGTAAAAATAACCAATTAAAAACAAATGACATCATATTTGTAACTGCAGCTCGTGAGAACCCATTTCAAAATGAGCTTTAAGTTTTCACGAGCAGCTGAGCTATACTATTTTCGATATGACAATTACATTGGAATATAGAGATCATAATAACCATGCACGTATTCTGACGCTTTTAGCTAGTTAGGAATAAATTTTCACAAACACTTGGAAAGCTCAGAGTATTCGGTTCTCGCATTCACGCCCCCCACCAGGCTCTCCCGCCCCCATCAGGCTTCCCTCCTAATCCGCCTGCCTCCCCTCGCGCATTCACACCCCCACCAGGCTCTCCCGCCCCCATCCGGCTTCCCTCCTAATCTGCCTGCCTCCCCTCGCTCGCATTCCCGCCCCAGGCTCTCCCGCCGTGGAAAATAAAACCTGAAAACTTTACTTTTTTCTTTGTTAACACTTCATAGACTGGCCCTGCTATTCATTTTGTAATTCATGTTTTTCGGATATGAGAACATTAAGATTTACTTTTCGTCACTTTAAAACCAAATCTCCCTTTAATCGTTTTGGAATATTGCCATTTAATGCGACACAGTGACAATAATCTCTAGCTGTTCTCCTCCCCTGCACTGTCCCCCCCAGCATCTGCGCTGTAATCTCACACCAACCTCTGCCTACCTCCCCATAGCCACTGAACCTCCGCAGCCCCGTCTCCCGCCGGCTTCCAACTGGCCTCCAATTTGTCCCAAGATCGTATTGGCAGCAGGATCTCGTGTGTGTAAGGAATATCTTAACGCATGGACACGCAGTTGCCCCGGGGCGCGTGGGCCAGACATGCGATGTCGCCCTTCCCTCCTGTTGTTTTGTATCCACAAGCGCTATGGGAGTCTGTGGGCAGCAGTTTGGACTGTGTTGATGCATATTTTGAAAGTCTGTTGCTCCCTGACTTTGCTGCTGTAGGTGAGCATTCCCAAGTCCATTTAACCCACTATCTGCTATATTCCAGCAACTAAAAGCTACACATTTCCTGTGAGGAACAGAGACCACAGAGCCCCCACATTACGTTGAATTCGGACCGTTTACACCATGTTAATTGCACTCCCGCCCCCATCCGGCTTCCCTTCGGCCTCTCTCCAGGCCATGTTCCCTCCCCTGCCAGAGTCCACCCCGCCCTAATTTATCTCTCACATCAAAGCCCCCAGTACCCCCTCCCCCGCTCCTGATCATCGCAGACTCCCACCAACCCCCCCCCTCCCGTCATCCACATCCTCGCGTTGCAGCTCTCTCGTCCCGGGCTGCTCGCCCTCTCCTTCGGTCCTTGCAGACCCCCTTACTGTCCGCCACATCCCCTCATCCCGACCACCACAGAACTCCGACGTTTCTTCATGGACCCTTCAAAACACCAGATGCCATCGCCCTATAACCCTAGGAAACTACCCAGCTCCCCCTCTAACTACCCAGACTCAGTCATAACCCTTCCCCTCAGCCCTCGCTCACCCCCGCAAGACCTCCAGCTCACGGCGCCCTCCCTGCAGACTCCTGCAGTATCTTAAAACCCCCCTCCGCGCATCAAGGAACACTACGTTTCATTGCCAATACTACACCTGCCGTAGAGCCGATTCATTGTAAATAGAATGTTCCTCCCGCACTGGCGGTGCTCCTAATAACGATGCTATCTTATTTGACAAATCATTAATAAAAACAGTTTTCTTCCCAATACACTAATATTTAGTGTAAATTTAGTCCGCCGGTGAGTCAGCCCGGATCGGCTGCCCTCCCCCCACCTGTGTGTCTCAGGGACACCACCACACTACTCAGGGACACCACCACACCACTCAGGGACACCACCGCACCACTCAGGGACACCACCACACCACTCAGGGACACCACCACACCACTCAGGGACACCACCACACCACTCGGGGACACCACCACACCACTCGGGGACACCACCACAGCCCTCAGGGACACCAACACACCACTCTGGGACACCACCACATCACTCTGGGACACCACCACATCACTCTGGGACACCACCACATCACTGATGTACACCACAAAATCAATCAGGGATACCACCACACCACTCAGGGACACCACCACACCACTCTGGGACACCACCTCATCACTCACGGACACCACCTCATCACTCACGGACACCACCTCATCACTCACGGACACCACCTCATCACTCACGGACACCGCCTCATCACTCACGGACACCACCTCATCACTCACGGACACCACCTCATCACTCACGGACACCACCACATCACTCACCACCACATCACTCTGGGACACCACCACATCACTCACGGACACCACCACATCACTCTGGGACACCACCACATCACTCTGGGACACCACCACATCACTTTAATACACCACCACATCACTGAGCACCATAACAGCATCACTCAGCACCACAACAGCACTGTCCTTGCTGGCTAACAACAAGCATTCCCATAGCCAATAGGACTCGCATTAGGAAAGTGTAAGCTATTGGCTTTGTAAATAACAATGCTATTAATTTATATATTTTCAATGCCAACACATATTAAAAAAAAATAATTGTCATTTACAATACCAATAGCTCACACTTTCCTAATGCGAGACCTATTGGCAACGCCAGTGCTTGTTTTCTTATTGTATTATTTTTTTAAAGGAGGGGGGCACGTGGCCCCTCTCCCGGGCCAAATCTTGCCCCGGAGATCCCATACCCCTGGGCCTGCCCCCTTTTTTCCTTTTTTTATGAAAAAGGGAAGAGGGGCCTCACAGCCCCCATTCCGAGTCACTTTTGGCCCCAGGGACCCCATCCCTTGGGGCCTGCCCTTTTTTGTCCTCTTTTCTTTTAGAAAGGGAGGGGGACCCCTTGCCCTGGGGCCTGGCCTCTAAACTGGGTGCCTTGGTTCCACCATGGGCAACCAGGTATTTTTGTTGAGGACCACAGGGGAGTCTGAAGGCCCTGTGATCCCTGACGGCTCCCCGTCCTGTGGGAGCTGCCTTTGATTTCACCAACTTTGCTCTGCTTTCAACAAGGGAGAGCATTTTTTATGTTCTTCCTTGTTGAAAGTGGAGCAGTGTTTTCTCTGGCTTGGTGGGAGTAGTAAAGCTCCTGCCAATCCACAGCAAACAAGCTATATCCTGGGGTGGGCATCCCAGGACAATACAGAGTCAGTCCTGGGGGGTGCTTCTTGGAGGGGGGCCGCGTGGTACCCCTCCACCATTGACCTGGTCCCCAGGGATGGGTATGTGCGACGGACCCCCTTCAATGTCTACATTTTGCCACTGGTGGTGGTCCCTGGGACATGGGGGGATAGCCATGAGAACCCCCCACATTGCTTTGCAATATTTAGCCCCAGGGAGTGGCGGTCTCCGAGGATGCAGGGGAGGTCGTAGGGTCTTTGCTGCATTATTTTAAATTTACATCTGTGTACTGGGGAGGTGGTGGTCCCCGGGGCTGCAGGGAAGGCCGTAGGGCCTCCACTACATTATTTTTAATTGAAATCTTTGCCCTGAGGAGGTGGCGGGCCCTGGGACAGCGGGGGAGCAGGAGGCCTCACCACCATATAATCATGTTACTGCTTCAGGGAGGTGACAGTTCCCGATGCTTTGAATAGCCTGAAGAATGGGGCCCGTGTGTCCCTGCCTATGTTTGCACAATGCCACCAGGACTTAGCCCACCTGGGGGGATTTATAAAAAGTTTCAGCAGGAGTTGTTTCTGTTGCCTGCTGCTCGGATTCAGGATGCAAAAAATAGCAACCGCAAGTAAAGAGGACTTCTGACTGCTAAAATGCACACTTTGAAATCCCCCAAAGAGTACTATATGCATTATATAAAATATAATATACAATATTGATGTCAGCTTCATGTTTTCAAACAACAGAATAGGTAAAAAAAATATTATTGCTAGTAAAATTGATTGTGGAACTTTTAATTACAAGAATTATAATGTGCAAATCTTCATTGAAATGAAATGAATTCGTACTTGTATAGCGCACTTATACCCTCAGGTGTCTTGGCGCTGTACGCATACCGCTATGGAACCCTTCCTGGCTTTTCCCTGTGAAATGCCCACTCCTGGGCACCCCCAAGGTGAAGCCAGGCATCCCAGCGCTGTTAGGGCCGTTGTAGAGATTAAGCAAGCTATTGCCCAGAGTTACTGAGCGGGACCCATGATTAGAATAGGCACAGAGTCGAGAATTATCAGGTCCGAGGAAATTGAGCCCAAGACCCGCCGAGGCGAGAATTGAACCCTGGTCCCGGGCCACCCTGGTCCCGGGCCAGACCTCTGCATCAGGGTCTGCCGCTCTAACCATTGAGCCACACTTCTCCACCATGGACCATGGAGCACTGGATATGCAATAGGAACAAATGCAGAAATAAGAATATGCAGTCAGAAGCCTGAGCCTAAAAGAGTCCGACAGGCAGAGTGTCATGGGATAAAAACTCGAGTTTCAAAGCGACCTGCGAGGGAGACCAAGAACCAGAAAACGCCATGGTCGGGTATGTGATGTGCTTTTTAAAGAGGTCTGTTATCAGTAGAAGGGGAGCCTGTTGCAGTGGGATGGGTGGGGCTGCTGCTGTCTACCTAAATAATAAATAACAAGCCAGTATTTGTAAAGTGCAAGCTATTCACCCCTAAGGGGCTCAAGGTGCTTTGGCCATCAGGAAGATTAAGCGAGCTATTGCCCAGAGTCAATTGGTGCTGGGCTAACCTGCCAGAATATGAGGATCAAGGTTCGATCCCCGGCTACGGGGATCGAACCATGATCCTCATATTCTGGAGACAGCCGCCCTGGCCACTGTGCCACACCTCTTCCTACCTAAACAGATGGCAAGACTCCTTGTGTGCAAAAAGAACAATTGATGGACAGAATGCAGAACAATGTCATACATTCACCCCAGTACAGAGATCTGGGCCTAAAGCCATAATTATTTTGCTCACCATGCCATTCCAGTTTGTACCCAGCCATATGCAAATCAGTCTTGACCCTGTGCCCAATGGGAACAGTCCAGGCCGAACTGCCAGGCCAGCTCCTCCCTGGATTGGAAACAAGCCTCCTAGGAACGGTTTCGGGGTTTCACCCCCCATCAGCCAGGATAGCTTGACTCCAGTAGCATGGAGAGCACGGGACCCACGTTGGTGTGACACTCTGGGTGACAAATGCAAAAAGAACAATTGATAGACAGAATGCAGAACAATGTCATACATTCACCACCAGTCAAGAGATCTGGATTAAGTGAGTCAAGTTAGTGGTAAACTAGTTTTTAACATTTTGACAGGATTCATCAAACGACAAGAATGTTATTCAATAAAAAAACGCTCTTGCTATGAAACTACATCTTAAGTATAACTACCTACTGGCAACTGCCAGTAGGTAATATGTATACATATGCAAATACATATATATGTATTACTTGCTAAATAAATTATACTTAACTGATCCCGTGAGTGCAGCGCTCGCACCCATCGTTGAGTTTGGCAAAATCTTTTGTTGGAACTTGGGAAATGAAATTATGAGCGAACTGCCATCTGTTTACAAAAAGGATCCTGTCGATTTAATCAGGACTTATTCAAACTGCTGGAAATTAGGCCATTTGACCAACGCCTGAGGGTCGGTGAATGCGGTACAAAACTTCACAGCAGACGAAGGACATGAACATCTGGTATACATCAAATGCAAGCCCCAACCTGCAAGGATTGTGTGAGGGATGTGACTGTGTGAGGTACAATCATCGCATCCATGTGCACTGGGCCAGGTGTACAGTGCCTATGTGCTTCCTTTGGGAGAAAAAACATCAAAACTGACTCATTGGAGAGAACATGAGTTATTAACATCAAGCGCAGAGTTAATTTGCCCATTTGGATTAACTCGGTCTCAAACTACACCAACATGGCTGCGTAAGTGTATTAAAATCTTTCCGATATGTGACAATGCCCTCCTCACTATTTACCACAAGGAGTCATCCAATGGGAATGTGTTGGCAAGTTCAAAAACCATTCTGACTGGGGCTTTTTAAGAAAATGCAAGTCTGATGAAGGCAAAAGCAGAAACACATTACTTGCTAAAGAAATTATACTTAACTGATCCTGTGAGTGCAGCGTATTATCCTTTGGGATTGATGTATGAATATATATTACCCACTGGCAGCCGCCAGTAGGCAATTATAGTTAGGACCTTGTTTCTATTCAAAGCATTTTTTTCTTTTCACAATATCTTTGGCGCGTTTGACAAATCTTCGCAAAATTTTCAAAACTTATGGAGCTCTCAGGTCAGCTCCTGTCTTGAAAGTTTCGGCGTGATTTGTCAAGCGGGGGTCGGGAAAAAAGGGGGGTCCTAAAAAGGGATTTCTCCAAGCTTATTGCAGCCCAAACTGCTGAACGGAATTACACCAAATTTGGCAAAAACGTAGCTCCCGGGGTGGTAGTATGCATTCCCATTGTTTGCACCCAGCACACCTTTGAAAAGGTGCGCCGGGCGCAAACAATGCCAATGCCCCCTATTATGGTGAATGCGCTGCCCTTGGGGCAGCCGCAAAGTTGCGCTGCCCAGGGGGTAGCGCATTCATGTAAAAACACAGAGCAGCTGCTCCTTGTTTTCACAGTGCAGGCCTGCCTACAGTTTCAAAGGGGATTATAGATCCCCTTGCAGGCAGGTGCAGTCAGTGACTGTACCCGCCTGCAAGGGGATGACTGGGGGTCAATGCGACCCCCTTTAACCCCCTGCAGAGGACTGCTCTAGGGGGGCGCTCTGACAGTGCGCCACCTTTCAAATGGCTTACTGTCAGTGCGCCTTCTCAGTGCTTCTTTGACTCTGTGGCAGCATCTGTAATATGGCGCAGGTGTAGAGTCAAAGGAATTCCCTCATTTGCATAGGGCACACCTCTATATAAATGAGGGAACACCCTTTGTCGATAGTGCTGGCACTTTAAGTGTGCCAGCACTACGGTATTATAGAAGGGGGCGCACAAGCATCTGCGCCCCCTTCCATAACTCAATAGTGCCCCGGGGGTGCACAAAGCTGGCAAAACCGCATGTTGCGCTGCCGGGGCACCTTATGTAATACGGCCCCAGGACCAGAAAGTACTCTTTTTGTTAAAAGGTGTAAGTCCATTCAGTAGTGCCTGAGAAATTTATATATTTAGAAATATTAATATCTGGTGGCTGTAGTGGATCAGCGAACCCTCCCGATCCCAAGCCTGACTCTGATTGGCTGTCAACACTTCCAACCAGGAAGTATTGCCAGCCATCTTGTGACTCGGTTGAACCGAGTCACAAGACAAAAAGGTGAAAAAATATGAAAAGGGGGCAAGGTAGAAACACCCTGACCCCTTAGGTCTGCTCTGGGGGGGGTCCCACAGGGACCCTGAGGGCCAAAAAAAGCATTTTTTTAAAGAAATTCAATGGTATTCGCGTTGGGTCCATAAATCCTGCAATTTTTTTTTAAACGAAGCGTGGACTCCCGTGCTTCATTTTCTTTAAGCCCCCGGGTGTGCCTGGTCCCGGGGGCAATGCTGTAATGCTATCCCAGGGACCGTGTGGTGATATTTAATAAATGAGGGGGGAACCCCCTACAGCCTCCCCGAGGCTTTTTTTTTATTAAAAGGGTTGGGGGGCTCCTGCCTGCTCGCAAGCAGCCCCAGAGGCATTTTTTATTAAAAGGGGTGGGGGGAGGGCTCCTACCTGCCCCCATGCTACCCCAGGGGCTTTAATCTTTAAGTGTGGGGGGCCACATGGCACCCACAGCCCTGAGGACTGCCACCTCCAGGGTTTATTTTTTAAAAAAAGGTGTGGGGGGCTCCTGCCCACTCCCACAGTGCCTCGGGGACCGCCACCTCCCTCTGGCTTTAAAAAAAATAAAAGGTGGGGTGGTTGGGCTCCTGCCCTCCCCACACTGCCCCAGGGACACCCTCCCCCCGGGGCTACTCACAAAATGTCACCTCCATGGCCCTGGGGATCGCCATCCCCCAGGGCCAGCTCCAGCAATGTCATGGGGTGCCCATCCCCTGGACATTGCAGTTTGCTATGGCAGGACAGGCAACTGCTCCTGCCCTGCCGGAAGAGAGGGCAGAAAAACTGCTCTCGCTTCCACGAAGCGAAGCAGAATTGCTTTTGGGCAAAGGAAGCTGTATGTCAGCAGTTCCCTTTTCCCAACAGCAATGCAGGGTCCTGCAAGAGGCAAGGAGCCGGCAGGGACAGCAGGGGCATTGGGACTCCCTTCCCAGTTCCCAACACAGAGGCCATGTCCTGGGGGATGGGGTCCCCGGGGCCAGAAATGGCCAAGGGATGGGCCACATGGCCCCCTCCCCTTTAAAAACGAAATAAAGAAAGGCCTGTAGCTCTGAGGTCCCCGGGCCATAGTTGGCCTCAGGAGGGAGGCCACGCGCCCTCTGCCCTCCATTTCTATTGTATTCAAAATGAAAAAAATACTCAGGCCCCTGGGGCATGGGGGTACCAGGGGCCCAAAAGAGTCATGAGAAGGGGGGCCACACAGCCCCCTTCCTAAAATAAAAATTAAAAAAGAAACCGGAAACTCACCAGAGGCCCCGCCCCATCCCTGCACGGCTCTGCAAACCTGCCTCCTGATGTGATCTTGGTTGCGGAATGCAGTACCCATCACTTCTGAGGGTTTTTAGAGGCAAACGAGCCTACCAGGTACCTCCAGTAAGCCCTACACTGCTGGTTTGCTGAGAGGTAGTAGGAGGTGACTCCCCTTTTTAAACCACTCTGCAAACGCGCCTCTTGGCATACTAGTGGTGGGGCGATGAGGTCCCCTTGTGCCCTGAAGACCTCAGGACTAAACTGGACTTCATCCCCAAGCAGCAGTGAGCCCGGAGCCGTGTTTGCAGAGTGGTGTAAAAAGGGGGCACGTCCTCGGACTACTTCTCAGCAATCCAGCTGTTTGCGGCTTACTGGAGGTAACAGGAGGGATAGTTGGCCTCAGGGAACCCACAAAAAGTAAGAGGACTTCAACCCCAACCCTGAGTGCTCCAGGAGGTGTGTTTGCAGAGTGGTGGAGAAAGAAGGCGTGGCTTGTGACCACCTCTCAGCAATCCCACTGTGTGGGGCTTACTGGAGGTGACAGGTAGGCTAGTTTGCCCCTAAGGACACCCAGCAGTGAAGGGGACTTTATTCCCCAATCAAGAGCACACCAGGAAGCGCATTTGCAGAGTAGTGGGTAAAGGGGATATGGCCTTCTGTCAGAATTTAGCAATCCTGCTGTGTGAGTCTTACTGGAGGTAATAGGAGGGGTAGATGGCCCCCAAGGACTTCTGTGGGGGCCAACTACTCCATTTGTTACCTCCAGTAAGTCCCACACAGTGGGATTGCTAAGAGCTCTTTGGGGGCCACGCCCCCATTTGTCCATGCGACTATGGGGGCCAAGAAGTGCTCCTGGTGCCTCCTGTAATTCCTACACAGCTGAATTAATGAGCACTGGTCAGAGGCCCAGCCCTCTTTCTCCAACACTCTACAAACGTAGACTATTAGTTAAAGAAGCATTTGCAAAGCAATAAGTCTTGCATTTGCGAGAGTTAGAGCGATTGACGTTGTAAATCTAAAGGTTTTTTACTAATGTTTCTGGAAGTGGATGTATGTTGTGTGTAGTGGAATTATGTACTATGTTGTGCAGTAAAATTATTTGGATAGAAAGTATGTGGTATTTAGTGTATAGGAATTATGTACAGTGGAATTATATGTTATGGGGAGTAATTATGTGGTATGAAGTCTATGCTGTGGAGTGGTAACCTCAGGTTTAGTCTTCCTCGTTTCCATAGAGGCTAAACTATAAACTCAATGAGACACACAAAAAAATAGAAACCACTGAGGAAAACTTCTGGACCTATTCAGAGGTATGATCAGGGCCACTGGAATTATGCGACTGTTCAGCCGCAGTGTTTTTGCATAATTATACATTTTCTGCATCTGCAACATAATCCATCATCTGCCGCAAATTCTGCGGATTTGAAAGAAAAAGCACGTGTTTCTACCTCAAACGGATCAAACGTTACCAAAAATGCAGCGACAAGTGTTACAGTGAGGTTGAAGGCCCTTTCCAAAGCTGAAAGATTACCTGTTACGTATCACTAAATGTGGTTGTTAAATTGGTACTAATGGTGCGCAAACCACTCTTTTTCTTTCTGCGCCTCTTATGCTTCTTTCTGTATTTCTCTTGCTTCGTTCTGCACCTTTCTTGCTTCTTTCTTCTGCACCTCTGTTGCCTCTTTCTGCGCCTCTGTTGCTTCTTTCTGCACTTCTCTTGCTTCTTTCTGCGCACTCTTCTCTCTTTATGCACCTCTCTTGCCTTTTTCTGTTCCTCTCTTGCCCCTTTCTGCACTTCTCTTGCCCCTTTCAGCACCTCACTTGCTTCTTTCTGCACTTCCCTTGCTTCTTTCTGCACCCCTTTCGCTTCTTTCTTTACCTCTCTTGCTTCTTTCTGTGCACTCTTCTCTCTTTCTGCACCTCTCTTGCCTTTTTCTGTTCCTCCCTTGCCTCTTTCTGCACTTCTCTTGCCCATTTTGGCACCTCACTTGCTTCTTTCTGCACTTCCCTTGCTTCTTTCTGCACCCCTTTTGCTTCTTTCTACACCTCTCTTGCTTATTTCTGCACCTCTCTTGCTTCTTCCTGCACCCCTCTTCCAACTTTCTGTACTCCTCTTCCCTCTTTCAGCACCTCTGTTGCCTCTTTCTGCATCTCTGTTGCCTCTTTCTGTACTTCTCTTGCCTCTGTCTGCACTTCTCTGACCTCTTTCAGCATCCCTCTTGCCTTTTTCTGCACCCCTTTTACCTCGTTCTGTACCTCTGTTGCCTCTTTCTGCAGTTCTCTTACCTCTTTCTACACCTCAGTTGCGTGTTTCTGTACTTCTCTTGCCTCTTGCTGCACCCCTCTTGCCACTTTCTGCACCTCTGTTGTTTTTTTCTGCACTACTCTTGCTTTTTATGCACCTCTGTTGCTTCTTTCTGTACTCCTCTTGCCTCTTTCTCTTTCTGTACCTCTCTTGTCTGTTTCTACAACTCTCTTGCCTCTTTCAGCAGTTCTCTTGCCTCCTTCTGCACCTCTGTTGGATCTTTCTGCACTTCCCTTCCAGAATCTTTCTGCACCCCTCTAGCCTGTTTCTGCACCTCTCTTGTCTCTTTCTGCACTTCTCTTGCTTTTATCTGCACCTTTCTTGTTTCTTTCTGCAACTCTCTTGTCTCTTTCATCACTTCTCTTGCTACTTTCTGTACCTCTGTTGCTTCTTTCTGCAGTCCTCTTGACTCTTTCTGCAACCCTCTTCTCTCTTCCCGCACATCTATTGCCTCTTTCTATACCCCTGTTCCCTCTTTCTGTACCAGTCTTGCCTGTTTCTGCACCTCTCTTATCTCTTATCTCTTTCGCACCCTCTTGCCTCTTTCTGGCCCTCTGTTGCTTCTTTCTGTGCTTCTCTTCCCTGTTTCTGCTCCTCTCTTATCTCTTTCTTTGCCCTCTTGCCTTTTTCTGGCCCTCTGTTGCTTCTTTCTGTGTTTCTCTTGCTTCTTTCAGCACCTCTGTTGCCTCTTTCTCCATCTCTGTTGCCTCTTTCTGTACTTCTCTTGCCTCTGTCTGCACTTCTCTGACCTCTTTCAGCATCCCTCTTGCCTTTTCTGCACCCCTTTTCCCTCGTTCTGTACCTCTCTTGCCTCTTTCTGAAGTTCTCTTGCCTCTTTCTACACCTCAGTTGCGTGTTTCTGTACTTCTCTTGCTGCACCCCTCTTGCCTCTTTCTGCACCTCTATTATTTTTTCTGCACTACTCTTGCTTTTTTATGCACCTCTGTTGCTTCTTTCTGCACTCCTCTTGCCTCTTTCTCTTTTTGTACCTCTCTTGTCTGTTTCTACAACTCTCTTGCCTCTTTCTGCAATTCTCTTGCCTCCTTCTGCACCTCTGTTGCATCTTTCTGCACTTCTCTTTTGTAGTCTTTCTGTACCCCTCTAGCCTGTTTCTGCACCTCTCTTATCTCTTTCTGCACTTCTCTTGCTTTTTCTGCACCTTTCTTGTTTCTTTCTGCAACCCTCTTGTCTCTTCCATCACTTCTCTTGTTTCTTTCCTCACCTCTATTGCTTCTTTCAGCAATTCTCTTTGCCTCTTTCTGTACTTCTTTTGTCTGTTTCTGCCACTCTCTTGTCTCTTTCATCACTTCTATTGCTACTTTCTGTACCTTTGTTACTTCTTTCTGCAGTCCGCTTGCCTCTTTCTGCACCCCTCTTCTCTCTTTCCGCACATCTCTTGCCTCTTTCTATACCCCTTTCTCTACCACTCTTGCCTGTTTCTGCACCTCTCTTATCTCTTATCTCTTTCGCAACCTCTTGCCTCTTTCTGTCTCTCGGCTGCTTCTTTCTGTGTTTCTCTTGCTTCTTTCTGCATCTCTCTTCCTAATTTCTGCTCCCCTCTTGCCTCTTACTGCACCTTCTTTCCTCTGTCTGCACCTCCATTGCTCTTTCTGCACACCTCTTCCTAAATTCTGCACCTCTCTTGCTTTTTTCTGCAACACTGTTGTCTCTTTCTGTACCTCTCTTTAATTTTTCTGCACTTCTCTTGTTTCTTTCTACACCTCTGTTGCTTCTTTCTGCACTTCTCTTGCTTCTTTCTACATTTTTGTTACTTATTTCTGCACTTCTCTTGCCTCTTTCTGCAATCCTCTTACCTCTTTCTGCACCGCTCTTGCTTCTTTCTGCAACCCATGTTGCTTCTTTCTGCACTCGTCTTCCCTCTTTCTACACCTCTCTTGTCTCTTTGTGCACCACTCTTGTCTCTTTCTGTACCTCGCTTGCCTCTTTCTGTACTACTGTTGCCTCTTGCTTCTTCCTGCACATCTGTTGCTTCTTCCTGCACTTCTCTTGCCTCTTTCTGCATATGTTCCTTCTTTCTGCTCTTCTTTTGCCTCTTTCTGCACCTCCGTTACTTCTTTCAGCACTTATCTTGCCTCTTTCTGTACCCCTGTTCTCTCTTTATGTACCTCTCTTGCTTGTTTCTGCACCCTTTGCCTCTTTCTGTAGTTCTCTTGCCTGTATCTGCACCTCACTTGTCTCTTTCTGCACCTCTGTTGTCTCCTTCTCCACTCCTGTTTCTTCTTTCTGTACCTCTATTTGCCTCTTTCTGTATCCCTTTCTCTCTTTCTACACCTCGCTTGCTTGCTTCTGTATCCCTCTTGCTTCTTTCTGTGCCCCTCATCCCTCTTTCTGCACCTCTCGTGCCTCTGTCTGCACCTCTGTTCCTTCATTCTCTACTTCTCTTGCTTCTTTATGTACCTTTCTTGCTTCTTTCTGCACCCCTCTTGCCTCTTTCTGGCCCTCTGTTGCTTCTTTCTGTGCTTCTCTTGCCTGTTTCTGCTCCTCTCTTATCTCTTTCTTCACCCTCCTGCCTTTTTCTGGCCCTCTGTTGCTTCTTTCTGTGTTTCTCTTGCTTCTTTCAGCACCTCTGTTGCCTCTTTCTGCATCTCTGTTGCCTCTTTCTGTACTTCTCTTGCCTCTGTCTGCACTTCTCTGACCTCTTTCAGCATCCCTCTTGCCTTTTCTGCACCCCTTTTCCCTCGGCCTGTACCTCTCTTGCCTCTTTCTGAAGTTCTCTTGCCTCTTTCTACACCTCAGTTGCGTGTTTCTGTACTTCTCTTGCTGCACCCCTCTTGCCTCTTTCTGCACCTCTGTTATTTTTTCTGCATTACTCTTGCTTTTTTATGCACCTCTGTTGCTTCTTTCTGCACTCCTCTTGCCTCTTTCTCTTTTTGTACCTCTCTTGTCTGTTTCTACAACTCTCTTGCCTCTTTCTGCAGTTCTCTTGCCTCCTTCTGCACCTCTGTTGCATCTTTCTGCACTTCTCTTTCGGAGTCTTTCTGCACCCCTCTAGCCTGTTTCTGCACCTCTCTTGTCTCTTTCTGCACTTCTCTTGCTTTTTCTGCACCTTTCTTGTTTCTTTCTGCAACCCTCTTGTCTCTTCCATCACTTCTCTTGTTTCTTTCCTCACCTCTATTGCTTCTTTCAGCAATTCTCTTTGCCTCTTTCTGTACTTCTTTTGTCTGTTTCTGCCACTCTCTTGTCTCTTTCATCACTTCTATTGCTACTTTCTGTACCTTTGTTACTTCTTTCTGCAGTCCTCTTGACTCTTTCTGCACCCCTCTTCTCTCTTTCCGCACATCTCTTGCCTCTTTCTATACCCCTTTCTGTACCACTCTTGCCTGTTTCTGCACCTCTCTTATCTCTTTCGCAACCTCTTGCCTCTTTCTGTCTCTCGGCTGCTTCTTTCTGTGTTTCTCTTGCTTCTTTCTGCACCTCTCTTCCTAATTTCTGCACCCCTCTTGCCTCTTACTGCACCCTTTTTCCTCTGTCTGCACCTCCATTGCTCTTTCTGCACACCTCTTCCTAAATTCTGCACCTCTCTTGCTTTTTTCTGCAACACTGTTGTCTCTTTCTGTACCTCTCTTTAATTTTTCTGCACTTCTCTTGTTTCTTTCTACACCTCTGTTGCTTCTTTCTGCACTTCTCTTGCTTCTTTCTACATTTTTGTTACTTATTTATGCACTTCTCTTGCCTCTTTCTGCAATCCTCTTACCTCTTTCTGCACCTATCTTGCTTCTTTCTGCAACCCATGTTGCTTCTTTCTGCACTCGTCTTCCCTCTTTCTACACCTCTCTTGTCTCTTTGTGCACCACTCTTGTCTCTTTCTGTACCTCGCTTGCCTCTTTCTGTACTACTGTTGCCTCTTGCTTCTTCCTGCACGTCTGTTGCTTCTTCCTGCACTTCTCTTGCCTCTTTCTGCATATGTTCCTTCTTTCTGCTCTTCTTTTGCCTCTTTCTGCACCTCCGTTGCTTCTTTCAGCACTTATCTTGCCTCTTTCTGTACCCCTGTTCTCTCTTTATACACCTCTCTTGCTTGTTTCTGCACCCTTTGCCTCTTTCTGCAGTTCTCTTGCCTGTATCTGCACCTCACTTGTCTCTTTCTGCACCTCTGTTGTCTCCTTCTCCACTCCTGTTTCTTCTTTCTGTACCTCTATTTGCCTCTTTCTGCATCCCTTTCTCTCTTTCTACACCTTGCTTGCTTGCTTCTGTATCCCTCTTGCTTCTTTCTGTGCCCCTCATCCCTCTTTCTGCACCTCTCGTGCCTCTGTCTGCACCTCTGTTCCTTCATTCTCTACTTCTCTTGCTTCTTTATGTACCTTTCTTGCTTCTTTCTGCACCCCTCTTGCCTCCTTCTGCAGTCCTCTTTCCTCTTTCCTCTTTCTGTACCTCTCTTGCGTCTTTATGCAAACCTCTCCCCTCTTTCTGCACCTCTCTTGCTTTGCCGTGCTCACCTCTTGCCTCTTTCTGCGCTTCTCCTGCCTCTTTCTGTACTTCTTTTGCCTATTTCTGTACTCAAATGGGAAGTGTGAGCTGTCAAGTTTAAATGTCTGCGTGCTCTCGTGACTGAGGTATATGTCTACTTGTACATGTATTCTCACATGTGTTATGCATCTGAAGATGGTAACTTAAAAAGTGGGTAGCTTCTCCTTTAGGTGGTCAAATCTTCTCAGTTGTGCTCTGTCATTTGGTTGCACAAGCAGACATGTCTTGGGTATTTAGGTGTTATGGACCTTCTCAAATATACTATTGAACACCCAAGTGCCGTGTATTATGAGGATAAATAAATACATACACCTTTTTGTACACACATTTACAAAGTATGCTGTTTGAAACACAGGTATTCAAGTATTTGTCTTTTTATTTTTATGTGGCATGTCACTAGGTAAAAGCAGAAGCTTACGCATGCATACCTTCACAAACTTGGTCAGACTTACAACAGTGATATGGTTAGGATTGCTGTTCTGGATTTGGTAGGCCTAACATTCTGAGCAGTCGATGAATAGTGAAACTTCAAGAGAAAAGTGAGGTTTAAGACATCTTGGGAGAAGGGTTAGTGGTTAGGGTACTTTGTATGAGTCTGTGGAAAGGTACTGGCAAAGTAGACCTCTTTCTGCACCTCTGTTGCTTCTTTCTCCACTTCTCTTGCTTCATTCTGTACCTTTCTTCCTCTTTATACATCTCTCTTGCATCTTTCTGCACTTCTCTTGCTTTTCTTCGCAGCTTTCTTCCTCTTTCTGTACATGTCCTACCAATGAAGGCATAGTTAGAAATTAGCATTTAAAAAACCTTAGAAATTCACTGAAAAAAACCAAAGGTTTCAGGGACGTCACAATCAGTGTTCGCATTGAAAAAACCTTACAAATTCACCGAAAAAAACACAGGTTTCAGGGACATTATAGTTAAGCTGACATTTCACTTGCACAAAACCAGGGAAATTCAGCTGTTATGGCTAGCTGAACTAACTATAACTCTTGTCGCTGCAATGCACTGCTGATGACATCATAGATTACATCACGCATGACATGGTCAGTGACATGACCTTCGCGAGAAGGGGCAGAAGGGCGACTAATCTGCATAATATTCTCTGCACTTCCTTTACATAGCCGAGTAGCCCAGTAAGTGGGGAGGAGGGATTGCTGTGTTGGTGATATCTGTTATCGTGTGAAAAACGTTGACCCATTAGACGGAGATCGCAGGGCAGTGCCATGTTATGTGTTGGAAATCAGTTGGGGTGAGGGACAGGGTTGACAATGGGAATCGGAGGAGAGCCCCATCAATAGTAGTTGTATGAAAGTGTGGTATAATCAGTGCAAATATTTAAAGTGACTGAGGCGCAATCAGTAATTGGGCGATAGCATTTCCAGTTGGGTGCAACAGAAGACCATTGAGCATCAGTTAGAATTAAAGTTACATCCATATTCCAGGCCTCTTGTGTCTTTGGAGCAGTCACTGGAGCAGATTGATGCATGTGGCGATATTGGAAACAACAAGTGTCCCACAGAGTTACCAATCAATTGGTAAGGGGTGGAAGAGTGGTACGTTATAACTTTTTAGATGTTTAGCAATACCAATCACACAATTCTATAGGTTGCAGAGATTCAGGAATATAGAGCATAGGCAAACCAATGTACTCATTTAGACCACCAAAAATTGCAAGTTTATATCACTATGGCACAACATTATATATCATCCCTGTACATTCATCTGACCTCATTGCGTTAGATAAACAACATCTCCGGTATAAGCCCTTATACAATCACCACAAGTTATATTACATTGTTTCTGTAGAATAACAACAAGGGGCTCTCTTGCCGGTTTTCTTAACATCTCGGCACAAATAAAACCGGCGATATAATAATTAAGTATATTCATCATGTATGAACGATCATCTATCGATATGATGAAAATAAATAGGATCGTGTGAATCACATTTACTAAAACGAGCATACTGCGCCTTTGTAAGTGTTGATAAATAAACATATAAGACCAGGTGACACCATACCAACCAATAAACAAACGCGAGGTTAACCGCCCAATCAGCGGCCTCGTACTACAAATAGAGCAAACAACCCGGTCTCTTGATACTTTCATTTCTGACGAGACCCGGGAACACGCCGACGGAGTAGGAGCAGGGAGGCCGAATTTCACGCCTGAGGTAAGGAGAGCTCGCTCAACTCTAATACCGGCACACTCGGTCGTACGCTTTAAGGAATCCGCTCGTTAGATCGGATTTCTTTGCGCTCGATTTACTCGTGTTTCTGACATAGGGCAATTGAATTAGACTAGAATTGTCTCTAAATGCCTAGCGTTAAAGAAAAAAACACACGCACTTGAGGCACTGCGGTGCTTGAAAACTTAATATGATCCATACGCGATATAGATCTAATTAGAGGTCTAAAGTGCTGTTTAACCATTTGGGCATTAAAATTCACGCTGTTATTGACGTTGGTACTGTCTTCGTCCCCATATAATGACATAGATATAAGTAACCACAACATCGTGGGAATAAAATCAGTTTTTATACTTGCTTAGAATAAATTTACATTCACATCAAAGACTAAATACAGAGATCGTTTTAACATAAACTTTAATCATGTTAGAAAACAAACTAGGATTCTAACATAACGTTTTTTATACATTTCTGCAACAAACAGAGGCAGTACAACCCCCACCTTGATATGAATGATAATATTGATACACAAGCCGATTGAAAAGCTCGTGGAAATATATAGCTGCCAGTCATTTAAATCTGGGTGAGTATAATTAAATAAAAACCAATTTGATATTTGGTAATCACTCCTTTGACTGCAATATGGTAATAGGTGTATTTGTTTACAGCATAATTGAAGTCCAATATCGGTGGCTCCTACTACCAGAGCGAGGTCCATCCTTAAACAATCTCAAGGTAGCGACGTGCTATATTAATGTATCACTGCCTAGTAAGAACAGAGCACACAAACCATTGATCCAAAACTTTATTATTATTTATAGATACCATTAAAACAAGCGAGAACTTATAATCAGTTCCTGACCGGATTCTAGAACCGGCTCACGGCTTTCCAGGATCTATCTGGAAGCTATTAACACAATACAGGTAAATTGAAAGTTAATACCTGAATAATAAATACATTCACATGAGTGAAATTTTCCCCATAAATATAAACTGGGTCCTATATACGGGTACTATTAATGATACGTGATGTATTTTAGCAATACCAATAGTGTCAACCGCCACCTACTCCCTCCTTTTTTTTAAATAGCACCAACCACAAAATAATGTAGCCAACTAATAGTGTTGTTTTGGAAAAATGTTCTGTCTGATAAATTGGAACTGCAAAAAAAGTAATTTTCTGTTTCCTTTTAGAACTTGGTCCTGAAGAAGGTTTTCTATTGTTTGCCTGTAACCGAAACGCCGCGTCGACCCACGTTCTTTTTGAACCTTTTAACCACTGTTTACTTCATGTGATTTTAAATGTTTTTATGAAATGTTCAACATACCACATGTATGTTTTTTAAAAGATTTGTGATCTCTGTGATAAAATGTTTTTCATCTGAATAAATATACAAAGTATATATATATTTTTCCAAAAACTACTTTCTGGTTTTCCAATTTTGTATCTTGTTTTTATAGGGTGCATGGTGTGCCATAGTGATATAAACTTGCAATTTTTGGTGGTCTAAATGAGTACATTGGTTTGCCTATGCTCTATATTCCTGAATCTCTGCAACCTATAGAATTGTGTGATTGGTATTGCTAAACATCTAAAAAGTTATAACGTACCACTCTTCCACCCCTTACCAATTGATTGGTAACTCTGTGGGACACTTGTTGTTTCCAATATATCTCCCCTGTCCCTAAGTTGACAGATAAGGGGGCCTCCTTTTTACTTTTTGATGCATGTGGCGATAGACATGTTATCATCTTGCACTGCGATGCAGTTTCATATATTTTTTCAAGTACCATGAGCATCTGGTGGGGCAGGGAGGGTGTCATGTAATGCCCGGCAGGCTGCCCTCAACTGATAGGATAGCTTGATGTTCAGTAGCGCCGATGTGGCCGTATTGATGGTTTCCAAAGGGGTGAAGAAGTGGCCGTCTCGATAGAGGTCTGCAAATCTATGAATACGTAGCAGGTTTCCTCATTCGACTACACCTTTGTCCTGTAGGGGCAGGCAGTAGGGGGTGGTTTGCTACAGGAATTTAGAGGGCCTAAAGCTGTGTGGCACCTGCACGTTTCCTGTGGCCAATCAATGCCCAATGGATACATTGCATATGGTCAATCTCTGGTCTGGGCTGTTTGTAAGGGAGGAACAATGCCGCGGCGAATGGCCATGGGGAGGCTCTATCAGTCTCAATTGCGACTTGGGGTTGAAATGGTGTGGGGTGTGTACAGTAATGCAAAAAATGGGCTTGAGCACACATAAAGCATATAAATGTAGATCCGGGGCAACAACCTGCCCTGTGATTGTGGTAATGTGAGCCGTTCTTTAGCTGCTGGCCCATATTAACGAGATCGGATTCGGAGGGGTTTTAAAAAGTTGATGGTGAGGGGGATCGGGATGTTCACAAATAAGTAAAGAAACTTAGGTAGTATTGATCCAGCGGTAACACCATTTTGCAGTGGCTATGCGCCCTGCCATCGGCAAGGGTAGTTTAGCCCTCACTGGAATGCGATTTTCCGGCCAGTCCATGGCATGGCCGTAAATTGGCCTGCCACAGTTCTTCGAGGTTCCTGCTTATCTGGATGCCTAGATATTTGTTTGCACTGGAGGCCCATTGTAGCGGGTATTCTAAATTGAAGGGGGAAGTCGCATCTGTCAGGGGGTAGAGCATCGACTTGGCCCAGCTTATCCTTATGCCGGAGTGTCAACCGAATCTCACAACCTCACAGATCAAGGGTGCTAGGTTTGCTTTGAGATTATTCCCATGTAGTGTGACATTGTCAGCATACAATGATATAACAAGCCTCTGAGTTCTGAATTGAAGGCCTCTATTTGTGTGATAATGACAGTTGCACCACCAGGCGCTCCGTGGCAATTGCAAATACTTTAGGGGAGAGCGGGCAGCCCTGACTCGTGCCCCTGGTTACTGGGAAAGGGGTTGAGATTAGTATGTATTTGTATGTATGTATGTATTAGTCTGTTGAGATATACGCGTGCAGTTTGTAAAGTGTATAGAAACCAGATCTGCATGATAAATCTGGGACCGAGGCCTAGCCTTTGCAGTACTGGGAAGAGGTATTCCTATTCCAGTGAGTCAAAAAGCTTTTATGGTGTCCAGCAGAGCAGCTACTGCTGAGGTTTTTGGATGCAGGTAGTGCATCACGGTGAAGAGGGTTCAGAGGTTGTGGGCTGTAGATCTACTTGGTATGAAACCGGATTGGTCTCGCCATTTCATCACAGGTAGTAGTAGTTATAGTTGGTTTGCAAGTACTTTAGTGAATATTTTATTGTCGTATTTATTAGGGACAGGGGTGGTAGGAATCGCATGGTTTGTCGAATTTAAGGAGAGTGACTATGACCATATAGATGGGACGAAATCCCACCTCCATAGCATCCTGGTACATGTCCAAGAGTTTGGGGGTTAGGAGCATTCCTTGTAGAAAGCAGCAGTAAATCTGCGAAAGCCAGGAGCCTTGTCGGAGGGAAGCTGGCTATTGCCTGTTGTATCTCTTCCGTCATAATGGGAGAGTTTAGGAATTCCCTCTGGGCGTCCGACATCCAGACCAGCTGTATATTGTCCAGGTATGTCTGGAGGTCTGCAGGGCCTGCAATTGGAGTAGCCATATAAAGGTGCGCTAAGAAGGCTGCCATGGTCTGTAGAAGGTTGGATGGGGAGGATCGGTTTTGGCCATGTGCCTCTAACAGGTCGAATATATGGGCTGAGGCATGGGGGGTTTGGAGAAGAAGAGCTAGGATTTTGCTTGGGTGGTCCCCTTCACCATATCTTCTAGCTTGGGTGTCCTTGCCTATATAGTGGGTTTTGCATAGTGCCTCTTCCTGATAATCAGACAATTTGACACAGATCCTGGCCATCGTCAGTAATAGAATATTGGTGGTAATCAGTTGAGGTCCTCCTTAGAGTACCTGATATGAGAAGGGTAATTACAGTACATTTTGATCAATGGAGTAATGACAGCTTGGAGGGCCATGCCACCCTCTAAGGTTGGGCTACCAGTGGGGGTGGGCGGGAAGCTTCTGATCACAATTGATTTGCATGTCCCTGTGGACAAGTGATCCCCCTGTCTCTCTTAATGTTGAGAGGTCGGTGTGGGTTGTCAGAACTTTAGTGAGAGCAATTCAATGCTAAGGGTTTTAAACAATAATTGAATTCTCTCGTGAGATGTAACTATGGGATTGATTGTGACCCATCTAAACTGCTAACCAAGCATTTTATATTCTTTTTGATTTTACGCCCAGTTTATTTTTTAAGCATTGATGATTGTGTGAGCATACTTTTCGTCTGTCTGCATTGCAACAATAGCTTGATTTTTATACAGCACTTTTTCTAAGTTCTATGTATATCAGATATTTGCTTGCCCAATGTATTGCCCTTATTTTATCAACCGCGGAAGGATGGAAGGGTGGAATAGCCTTGCTGGGATTCACACTCCTGACCTTCAAATGACCACTTTCAGGAGGAATGAACATTAAGCTCACTGGGCCATAAGCCAGCCTGTATTGAAAAGACATATAGGCAACTTACCTTCTCTTTCCTTCTCCACTTCCCACCCCAGCCCTCTCCCTACATCCTGAATAACAAACGTATTCATGTAGATAAAATTATGACATATGTAATTGATTTCGTCAATGTACAATTTTCAACTTTCAGAGGAGGAATCTGATTTTTATTGTGAACATTCTAAAATAGGAACTTCCAATAGGCTGGATGGAAAAGTTGTGCTTAAATCACGTGTTGGCGTTGTGTCTATTTATTTAAAGAAACGAATAATGGAGGTTTTAACGTTTTAAATAAGTGACTGCTGAAAAGAGGAGCTGAAAGCTGGGCTCACACGCCCTTTGCTCACTGCCACATCTTGAGGCCTCTGAACATTCCAGTGCTTCAGCTGCTAAATTTCACATCAAGGTCTGACTTAGTCCTAGCGTCTCGCAAATGGGCAGTTGACTTGTCGGTGTTTGCTCTAGATTTCAACCACTCGTGATTATTTACAGTCCACTTTTCTCTATTTCACTTGAAATCTCCCCAGCTGTAGCGTTTCATCTGCTGATTTTATAACTTATATGTTGGCAGTACTTCCAACAAAAAATCTGAAAGCTTTTTTGCTGTAGATGTCTGAACCCAGTTACAGTGTTGATTCCACCCCTCTGTTTTCCTTTATCACCTTTAACCTCTGCAGGGTATTCGGTACCATTCATAGCATGAATGTATCAGCGAACCGAACTAGTAAACACTCATGTGGAATTGTCATTGAGGGAGGTGAAATCATATGTACTACCGCATTACGCCTCAGCGAAACATGGCAGCGCTCTTCATACCTGAAATTACAACTTGTATGTCGATCTGCTTTCATGTGGCGTGCAAACAACTACAACGTTCCTTAACATGACATAACAAACTGGCAAAATGAAAACCACATACACTCTAATCCTCTTATATGCTAGGAAATATATAGACTGTATGTTGCACTTAGTAACTCAGGAGCACAGCTGTTCACTGTGTGTGGCATGTGTACTATGCCGGAAACGTGCCTGTGGTGCCCTGCGAACCCGATACTCCATAACGTAGCAAAGCTCCTTAAATGACAGCGGCAAAAACGAACAAAATATTTTGTAGACATAATGAATCGCGAAGCAGTGTCCAATATTTCGCCATCAACTAAATATTGCTTCTGCTGGTGCACTAGATTATGGAGAGGCGAAGGTGTTTTTTATATACTGGCAACAATGTTCCCGATATCTGCATTTCACGAAGCATGTCAAATCTCCCTGATTTGCATTTACCTTCGTCCATGTAAAGTTGTTCTAAGCTTTGCAAGATCATTTTTATCACATTGTGAGATCATTTGCAAGCTAATCAAAAACATACAACATAGAAAATGCATGCAATAAGAGAAGTTTACCACTTGTAGATTTGTTTTTTATGCACAATTAAGTATGCAGAATGTTTAGTGCACTCTTACCTTTTGTGGCATAAACTGTTGCAAATATCACAATTTTCACACAAATGTATTTTCTCTAAACATTTGTCAAAAGTGAAAGAAAATGTTTACAACTTCGCACAACCCTGAGGTAAAAACGCTGCCAGAACCGTTTCAAAGTAATGACCTGTTATGGAACGTGCACCCCAAACATAATTGGCCCTGTGTGCTCATACTATAGTTGTTAGTATGTCTTAGCCCTTTGTACTCATTTTAGTGACCATTAAAAAATTGACAGAATGAAGCTGCCCTGCCTGGATTCAGCTTGTGACTCACTGATTTCATGACACACATGCTCAGTACACTGAGCTACCCTCCCAACTCAAGCTGGTCCCCCCAAACAGTGGTGTTTAGTTTGTTTCTATGTCTCCCCACTGTTCATAGAGAAGGGACGGAAGTTAAACTCCAGACACACTCATGATGCCAGAAGAGCTCAGAACAATCCCGGATTTCTTATCTTTCAGCATAAATATACAGAACGCATGTGTCTTTCAGATTTTTCTATCACAAAAGGTCTAGGTCAGACAAGACAGGACTGTCACAACCTATCTTGAGTTATGTTATCATGGTATAATTTGAACATATTTTGGATTGCATTGTATTTCATTGTTACATACTGCCTTTTGACCTATTTTCAATAGTAATTTTTTAAGGGGTAATCACAAAATAGAACATTTAAACACATATACAAAGTTTCCTGATCAGCAGCCACTCTCCCACATCATTTGGTTAATTACTCATTTCGGATTTTTGTGTATCAGTAAAAGTGCTGCTAACTGGCAGCTTCGGAATGCTGGCAGCTGGGCTCATGCCGCCCGTTCATGTGAAGGCTCTGTGTCCCCGGATGAGATCATGTCACAGTTTAATGGCCAGGGAACTCCCTGGACTGTTGTTCTTGATACTTGACCATGCCATTGAGTGCAAGCAGGGTATCAAGCACCCATGAGGAATTCATGTCTATGGAGGCATTAACGTTCCAGAAAAATGCATCAGATTAAGCATTGAAATAACTTTAGAAAATTGAAACATTTCTACAGCCCATATTTGTGATATTGCCATTTGTCTCCTTGTAACCTTTTTCAGTTTCACTGCACTACTCCCAGCACTCTACACTCTTCCAAGTGTCCACACCTCTTCCTCACCTCCAGGGTCGGATTGGTAAGGTGGGCACTCTGGAAATGGCCGAGGGGCCGGTATTTGAGTTACAGCTGTGGGCTGCTTTTTTGGGCAGCCCTGGGGTCGATTTGGGCGACATCTGTGCTGTTTGGATGCCTCCAGCAGCCCAGCGGGTGCCTGAGTGGGCCTTTCTGAAGGCAGATGGGCCTCTGTTACCTCCGTTTTACCAATGGGCGGAGGTGTCACTCTCTTTGTCTCACTGGGCCGCTCCATTAATATATGCAGATTGAGCGGGAGTAGATGGCCTGAGCAGAAGTGGTCTCACCTGTATTTATGTGTTGTTCACCAGTCTGAACTGATCCATGCATTTTTTTTATCTAAGTGAAGTTAAAAAGACATTTCTCTGTCAGAGACCCCACCCCCTTCTTTTTATAAAACGTTGCCGAACCATTGTTTTGCGGAAAGGCCATCTGCAATGTGGGCCACGTTTTTTTTTAGCGTGCCCTGGCCTATTTTTGATCCTAACCCAACCCTGCTGACCTCTCACCTCCTGTGTCATTGCCAATACTCTTAAACAATATAGAATAATGGAACTTTTTTTCTTTTCAACGCAGCACAATTTAGATGTAAATGTGTGTAGGCTTCTGGATATAGGTAGACTAAGTTTTCATCCTCTCATGTTTTCCCCTATCCGTGCAAAGATCCCGTAAGATCGATGATAACATATTCAAAAGTGGATTTTTTTCAAAGAGATACGTTTACTTGAAATTAATGTCTTTGTTTTTAATTTTATATTTCATCATTGTTAGCTATAACATGGGCATCTTACAATTTGTGGATCTTGGGATGAAGAGGAGCCAAATTGAAGTCTTGCATTTTCTTCCTCATTATTCCATAGCACTTTCATCAAATTTCAAAAAGATAGTTTTGAACGGAATAGGACCTTGTGCAAATAGATATGTTCCTGGCAGAAAGGTTAAAGTGTATCAAATTTGACATTGCTCTTTAGGCTAGAATACACAATCTTTGTGCTTGTGTAAAAATTGAGAAAATGTCCTTATTGTGCTTGTGCAAAAATGGGGAAAATGTAAATATTCAGCAGTTTTGAAGCTTATGCAGTAGGAATTCACCAGTCCTTAATACACAAGAAAGTTAGTTAAGTTGTAAATAATGGGGCGAACCGAACATCCTTTATTTTTGCACATTATGGATTGGAACAAATACAGACAATTTCACTCATAAAATACAGAAGATGAAACTAATGTTTAGCCAACTCATATCTCCAATTTCTTTTTATTTACACTGGGGATAAGTTTAAAATGTGTTTTTTCATATTTTCAGCAAGATTGCACAATGGACCACTTTTGTTGTTTTTTAACGCTAACACTAACTGCATCCTCCTTTTTTGTATCAGTGTACACGTCTTGTAATTTGACATACTTTCACTCACTTGGTTGAACCCCAAACAAACTTTCTCCTACTGCCAGTCGCGGCTGGCATCTATGGGGAGTGACTGGCGGGCAAAAGGGTAGGGGATGGTGGGTACATTTTTTTTTTAAATCACTTACCTTAAACACGCCCTCTTCTGCACGAAGTACGTCACTTCCTGCTACAGTCCGAGGTGGGCCAAAGCCAGCTGATTTAACCAATCTTGGTGCTGCTTTCACCAGCATGAGAGCAGCCCCAGGACTGGAGGGAGCAAACTCTCTTGCCGCTCCTGAGGACACTGGAACTTGCACTTGCTCTTACCCAGCTGGGTTAGTGCTTTCAAAGGGGGCATAGCTTGCGGCCCATCGCAAGACGGCCAGTCAAAGGGACATGCACACTTTGAAAAGTGCCCAAGCTGCCCACCTTCCTCCTTGCTGCCATCGCTGTGCAAACCCTGCCTGTCCTGACCCTCGGTTCGGTACAGGAGATGAAAAATAAAATTGTAATATATTAACTTTATTACCATTTTATTTTTTATCTCTGGGGCTTTTGGGAACAATTTAGGTGGTGGGGCGATTCTCCTCTGCTATCACGGAGGATCTGCCCCTGCCGACTGTACTTTAAATAAGCAAGTACCATATTTAAAAACATTTGTCGTTAGATTTAATTAACAATAAAAAAAATATTAAAATGTTATTTCATGTGTGACGATGCAAGGACATGTTATGAGTGGAGTATCTTGCTATCCTTTTGAGACATTGTTAATTTTGCCATGGAAAAACCCAATCCAAGGGCTTTAGCTAGTATTCTAATAGTGAAACTCATATGCGGAGGTAGACACAAAAGTTTCTTTCCTTGGATAAAACAACAATCTAATCTACACATGCAAATGACAAAATGAATTTACTAAGGACTATTCACGCATTTTGAAATATATATAATAATACTCCTACAGTACTCTTTTATGTACTCTTAGATGTCATTGAGAATTGGCTCCAAGATTTCAAAATTGAGACTAAAATGTGACTAGCTAGGGAATATTCATATATCATAAGTACAACCAAATAAGCATTTTCAATGCAATAGGTCTTGCATTTTTTAGAGTTAGAGCTATTGGCGATGTAAATGACAATGTGTTTTACCTATATGTTTTGATTTGGAGTGTAGTGGATGTATGAACAGAAACACAGCTGCAGTCATTCCTAGAAGACTTAGAATGAGAAATGATCACTGGGACCAGAGAAGCAGCTGCAGCACTGCCTAGATGACTAAGAATGAGGAATTACTAATGGGACTAGAGAAACAGCTACAGCAATGTCTGGAGGACTTAGAATGAGGAATTACCACTGGGACCAAAGAAGAAGCTGCAGCACTAAATAGAGGACTAATAATGAGAAGTTACCACTGGGACCAGAGATGCAGCTGCAGTACTGTCTTGAGGATTACGAATGATGAATATCCACTGGGACCAGAGAAACAGCCGCAGCACTGCCTTGAGGACTTAGAACGAGGAATTACCAATGATACCAGAGAAGCACCTATAAGTATACCTACTGCTAGAAGTATTTAGGCATGCAGCACTTTTATTTATTTATTTATTTAGTACAAGTGAAGCTCTAAATTCTGGCTGAAGCCAGTACTTTAAATACAGTACATGAACGGGGTGGTCCTAGCGGAAACACAATATTACATGGATATCAACATCACCTAATAAATCAATTACAAACGATACTTATACATGACAAAAATATTTAAGCAAGTGAACATATATTTAATCATGTTAAAAAAACAGCACATTTGTCAGTAAAGTTGTACATAGGCGCCCCGAAAGAGGGAGTAAATGGTGCAGCAAAGTGCAGAAGTGAGAGTACATGATAAAGGAAGGGCAGTGAACAGTGTATACAAAAGCGGGCCCGCAGGCTCCAGGGTCAGAGAGGGACAGACTCTTGGTGAAAAATGTCAATGGATTGGTTTATGCCTTTTTTGTAGTAGAAAGGGGCATGAATAAATCAAGGTGCTCTATTCATCTCAGCTGTGATTTCACATCCGTCTGCTAGCTACTTGAATTCGAGTTCGCTTGTGTTATCTCTCTCCACCACATGCCTTGGTGGTCTTAGGGTGCCCTCCATGGTCCTGATGAAGACCCTTCTGTAAGGAGCAGAATTTCCTACACTAACGCTGGGTCGAAACGTCAACAGCTCTATGTTTTGTTTTCTGAATGTTGACAACAGTGATAGATTTACTGTGTCTTTTCTGACATTCTATTTTGTAAAGAATTCAGCCTTAGTTAAGGCTGGATAGGCCTTCTTATTTTTTTTATGTATACACTGTTCATTGCCCTTCCTTTAGCACGTACTCTCACTTCTGCACTTTGCTGCACCATTTCCTCCATCCTCCCCCTTCGGGGCACCTATGTACAACTTTACTGACAAATGTGCTGTTTTTTTAACATGATTAAATATATGTTGACTTGATTAAATATTTTTGTCATGTATGAGCATTGTTTGTCATTGATTTATTAGGTGATTTTGATAGAGGACACAACCAAGCACCCCAGTAACCCCCTATTCCAGGCTCTGCCACAAATCACTTCTGGAAAGGTTTCATAAGGATATTGTGTACTGGCAAAATTGTCCACAAACCCAGCAGTAGCAAGCCTAATGAGAGTGGGTCCACTTAATGAAAAATAATAAAAACCCAAGCCCTTTCATATTCAGAATGAAAGGCTCATAAGAAACTTCGGGGAAACAAATGGCAAAAAACTGCCTTTTCGCTACTTAAACCGCAGACCCATTCAACTTCCCTGAAAGCGGAGCATAGGAAACGTCTGCAACAGCACCAAGAGGGCCTTACATGGCCAATGGTGCCCAATAATAATAATCATCATAATAAGAATGTGTGATCTTGAGCAAACGTCTCATCCTAGACATGGGAACTTTTGGAACCCTCAAGTGCAGTGTGTGTACATTACATAAATTATGGATTCACAAACTTCTCCATCCATGCCCTAGCACCTTATCAATCATTTCTTCCGCTTCACTGCACTCCATACCTGCAGTGCCAAATCACAAAAAAGCACAACTGAGGCCCTTGCGCACCAAATCCACACACTTTGATCCAAGCACACCGACGGGGTAGCGTGCTGTATAAGAGAAAGGGCTAATAGGAAAAAGTTATTATGGAGGCGATGCAGTTAGGGCACTTAATTTGATTGAAGGTGGTGACACCATTCACTCGAGTACACCGGAGATTGCCACACTTACTAGGACAACTGTATGCCTTGGGGAAAGCCATCTGCAAAAGTGCAGATGAGCTGGGAAGACTCCATATTCGAAACAAAACCATTTGCATTACAAATGAGGGAACGAAGAGAGCTGCGTTACGTCCCGCCCACCACCTGACATTTGCATGAGCCAACACTGCCTATGCACCTCGTAGCACATCTGGAAAAATAGAGTTTGGCTAGCCGCGCCTTTCACTGGAGTGGGGCGAGGCAGAACTAGCAGAATACTGAACAGAGCTTGTCCAGTCGCGCTGGCAAATAAAATAAAGAAAGTAGTGCGCCCACTATAGTAAAAGCGTAAAGCGATGCCCAAAAAAAATTATTCATAGATAAAGTCAACGAAAAGGTGCAAGTTGGGTGAGCCATGCATTTTGTAAATATGACGCGGCAGCCATTACTAATAAAAGTAAATGCTTTGCAGGAAAGCATGTCATGGGTATATTAGGAGAAAATCATTTAAGAAAATAGTGCTCACAGACTAGATAAAGCAGACCGTGTAACAACACAAGGAAAAGTCCAGTCCTCATGGGAGGTTACAACTGCAGAAAAGGCGTTACTAAGGAGGGACTAACAACACTATTAATGAATCAGAAGCAACCCTTTAGAAACAACAGTAACAGAATCCAATTGAAAAATGGGCGGAGAGTGGGCAGGGCTTCAAGTCGATACCTGAATATTGCGTGCCTAACAGGGCAGCTCATGCGCTGCCCAGGATCGACCCAAAATGGGCTTCAGCGTCTCTGCATTTTACGCAGTAGGGACTTAGACATGGTACCCTATCTAAAGGAGTACTACTTCAGTACTGCTTCCTATACTCACAAATGCTTTTGCAAACCAGCCCCAGTACTTTACCTACATGTCTTTGTACAGTTGGATAGTTGCTAAAAATAGTTATTAGCCCATTTTTAAGTGTGTCTTTTCAATTCAGATTCAATTGCATTTTTTTTCGTTTTTGAGGACGAGACGATGTTAGTGGCAAGCTGTTCTCCATGCAGTCGGTTTGACATGTCAGAAAACAAAATATAGGCGAGTGACTTGTAACATACAACCGAGGCATCTATATTTATTTTCAGAGCTGTGTTTGATTTCGTTCGTAAAGCACTCTAACCTTGCAAATCAAGGACCAACATTCACTGTTGCTTCTTTAACTGTTTTTTAAAAGCTAACAGTTATGGCACACAAACCACTAATAGTAGTTATTATCTATGCAAGGGGCGGGTTTTGGTTGTTATAGCAATGGCTGCAGCAAAGCGTGCTGGGCTGTAGCTCAGATTTACACGCCATGAAACACTACGCAATAGTTGGCAAATCATTAGATTTTCCTGCGTCTTAATTCCTGAAAGGTAAATCAGGAGAGACAGAACAGATGCTTCACCGTGCATAAAACATGTCAATCTAAGACTTGTACTTTAAATAACAGAAAGCAACTGCCTTTTTCTACATGCATAAATTCATATATTTTTTATTTTATATAGTAGTTCACACCAGGTAACCATTTTCTGTGAGAGATCTGGAGAGAACAAGGTCATAGAAAGTAGAATTCTGGGTGGGGAGTAACATCTATATGTGAATGTATAACAAACGAATTTTGAGCGACAGAAAGATATAAGAGGGAACAGACGTGAAAAATACATGAAAATACAGATACACTGTATGAAATATATCAAACTTGACAACAACAGAGAAAACATTTGAAAAAAGTAACTGGAGCATTAAAAGTATAGAAAAGAATGGAAATTGAAACAAAATCAGGAATCTAAAGCCTGTAAGAGGGTTTAGAATCGCATCATGTCTCCAAGAGGTACCAAGAATTTCTGAAAGCGCGCTGTAAGCAAAAAGGAATGTATATGCTCTTTAAATTTAGAATGGTTGGCATGTAATCCCAAAGACAATGAAGTAGACCCGGATGTACAAACATTTCATGCAATGCAGGGCAGCAAGAAAAATTGCTATGATGCGTAGCGTGAAAAGAGAGAGAGCAGAACTGTGCCATATTTTCAAAGAAAGTATGCCGTTCTGCTATCTCCCTGCGCAGGCACACTTTGGGCTGTCTAATCCCAACACCACCACACTTGCGCCATAGTGCAGGGCTACCTGCAGTTTAGTCAGGATCGTTTTTGGGCAGGAAGGGCTACCACAATTCAACATGTATGTATAGAGAAAATGGCAATGAGAAATTAATATATTTGTCTTTGTCAGGCCAGCCTCAGGAAGGTGCACTATTAAGGCATAAACTCATGTCTATAATTCTTTGTAAATATGGTCTTGTGTCAAACTCCATAGGTGGATGCATGGGAGCGTCCATGCGCCACTCATGGAGTGCATCCCTGATGCAAACTAATGCAAATCAACATATGTTTTTCTTTGTTAATACAAAAATGGATTTTTGTGTCAGATCTGCATCAAAAAAGTGACAAAACCCTGAGGCAAAATCTTTGCAATTCTGGACTCCAGTGTCTAAAAATCATGGTGCCATCTAGCACAAACTCTCTTCATTTTGGAGAGTATTTATGAAAGTGCGGAGTTTCCCGTCACTAATGAGATTGCTGAAAAGCTTGGAGCATAGCAAGCTGTGGCCTCACACCCAGAAAGTAATGGCCAAATAATGTTTTATTGGAAAAATATCATGAGGCATATTTGGAGTTTCTAAGTTGCAATGCTTCATCAAAGCATGACAAATATCCCTTTTACAGTATTACAAGTGCCATGGGCTATAATTTACTTGTTGGAAAGCAGACTGGACATCTGCCTTGTTTGTGGTGAGCTATCTGGTCTGTCAACCTCTAGATAAGGCCATAACTTCAGAATATGCTATGTCACATTGTAAAAAGGATTATGAGAACTTTAGTGATATAAACGTACATTTCTAGAGAGTAAATACAACATTTATTAGTTTGTCTTACCCATGGGAAGTTGATCAAGAGCTTTTATTTAATGTAAAGGTGTAACCCACACAATTAAGATGTATTTATTGCTTTGAATGTTTTTTTAAAGAGAAATATTCAACAGATGAATGAAAGTGAATATGAACGTCTGTATGTATATAGTATTTCTAGAGTGAGAACCTAGCCAAAAGACAGTGAAGTACTGTACATGATCAAAGACGGGGATAAAGTTAATGAGTGATAGGAGACAAGGCTGGGTTGTGGATGGTTAATACATTGTGATGCAGTGTTCTTTAAAGAGGTGCGAATTTAACTCTTTCCAATATTCAAACAGAATTTGGGTGGCCCTGATTGTCTGGGGGAATCTGTTCCAGTTTCTGAGTGCCTAGATGTAAAAGGCTTGCTGTCTTGCTTCTACTTGTTTATACTTCTTAGTATGCAGTTTGATGTTGTCCTGGCTGTTGGTGTGCCAAGAACCACCAGAGATGGTAAGCTTGTCTGCAAGATAAGCGGGTGAGTGGTCATTATGACTTTGTAAATGGTGCAGATGATTTTGAAGATTGTGCATACCAGCAAGGGGAACCAGTGGTGATGTGATCATATTTCTTCGGACCTGGATGAAATGTGCTGCGGTGAGTAGAATGCCCAAAGGGGTGTCAATTTGAAGTCTGGGAGACAATGTAGGACAGCATTACCATCATATAGATGCAAAAGTAAAAGGGTTTGAAAGCCGTTTTGACTATCTTTAGAAGAGAGAGCTTGCATCAGACAGTCTTTGCTTTTTCTGCAATGTGTTCTTTGAGGATGAGATTAGTGTCCACAGTTAATTCAAGTGAATTGGCATTGGGTGAAAGTTGGAGTTTGAAGCCATTAAATGTCATCATTGAGACAGGTTTGTACAGTATCTTATATGTTGTTCTTTGCAAATAACAGGAATCCTGTCTTGATTGGGTTGAGCTTCAGGTAGGAGCTGGACAGCCTGGTCTGGATGATGTGGAGACAGCGTGTGAGGCCTTGGTTGTCTGAAGCTGAGGAGCTTTCAGGTAGAGTTGTGTACCATCTGCATACTAGTGAATCTTGATGCTGTTATCTGCGAGCAGTAGCAGTCGGTCGTGGGAGTGGTGCCGGGCAGTGACGTGAGGACTAAAATTGTAATAAAGTGACAAAAAACACATGAAAAATCCCAAACCAGTTCAGAAAAATTGAGTACATTTTAATAAATGAAACAACACCAAAACAGCACAAATCCAATGAGTGGAACCAACCTTATGAATCTTTTAATTTAAGGTTCAAAATAGTGCCATCAAGAGTTTAGCGCTAACCAGGGTCATCTGGTTGTGATCGATTGGGAGAATGGTAAGGCTCAAGGTCGACCTCAATGGAGGACGAGTCAGGTAAAAGGATCTGGTCCATTTTGGTGAAAAGTTGTACCTTCCTGCTTAGTTTCTGGTATGTAAGTCAAATATCCTCAGGAAGGCAAGCCAGGAAGCTGTGACTGAAGCGGGCTCCATGTCATCAGATACATGCTTGACAAGATCTTAGTAAAGCTTTGGCGGGAAAGGAGTGAAAGAAATTTGAATTTCATGCCCAGAGAAGGTCACTTGCCAGCTGTTTTCTTTTAGCTCTTCATCTGATGAAGATTTCTACCTCTGGACTTAGTCACTTTCTTGGACCTCGGATTCATCTAGCAGGGCTGTAACCAAAGATGGCTACATGAGGCCAGATAACTTCTCTGTAAGGTCTCACTGAATCCAATTTTTTTGCTGGGGAGAAGAACGTAGCTGATCAACTTAAATCTTTGTCCCAGTGGCGATGCACCTTTGTCAGATCAGCTTGGCAGGTTGGTCCCAGTCCTCTGTCGTATCTCAGAGCAAAAATTTGCAAAAGGTTTCTAAGTCCAAACTTTCTTGAATTGTTATTAGGAGTACACATTGACACCAGCCAAGGGTCCAGGACCTTGAAGACAGCACTTGAGAGTGAAGACTAACTGTAGCCAAGACCAGTAGCAAGGCCCATGGCAGGTCAGTTGAAACATGTCAGACGGGAATGCAGGAAATGCTTCTTGGAGCTTGCTTGTTTTTGCCACTGTAGTTCCAACAGAAAGTCAGCTTTATGACTATTGAAGTCAACTTCTATGTCCCGGGGACAAGAGGGAGAGCAGGTCCAGTCTTCCAGGCTCTTCTCAGGTCACAGACATCAGGTCCACTCTTCTGTTTTTTCACAGGGCCAGAATGATCTGAGGAGGGTGGGACTGGGGGTGCCACCTTTACGGCCAGTGCCAGCCTGTTTGTGGGGATAACACCTGGTAAGTCCCTAACCAATAGGGTAAACGTTGCCATGGGTGACCCTGCTCACTTTTACAGCACTTTCTCAATATTTTACTGTAATCCCTCTCACCATGCCCTCCTCTGCAAAAAACCAACATGGTAGAACTTTTCTTTCCTTGTACAGAGCTCCTGTGCCAACCATAAAGGTGTGGTGAGGAAAATGAGAAACTTGTTATCTGGCCCCAAAAAACTGGTTCTGTGGCAGTTCCTATCTCAGTGGACCTGGTACCCGACTGACTAGCTGGACAAAGAAGTGGGCAGGCCCAGGTGTTAGTTACATCTACCTGTGACAGGATAGGCCCTTTTGAAGTTCATTATGTTTCTAAGCACAGCCCAGATGGTCAGCCTGACAGGGAAACAGAACACATCTCCACACCCAAGGCCTTTGTCTCAGCTCTGGGAGCAAGTTCATACCTCATTTAAGGGGGTATCAGCTCTTGGGTGACAGTGGAGGCTCATGCAAATGGGCTTCTAGAGACTTTAGGCAGGTAACAGGCAACTTTTTTAAAGTACTCCTGCTAAAACATCTATCACAAATTTAACTTTACCAAAGAATCGAGCTTGTAATAAATCTTTTAAAAAGTCCAAATATGAACTACATAGTTATTTCTGAAGTGGAAACAGCAATTATTAATGTTAATATTGCACTCCTGTGCTTTTCTATGGAACAGCTAACCCTGTTACAGTGAAAATAGCCTTTTTGGCCTGTCCACTGTAACATGTTTAATATTAATCCTTTACTTGCACTACATTAAAATAACATTCACACTACTTGATGTGAATATAAAGCCAACCTATAGGTGGAATAGTAATATCTGAAAGGAGGGTTTAGGCCTGTCAATAGGGGTTATTGTGACAACTTTGCAGTTTAAACATGCACAGACAGGTTACTTGTGGCACGACTGCAGTCATGCTTACATTGTTACTACAGTGAATAGCACACTGAGTGCTGCAGTCCACATGTGACATTTAAATTACAGGCCCTGGGAACACTGTGGTACCACACACCAGGGACTTATAGATAGGTTAACTATGGCAATCAGGCGTATGTCAATTTCATCATGTTGAATGGGGGAGCAGAGACACTTTACTGCTGATTAGCAGGGGTAAAGTTTTACGATCAGTAAAAACCGTCAAGACAAAAATATAGTGTGGTACCACACAAAAGATGGTAATTTCCAACAGGGATGTTTTGTGACCTGGAGTTGCCCATGTGTAACAAACTGGAGGGGAATCAGTGAAGGATATTGCTAATGAACTCCATTTGAGAATCCAGTGTTTGTATGAGAGTGGTTTGGCTGACTATGTGGAAGGTAGGTGAATGGTTGAGCTATATCAAGAGGCAGGAGTCATTTTCGTCTGTGGTTAAGAGGTCAAGTATCATTAAATGAAGCTGGACTGGTAGACATGCAGGGGATGGTTAGCATTGATGCGATCTTTGAGTTGAAGATATACTGCTTTTTCAATGATCTCCCTGATGAATGGTGGGTGAGTGATGGGCCGTTACTTGATGAGGCCATCGGAGTCTGGTGTAATTTCTTTGGGAGCGGGAGGATTTGGTCTGTTTGTGGAGCTTCTGGAAAGGTCTCTTGAGTGAGGAAGGAATTGACAATGGTATGTAGAGGTAAGAGAACATCCCCAGAGAGAACTGTCATGAAGGACGATGGTAAGACATCATCTTCAAAAAAGGTGCCTTTGAGGGAGTTGAGTATGTCAGTGAGACCTGGAGGAGCTCGGGCCTTGAAGGCTGACCATTTTGGAATTCTATGTGAAGTGGTGGGTGTAAGAGATGAAGCAGGCTCAGTGTCATTGGTGTTCTATTGAATCTTCTGTATTTGTCATAGAGGCACTGCAGAAGAGATTGATAGCATTGCCTGTTTCTGTGCAGTGAGACACAGGAGAATCTGCCAGGGAGTTGATGCAGTGCTTGATTGTCTATAGAGAAGTCTTTGAAGAAATTGAAGGTTTGGTCTTCTCATTTGTGTTGAGCATGTTTTGTTGGAAGGATTCTGAGCAGGGAGGGGGGGCGACAAATTGCTCAGTCCACTTCAGGGATATGGGTGGTTTGATTTGAGTGTTGGTAATGTTGAGAAGGCAAGATAGCAGACATCACCTTTGGAGTGGGTTGGTTGTGTGACATGCTGTACCATGTTGAGTGCATTGATGAGGTTGAAGAGGGTATCTCTTCTTTTTTTTAGCTTGGTTTGTGTGGGAGGTTGAAGTTTCTCAAGAGGGTGGTGTGGGCATGTTGGATGGACAAGGTAGTTAGGCGATCTGAGAATTCATCAATGACGTTCTTGTTCTGCCTGGGAAGCCTGTAAATAAGAGGGAAAGTGGCAATCTGAGTTGCAGAGAATGGGAAATGGGATTTCAGCAGCCCAGGTAGTACTTCTAGCTTGCCTAGGGTGCTGGCTCTAAGCAGACTCGCAACTTATGGATGACAGCGAAGAGGACTTAGGGATGACAGCAAGGTCTCCTCCCTTCTTGTGTGTATGGTCCACATGATGGATGCTGTAGCCTGTGCAAAGAAGTATGTATAGGATCTGAAAAGATGTTGGTGTGAGCTGTTTCTGTGATGAAGAGGGCATTACGCTTGTGACAGGTGACATGGTCTGTTGTGTCTGGTACATGGAATACTGCAGAGTGTGTGTTAATGAACATGAGTTGGAATATGTGTTCTGTAGATTGAGGGTGCATGGTAGAATTAATGGGGTGTGAACAAGGTTGGGTCAATGTATTATGAGAATGCTATGAGAATGCCTGGGTGCCTACATCAGGGTATGATTGTGCGGATTGGAAGTATGGGATGCTGAATGATGCACATGATTTTACCTTTCCTTTTGGGTTTCACTTGAACAGTGGTTCTAACCTTAAATGTGTCTACTCCTAGCTGTTAAATCCCGGGAAATGAGATGCCCTGAGTTGATTGAAGAAGGAAGAAGGAAGGAAATGATGTCACTTCCTGTGAAATGGATTATGAGAAATGCAGGGAAGTCACTTTCTGTGAAGATGGATAATCTTAAATGCAGCAGTGTCACTTCTTGCGTACATGCATAATAAAAATTAAAGGGCCATATGTACAATGAAGTGGCGGAGAGAGGCGTCAGCCTTCCTGGCTTAATGCCTCTCTCCGCCACTTCTGAAATGCAAGGCTGCACCATAATAACAAGAATGTGGTATAGCCTTGCATTTCCCCCTGCGATGGCGCTGAGTTTAGTAACTTAGTGCCAACGCAGACATCCTTGCACCATAGTGCAAGAGTGTCTGCATGCAAGGGAGGGTTGTTTATGTGTAGGAAGGTGTCCCTTCCTGCACATAAACAATCCTAAAATGCCATTCTGTCACTTGCATGTGTGCTGCTTCATGCAGCACACATGAAAATGACCAAATTGATATATTTTTTAAAGGTTTGATTATGTACAGGAAGGGACACCTTCCAGTACATAAACACCATGGCATTTTGCTTTTTCCGTGTGTGCTGCACAAGGCACCACACATGGACAAAGCAACAAGCATTGTCATAGCCAATAGGTATCGCCTTTGGGACCTTATAAGTGTTCAGCCATGCAGCACAATATCCTGGGTGCTATGCTGCCAGGGATTGAAGAGCTATATTATTACTATTTTTCCAGTTCACACAGCCATCTTCATCCAAAAAAGATAATGTGCAATTGTACAGCATGGCTGCCATTCCTCTTTTGGGGAATGGTAGCAGAAATTAATATTCTATATCACAGTATATATCTATAGAACTTATAAAAGGTATAAAATGTCTGAAAAGCTGATCCACTTGCATCAATTCATTTGCACCATGGAGAGAATCGTGTATTTTTAAAAAAAGATTACTACTTTCTCAATGAGGAAGTTTTCGCAGTCTACAATGTTGTGAAACCAAGGTGTGATGGGAAAACAACTTGTCTTTACTTATTTACATTACACAAATTACCAATTTGAGGGAAATTACATAAAAGTGATTTGCCACATATTCATACAATTCGCAAGTGAACAATTGAATCCAGGGTAAGGTTTTAGCTCTTCAGACTCCAGTATATCCAATGTAGACCAACCCCATCTCCCTATTTACAATGGGGGGAAACTGCAAGTCCCAGCATGCAAAGGCCTGTTAGCTGAATTTTTGAACTGGGTAAACGACCTCCTGATGAATTTGAACCTGGTGGGGTGTTCAGCTATGTTGGTATTATTAATACTGGTAAACCAGTAGACTAAAGACAGTTCTCTGCAGCAAGTACATTATTCCACTAAGCTACCACACAATGTGGTCTGTCTCAGCAAAAACGTATTCCAAAGCAGCATTACTACCTCATTCACCTACTTGCAAGTTTTTTTTTTGGTGGGGTGGGATGGGGCACAATTTGGAAAAACAAGGATGCTTCCTGCTAGTAGAATATTGGCTGACTGTGTGCCTTTTCTCGTTTCTGATGTCATCAGTAATTTCTGGGTTTCTGGACATGTGTTTAATATTGTCAGTTCCATTGAATGTGGTGCTAGATTCTGTAAGATAACCATTCAAAAACCGAAGGACGTTGATACGGTTTTTGGTAAACAGAGCCTAGACTTTGCCTGAGATTAGCTGCAGCAGGCAATGAGAGGCTTTAAGAGAGAACGAGGAGGAGGAAGAGGAAGGTAGAGAAAATGAACAGAAAGAGAGCAGCGAAAGATGAGAGAAGGAAAGAATGGATGGAAAACGAGATTGCACAATTAGACTAAGGGAGCGTGCTAGTTTAAGCATCTTCAGCATATTGTTCCTCAGTCCCGACCTGCCGGGCGACCTCCTACGAAACTTTATGGCCCTGCACTTTTTTTAACAGACATGGAGCACTGGGTAGTAGGGGGCCTGAGCCCGCACAGCTTGCATCAAGCTCACATATAGATAGAAATGAGGGGCGGCTGCCACCACTGCTCCAGCCTCACGTGTGCCTCCTATTCACAGGCACGCTAGTTGTACCCTGCACATAAACAGAGCTTGAGGCTTGCAACAATGTCACTGAATTGCATTGAAGGGGGAGAAGCACTTTGTATGCATTTAATTCATCATAATCACTATGTCAAAACAAGCCATGAACAAAACATTCCAATTCAAAGTAAGGCAGAGAAAATGTGAAAACCTAATACAGCTCACACTCATCAAGATTAAACTTTTCTTTGTTGAAGAATCCATACTGCAATGCTGAACACATTATGGAAGCATGAGAGAAATCATTTCACAACAACCGTGGAAGACCTTCAGAGAAAACGTCAGGGTGAAGTGAAGATAGTGCCTGCAGTAATTAACAAGGAATGCGTGTATGAAAACGCGCTGAAAGTAAAAAAAAAACAAGGAATGCGCATGTGAAAACGCTCTGAAAGTAAAAGAAAAACAAGGAATACGTGTGAGAGAGAGGGGAGCAGTGGTGCGTGCATGCATGCGCGCGCAGTCTGCTCTTTTTAGAAGCACATACTTGTGCTTGTGGCGCTCTCCTGCTCGCTCCCGCAAGGTGGATGCTGCCACAAGCACGAGTATGTGCTTCGAAAAAGAGCAGAACAATGGCTAAAGGTTTCCTATGCAGCGCGCATTTCTCCTTGTTTCGCCAACTTAAAACCAGGATTTACCTGGTCTTAATTATGAGGCTGCCTCCTATGTACGCCACCCGTGTACATACGGGGCAGCGTCAAAATTAATGGGTGTCACGATTGAATACCCACCACAACACCCACTGCCCACCCCTTTCACACTAACAACAGCGTGAAAGGGGGCCTTATGTACAAGACAGCGTTAAGCCAAGTTAAGTGGCTTAATGTTGCCTTGTACATAAGTTGCAGCCCCTATCGACACCACAACGTCGATAAAAGTGACGTTGTGGTGGCGATAACGGCTGGTGCTTGTGCCCCAAAATCTTCTTGTTTGTCTTCTTCTTTTAAAGATGGTGTTGGCGGGAAAACAGTGATGTCACTTCCTGTGCAGAGGAATGATTAGAAAATGTTTTATTTAGCTAATGATTCTAGTAGCTTACCTCTTCATCTAATGAAGAGGCCTCCAAAATTGGTACCTGATTGCCAGACACATGACACATTTTTAACACAGTACTATAATGACAAATATATTTTTTCAATGTATCAAGAACCAACAAACACGATGAAAATGTTTATAACTAAACTCATTTTGCGATGCAGAGCGCACAACTAAATTCGTTTTATTTATTTTATTGTTTATTTACCTCTGATCATCCGTATTCCGGTGTTTTCTACTCCCCACCCTGCCCCTCCCCCGACCAATGGAACTCCCTCCAAGGACCGCTACTGCAACTAATTGTTAGCATGCAAAAGATTTAGGGACATATTACCAACAACTAGCGATAATTATCGCTATGTTGGCTTAGCGGCAATATTTTTATCGCCGAGCTGCGGCGATTTTTATCGCTTAGGAACCTTGCTATTACCAAGGTTTATCTCCTAAGCGATAAAAATCGGCCGAAATGCATGAATGTCACTGAAAAGTCTGCGATATTCATGCATTACCGAGCTAATGCTCTTAGCCATGTTATCCACCTACCATTGGATAACATGGTTAAGAACTGTTCAGGGGCAGGTGTTAGCTTTTGGAGATAATCGCGCTTAGCTCGAATATCTCCAAAAGTTGGTAATAGGAGATAGCGATGTTAGCGACTGTTTCCAGTCGCTAACATCTTGGCACGCCCACTTTGCATGTCATTAGTGATAAATTTCACTGACATGCAAAGCGGGGCCCAAGATGGTCGCTATCTCCTACTAGCTGTCGCTAACTGGTGTTAGCGACAGCTAGGTAATAGGGAGATAATTTTATCTCCGCTTTCTTGGCTTTTAAAGCTAAAAAAGCAGAGATAAACTCCCTTGATAATATGCCCCTAAATTCTGTTTAGCAGTAGAATGGGATTATTCTTTTAAAAGAGAAAGGTCCAGGGAAAAAGTGGTAACCGAGAAAAAGAAAAGGATGTTTTAAAGTTTTATGGGGAGGAAGTAAAAGGAACAGAAGTAGGATTGAGCATGTTAGAGACCAGGGGCGGACAACTAGTAATAAAAATGGTAAATATAATAATAGCTTTTTTAACATAACAGTTCGTACCACACTTCTACAGTTTGTAAGCTATGTAAATAAACGCGTATTCGCTTACTATATTCTGGTACTCAATGTACCAAAGATGGAGGAACGAAAGTTGGGGTCTGCCGTGCCCGGATTCAAACTCACGATTTCTCAACTGCTGAATTGGTCTTTTCTGAATGCCCTTCTCATTGTACCATCCACCCTGACCAAAGAAGAGCGGGCAGAGTTTACAGAAAGGTATGTGCTGCGTGCCACATACAACAATCATTTTCATAGTTGTTTTCCTGAAAATCATGACCTCCTCGGCGGAGGCCGCATGTCCACATGTCACTATTTCATTTCTTTGGATGGTATAATGTCAGTGCTGAAATGGAAAAAATAGAAGTGCAGTTACCCTACACAAGAGTACCTACTTGCAAGTGCCTGCCCTCTCCAATTAAAAGTATTGCAACTCTGCTGAGAAGTGCATGCACCTTCCCTCTCAAAATAATAGAGTGTAGGGATTCATTATCTGACAGCCCCGGTCCATTTAAAGCTCTGGCAATGTAAAGGAGATTAAATTCCTCCCTATCCCTTCCAATGATCTCCGCAATAGTTCGCCCTTCGCGCAGCGGTGTTCATTCGAGCACTGAGTGTACGCAGTGGCTGCTCCTGAAAACGTTATGGAATTGGATGAGCTCTGATTGACGGACCTATTAAAGCAAACAGAGTTGGCGAAGAAACGTTGTCAAGTGTATCAGATACGCACTTCATCGGTTCCGCAAAGGCCTGCTTCTTTCACTCATCGGGACAGAGGCATCATGGTCCTACAAGCGAGGAACCACTCTCCACGAGACACAGACTGAGACATTATTCTAAATACATTGGGAAAAAAAACGGACAAGTCATTAATCATTCCGAGTGCTGTTGTACATAGTTCTGGATACGAAACAGCTGCCCTGCCGAGGGTTCGGGCCTCCTGTTTCACAGCTGTGAAGCTCCATTTACCAGCATATGTGCCATGGAGGCCGCTGCAGCCCGAGCCACTGAATTTCTTGACATCATTTTTACCAGTGGTAGGAAGGAAAGACAAACAAAGCATTATCGAGGTACAATTCCAGGATATGCAATTTGGCATCTGGCTTCTTTCCGCTGTCATTCCATTTCTCAGCATGCTTTAAATGTCAGCCGGATAAAAATGCAAGCAATTTATTTAGCTATTTATTTGTAAGCAGCAAAAACATTTTGATGGAAAATGTTGTGTAGTTGTATGCCAGAAAAATGTACAAAAAATATCTGATATTAATATAGTGCCCTAAGTATTATTTTTAAAAAATATTGTCCCATTACGTGTAGATTTTAATGAATTAAGCGGCATATTATCAAGAACGGCGATAAAGTTATTGCCGCTTTAGCAAAGCGGCGATTATGGGCTTCATACTATGCCCTTGTAAATTCCCATAGCAGACCAGGTTAACACCAGAACCTGGCCTGCTATGGGAATTTCCAAGGACATATTATCAAGCCCATCATCGCTGCTTTAGCGGCAGTTTCCTGCCGCTAAAGCGGCGATAATTTTATCTCAGTTCTTGATAATATGCCCCTAAATTCAAAGGGCGACAATTTTTAAGAGACAATATTTATGTCAGAAAATATTCTGCCTAAGCGATGTCCCATTGTGCTGTTCATCTCACCAATGACAGTACTAGGTTGTGTGTGTTCAGGAGTGGCTCATGCACGTAAAAGCGATGAGGCGGGGTAAGTTGGTCTCCCGTCACCCCGCCCCACTGCCCCACCACGAGGCGGCAGACCCGAGAGCAGAGGACGGCCCGGGACCAGGGTTCGATTCCCGGCGCGGCAGGTTTCTGGACCAGGGTCAGCGGACTCGATAATTCTCTCGCCTCGGTGCCCACTCTGATCAGCGATCACACTCGGCAACTCTGGGCATAAGCTTGCCTCATCTTCACTAACGGCCCCACCAGACCGCCGGGGATGCCTGGTCTCACCCTGGAGATACCCATTAAGGGACCATCTCTCAGGGAAGCCAGGAAGGGTTTCGCAGCGGTCGAAGCGCCTTGGGACCCTACGGGTAAGTAGTGCGCTATATAAATGCCTATACATACATACATATACATACATACATACATACCTGCACCGGCCGCTCTTGTGTGTGTGTTGGATTGTTTCCACAGAGGGTGATGGTGGCATTTAATTGGTGATAGAGAGTGGCAATGTACAGATCTGATTGATGAAGGCAAACAAGACAAGTAACAGAAAACCACTAGCTATATACAAAAGTAAATTGTACTTACTGAACAGCATGTCATATGGAAATGATTTAAGGAGCTGATCTAACTTCCAGGAGTGAGTTACATCAGCATCATACTCAAGCCAGGTTTTCAGGATACCCACATATGATACATTTACAAGTAATGAATCTGCAGTCAGAGAGGACCTTCAGCTTTAAACTATATCTATAACAGTAATTAAAAAGACCTCCTCGACTCGTTGTGGCCATGCAGCGAGCCTTGCATATTGCTTCTTCTTGCCAGATCACCTAACAAAATAAATAAAGTAATGGAGCAGTTCATTTAAAAAAGTGGATCATGAACTTTTTCCAGCACTATCCGTGGAAAGCCACCTTCCTTCAGGAAGTCCTAACAATACAAAAGCAGTAGTGGATTCCAGGGGGTAGTGCTGTATCCTGTAACTGTACACTCTCAGAGCAATGGGTCAGTGAGAGAGGACTTGTAAGGATGATCTAGAAATATAAGCATAGAGCAGAAGGAGCCTACAGGGAGTAGGGTTCTTTAGCTCTCATCTAGTCATCCTATTCTTTTAGCAACCCTTAGTACATGCCTGTTGCACCCCCTTGGGACTGTATGTAATATTGTCCCTGAGCTTGCCCTTTTCAAGGTAATGACATTCAGTAAAATCCATGTGTAGAGAGAAAGATGAGAGGCAATACAATTGATACGGGATGTTCCAACGTTCAATAATGGTTCTTTCTTTCACTGGGTTCTTGTGTCCGCAGAAAGATTCTTTATTTATTGAATCTCTTCGACAAGTAGGCAGCACTTCCCAGCCCTTTAAACACAGGCAGCTGCGTGTGGACGCACATTAAAATGATAGAAATAAACCACAGACTCGGAATCGCTTGATATGATAAGCATAACATTGTTTGATCTATATTTTAACTCTATTACCGAAGGGTACTATAGTGAAACACTTGAACTTGCGAAAATACAGCAGTGACCAAGGAACGGTACAAGTACAGTTTCATGCTGGCGTTTCCCACCTGGACTTTTTGGATAGTGCTTACTAAATATATTGCCGTAAAGAAGACCTTTCTAGGGTGAAACGCGTTGGCTGTGTCTACGTGTCAAAGGGGCATATTAACAACAACTAGCAATAATTATCGCTATGTTGGCTTAGCGGCAATATTATTATCGCTGAGATCCGCCAATTTTTATTGCAGATAAATCTTGCTATTATCAAGGTTTATCTCAAAAGCGATAAAATTCGGCCGAAATGCATGAATATTGCTGAAAAGTCAGCGATATTCATGCATTACCGAGCTAATGCTCTTAGCCATGTTATCCACCTACCATTAGATAACATGGCTTAGAACTGCTCTGGGCAGGCGTTAGCTTTTGGAGATATTCGCGCTTAGCGCGAATATTTCCAAAAGTAGGTAATTAGAGACAGCGATGTTAGCAACTGTTTCCAGTCGCTAACATCTTGGCACGCCCACTTTGCATGTCATTAGCGATAATTATTGCTGACATGCAAAGTGGGCCCCAAGATGATCGCTATCTCCTACTAGCTGTCGCTAACTGGTGTTAGCGACAGCTAGGTAATAGGGCGATAAAATTATCGCCGCTTTAGCGGGAAAAATTCCTGCTAAAGTGGCGATAAGGCCCTTGGTAATATGCCCCTCAGTGAAAGAACTATTATTGAATTTGGGGCATTCCATATACATTTTATTGCCTAATCTTTCTGTGTAAACTGTATTTAATTTATGATGACCATCTGGCAGCTGGTCGTTTGAGGTGGGCAATATGTGAGTTGTAAAATGCATGGGTGACTAGACTGGGTGGTGCAGTTTCTTGAGCCTTGCTGCCAGTCTCTGCCTCGAAAATCCATGTGTAACTGCTCAACTACTGCAAGGGCCAGCGGTGATGGACTTGGCAGGACATGTTTATCTATCCAAACGAGTTGTTCTTGATGACAATATCAATTTTTAAATAGAATTTTTTACTCAGAGACTTCAAGCAATGGCTCCTGCTGAAATGGGTTCTTTCAAATATGGAGACTTTAGTAACTTTTTATCCTGCTTTGTATTTGCTTATGTACATAGCATATTAAGGATTCTTAGACAATGATTACAGTTGGACAACAAATCTCCTTGTGAAAGAGGACTTCAAACTGGGGAGAAAGCTTCCTTTAGGGGTCCAGAGCGGCATTCCTAGGGGTGAAAATACCTCAATAAGTACTTGTAAATGAAGACAGCCTAGAAGCCCGACATTGTTTATTTTTTTCATTTTCAGGCCACAACAGTGGTTAGTTCAGAGGTGCAGCTGCATTGAGGCCGAGGAGTGTGAGGGGCTCACAACATCACAATTTATGAGAGTAGTGTTTTAATGTCTATTTCAGTTTTCTTTATACATTTGCTCTTTTGTAAGTATGACGTGTGTGTGGATTATGAGCTACTGAAAAAGTGCCCCCTGAAATGTTCTCATAAACCCATTGAGATTACAAAGAACACCTAACACAGGTACTTGCTTTCTGTGATTTGAAGCTGGTAGAAACTGCAACAAATTGTGTGGGGAAATCCTACAAAAGGCCGTTTTTGTACTGTTAACTAGTGGCTTATTTATGAGAGCTCTGAGTCACTTTTGCACAAGCCAGGACTCTGAGTCAGAGTTATGAAGCGATGCAAAGCCGCCCTGCGTGGCTTTGGAAGGCCTCATAATGGCGAGTGAGGCAACGCATCGCAAGTCACTCTGTTGCCTTAACCTGTGCCCTTGAGGTTTTTCCATGGGCCCTGCAGTGGGTTTCCCACGCACCCTCCTCGGAATTTGACGCTGCCCCAGATTTACAAAATCATGTAAACCTGGGAAGCGCTGAATCTTTACGCCTCTTGAGGTGAGGCATAACGAGGAGAAATATCATTATTTCTCCTCGTTTTTTCCTCTGTCAATGTGAGCTGCATTCAGCGCACATTGAAAGAGGAAAACGCCTAAAACGCCCCTCAGGATTGTTTTTGTGCAGGAAAGTGCCCCATCCTGCACAGAAACAATCCTGCCTGCAACAGTCACAATGGCACCATGGTGTAAGGGGGCCTAGGCTGGCACTTGGTTGTCGAAACGGTGCCAGGGCAGAGGGAAAGAGGAGGAATGGACCGTGTTGCATAAATGCCGGGCATTTCTATCTTTTCACTTTGGCGTAGGGCAGCGCCGTTATTTGTGGCCCAAATGTTATCAGGGTCACTGTGCACACTTTTGAAATCAGATGCTTCACATTGTTTGCGATTATTTGCTTATACGACGCTAACATTAACCGTGTACAGATATCAGGCTTTCCTGGTATGGTAAACAAGCTCTTGCTCGCTCTGCTGGCTGTAGCCTTTGGACAGTAGAAGGAAAACAATTGCCTTTTCTTGAGCCCAGACTAAAATTAGCTTCCTTCTGCACAATGTTACTGAAAGGCGCACAGCTGCATCAGGAAACAAGCTCCGGGGATGACGTTTGGAAAGCCCCATAGAGGCCTGCCCAGAAAAACTTTACTTTGAATGCGTGCCAGACACAATAGTCTCACAGATAAGAATTATTTTTATTGCAGTACAATTACTGACTTGAGTCACGAGGCTGAGTCATGCACACTTACACCCACCGCCCTTTTCGTGAATTAATTAGAGACCTGTTGTCGACCCAGGTCTAGTGAGCTGGAGGCTGCCGGCAGCCAGCCGGCCTGTGAAAGGGAGCGAGCCGGGTCGGCGCTCGGGGGCTCAGCTGCAGCGGGAAACACCCATTACATCGATGTAAATACATCGCGGTGCTATCGCACCGCGAGTTTTACATCGCATGGTCCGTCACATCGCAGCCTTTTAGTGCGCAAGCGACAACTGCGCAATGGCATTAACATCGCATGCAATTACAACGCATGCGATGTTAAGATGCCATTACAACCAAACAGAAAATGCAGAACAGAAGAAAATGGGCTTTTCTGTGCTGCTTTTTATGAACTCGGACAATTTTTTTTCGACTCAGCAATAAATATACACAGTTTAAAAAACACAAGACAAGGTAAGATTAAGTAGAGAATAGACAAGCCAGATGTTGTAACGTTTTTCGAAGCTTATCTGCTATGATTACAAAATCGACATTTATACCTACCAACACACATGACTTTTCACCCTTTCAATTGCCTCTCACTCATTTATACTTTGAAGTATGCACCAATGAGGAGCATATCCTTTTTATATTAAAAACACTGAGATGTCTCTTTATTTCTAAGAAATATTGTATTTTACTTGCAATGCATGGATGGATTCAGAAATGTACACTCACGGAAACGGGCTAACATATATTTTAGAATTATACAAAAACGGAAACGCAACAAAATGCGCCTTTCCTAAAAACAGAACTGAAACGGGCTGAGACACAACTTTACAAACGGGCTAACATATATTTTAGGATTAAAACGGAAACGGGCTAACATAGATGGCTGGATGGATGCATGGATGCGGAGAAGCGTATGGGTGCATGGATGCATGGATAGGTGCTGGGTGGATGGCTGGATGGATGCATGAATGCGGAAAAGCCACGCAGCGCTACATTACATTTTTATGTATTCACAGCCTAGATATGTTATAATGGCGCAGATGTCAGATTTCAAAAAACAGTCGCTATCACTACTGGGTTGGATGGATGGATGAATGTGTGGCGGATGTCAGGGTGGATGGATGCATGAATGAAGGATGGGTGGAAGGATGTGTGTGTGGTGAGTGGGTGGGTGGATGGATGGATGAATGGATGGCGGATGGATGGATGAATGGATGAATGGATGGATGCATGGATGGGTGGATGGATGAATGGATGGCAGTATAGATGGATGCATGGATAGGTGCTGGGTGGATGGCTGGATGGAAGCATGGATGCGGAACAGTGAGCCTGTAAGTGTCCATTTATGAATGATGATTCGGACACAATGCTTTTTGCAAAGTTACGTGGGAGCATCAATATTCATCTTAGTCTTTTGCGCAATTGCATGCGTTTGGAAGATTCTTTTTTAAATATCGGAATGCTTTGATGTGCCTCACTTTGTGAGGGTTTCTGGACACTATTTTCCCCTTAAAAATAAGAAATTTAATACACTCGGAAGAGGCGAGCGTGTGCTGCCTGTTGTGTTTGGCGCAGGTTGCAAAAGGCTCTTTCATGACAGTCCTCACTAGCCCCCCAAAAAAGGAGAGAGGAAAAAGATATTGTTGGGGGCATAATTAAGCTGTCTCCACCTCCCCCTCTTCTGTTTCCTCGCTCTTCAATATTGAATGTTTTTTCATAGCTGTAAGGAGGAAGTACTGGATCATATATTTTCCTACTTGTGCGTGGAGTGTTCATTTCTAAAGTATGTGTGTTTTTCAACCTCTAGTATGCATATTTTTTTTTGTTTTATGGAAGAGGAGTGTGGTGGAGATGTGCAAGACGCGCTCAGTAGCTTTTCCCTGGGTAGTGTGCACTTCTCACTGAAAGTCTCCCTTACTTGACACCCGCTTTATGGGGAACGGTGGAAAGTCGGTCTGGGGTCTGTTATCTGTCTTTTTCCGCGTTCTTCTGATTAATGTATTTTCCTCCAAAACCGGAAGATAACAGAATCCGCTTTTGCCCGCGCGTGTCAAAATTCTTATTGTGAAATTTCACACTTTCTATCTACATTTGCGCCTGCTTTCATGTCACTTAAGCGCTTGTTCTTTTATACAGTATATTTTGTTTTAGGGCAGTGTAACGGGATGCAGTCATTATGATCATTAGATCCTTTCATAGCTGCATGCGACCCAGCTTTTGGCTGCAAAGATTTTAACGTGTGGGCTCAAACATCGCGTTGTCATGTCGCGCGATGTAAAGTCGCCGATGTGACACGCTTACCAATTACATGCCCGCATTTGCGACGCAACAACGTGCGATGTCAAAATTGCCGATGTGACTGCCGTTGCGATGTGATTGCCGCGATGACAACTCCCGCGCTATCTTTGTTTCCGATGGATCGTCATACAACCAGCTGCAGCACTGTTGGCAGGAATTCAGTCTTAGACCCGTTTCAGGGCACGAGTTACGGCCGCAACAGGAGTGCTTTGTGGCGGCCATGACTTCACCAGGGCAGGGTAATATGCTTTGCTTGACAATTGGCACGTGCGGTAGTTCCACCTGCTGCGGTCACTAGCAACAGGCCGAAGTGAGGCCGCTCTGAACGTTGGGAATGTTGGAAGCACAAATCAGTGTTTTTTTAAAGAGTGAGATAAGCGTTAGCTGCTGGATTGCTGAACCAGGAACAGTTCTGCCAAGCACAATGCGGGTGCTTTATGCTTGAGTGAGTGTGAAAAGGAGCCCAGGGGCAGGGCAGCAAGGGCGGGTCGGGAACCAGAACCCTAACCATACATCTAGTTCGCTGTAGAAAATGTTGTTTTAATGATTCGGGTATGTTTGTTTTCAGAAAACCAAACTTATCATAGAACAGCCTGTGAATGAATAAAGGCCCCGCCTTTGTCTCTCCTCCTCTGTCACCAAGTGCGGGGACACTTGGTAACCGTGTTTAACTCGATTTTCCAGACAATTAATAGTGGCGGTGTTTACACTGTGTTCTTCTCTCAGGGCGGGCCTGTGGCTGCAATGGAAAGACTAGCAGAAAGCTACTAGAGGCATTTTGCATTGCACTAACTCACTTTTAAAATGTCTGTGGGATTTTGCGTCATTTTTCTTGCAAGTGAGCATATGGTGCTGCCTTTTCTTCTCATTCACCCCAACAGCCACTGAGGACTGTATGCCCAATACCTCCTCCTTTCCAACTGCATGTGCTGCTGATGTTCCAGTTAGATGCTCATCAGGTATCACAAGTCATGGCCTAGAGGCGTTTCCATCTTGGATGGTGTCCCTCCTACCAAGGGCAGTGCACAACATCGAACAGTCTGTCAATCAACAACAGTCAAACCTCTACCATTGAGTCTTTTGTTACAGAAAAAGGGGCACAGAGTGCTCATTAGGGATTTCCAGATGATCAAATATGATGATGTTTGCATTTTGTTTTTTAGTCTTCCTAGGTAAGGATTGTGCACCTATTGTGCATCACAAGCCTTAGCCTGCAGGCTTTTCAGCAAAGATAATGAGTCTCTCCTTGTGATAGTGGCTTCCATCGTTAAATGTTGAGCAATGACGCAACTTACAGCATCCTGTAAATCAACAAAGACAGAATATGCACCTTCCTCCTTCTGGTACCAATATGCAGGGACACAATTAACCTCATAGCTGCTATTAAACATTTCTCCCCAGTGCTGCGCTGTCCATTAGAACTAGTGCTGAATGGACGTTCAATGGTCGTGCGCAGCACTGGGGAGGTAGTGCTGCCGTCGGCCAATGCACCGAGGCAGCACTTAAGGGGTTAACAGTGTTGGCTATGAATTTCCAGACAATTTTTAATGCGATGATGGTTGATCTGTGAGTTTTCTCTCCTCCAAGGCTGATAAACGAAATCAAGCAAAGGAGTATTATGAAGTCTGTAGATGGATTTCATAATGTTTTTGCGCACTTTAAAATTGCTTATGGTATTTCTGGCCATTTTCCTCGTGATAGTATATACAGGATTGCTTTCTCTTCTGCAGGTACTATGCTTTGATTAGCTTCCCTTCAGTCACACTTTCTCCCTTTCCACTACACAACCTGCTTGTGCTCAGACTGGGCACCCACCATGCCTCGCAAGCCTTGAAATGCAAGATCTTCCACCACCCATCATCTACCCAACCCTACTTAATCTCTGTTTCCAGGATGCCCAACCTTTGGGTCCAGATAAAGGAGTGTGAGGGCTAAGAGCATCTCACAGTTGCTTCATTGCTGCTTGGGCCTAATAGGGCCTTTAGAGTGCTTTGGGTACAACACCCTGCCTTCCCCGACCCCTACCACACCAAAACCATTAATAGATGGGTCCTCGGTTGCTTCTGGCTGCCTTTCCAAGTAGTACTCCTTTGGTGGTTTAACAGAGCTTCTAATAGGTAGGTCATCTGTCACTCCAAGGGCGACTAATATAATACTCTGATGCTGGTATACCAACACCTCCAATTGGTGGGTCCATTGCCTCTTTTAGGTAAACTACCCGTAATATGTTCTCGACAATTTAATAGGGCATTCATTAGGTGGATTTTACATTGCACTTTGGTGCTTCTCAAACTTTTTAGAACCACAACCCACTTTTTAACATGATGAACGTTTGCGACCCACCTAGCTTTAATGAACGAGGCTGGCGATGTTTTAATGTATCACAACCAATGTGTGGAGGTGTATGGTCATTTTTAGACCGCATATTTTCAATTGAAATGGTCACTAAAGTTGAACAGGCGGACAGTTTTACTGATAAAATTATATTGGACACAAATGATAATGTGTGGAAATCGAGTTTCAGTGATATGTGTGCATCACCAAGTATAGTATCTTGGTTTGTTCTGATCCTATTAAAATCATTGTTTGTATCAAACTTCAGAATTAAAAACAAAAATGCTTCTTTTTTGCTTTCCTAACTGATGAATGTGTACAGGTCATTTGCATATTTTTACAGTTTGTTGTGTGTTTCAAAAAATGCCATGCAGCTTTTCTATTCACACTTCATGTACTCCAGCAAGATTGTGACATAATTCATTTTACTTTTCTTTTTCTGACTTCAAAGAGAGAGGAGTTTGTAAACACCAGTGCTATGTTGAAAAAGCAGCAGAAGAAAGAAGACATATCCTGACATTTGGCCTTGGTCTTTGAAGTGCAGTAAATGTGTCAAGATAATAACTGAATTCAAAGGCATCCTAATTTATTGTCTGAACTTTCACAAACAAGGAAAAATGTATTTGCTGCAGCCACTAGTGAGTGATTTGCAAATCACAGTTTGGGAAACACCGCCCTATACTATTCTCTTGCTGGTTGAACAGTGCGTTCAATGGGCAGGTCCTTTGTTACTTCTATGTGGACTCCTTTTAGTACTCGTGTGGTGCTTTAACAGTGCCTCTGAGGGTTTGGGTCTTTTAGTGCTAATGAATAGGCAGCTTGTAATCCAGTAGATCCTGCTGATGCACATCAACAGCATGCTGTTTGATGCTGTCTACCCAATGCTTGATACCTGCATATGTGACAGGATCAATTCTCACACTCTCTTCATTACATCATATGCCTATGGGCAGTGACATTAGGTGCATGAGATACACTGTCCTTCCATCACATCATTGAAAAGTCATGCACCTCACCCAACAAGTCCCATATAGTACATACAACACTCAACACACCTTCAACTTTGCATTCTGAGGTGCACCACATAATTTCTGCAAAGGAAATTAGACGAGTTGTGCACTGAGTTTACTTATGATGTCCCTTCTTGTGGCATTTATACCATGTAACTAGCTAGGGTTTGTGTTAGGGAATTTACTTTCCTGCATTCTCCCTTGTGTTCCTTATTAACAACCCAGTTCCCCTTTTGCTGCTCTAGATATTCTCTTCAAGTTTGAGACTTTTTTGCTAGTAATTCTTCTCCCCCTTTGGGTTCAAACTATGCAGCTCCAGCCCTCGTTAACCCTGTTAGCTAATCACTTGTCAGCCAACACTTAACATTCAGAAGTGTATTGCCCGAGTGTGGCAGAGCACTCCTCCTTGAGTCACTCTATTACAATCAATTGGTTGAGGGCATGAAAACTATGCACTCCCATCTATATCAACCACTAAGTTATGCAACACTTCAAGCGTTTAGGTCTCAAACAGAACACCATCTCCTCTCATGTTTGCCTGGAATCTCTGAAGGAGAGTATACTGGTCTCAGCTCAAAGTGCTTGATAGAGCTTTTTTCATTCCCTCATAGATCCTATTGTGAGCCATTGGCATTCTCACAATGACAGCCACCCCTTCCATAAGCAGGTGACTGTGGAGAGCTTTTGCTTTGGAAACCTCATTTAATCTCTCTGCTTCTAACAAACAAGTGATTCCAAAACTCAAAAACCAACCTAAAATGTCAGAACCTGCCATGCAATTATGCATAAGTTATTTTTTGAATTAGCCAGTGAGTCCCTCAGAGTTAGAGGGATGGTAGTACCTTTCTTCGAGCTTGAATTTCCACTCCAACCAAGCTTCTCCTTTTCTAAAGACTAAGCACTCTTTAACATCCTTTATAATATATGTCACTCTTTTCCTTTAGCTTGCCTTTCGATCTCCTTTATCTGCTCCTCTAGTTCCCTTTATGTGCCTTCCTCTTGGGCTCATTACCTGCTCCTCTAGTTCCCTTTCTCTGCCTCCATCTTGGGCTCATTCTTTCTGTTTCTACCTCCTCCTATCCTCTTGCTACTGGTGATATAGTCTCAACTTCTCACTTACAAACCCGTTAAATGTCTCTTTTTCCTCAGCCTTAGCTGTCTGCAGTACCAGCTGCAAAGTCAAGGCTTCAGTCAGACGCGACCAACAAATGAGATTACTCCAAGAGTCAATGATAGGGGTATCATTGACACTGGAGATGTGGGGTTGTTTTAGGAATAATCTAGAAAGCAATCTTGGTGGCGCACATGGGGTGTTTCTAGGGAAAACCTGGACCAAGCCTCACACCACAGCTCCCCCTCCCTGGCCTCTTTCCAATGAACACTCTCAAGAGTCCATTACAGCTTTCTAGCAATTACCCAGTCAGTCATTTCAATGTGCAGACAATATTATAAGAGAACTGAACATATTACTCTATTTGTAATAGTTGCAACTGGAGTCTACAGATCTCACACCATTTGCTGCAAACTGTCAAGGCTCATTCGACCACCACAAGACAAGTTTGGTTTACAGGACTACAACCATGGTGGTTATGGTATTTTGCCACTGTTGTTAAAGGGACCTGACCTACTAAGGCACTGCAAACTGATCAACGAGTACAACCTTTCAGTACTTAACCCTTAGGGTAGAGGGTCAAAAAGTCAAAGATTTGGACTTCTTGGCCTTCTGATATGCTTGGTCCCTAATGTCCAGCCCCACCAAAACATGACCAAAACATGCCCAACCAACTTTAGAAAGCTGCCCAATCTTACCGCTTAACATATCGATGATATTGGGATCCTAACCCCAGCCCCACTATTTCACTCTTCCAAAGTCTATTGAACGAGGTCTCCCTCTACACTAAAAATCCAGTGTGCTTCACAAGACTAAGGGGGAATGCGAGACACCCATCTTTATCCTAGCAATGTTGTCTAGGTCATTCCAATCAACTACTGTCCAATATCAGCCTTCAACATGATGGTGACACCAGTTGCCCCCAGCTTCCCTCCATCGCCTCTTTCCAGATCTGGTACCAAAGCTTTTAAGATCAATTACCCCCTGAATCTTTCCAGGTACCCAATTAAAAACCTAAAACACAGGACATTGAGAGACTTTCAGGAAACCCTCTTCCCGGACCAATCCCATTGCCAATGCAAAGGCACCCTCAAAACAGACCTCTTCCCTTTGCATACAACACTGGCTTTTAGATCTAACCCTTAATGATTTTCTCCCATTCTCCTGTCTCTCTAACATCCCTTTTGACACAAATACAAATGCTTTCCCCCCTCTGGCCTCTCGGGTAACCTTTCTACAGCAACAGGATAATCATGTTCCAAGGCAATGACATAGTCCTTGCCACAATCAACTTTATTTATCTCGCACTCAAGCTCTCTGACAATCCTCCATGCATCAAATAAGTGAATTCGTGCACAAGCAATTTGCAAAAAGAATGTTCAACGTTGTAGCGTGCGTCTTGAGGTATCACTCTCTAGACCATAGAGTGAGTACTAAACATCAATCTATGCCGTACTTGATCCTCAAGGGCGGCCCTCAAGGCACTGCAAAACTGTGCATAAGCGCTTAAATCATTGAAAACTAAATGTTCTTAGATAGTTTGCAAAGCTTTCCTTCAGCTTTATTATCCAAATTTTTAGTTAATAATGTTCATATCATATATTCGTTTTTTGTTCATCAAAAACAAGTTAATCCATTGAAACAAAGCAGTATTCCAACAAGTTCCCAATGTATTTAGTGCGTCTAGCGCACTTCATCAGGGGAATCTGAAAGTGAAAATAACTAGTGGTTAGGATACATGTCCCCGTCATTCCATCTAACAACATGTAAAAATTATACAGTATCAAACGAAATTCTATCGCAGCTTAACATTGGCAAATTAAGATAGTGCCATGATTCCATATAGCAGGAAAATTCAGTCACATGAGAAAATTCAATAAAACAAAAAAATACCAAAAAAGAAAAAATCGAGTACATATTATGCTATCTTATAACTGTATGTAAACATTGCTGCATGGTCATGAGGTGATATATATGAATTACATGCAAGTATTCCCAATTGCAACCAAAATACAAATGTGTTTAACTGAGGGAGATTTGAAACGTCTTATAAATACTCGTGATACCTCTGAGCAGCTAGTTGTGAAATGCGAGGGTGTGTGCCCAGTTAAACACCAAATGGGTTGAACTTTGAAGTTCTTAGATTAGTTGCACAGTGCTCAGTGTTGCTGCGAAAGGTCTGAGATACCCTGTGCCATTACGTTTAGCTGAATACAGCTTGCCAAATATACTGCTATCCTGCTTTCTCGTGGCAGAGTGTACAGCTTACCTCTTATCTCTGCTTATTCGAAATTATGCGTTTCCAAACGCCGACATTGTGAAAAGCCGGTGCTTCTCAGAGACGGCGTATCAGATGTGTTTCAGAGACTTAGAAAACAGACTGCTGTGCGTTCCAAAAGTATGGACGCCATCTTGGAAAGTGTTTAAACATACCGAGTGTGTTAGTGAAACCCAGAGGGAAATACGAAGTGGAGGAAATGTTATTAAAGTAAAATAAGTTAAAAATAGGTGCCAGGGATAGTACCCAAAATGAGTGATGAAAAATAAAGGTGAAATGCAAGTCATAGAATGAAAATGATAAAAGCAAAAGTCTTATGTGGTAAATGACCATGGACTAGTAACACAATGTTTATAGGTAACAAGCAAATTCCAAATGGTCGTTGAGTCCATGCGGTTTCATGGAATTTAAAATATAAATCCATGAATTTTCTCTTTGTAGAAGCATTTTGTTGTTGTTGATGCCTGGCAATTTTTTGACCACTTCAAGGATGGTAAATCTTAGTTGTGCTACGCTGTGATGTCACTCTTGAAAATGTGCAGCAACGGTAGTTTTGATGTTGGTTGTTCCTATGTTGCTTTTGTGCTCTAATATGCGTGTCTTAATTTTCCGTATAGTTTTACCCACATACCAGTCCACATGGGCATTTAAGCAGGTATATTACGTTCGCTGTGTCACAGGACACATTGACTTTCAATTTGATGGAATGGCCTTTCATGGGGTGGGTGATACTAGCCCCTAATATCAGATTATTGCAATTGCTGCAATTGTGGCAAGGTACAGTGCCTTTGTATACAACATTCTCTGGCATGTTAGTGGGTTTAATCATCTCTTGGATATTTTTACTACGAGTATATCCGAAAACCGGTTCAGCCATAAATATCCCATTGAAGTCAGGTTTACTTCTTAAGATGTCCCAATGTTTTTTTATAACTTTTTTGAATGAATGACTCAAGGTAGAAAATTTAGAAACCACTACTGTTCTTTTTTGTATAGGTTTGGTGGATGGTTTTCACAAGTCTGCTCTCGTGCGTTCTGTACATCTTTGTTGTGCTTGAACCAATACGTGTGCCGGATAGCCACGCTGGGTAAATCTCTTAACCATGTTCTCTAACTGAATAGGTACTTCGTTTGGATTTGAAACAATTCTTTTCACCCTGTACAGTTGTGAAACTGGTAAGTTATTTTTCAAGGATTGTTGATGGAAACTTCTGTAATGGAGCAGATTGTTACGATCTGTTTCTTTTGTGTATAGGTTGGTTTCAATTCTAGAACCTTTCCTTGTCAGTTGTACATCCAGGTAAGCAATGGTGGTATCATCAATGGTGTAGGTGAATTGTATTATTTCATTTATGCGGTTGAGCTGTTCTAGTGCGATGAGTAAATCAGATTTTATTCCTTGCCATATGGCGAAAATGTCGTCAATGTAACGTAAAAAAACTAGTCCATGTTCTTGCCATGTTTGTTGACTCAAAATGTTTTTCGTCTCAAAGACGTTCATGAAGGTATTAGCGTAGGCTGGGGCAGCACAATTGCCCATTGATGTTCCTGTTAGTTGGAGATAATACTTGTTATCCCACTCAAAGTAGCTTTGATAAAGGGTATATGTCAATAATTCCATAAGGAAAATTTGGAAACTGGTGTCCAGGTCAGAGTTCAATAGTGTCTGTTCGACGGCGTCAATACCCAAATCATGGGGTATAGAGTGTATAATGATTTGATGTCAATTGTGCATAACCAGATGTCTTGATTGTCAGGAAGAAGGATTTGATCAATTTTATTGAGAAAATCGGTGGTATCTTTCACATAAGTGTTGGCTTTGACCACAAACGGCTGTAAGTGAGTGTCCAAAAATTTCCCAATGGGTTCATGCAAGCTTCCATTGGTGGTAACAATGGGTCTCAGTGGAGGGTTGGTTAAGTTTGTGTGGACTTTGGGAAGCATATATAGGGATGGTACCCTAGGATGGTCCGTGGTGAGAAATCTTTTGGTTCTTTCAGTAATCGTGCCTGCATCACGAGCTTTCATCAATAGTTGTTGAAGCAACTGCTGGAATGATTCAGTTGGGTCATGCCCCAGTAGTAGATAGGTATTGGTATCATTGACATGTTCTGAAACTTTCTGGTTATAAAATTCCGCATCCATTATAACCAGGGAATCTCCTTTGTCTGCTCTTTGGCAAATTATGTTAGAGTTTGATGCTAGTTTTTGAAGAATGTTCTTTTCTTTTTTAGACATGTTGAGAAACTTGGAGCGTTTTTTGAAATTGAATTTTCCAATGTCATTCTTAACTAGAGTTTCAAACAGATCTAAAGATTTGTGGCTTAGAGGAGCTTGAAAGGTGCTTGTGGGCCTTAATTCTTTCAATTCAGTGTCTTTCTCTTTTTCTCCCGGTTGAACAATATTCTCAAAAAAATGTCGAAGTCTGAGATTGCGCATCACTTTGAAAACGCTAATGTCCAATTCTAATTGGTTTGTGGGATGTGTAGGGACATATGATGTTCCTTTTTGTAGCGTTTATATCTCCAGCGTAGATAAACTATATTTCGAAATGTTAATGACTAGAGAATGTTCATCTAGTTCTTCTTCCCTTTCTTTTTGGGAGCTGGAATCGTGGGTGGTGACGATGTTGGTGGAGCTGTGCCTTTTGCCCCTCCTGGGTTGCTGGTTATGCTTGGCCTGCCTCTAAAAAAGGCACCGTTGTAGAGCGGGTGTTGGGAATTGATGTGGACGGTTGTTCTTTGGATGTGCTCTGATCAGTTGGAGTTTGTTTCCTTAGATTTTGTGTAGATGGTCTTCTGCCTTCGCCTTCTGAAGATGATGTTTCAGTTTCCGATGCGTTGGTTTGTGGTTTGTTTTGGCGTCTGCGGGCATAGACCTCCGCCCAAGAATAGACTTCCCCCATTTTGTAGTCTATAGTATCTCTTCTGTATTTGCGAATCTTCCGCTCATTTATTTCTTCTGTGTATTTGTTGAGTTGTATTTGTGTGTCCTCAAGTATCTTTAGCCATTCATCTTTGTCTAGCATTTCTTGAAGTTCAGATTTAATAATTGTGATGCCTTTTTGTAATTCCTCGAGTACTCTAGAAAGTTCCTCAATTATCAGGAGGATGAGGTCTAGCGAACACTTGTTCAATATATTGTACCAACGTTCAACAAACGGGATTATTTTTGCAGAGAAGCGGCTTCAACAGGACTCTCAGGCCTCTTGGAATTCGCTAAACTCGGTGATATTTAATGAGGGTGCTGGCATGCAGCCTCTGATTAATTTCTCGTTTGATCAAATATAACAGTTGTCGTATGTTGTTCTCTTTGTTTTTCTTATTGGGTAACGGGGTTGTATCCTCTTGGATAAGTGCATAAATCTTGGATATATCTTCTTCTACGAAAGCAAACGTTTCTGCTCTGGTTTCCGTAAGTCTGGTGATTTCATCATAGGATGACATCCTGTTGGATGAGATTCATGCTGTGCTACGGTTTCTTTCAAGCAGTCCAGGAATCAAGAATCAATTAAGTGAATTTGTGCACAAGCAATTTGCAAAAAGAATGTTCAACGTTGTAGCGTGCGTCTTGAGGTATCACTCTCTAGACCATAGAGTGTGTACTAAACATCAATTTATGGCGTCCTTGATCCTCAAAGGCGGACCTCAAGGCACTGCAAAACTGCGCATAAGCGCTTAAGTCATTGAAAACCAAATGTTCTTAGATAGTTTGCAAAGCTTTCCTTCAGCTTTATTATCCACATTTTTAGTTAATAATGTTCATATCATATATTCGTTTTTTGTTCATCAAAAACAAGTTAATCCATTGAAACAAAGCAGTATTCCAACAAGTTCCCAATGCATTTCGTGCGTCTAGCGCACTTCATCAGGGGAATCTGAAAGTGAAAATAACTAGTGGTTAGGATACATGTCCCCGTCATTCCATCTAACAACATGTAAAAATTATACAGTATCAAACGAAATTCTATCGCAGCTTAACATTGGCAAATTAAGATAGTGCCATGATTCCATATAGCAGGAAAATTCAGTCACATGAGAAAATTCGATAAAACAAAAAAATACCAAAAAACAAAAAATCGAGTACATATTATGCTATCTTATAACTGTATGTAAACATTGCTGCATGGTCATGAGGTGATATATATGAATTACATGCAAGTATACCCAATTGCAACCAAAATACAAATGTGTTTAACTGAGGGAGATTTGAAACGTCTTATAAATACTCGTGATACCTCTGAGCAGCAAATCCTCCATGCATCCCTTCTCCATTCTTCCCTAACACCCTCACCTATTCCCCTCCCCTTCTGATCCACCCAGACAAACACTCTTAACCCAGGCTCACCTGCAATCCAATTTGTCCCCCACTACTCATAGTTCTCTTCCAGCTCCACCCACAGACTATCTCCACACTGTTCCTATCGACCCTCCAACACACCATTATCTCCCCCTCCTGTGGCCCCTACACCATTTTCTCTGCCCCACAGTCTGCCCAAAATGCTCCACCTTCCTCCCCAACTTTATCTATAAGATAACTACAACCCACGCCTCCCCCAACCATAATTGATTAGAATAATTGGTCTCCATTCAACCAGCTCTTTTCCTCATTCTCATACCTCTCTTGAAGAATGGACATCCTCACATCGGCTCTATTCTATCTAAGTGACTCTCTGTCCTTTTGCTCCTGCTCTCTCCATCAAACCCTAGGGACCTTCCCGCCCAACCTTCCTGCATACCGAGAGACAGCCGTCTACCCAGACCCAAATAGCCTCAATCTCCTCTCGACAAACTCAGAACTATAATATCTCTTAGAGAGTTACGCAGCTTCAAATTCCGCCACACCCTCTCTCTTCCCGTAATGGGTTGCCCGATTTCCGGTGCAGAGCAGGAATATCGAGGAGAAATATCGTGGGACCTAAATATCGCCGCAAAAATATTGTGGGGAAGAAATATCGACAACAAAAATATAGTTGACAAGAATATCGACTGACAGGTAAGTAATATCAATTACAAAAATATCGTTGAATTAAATATCGTTTACAAAAATAAGGTTTACAAAAATATTGGTTTATTAATAATGTTATGTATTTTAGTGTTTTTAATGAGAATTGTTTTTCATTTTATTATATGTTTTAGAATTTTACTAGTTATTCATTTGTTTAATTCTGAGTTTTTAGTTCTGTAGCGGGTTGTGGGTTTATAGTGGAATAGGGTGGGAAGTAATTTAATTATATAGATACAAATAATAATTTATGGTTGTTAATTTTGGTTTTTTTAATTAGAATATTGCATTTTTAGCTCCGTAGCGGAAGCGGATTGTGGGTTTATATGGCAACAGGGTGGGAAGTAATTTAATTATATAAAATGTATTGAATAATTACAGTGTTGATTAATTAATTAATAATAGTTTAATATTTAGTAGTTAATTAATTTCAATTAGTCAATTATTAATTAATTATGTTAATTGTTTAATAAATTGTAGGTGTATGTTGTGGTGTTTATATGTGTAAATGGTGTGAAGGGTGGTAAGTAATTACATTTTAATTGATTAATTATTAAATAGGTTTAAAATTATTTACCATTAATTAATTAGTCATCAATAATTGTAATTGTGTAATACATTTTGGGGGGGGTGTTGTGATGATTATATGTGTAAATGATGTGAAGGGTGGTAACTAAATTTTAATTGAATAATTATTAAATATTTTAAAATGGATTACCATTAATTAATTATTAATTGCAATTGTGTAATTAATTTTAGGTGTGTGCTGTGGTGCTTATATGTGTAAATGGTGTGAAAGGTGGTAAGTAATTACATTTTAAGTGATTAATTATTAAATAATAATGAATTAATGTTTATGAATTAATTATTAATTATTAAATTTAATTGTGAAATTAGTTTTAGGTGTGTGTTGTGGATATTATAGTGTTAAATAATGTGTAAATATTATTTTTATTATCTTTGTTAATAATAATATATTTAAATTTATATATTAATTATGTTAATATTGGAAATTAAATGTAATAAAAATGGTGATGGTTTTGGTTTTTATTGTTTTGTGATCCAGTGCTTTCCCTACTGTTCACTCACTGGAGTGGGAATAGTATTTTTTACTCCTATGCTATCCATCGCTTCCCCTACTGTTGCCCTCATTGGAGTTGGAATAGTAATATTTGCACCTCCACTCTCTAGTGCTTTCCCTACTGTTGCACTCACAGGAGTGGAAATGGTAATTTTTACCTCTACATTATCCAACACTTTCCCTATTGTTGCACTCATTGGATTTGGAATAGTAATTTGTATCCCTCCTCTCTCCAGCGCTTTCCCTACTGTTGCACTCACTGGAGTGGGAATAGTAAATTTTACCCCGTCGCTATCCAGCACTTTCCCTACTGTTGCACTCATTGGAGTGGGAATAGCAATTTTTACCCCTAGGCTATCCAGCGCTTTCCCTACTGTTGCACTCACTGGAGTGGGAATAGTAAATGTTACCCCTCCGCTATCCAGCGCTTTCCCTACTGTTGCACTCATTGGAGTGGAATAGTCCTTTTTACCCCTACGCTATCCAGCGCTTTCCCTACTGTTGCATTCACTGGAGTGGGAATAGTAAATGCTACCCCTCAGCTATCCAGGGCTTTCCCTACTATTGCACTCATTGGAGTGTGAATAGTAATTTTTACCCCTACGCTATCCAGTGCTTTTCCTACTGTTGCACTCAATGGAGTGGGAATAGTAAATTTTACTCTTCCGCCATCCAGCGCTTTCCCTACTGTTGCATTCATTGGAGTGGGAACAGTAATTTTTACCCCCCTCGCTATACAACATTTTAACTACTAATGTCTTAATCTTTTTATTAAATGTATGTATTTTTTTAAATAGTTTAATGTGTTAATTAAATATAGAATATTTTATTTTATTTTAAATTATTAAAGTATGTGTTTATTTTATTTTTATATAATTAAAAAGTTTATAAATTCAATAACGATAATAGTTCATAAAATGTATTTCAGTTTATATATGTAATGTATGGACCGTTATGCCCAGGTTAAGGTATCGCCTAGTGGACCGGATGGAACTCGTGATGAGGCGAGGAATTCCTCTGGTCCGGTAACGGAGCCAACGTTACAAGATGTAATGGCCGCCATTGATGGGATTAAATCCTCCCTTGGGAAGCAAATGGAGACTCTTGCTCTTAAGCTGGACACGGTGTCCATTGAAGTGAATTTGATTCGTACAGACCTCACGAAAACTAGTGAAAAGGTCAAATCATTGGACATTAAAACATCAAGTCTCACGGATTACGTCACGGAATTGCAGACTGAGGTCCGGAATCTGAGGGCCTGGAATGACCTTGTCGTCCGTCGCCTGGAGGACTTCGAGGGGAGGACCTGGAGGAATAACGTACGCATCATCAGAGTACCGGAAAAGGCGGAGGAACAGGCAGCAGACCTCTTTGTTGAGGATCTCATTGTCAACCATCTTGCACTCAAAGTCCTAAGCCAGTTCTTCACTGTCGAGCGGGCACACAGGGTCCCTGGCGGGAAGCCGCGAGTGGGCGCCAAGCCTAGGCCTATTAGAGCTCGGATTTTTAATTTTCGGGAAAGAGATGCCATCCTCCAGGCCTCCTGTGCGGGTGGCCCTTGAAGTATGAGAATGCGTCCATCAGTTTCTACCTGGATTTCACACAGACTGTTCAAAAACAGAGACTCAGTTTTCTGGGAGTGAAGAGAAGACTTCGGGACATGGGACTCAAATATGCTATGCTTTTCCCTGCTAGGTTGCGGATCGAACACAGTGAGCGGGTCTACTTCTTTGAAAAGCCGGAGACCGCGGCGGACTGGTTGGACACCTTGTCGGCTCAGCAAGAGCCAGAGGGACATAGTGGTGGTACGGAGGGGGGATCGCAGGAGCAGGAATGAGCACTGTGGTTCTGGTATCTGGGGACACCTTGGGTGCTGATTATTGTGATGGTTCAGATCTTATAATATTGCTTCATGTAGTGAGGTGGGGGAGTTAATGGGCAATCAGGGGGTCTTTCTCCTCCTCAGATCTACTTCTCGTAGTTTAGTTTAGATGTGGGGGCGACAGGCACACTGCGAGTTGGGGAGGCTTTATAGTCGGAAGCAGGGGTGCAGGGAGGGGGGTATTGTAACGGGAAATTTGGGGGGTGGGTATTGTTTTTTTGTTTAGTTTTGTTCATGTTCCTGCAAGGCACCATATCTCGAGACTTTTTCATTACTGTGCTGGGCTCAAGGGAGGGTTGGGTCTTCTTCCTCTTTCATGATGGAGGTTAGGGGGTTGAGGGTGATGAGCTGGAACGTAAATGGGTTGGGCAATAAGATTAAACGCAGTGTAGTATTGCAGCTACTTAAAAGGCATTCTCCTGATGTGGTACTGCTTCAAGAAACCCACTTGATAGGGAATACGTGCAAAGCGATGAATAGAATGGGGTATCGCCTAGTGGCTCATGCTGGATTTATGACTGGTTCCCGAGGAGTTGGCATCCTTCTCAAAAATTCTCTTCCATTAGAGGTGGAATCTATTGTTTTGGATGATAGGGGGCACTATGCTGCTGTGGCGGGACACTGGGAGGGCTCTACACTTTCTCTGGTGTCTATTTATGTTCCTCCTGGCTTGCAGTCTGCGACATTTGCTGACTTGGGATGGATTATACTGGACCTTCCGGGTGGTTTCTTGATCCTGGGTGGTGACTTTAATACAGTGGTTTCCGGTGTGTTGGATCAATATCCCCCTAGGGATGTCGGAAGGACCCATAGGTGGTTGCCTTACTTTATTGAGACAATCGGCCTGACAGATTGCTGGAGATTGCTCCACTCCAATCAGCAGCAATATACATTCCTCTCGGGCGCCCATGGCAGTCTTTCGAGGATAGACTATGTTTTGGTACCTGCGGCCCAGGTGTCCTATGTCGCTGAGGTCAGTCATATGGCTAGGGGTGTTTCGGATCATTCCCCGCTTTGGCTTAGATTTGGACTACCTCCTTGCTCGGGGGGGGGAGTTAGCCCCCATTAACCCTTGGTATCTGTGCAACCCTAAGATTCAGAATGATTTGGTAAAAGCGTTGGAGCATTATTTCCAGGATAATGAAGGCTCAGTCTCCTCGTCGGTCTCTCTATGGGAGGCTTTTAAGACGGTGCTTAGGAGCCAGGCTTTGTCCCTTATTAACACCTTGGCTGCTAGGACTATTTCCCTCCTGTGCTGGAAATACATGATCCCCAGTGTATCATGACGAGCTCAGCTCGTCATAAGCACAGCTCCAGTGTGCCTCATGACGAGCTGAGCTCGTCATGAGCATCGAAGGGGTTAAAGGTGTCAAAAGGCCGAGGAGGAGGCTGTGGTTAGAATTGAGACAGATATCATCAGCTTAGAGCGGGAGCTTGAGCAACAGGCGACCCGTGCTGGACTACATGTCCTGCAGTTGAAGCAGCTAGAATACAGGGCGTTGGTCACTGACGGGGCGAAGGCCCTTAGTCGGGAACAGCAAGGGCGTCTTTATGACGTTGGTGACAAGGCTGGCAAATTAATTTCTTGCCTGGACAAGAAAGACAGACCTAGTCGTGAAGTTCCAGAGGTTGAGGCGGAGGGTGGTGTTTGTATGACTGATCCGCAGGGGATAGTGGACTGCTTCGCTGATCACTTTTGCTCAATTTACTCTTCTGTATCTGATAGACCAGAGGAGGATTCTCGCTTATTGTTATGAGACATAGCGCTTCCGTGTCTATCTGTCGTAGATCGTGACCTCATTGATGGTAGGATTACTGCGGAGGAAGTGGCCTTAGCGGTGCGCTCCCGGAATGCGGGTAAGGCAATGGCCCCAATGGTCTCCCGATGGAACTCTATAAGCTTAGCCCAGACAAGATTGCTCCTTATCTGAGAGACATGTTCTCGGGAGCGTGGTCTTCTCCCTCGAGATCAGAGACTGGCGTCGATAGTGGTGATTCATAAGGAAGGGAAGCCTGGGAATAGATGTGCTTCATATCGGCCGATCTCGTTGTTGAATGCAGAACCCAAGATTTTAGCTAAATTGTTAGCTACCAGATTGCTTAAGGTCATTAGTGAACTTATCCATCCTGATCAATCTGGCTTTATCCCGCACAGGAATACTGCGTTGAATCTTAGGCGTCTACATGGGGTTCTTGCGAGGGCCTATACGTTATGGGAGCCAGCTGTTTTGGCGTCGTTAGTAGCTCAAGTAGTTGTTAACGGTCGTGTTTCGGCGCCTTTTTGTCTTGGGAGGGGCACCCAACAGGGTTGCCCCCTTTCCCCTCTTTTGTTTGCTTTGGCCCTTGAACCTCTAGCGGCTTGGCTCCGCTGGGAGCCTTCGATCAAAGGTATTCAATGGTCTCCGCAGTTCGAAGATTGCATTTCATTATATGCGGACGATATTTTATTGTATCTGACCTCTCCCAGGAAATCATTGAATGCTCTCTGTGACGTTCTGGTTTCCTATGGTAGAAACTCGGGATTGGTTATAAATTGGACGAAATCTTATTTGTATGTCCTGTGTAGTGATGCGCCTGTGTTGCCTCGTAATTGTCCAATTCAAATTACAAAGGATGGGTTCAAATATCTCAGGATATATGTCTCTGTGGATCCCGTCTTCAGATACAAACAGAACCTTCTCCCCCTGTTGATTCGGCTGAAGCGTGATGTTGCGTGCTGGCAGAAGCTTCCGCTGTCTATGTTGGGTCGGGCTGCCCTCTTTAAAATTATGTCACTTCCTCGTTTTCTCTATGCCCTTCAGAATACCCTTGATATCGTTCCAGCAAAGTATTTTAGCGAATTGGAGGGATTGCAACGGAAGTTGTTGTGGGATGGTAGACCGCGTATAGCATTGGCTAAATTGACCCTCCCGTGGTATGATGGGGGGATTGCTCTCCCTGATATCAAAAGATATTTATTGGGCGTCGCAGTTGGCGGCTATTAATCATGGTATGTACGGGCCTGTGTCGGATCCCGGCTATGCCATGGATAGATGTATACTTCGTCGAGGCAATTACAACAGAGCGTTGTATACTAGGCCTGTGGAGAAGAGTTTGACTGGGCCGACTAGGACGGCAGTGCGGATATGGCATGATGCTACTAGCTCGCTTGGATGGTAAGACCGTTTGACTTTAGCGACCCCGATTTTCGGCTCTAAAAGGTTTGGAAGACTGTAGAATACAAAGGGTTTTGACAAATGGGATCTTATTGGCATTTCCACAGTAGGCGACCTCTGGGTGAAAGGAAAGGTTAAATCATTTGTAGATTTACAGACTGAATACGACTTGGGAGAGTCAGAATACTTTCGATATTCGCAGGTTCGTCATGCACTGACATCGGTTTTCCCTGATGGGGGTGGAGATACCGGAGACAACCCCATTGGAGGACCGTATATTGGACAGTTATCTGCCTGATAGTACCATTTCCCATGTCTATAAGAAGCTGATTAATCATAGAGCAGACTTTTTGACACAACTATGGGATAAGTGGACGGAAGACGGCCTAGAACTTGAGGATGAAGATTGGCAATCAGCGATCTCCTCACCAAAGGAGGTCGCGATTCCAGCAAAACTGAGATTGGTACAGCTTAAAATGCTACACAGAGTATATATCACCGGTCCTCGTTTGGTACGAATGGGTTTCACAACAGAGGGTCTGTGTCAGCGGGGATGTGGGCACTTGGGAACATTTCGCCATATCATATGGGAATGTCGATATGTGGTTGAATTTTGGGGCAGGGTCCACGAGGTAATGCAAGAAGTGACAGGGGTGGCTCTATTACCAGGAGCTAGGCGATGTTTTCTGAATGTCTGGGAGCCAACTGATCTCAATACAGCACAAACTCGGTGGGTGACTTTGGGGGCCATGATTGCTAAACGGAACATAGCACAGCAGTCGCGTCCCAGAGGCCGGCCGCTATTGAGGTGTGGATAGAAAACATGGATTGGTGCATGTTCCGGGAGAAAACTGTGTATTTGGCTTGGGCCGCCCGAGGAAATGGAATAATGTATGGGGCCAGTGGAATCGATACAGGGGGAACATATGTGTACCACCTGCGTCTGCAACCTTTGATGTCCGACTTTCCCCTGACCCCTAATTATTGACGCTGACGTTGTGTCTCTTTAGTACCCTATCCTCCTCTCTCCCCCCCTCAGTTCATCACTAATTGTATTATATGTTGATATTGTGGACGACCCTCTTTTTTTCTAGGCACTCATGCATTCTGTGGTTGCCTTGCTTTAATAAAAAGAAATATAAAAAAAATTAAAAATAAAAACATTGGGTAGCACAAAATCACCTTTTACGTTCTATAAATAAAATAAAAAATTAATTAGCAAAAAAAGTGAAAATAGAAAAGATATTAAAAAACACAATCCAAGGAATTATGAGCAAATGGAGAAAAGAAAAAGTAACAGAATGCGAAAGACATTTGATTCTAACCTTTATGTTTTTATGATTATTATTCACGTTTGTGGAAGGTGTTAGACACATGATTTCAAATCTGTAATATTTATGACGTTTGAACTAGAACGTTTATGCAACCAATTTTAATTTGGAAAGTATGTTGTTTAAGTTGATTGTACCATGTGAGTGACCCTCCTAACAAAGGGAGAGGAACAGTGGAGTTCAGTGTGTGCACAAGGCAGGGGAGCCTGCCGAAACGCATTACAGCACAATAAATAAATAAAAAACTCACGTACAACTGAAAAACAAAAGTTTATGTATGTATATGTAATTTTTTTATTTATATTTAATAAATTAAGTTAATTTGTTATAATTAGTTAAAATATATAATACATTTAATTAATTTTATTATTAATATTAATATTATTTAATTTATTTAATTTAAATTACGTTATTTTTTAAAGTCAATATTTTTTACATCTATATTTTTTACATCGATAATAAAAAACGGAACCCCGATTTCCACCATCATTTCAGTCAAACTCACACACACCGATGTAGTAATGAGATACAAGGAGTTCAGGTAGAAGTTGGTAGGTTTATTGTAGTAGACAGCTTGAACAACCACCTTCAGTAGAAGCCCAGTTGAGAGTGAACATAGTCCTCACATAGAATGTTACAGTAGAAATGTATGATAACAATTCTGACATGGAATGCTACTCTACAACTCTAACATGGAATACACTAACATGGAATACTACACACCTTCCCCCCCTTAAAAAAACAAAAAGAGAAAGAAAAACTTAAGACAAAAGAGAGAAAGAAGTAAAAAAAAATAAGAAGAAAGGAGCAAAAAAAATAATAAGGAGAAGTTCAACATAAATAATCATGTAACTTCACAGGAATCTGCTTAACTCGAGAACTCTTCCTTGTAATAAAGTCAGGAACAACATTGTCTTGAGAAACAGGGCTTTGAGACATAGGAACATCAACTTGGAAACTGGAATTGCCAACATTACTTTCATTAACAAGTGTAGGAGAAACATTCTGAGGAGAAATACCAACCACAGGAACAGGAACATTTAAATCTTGACTCTCCTGCATGAAAGTGTCAACCATAGCAGAGTAAGGTACATGATCCTCAATAATGGGGTTCTTAGGTATGTTATCCAGATAGGAATTGTGGGAAGGAAGGGGAGATAACAGATTCGGGTTCTTACACAGAGAAATTCTTCTGAAATTCCATACTTTACCCCCTTCAACACGAACAGCTTTTGAGAAAATGTCAATAACCTTGCAAGGATCAGACCATTTGTTCCACTTGTTCCCAACAGACCTTCCAAACTTGACACGTACAAAATCACCAACACTGATCTTCCTACTGCGATTGCTTAAAGACAAGGAATTGTTTTTCATTTTTTCTTGGTATTTCAACACTCTATCCCTAACTTCATCACAGTCAAAGGAAGGTTCAACTGGGAATTTAATTTTCATCCACCAAGGGAGAAGTTTTGAACCAGGTTTCCTACCTCTAAGCATCTCAAAAGGAGACAGACCTGTAACCGAGTTAGGGGAGGTTCGATAGGACAGTAATGTAGCACACAGGGTTTTCCTCCAATCCAGGTTGCTCTTAACGGCTAATTGGATGGATTCCTTGATGACCCTGTTGAAGCGTTCCGTTTGACCATTGGCCTGGGGGTTGTAATTGGACACCCTTTTGTGGGCAATGCCACACCTTTCAAGAAAAGACCCAAACTCTTTGCTGACAAATTGTGGACCGTTATCAGATACAATTTCAGCTGGAATCCCTTCTCTACAAAAGACTTCGTCCAGAAACTGAACAACCTGTGTAGAACCAATTTTGTCCACAATCTTGAGCTCAGGCCATTTAGAAAAGTAATCGATTAAAGCTAAAGCAAAAACCTCTTTATTCGGAGACAAAAATAGAGGTCCAATAATGTCAATACCAAGTTTTTTCCAGGGACAGGTGACAAACTCGATGGGAGATATGTCCGTAGATAAGGGTTTCACAGTTTTGTCACTTTTGGCACACGGAGGACAAGAACTTACCCACTTATCAACCATTCTATCAATGCCGGGCCACCAGTAAAATTCACGGATACGTCTTTTGGTGCTGGACATACCCATATGGCCTTCATGTGCCATAGAAACAATCTTTTCCCTCAAGGTAAAAGGAGGGACAATCTTGTCACTTCGAGTCACAAAACCTTGGTTAAACATAAGTTCATCCTTAACTTTAAAGAAAGAGAGAACATCACCAGACAAATACCTTTCTTGGGGCCAACCATGTTGTAAATAATCCATAACGCCAGATAAACAAGTATCATTACACATTGCTTCTCTCCTAGCAATCTCAGATATGCCAGTAGACAGACCTGTACTGTTACATTCATTGACATCATCAATGTTAAAAACTACATCAGAGTCAGATAGGTTGGGACAAATAGAATTAACTAGTGGTAACCTGGACATGCAGTCGGCATGTACATTTAAGCGACCAGGAATATATTCCACAATACACTGGAACTCTTGCAGTTTCGCAGCTAGGCGGGCCAAACGCGCAGTTAAAGTTCTGCCACCACCAGCTGCTAACATATTTATCAAAGGTTTGTGGTCGGTTCTTAAACGGAACCTTGTCCCCCAAATGAATTGCCTAAAGTGCTCACAAGCCCAAGTACATGCTAGAAGCTCTTTCTCTATGGTGGAGTAGTTATATTCAGCGCCACGCAATGTCCTGGAAGCGTAAGAAACTACATGTTCATCCCCTTCACCTTTCTGGATTAAAACAGCACCCAAACCTGTATTGCTAGCATCCCCACATACTATGCATTCTTTACCCAGGTCAAATGGTCTGAGAAAAGGAGCATTAGCTACTTCTTGTTTCATAACATCAAAAGCAGATTGCTGGTCTTTACACCAAATGAATTTTACATCTTTCTTTAACAGAGATCTTAAAGAGTGTACTTTAGAGGCGTAGTTCTGAACAAACTTGCTATAAAATTCAGTCAGACCTAAAAAAGAAACTAACTGTTCCTTGGTTGACGGTGCCGGTGCTTTCAAAATGCTTTGTATGTGATTAAACTTAGGTTTAATACCTTCTGAAGAAATCTCATGACCCAGATATTCTACTTTGCTTTGTCTGAATTTACATTTAGATAATTTCAATGTTAAACCTTTTTCCTGGACGGACTTTAGAACTTTCTCTAGATTTGCATCGTGCTCCTCATAATTCTTACCATAAATAAGGATATCATCCTGAAATGCGATGGCACCCAAACAACCCTCTAAGACAGTTTTCATAAGCCTTTGGAACACAGAGGCCGCACTGGCTAAACCGAAAGGCATGCAGCAATATTGAAACATGCTTTCCGGAGTGATGAAAGTCGTTAAGAACTTTGACTCTTCATGCAACAAAACCTGATGGTATGCACTAGTCAAATCTAGAGTGGAAAATACTGATGCACCTGACAGGCTAGAGATGAGTTCATGGATATGGGGTAAGGGATGTCTATCGATCCAGATTTCCTTGTTTAAACTACGAAGGTCAACACATAGACGAAGTTCGCCATTGCTCTTAAGTGACAAAACCACTGGCGAAACCCATGGGGAAGATTCAACTGGCTCAATGATTTTCTTATCAACCAAATCCGATAAAATACCTTTTAATTTTTCGCGATATGCCAAGGGAACATTTCTTACTTTATGTCGAATGGGTATGGCTGAATCTTTGATAATGATGCGGTGTTCAAAGTTCACAAAGGTTCCCAAGTTATCTGAAAAAATGGATGAAAATTTGTTCTTTAATTGGGTAATGAAATCATTTTCAGGAGGGACTACGTATACAGGAGGAGAAGCATTGGGATCAAGCTTAATGCCTAGATCGTATTGATGAGGCCAACACAAAATGGATGCCCCTTTGGAAGAAACATAAACCTTCCCTTTAGTGGTTCTATCTTTAAATTTAATGTCTGCCCACATGTAACCCTCAATATCAATTTTCTTACCCGTGTACCCACCAGGATGTACATCTGGTGGTAATAGTTTGGTCGAGTGCCAGTATCGGTTAAAAACATTTTTGCCGATTATAGTGTACCAGGCGCAAGAATCAATCAACATGGAGATCTCCTTACCATTGATAGTGATGATATCGGTAGGAAATCCTTTACATTCTGAATCACCCACACATAACAAGGTGTTGATCTCAGAAGGTTGTTCAGTATCATCATATTCTTCGTAAGACAAAAAATTTACTCTTTGAGCAGATTTACACATTTTGCTAAAGTGACCAGATCTTTTACACTTTATGCAAATCTTGCTCCAAGCAGGACAACCTCTGTAGTTACCTACGTGATCATTAGCACCACACCTATAACAAATAACCTGAGATTTTTTAACAGGAAATTTACTTTCTCTTCCGGAGAAATCTTTTCTTGGAGGAAAAGAACTCTTCTTAAAATTATTGAAATTTTTAACTAATGAGACTTCAGGAATAACTACCTTAGATTTGGCATCTTGACTTCTGATTTCATTCACAAATAGTTCGGACTGTTCAATGCCTTTGGCAATATTTAACACGGCACTAAGGGAAGAATCAGTACCCATCCAAAGACGTTCTTGGATTTTTTTACTTTTAGTGCGCATCATAATTTGGTCCCTCAAGACCTGTTCAAAATTAATGGTTTCAAAAGCACAAGACCCAGCCAAGGTGCGCAAGGAGGCTACGTAGTTTTCAATAGACTCATCATCTTTTTGTGCTCTGGAATAGAATTTAAACCTTTCCATTACAATATTAATTTTTCTTCCAAACCTAGCACTTAGTTGCTTTACGACAATTTCAAAAACATTTACATCCCCATCACCTGTATTTTCTATAGGAGGTAAACTTTGTAATTCTTTGAGTCCTGCACCACCTAAACAGTTCTTTAGTAACGCTAACTTTCTTTTTGGAGAACAACCATCCTCCTCAACAACATCTACATAAGCTAAAAATGTGGGGTACCAAAGATCCCATTCTACCTTTGGATCTTCTGCTATGGGTAAAAAATGTGCAGGGGAAGCAATATTGTTTGACATTGTAAATTAGTTACACATATAACTTCCCATAAATGAGAAAAATTTGAACAGAAAATAACAAGGAACAATTACCCAAAATAATAAAAGTAGTCACCGTTGTCAGTGAAGCAGTAGTCACAAAAGGAATTCCAAGTCTTCTTTCTTCTAGTTTTTTTTTTTTTTTTTTTAAAACGATGTGGTAAAAGATGTATATTAGGCAGAGTTAAGTTAGTACCGTGAGAGATGTAGAAAGTTGTAATAAAACGAGGTGTATAAATGAGGCAAATCACTGAGAAACGATCGTGATTGTTAGTAGAAGACGATCATGGTTGTTTCCATGGAAACGAAGAGAAAACAAAATGGCTGCTGGAACGCACACGCAAGAGCGTGATGCGTGCGTGATGACGATAGACAAGTGACGTGTATGTTGAATCTACACACAGTTAACGTTGACGAGGCACGGGCTGCAGCGCTCGCTCGGTGAGTCTTTAAAAGATGCAAGTCTTTAACAGTTATTGTAAAATTAGGAGAAAGGCACAAAAATAGAACGCGTTGGTAGAAAACTATCGCGTTAGAAGGAAAAGGATAATAAAACAGCGCTAGTTAGTTTGGGAACGGAAATCAGGAACACAGCACCAATTTCAAACGAGGGAGAAAAAAAAAATAAACAAGATGAGACCCAACTCCCGCTGGTGCAATCAAAGCACAGGAAAGGGACAAACAGCCTCTGGTGCAATCTTTGTACACATAGGAAAGGAAATACCTTAATTTTCTTTAAGCTGTAAAGGTGAACGCTGTCAGTATCTCTTGACTTCACCAAATTGAATCCTTGAAAAAGCGGGTTCTTTTCTTAAAGATTAATTGCAGATCCTTAATGGTTAGTTGTAGATCCCGATCGTCGCCAAATTTATGTAGTAATGAGATACAAGGAGTTCAGGTAGAAGTTGGTAGGTTTATTGTAGTAGACAGCTTGAACAACCACCTTCAGTAGAAGCCCAGTTGAGAGTGAGCATAGTCCTCACATAGAATGTTACAGTAGAAATGTATGATAACAATTCTAACACGGAATGCTACTTTACAACTCTAACATGGAATACACTAACATGGAATACTACAACCGACATAGTGTACGATCACCCCCTCTTAACTTGATATAAATCCCAAATTCTCCCAGTGAACAGCCAAGTCAGAAAGTCAACAGCTTCCCTCTGAACTGCAAGGAGCACAATTGTCGGTCTGCAGTTAAACACTGTCTAGAGATATCAAACTTGATCTTTGCACATAATCCCGATATCCTGTTCATCACCGAAACTTGACTCAATGACTCATCAGCCATGCTGTAGACCTTCTACTTCCTCCAAACTACTCCATTTTGCATTATGACCGGGATGATAGACAAGGTGGAGGTCTCGCAGTCATCCACAGAAACTCCCTGAGATGCAGGACTCTCCCAATCACTCATTTTCAGTCTTTCACATGCATGTCAGTCAAAATGCCTACATCCTATACCTCCAACATCAGATTGAATGTGATTTACCATCCACTGGTTCAAAACAACGCTTTCATTGAGGAATGCATGGATCTCTTTACCTCTCAACTTGTAGCTCGCAACACTACCCTCCTTGGTGACTTCAACATTCACTGGGGAGGCAAGGGTAACAGTTATGTAGATCCTTTTGCCTCCTTTCTCAAAGATAATGATCTACAACAACACAGCCATAAATCCACACAATCTAATTCAATTCCCCCAACCTACAGCCATATGTTCCAGTTCCAGTCGATTGGTCCAACCACATGCAGATCCCGTTCTCCCTATCCTGCTCTTATACTAAAACATCCGGGCAGCCTAAGAAAGAGAAAATATGGTCAGGGACACATCTAACCTTGACACAGAAGCCATGACCATCATGGCTCAACCTACCCTAATTACAATTACCGCTCATCTTGAGATCAACAAAGCCACCAACAAGTTCAACTCGTGCATGGTATCTCTTGTGGAAAAATGTGCAACCCTGAACTACCAATTATGCAGACCAACCCTCTAGTCCTTGTTTCTCAAAAGTGCTGTATGAAGAAAGAAAGCCTATGAAAAAATGTGAGAAAAAATGGAGACTAGTGCCCTCTCACCTGTGTATGATCAAGCTGTGCGAAGCAAGAAAACAACAGAAAGACAAAATCTTCAGCACCAAATCCTGTTATATCAGAGCCTTCGTGAATTTTGCAAGGAACAGACCAAAGCGCCTGTTCGAGGTTATCGCACAAACTACAAACCCCTCCACCACATCAGTGGCCCACAGCAACAACTTTGTGGAATGTTTTGATAAAAATGTTAGAAATATCCATATTTTGCTCTCCACCAGTGACTCCCTAGAAACAGCTGAGATTCTACTGTGCAAGGTGCTGCATTCATGTTCCTCTTCTCCCCAATTTCGGAACGTAACGGACAGAGAGCAATCTCCAAAGTAAAACCCTTAAACCACCTTCAGGATGCTAATCCAAGTTCTATTAGCAAATCTCTTGCCAATCACTTACTCCCTCAATGGACCAACATGGTAAACTCCTCTCTCAAAGAGGATATATTTCCAGAATGACTTACAGTGGGTCAAGTTTCTCCTCTCTTGAAAAAACATCCTCTTGATCCAGAGAACATGTGCATCTACCACCAAGTCTACACACTCTTGTGAGTGCGGAAATCTTATAAAAATTTCCATAAATAATGCTACTTCAAATCTACTTCAATCAAATCAAATAATCCTTTATTCAGTATTTAAAAAACACCATAAAAGTACATATTTGTACAGTTAAAAAGGGCAAAAAACATACAATTCATAAACATCACGTACCTCCTACAGAGTTGAATTTAAAATAGTTTACAGGAAATTCAATCAGCACAGCCCTCTTGTGTTCCTCAGGCTTAAAGCAACCTTTATAAAATTCATAATACAACACAACGTAAGGGGATCGTTGGCCCTTTGGAGGAATAATAGGGCAACCTAAGCATATCTAAACTTAGCCTGTTTTAAAATACCTACTAAAAATCTATGCCTGGGTAGTACATAAAATGGGCAAATAGTACAAAATTAAGGGTATCCTGCGGAGACCAATTATCGCAGCCACAGGCACCATTCTGCTCAACTGTTGAGGTAAAACCTGGCGGATCAGCCAGTAGGTGGTGTAAAAGATTGAGCCTAAAACGAGTAATTAAAAATCTATTCTGTGCATTGGGCATGAGAGCGAGATAAGGTTCCATACCCTCCCCTGTTTTGACCAAACTGTGGGAAAAGACTGTGGGCTTGCCTCCTTCGACTACTGCTCTACGTGAGGCTACCTGCTCCAGAAATATTCTCTTTACTCGGAGTTTGTCTTGAGGGACAATTTCTGCTGGGTTTGTGAAGAGATCCCCGCAGTCAATTCCTTCAAGGGAGGTCTTCACGTACTTTAGCCATGGAATTCTCTTTCGTTTGTCCCTATCCAAGCAATCTCTAATGATTTGTCTGCTAAGGTCTGCCTCCGTGTTAGTCCAAATCTTTAGCCAGGCTATGAGGGGCTGACTTTTACCAAATCGTCAATATAAGGCCTGCCCAGTTCCTCATGGACAATCAGGGCCGAAGTGCTTTTTGGAATTTTGAGCACCTTCCTCAGGTATTTATTCTCCTCAAGCTGTAATTGCTGTGTGTTTACAAAACCCCAAACTTCTGACCAGTAGTACACTTTTGAGCAGCATATTGAGCTATACAGGTTCATAATTTGCTCTGGTGACCACCTCCCCAGCCTGCGCCCATAGTTCATTATGGCACCGGTCAAGGCCACTAACGTGGTACATCGCTCTTCAATTAATGTTTTAAAATTTAAAAACCCATCAAATAACATTCCAAAATAGGTAAAGGTTTGTACCTGTCCTATTTTGTGTCAACCTATTTCATAGGAAAACTTCTTGTAGGGTTTAGTGCCGGCCAACATGACAAAGGACTTAGTCAGATTGGGTGATAAGTCTAGGGTGTCCATAAAACTAACAAACCAGTCTATCAGACATTGGAGTCCCTTGGGAGTACAGGCTAGCAGTACCGCGTCATCCGCGTACAGCAGCACTGAGACGGGTCGGGTTTCTACTCTTGGGGAATCCACCTTTAATTTGCCTAAAGCCTGATCTAAGTTATTTATGTACAAAATCTACTTAATAAACCTGGAAGTTACCCACCTTAGTAAATCGGTGAACCTTTCTCACCATGTTAGAATGGAGCATTTTTCACAACATCATTTATTGCATTTGATGTTCAGCCAATAAAGAGAGGGTTGGTGAAGTTTTAAAAGTTTATTTTCTCATTAAGAGATTAGAAGATATTTTTGTTTCTTTTATTCCTGTTAGTCAGATTTGTTAAAGTACAGAAATAATCAAAATAGATTGGTTAGAGACTAGCTAGAACAGGCATAGAAAATAACATCATGTTCCATTCAGAAACAGTCTGTATCCTATTCTAACACAAACCCACAAATAGGTATTTCTGGAAAAGAGCAAGTAGAATTTTGAAGCAGATTCAGACAACTAAGAAAAGGATCAAACTTTCCATAAAGGGTAGTTCTGGAGACTCAGCCGAGTCCCCCGGACAGTTGCAGTAACAAATGTCTAAATGAGCAAAAGGTTGAGAGAAATCACAGCAGTAGTTATGATCAGCATAAAAACAGAAAATTTCCTTAATCTGTATAAGAAGATGTCAAAGAAAATCACTGTCAGAAATAGTTTATGGTAATTTGAGCTAGCACAACGTAGTGTAAGGGGCATATCAGGGTAGGAGTGCATAGGATGCCTTGACTCTCTAGCTAGGAACAGGTACTATATAGAAAGCCCGCTAAACATGTTGTGAAATCAGATTAATATGTCATGAAGGAAGATCTTCTGATGGTCTGTTGTCTATGCCCTCAATTCCCATGATAATCATTCATGTCGGCATTAAGGTATTTAGAGGTGGCTACAACATATTACAAACAATTCCACCTATGAAGGAACCTTTTGCAAGCCTACTCGATGAGCTGTATGTTGTCCCATTGTGAAACAATGAGCTGATCTATGGAATTAAATATTTTAATTCTGGTATGTCCTAGTTAGATAGCAAAATGTAACCTGCATCAAGCATTTTCTTTTGATTAATATGTTTGTTCATTTTGAATATTTGGTAAAGAAAACAATCTAAATAAAATTAAGCAATTTGGTGTGAGAAGAAGAGAAATAAATTTTGCATGAAACAGCACATTTCACAAAAAGGTCAGGCTTTATAATTCAGTTATAATGTTAAATCACTATTTCTGAAAGGCACTTTTTTTCTTAAAGGGATAGAGAAAACTAAAAGAATAGTGCGGCCTAGCATTTAGAGAATGATAGGGAGGAAAGCTTTCTGTAAATTTAAGCAGCATTTCCATTTTTGCACATTGAATAAAAGCCCATTTCCTAGTGCCTACTGTTTTATGCATTTCTGTGTGAATGATTTTAATAAATTTCTAAATTGTGATGTGGTAAATTTTCCATAAACATTTTCAGCTCCCTCACTCCTATTCTTAGGAAAAGTAATCAAAAGTGGTGTAGAGTTCCAACTAGCTTCACACATTCAAACAAAGACACCTCTAGCCACTCTCTAATCAGGATTCTGCCAGAGCCACAATACAGAAACTGTGATCCTCCAAGTAGTCGATGACTCCCTTAGAATCCTCACTCCAGGAACACCTGCCTCCTGGTCCTACTGGATTTATGGGTAATCCACCATTACTACGCGCCCACTTCTACGAATTTACATTTCTACGCATCTTTTACTACGCAGGAATTGTTATATCGCATGCTTTTCCTTCGCATGAACTGTGATATTGTGTCTTTTTATTTCGCATCAGGTTACTTTGCAAAAACATTGTAAGTGTTACCAATGCTGCCAAGGGCTGACTAATTTAAAGAGAATTAATGGAGCTGTGTATGAGGGTAATCTATTACTATGAGCGGATGATGGGGAGAAGAGCGAGTGAATCAGGAAGGACGACCCAAGTGAATGCTGGCAGGCGCCTGGGCAGAGTTATCAGGGGCTGAATGGTAGCGTGGGCAGAATGGGCGCGACTGGATTACCAATGAGGTCGGCCCAAGGATTTGATGACTCACCCTTTCTGTGTGTGCATCCTTTTTTATATCAACAAGGAGGTACTGCTGAGGAAGGCTCAACCAACGAAATCTAAGATATGGAAAAGGGACCTCAGATCAATAAACTCTGTTGAGCTATCTGCACAGTGTATATCTGCCCTCTCTTCCCAAGCGGACTTGACTGAGGTGCAGTTACTCACTGACTCCAACAATTCGACCATCTCCAACATCATGGATGACATTGCGCCAATCATAAAAATGATTCAACAAAAATATCCAAACCCTGGTATAATGAAAACTTAAACACGGAACGTCGCAACCTTAGGGCAGTTGAACGTTCCTGGAGATCAAATCCCTCCTCGGACCAACTTAAACTCCTAAGAGATGTTAGGAGCCTCTACTTCAAACAAATCAAGAGTGTCAAGGCTAACTACTTCAGACACAAATTGGATCAAGCGGCAAACCGCCCCAAGAAACTTTTTGAATTGCTCAAACAACAATCAGTTGCTGGTCCAAACCTCTCGGAACCCGTAGTCAGACTACCCTCTTGTGACGAACTTGCTGCTTTCTTCATTGAGAAATAAAAACTCATCCCCAATGACCTCGCTTCTAAGAAGACTTTCCTGCTCGCCTCCAGGGCAGCATCACCCCTGGTCCTCTTAGATATGCTGAACTCTTCCCCCCAGAACCCCAAGAACAATGCGTCTTGGGGCACATTTGCCCCATTTAGTGAACAAGACATCAAAAAGATCCTACTACTTTCCTCTTGAAACCACTTATCCTCAGCAAAAAGAGCATTTGTCACAGAGACTTCTCTGGCGCTGCCCCAAAGATATGGAACTCGCTACCACCGGATGCACGCAGAATCTCCTCAACAGTGGTGTTCAAACTGGAAGTCAAAAGATTCCTCATGAATAAATTCCTTCCATAAGTTGGCTAGGCTCTCCTGCCCGATGACATTGTGCCTACTTTCATGGTATCATCATTTACGACCACGCTTCTTTACGACATACTATGAACCTTTACTATTGTTTAATATAACCACCTTGTGTTTATTTGCGTGTAACCTGTGATCATTCTTGTTTTTATCCCTACCTTATATTGTTTTTGCATTATTTTTATTCCTTTCCTTCCTAATGTAAAGCGCTCTGATATCCTCTGGGATCTTGTTCGCGCTATATAAAACTTTATAAATAAAAAGAAATAAAAGCATTTATTATAGATTACTATGCATTTGCGAACTATAAGCATTTGCAAAAAAAACATGAGAAGTAATGGTATTTGCGATGTAAAAACATCGCACTGAAAACATGCTAAGTAAAGTCTTGCGTAGTAACGACACATATTCAGGTTTATCTGCTGCATTTGGCACTGTCACTTTCAACCATGCATTGTTCTAGATGGCGAGGCTTCGCCATCTAGAACAATGCATCTGTTCTAGAGGCACAGACCACAACTGGTTCTTCTCATACTGAATCAATTGTTGCCAAATCATGAAAATGGGTAACTTGTTCTCTAGACCAGTTAGCATAAATTAAGGGATCGCACAAGTCTAGATCCTCTTCCCTACCCTCTTTAAACTCTACATAGAACCACTATGTGTGATTGTCAGAAACTCTGGAGTTCTCCTCCATCTCTATTCCGGTGACACCCAAATGTACATGAAAATATCATCCCCAGAAGACATTGCCTTGCTTTCAATTATGCTCGCAAAGATTCAAAACTGGATGTCTAATCACCACTTAAAACTCAACACAACTAAAACAGAATTTCTTTTGATTGTGCCTTAGAAAAAAACAATTCCAGTATAGGAATGGATGGCTAAATTTCTCACCCTTGATGGCTTCTCCACCATTGACCAGAGTGCCAGATCACTTGGTATCACTCTTGATAATCATCTCAATCTTCACAGCCAAATCCCAACCAAGGCCAGAAGCACACAACCCCAACTTAGGCAGCTCTGGGGTATCAGACAATTGAGACCTCAAAACAGTGGTGCTGTCTCTTGTTTTTTCCAGACTAGATTATAGAATTGCCCTTCTCTCAGGTATTCCCAAAGTTCACCTAAGCCCACTGAGAGCAACTGTACAAGCAGCAGCATGCTTTGTTTTATGTCTCAAGACATTTGACTACATCTCCCCTGCCCTGCTAACCCTCTAAATGGCTTCCCACTGAAACACAGGCCCAATTCAAAGCGACGTGCATTATCCAGACAGTGCTGCACTCATCTTAACCTACTATCTAAACGAGAAACTGAAAATCTCTTGGAGAAATAGGGGTTCATAAAATGCCCAATACAATCACCTGGAACCACCTTCCACCTTCAGTTGAGATTGATACATGAGTCAGTTATTCTCTGGTATAGCCACATGAATTTGGAACACTCTCCCTACATCCCTCCACTTAACCAACTGCCTAGACACCTTCAAAAAGGACCTCAAGCCCCTCTATTCAACAGACACCTTGTTTAATCTCCCACAAACATACTTAAGTACTCTCTTCAACAGGATCAGAACTATCTTGGTTTTGTGACCACCACCATCTAAATAGATGCATTAACTGTGTACGACTTCTGACCAACCATTGTACTTGTCTCATGTGATAATTCTTGCATGCATCTTCCGATGGAAAAGTCATGGGGCCTCATTTATGAGAAATGACGCATCGCTGCCTGAAAGCAGCGATGCATCACTTCTCAGTGCACACTCCTTGCAACATTCCTGATGCGTCATATTTAATGTATGACGCATCATGTCGCAAGGAGTTACAGATACGTCAGTATTTCTGGCGTATCTGTAAGCGCAAAAGTGACGCATTGTTGGAGTGTGTCACAAAAGTGACACAACTGCAGCAATGCGTCTTTTCACATGGGGGAAGCCCCATGTGAAAGGGCCTGCGTCAGTCTTACGCCTGCTGTGAGGCAGGCGTAAGATTTTGACGCAACGGCGTCCTAAAAGTGACGCAGTGAAATCTCATAGATTTTCACTGTGTCACTTCTACGACCCTTCCTTGCGCCAATACGTCCCCCTTGCATACATTATACTTGGCACAGGTATAATGTGGGGCAGGGGTTTACAAAGTGACGCATCTACCTAGATGCGTCACTTTGTAAATATGGCGCAACAAGGCGCATTTTTACGCCACTGGTGCGTCACAAAAAGTGACGCACCGGCGGCGTACAGGTGACGCACAACCTCAGAAATGAGGCCCATGGGGTTTAATCACTGTAACTAGAACTCGCTTTAACTCATCTTCTATTGTTGTAATGGGCACTGATGCTTTTGGGCCATCTCTGCACTGTATATAATAAATAAAAATAAAAGAAATATATACTTCCTAAACAAGCACCTTTCATTCAGGGCTGTCAGCGCAGGGTCAGGGCACATCAACATAGCAGAAATGTATGGCGGGTAAGCATCTCTCTCTTCAAGAGGCGTGACCTGTATTGCAGATCAGAAAGTAGTATACTGCGATCACCACCTCATAATTATGTCCCAGAACATGGGCAATAGTCCTGCGTCCTTTGAAGGCATTCTTGGTGCACCCTTTAAACCAGAGTCACACTCTGGCTTTCAGGATCTTTCACACAGCCTAGGAATCAGTATGCACACACGGTAGTCATGCATGTTGGGCACAAATACAACCAGGATATCTGTGAAAACTGCAATTGAGTTACTCAAGGAAGGTGTCCACATCTACAAAACAATGAAAAACCTCCTATCCCAACAAGTGCCATCACTCCGAACAATTATACATGTCAAACTGCTCAATACAAATCCTGGTAACCTCAAATTATTATCATTATAATTACCATCATCGTTAAACACAACACATAGCTCATCATCAGATACATTCTTTAATATCTAATATAACATAACAAAACATCACACTGCTTAAAGCTAAAATCGATGAACAAACAACAAAGAGCTTTTGTCAACAAAGTAACATAATATATATCATGCGCGCAGCACAGCTGAAAACTAATGGAAGTGAACAAATATCGAAATATTAGCATTCATAGACTCTCACTATATGCAACACCAGATGATCTAATGGGTTGTCGTAATATTTCAGTCACACAAAGTACTGAAAAATCACGTACAGAAATGTGTTAAAGAGTAAAATAAGCAAATAATTTGCAGCAGAATGTAAACTCTTGCTTCAAGGTTAAAACCACATCTGTTTTGCGCACAGCACGAAGGCAACAAGCATCTGCAACGCAATAGGTCTCGCATTAGGGAGAGTTTAAGCTCTTGGCACTGTAAATGACAATGCCTTTCATTTATGTTGTAAAAACCAAAACAGAAATAAAAAGTATTGTCATTTACAATGCCAATAGCTGAAACTCTCCCAAATGCGAAACCTATTCCATTCCAAATGCTTCACCCTCCTGCCCTCGTGCAGTAAGAGAAACTCATTAAATAAAATAGGGGCATATTATCGAGCACGGCGTTAAGATTATCGCCGCTTTAGCGGCAGAAAACTGCTGCTAAAGTGACAATAATGGGCTTGATAATATGCTTTTGAGAATTCCAATAGAAGCCCATGTTAACGCCAGATCATGGGCTTCTATTGGAAATCTCAAGGACATATTATCAAGCCCATTATCGCCGCTTTAGCAGCAGTTTTCTGCTGCTAAAGCTGCGACAATTTTAACACTGTTTCTTAATAATATGCCCCTTAGTGCTTACAGACTAAAGAAGACGTACTGTGGAACAACTGAAGTAAAAGGGCCAGACTTCATGGAAGCTTACAAATGAAGACAAGGCAATACTAAGGAGGGACTAACAAGCCTAATAACGAATCAGAAGCCTGCATTTATGCAGGACAATGACACAAGTGGATGACAAATATGGGCGGAGAGTGGCGGGCTCCAAGTACATACTCCAATATAGCATGGCTCGCAGAGCAGTTCATGGGCTGCCCAGGCTTGACCTAAAAAGGGCAGAGAACAAGGGCTATATAAATGCCCAGTCAAATATATTTGAAAACGCACTCAAAGCGAGCTTTGAGATCCAAGATGATGAATCAAAGATACAGTCAGGCAGAAGGTGTCTAAATCATTCAAACTGAAGAAAGTTGCACCTGCTGTGTATACACACCAGTCCTGAAACAAACAACAATGGACACATAATATAGTATGCAAAGTTAAGCAGGTAAATGTGTATGTTAAGAAATCTTGCTCAAAGGAACATGTGATGGAATTGAATATTAAGGCAAGGTATGCCTTAAATCCACAGATGCATGAAGTATTTGCATAGAGCAGCCATACAAAAGGAATCCCCCCAAGGCACTTTCCTATGGAAACGTGGCTACACAGAGGGTTCAGAAAATAACCGTTTTCTCTAGCCATTGCAGCTGGCTTCAGTCAATGTGGTCAAAGAAAGAAGATTGGGTGCTTCATTGCAAAGCTACTGCCCTGTGTCAAGCTTCATCGGTTTCATTGTGTTTGTTGGATAAGTGCCACATAGTTGAGATTTAGGGTTTATTGAAAGATTAGCTAAATTCACTGAATATGAAGAAAGTATGTACCATTTCCTCTTGTTGTTGCCCTAAGAGTGACAATTTGCACTGTATTTTTTTCTATGTTTAGTATTAACTAACTGCACTGGCACTTTAAAATGAGGTTTCCCGTTTGCAATGCTGTCATGTGATCAAGGCAGGGATCTGCCAAAACGCGCCATGTCGACTTGATGGTGTGCTAAACAAATAAACAACTAGCACCAACCCTGGGTCTATGCTCGTTTGTTTTCGAAAGAAAGCTGAAAGCGAGGTTTGTGGCATATGTGCACCGGGCTGACTTTCTTCGGTGACGTAGACCCCCTTCCTAAAAGTTGGTTCCATGATCAGGGAAGTCGCAGGCATCCAGCGGACACAAGCGGGTATCGAGGCTTCGAGCAAGCTGGTGGGAACCTGTAAGCCGTCCTAAACGACCCAGAAACGGAATACACGCAGCCCCCTGTTGTGAAGTAAAGCTGTCCCATGGGGAAGGATGACTGCTGTGGTGTAGAGCTCGCCGCGGGAGTGGACGCTCGGAAGAGTGGAGCCTCGTGGAGTGGCCACGCTGCAGTAGTTACCTTCCAAAGCAGGTACAGGACGTCTACTAGATTAATAGCAGGTGGGGAGGTGTGCGATCAGGAGCCTGTTCACGGTGCAGGCTTGCCTGTGGGGGGCATTTCCGCAAGGACAATAGTTTTAGATACCAGCACACCATCATGTCGGCCACAGAGTTGCGAGACCGAGAGACTGCTGCAGAAGAAATGTTTGCGACCGCTCCTCAGGAGCAGCGAACAAGCAGCAGAAGTGCTGGTAATGACAGCGGTGCAGGGGAGAAAAGCCTAAAAGAAAAATACAGAGCTTTAGAAAACCTCATGCGGCAGCGAAGTGGTGGGAGTCCAAATCGTTACAAAAATACTTCGATGTTGTACGTATCCCTAGGGGATGAGGATAATGATAGCGCCAAGCTATGATACACCCAACCCCCTGATCGTGGCAGAATGGGCACAATGCAACCTGGATTCTTCCTGGGGGCTAGTTGAAATACTAGTAAAATATGCGCATAGCGTCCAGGGAGGATCTATTAATGAAAATTGATGCCCTGAACGATGAAATAAAAGCGCTGAGTGACCCACAACAACAAAAATCTAAATTCAATGAAGAAATAATGCTTACGCTCCAAAAGGAGGAAGACAAAATTAAACAACGTAAAACGTATAGGTTAAGGAGGGATAAACAAGATGATGATAACGTGCAAATATTTACATTTGCCCGCAAGTACGATAAATTTCGGAATGCCACAGCTAGCAAACGTCAACAGGAGGGGAGTCAGTTAGTACACAAATTGGCAGAAGAGAAAGCTCCATCTACTTTGGACTTGAGCTCCGCGGTTGAGAGTGAGTCGAACGTAGAGGGCCGTGATGACCAACAAAAATGAAATACAATCAGGCTTACAATGGGTTAAGAACTCGAGTACCTGAGACATAGCAGGAGAGAAACTGTACGCCCTAGGAGTCAACCGGCAGAAAACGGCACACGAGGAGCAGGAGAGAAAGACGGAGGGCAGCCAAGCAACACAGGCAGCAAGTGGGAAGGTCGGGGACGGGAGTCATGGAGGAACAAGTAGACAAACTGACAGTGACACCCTCCCCTAGTCCGCAGAATGCTAATACAATCATCAATTTGGCGAAAATAAATCTAACTGCAGCCAAGGAACAACTGCTCTCCCTGGGTCTAACTTATTACCCAAAATCAAATTTTAATTACACCCAAACGTGTGCAGATGTGTACTAATTTATCAGGAGATTGAAACTCCTTAAGTTCCACAAGCTTCAGCCACAAACTCAGATAGAATTGAGGGCAGCTACTACTATTTCCAGTACATCAGATTTAGTAGTTGCAGACTATGATCTTTTAAGAGACCTACAGGCACTGGAAAGTGGAGCAGAAACTTCCCAACAATATGGACATCAGGGGGTGGGTAGGAAATAGTATTCAGGACAGGCATCTCAGGGATCTGGAGCTATGACCTCGAGAAAACTGGACACCCCCTTCAAAATAAAGTCCAAATTTACACCAGTTACAGGGAGAGACTCAGTTGACGTTTTCAATGAAGTAGTTGTGGCCCAAATAAAGAAACTTAACATCATAACCAACAAAGAGAAAAGAAAAATCACAAACCATGAAAGAAAGTATGGAAGGTTGATGGACAAACTCAAAAAAGAGGGGAACACGGTAATCAGAAACTAGGATAAAGGGGAAAATATAGTACTGTGGCCTCTAGCAGATTATATGACAGAAGCCTACAATTAAACAACATTGATTGTTATTGTAAGAGTACCCCCATTAAATACAAAGCAATGCAGGACCCGCTGTATACCAAACTATTGGCATGGAAAAGTTTGGGTTTGCTCAATTTGGAGGAAAAGACCACCCTAAAACCCCGTCATCGACTTCATCCCAAAGGTGCACAAGAACATTGAAAGGCCACCAGGAAGGCCCATATCTCAGCTTGTGATGGGACCTTGGAGAATTTGTCAAGGTATATAGATTTCTTTTTGCAGGTACACCTCCATAGTTTGGAGTCATATATACAAGATACCAGTGACTTTATTAGAAAGATTCGTAATGTGTAATGGCAAGAAGGATACCAGTTAATTACCTTGGATGTGTCCTCTCTTTATACCTGCATTAGAAACTGTGATGGTATGAAGGCGGTGGAGTATTTTCTAGCCAGAAGACCCATTGAGTACATGCAGCACAACAGAATGTTAATGGATATGTTAGTTTTTGCTTGGAAAATAACTATTTTATATTCACATTTGTTTCCTAAAATTGCTGTGTAAGTGAACAGTGCCACCGCTCAAGTTCAAGCGCCAGGATGCCCTTTGGGTGACAGGACTGCACTTTATAAATACACTAAATAAATAAATAAATAAATAAATAAATAAATAAATAAATAAATAAATAAATAAATAAATAAAAAACAGATGTCTCAGCTGGTGCGGGTGTTGCTATGGGGGTCAGCTTCTCCCCAAGCTACGCTTGCATGTTTATGGGCTGGCGGGAGGAGCTGGTCCTGAGGAAGCAATATGAACAAATCTACTGTGGGAAGGTGGTGTCCTGGCTACGATACATTGATGATCTGATTATTGTATGGAATGGCACACAGACGGTAGCCAAGGATTTCTTTGCTCGAACTAATGTAAATAATGTTAATCTTGCATTTACTTCTTGTATCAGCCACAGTAGTGTCATATTCTTCGATGTAAAGGTTACAGTAGTAAATGAAATCATAACCACTTCCCTATATCGCAAAGAGAGAGCGGGCAACACCATGCTCCACGCGTCCAATGCATACCTCCCTCATTTAATTCACAGCATTCCCTATGGGGAAAAGCTGTGGTTACGCAGGATTTGCAACAATAATAAAGACTTGGAAAAACACCAGTGGGATGGTAAGATACGTTTTCTGTAGCGGGGATATAACATTAAAACCATCGATGCAGCTATCCGCAAATCCAGGGTTTTGGCTAGGGAAGAGCTTTTACAATATAAAGACCATTCTCTGAAATCCACTTATAAAAGTTTAGCTGCTTCAACTGAACCAGTAAGATTCATCCTGACCTTCTCCAGACAGGAACAACAATTGCGCAAAATCATCTAGCGCAAGTGGCCTATAGTCAGGAAAGATCCTAACATAGGCAGTTCTCTTCTTAGAATTCCTTTGATAAAATACAGGAAATCAGTGTCTATGACAAATTTTTTAGTGAAGAGCAGTCCAGAGCACAAGGAGGGAGAGGGGTCTACGCTTGTTTGTTATCGAAAGAAAGCTGAAAGCGAGGTTTGTGGCACATGTACTATGAAGAGGACCACTGTGATGATGGCCATAATGAAGTCAAAGGGTTCATGGACAAATAGTAGAGATTTAGGACATAGTCAAAGATGATCTCAATTTACTAACTATGAAGAAAGGATGTACACTTTCCTCTTGTGGTACCTGTAAGGGTAACAATGCACACAGTGTGCACTGTACTATAAAGAGGATCACTGGGAGTAGGTTGTAAAAGTTTAGGTTGGGAGACATCATTTTTTACTCAGGACAAAAGAAATGCAACAGTCATTTCCCACATGCATTCCTCTGACCTTCCATCTCACCTGATGCCTCAACCCTCTCTAACCCAATCTAACAACTTTTGAAGAAAGATCATCAAATGAATAGTTCTTTGAAGGAGGAATAAGAAATTAAACACTATCTCTCACATACCTTGTCAGAAGAATAGAGAAAATGCCAATCCATGTTTCCACCACTATAACCTATTAATCTCTGACAAAGGCAATACCCTTGTTTTTTAGGGCTCGCCTGCTGATGCGCTTGCGCATAGCTGGCGAGAAATATAGGGGCTTATCCAGAGTTTACCAAACTGGCGATTTGATGCTATGCCCGTGCGCTTTTTAGGTCAATGCGCAAGTGCATTGACATAAAAAGCGCGTGCACATCAAAGCCAGCCATCTGTTCCCCAGCTTGGTGCCGCCAGCAGCTCTTTCCGCTCCGCCCCCTGCTGCATCAAAGCCTTTCATTCCCCCCAGCGTGCGCTCTGACTCAGCCATTTCTCCTCCCCTAATTATTCACGGCTGGCCGGCCATACTTTCAGTTTCACAGCCGCCAGGCTGTGTCTCCTTTTATTTGAACTGTTTAGTTGCCCTTGCATTTCATTCTGTCTTCGCAAGCTAATTTATCTTTTCTCTTCTTTCGTTGTCTGCTCTTCCCTCTCTGTGCTTCTACCTTTGTTCCTTTCACATCCTTATTTTGTGATCCCCTAGAGATCTCTCCCTTCGTTTACTCAGTGCGTCCTCTCTCTCCCTGTTCTTTCTCTCCTGCGCATTCCCTCTGTCCGGCATGTGTGCCCCCCGTCCCCACCCCCCCCCCCATTTATTCACGGCCGGCCGGCCGTACTTCCACCAGGCCGTGTCTCCTTTTATTTTAACTGTTTAGTTGCCCTTGCCTTTCATTCTGTCTTTGCAAGCTAATTTATCTTTTTTCTTCTTTTGTTCTCTGCTCTTCCCTCTCTGTGCTTCTACCTTCGTCCCTTTCACATCCTTATTTTGTGATCCTCTAGAGATCTCTCCCTTCGTTTACTCAGTGCGTACTCTCTCGCCCTGTTCTTTCTCTCCTGCGCATTCCCTCTGTCCGGCACCTTTGCCCCCGTCCCCCCCCTTCTCACGAGCCCCCCTCCTCTTCTGGGTGTTCTGTCAGGCCCAGGCAGCGCTTCGCCAGGGCTGCTCTTTTTGGTACAATGAGCGATTGTGTTTTCGGTGGGTGCCCTGGGGCTGACTCCTGCTTGGCACTGGAACACGCTGGACTCTTCAGACTATTTCTGCTCTGTGCTTCTACCTTTGTCCCTTTCACATCCTTATTTTGTGATCCCCTAGAGATCTCTCCCTTCGTTTACTCAGTGCGTCCTCTCTCGCCCTGTTCTTTATCTCCTGCGCATTCCCTCTGTCCGGCATGGTGCCCCCCGTCCCCCCCCCCTAATTCCCGGCCGACCAGCATTACTTTCAGTTTCACGGACACCAGGCCGTGTCTCCTTTTATTTTAACTGTTTAGTTGCCCTTGCCTTTCATTCTGTCTTCGCGAGCTAATTTATCTTTTCTCTTCTTTCGTTCTCTGCTCTTCCCTCTCTGTGCTTCTACCTTCGTCCCTTTCACATCCTTATTTTGTGATCCCCTAGAGATCTCTCCCTTCTTTTACTCAGTGCGCACTCTCTCGCCCTGTTCATTCTCTCCTGCGCATTCCCTCTGTCCGGCACGTGTGCCCCCCCCCCCCTTCTCGCGAGCCCCCCTCCTCTCCTGGGTGTTCTGTCCGGCCCAGGCAGCGCTTCGCCAGGGCTGCTCTTTTTGGTACAATGAGCGATTGTGTTTTCGGTGGGTGCTCTGGGGCTGACTCCTGCTTGGCACTGGAACATGCTGGACTCTTCAGGCTATTTCTGCTCTTTCTATATTTCTCCTTTTCTTCTGGCTTCTCGGCTCTGGGATGTGATTACAGAGGATTCTTAAAATGTGCGTGACTCTGGGATTTCTCTTTCCCTGGTTTTGAGTACCACCTTTGGTCTTCCAACCCACTCCTTCTGCCCCCGCCCATCGCCCCTCATCTACCCTCGCTCCTCCTCTGCCCCCACCGTGTACCTCCTTCTCATTTTGTCCAACCTCTTGCCCCACCTCTGCCCTCCCTTTTCCTGCCCCGCCTTCTTTCCCACATCTGTCTCAGCCCACCCTCTGTGTTTCTTCCTCTGCCCTGCCTCTCATCCTGCCCTTTCCCTGTCTTACCTCCTACTCCCCCCTGTGCAACCACCATCGCTGACAAAGCCTATTATCTTCTTTTATCTCTTATACTGCCCCTCTTTCCTACATTTTTTTCGCGCACCTTCATCTTTGATGTTACCAACCTCCCCTTCCCGTCCGTAATTTTTTTCCTGTGACGTCAACTCACTGACAATGAGATTGTGTGATCTGCAGATAGAAGTTAGATTCCCTGCAAGGTCGACTTAGCCTTTCACGTTTTAGAGGTCGCTGAATCTCACTTGCCTTTAAATTAGGTGATAGTAACCCACACATGCTATTTACAGTAGAGGTGGTATGAACAGATGTCTAAAAATAAGTTACTTATCGGGAAGGATCTAGTCATCCTGATCTTCAGCTCTTGTCCAAATAGTTCACAATCTCTGCGATTTAATCAATGGCCCGCATCTTGGCTGTTTCAGGCTATTGAGGAGTGTCAATGTCACTTGCTAGACATACTTCGCTGTAGTTTGGGACTGTCACAGTTGCATAAATGCCAATTTCAGATTACTGCACTTGAGTGGAAGAAACCTACCTCTCTGGAGAAACAGTAATGAAGTAAATATGCGAGAACTTAATAAACATACATTTTGTTATAATAATAGAACCTGGTTCGTCTCACTCTACCCCCCTCACTGTACTACTCTACCACCCTCCCTCTACCGCCCTCACTCTACCACTCTACCGCCCTCACTCTAAAGCCCTCACTTTACCGCTCTCACGCCCTCTCTCTACCTCCCTCACTCTACTGCCCTCACTCTACCGCCTCACTCTACAACTCTACCGCCCTTCCTCTACCACTCAACCGCCCTCACTCAACCGCCCTCACTCTACCACCCACACTCTACCACCCTCACTCTACCGCCCTCACTCACTCTACCGCCCTCCATCACTCTACCGCCCTCCATCACTCTACCGCCCTCACTCACTCTATCGCCCTCCCTCACTCTACCGCCCTCCCTCACTCTACCGCCCTCCCTCACGCTACCGCCCTCACTCACTCTACCGCCCTCACTCACTCTACCGCCCTCACTCACTCTATCGCCCTCCATCACTCTATCGCCCTCCCTCACTCTATCGCCCTCCCTCACTCTATCGCCCTCCATCACTCTACCGCCCTCCATCACTCTACCGCCCTCACTCACTCTATCGCCCTCCCTCACTCTATCGCCCTCCCTCACTCTATCAACCTCCCTCATTCTACCGCCCTCCATCACTCTACCGCCCTCACTCACTCTATCGCCCTCCCTCACTCTATCGCCCTCCCTCACTCTATCACCCTCCCTCACTCTATTGCCCTCCGTCACTCTATCGCCCTCCGTCACTCTACCGCCCTCCATCACTCTATCGCCCTCCCTCCCTCTATCGCCCTCCCTCTATCGCCCTCCCTCTATCGCCCTCCCTCTATCGCCCTCCCTCTATTGCGCTCCCTCTATCTATCGCACTCACTCTATCTAATGCATCACCAGAGCATCACTCAGCATAACCACAGCATCACTCAGGGCAACCACAGCATCACTCAGCGCATCAACAGCATCACTCAGCGCATCAACAGCATCACTCAGCACCACCACAGCACCTCTCAGCACCACCACATTATCACTCAGCACCACCACAGCACCACTCAGCACCACCACTCAGCACCATCGTAGCACCACTCAGCACCACCACAGCACCACTCAGCACCACCACAGCACCACTCAGCACCACCACAGCATCACTGGTTCAAATATGTTCTTTCAATGTTTCAAGCTGTTTTCAAGCTTTCACGCTTTATTACAAATCACAAAAAGATGTTAATATTTCACTTATGTTCTTGGATTTTCGTCACAATAAAATACAATGAACATAATCTTCCCAAAAGTTATTTACAAAAATGTAAGCTATTGCCATTACAAATGAAATAAATTATTTAAGTATTATTTAAAAAAAGCATTGTTATTTGTAATATCAATACATATAAGTCACGTAAATACAAAACATGTTGCATTACAAATGCTATAGGTGTCACATTTGCGAAAGTTATAACTATTGGCATTGTAAATGACAAAGCTAATAATTTAACTATTTGAAAAAATAACCCATAAATAAAAAAAACAATTATAAGACCAATAGCTCAAACTTTCCTAATGCGAGCCCGATTGCATTTACAATGCTTTTTGTATAATGGAATGGTTTTTGTGAAACTTCACAAACCCGCACAACACCAGTTCCAACAGGGCAGCTGCAGTGTAAGCTTCCATCCATCCCTCACTGAACACGTACTACTCCTTCTGAAGGCTTGCACACGTCCCTCCCTCACAGCACACGCACATGATGCCAGAAACAGTGCAAGCTTCGATCTCTCAAAGAATAGGAACGGTACATCTGCAGCAATGCAAGCTCCCCTCCTTCACAAAATGGGTATGTCATGGATACCAACAGTACTGACTTCCTTCCCCTACAAAACAGGTAAGCACAGGACCAGCAGTGCAAGTCTCGTTGCCTCATAGAACTTGTGGAACACAGCAGCAGAGGCACACACTTTAGTCCCTTGTAGATCAAGTATAGATCAGGAGGCAGCAAAACACGTTTCTCTTCTTCCCAAAGAGCCATTGAAGCAGTGCAATCAATGCTCCCTCACAGAGCAGGTGAAGGGAAAACCTGAACATCCAGAGAGGACAGTGGAAGCTGAGCATCCGCCTTGGTGGGCAGGGCACAAAAGCGGGTGGAGGAATAAGCAAATGAACTGCACTGGGGGAATGAGCTGAATGTGGCACTGAGAAGAACCCATCACCACAGGGACGGAGAACATAGAAAAAGGATCTGGGACATCAAAGCATGGAAGAAGAGACATTAGATCAACAGCTATGGAGAATTTCTAACAGAAGAGGAACGTGGCCGCAGCAGTACAAACTTCTCCCGTTCACAACATGCAGATTGCATCAGAGGAGAAATAAACACTTCTATCTTTGGTGGAATCAAAAGAGTTCAAGCAGCAGCAGTGTAAATTTACCTCCCAGGCAGAACAGGTTCAGATCAAGCAGTAGCAGTGCCAATGTCTCTACCCCACAAATCAAGTGTAGCAGAATAGTTGACATGCACACTTCCCTCTCACAGAATAGGTGGCAAGGACACAGGCAGGTGAAAAGAAGACTGTGCATTGAACACCTTGGGCAGCTGGAGCAAAAGCAGGAGGCGAGATGTCCAAACTTAACAGAAACAGGAATTAAGGTAAAAGTGCACTTCTGAATTGTATGCATGGGGTGGAGTGAGCCTAACCTGGCACAGATAATTGCCGTAGTACCTTGGCAAAATGGAACAAGGGCAGGACATATGAGAAAAAGTCAGTGAAATTGTTGCACAAACATGGGCATAGGAATCATGGGGGAAAGTTATACCTCCTGAGATTTTGAAGAGGGGGGGACACATTGGACAATATACCCCTCATATTTTGAAGTATAGACTGATGAATAAGCAGTGGCAGACAAAGCATGTTTCTTTGAAACCAGGATTTTCTTCTCTTAAATTACCTTGATGCCCTGTAACCTGAGGAGAAAAGTCTGTTGGGGGCTCTTCGGCCTTTTTGTTTTCTTAATTATTTAATTGCGGTCTTTCGGGTGTTGAGCCTCTTCTATAATCATTCTGTTTGTCAGGACAGGTGAGCCAGACGGGTACAGGGAAGGCAGAAAATGCTATTGTAAGTTAATGTTATTGCTGGCTCAGCTGCCTTTTGAAAACGAATGCTTTTAGGAGACGCTCAACAGCTCAAAGACCACAATTAAATAATTAGAAAACATGAGGCGGTCTGGGAGGCCCCACAGCGGCTGGTGCTTAGGTTCCAGCTCTTCAGGGAGAGGCTGGTGAAGTGCAACATAATTTGAGACAGGCATGCTCTGCCACTTTTTTTGAACATTAATTAGTGCCTGTTGAACATTCCAAACAAAAATACACATCTTTAAATCTCATAACTAACCCCATGAATATATATATATATAGAATGTGGAGTTCAATAAATAAACTTAACACACTGTAAACCAAACGGACACTATTCCTCTGTGTGTGTGTGTGATTAGTGTTATGTTGGTTTATAGTGTGATAAGAATATTTATTAAACTCAGTATACAAACACTAACTGACTTCCAATAATTGACAATAATTGACTAACTCAACACAAAACGAAGTGATTGCACTTCAAAGATGGTGAAGCACCATAAATCAGGTCAATGCAGCACCACCACCCTAAGGAGACATCTCTCCCTCTATTCAGAGCACGGATATATGATCCACCCAAATATTGCTTGCTATTTCCTCCATTTATTGTAATAGTATACTCCCAAAATAATAGCACTTAGAGCAACATTGTTAAAAATATAAGCTTGATTATAAAAAAAGCGATCAAAACTCGAGAACAAATCAACAACAAAGGTTTTGTGTAAACATGAACTAACATTTACGTTTTTCTGTAAGTTAATGCAAAATTTTCTCAACTCAACTAATTAGAATGTACCAAGGCTAAGCACAGAAAAACAAAACTGAAATTATCTCTCAATTCAATTATTGGTCTTGGGAAACAAGAACAATGTGATGATGACGGTGGCATCACATTGTCACCAAAAACATAATTCAGCAAACAGTGATGCATATTCTGAAAAATCACATTTGACACCAGTAACATTAGTTAACTTTCAAGAGAATGGTCAAGAACACGAGAGTGGAAAATTGCCAGCATACATGACATTGATGTACACTTAATTAATAATTAATTGCACCATGTCCAAAAGCAACCCGCAAGTCAGCAAATAACAAAAGATGTATTAAATGGTAAAATAACTGACCCGCTTCCCACTCATAAACCAGTATTACACATAACCTTCTTAGTTTCCTGGAAGAAAATAGTTCTTGACAGATTTCTTACATTTCGTTCCATTAAACACCTCCAATAACAAAACCATGCTAATCGGCAACAGCCCTTCAGCAGTCATATGCAGCTGCAAATACATAACTAAATATAGAATGTAAGATCAGAAGGTACAAGTGCATACACACCATATATTTTCAATATACTTGCAGGCATAGCAAATAATGAATCTAATACAGCTTTGCCCATTGCTGTCAAGGCTCATCAATCCCATCACATCCACACACACTAAATTCAACCACTAAACCTAATCTTTGTTGAGGATCAGTTCTTAATTTGTCACATCAACATCATTTCAATGCAAAGGAAGACATGAATGGGAGACAAGTTGATTCTTATTTAAATTATGTATTTTTTTACTGTTTTGATTGTACATTGGTTTATTGATCATCTTAAAGAAATCAAAATTTGTTTGAACTTTAGAATGGACTAATACATAGTATTATTGAATTTTTACATAGACTAGTACATTTCATTCATGGAGTAAGGAGTGAGCCATTGTAATGTTGGGCAACAGGGTAGACTTGGCAGCTTTCCATCCTCAAGGCATCTTGTTGGGACGGAAAAGTCCCTTGCATAGTGACAAATGTGTGCTCCTGCCCTGAGTGCCCCCTCTGCAACGTTTCCTGGATCCCTAGTGATAATTCTTGTTGTCATGAGCCAACACTGATCATTGTGCACACCATGACACAGACCTGTCGACTGGGAGGGGCCCCCAAAGCGCTACCCTCATGATGGTGAAAGGCTACTATCTTTACCAGGAGTGAAATAGCAGGAGCGCAGTGGTGGCAGCATACCATGTAGTGATCAATAGAAGTTGACAGGGCCTTTTTTAACTGTGAATCGTGCCTGGTTCAAGCTACTGTTGAGAGGAGAGGCTGCTGTAGTGATCTGTGTGGGCTGGAGCCCCAGCTGGAAATCAGAACCAGAGCAGCCTACCTCCCGCCTGTGGGAAGGAACAGATAAACTTACGGTTTCACTGGAAGAAGAGCAGTGGATGTTCAGTCGCTGCCCCTGCAGAGCTGCGAGTGCTATTCACCAACCGCATTTGCTCCCTATGGAGACTCCGTTCATTCAGTCTTTGCAGGAGCATGTAAGCCTGATCACTGGGTCTGAAATCCCTGGGGGAACTTGTTCTGTCGTACAGCACTTCGAGTGCTGGAATTTTTGCCTTTTAAATAGAGTTGAAGTGAGACTGATGAGACTCACACTACTAGTGGGGCCTAATGTGAATGTTATCTATAATGAATGGGGAGTAACCACTACTCTAGTGAGAGGGGAGTGGGACTCAGTGACCCTCCTATTGAACACTAGAACCCCGACATCAGGGGCTGTGTGTATTGTTTATGTATGCTGTATTTCCCATTGTGATTGCATGTAAATACTCATTGTTTCATAAAAGCAAGTATTTGACTGGACAATCATTTATTGCTGCTGCTGAACATACTTTGGGTCTACTTCCCCCTCAAGAAGCCTTGGACTGCTCAACCCCCACTACTACTGAGTGTAAAAGGGGTACTTGACCTAGTTACTCAGGACCCATAATAAGTTGTGGCCCGTTACATCAGGAGTAAAAGGCCTTAGTCCCCCACATTGGGCCCAGTAGTTTCTGCTTGCCCGTAGCCCTCTGAAAGGGGTTTTTGACAAATCTCAAAACACAGCAGTTATTGCCAACAAAGCCTGTCAAGAAACCAGAACCCTGTGTATGGAAACAGAGAAGCTGTGACTCACAATTGATACAAAGTAGTAGCTGCACCATCTTAGATGCACTAAATAGTAGTTGGATATTTAGAGCATGCCTTGTTTCATTCTGTTGGATTCCATTGCAAATCAAACAATTAGTGATAAATCAAAACAGAGGCAGACCTGGCCAGAGAGCCAGGGTTTCAATGTTTTCTGACTAGAGCACAGGTAAAAACACTCACTATTATGTTAAAGATTAAGTTGTGTATGTACAAACAACTGTTGTGTTTCAAATGATGGGGAATAGGACTGTGAGTAAGCAAGGTGATGTTCTGACATCATAGTAGACACATATGATATAGGTATATATTATATTGTACCCTCAGGTATTTTCCCTTATTCGTAGTCATATCACCAGTGATGGAGCATAGTTGTCACGAAATGAAACCTCAGTAATACTTATTAACCGTGTGCAGTGAAAACTTATGCGGAAAAGGGCCTAACATGAGGAAAAATGCTACTGCGCAAGCGCGAACTAAAACACTGGAGTAGACCGCAAAATGCTTTTGACTAATGCTGCTAAATACGTTTATTAATGTCTGCTAGGAAAATAATATTAATTTGGGTTGCGCATGAGTAGATGCAACACAGGGTGGGTGCGTAATGGAAAGCATGATAAGTAGGCTGTCCAGTTTTAGGTTTAAACCTATAATAACTGATAAACCCCACCGAAAGGGAAATAACTCTCACCAGTGTAAACATATAAACACTTAAAAAACATCAGCAGAACCACAAACTAAATGCCATTCAAAGAAAGGAAAAGGAGAGTGAAAAAGTCGTTTTTTTCTTCCTGAAGGGGTCAATACAATGTAACTTTGTTATACAAGCTAGCAGCAAGAAAGACTGGGCTAACATTCTGCTTGAGTTTTGTTGTTTAAAGATGTCACTAAAATACTATTTCTTCTTCCTTTTGCTGTTTTAAGTTTTGTAGAGTTGCTTGCATAAACGCCCAGTTCAACAAAAATGTTCCCGAACCTGTCCAGAGAATCGAAATCTTCAAGTGCACCACTATTGGCATGGAAAGCTATGTCAGCGGCCAGAGTTAGTAAATTTTGTACTGGCTGTTTTGGTGTTGCCCATCTCAAGTGCCAATATTGAGATGGCCTTTTCACAGAAAAAAGTTTACATGGGAAAGAAAAAGTGAGCGCACATGACCAAAGACTCACTGAAGATGTTTTATATGGTGTACTACAATAATTTTGATTTGCAAAAATGTATTTGGACCTCATATACACTGTACGTACACTGTCTATATACCCTTGACTATCAGTGCAAAAAGCAAGCAATAATAAAAGCAAAATATTTCATAAACTCCGGAAAATCACTGTTTCTGTTGTTTTTAATGGCGCAAAATGTGTAACCACTGATATCCACAGTTTTTTTAAGGTATTGAAATCACTTACAAACACTGAAAAAACCCCACCAGAATTTACAAAAAATGAAACGGAAAACAGGAAAGCCTAATTATAAGTGATTAATAATGCCTGTGTTTGTTTTCCATAAAACAATGGTTTTCTACTCTGCAGGAAACGTTTGGGTTAATAAAAAAATAAATGCGGTTTAATTCCGAGTGAGAAGGGGAAGGTGGAAGGCAATTGTCCTTCCCGGATCCTATGTGCCTGGCAAGAGTTTGCATGGAGAAACAAAATAATCTTCAGAAGAAGGACACTTCCTTCAAGAAGCGGCACAAATGAACTATCGAGGCACAAAAGTAGTTACATGACCGGAATGAAGGAAATGAGTACTATGACAGAGGCTTGAATTTGTATTTCCTGGGCTGGAAGTTGATAAGATGAATAACCGAACAATGAAGTCCCCGAGCTAAAGTGACATGACGAGAGTAATGTGACCGTACAGCCCCTTCCTAAAGCAATCGAATGAAAAGAAATAGTCTGTTCTGACACAATTGTGGGTTGGTCCTTTGGGTTTTAGGGTATAATTGAGGCTCCAGGTGGGAGGGTTTATCATGGCATAGTTGTTTTAGAACAGGGAGAATTGCGTGATTCATACCTAACTGAGGAGAGGCCCATGTTGCTGTCTCCGATTCTTGAGGTGGCTATTCCTGTCAGCTGATTCCTGACTTAGTCTTTACCTCTTCAAATCTTCTTGAAGGGCCTTTCTGCTCTTGTGGCCAGAGAGTAGTTTTCCTATTTTCTATTGGGATAGTTTAGACAGAAAACTGAATTTGCATAATCATTTGCAATGTATTGTGTCTATGAACCTTTTGTTTCTTCGCCTTTCCACTCCTTTATGCAGAATTAATGAGATGAGTTCTGATGTTATATCTCTATTTCTGTTTCTCGTGATGGCCTATGATTCATACAGTATTTGGTATTGATGAGCATTTCACATTATTTAGATAAAGCATTATAAATATACAAATGAGTTTGTCTTTATTATAGGTGTTTATTTTTGATTTATAAGTATAATATAATCAGGTAATAATTTCCCAAATCCTGTCAACATAAATAAAGATTGCATTGCCACAATTTGTATGCTGAGACGATGATATAAATTGGATTTTGGTATATTTGGTATTTCACTCACCCAGCGTGAAGTGACTTATTTGGGTAATGAATTTGGACCTTGTCTGTGAAAATTTGTTAGTCCCGGATCGCTGGATCAGTTTTGGTAGCAGCTTGATGGTTTTAATTGATTATTTTGGCAAATTAATGGTTGAATTCATGATTTTAGTTACTAATATGAAATGTTAGCATCTAGTTGTATGTAGTCTGGAAGTACGGGTACAGAGTTGCCTAAGATCCCGGGATGTTGTTTTAGTCCCAGAGGCAGGGGAAGAGTGTGGAAAGTAACACACTGGAGAAGTACTTTGTCTGTTGTTATAATATTGAACAATGAAAGGTTGTTGATATTATCAAAGAGACATATTGTGAAGAAAGTGAGTAAGCTGGTTGTATTAGTGAAAGTCTTCTTGAGAAACTTTAGAAAGTACACATGAAATAGTACCAAGACCACTTTTCACTTGATTGAGAGTCGGGTGACACTGGTCATTATTCAACTGGTTGTAAAAGGATCTCTTTGAGTGTACGAATGGGAAACGTCCTTTACCACGCAACCATTACAACTCTCTACTGAATACAGAGATGGTTCATACGAATATATGATGATACCACGCATACCATCACAACACAGTATTTTACATCGTGGTTTTAACAATGCAAGTCATTACGTCGAACTTGCACTAGAGGGCGATCTAGACTAAGAAATAGTGTGAATTACTATTCCAACACCTTCCCTACTGTACGTAGACTGGAGTTGGAATAGTAATTCACATTATTCCTAAGTCTAGTACCCTCCAAAGCAAATCGATGTAACGACCTGCATTGTCAAAACCGTGATGTAAAATACCGCGTTGTGATGGTATGCGTGGTATCCTCATATATTCGTATGAACTATCTCTTTATGTAGTGGAGCAGACAAAGTAGCAGTTTTTTGTGTAGTTTCTAAAAAGAATTTATTTAGAAACACTTTATAGTTCATTGCTGTATTATTTTGTGAAGGGAGGGTCAGTTGTAGGAGTTATTCTGACGTCATAAAAGCCGTGCTGGCATTGGTCAGATAGCGGGTGCATAATCAGAAAGTATTGTGCTATGATTGGTTGGTTGGTGTGAGTCACGCTAGTATTGGGTGAGTGTGAGCGAATAGCATGAACGGAATTACACAAGGATTTCCTCGATTTCTGAAATAAGCTAGCGAAAAGAGAAAGTTGGAACTGAAGTTGGTAAAGATGGTACTGGCTTCCTTTAGAAAAGATAGGCCAATAGTTACTAGAGAGGGAGTTCCTCCAAGGCTGCCTGCTTTTTATATGTTGTTAGAGCGTGGATATCATTCGTGTACATGGTTGGAGAATTGGGTGAAGTATACGGAACGTGATGGCGTTTTAGCTTTCCCAGAACATGGTACCTTTAATGTAAGGATTTTGGAAAACTTGAGGAGACGAATGAATTTGTCACGGCCAAATCCTAGACCCATGCAGTATGAGGCACTTGAAGAAAGGGAACTTGAGGCGCACAGGAAAGAAAGAGATAGGAATGGGAATAAATACAGGAATACAATGGGATGGTATTCAGAGTCTAAATGGGATGCACAGATGAAAAGATGGAGGAGAGATATAATCACAAAGGGATTATATCCAGTGATTGTGGCTGAAGATCAGGCTGGTGGAAAGTGCAAAGAGAAAAAAACTAATGTAGAAGGTACAGAACCAGATATAGATCCAAAAGAAATTGTTGATGAGTTACTAGATGAGATGTTACTGAAGAGACCTCCACCATATGAGGAGTGTCCGGAAGGGATTACTCCCAGTGCACCATTAATTGAGATAGAAGCTCCACAGGTTTCACAAGCTTCACAAGTTCTGTTAGCTTTACAGTCTTAACAGGATGCACAAGTTTCACAGGAGAAAGAGATCGATGTGCTTAAAAGAGCAAAGGAAGAATTGACACAGAAAATTAATCAGATGAGTTTAAATGCAGAGGTGTTGTCAGTTCTGGTGATAATTGATCCTATAGTCCCTTTGTATAGTGAGGGTCAAAATATTTCGAGGGTGCATGCATTGACAGTTTCAGTAAATAGGGCTAGAAATGGTAGTAGATTAGAATCAAATGAGATGGGAACGTCACTGATTGGCATTGCAGAGAATCAGAATGTGATAGAAACACCAAAGAGGGGTCGGCAAATAGATCCTAGAAGATTCATGCAGAATGTGAGATAAACAACTTCTGTATCAACGGGTTCAGTGGGACCTTCACCAGAGGAGTGGGATGATTGGATTAAAGAAATGGCGTTTAGTAAGTGTAAACCGAGTATGGATGTAGGTAGACTAAGAGTAGATCTGGAAGAGATGATTATTAGTACAATAAGTCCAGACAGATTGAGTAAATATCAGGAAAATTTGTTGTTATTCTTGTGTAAGAATATTACATTGAGAGCGAAAAGTTTGCATAAGAACTTTGCAGAAGCTGCACAGGCATATGGAGTGAATATTGTGAAATCAAAAGCTTTACAAAAGACATATAGGTTGGACTTTAGGGATAAGGATCTAGATTTTGAATGCATCTGTTTAACGTTTACAGAAAAAAGAGTTGATTAGTACCTTGTAAAGATGGGGTGAATTGGAACGATCGAAAGGCAGATGGGAGAAAAAGAAAGAAGAAATGCTTGGAAATAAAGGTGTGACGGCATCTCCTTTGCTTCGTTAAGAGAGACATAGTCTGCTGAAATGATATATCCAATGAGAGAAGTTCCAGGTGGTGGATATGTTCACATTCCTTGGTCAAGACAGGATATATTGTCTTTTATGAATGAATTTCCCAGGTTGAGAGAAAAGCCTGTTGAGTGGTGTAAGCAGGTAGAGAAGTTTGTAAAGCGTCAAAAGTATTGTTGAAAGATTTGGATCGTTTGTTTGACTGTGGTTCCAACCGATTTATGGACTGAGTGTACGATTGCAGTCGATTGGCCAAAAGAGGAATATCCTAGAGATGTTAAAATTGGAGCACCTTCAGAAGAGGTGATGAAGAAATACATTCAAGTAATTACTTACTTGAAGAACAAGATTTCCCCAAAAGAAACAGATTGGGTTAAGATTGATAGGGCGACACAGGAGTTAAAAGAATCAGTACATGCTTATTATGAGAGACTTTTACAGGTGTTTTTCTCAGTATAGTGGTTTTGAGAGCATAACTGACAAAGATATGGGTAATTTTGTGTATAGGTTTGTGTTCGGATTAAAACCAGAGATTAGTAATATGATTCAGCAGCATCTGATTTGTTGGCAAAACAAGACAGTAGATGAAATTTTGAGGTATTCAAAATATTGTAGTGATGATATTGAACCAAGACATAAGAAATTGAAAGAGAAAATGATGTGGGCACAGGTGAATGCAGCACAGCAGAAGAATGGATATGTTGTTGATTTTTCTCAAACAGATTTTCAAGTGAAAGGGTAGAATCAGAATATTCAAAATGGTCAAGTGCCTAATATGTATGTTTTACCAAATGGTGGCGTTGAAGTGCAGGTTCAGGGAAAAGGCAAAGGTAAAAATAATAGAGATGAGATGAAAAAGAAATATCCTTGTCATGCATGTGGAAAGAATGGGGCATTAGAAGAATGAGAGTGAGTTATTTTTAGGAAATAATGGAATGGTTCAAAATTTCAATCCACAGATGCAGAATGAGGTGGTTATGAATCAACAACAGGAAGTTACACTGCAGTTATAGCAGGTATAACAGGTACAAGTGCCTCAAGCCAATGTGCCTAATAATGTGAATGCTCAGGAACAAAGATACAGTGCAAATGCTGGATTTCATACAGGTGAATACGTTGGTAAGAATCAAAATGTACAAATGGTTTCACAATACTGGTTACAATGTCCTGAGAGTGATTCGGATTAATCTCAATGATGGAGCCTGAGGGGGGAGGAAGAGTGCGTGCTTGGTGCATCTCTGGAGATAGATCAGTCTGGTCCTTTTGTGGATGGGAAAGTGGAAGGTAATGATATTACATTCCTTGTAGACACTGCTACCAGTTCTACTGTGAGAGCAGCAGAAATCCCAAACCTACCCCTCTTGGGAGAAACGATCCAACTTGTAGGAGTCTCCAATAAGCTTATTAAAACTCCGGTAACCAAACCAATGGTGGTTCACATTGGAGAGTTTAGAGATTTGCATCGGTTTGTGGTGTTGGACACAAGTCCGGTAAAGCTTTTAGGTAGAGACTTTGTTATGTAAAATGAATTGCACCATCTACTGTACACCAGATGGCATTGCTTTTCAATTGCCAGATGAGGATGTTGCTTTCATGGTGATGTTAGCAAGAAAAGGGACAGAAGTGAATGATTTATATCTTTTATTTACAACAAAGAATTTGCCTGTCAAATTGAGGGATACAATGATGACTGATGTGTGGGATTTTACAGGGAAAGACATTGGATTAATGAAGGGAGTTGATCCTATTCAAATTTCAGTCAAACAAGGAGCAGAATTTCCAAAAACACAACAGTATAAAATGAGTCCCGAGACTATTGCAGGAGTTACTCCTGTAATTGAGCAAATAGTTGAACAGGGTATTCTGAGAGAGATATTAGGGAGTCCCTGTAATTCACCTACTATGGTAATTAAGAAACCTAGTGGCAAATATAGGATTATGCAAGACCTGAGAAAAGTGAACAAGATTGTGGTATCTTGGTGCCAAATCCAGCAGTTAATCTTTATCAAATTCCCTGTGAGGCAGGATGGCTTACAGTGATTAATTGTGCCAAGCATTTTTCTCTACACCTTTACATCCAGTATAGCCAGTATCTTTTTGCGTTCCGGTTCAGAGACCGTGTTATGGCATGGTGCTAAGTTCCTAAAGGGTACACAGAGAATACTTCAAATTTCAATCAGATTTTGAAAACGTGTCTGGAGTCATTGGTAATGCCAGAAGACTTAGGATTGGGGCAATACATTGATAACCTATTGGTGTCATCAAAGACACGAGATGCATGTGTGACATATACAATTGCTCTACTGAACCATTTCACAGTAGGTGGGCATAAAGTGTCACCAGTGAAACTACAATTTTGCCAGAAAGAGGTTAAATATTTGGGACACAAACTTGAGAAAGGAGTCAGGAAAGTATCACAAGATTGGATTGCTGTGATCTTGCAAATGGGTCCTCCCAGAACACAGAAAGAAGTTTGAATGTTTCTGGGCATGGTTGGATACTGCAGACAGTGGCTCAATGGTTTCTCACTATTAGCCAAGCCATTACGGAAATTGACTCAAAAAGACGTAATTGATCCAATCCAATTGGATGAAGAAACCATGAAGGCTTTTATTGAGCTGCGAGACAGTCTTTGTTGAGCATCTGCATTGGGGATGCCAGAATATTGTAAAGATTTTGCGTTGTTCTGTTGCGAGAAAGATGAATGTGCACTTTCAGTGTCGACGCAGACACATGGAATGGTGCGTCATCCAGTGGCAAATTTCTCTGCTACGTTGAACACATTGGCTGCAGCATTGCCAGGTTGTTTGACAGCAGCGGCTGCTACTTGTGTGAGTCTGGAGCAAAATGAATCAATTCTATGGGACATCCAGTGAAAGTTTATGTGCCACAATCTGTTGAAATTTTGCTGTCAAGGATGAGAACACGGGAAAAAGGGGAAAGGCTGGGTCCTGTCCCTGACCGGCTGGACCACTCTTATTGAACAAACAAAACAAATGCCGGACAGTAAAAATTAGTAGACACAAGTACACACCTAGTACAATGAATTGCTAGGCTGACAAACCATTTGTGTTTAGTCACTTGTATTTTTATGGAAAAAGATTTATGAAAAAATGCATTGGCATCAAAGAATTCACACCGCATTTACAGAGGTTTACAAGTGCATTGAAAAAACCATAAACAATACATTAAATCAAAACATACACATATGACAATTGTGATAACAATAAATATAGACAACTGTGTAATGCCTCAAGGAATTCTCTTTGTTGAGGCACCAATCCTGGATGCAAAATAAACAAGTGGACAGCTAAGATGACAAACTAGCCTACTTGTTTTTACCACCGCTAGATACACATAGATAGCTATGTCAAATGGTGCAAAAATAGGAAATCACAAAACTATGCAGCAATGTAGAATTGTGTGTGAGTTTTATTCCTATTATGCCCTGATGATTCAGTATCTGGGTGGAGCAGGACGCCGACGCGTTTCGAACCCGTTCAGTAATTAAAGGGTTCTCCTCAGGACAAGGATTGGGGGGGTCGTTGTCGCTGAAATTTAAATTAAAAACATGGTATCAATGAAAAGCTGACTACTGCCTCACTTAAACTCAACCACTATGAAGAAATAAGCCAATACCTTATGCTGGAAAATATCAGGATGCTACCTGTGAAAAAAACGGTGTATACCCTAGTTAGTCTCTGTGATGCACTCTGAGCCACCATATACATAAAAGGAATTTGGATTGTGGGCACGTACCTTGATGTTAAATGTACATGCACCTGTCAAGAATACTCGGGTGCCCAAAATCAATAAATGCGCCTAAGGGAAGTAAAACAAAGTATTACAATCCCAGCTGAGCTGCCTTGGTGTGCGTCTTAGCGCGTAACTGATCGCAAAGCATGCCCACTCGGTCCTACCTTTGTATGAAGGAGTTAATTGCCAAACTCGGACACGAGCGGCAGCCGCGGGAATGGCGTGATTAGAAACAAGCTGGGGTCGCGCTCACTCAATCTGTCAGCAATATGTTTGAAAGTTTGTTCAGAGCGGACTTACGTTTTGGACGATGAATCAAAGCTGTAGTTCAGACACCCGGCGGTACGAAACTGACAACGCGAGTGCGGAGGGGGCGTGTCCCTGTGTATTTAACGCGTGATGCATATGAGACGGCCTAGTGGAACGCGTGATGCGTGTAAAACGGCCTGCTGGGACATGTAGTCCACTCTATACTTCCTATTATTGTTCCTCCCGTGTCCGCTACACACGGTGATGGAAATATTATCAATATTGACGACAGTGTGGAATCAAAGGCAAGAATAAGGGTACAAATAAGTGATCTCTTTTTACAGGTCAAGCGCACATTTGCACAGTGGTTCAGGGAAGAGTGGCTCAGAGACAAAGGGGACACACTTGGGGACCCTAACAAGAGGTTGGCAAATGGCGTGTATACTGCGCAATTTTTCAGATACGTAGGCATATTAACTACGTGATGGCACAGACACATGAGTGGCAAGCAGCACGGACAAGCAATCGCTGCGGGCACGCTATCTACAGATTACTCAGTTCATTGAGGTCATTCAATCCGACCATGGCAGTGTTGAACCTCAGAATGAGGTAAGCCTCTTTTTGAGCAAGGCGTACATCTGGATCCCCGCCTGCTCCTGGAGTGTTCTTGATATTCGCCAGGATCGTCCATTTCAAGTCATTAGATGAATGTTCTTTTCGTAGAAAGTGGGACACCAAGGGTGCTGTCAGGACCTTGTTATTTATCCTCGATCGGTGCTGGATAATACGTTGGCGCACTTCCTGGGTTGTTTTGCCAATGTAGACCTTTCCACACGGGCAGGTGATGGCGTATACTGCATACTTGGTCTTACAGTTTGTGAAGTTGTTATGACACCAATGTTTTTGGCCGTCCGTGAACAGGGTACCTTCAGTTGTCAAGTTGCACACTGAACATGTCCCACATTTACGGTGGCCCATTACCGGGCCCATGTTGAAGAGGGTTCCTTGCGTTTCTTTTTTCGTGACACCCCTTGTGGACGAGATTTGTTGTCCGATACTTCTGTTTTTTTTTAGTGCAAACAGAGGTTTGCCAATGTCTGGTAGGATTTCCTCAATGAGATGCCTATTGTTTCGAATTATTTTCTGCACTGGGTTAGTGTGGGGCCCGAAGGTTGAGACACAGACCATTCTCTCGACATTAGACTTCTCACGTTTTTGTAGGAGGTGCTCTCGAGGTGTCCATCTTGCCCTCTTCATGGATTGTTTCAACGGTTTTGTCGGATAGCCTCGTGCCTTCAGCTTATTGGTCAGATTTTCTCCGTGAATGGTAAAATCTTCCATTCTCGAACAGTTCCTTCTCACCCGTAAATACTGGCCATACGGGAGATTGTTCTTCAAGCTTTTCGGGTGGAAACTTGCGTAGTGGAGCGCATTATTCCTATCCGTTTTTTTCTGGGAAAGTGTGGACTTCAGGCCTTCAGGTGTAGATTTAATCTCCACGTCAAGGAATGGCATGGATCTGCAGTCATATGCCAGACTGAACTTTATGTCTGGGCTGCGATTATTCAGCCACTGGTGGAACTCTTCGAGGGATTCTGATGTGCCATTCCAGATGCACCACACATCATCTATGTACCTGAGCCACTGCCCAATGTGGGCTCCATACGGGTTGTTATTATAAACAAATCTCTCCTCATATTGGGCCATATAGAGTATAGCCATTTCTGGGGCGAAGGGACACCCCATTGCCGATCCTTTTATCTGTAGAAACATTTCATCCTCGAATATGAAGAAGTTCTTTTTGAGGGCAAGGGACGCCAGATTGACAATGAGTTCAGTGGGCACTCTGTGCGGCCGAGGTCTGGAGTTGAGGTACAGTTCTATCACATCCACTCCATCCTGCTGTGGAATTTGGGTGTATAGGGAAGATACATCCATTGTTACTAGGAGTTGGGTGTTTGGATCGAATTCAACTCCCTCAACCTTGGTTAAGAAATCCATGGTGTCTCGAAGAAAAGATGGAACTTTGATGGTAAACTCCTTCAGGAAGACATCGACAAACTTGGAGATTGGCTCCAGCACAGAGTCACAGCCCGAAACTATCGGGCGGCCTGGTGGTACACTGGGGTCTTTGTGCACCTTCGGAAGGAAATACAAATGTGGAGTGCGTGGGAAGTGTTTTACAAGAAATTCAGCTTCTTTGGGGCCAATGATCCCATTGTCTCTTGCGTCTTTCACAATCCGAGAGATTTCATGGGTAATCTCAGCCGTGGGATCTTGTGTTATAAGGCGGTACCAGTTGGTGTTATATACGTGATTCCTTCCTTCAGCTTTATAGAGGTCCTTCGACCACAGGACGACTGCGCCGCCCTTGTCCGCCGGTCTGATTACAGCTTCCTGCTGGTTCTTCAGGGTGGTGATGGCTTGTCTCTGATCTTTGGAAAGGTTCTTTGGTATGTATCTTCTTTTCTTTTCAAGCTCATTCAGAGAAGAGAAAACTTTCTGCTCGAAAGTGACGATGTTCTTTGCCATGTTGTTATTTGGGGGGCAGAAAAGAGATTTGTTTCTAAGACCAGATACCTCAACTTGAGGTTCATAAGTAGAGTCTTTGAAAAACCATCTAAGGCGTATTTTTCTAAAAAATTCGATCACCTCCAGTTTGACTTTAGTGAAGTCAATATGAGTGCCTGGTACAAATGAGAGACCCAGCTGCAGTAGTTCTTCCTCTGCCTTGGTCAAGATTTTGTTAGAGATATTGATAATGGAGGAGTCTTTCAAGACTTGTAGTTCCGCTTGCGTGTTGACATTTCCCATTGTGGTTGTTTGAATTTGGTCCGCTGCTGTTGCTGGCCCTGTCTGTTGGCCTCTATTCGATGATCCTTCCCCTGGGTCAGATTCCGCAGACGAATCAGAAGATGAAGTTTCGGAGAATGTGACAAATCTTTTTTTAGATCGCCCTTGGTATGAATTTAAATATCTGGTGGACTCGGAGCGGGTGTAAAAATCTTCTTTCAAATATGGATACACAACTTCCAAATTGAACGCTTTTTTGTCCTTCTCAAACTTCGTTGTTTTGAAGTTTATCGTATTGTCTTTGAATGTTGTGATCTCCTTCTCTATCTTTTCAAGGAGTAGTTTGGCCTCCGACTCTGTGTGGTTGTCCTTAATATTCTGAAGTTGCTCCTCAATCTCCTCAATCTCTTTTTTGCAGATTCTATGGGCTGTCTCGATGGTATGGACCATAAGATCTCTGCTGCACTTCGTACTAATGCAGCTGAACCCTTTCTTGTACACTGGGTCGTCAGTAAAAAGCACTGGTACGTTCTTTATCTGCAAGCCCCACGGTATAGTGCCAGCTCTTAAATTTGCAAGTAGGAACTGGCCATGTAGCTCTGTTCTGATATGCTTTTTTTGAAGTCTGAGAAGCTTGTCCGCTACGTTTTGCTGCTTAGCCGTGCCACTCAATGTGAATGTTGTAAATAGTGTTGAGTCAGCGAGGAGTTTCTCAATGTGTTCCTCACTAAATGAAAGTGTGTCCTTATCTGCCATTTACTTTCCTGAAGAGGAAACACTAAATGTGTGATTATAGGCTAATGTAAAGCGACTTAAAGCCTTACGGGTAAAGACCCGTTCAAGAGCAAGGGAAAAAGGGGAAAGGCTGGGTCCTGTCCCTGACCGGCTGGACCACTCTTATTGAACAAACAAAACAAATGCCGGACAGTAAAAATTAGTAGACACAAGTACACACCTAGTAATTGCTAGGCTGACAAACCATTTGTGTTTAGTCACTTGTATTTTTATGGAAAAAGATTTATGAAAAAATGCATTGGCATCAAAGAATTCACACCGCATTTACAGAGGTTCACAAGTGCATTGAAAAAACCATAAACAATACATTAAATCAAAACATACACATATGACAATTGTGATAACAATAAATATAGACAACTGTGTAATGCCTCAAGGAATTCTCTTTGTTGAGGCACCAATCCTGGATGCAAAATAAACAAGTGGACAGCTGTTTATGGTTTTTTCAATGCACTTGTGAACCTCTGTAAATGCGGTGTGAATTCTTTGATGCCTAAGGATGAGAACACAGCATCTTACAAGGAGTCACTAGACTAGATATGAGAGAGTGATCTTGGGTGCTGAGAATGTGACAGTAACAAGATGCACAATACTGAATCCAGAAACTTTGATGTCGAATACTTGCTGTGAAGACGTGATGGATGAAGCAGATCATGATTGTTTGGATGTGAAAGAGTTGTGTACCAAACCAAGGCCTGATATAAAAGATGCACCATTCCCAGAATCAGATTGTGTGATGTTTATAGCTGGTTCTTGAGGGTCAAAAGAAGTGCTGTGCATGCTTCTTATGCTGTGTGTACATGTCCACAGTTCTTGAAGCATCCTGTTTGAGAGGGGTAAATTCAGCACAATTTGCGGAACTGGTCACTTTGACCAGGGCTTGCATAATTGGGAGAAATTTGATAGTAACCATATTTACGGATAGTCAATATGTTTTTTGGGTGGTGCATGATTTTGGACAATTGTGGATGCAACATGGGTTCCTGACTTCTTCAGGATCTCCGATTAGTAACAGCAAAGATGTAAAAGATTTGCTGGATGCATTACAGATGCCCAAAGAGATTCCAGTGGTGAAATGTCTGGCACATAAATCAGGAAAAGATTATGTGACCCATGGGAACAGATACGCAAAACAAGGGGCTTGTTTTTGTACACAAAATTAAATTTCAATCAACAAAGGGACAGAGAAAAAGAATACAAATTGTCATTTAATGTTCTCTTCTGTAGAGACATGGGAAAAAATTAGACAGTTGCAGGAAGAAGCCAATGAAGAAGAAAAGGAGATTTGGATTAAATCTGGCTGTATACAAAGAGCTGAGGATGAAGTGTGGGTGTCTACAGAAGGTAGGCCAGTAATGTCAGACTGTCTACCTTCTTAGATGGCTAGGATATACCATTGATTGACACATGTGGGGAGAGATGCTATGATTAGTCTCTTTAAGCAATCTTGGTATAATCCTAAATTCAGGGTCATTGCAGAGAGTCTTTGCCAGAGATGCATAGTTTGCCAGCAGCAGAATCCAGGGAGAAAAACTGTTATTAGTTGGGAATGAACTGGAAAAGCAGCAGGACAATTTACACTGTTACAGGCTGACTTCATTGAGCTCCCTTCTTGTAATAAGTATGTATTGGTTGTGGTTTGTCTGTTTTCTCATTGGGTGGAAGCATATCCAACAAGAACAAAGTTTAACAGTTGCTAAATTGCTTTTAAGAGAGATTATTCATACATTTGGATTTCCAATCTCTTTAGAAACGGATAGAGGTACACATTTTCATAATGAAATAATTCGGATGATTTGTGCAGCATTACAAATTGAGCAAGAGCTGCCTTGTGGCTATTGACCAGAAGCCTCAGTTGTGGTCGAGCAAATTAATGGCACTATTAAATCCAGACTATCAAAGGTATGTGCATCCACAGCACTCAAATGGCCAGATACTTTCCCCCCTGGTATTGATGAGTCTGAGAAGCATTCCTGATAAAAAGACTGGATTATCCCCCCACAAAGTCATAATGGGGATAGCAATGAGACAGTTGCTTGTACCAGCAAATCAACTAATGAATATTACTGATGATCTAGTGCTTGATTATTGCAAAGCATTGGCTGATCTGGTGCGTTCAGTGTCTCATCAGGTTGGATAAATTGCAACCACAACACAGCTAGGGCAAGCACATGATTTAAGTTCAAGAGAGTGGATTCTGGTGAAGAAGCATGTAAGAAAGTCGTTTCTGAAGCCTCGTTGGCATGGGCCATTCCAGGTATTACTGGTGACAATGACAGCAGTGAAGTGTGGTGGTTTGCCAAGTTGGATACACGCAAGCCATACAAGAAGAGTCCCACATCCACTTAAAAGACTGGAAGAAGAAGAACAGCAACTGGTCAAGTAGAGCCAGAAGCTGCAGAGCCTGAGGCCACAGAGCCCGAAGGTGCAGATCCTGTAGCTGTTGAACATGTGGTTGAACATGAACAAAGTCAAATAGAGTGGATACAAGCTACTGGGACTCATAAGACTGCTGTTGAAGGAAATGATGGAGAAGTGCTGAACGGAAATCAAGAGCAAATGCGACAGAGAAAAGAAATGAATAAAAGGACTTGTGAACTTGATACGGAAACTGTGCAAGTTAAGAAAGCAAGAAAAGGTGATGTGTGGCCAAAGGGAGTGAAATGACTGAAATAAACTCTGAAGAAGAAAACACCAGACGCGATAGTAGAAGTATAAAGTCAGACTGAACAGAGTGAATCAGAAGAAGATACAGTTTGGAAAACAAAAAGACCAAGAGTTCCTAACACGAAATATACAGCACCTGAATGGACATGTATGGTGTTGGAAGAAATTGAGCACACAGATCAGAGCAAAGAAAACACTGGTACAGAACTGAGTGACACAAACGGTTACAAGCCACCGTAAAAGAACTGTGTAAATTAGAGAATAGAAATTTGAAAATTAATTCGGAGAAGTGCAGAGAACTGAAGCAGAAATTTAATTGAAGGATTGTGAAGATATAAAAATAAAAAAGGGTGCGAAGAAAGAAGTCTTAAAGTGTATGGATACACTACTTTGCATAGTTTAATAGTTTTCTTAATTTTGTACGGGTTTTTTATTGATACAAATTTTGCTAGAAATGGCAGTTATAACAGAGACTGGATATCAAAATCGTAGTTTAAAGGTAGATGTATTAATGCTTGCTCCTTTAGTATTTTATTACTAATGTTGGTGTGGTTAACACTAGTTGTTATTGTGCCTGGCTTTATGTTAACTAATGGAAATAATAATACTAACAGTGTGGTGAGTGAGAAAGTAGATTCTAATGGTCTTAAAGAAGTCTCACATACTAATATAGAGAGGATGGTAGATGACAGTATCTATCATCAAGATAAATCAATTAATGACTTTGTTAAATGTTTTTACTAAGTTTTTGTATGAATATGTGGATACGATGGATGTGAGAGACTGCTATGTGTGCATGCAATTACCATTGTCTGTCTCAGATGGGGTGACTTATCAACACCTACCTTTCACATATGGAGTGTCTTGTAGTGTCCTAACAAGTCTTTTCTATGAGAAGGGTAACTTACAATATAATTATTCCAACATAGATTTAGTATTTTCTGAAATTTCCATGAGAAACATGAATAGGGTAAGTAGTGCTAAAGATGCAGAATTTATGGGGAAATTCTTTCATGCAACAAAGTCAATAGATGCAGTATAAGCCCAACGGAACAATCTAACTTGTAGTTTGCGGTTTGAAGAAATATAATTCATTAACATGGTAGAGGATTAGAAGGCAAATTTTTAAGAGAAAATCTGCTGAGCAAAAGTCTCATGTACCTCCAATGGCTTATAGAGAAGGAAATTATAACAAGCACTGAAAATGCAATAGGTCTTGCCTTTGATTCAGTTAAAGCCATTTGCTTTGCTATGGCTATATAAGTTATATAAGTTAGTATAATACTAAAAATAAGTGTACAAATATACAATTCTCCTGCTTTGAAACACAAGATTGACGGAGGCCCCCAGGGCTGGCACCGTGCCCGTCCCTGCGACTCTAAAGCAAGAGCCAGGCTCTGGGATCAGAGTCTGCCAGCACTGCTCATGGTGGTAGGGCGCTGTGCAGGAGAGGTGCTGTGCATCACACCCCGTGCCTGGCACTGCTCACGGGTGATGGAGGTGCTGTGCTGGAGAGGTGCTGTCCATCACACACACCAAGTTTGGCACTGCTCACGGTGGTAGGGCGCTGTGCTGGAGAGGTGCTGTCTAGCACACTCCTGGCCTGGGGTGCTCACAGGCGATGGAGGTGCTGTGCTGGAGAGGTGCTGTCCATCACACCCCATGCCTGGCACTGCTCATGCTGTTCATCACACACTATGCCCAGCCCTGCTCACAGTGATGGAGGTGCTGTGATGGAGCAGTGCTGTCCCTCACACACCCTATGCCCGGCACTGCTCACGGGTGATGGAGGTGCTGTGCTGGAGAGGTGCTATCCATCATACACCCCAAGCCTGGCACTACATTTGGTGGTAGGGTGCTGTGCTGGAGAGAACTGCTATCACTTTCAAATGCACCCCAGGCCTGGCACTAGTGGTAGAGTGATGCACACACGGCACGCCCCTCTCTATGGGGTGAGTGTTGTACTGATGGACAGCCAGACAGTGCCCGCCTAGTGCCACGACTGTCACACAAGTACGGCAGTACGTAAACACACACCTCACTCCAATATATGTGTACCAATGGAAAGGAGTGTGGCCCGATGGACATTATTTAGAAAACGTGCACTAATGGGCACCCATTCAGACATGAGTTAGGGCACTGGAAATATCACTCCTTGTTATTACCTCATATGTGAGACATTACCAAATAGCACCTCTCAAATTGCATGCAGGCATATATTTATGGAGAAAACAGCTGGAGTGATATCACTGACAAAGATGATGTAGTTAGACACACACCACCTCCCAGAACGTGCTGGGCCACCACAGGGTGCCCCTGTACATGCCAAGTCTTTGTTGTGCTGGGTACGAGGCCGGAAGCTCACCTGTTGAGCTCTCTTTGGTACAGTCTGCACACATATCGGTTCTCGGTTCACAGTGCAGGCCATTGATTGGTTTATGGCCCCATTAACTCCATGATATACACTATACTGAGATTCTTTCCAATAAGGATAGTCCACCAGAAGAGGGAGAAGGAGGGGTGGGGGGGAGGGTGAATGAGCACGCATAAGGGGGCAGGTCTCATAATATCTCTCACTCCACCTTTGCGTAACTGGTCCAAGATGGTTCCCTTAATTTATTATCTTGTCTGTGCCTGACTGTGACACCGCCAGAGACCTCAGAAAGGCCAGCAGGGCTGGGATAGAGCTAGTCACATGCTGGGCACCTAACCCCAGTTGCAGGAGAGCAGTGTTAAATGGATTCAGATTTCCATTCAACAGCGACGAGTACGAGTGTTTCTATCTTAATACACTTTATAGGATTGCATCTTCATCGCCTAACTACTGCAGATTAAACTAGTCATCTAGGACTACGTCAGCACCGCTGCAGGCCCCCAGATCGAAAGGCTGAGCTGTTTATTTATTTTTTTTACAAATAATTTGTTTTCTACTGTGACTTCAATTAGATTCCACACGTGAGCAATCACCTATGTACAGCTCCCAGAAAGCCGTAGGCGCTTAAATAATAAGCACTGTGAAAGGAAAAAAGATGTCAATCAGAGTGCGAGAGCGTGCAAGCTAGTGTTAAATGGATTCGGATTTCCGTTCCTCAGCAATTTAAGTTTCAACTTGGCGATGAGTATGAGCGTTTTTATCTTAATACACTTTATAGGATTGCGTCTTCATCGCCTAACTACTGCAGATTAAACCAGTCATCTACGACTACGTCAGGACCGGTGCAGGCCCCCAGTTCAAAAGTCTAAGCTGTTTAAAATGATTGGTTTTCTGATGTGATTTTGGCTTATACACATGAGCAATCACCTATATACAGCTCCCATAAAGCTGTTGGCGCTTAAATAACATATTTACAACAAGGGGTGGTGAGGGACAGAGTCTCTGAATTAAACAGAATACTCTCACCCAGTCAAGAGATCAGGGCTAGATCCAACACCGTTTTTTAGCTCACTGCACCATCCCAGTTTCAGAACCTGGCTGTATGCAAATTAGTCTGTTCCTGTCCCAGTGCATGATGGGAACAGGGCAAACCAAACTACAAAAGCCAATTCTTACACTGGGAAGGAAACAAGCTACCGGGGACCGGTTTCTGGCATTTCAGCCTCTTCGGCCCGGCTTGCTTGAATCCTGATGGTGCAATGAGCAAGGGACTCACATCTGAGCATACCCTTCCACGCTTAGGGTGGACAAAAATATTTACAACAAGGGGTGGTGAGGGACAGAGTCTCTGAATTAAACAGAATACTCTCACCCAGTCAAGAGATCAGGGCTAGATCCAACACCGTTTTTTAGCTCACTGCACCATCCCAGTTTCAGAACCTGGCTGTATGCAAATTAGTCTGTTCCTGTCCCAGTGCATGATGGGAACAGGGCAAACCAAACTACAAAAGCCAATTCTTACACTGGGAAGGAAACAAGCTACCGGGGACCGGTTTCTGGCATTTCAGCCTCTTCGGCCCGGCTTGCTTGAATCCTGATGGTGCAATGAGCAAGGGACTCACATCTGAGCATACCCTTCCACGCTTAGGGTGGACAAAAATATTTACAACAAGGGGTGGTGAGAGACAGAGTCTCTGAATTAAACAGAATACTCTCACCCAGTCAAGAGATCAGGGCTAGATCCAACACCGTTTTTTAGCTCACTGCACCATCCCAGTTTCAGAACCTGGCTGTATGCAAATTAGTCTGTTCCTGTCCCAGTGCATGATGGGAACAGGGCAAACCAAACTACAAAAGCCAATTCTTACACTGGGAAGGAAACAAGCTACCGGGGACCGGTTTCTGGCATTTCAGCCTCTTCGGCCCGGCTTGCTTGAATCCTGATGGTGCAATGAGCAAGGGACTCACATCTGAGCATACCCTTCCACGCTTAGGGTGGACAAAAATATTTACAACAAGGGGTGGTGAGGGACAGAGTCTCTGAATTAAACAGAATACTCTCATCCAGTCAAGAGATCAGGACTAGATCCAACACCGTTTTTTAGCTCACTGCACCATCCCAGTTTCAGAACCTGGCTGTATGCAAATTAGTCTGTTCCTGTCCCAGTGCATGATGGGAACAGGGCAAACCAAACTACAAAAGCCAATTCTTACACTGGGAAGGAAACAAGCTACCGGGGACCGGTTTCTGGCATTTCAGCCTCTTCGGCCCGGCTTGCTTGAATCCTGATGGTGCAATGAGCAAGGGACTCACATCTGAGCATACCCTTCCACGCTTAGGGTGGACAAAAATATTTACAACAAGGGGTGGTGAGGGACAGAGTCTCTGAATTAAACAGAATACTCTCACCCAGTCAAGAGATCAGGGCTAGATCCAACACCGTTTTTTAGCTCACTGCACCATCCCAGTTTCAGAACCTGGCTGTATGCAAATTAGTCTGTTCCTGTCCCAGTGCATGATGGGAACAGGGCAAACCAAACTACAAAAGCCAATTCTTACACTGGGAAGGAAACAAGCTACCGGGGACCGGTTTCTGGCATTTCAGCCTCTTCGGCGCTTAAATAACAAGCACTGTGAAAGGAAAGAAGGAGTCAATCAGAGTGCGAGAGCGCGCAAGCTAAGTAAGCCGTCGGAAAAGTGGACGAGAGCTTGCAAGACTATTTAAAGTAAAACAAAGAAGGCTTTGGGCTGTCCACATGCGCATGCATTTTTTGTCCCTCCGTACGCGTGCACATTTTGAACCGATACAAAAGGCCCTAGAATGGCGAGAGCAGCAATGCGCACTGCTAATGCCAGGCGAGACCTACAAAGTGTGAGACATTCGCTGCCATGACCATGGATTGGCATCATAGAGGGAAGCTTTGCTTGCTTAGGTTAAAACCTCATTTTTGATTGTACATTAGCCCTGCAGATTTTTGTGCATTTTTTTATTTTATTTTTCTCTATCCATTTCAGGAGAATATGTTTTTTGTTTTTTTCTTGGTTTTAAAATGGATATGAATAAGTTGGGCTTTAATTGAATTCCACACTGATCGTCTCTTAAGCCAGTTATACCACATACATCCCTAACTAAATTGTCACTTTGTTCAAAGTAGAAAATACCTAATGATTTACTCATCCTCATAGATATATACAACTGATTCAGCTCTCTGATATCATAAATACCTAAGCAGAAGAGATATCATCCACATGCAGTTATATCTAGTAGCATCACACTAACTGTTTGTAAGCATTATCTCCAGAATACATGCACATGGTAATATCTATAACTTTATCACCACTACAAGAACCACATAAAGACCATTCCATGAGAATATCCATACCAGATGCACGTTGATGACGTGTCTCCCTATTTCTTTCCTTGTTTTGTTTCCCCTCTACCTCCATTTCCAATGTATTGGCTTCAACACTGTTGGGCTTGCACCGGTGGGTGTAGGAAGTTGGGACCTGGCTTCAGATCTTGCATCTCGCCCCTGCGGAAACGACAGGTAAGAATTACATTATATACCTGTTGATGATAAGTGACCTGAGGTACGGAAGATGAGTCTGTGTTGAGGATCTGAGGGCACTACACTTAACACAGGATTTAACAATTTTAACAAGCCAAGTGTTGCGTGTTTCTAAGCATTCGAAGAAGGATGATAAGACATGGTTCATCTTAGGCCAGAATGCTAAAGGTGCATCAAAAATGCAGAGTTCTTTTGGTCTAGTCTGCCCTGAAGCCCTTTCCCTCAAAGTGCTTTTTTCTGTATAAAAACTTGCTTAATGATGTGGCAATTACATTTTAAATACTTTTGTTGTATTGTCTAGTACTAGGGCAGCACTATTGAGGTCATTAGATCATCCTTTCCACTTTAATACTCCTTGCTGATTCACCTTGTTGAAGAGGGGGGTTGATTTTGATCCATCATTTTAAAAGCAGTTCACACCAAGGAAACTGATATGGGATCTCACAGGTAATCTAATGATTTAAGCGATGTGGTGGCTTTTTGAAAGATGTTGCAGTGAGGATGGAAATGATTTGAACCCCTTAGAATAAGGTTTCTGCAACCTAACATTGCTCGAGAAAACAAATAGGAATACAACATTTTTGCCTAACGCGTTTCAGTATAAAGTTGTTGGTTGATGATTTTGTTTCTGTTTTGCAATCTCATAGAACACAGAGTACAAAAAAGCCTATGGTTGGCTTTTGGCATGTAGTCCTTGTTTGTTGCACACGCCAAGCTTTCTTTACAAAGTCAGGCCTGATAAATAGAACTGTCTGAGTTAATGTCTCTATTTCCACTTTGTTTGTTCTCAAAACAGTTTTTGATATGTGTCATTGCCTTTTGGTGTTTTTTTAGATAGATATCATTGATATCTCTGCATTTTATTGTAAGTGTTAGGTTACTGTTTAGTATGCTTGGTAGCATTTGGCCCTAAGAATGTTTTGTCGGTTTTTGTGATCCAGCTCTTGCTTTTGGGTTGTCTGCTGTTGTGTCTAATGTCTCTTTTGATGCTTAGTGCTGAAAGGTATTAAAGTGTTGGTCCGACCAACCTATCAGAAATGCTTTATCAGGTTAAACATTTGAAAATGATGAAAATTAAAAATGAACCAGTAAGATAAGTCACTTAAATTAGGGTTGAACAAGGCCTTTGTTATTACGAAAGCCACAAATAAGTATAAAGGTAGAGGTGTAAATTAAGTGGATCTTCAGGTTGTGTGGTAGTGTGGTGGTTTAATCTCAAATTCACAGATGACTTGTTTTCTTTAGGGTGAATGATGATGTCCTATTTTCAAAAAAAAGTTACTCCTGTTGAGATGTATTCAAAAGCTGAATATGATCAGTTCACATTCTCGTATGTGGATATGGAGGACCATATTAAGTGTTGGATGGACTAAATTATGTGGTATTTAACATAACATGGGTGTTTGTAAAGCACACGTTCACCCAGAGGTATCTTGTTGCTGAATAACAGATGTTTCTTTCTACCCAATTCAATGGTACTCATTTAATCAACCTCTGATGGATGAAAAGCTGAGTGGACCCGCAAGGTTTTGAACCTGTGGCCATGAGGTCAAACACAGCCCCCCTGCAGTGGATGCATTAGTGCACTGAGCCACCAGCCCCGGAAATTGTTCAGAATGGAAAGGCCAGTTTTGCAGAATGCTACATGTAATTAATGAAAAATTATGTGACAGGATTCCTTTCATTAGTATCTATCTCGGTGCTTTCATCCATGGATTAAAAAATGAGATTTCACTGCAACGAAAGATGCCCTGGGAAGAGAAATAAATTCGTTCATCAAGTTGTATGTAAAATAACATTTACCTACAATTAATGCTTTTTAACTGTGCTAAATGACAAGCATAACATTTCATAGGACCGTCCTTTCTCCCTCCCAGAGAAAAGAGTTTCAGTAAAGAGTTTATAATGTAACATGAATCAGGAATCAGCCTGTGTGTTGACCATTCGTGTAATAAAGTGACTATCTTGTTTTATTCATCGCACTCGTATTTTTAAAATGGGTCTTCAGTTTGAGATTGCTCTCATTCATAATTAAGGCCCCCTGTTTTCCATTTTCACTGATTATTACGGATCAATACAGACAGAAAACCATTAATTTTCCTGTCTGTATTTATTTTTAAATGTGAAAAAAAATGAAATTTGGTTGTTTTTGAGTGATTCCAAATGCTATCAGTCATGACTGCCAGGCCAATAGCTGAGCTGATTGACAAGCAAAGGGATTAAAAAAATATAGGGATTTAGTAAAGAGCCTTAAACAGCAGTAGATTTGCACAACTTTACTACTAAAATGTACATATTTTCTTACAAGTACATATTTTACCATCTGAGTATATATCATTGAAACCTGTAAGGCATTCAGTCACGAGTGCACATTAACAGGTTAAATAAATGCAGAAATATACACATTTTAGCTTCAAGTTTTTACAAAACCTAAAATAAGTATAGATAAATACAAATAACAATTAGCAAAAAATAAATATGAATAAATACAGTTGGAAATGACAACAATATAAATGCCATAAAACCGGGAGCCCTATTCATAATACAGGGCCTCTCAAGACACTTCGAGGCATATTATCAATGAACGGCGTTAAATTTATCCCCACTTTAGGTGCAGGAAACTGCAGCTAATGCGGCATTAATGGGCTTGATAATATGCCTTAGGGAATTGCAATAGAAGCCCATGTTAACACTAGAACATGGGCTTCTATTGGAATTCTCAAGGGCATATTATCAAGCTCATTATCGCCGCTTTAGTGGCAGTTTCCTGCCGCTAAAGCGCCGATAATTTTAATGCCATTCCTTGATAATATGCCCCTTCTTTCTCTAAAGAACGTTACCTGCAGACTAATTCTGTATATTACATATCTATTATTTGCATGTCTCCCTAATTTTGCAGATTATCCACCACATCTTGCTATCCCTGCTTGCTTCACAGGAGTCTTTTCACCAAAAGTGCTCCACAGGCATGTTGGGAGCTCATTCAGTGAAAATGTTGTGCTCGCATTTGTTTGTTGTTTATTTTCTTAAATCAGGAAAGTCATCATCCTGACAGGCTGGAAGTTTTATCCGAGCGAGTGGAGATCACTGGGCTTCTATGATTGCAAGGTGAAGGAAGGCCGGGGCCCAAAGAGGATAGATCCTTGAAGCCAGCCTTATGGCGGTTGCGGCGCTGCCCAGGAGTGTCGATTTATGAAGGCTGCTGCGAGCGAGTCCATCATTGATAATTCAGCAGCTCTACCATGGCTAAATGAGGAGGGAAATCAGCCTTGGGGCAGAGCTGGACATCTGCTGGTTTATAGTGGATGTCCTGCGTCAGCCACCCTCCCAATGACCCTCAAAGGGTTCTATTGGCATTGGCTGAAAACGGACCACAGTGCAATTTGAACATTTTAGTGATCATTCTGTGTGTCGTCTTATTTCGTTTTGTTTACATAAAACTACTTCCCTTTTAGGTCTCTCCCAGTTTCTTTGGATGTTTCTGCACATGCCATTGTGCTCTATTACATAATTTGCATATTTGATGAGACCACAAAGCATTTTCCGGCCAGATATACTTGTGATAATATGTTTGCGATGGGGAATAGAATGAAATGGTTTCCTTTTTGCAAGCTGCACCCACTAAGAAGCCAGTTTCTTCCTTGTGTACTTCACGCTGCACTTTGGGATCAGTGTTACCGCAAATGTATCCATGATCTTCCTGCCTTCTAGCTATGATTAGTCTCCGCCAGCACTTAGCCTGGTTTTCATGCCAAGAGGGTTTCTTTGTAGTGCATTTGTAACATACTGTAAGGGCATTGCCAAGGAAACTCAATCAAACTGTTCCCACAGAGTTAATTTATTTCCACGTAGATTACAATGCAGAATCGTGCTTGTTCACATGTTAGAATCTTCTATGTGAATATCGTTTTTGTATTAATTCATCGTTAACAGTAAGCCGAGTGGTCAACTCTAACTTATTAAAATCTTTTCAGGAGCCTTTATTTGAAATATTTGCATATGCTCTTTCTAGTAGTTAGCTGCATGATTGCCATTACTAGCAGATTAATTCCTGGGTTTAATCACACATCTCCAACCAGCCTTGCACATATGAGATTGTTGCCCTCTTTGTAGAGCCTGCCAACGTGTGTCTCCATTGCTACCAACAAAGGTGTGGCAGCAGTTATTTGATTTGGGAGTGAATTAGCCGAGCTCAGACCTCTTTGAAATTGACGCATATTTCAGCTACTTGGTCAGTAAGAAATGGCTTAGGGCTTTCTCTATTGCTGTAGCAAGTTTGCGGACTATCTCTCTATATTTCTACTTATGGACCCGTCTTGAGGAGTAGGTAAGTCTTCAAAATCGGGCTGTCCCGCTGATCTCTGTTGGAGGTTCTCGGGGGTATGGTTTCACAGTGGTAATTGTGCTTCAGCCCCAAGCTACTTAAGATAGTGCATGTTATAATGTAGCAACATAATCAAAATCAGCCCTTCTATAACCCTCTTATATCAATGAGTTTCTTTATATCACCAAATAAGTTGTTCAAGAGATCATCACTTGGTTAACAATGCCCAAACAAAAGCACAATGTTATCCAAACTATTACTGCAAACTGCTTAGACTTGACTTACAGAGGGGTAGGTAGTCATTTGTCGGGCAGGAATCAATTTGTGCATTTCAGTAAATGTACCCATACAGTTCCAAAATATATTTTCTTAGGGTCTTTATTTTTGTGACTTTTTACTGATAAGTCTGCTACTTCCCTCATTTGCAATCTCAAGACTCCACATGATTCTGTTTTCAAACCTGAGGGAGATGATTGATGTAAAGGAAAATTCTTTATCTTTCCTTGTAAAGGAAACTCGATATATTATGCTTAGAGAAACATTGAGAATATAAAAATAGGCGAAATTGAACACAAATTGAAGAATTATATAAATTGAAGAATTAAAGAGTAGACTGTGAAATTAAAACATTTTAAATACGGCATTTGTGAGTACTTTGTATTCTGGAAAATAATCCCAACATGTGTGGATAGTGTTGGATATTCTATTCACCACTAATCCTTTATGAGTTCTGGAGTAGCATGCTATTTGCTGAAAAAGCGCTTCAACACCTCATCAAGGGTAGCAAGCACTATATTAATGCAAACATTTTTACCTCTTCTATTCCTCCACTATCCTTCTCAAACCAATAACTGACTAACATATCCACCACTCAAATTACTTTCATATTTCACTATACTAATCCACCACTAATCCTTTATGGATTCCGTAGTACCTTGCTAATCGCCGAAAAAAGTGCTTTGACACCTCATCAGGGGTAGTAAGTCTATATAAATGCTTTTACAATACAATACAATACAATTGCCATGAAATGCATTACACCTGCAAAAAAATGCAGTAGATTTGGATTCTATTTAACTTGGATGACTTTCTGAAGTGACAGCTGCTTTAGGTAAGGAGTGTGCAAAAATAAAGGCTGCTCTGAGAACACTGTGTGATACAAACACGAAACTGCTTGAACAGCGAAAGAAAACATTTTAATGTAAAGAGGGAATCCGTTTTTACGGTATGAATTACAATTAAATGTGTAAGGTGTTTGTTCCGATGCCAAGATCTCTGCATCTTCAGTTGAGCCTCCACCACGTTGCTCGTCTGTGAGTAAAGAAGCTTTTCTGAACAGGCACCATATTTTTGGCCTGTTTACTAATAAGCTACTAAAGTAGGAGTTTGTTTTTTATGAGCAAAAAAAGAAATAAATAACAAATAAAAATGACACTAACGTCATTCGGAGTTTCCTCACAGCACTTAGGCATACTTTTTAAATAAATAGGGAGAATGTTTAGGCATGCATTGAAACGCAGCTCTTTGACAGACGAGTTGTCAGTAAAAGGTTTTCACAGGCAGATCCAGATGATTCTCTACCAGTAGAAACCTGGCACTTCACCAAACTCTAAATAGAGCAGGACAACTGCAAGTTCAGCAGACAGGGTAACTGCAAACTTTTTCTGGATGCTCCACGCAAGCCTGCCAACTCACATAGTGCCACTGTTTGTCACACGATTTCAGCTCCCTTCATACGGTTACCTGGTGGGGTGCCCAATTCACATGGTGGCAGAGAAAACGAGCTGAAAACCACTGTAAAGAGTGGATTTCCATCTTGCTTTTTAGAGGCAGTAGGCAGCCAATGTCCATTAAGAGGGGTGAACATGCCCCCAGAATATTGATCACAACCTCAATGACCCTTTGTGGGTTTTTGGGGGAGGGATTGAAGGGGCTTGGTGAGGGGCACAGTGTTTCTTAGGTAGCTCATAGTCAGGGCCACAGAAATTATGTGATTCCATAGCTGTACCTTTTTTGCATACTTATGGATTTGCAGCATGTACCACATAGTCCATCATCTGCTGTGTAATCTGCGGATTTGAACCCAAAAGAATTGTTTCAGCTATATGAATCAATGGTTACTAAAAACGCAGAACACAGTGCATTTTTGCAATCTGTACAATGTTATCCTATGAGAGGAAACACAATTAGCAATATGCAGGTAAGCAAACGATTTATGAGATTGAGCTTTGGGATGAAGAATCAGTACCAGGCAAGGTTCAGGTAAGTGACCTAACTGCACCACCAGAGGCACTGGGGGGGCGGGCGAAGAGGTCAGACTCGGTGTCTGGTGTCAATGTTATCCAATGGAGAAAGGGGGAATCAAAGTGGTACTACTTGCAGGCGAGTAGCATCGATTTGACAGTCTCCCAGGGTTAAGGTAAGCACAGGGGGGAACAAGGCAGCACAAAACTCACACCTCCAGTGGTACAGTGGCAGCCTGGAGCAGAGTGCCTACACAGCATCTGGCATCCAGTGCAAACGAAAAGAGAATCTTGAACTTGGAAAAAGGTTGCAGGCTCAAGCCAGGAGGCTGGCCGAAAGAAAGCTTCAGCTGTACAGGTAAGCTGGGATGTGCTAGAGCATCGAGACACCCTCATTAGATCTCCCCTAGACCCAGGGGCTCCGGGTGCAGGTGTGTCCTTTGGCTTTGGAAGTTAGCTTACCAGTGCAGTTGCAGTTGGGGGATGTAGTTCACAGGCTGCAGGCATCAACATGGAGTCTGGCAGGGGTCAGCCCACGAGGGACTCTTGCTCAGAATTGTTGCGGAACCTTTTCTGGACTGGTGGGCCTCTTGGACTTAGGCTGTGGGCATTCGGCACAGAAATGGTTAACTTCGGGGTTCCACAGAGAGAGCACTTGGGATTTAAAATTGTTTTTCTTTTGGACAAAGTCACTGTTCATGGAAGAGCAGGAGTCTTTTTAGAAGGCAGGCAGTCCTCCTAGAGTTTTGGAGGTTGCTGGGCTGTTGGAAAAGTCACTCTTCTATAGCAGGGTCTTTGAAGGCTGTGGACAGGCCAGTAGGGCTGAGGCCAAGTGAGTTGATGTTCTCAGTCTTCGCTGCTGCACAGATCTTCATTGCCTTCTTTTTCATGGGTCATCGGTAGTCTCAGGATTAAGGTTGAGGGGTGCCCATAAATGTTCAAGTTAGGAGCGTTCCAGGGATTACAAGGTGATAGACAATGGACTACTTACCCCTTCGGTGACTACAACCTTTGTATGTCCACACCCTCTGGGGGGGCATACTAACCCTATTGGCTAGAATCCTCCAAAATATTGAGGATTTTCAATGGAGGGGATCAATTAAGCTCAGGGTCCCTTAAGAGTGGCCCTGGCTGAGAGGGGCCACACCTCTCTTGTTTACTAATTTGCCCAACGACCTTTGCTCGAAAAGTGGGTCTTGGTCAGAGGGGTGAGCATCTCCACTAGCTGGAGAGGCCTTGGTCAGCATAACAAAGGGCAGCAAGCCTTGGAGGCTTACCACCTTTCTATGCTTTTCCTGGTTGGGGGTAGGTGTGAGGCACCTCCACATAGAGCGGGCTTTGTTTCTGACCCACAAGAGCAAATGGCTCCCAGCTCAGGGGGTCAGAAACATGTCTAGACCAGTCAGTCACACACTTGTGGTCTGGTAGGTTTGCAGGTGGCACTTCTGAGGTGCCCTCTGAGTGCTTTTATTAATTAATCCAACACTGGCATCAACGTGCGCTCGTTAATTTGAGATGTTTAGTGCCAAACATCTTGGAATTCGATGAAGCCATCATGGAGCTGTGGAACACGTACTGACAAGCTCTTGCCCATGTAATCAGTAGGGTTCACAGTGCACTTATAATGTTCAGAATGGACGTAGACACTATAGGGGCATATATGCTCATGCAGTTATTCCCTCACATGAGAACTAGTGCAATGTGCCTTAGGGCTGTAAGGCCTGCTGAAGCTGTGACTTACTTATGCCTTTTATTGTGCTAGTAGACCTGGCACACAGGGATGTGTGCCATGTTGACTCTTCACTTTAATCTGCACCAAAACACGCAGGCAGCAGTGACTGTGTGCATGTGTTTGGTGCGGGGTTTCTTAGGGTGGCACAATAGATGCTGCAGCCCTTAGAGACTCTCTCTGGCCACAGTGCCCTTGGTGCCACTGGTGCCTTTTACAGGGGGCTTATATGTGGGCCAGAGGAGTGCCAATTGTGGAAACAAAGGTACAGTTTTGGGAAGGAACGCAGGCACTGGGAACATGGTTTGCAGGAACCCATTGTACATTCAGTCAAAGATGCATCAGAGTCACGCCAACAGGAATACTTTCCCACAATATACAATTCCTATTATGAGTGGTGCCTGTAAAATTGGGGCATGACATGTGGATTTTGTTGCTTACTACACCAACCTCAGCCTGTCCTGGTAATTACTGGGCATTTTTCTCAATTTAAATTCCAGGAGGTTTGACCTGCTGAATGTTTATAGAGGATGTGTTTTTTGTCACACTCTGTATGTGCTGAATACAATAAAAAGATCAAAATTCACAATTTCTGATATGCGGTGTAACAACACTGCCCACTCGTAATGAGCCTAAGAGTTTGGGGGGAATTGAAAATCATGCAATTCCTGCAGGAAACTCTAAACATGGGGTAGAATTCACCAGCTGTAATCCCTACATAATACTATTCCTATGGAGTAAGAAACTCAGTCAGAGGTTTCTTCTCCTTATTTATACTTTGTTCCAGAAATTGACACATTTTCAGTTCTCTTCCCATTTTACATTATGCGTTACAGAAAGTGTGGTTTTGCTAAGGCTATGATGCAAAGAAAAGAATGAGATATAATGAATACAATAAGCAGCAACAGCAAAAAGCAGCAAAAAACCACAGGGATGAAAAGATTGTAATGCTGCAGCAGCAGTTGGATGCAGAATTCAGTCTGTATATCTGCAAAAACGATGCAGGACCGTTAATTGCCTAGTGAAGGTAAGTTTTTCCTGTTGACTGACTAACAGCATAGAGACTAACATTATTTTTGTTAATATTTTGATTACCTTCTTTAAGATTTTATGGACATTTTCTCTGTGCTGAATATTTCAAATAATCAGGCAGTCTTTTCGTACACTGCTTAGAAGCCAATTGTGATAGGGCTTTTTCAAGAGAACAGTTTCCGCCAACAGTAATGTTTTATCCAGTAATTGGTACTTCACAGGATATTGTGGATGACAATATAAGAACATTAAGTAGCTGTGAAAAATCGAGTGGTAAGGCTGTGTCACTGAGATGAGTTGCAGCAACATTTTTGTTTTTGAATCTGAATAAGGACATGAAGCATGAAAAAGGTTGGTAGAAAAAAAGTATTTGATTTATGCCAGGCTTTATATATCCAGTGAAGTCGAAGTCTTTCCCATCCTAGACCAATGTATGCAGTGCATCTCTGATCACATGTGGCAGTGAAAGCTACATTTCAGGTTAATTCCTTTAAGAAATCTAGTCTTCTCTTTTGCCTCTTATCAGAAAATATGAAAGTACTGCGATATTCTGGGGGTCAGAGGTACAATTCAACAAACTTAGGGGTATATTATCAAGAAACATCGTAAACATTATTGCCGCTTTAGCGGCAGAAAACTGCTGCTAAAGCGGCAATAATGGGTTTGATATTATGCCCTTGTGAATTCCCATAGAAGCCCATGTTCTGGTGTGAAAATGGGCTTCTATTGGAATTCTCTACGGCGTATTATCAAGCCCATTACTGCCGCTTTAGCAGCAGTTTTCTGCCGCTAAAGCGTCGATAATGTTAACGCCGTGCTTGATAATATGCCCCTATTTTTACAGGGAAGGGGAAGGTGTCCTGGGGTACTTCTTCTTCTATTTTGTGAAAGGGTTACCCCATCCTTTCAGTTTTTGGTAAACTTTCAAGATTTCAGTTGTAAAACATGAACAGATGAGATACTGATTCGGTATTTGGAAGAGATGCCTACAGCCGGCCCCTTCCAGACATCAAATCTGTATACATTTGGAATCACAATTTAGACGTCATAAAAACTTTTATGACTCCTAAAATTGTATTAGTACATAGAAAAAAGCATTTTAACTGTCTCAAATGCTGAATCTGAGTGTTTGTGACCTATAAAATGCTTAGTATATCTGGGTCTATGTTACTTATACTATCTTTTCTTAGCCGATTTCACAGTATGCTAAGGAGGACTGCCTTATTCTATTCCTTGCTTCCAAGAACCTAAATAACTCTCTTTATACTTCTTTAGGTAACTTGTAGACCTTAATGGGGTGGACCCGACCGATATAGTCCACAGGAACTTTTTACCCTTCGTACTCCACATCTGGGTAGACCTGACTCACTGGCAAACGAGGAACTCACTGCAGTCCTTGTTAACCGCAAGTTGGGGTCTCTTACGTATAACTTCATTCTCATTAACTACGGTTTCTTCCTTATTAATCATGAAACAAATTAGGACGAACCCTTCTAATTGGCATGATCTTCCCATGTATGGATCAAGCCAAAACCATGAAAGTTTCAGTGAAGACCTTAGAAGCCCGTTATGTATTGACCCAGGACTCAGAACGCACCTCTACAAGTGTTCTACCCAGGATCAATCAATCAATCAATCAATCAAAGACATTTATAGAGCGCGCTACCTACCCGTAGGGTCTCGAGGCGCTTTGGGGGGGGGGGGGTGCCGCTACTGCTCGAACAGCCAGGTCTTGAGCTTCTTCCTGAAGGAGAGGTGGTCTTGGGTCAGGCGCAGGTCAGCCGGGAGGGAGTTCCAGGTCTTGGCGGCCAGGTAGGAGAAGGACCTTCCTCCTGTGGTGGCTCTGCGGATGCGTGGGACGGCGGCGAGGGCGTGGCTGGCAGATCGGAGGTGGCGTTTGGGAGCGTAGAAGTTGATTCGGTTGTTGAGGTAGCTCGGGCCTTGGTCGTGGAGAGCTTTGTGTGCGTGGGTAAGGAGGCGGAAGGTGATTCTCTTGTTGACCGGGAGCCAGTGCAGGTCTCTTAGGTGTCCGGAGATGTGGCTGTGTCGTGGGATGTCGAGGATGAGTCTGGCTGAGGCGTTCTGGATGCGCTGGAGCCTCTTCTGGATCTTGGCGGTGGTTCCGGCATAGAGTGCGTTGCCGTAGTCCAGTCGGCTGGTGACGAGGGCCTGGGTGACGGTCTTCCTGGTCTCTGTGGGGATCCACCAGAAGATCTTCCGCAGCATGCGCAGGATGTTGAAGCATGACGAGGAGACGGCGTTGACTTGCCTGGTCATGGAGAGGGAGGAGTCCAAGATGAAACCCAGGTTGCGTGCGTGGTCCGTTGGTTTGGGTGCGGTGCCCAGGGCGGGGGGCCACCAGGAGTCGTCCCAGGCGGAGGGCGAGGAGCCCAGGATGAGGACCTCCGTCTTATCTGAGTTCAGTTTCAGGCGGCTCGTCGTCATCCACTCGGCTACCTCTCTCATCCCTTCGTGCAGGTTGGCTCTGGCGGTGGCGGGGTCGTTGGTCAGGGAGAGGATCAGCTGGGTGTCGTCGGCGTAGGAGATTATGTTGAGGTTGTGTTGGCGTGCGATGGCCGCGAGGGGGCTCATGTACACGTTGAAGAGAGTCAGGCTCAGTGAGGATCCTTGAGGGACGCCGCAGATGACTTTGGTGGCCTCTGACTTGTACGGTGGTAGGCGGACTCTTTGTGTTCTTCCGTCGAGAAAGGAGACGATCCATTCCAGCGCCTTCTCCTGGATTCCGACGTTGCTGAGGCGCTGCACTAGGGTGCGGTGGCAGACCGTGTCGAAAGCCGCGGAGAGGTCTAGGAGGATGAGGGCCGCTGTTTCCCCGTTGTCCATCAGGGCTCGGATGTCGTCGGTGGCGGCGATGAGGGCGGTCTCGGTGCTGTGGTTGGCACGGAAGCAGGACTGTGATGGGTCAAGGGATCCATTCGTCTCGAGGAAGGCGGCCAGCTGTTTGTTGACGGTCTTCTCGATGACTTTGGCTGGAAACGGGAGGAGCGAGATGGGGCGGTAATTCTTGAGTTCGGTGGGATCTGCTGTGGGTTTCTTCAGTAGAGCGCTGAGTTCGGCGTGCTTCCAGCTCTCGGGGAAGGTGGCGGTGTCGAATGAGGTGTTGATGATGTCCCGCAGGTGGGGTGCGATGACAACGTCGGCTTTGTTGAAGACGTGGTAAGGGCAGGGGTCGGTAGGAGATCCGGAGTGGACGGAGTTCATCGTGTGGACGGTGTCTTCGGTGTTGACCGGGGTCCAGGCGCGGAGGGTGGTGGTGGGTGGAGGTCCTGCGGTCGTGGCGTGCGTCGGTTGGGTGCTGAAGCTGTCGTGTATGTCCGCGATCTTGTTGTGGAAGTAGGAAGCGAGGGAGTTGCAGAGGTCTTGCGAAGGGGTGATGTCGTTGTTTCCGGCGTTGGGGTTGGAGAGCTCTTTCACGATGTTGAAAAGTTCCTTGCAGTTGTGTGCGTTGTTGTCTAGTCGGTTTTTGAAAGCTGTTTTCTTGGCGATGCGGATCAGTTGGTGGTGTTTCCGGGTGGCGAGCTTGAAGGTGGTCCTGTTTTCCGGCGTGGGTTCCCTTCTCCAGGCTTTCTCGAGGGCTCGGCAGTCCTTCTTGGAGCTCTTGAGTTCGTCGGTGAACCATGGGGCTCTCTTACTGCTGGGTCTGCTGGGTGGGGTCCTCAGTGGGGCGAGTTCATCTGCGCAGTTGCTAATCCACTTCGTGAGGTTGTCGGCGGCCTGGCTGGGGTTCGCTGAGCTGGCCGAAGGGTGCTGGCTCAGGGAGGCGGCGAGCTGGTCGGCTGTGATCTTGTTCCAGCTTCTTCGGGCAACCTGTTGCTGGTGGTGGTGGGTCGTCGTTCTTCTGAAGGTGAAGTGGATGCATCTGTGGTCTGTCCAGTGGAGTTCTGTGGCGTGGCTGAAGGTGATGTCTCTGCTGGATGAGAAGATGGCGTCGAGTGTGTGTCCGGCGAGGTGGGTGGGGGTGGACACCAGCTGCTTGAGTCCAAGGTTGGCGAGGTTGTCGAGCAGGGTGCTGGTGTTGCAGTCGTTGTTGTTCTCCAGGTGGAAATTGAAGTCCCCCAGGAGGATGTAGTCAGCGGAGGGGAGGGCGTGCGGGCTGACGAAGTCGGCGATGTCCTCGCTGAATTGAGTGCGTGGTCCCGGAGGTCGGTAGATCAGGGTGCCTCTGAGGGTGGTCTTCGGGTCGGTGTGGATCTGGAAGTGCAGGTGTTCGGCGGAGGGTGGGGTGTTGTCAGTGCTGGTCGTGATGCGGATGGTGTTCTTGTGGATGATGGCGATGCCTCCTCCCACCTGGTTGGTGTTGCGGTCCTTCCGGGTGATCTTGTAACCTTCAGGGATTGCGATGGCGATGTCGGGCGCTGAGGAGGCGTTCATCCAGGTCTCCGTGATGAAGGCAACGTCAGGGGCTGTGGTGTCGAGGAGGTTCCAGAGTTCGATGGCGTGTCTGTGGACGGAGCGGGTGTTGAGCAGGATGCACTTGAGGTGGTTGCTGCTGGTGCTCGGCTTGTCGGGTGCTGGTGTCGGGCAGGTCCTGATGCAGGTGAACTTGCAGGTGTTGCAGTTGAAGGGTCCGTGGATGCGTCGTGGGGTGGCTCTGCAGCATCCCGGGACTCGGCCGGTGTTGAGTGCGATGAGGGTGGCGGCGGTGTACGTCAGGCGGGTTGGTCAGGGTCCTCGAGGGCCAGGGGTCCTGGAACTGGGCGCGGTCCAGGCGCGGACGGGCGTAGACGGGCTTACCTTTGGCGCGCCTTCGGCGCACAATCGGCGCGCCCGCTGCGCGTGACCGCTGCGCGTTCGCACGGTCGCCATTTAAGGCGAAGTGCGCGGGTGGGCGGAGCAGCTGGGAGGCGGGAGCGGGGAGGGAACAGAAAGAAAAAAGGGGCGGGGTCAGCGGTGGTGGCGGGAGCGGGGAGCGGGGAGGGAAGGTGAAGGGCGGCGAGGTAGGCGGGCAAACAGGAAGGAAAACACTACCACGGGCAAGAAAAAAAGATTAAAAACCAGGCACAGAAGGGAAAAGAAACAGCGTTAACACGGGCAGAAACTGACAGGAAAAACAGGCACAAGTGTCGAACAAAACAAGAAAAAAATCCAAAACAAACAACAGCCGAGAGAACCGGCAGCGATGCAGGCAGCGAGGCAGAGGGCAAGGCGATGGGGCACACGCAGCAGCTGGTGGCCGTGCGGCGCGGGGGTGTCCCACAAGTGGGTCACACTCACCTGCGTTGCACGGTCGCCATTTAAGGCCAAGTGCGCGGGTGGGCGGAGCAGCTGGGAGGCGGGAGCGGGGAGGGAACAGAAAGAAAAAAGGGGCGGGGTCAGCGGTGGTGGCGGGAGCGGGGAGCGGGGAGGGAAGGTGAAGGGCGGCGAGGTAGGCGGGCAAACAGGAAGGAAAACACTACCACGGGCAAGAAAAAAAGATTAAAAACCAGGCACAGAAGGGAAAAGAAACAGCGTTAACACGGGCAGAAACTGACAGGAAAAACAGGCACAAGTGTCGAACAAAACAAGAAAAAAATCCAAAACAAACAACAGCCGAGAGAACCGGCAGCGATGCAGGCAGCGAGGCAGAGGGCAAGGCGATGGGGCACACGCAGCAGCTGGTGGCCGTGCGGCGCGGGGGTGTCCCACAAGTGGGACACCCCCACAGCTCACAAGCAAGTATGTGAATTTTCAAAGGACGAATTTTCCAAGTTCACAAAAGAGTACAAGGTGTAAAGTGAGGCCTGGAATGGGGAATAGGGATAACATCTCAAAATAGCTGGAAGATATTCCTTACTGTATTAGGGAAAGCTGTCTAGATAGTTGGTCTAAATCGGAGGTTCCGCTGGTGCCTCAGCTCAGCATCATCATAGTCCATTTCCCCAAGTCACAGATGCTGGATTCACTCCTGTTCGAATGTTGCAGATCCCGGAACCTTGGGTTTCAGACCACTTTGGACAAAATTTGGCATATGCTTTAATAAATTGATATACATATCCTAAAACCATGTACCAAAATATCTTCTGCGAACTGCACAGAATAAATATGTACTCGGCTTGTATTAGGAGACTCTGGTTGCGCTTTTATTGTAGGTCTCATTGGTTATCATGTGGACAAATCAGGACAACATGCCTTTGGCTGCTTTTGCAAACATTGCAGTCTGTGATTGTCTTCAACCCATGTAAGGTATGAAGATGAGGAGCTAAAAAGACACATATATGTTTATTCCCTTGCACTTACCTTCACCATGTTTATGTTTTTGATATTTTGGCACCATGCTATTTTGGTACTCGTTCTGCAATAAATCCATCCCAGGCTGCTTTCTCTTGCTTTGCAGCTTTTGCTGTTTTGTTGAAATAACCCTGACTCCGGCTCACCATAGCCAGAATACAACTAAATATTACACGAAACGAAATGGACGGAAGACACATTCAGTTGTACATACCCAGGAAGCTCTGTCAGAAGCGGAAAGACCATTGGTTAAAGGTTTCACATGTGAGGCGGCCCCCATGTTGTCCTTCTCGTCACCCTTGCATAGTTCACATGCTTGCTGCACGTTTCTGACAACATCTCACTATTCGCGGCTAAAGTTTCTTTGCAGGGCCTGCATGGCGGCCGGGCTTCAAAGCGATCTCTTATCAGCAGAGGGATCTGTCAGCTGTGGCCAGTGAGGCCCTGCAGCGCCCATGGCGTTCCCCCTGGCAAGAGCATCGCTCCAATTACCCGCCAGAAGATGGGTACATTCAGGCGTGTCCAGGTTATGCGGCATTGCTTTTTTGGAATGTATACGGAAGGGAGTGCTGAGACGGGTACACGAGGCACGGAGGCAATATTAATTTGTAATAGAAGAGCACCAGTGTAAAACAAAACGCGCAGTGTAAAGGTTTCTATTTTGAAAGACATTCCAAAAATATGTGGAATGCTCCTGCTGAATAATGATATCTCGGGCGCCGCTGATTGATGCCTGACCAAATAAAGGTAGACATGAATGAAATAAATTGTGCCTGCGGGCCCCTGCATGGCGGGCCATTGGAAGGGTAAAAGTTCACCTTCACTACAAGGAAATGGCCCTATTGTTTGTGATAAATAGAACACGCCGGAAATAACCCCATGGCTGCAAAATCATGGCTTTAAACTGTGAATAAGGCGGGTCATTAAAACCTTGCAAATCTAAAAGAACGATCAATGGGTGTGCGTGTCTGTGTGAATGTGTGTTTGTGCGTGTGTGTGTGTGTGTGTGTGTGCGCGCACTCATGTATGCCTGTGTATATTTCTCAAACAGTTGGTGAGTGAAGTTTGCATAGAAATCGGAAAACTGGAATGTTAATGGTACTCATTTGTTGTATTCCTGCTACACCCTTTTTGGAGGAAATCAAATTCTCCAAGAGAACATTGACTATGTTTAATTTGCACCAACTGTGTTTATATCTCACATCTCTATGGTAATACATTTTTATTTTGTGCCCACTGTATTGATCCTGCTGTGCATCCCTCTTTCTCACTTACTTTGAGATTCTTGATATCAGGCATAGCTTAAATTGTATTCAAGGTCACTGGAATTATGCGTTTTTGCATAGTTTCTCATATAACTATAGATTTAGCACACTTGCCTTAAAAGCACCATCTGCATAATTTTCTGATTTAAGAAAAAACAGCTTCTAGGTCAAAGAGATCGAAAAAAAAGCAGCCACACCAACTGTTATACAGTAGCAGGCCCTCCACAAAGGATAACTTTTTGCCTTTCAATTGCTGAATGAAGTTCAATTGCTGAATGCTATTTATTTGGCAGTAATAACGTAAACAATTTTGCCAGACAAAATATTATGTCAAGTTTGAAAATTTAGTCAAATAATATTGTGCTTTGTGTTCCACATTATGCTGCATAATTTGCATTTTTTCTGCATAATTTAGTGAACCTTGCATCATAACGTGGTGTCCTACAGCCATATTCAAACTATCATTAACTGCAGGGAAAAAGACATGTTACTGGCGTAAGCCTAACAGAATCAGTCAAGAAGATACTCTGGCCAGATTCTATGAAAAAGCTTGTGATGTACGTAGCTAATGCTTTCAAATTCCCTTCAGAGTATAGTAGAGGAGTGTAGACGATTCTCTACATATAATCCGTCCATGCAACAATGTCACATCAAGTAAGACATGTACGATGGCTCTCTGCACCAGAACCAGTACACATCAAACAAATCACAAGATGTCAGTGAAATTATCAATGATGTGATAGAAAAAGTTATGATTGATGAAATATTTGAAGTAATTAGCAGTGCATGGCGAGGGCGCAAGTTATAGTTATCTTAGGGCACGAGTTACAGTTACTCAAGATAACTGCTGCATTTCTATGATTTTGTGTGTGTAAAATTTAAACCTAACTATAACATTCCTATACCCTTTGTTTTTTTATGTGTATAAAAAAAAAAGGAGGGTCGCGAACAGTTGAGAGATGACTACAGAATGTCATAGGTAGATCACTGCAGCGAGGTCTGCCTTATCTTTGGGTGCGTCACTTGAGATTCTGTCCACTGCCTACTTGACCTCGCTGGCAGTGAGCTGCCTGGGATTTTCTGTAGTCTTCTCTCAGCTGTTCCCCAAACCCAGAGTTTACTTTTATTCACATGCTGTCACTTAACACCCTGACGAAGGTGGTACAGCGTAAAGGGCCTGAATTTGATTATATCGTATGGGGTTTATATTTTGGCGGATGCAATACTGTCACTGTTGTGAGGGAGTAACCCGTCCACCATGATGTAGATCAGGCTCTTGGTCTTGAACCAAAATGCGTGTAGTGAAATTTGAAACTGCATGTGACCCAGAAGACCGCACCATTAACCCCTTCCATGCTCATGACGAGCTCAGCTCAACATGAGAAGCCATTCGAGAGGATCTAATAGACAGCGGAAAACAGATAAACGGCCTATGGTCGTTTGGACTAGATCAATGCTGCTCGAAACCTAGGCATAAAGTTTGATAACACTTTCAACCAACAAGCCAAGGAAGTAGCAGGGGTATGCTTTGGCATCATCAGGAGTCTTAGAAAATGTTTCGATCTTCTCCCCCTGAGCGCCAGACGCACAGTAGCTGTTGCCCTAATAACATCTAGGCTAGACTATTGTAACAGTCTTTATGCAGGACTTAATAAATCAGCCCTGCATAAACTTCAAATGGTCCAACATGCTGCCGCCAGACTGGTCCTAAGACTGCCTAGGAAATCTTTGGCCTCTGTAGCTCTGGACGCACTACACTACCTTCCTATACAAAAGCGCATACTCTTCAAAGTTCTTACTATTACTTACAGAGCCTTTCACCACCATGGCCCACTGTATCTGCGCAAATACTTTAAACAATATCATACGTCAAGATCACTCAGGTCCTCCACAGCTAATCTACTCCTTGTCCCTAGGTTCAAAATGTCAACTAGAGGAGGAAAAGCCATTGCAGTCATTGGCGCGAAAGCATGGAACAAACTTCCCTCTTCCACGACTGAACTAAAATTCAGAAAGTCTCTAAAAACATGGACCTACTCCTTGTCCAACTCCGAATGCATATGATGTGCTTCTTAGACTGGTAGCCTTTTTCATCTACTACCCACTGTTTTCTGGAATCCAAGCGCCAAGATACTCCTTGGAGTGGTAGCGCGCTATATAAGTCCCATTTCACATCACATCACATCTGTACATGTGATAATTAACCAAGCTCAATAATCTAGGAGGAGTTGTTTCAGGTTTCTTCTGAAGTTAGGGAAGGAGGGGTTGCATCTCAGGTCACAAGGTAAAGAGTTCCAAATGCTCGAACCATTTCGGGAAAATGTGCGAGACTTGGATGCTGATTTTTAGGTCTCGACTACAGCATTGCTTTAGCAATGCATGTTTGTTGAGATTATAGTGAGGCTTTCAAAAGTCTACCCAAACTGCGGATCGGGTACAGTTCATTTGAGCCAGGCGCGTGCACATCGCCAGTCACATCGCACATCGCACACCCGCACCCACACCATTTGTCTGAGCCTCGGCATCAGACTTCAAAGGAAGTCGCTCCCCCCCCCCGCATCAGGCTTCAAAGGAATGCGCTACCCGTCCCCACCAAAGCAATGCAGAGAGCTTGGTTTTTTTCATTTGGGCAACTTATTATTGTGTAAAAGTGCTTTTGTATAATGTGTAGCCATATCCTAATTAGTAAGAATATTTTTGTTTAAACCAAGCCTGCTTATTTGTGCGGCCCGATAGGAACGTAACAGAGGTAGGTGGACGAATGGTAGGTTTTCTTCATTATTGTATGAATGTGTGTTTTTGGGGGATTTATGTTTCAAATGTGTGTTCATTTCGGAGCTCGGTGCCCGCTTCAGGGACACTGCGATCTTTCTTTTTTACAATACAATAAGCGCCACAAGCACTCTGTGTTTGCGAGCCCAGGAGCGTGCTCCCCTCATCTCGTGCCTGAGTCCACCTCGCCCTCCTGTTCACGTCTGGGTCCCTGGCATCCGGGGGGCTGCAGCTGCTCCTGGAATCCGCTCCCCCACCCCCGCATCAGACTTCAAAGGAATGCGCTCCCCGCGCCCCGCCACAGCAATGCCGAGAGCTTGTTCCATTGAGAGAATTCTTGGCAATTGAAATGGCTTTAGGCAAAAGAGTGCCGCAAAAGCAATTGTGACCTCTGCAGCAGCCCAGCCAAGAAACACAGTGCTCTTTGAAGACTTTTCTATTGGATCTTGTCAGTGCTCCTAAAATCAAGCAAAGACATGCGCACGTCAACTTTGTCAGGTAGTACTTACTATCCTACACTCTTTCATCCTCAGTCTCCGAGAGGGCACTCAGGAATCTGTTGCAAATCTGAGTGCTTTGCAGCCTCTTCAGGTATATAAAGCGCTATACAAATTCTAGAGCACACTACTACTGTGGGTTAGCCTGTTTCTAGGTTTTTATATGGACTTTTTATATGTGGCTTGGGAAAAGGAGAGATCTGCAGTGACCACTGCGGATTTTGTCTACCCCTCCCCCACCCTTAAAGGTGACTCCTCCGGATCCTGCATAGGAAAGAAGTGCAGCATTGATGCCTAAGCAGGGATCCCGTATCAGTGTTGACAGCAGGAACAATGCAGTGAGGGGCGATTCCCACCCCCCAGAGGAGGCCAGCAGGGTCGGATTGGGATCACAATTCGGCCCGGGCACTGACGAAAAAAGTGGCCCACATTCAAGAGGCGTGGCCCATATTTAAGGGGCGTGGCCCGCATTCAAGGGGTGTGCCCTTTCATGAAACACCATTTGCACAGACAAGGAATGAAAGTGGGAGGATACTGTTCTTGCACATGACACAGGGCCAAGGTGACAATGGACTACATGCTGCGCAACTAAAAAAAATAGAAAGGCCCCTTTTTGTCACAAAATTATTCCAGCCCTCCAGCACAGGAGCATCTGAAAAGCAGCAAAGCCCCTGCTATTACTAACCTACTCAGCCCTCCCCAGACCTTCAGCTCAGGAGCACATGAACAGAGGTAAGGCCCCTGCAATTAGTAAATTAATCTACCTTCCAGGCCATGGGAAAATGTCCTGGCAGGGGAGCACAAAACACAGCTTTCTGGGTCATCCAAGGTAGCCAGGTAGCCAGGTAGCCAGGGGGGAGGCTGAGGTGAAGCTGGTGCATGGGAAGTGCCTTCCCAGTGTGTTCTGGTAGTTTGAATGTTTACCATTTACTGTAGTATTACCCTGTACCTGTGTATGGTACCCTTTTGTAACTTGCACAAGTCACTTTTCTCTTGTAACACACTGTTTGCTCCTCTCACTTTTGTTTGCTTTAGATACTTGCACAAGTGCCACCATTGCCTACGTAACGTTTGTTCTTGTGCTGGAGTGTCTACCATTAATTGCAGTATTAGACCTCTACTTGTATTTTGAACGCTTTTGTAACCTGCACACATGTCACTTTTTCCTCCTGTAATGTATCGTTTGCTCCTCTTGTATTTTGGTTGCTCACTATTGTCACTTTTGATTCATGTAACTTAACGTTTGCTTTTGTAATTTGTCCACTTATAATTTTCTCATGTATTATTGCTGTTCCTAGTGTGAAGCGCTCTGACACCTTCGGTAAAGTCTGCACTATATAAAATCGCATAAATAAATAAATAAAACAAAAAAATCCAAACATCACCAGGCCCCCACAGCAAGACCCATTCTTCCTCGCCCACTGTGCCCTGAATCTGAAGGGCTGTGGGCGAGGTGTTAAGACTAACACCGTTTCTGGGCTGCATGGGCGCCAGGGGGCCGAGGTGCAAATTGCTCAAAGGTCTGAGAAACACCTGGCCCCCAGGGAGGCCGATTATTGCAAACAATCACCCCTCCCCAGCCCAGCCTCAGCTTGATTGCTTGGCAGGGCAGGGGTGAAGGAGAGCCCACAGTTGACAATCGATGTCGGCCGCACAGCGAGGCTGCTTTCATTTTCTCAGTCTCTGTCTACGTGCACTCTGTGGGCCGTTTTTTTTCTCCCCTTTCCTAGTCCACTCTCTATGGACTGGGACAGGGGAGAAAAAAACGGCCCACAGAGGGCACTGAGGCACCGGCCCTTCGGCCCATTCCCGAATGCCCGCCTTGCCAATCTGCCCCTGGAGGCCAGTTTATTTCTAGCCAGCCTCACTCTGTGCTCTCGCTCTGTTCTTTACTCGGCCAAGCACTTTGAGTATTCTTGGTCTCTTCTACCTTGCCACAATTACTTTGAGGGCCATTTGTCAACCTTTTATTTAAAAATTTGCAAGTCCGTTCGCAGCTTGCGGGCCTCTGTGGTTGAGTAAATTTGACTTTTTGGAGGTTCTCACAAATCCACAATCATCAGCATGTACATGTAAGAAATCCAGTTCCCAAGAGTTTTTAGACAAAATCCATACGCTTTTTATTTTTCTTCATCTGCATTTTTTTTTCGAGGTGGAGAAATCCACTTGACTTGGGTATTATTTGCAGTGTCCTTAAACTTTTTTTTTCGGTATAAAGGTGCACAAAGTAGATGTCAAAAGTACCGGTATGGTTTGTGAAAACAGACCAAGCGAACTCTTTGCGAAGGGTTCCTCATCGAACCCCCACCCCAACCTTTCCGGGAACACCCAGGTGGACCCCCTACTATTTACTATTAGGGAAAATGGCATATTTTATGCGGTAGTAAATTCTGCCTGCTTATGTGAGATTTCTCCTGTTCCCAGTTGTTTGAATCTTTTGTCTCCTGTGAGTGTCTGCAGAATAGTCGGCCTATTACGCTCCTCAGCGTGTCTCTTCTCTGAATTATTTCAGTGTTATTCATTGATCCTTTGTATGTTTTCGTGTCAGTCTCATATTTCATGCATAATGCTTGTGCACTTATGTGAAACTTTTGCATTTTTTGCAGAATACAGTTTCAGAAAACCTTTAATAAACTGTGAATGCAATGAAAACCAGCCGTCAGTGCACTCTTTCACCAGGCACACTCACACCACTAGTTGTCAGTGCACGCTTTCACCAGGCACAGACATCATATGCCGTCAGTGCACGCTTTCACCGGGAACAAACACCACCAGATGTCAGTGCACGCTTTCACCAGTCACAGACACCTAAGTCATCAGTGCACGCTTCCACCGCGCACAAACACCACCAGCCGTCAGTGCGCGCTTTTACCGGGCACAAACACCACCAGCCGTCAGTGCCCGCTTCCACCAGGCACACACCACCAGCTGTCAGTGCACGCTATCACCAGGCACACACACACCAGCAACCGTCATTGCACTCTTTTACCAGGCACACACACACCATCAGCCGTCAGTGAAAGCTTTCACCAGGCATACACCACCCGCCATCAGTGCACGCTGTCACCAGGCAGACCCAACCACATATTCAGTGCACACTTTCATCAGGCACAGTCACCATCAGTCGTCAGTGCACACTTCCACCGGGAACAAACACTACCAGCCATCAGTGCACTCTTCCACCAGACACACACCACCAGCCATCAGTGCACCCTTTCACCAGCCACACACACACCACCAGCCGTCAGTGCACGCTTTCACCAGGCACACACCACCAGCCATCAGTGCACGCTTTCACCAGGCACAGACACCATCAGTCATCAGTGCATGCTTTCACAGGGCACAAACACCAGCAGACGCCTGTGCACGCTTTCATGAGGCACACGCAACCACACCGCCAGGGCACACTTTCACCAGGCACAGACACCGTCAGTCGTCAGTGCACACTTTCACCGGGCACATACACCACCAGCCGTCAGTGCACGCTTTCACCGGGCACAACCACTACCAGCCATCAGTGCACACTTCCACCAGGCACACACCACCAGCCGTCAGTGCACATTTCCACCAGGCACACACCACCAGCCGTCAGTGCACACTTCCACCAGGCACACACCACCAGCCATCAGTGCACGCTTTCACCAGGCACACACACACCACCAGCCACCATTGCACGCTTTCACCAGGCACACACACACCACCAGCCATCAGTGCACGCTTTCACCGGGCACAACCACTACCAGCCATCAGTGCACACTTCCACCAGGCACACACCACCAGCCGTCAGTGCACACTTCCACCAGGCACAAACCACCAGTCGTCAGTGTACGCTTTCACCAGGCACACACACCACCAGCCGTCAGTGCACGCTTTCACCAGGCACACACATCACTAGTCGTCTGTGCACGTTTCCACCAGGCACATACACCACCAGCCGGCAGTGCATACTTCCACCAGGCACACACACCACCAGCCATCAGTGCACAATTTCTACAGGCACACACACCACCAGCCATCAGGGCACACATCAATTGTTAATGCACCCACAATTAACTATTGTTGCAATTGCAGTATGGCGCACTTTACTTTTAAACATATTAATCTAAAGCGCAGCCTGACACCATTGCTACAAAAATAAATGCAAATTTTTTGGGCCTACAATTTATAGACTTTTGTTGCAATTGGTGTTGCAATATTTAGCAATGCCAATAGATGAAACTTAATTAATGCGAGACCTATTGCATTGCAAATGCTTGTTTTAAATTGGGAGATATGAGTAAAAGAGCGTCAGAGCTTCTCAAAGTTCTGGTAGACCGAGCTTTAATTAGCTTGTTTTCAAGGTAGTTGGGAGTGTGTGAATGAAGTGCTTTGTGGATGATGCTGGCAGTCTTGTAAGTACATCTTCCTTCTATAGGAAACCAGTTTAGGCTCTTGAGTGCTGGAGTGATATGTTCAAATCATTTGACATCTGAAATGAGCTGGGCTGCCAAGTTAAGAACTGATCTAAGGGGGGTGAGGTGAGATTTCGACAATCCCGTGAGAATGGCATTTACATAGTCTAGTTTGGTAAGGACCAAGGATTGCACCAGGTTTAATTTTCTTAATGTTTTTTAGTGAGTACAGAGCTTCTTTTGCTGAATTTTTTATGTGTTCTTTCATTGACAGGTTTTTGTCTAGGAAGAAGCCAGGGGACTTTGCGTAGTTGGATATATCAAGAGAGCAATTTAAGGCGTTCAGGTTGTTGAGCCATTCGTGGATTTGAAGCTGGTTGCATTTGGAGGAGAATAGAATTACTTCAGTTCTGATTGGGTTGAGCTTTAGGTGATTAGAGCAAAACCAGGATTATAACTCGCTCAGTGTGGCGTTAGGATGTGAAATGTCACTGGGTGATTTGATTTTGTAGTAAAGTTGCGTGTCCTCAGCATATAGGTGATATTTGATCCCTGCCTGCTTCAAGATGACCATCAGGGGTTCCATGAAGAGATTGAAAAGGAAGGGGGATAGAATGGAGCCCTGCGGCACTCCTAGATTAACCTGTGTGGGTTTAGATAGATATAAGTTGATTTTGATTTGTTGCGAACGGTGTTGTAGGTAAGATGTGAACCATTTTAAGACTGTGCCATTGATGCTAAATTGACACCTCCGAGATTCAAGTAGGGCTGGGTGATTAACAGCATTGATCGTTGCCTACAGGTCAAGAAGGATAAGTAGGCAGGCATATCTCATTTTTTAATATGATGATTAAGTTGCTGTAAGACACATTTCTCCACAGTCTTTGCTAGGAACGGGAGGTTTGAGATAGGCCTCAGCTTGATGAGCTTGTTAGGGTCAGCCCTGGGATTTTTGGGAATGGTTGTGATTTGTCCTCATTGGAGAGAAATCTGAACACAGGCCGTGGGGATCCCGCAAATCTTGTTTCCGCCAACGCTGCCTGCCAGGGGACTCCAGCCCCCAGAATGCACTGCGCCAGGAGGAGCCACCGCGACTTCACAAGCGCCCAGAGGCGCTTAAAACCAGCATGGGTCTCCGGCTGCGCGGAAGCCTGCAAATCTTGTTTCCGTCACTTATGCCTGCCAGGGGACTCCAGACCCCACTGCGCCAGGAGGTGCCACTGCGACTTCACAAGCGCCCGGAGGTGTTTAAAGCCAGCACGGGTCTCCCGCTGCGTGGGAGCCCACAAATCTTGTTTCTGCCACTGTTGCCTGCCAGGGGACTCCAGCCCTCACAACGCACTACACAAGGAGGTGCCACTGAGACTTCACAAGCACCCGGAGTCGCTTATAACCAGCACGGCTCCCGCTGCGTGGGAGCACGCAAATCTTGTTTCCGCCAACGCTGCATGACAGGGGACTCCAACCCCCACAACGCACTGCACCAGGATTCGCCAGCACAACTTCACAAGCACCCGGACGCGCTTAAAACCAGAACGGGTCTCCCACTGCGCGGGTGCTCATAGGCGTGCCCGGGTAGCACCCGGGCGAAGCCCAGGCCAAGGGTGGACCTGTCTGCACCCATCAAAGCCCAGAGGATGCTGGGCTGGGCCATCCCCGACCTTTGTTTCACTGTTGTGCAAGCCTCCTTATTCATCGTTTTGCAATCTAAGGAACAAGGTACTGTTTATTCCTTCCGTACAGTGGCATTGTGTTTTCGTTACAACATCCTTTTGGGACAGTCCATCTGAACTAACATTGTGTGACCTTCGATAGCCCCAGAATGGGAAAGCGAAAGGCTAAGGAGGAGGGCACGCAAGCTACAAAGCTAAGGTTGCAAAGAAGAGTAAAAAGGCCACAAATATTACTGAAGAACATAAAGAAGGGGGCGAGGGATACTTGACAGCATTGACAGTCTTTAATCGAAATTTGAAGGTATCCTCGAATCTAACACCCCTTGTGTCCCAGCACATAGCACACAACTCACATAAAGTATTTTCAATGGCCACAAAAAGCAACACTCTAATAGCGAGAATCATGGGAACAGCCAGACAGCTGCTTATAGCTCTACCTTGACTGCAGTTGGAAATACAGCCACAGAAGGGGTAGTATCAGTAGATGATCTCTCCATCCTTCAATGTAGTAACAGCTGTGCCCCACTCTTAGAAATGGCTGTTATTTTGGATGAGTCTAATGCAATCAGAAGTGAGTCTACTAAAGAGAGACTTATGATCAAAAGATGATTAAAAAGAAAGTCAAACCAAATGATTAGCCCTGCCCATTGTAGCAAGGGGAAAACGGTCCCTTGCAGAGAAATCACAGACACTCAGTTAAAATCTACCAGTAGCGACCCCCCTGTGCCGAACTCATTATCAGCTCAGTTACTGAATCTGACTAAAGAAGTAAAAGCACTCAAGGTAGCTGTGGGCCAGCTTTCCAAATCCTTCACCAGGGTGCATAACGTAGTTCAAACACTAAAAGACAAACCAGGATGTCAACCCCTTTCTACGGTACATGATTTGGGAGTGCAGCACCATATTCCACCACCTATATTGGGTCATTTGGCCATCACCAATGTTGCTGGAGGTTTCAGCTCCAGCAAAATAAACACTGGAAGTGCTATAGGAGCCCACAGTGCTTTGAATGGGCGTGGGGGGGGAATAAATAGGATGATCACTGGATCTACTCACTGGATTCTGTAAGTGCGGGGATGCCGTGCCATACTAAGGACAACATTGTTGGGGTTAAATGATATTCCACCCCGGGGGTTGAAACGGATGTCATTACCCTAACTATCACACCAAGATTTGGCTGAGAATCTGGTAGGTTACGATCTACGGACACAACACCTTTTCGTAATAGCCATTCATATTAAACTTAGCCCACCTGAAAGAAACTTCAAATCTACTCCCAAAAACCCTGCAGCCCTTATCAATCTGCATCTATGCTTAGCGAGATTGATTGACAGCAGCCCCCGGCCAATGGGTACTGTACATTGGCAGCTCCGACAGAATGTACCAGCAACTCAACTACCACAATTCCGATAGGGAATCCCACAATTAGGCCAGAACAACCTGATTGGGTCATGAGATGGTCATGAGACAGCCTATCCACAATTATGGCCTTGTACCCTCCAATGTCCCGCTGATTAATAATACACATCAAATGTCGCGCACCATCTGTATATTATCATGGAACATTGCGGGGCTGACAAATAGAGGTAAAGTCCCTGAATGGAATAAATTCATAGAAATACATGATATATGTGCCTTTCTGGAAATTTGGGCAATTGACCCGCTTTTTCATCTGGGTTATTTAAACTGCTGCATTTCTGCTATGCTACCCGGGGTGCTAGGGGCCGCCCATCAGGGGACCTCACAATTTGGGTCAAGTAAGATATAGGTCTTAAGATCCAGGTCCTACCCTTTGATTCCAATGACATTCTTGCACTTATGGTGTCGCTTGGGCCTCATGGTACTTGTGCCATAATGAATGTTATGCCAGAGGCCTGAGTGGGAGATGAAGCATCTGTGCTTGACACGTCTTCCTGGCTCCTTGCCCATTAGCTAGTGAGCCCCTGAAGATGCCATCTTGAATCTGACTTGCGATCCTGGTTGCTCAAGGCTTGCCTCAGCATCCCTGCAAAGGAGAAATGCCACAGACCTTGCTGGTCTGCAACAGAGCCAATCTTGATATCCTGCATGGGTTGTGGTTGCCAAGGCTTGTTGGGTCCAATCCGGATACTGATACTGCAGTCATCTAGATCCATTATGGTACAGCTCGAATCCAGCTCTTGGTTATCATCGATGCCTCCTGGACCTTGTGGCTGAAGAGACAAACACAACTTCTTAACCTTAAAGCACCCGACATCGTCTGGTTCCTTCCTGGTTCCTTCCTGGTCACTGGCTAGTGACCCAGACTCTGTCCCCTCTGCTTTCAGGTTCCTCACATCTCCGATCCACCCTTGGATCCACCTGGACACTTTTCCTCTGGTCGCCTGCAGCACTTCTTTGCAGCTATCCATAGAAAACGACGACGAAAGCCGACATCAAAATGCACCCGGCTTCCGTGGGTGAGGTAACACGAGTACTCTGGTAGTCTCGAGGGTATTGGCCCTCCTAGTATCTAAGTCCAAACGGGTTCCGTCCTAGTCCAACCGGAAGTGTCCTTAAATTGTAACTTTGTAACTTTTACGAACTCCATAGAAAGTCAATGGGAACCCGCGCCTGTATTTAGACACTGCGCGCTGCTCCCGTGGGTCTCCTACTTCCTAAACTTTGGTTGCTTACTGTAGCCCCAGTAATTCTACAGGCCCTAGGCCTGCTTTCTAACTCTCACGTGGTACTTATACCACTTTCTTAGTATATGGTTTGTGAGGCCCCTAGGGCATAGTATGTACTGTGCAACTTATTGTATATTAACTGTGTGACTTGTATTGTATTTTTACCTCTGACCTCATAAAGAGTGCAGAGGGGTTGTGTTTAGATTAAATACATATATATTTGATATATACCTTGTGTGGTGTCCTTTCATTTGGTGTTCAAGGGATTATATATGGTAAAACAACTTTCTTAACTCGCCTACTGAAGTCTTAGCCTGAAGACTGCTGGTTCATGCTACCACTAGGATAGCTTTCTATAAGGTTGACTTTACAACCACCATCAATAAGGGTCGATTAGACTGGTACGAGGTGCCCACTAGAACTAGTGGACATCATATGCCAGGCTAACTTCTCACACAGGGCACCAGCCCTAGATTGCATTGCTGTAGACATTTTCTTGCATGACAAACCCAAATGGTCTATTTACATGCTTCTATTTGCTAATGCCATAGCCCAAGGAGCACCAATTCCACATACTTGGTGGGGCGGAGGTAATACCCATTTATAAAAATGGAGACAAATCCTTGCCTGGTAACTATAGACCAATAAGCCTTATAGATTGCATGCAGAAAGTGGTGGCTAGGCTTGTTCTGACCAAGGTCCAGGACTGGATTGATGCCAGTGCTGCTCTCTCCCCTCTACAGGCAGGCTTTAGGGTCCACATAAGCACCATAGATTAGGAGTTCCACTTTGTTCTTATATACTGGCGTATAGTTACCCTCGGCAAGGGCAGCATGTACGCTGCTTTTGCCGATCTTAAATACGCCTTCGACATGGTATCTAGGAACAAATTGTGGGAGGTCCTAAAGGAGATGGGGTTGCCTCTAAATCTACTCTCCCTAATTGCCCGCCTCCATGAGGACACTTATGCACAAATACGGTGGGGGGCGGCAGGAAACAAGACTGATCCTTTTCCTGTCAGCAAGGGCATTCGTCAGTGATGTGTGCTAGCACCCACTCTGTTCTCTCTTTTTATAAATGGTGTTGCAAACTTCCTTGATGCCATTCACACTGATGCCCCTGCTTTAGCTGGAAGGAAAATTCCCATTCTCATGTTTGATGATGACACGCTGATAATCTCCAAAACACGTTGGGGCACATTTATGTTAACTGGCGCATCCCCAGGGATGCGCCAGTTAACGTGCGCCACAGTGCGCCACAGCTCCGCCACCCATGGTGCGCCGCATTTATAATGCGGCGCACCATGGTGCAAAAACGGCACAGATGCGTGACGCATCTGTGCCGGAAATGTGGCGCATTGCTGGAGTTGCGTCGCAAGCGCGACGCAGATCCAGCAAGGCTCGGGGGTACACCATCTGCACAATGCTGCGTCAAGACCTCCGCCTGCTTCAAGCAGGCGCAGGGTTTTGACGCAGCATTGCCCTGAAAGTGACTGAGTGAAATCTCATAGATTTCACTCAGCCACTTTCAGGAGGCGTTCCTGCGCAGGAACGCCCCCCCTGCGCAGGAACGCCTCCTTATGGCGCAGTGCTTTACAACGTGACGCATCTCCTAGATGCGTCACGTTGTAAATAGGGTGCATTGTTTGCGCCGCAGTTACGTCAAAAAAAGTGACGCAATTGCGGCGCAAAGAGGCGCAACGGCCTCATAAATCTGCCCCCTAGTGAATTGCAGCATGCCCTCAACCGCTATGAAGAGCTTTGTCTTTTGAGAGGCCTTTAAATCAATTCGGCAAAGACAAAAAATGGCATTTAACTAGCACAGATCTTTCAGGAGGAAAATATGGATGGATTGGCTGCCCCTGGAGCAGATCAATGCTTTTGTCTATCTGGGCATCAAACTTCACATGGACATGAGATGGAAGCCTCATATTGAAGTTATGGCATTAAAGCATCGACAGCTAGCTAGAAAGTAAGTTAAAACCTCTTGGACGAAGCCCATTAGCCCGGCTCTTCAAATGTACAATAGTAAAGTGGTGAACTCATTCCTTTACGGGGGCGCAACTATGGGGTTTAGAAAACCTGAATCAGCTCACACTAGCAGAGAACGTGTTTTTACGCGCAATTACTAGCCTCCCATAGAGCACACCCACCCTCCCCCCTAAGGAATGATCTGGGTAGGAAAGCTCTAAAGGATTATGCTAGGCTTGCCCAGTTCTATACTGGTGAAGACTATGGGTTACGCAGGAATTGTCAGGATACACAGAGGGTTAAAGGGATGTTATTAATTTGGATCAATTTCACCAATTAGCTGACTGTGAGATCTAAGAAACACGTTTTATAAAATGGGTCTGTCACACTTGTGGGATCTCCCCTCTACCTCGACATTTCCTTCAAAATATATTCTTAAAGTAATTTATTGGGAAATGGTTGTACAAGAAGAATTTGGATCCCACAACCGCACCCCACTCACGGGGCTCTTCCTACAGTTCAAACCATGCCCGAATCAAGAGCAATACTGGGATAAAATTACAAAGCCTTTGGATCGGAAAATCTACTTCCAATTTAGATCTGGAGACTTGCCGTTGAAGTCTTTCTCATCCAAATGGTCTCCCAACGGGGATAATAAATACTGTGCCTGCATTAAACAAGTTGAATCATATTCCCATGTGCTCTTTGCCTGTCCTGCTTACGCAAACTCACAGAAAGATTGCCTTGCTCAGCTCTGTACGAATCTGGGCACACAATCACATAACGTTGCCTTGCACATTCTTTGCTGCAATTCATCTCCCAGGTATGCAAGCCCTGTGGCCCAGTTTGATGATCAGAGTCTAAAACTGGGCGATGATGTGGTTGAGGTTTTTCACCATCGTGGCTGGGAGGGGGTCATTTGTGTGGAACGAAGGCTTTATATTCCTGAATATATTGAACACTTCCTTTTCTGACAAGGGATTGAAGTCAGACCAGTTGGCGTTGTTTTTCAGATGTAGTGATTAAGTTATCCGTTAGTACCTTTAGGGGTCGTTTGGTCAGCAAAGGGAACAGAAGGAGGGGCTGCTGTGCAGGGAGGTGGGTCGGAGAGGATGGTAAGGACTGAGGACAGAGAGGAGACTTGCAAGAAGGATTGCTCAATTTTGGCGACTTTGTTGCGATTTTGGCAGAGAAAAAGCAAGCAATTTCTTCACATTGTTCATTTGTGGCGGTTAAAGCAAGAGGGGGATCAGATGTGGTTTGTCTTTTCACAATGTTAAAGAGCTCCCTGGGTCTATTTTTTTGCACATTCCAGTTGGTTGTGGAAGAAGGAGGATTTTTCTTTAAAGATGTGTTTTTTGTATGATAGACTTGTAGTTCTAAGTAGAGCTAGGTGAGTAGTCAAGGGGTTTTGTCTCCAAGACCTTTCTGCTTGTCTGAGTTTTCTTCTTTCATTGTTGAGATCTGACTTAAGCCATGATTTTGATTTAGTAGCTCTCAGTTGTTTTAGTTTGGGTGGGGCCACTTGATCGAGAACAACCGAATCAATCAGTCGTAATTTGAAGTGAGCGCTTCAGCTGTGTACGATGAGGGGAAGCTGTAGTTGTTGAAGAATCTTGGATTCAAGTTCAAGAAGTTTGATATTTCTGGTTAATTGCTTGTTTTTTTTAGTAACATCGGGGAGGGGTCTGAATGTGGTATTGATATTGAATAGAATTACAGCGCCTTGAAACTCTCACGGATGTGTAGTGCACTATACAAACTCCTGATTGATTGATTGATTGATTGATTGAATTTGATGGTGGCCAGACCAATTAATAGGAGATATGGAGCTGATAGAGATCAGGTCATTTTTAGCGATAATCACATCTAGCGTGGAGCCTTTAATGTGTGTAGAGTTGATTAGGTCGTTAATTTCCAGAAGGTTTGTAAGTAGTCGCAATGAAGTGTCTTCTGTGTTGTTGCAATGAATGTTGAAATCGCCCAGGTACACATCCTTCATGTCAATTAAGGCGAACCGAGTAATAAGGTCAGTGAACTCTTCTGCAAAGAGGGCTCAGCCATCAGGAGGATGGTAGATGGTGTGGAATTTGACAGGATGCAAATGCTAGAACACTCGTTGGGTCTCCCACTACAGTGACCCTGCAAACCCGTTTACAGTCCTGCCAATGTAGCTTGCTCTGCAATTTTAAACAGCCAATTTATCAAAATAAACTCTGTTTGACACATCAAAACCTTCATTTTATCAATATCAAACAGTCATCCCTATCTAGGCCTTATTACCAATAAGGCAGGTTGCATGGTATCTAAAAGTAGAACATTTAAACGTTTTCTGTTTCACATGTCCTTACAGTGCAAAAAGGCCGCAAAACTATTTTCATTGTTACGCCGCAAAACTATTTTCATTGTTACAAGACTGGCTGCTGCTAAGGAAACTACTGGGTACGATTAACACATCTAATAATACTAATTTCTGTTTAGAAGCAGCTTGAAAAAAATTCAAAGGACTTATTTTAATAATTATTTAAAATCTAATTCAATGGTTCGATTACATTTTATTTATCTATTAAGAAATTGTTACTTTTTTAAAGTAACCTTTTCCCTGCCTGAGGTCACTGGAAGCTGATCTGCATTTTCTACTCCCACTTCTGCCAGCCAGTAACTAACATAGGTATGAAAGAGTTACTAACATAGGTATGAAAGAGGTGTGAACTTGCTCCCAGGACCTGCACAAAAAAAACCTTGCATGTGGGGAGGTGTTTTGGTGCCCTTGATAAGCTGGCTTAAAGCTGGGCTTAGGCAATGGAATGACTTCAAAAAGGCATACCCTGTCACAAACAGATGTAGCTAACATCCAGGGCTGCGCACTTTGTGTGTGCCCCTATCCAGACCAGCCCCAATCACAGTAGGCATCCTGTTGACATTGCAGTGACTAATCCTGCAGTAGTGTGCTTAAAGATCTGCTGGAGTTTTACATATCACACTTGGGAGCACTTCAAAGGATGAGAGCTAGATGCCAAAACACTTTTAGTGTATCCATTGTCTGAATGCTAATTAATCATGCTATGTTCTACCAGACCCACTAGCTCATGCCAGGTACAATTGTGGCATCTCCAGGCACCCACCCGAGAATACTCCTAGGGCTGTGGAAGATCAGAGGTGAATTTTACCTTCTGCTCGAGACTTGAGATGAGTCTGGACAAAGAAGTGGATTCCATGGGTAATAAGGATGACCTCCTGCTGGAGCTAAAGGGATGCAACAATCTACAAGAGCCTTTCCTTTAACTGCCCTTCTAGTCAGTGGCAATTGAACCTAGACTAGACTCTACTTGCCCCCTGGTCTCTATGTGCCTCTCTCGAGGTCCAGGGAGACTTCTGAAGTGTACTCCTGTGGCAGACTGGGTCTTAACGGATTAAAGTCAAAAGGTAAAATCTTTGAACAGGACAAACCTGGTTAGTATATTCAACCTGGACTCCATCACGGTGAGTATCAATCTGAACCTCGATCCGGGTCTATCCTGACCATTGACTATCAATAGCGCTTTGTAATTCTTGGTGCTATTCCTACTTAAGTCTTTGAAAATACATATCTCTGGTTCCCCTTTTTGGATTTTTGTCATGCTGGAGTCATTTTGTTTATTCAATTTTACTATATTTTTCTAATTCGTTTTAAGGTTTTTATTGTTGGGCATTTCAACTGTATTACTGCTTTGGTATTTCATAATCGCCTTCCAAATTGCCTTTAGTTAAGCCTGTCTGCTTTGTGCCACAGGTACCAGGTGGTTAAGTCCAGGCGAATGTGTTCACATTGAAGGTTCACCCCCCCACAAGAATTGAGATTATTACCTGAGATGGTCAACTACCCCTTCACAAATACATTCAATTTCTTACTTGCACAAATACCTCAGTTTATGAGTATAAAGTAAAGTTTTCTGCTCCCACAAGATGAATTAACACGCTTAAATTGACATGGTGTCATTTTACATGTGAGCAAGTTTGATCAAAGTGGCTTGTTATGGCCTTTTCAGGGCTGGGATGCCTACCCAACTGGATTAAGACCAACATAAAAATCAAATTTGTGTTTTTTCACAAACTTTTGACACATAAATTTCCTCCCTAGATGCAGTCCAATATGTACCCCAGTGAAGGGCAGAAGGGAATTGACAGCCAAGCTGGCAAGATAAGAGAAAAAAATGTTGGAGGTGTAAGGAAAGGCACTTCTCTCCATAAAAATTAAAAATGTCTAAATGTGCACCTTTCACATTTTCTACTGTGAAAATGTGTTTGTATGAGTATAACTTGGAAAACACAAATCAATTTCAAAATGGCTCCTAGCAAACTGAATTGTTACTTTTTACAGGTGCACTCCTGGAGCTATTTATGCATTCCATAAATGCCAGACATTTCCTTTTTACATAAATGTAAGTCTAAAGGAGCATATTTCTAACTTTTTTTTAAAGAATTGGGCACAAGGTGTAGTAAAAACTACAAACACAGTTACAAACTGTGAGCTAGGTTCCAAAATGCATTCATAGATTCAGATTGTAGTATGGAGTATAGAGGAGAGAATATTGCGGTCATACAATATTTTGACGTGAATTTTGAGGAACAAAATATTGTTATTATATTTATATTTATATAGTGCTTTCCACCCCGGATGAGGCTTCAAAGCACTTTTTAGTGAGTAGCACGCTACTCTGGAACTAAAAAGGATTAGTGGTGAATTAGTTTAGGGAAATATGAAATTAATTTGAGTGGTGGACATGCGAGTTTGTTAATTAGATTAAAAAAGGATAGTGGAGGGATAGAAGAGGGAAGGGTTTGCATTGATAAAGATCTTGCTACCTCTGATGAGGTCCTGAAGCACTTTTCAGTGAGTGCCACGCTACTCCGGAACTCAAACAGGATTAGTGGTGAATTAGTATAGGGAAATGTGAAATTCATTGGAGCAGTGGACATGTGAGCCTGCTAGTTGATTGAAAAGGGTAGTGGAAAGATAGGAGAGGGAAGGGTCTAGAAAGTGTGTATTGGGAGATCAGAGATCATGCAGCATGGAGATGTTTGGGATGAGTAGAAGGGAGGGGATAAGAGTCAGAGGGAAAGGTTTAGAAAGGCCTGTTTGGGAGATCTGAATAGAACAAGAGGTTTTGAGATGATGCAAGGAGGGGTAGAGGAGGGAAGAGTCTAGAAAAGGACATTTTGGGGAAGATAGTAATGAAATGGGGTTAGAGATGAGTCAGAAAGTGGAGGTAGTGGATATATTGAGAGAGGTATAGGATGAGAAAATGGGTAGTGTATTGGAGAGAGTAGTAGAATGAGGTTTGGGATGAGTCAGAGAGTGAAGATAGAGGATATATTGAGAGAGTAATAGCGTGAGATATAGGGTAGTGCATTGGAAATGCTGAATTAGGAGAAAAATAATAAATATAAAGATACATAAGTACATGGAAGGTATATATGTATAAGGAATGTAATAAATCTAGATTTAAGTTGTACTTCATAAACTCAGGCTTTCAAGTGTTGCTGTATTTTAAGCTATTGGATTTGTTTTTATAATATTTTTTAATTCACTAATGAAGCAATTGTAGATGAATAGTTATGATAAATATTTACTTATATGTGCAGTGACCTATATACATGTTAAACATAGAATAATATAGCCATAAGTAATATGTACATTTGTTAAGCAGAACTAATGACTATCTATATATTTATAAACATGATTATTATACACATTCATACGTAGGAAAACACATATCTAGGTACGCATATATAATCCAAATAGATGCTTGCATACACAGGGATATGCTGTACATTTATGTTTGAGTATGGCGGTTATGTGGGCAAGTGCAAATACAACAATTGATGGACAGAACAATGTCATCCATTCACCCCAGTACAGAGAGCTGGGCATAAATCCATTGTTTTTTTTGCACTCCACACCATCCCAGTTCAGACATGGCCATATGCAAATCAGCCTTGAAACTGTGCCTCATGGGAACAGTCCAGCCTGAACTGCCAAGCCATGTCTTTCCTGGACCGGAATCAAGCATCCTAGGGCCGGTTTCTGGCTATCAGCTGTCTTCAGCCAGGATAGCTTGACTCCAGTGGTGTGGAGAGCATGGGACTCACGTCTGAGCATACCCATCCCACTCGGGGTGAGAAATGCAAAAATAACAATTGATGGACAGAATTCAGAACAATGTCATACATTCACCCAAGTACAGAGATCTGGGCCTAAATCCATCGTTTTTTTTACTCCACACGAACCCAGTTCAGACATGGCCGTAAGCAAATCAGCCTTGACCCTGTGCCTCATGGGAACAGTCCAGCCCGAACTGCCAAGCCATGTCTTTCCTGGACCGGAATCAAGCATCCTAGGACCGGTTCCTGGCTATCAGCCGTCTTCAGCCAGAATAGCTTGACTCCAGGGGTGTGGAGAGCATGGGACTCACGTCTGAGCATACCCATCCCACTCGGGGTAACAAATGCAAAAACAAAAATTGATGGACAGAATGCAGAACAATGTCATACATACACCCCAAAACAGAGATCTGGGCCTAAATCCATCGTTTTTTTGCACTCCACACCACCCCAGTTCAGACATGGCCATATGCAAATCAGCCTTGACCCTGTGCCTCATGGGAACAGTCCAGCCCGAACTGCCAAGACATGTCTTTCCTGGACGGGAATCAAGCATCCTAGGACCGGTTCCTGGCTATCAGCAGTCTTCAGCCAGGAAAGCTTGCCTCCAGTGGTGTGGAGAGCATGGGACTCACGTCTGAGCATACCCATCCCACTGGGGGTGACAAATGCAAAAACAACAATTGATGGACAGAATGCGGAACAATATCATACATTCACCCCAGTACAGAGAGCTGGGCCTAAATCCATCGTTTTTTTGCACTCCATACCACCCCAGTTCACACATGGCCATATGCAAATTAGCCTTGGCCCTGTGCCTCATGGGAACAGTCCAGCCCGAACTGCCAAGCCATGTGTTTCCTGGACCGGAATCAAGCATCCTAGGACCGGTTTCTGGCTATCAGCTGTCTTCAGCCAGGATAGCTTGACTCTAAGCATGGGCGGAAAATCCGTTTCGCTCGCGGATTTTGCGGATTTTCGGTAAATTCGCAATCCGCGAGATTCGCGAATCTCCCGCAAAATCCGCAAATCCGCGAGCAGCGGATTTTGCTCGCACTGTTCGCACTGTTCGCGTGAGTTCGCGGCTTCCCAGTACAACTTTGCGCCCCGCGAATAAGTGCAAAATTGCAGAAATACGATCTTAGCAAAACTGAAACTACTTACCAGGTTCAAAAGTTCAGGCTCATCATTAGTAGCCATTTCCTGTAGTGCTTCCTGAGGGGCCCCTCCAGAGTTCAGTTGCCAGTTGCAACTATTATGTGACCCTGCTCTGAACCTCAGAATAGTTACACATATGCCACAAAGGTCCTGAATTACAGCTAAGGGAGACAAGCAGGAGCCAGGCTGGAAGTTCAAATCCATTAATCAGCCCCTAATTCATTATTGTCAGTTGGGGCAGGGCAGGTGTTGTAACTAATTTTGCAACAATGAAAGCACTTAGCAAGTGCAAAAGATCACTAATCAGGAAGCACTAAGGAAGCAGGTGCCAGCTAAAAAAATATTCTGTGACACATTAATCAGCCCCAAATTAATTCAGGTCACTTGAGGCAGGGAAGGTGTGCTTGCGTTGCCACAATAATGTACACTGACTGGACAACCAGAGGGTGCTGTGATGAAACAGAGGGTGGCATGGGTGGGCCAGAGGGTGGCATGAGTAGTCAGAGAGTGGCAGTGGTGACAGAGAGTGGCAGTGATGAAGAAGAGTGTCCCAAACAGGCTGGACACGTAGAAACAACAAGTTCGCGAAACTTGCGACCCAACAGGTAAGTTCGCAATTTGCGACATTGTACAAAACCCTCGCGAACTGGCAGAAACCCGCGCAAACACAAAAAAAAAAAATCCGCAAATTCGCGAGAATTCGCGGATTTTGTGGATTGCGAGTTCGCAAATCCGCAAAATTCGCGAACGCGAGATTCGCAAAATTCGCCCATGCTTACTTGACTCCAGTGGTGTGGAGAGCATGGGACTCACGTCTTTAACATACCCATCCCACTCGTAGTGACAAATGCAAAAACAACAATTGATGGACAGAATGCAGAACAATGTCATACATTCATCCCAGTACAGAGATCTGGGCCTAAATCCATCATTTTTTTGCACTCCAAACCACCCCTGTTCAGACATGGCCATATGCAAATCAACCGTTACCCTGTGCCTCATGGGAACAGTCCAGCCCGAACTGCCAAGCCATGTCTTTCCTGGACCGGAATCAAGCATCCTAGGACAGGTTTCTGGCTATCAGCCATCTTCAGCCAGGATAGCTTGACTCCAGCGGTGTGGAGAGCATGGGACTCACGGGCAAGAGCACACTCTTGAGTTGTCCTCAAAAGATCCATGGATCTTATGTTTGGGGATAAAGAGTTCCATAGTTTGGCTTCTTGAAGAGAAAAGGATGTACCACTTATGTTTTTTTTCTTGTATGGTGGGATTTTGAGGCAAGGTGCCAATCTAAAGCGGAGGTTACTTTGTTGAATGTATTTGGTAGAGTGGCCCTTTTCTGTGTATAACTTTGTGTGTGATTCATAGCAGCTTGAATGTGGATCTTCTGGCAACCGTTAACCAATGTAGGGTCTTCAAGTCATGGGAAATGTGGGCTGGTAGCTTGATATTTAAGAGTAGTGTGACAGCAGAGTTTTGAATCTGTTGTAGTCTTTTCATAGTTTTTAAAGATGATCCATGGTAGAGACTATTGGTGTAATCAGGTTTAGACAGAACAAGAGAGATAGTAGCCTGGACCTTGTCTGGAAATCTCAGGAGGAGGACGATGTGTCATGCAGTTTTTAAAGCAATGAAGCTGGATCGTGCTAGTTTGTCCACTTGGGCATTCATTGATAGCTTGAAGTCTGTGGTATTTCTGTAGTTTCTTACTTCCTTAGAAACTTTAGACGGTGTTCCCAGATCATCCAGCCAGGCTGTGGGTGGGTCATAATGTTTCCAATCACAACATGAGAGTATTTCCATTTTCGAAGCATTCAATTTGAGATGACTCAATATCATCCACTGATTAACAGTTCTGAGGCAACTAAAAAGGTGTGATTTTCCAATGTCTTTTGGGCTTTTCAGTTTAAGGAGTATTTGTGTGTTATCTGCATTGTTTAAGCATGTGAGGTGAAATTCATTGCGAAATGCCAGTAATGACTTCATGTAGATGTTTAAAAGCACGGGTGAGATGATAGAGTCTTGAGGGATCCCTGCTTTTGTGACGTATGATTTAGATGAGAAAGGGGGTATGAATTACATTAGTTCTGTTTTGAAGGTAGGATGTGATTCAGTCGAGAGCAGTCCCCCTTATGCCAGCTATGTATAGTTTTTGTATTGGAGTGGCATGGTCAATTGTGTCAAAGGCAGCTTAGAAGTCCAAGAGAAGTAGTGCATCAACCCCTTTCCTGCCACTGTGTTCTTAAGGTCATTCCAGATGGCTATGAGGGCAGATTATGTGCATTTTCCTGGATGGTGTCCTGTTTGGAAGTCTGAAAGTATAGAATTATCCTCAATGAATTGTGACATCTGGGTAAATGCTTCTATTTCTATCAGTTTCTCCAGGAAAGGTCCATTTGCAATCAGTCTGTAGTTGACGGGGTTGAGCGAGTCCAGGTTTTTTTTCTTCAGTATTGAATGAATGAATGAATGATTACATGCTTGTATAGAGCATGACTACCCAAGGGCATCCCAGCGCTTTAGACCCGACACGAATCACCGCTCACTGAAAAAGAAAGGTCTTCAACCGCTTCCTGAGGGTAAGATGGTTTGATTCCAGCCGGATACAGTCTGGGAGCTGATTCCACAATTTGGCTTCGTGAAATGAAAAACGTCGACCACCCATACGCGTCCGTTTGACCCTGGGAACTATCAGCAAGTTTTTGTGGTTAGATCTGAGAGATCGAGGGATATGATGGTGAAGAAACACGGGACGTAGAAGGGCCGGGCCATTGTCCATGGATGACTTGTGGACCATACACATGGCCTTGAACCGGACCCTCTCCTGCACCGGCAGCCTGTGCAGAGCTTGCATGGCCGCCTTTGCAGAACAACGTTTAGGGACATCCATAAGTAGTTGGGCCGCACAGTTCTGGACAGACTCTAAGATTTTAATAGTGCCTAATTGTGCACCCAGATAAACTGCGTTCGAATTATCCAAACGAAATAAAATAAGTGTCTGGACAAGGAGGCGTCTAGCCTTGGGGGGGAGTAGGGCCAGGACCTTCCTTAGCGATCTAAGCAGACCATAACAAGTAGCTGCAACCTTGCGTGCCTGTACTTGAAAACCCAAACTAGGGTCCAGCCAAACACCCAAGCTCTTAATTTGGTTTTTAGTGGTGGGAGGGGGGGGCCCAGGCACTCCGGCCACCAAGGATCTAAATAGATGAGGTCCTTGTACCCTAGCATCATGATTTCGGTCTTTGCCCCATTCAGCTTTAGGAAGGAGGAGTCCATCCATGCCAGAACCTTAGTAAGACAGGGAGATAGATTATTTATCTCTGTCTCAGCTACGTCGGCGCGTGAGAGGGAAAAAACCAACTGCGTATCGTCGGCGTAGGTGACCAACTGAACTCCCTAAGGGAGAACCACGTCAGCCAGAGGCCTCATGTAGATATTAAACATGGTGGGGCTCAATGAAGAACCCTGGGGAAAGCCATATTGCAGGGTAATCTGTTTAGAGGTTGCTTCATCCTCAAACACGGTGAAGGTTCTGTCAGCAAGAAAGGACTGGACCCATTTAAGAGCAGTCCCAGTGACTCCTACCTCCCTCAAGCGCTGGATCATGAGCAGGTGGTTGGCCGTATCGAAGGCTGCGCTGAGGTCCAACAGGACCACTGCAGCGCAGCCTCCCGCGTCAACAATTTTTCTAGCTTCCTCGACCACGGCAACCAAAGCAGTCTCCATACCCTGCCTACTTCTAAAACCCGTCTGGGTGGGGTGCAGGGCTTCGTTGGTCTCAATAAACGAGGATAATACAGAATTTACATATTTCTCTGCGATTTTACCCAGCCCCGGCAGCAAGGATATAGGGCGATAATATGACCAGTCTTCTGGGTCTAGACTGGCTTTTTTTGGTAGTGCTTTGACTTTAGCCTGCTTCCACAAAGGAGGAACCAGACCCGCTGTCAGTGAAGAGTTGATGACATTCCTAATGACTGGGGAAAGAGTCGCAGAGGCCAACTTAAGAACAGATGGGGGCGCGACATCTGAGGGGGAACCAGATTTAAGGTTCCCAAGAAGCCTTTCTACTGTGACTAAGTCAAGCAAGGGAAAGGACTCCAGCATAGCAGGGAGTACGGGGGTTGCTGGAGAATTGATTTCCATAAGGTGTAAAGAGGCATAGATAGTTGCCACCTTGGAGGCAAAGAAATTAGCAAGCTCATCGCAGCGTTTCTGAGGGTCCAATGATTTGTTACGAGGGTTGGGGGGAGTGACCAAAGATTTAAAAATGTTAAAGATTTCCCTAGGGGAGTTGGCAGCAGCATCAATCTCACCTTGGTAGTAAGCTGATTGCGCAGTTTTTATTTGGTTTTTATATGTCCGTACTGCCAGTCTGGATTTAGCTTTACTATCATCTGAAAAGTGTTTTCTCCAACTTCGTTCAGACTGCTTGCAACTCTGCTTAAGCAATTTTAATTCGCGTGAGTACCAGGGTTTTTTATTGAACCCAATGTGATGGCAATCCTCTGATTTGGGAAGAATAAGATCAAGAGAAGCCTCTAACCAACTATTAAAAGATGAGTTGGCTGTAACAGGGTTATCACAGAAGGGGGGATTTAGTCAGGTGAGCTGCCCAGTCGTCTAGATAAAGTCTAGACCAGATCCGGCTCAGCTTCCTCGTTAATCTGACCGGATTATTTTGGTCAGGGGGCGACCACATAAATGATAGTATTGGACATATGAGTGACATTTTTAGGTCTTCTGGAAATGTTCCCGTAGTTGAGGAATTGTTGATTATTTCTTACTGGTAGGGTATCAGTGGTTGTTAAAAGAATGTTCTTGAAGGTTTGTGATGGACAATGGTCAGAAGGGATGCCGGCAGTCCTGCTTGCTTTGATCAGGTCCATAAATTAATTTTGTGGTTTATATTGGATGGGATGCAGAAGTTACGTTAGCCTACTCTTGGAGGGTTTATTTGGAAAAGGGTTGGTGCTGGTGGTTTTTCTTTGTTTTGAATTTGAATCTAACGTGTCTGATTTGGTTGTGTAATGATTTGCCACTTTGTCCGTGATTTCTTGAGTAATGGGATTAGCTCATTCTAGTCAATTTGGTTTACGAAATTAAGTGAGAATTTTATAGAATTCTTTATTTGTACATTTAGCATTTTTAATTGTGTCTGCATAGTATATTTTCTTAGGTTATTTGATTGCTGACTTGTATAATCTATTAAGTTTCTGTAGGTGAAGTTTTTTATGATTGGTGTTTGTTTTGAACCTGGTTCTTTGCAGCTTTCAAATATGCTGTTTTATCTCTTTTAGCTCTTTATTTCTCCAAGGTACCTGTTTTCTTTTGTTCTGTTATGTTGTTCTTAGAGGTGTTAGGATATCAAAAGCTTCCTGTAGCCACTCATATTGTTTCTGAACTGAATGAATTGTGCCTCAATCTGTATTAGATGTTAGATGTCTTTCTAAATGTTGAAAATTGAGTTTGTTCCACAGACGATAGGGTGATGCATGTAAGGTGGTTTTATGTATGTTCCTTTGTGGTGTTTTACGTTGGTCAGCAAGCAAATGGTGGTCTGACCATGTGACTGGAGTAATCGTTTCAAAGGTAACTAGTTCTGGATTTGAGAAAATGACATATAGGATGTAGTAGTAGTAGTAGTAGTATTTTATTTGTTGTTGATTAATTAAAATCATTACAAGCAAGGAAAGATAAAAGCAACCGAGTAAAGAAAGCATATACTATACACAGAGTTATTAACATGTTAAAATGATCCTCCAATAATACGTTGATAGATGACCATATAGGATGTGTTCAGTGATGTTTGAGGGTTTGTGGACGATCTGATGTAGGTTCAGTTTGTCTAGGCCAGTAATGATTGTATTTAGATTAACCCTGGGCGTAGTGGGCGTAGTGGGGCTTCGCGGAGCTACGTGAAGTGGGCAAGAAACTACGCCCACCTCCGCACTCCGCGTAGCCCCACTATGCACCGCAGGCCTCCCTCCCGCCCTCCCTAAATACTTTAAATTAAATGTGTAAAAGAATTAAAAGGCACTTACCTTGCCCGCCGCTGCCCGCCGCTGCCCGCCGCGTCTCCGGGGCACCCTCTCTTCATTGCCGCCGTCTTGTGTACTAATGCGCATGCGCGGGCGGCCCCGCTTGCGCATTTCTCATGAGAAATGCGCATGCGCGGCCGCCCGCGCATGCGCATTAGTACACAAGACGGCAGCAATGAAGAGAGCGAGCCCCGGGGACGCGGCGGGCAGCGGCGGGCAAGGTAAGTGCCTTTTAATTCTTTTACACATTTAAATTAAAGTATTTAGGGAGGGCGGGAGGGAGGCGGGTGTCGGCCAGCTACGCTCCATCTGCGGAGCGTGCGTAGTGCCGAATTCTACGCCTGCTACGCAAAATGCGTAGAAGCCGGCACGGAGCGTAGCTGCCCGCCCACCCTTAATTTAGATGGGGCATATTTGGTTTGTCGAACCAAATGTTTAGGCCACAAAGAATACATAGGTTGGAGTGTAATGTTATCAGGTTTGAAACTGTGTCTAGAAGTGTGTCTGGGAATGTTGCACAGTGGGTAGGTAGCTACAGGAGGAAGATGGTGTAGGGATGCATCTGGTGAAGAGGGCTTCACAACCTAGTATGGAAACGGCATCAGATTTATTAATATTTAGGGGCCCATTAGGATGTCGGGCGGATTGCCTCCGCCAGGGTAGCGGTGGCCACCGCCACCCTGGCGGAGGCAATCCGCCCGACATCCTTCCCTGCATTCCCCCCCGCCATATTACGATGGCGGAGGGGATCGCAGAGGTGGGAAACACCGCCCGCCTGTTTTCCGCCCCGGTCGCCTTGCGGCCGGGGCGGAAAAGGGATAACATGGTGGGGGTGTCTATCAGACTCCGCCAGCCATATTAGAATAGGCATTTTTCGATGCCTTTCCGTGGCAGCAATGCAGCCACGGGAAAGCATGCGGTGTTCACTCTGGGGGGCCCCTGTGGGGAGTACCTGTGGTACCCCCCTGCATTTGCATAATCGCAGCGGCAGGCACCGCGGGGTGCCTGCCGCTATGATTATACAAATGCGTGCATTTGTTTATAACATTGTGGCAGGCGGTGCAGTGAGCACCGCCCACCACAATGTTAAATTGAGGAATGCGCCCGCCACGGTGGCGGGCGCATCCTAATGCCAATGTCGGGACCCCCGCCCTTTAGGCAGGCGGTCCCGATCTCCGTTAGGGTGGCGGGCGGACTTTTTCCTCCCGCCATCCTAATGGACCCCTTAATGTTTGCTTGAATACAACAGCTAGGCCACCTTCTCTTTTGCCTATATGATTTTGTGTAATTGTGTGAACGGCTACATGCAATACTGGAGCCATGTCTTCTCCCAAGCATAATTCAGTTAAGAAGAGTAAGTCAGGTTGTGAGTCAATGAGAAGGTCGTGGATATGATGCTTGCTTTGTAATAGCAATTGAGCATTTATTAGTAGGCAGTTTAGAAAATGACTTTTGGTAATGGTGTGACTTTATTTTGTAGAAGAGTGAACAGTGTTTTGTGGGTTTGTAGCAGGTGTGTCCTTTGTACTGGTATTAGCTGTATGAGGATAGCAATAGTGTCATTTTTCTGTATCATATTCCTCGGTCAGCAGGCTAAGAAGGCAGTTGATGAGTCTGTGAGCTGTGTTGTTTTTGTAGAGCAGCTTTGTTGTGCGGTAGACATGGAGATGCGAAGTTGTTAAGAGTGACATGTTGTTAATTTTTTTGCATCTGTTTAGAGTGATGGTGTATGAGTTAGGGGAAGCAGTGCAGCATGTGGGTCATGTTGTAAGGTTCTAAACTGTCCAATACATGAGAGGAAGTTAAAAGAGAATTGCTATGCTGCTGTATATGAGTTAGGTGTGTGCGTTTAGAGAGAAAACTTGGCAGCAGAGTTGTGTTAAGGTGTTTATTTTCTTGTATAGTCAGGAGGTTGGGACTGGGTGTACATTTCTGGTTTGTGACAGAAAGTATTATGAGGTAGTATATGCGTGAGATTTTGTTGTGCTGGTGTGCGTGTTATGTTTTGTTTTTGAGGAGTAGTGAGAGGAGATGATGATGTAGTTGTTTTCTGAGAAGTACTTGTATGTAAAGTATTCAGGGCCGGACTGACTACCGGGCAGTTTGGAATGCTGCCAAGCTGGGGGCTGATTTATTTGCAGTGGGGGCTGATTTCGTTCATGGAGACCTGCGTGTGCTTCGAAATAATGAAAGCAAAACGAATTACGTTTAGTACACGCAGGTCCCCATTAACGAAATTAGCCCCCAGCTCAGCAGCATTCCAAACTGCCCGGTAGCCAGTCCGGCCCTGAAAGTATTGTTGCTGAGTGGAAGCTGCAAGGTAAACGGGCGATGATGTGTTTTGGAAAAGAGTGTATGTGGTATGTGAGAGGCATATGTGGTGTGTGAGAGAAGATGGACAAGAGTTAGAAGTATTTGTGTTAGAATTGATTGCTGGGAGAGGTAATATGTATGGTGGAGTGGTGTGTAAGGGTTTAGTGGTTGTGTTTTTTTGGTAAAAAGCAGAAGAGGGTGTTGGTGGATGAAAATACAGAAGATTGAGTATATGTTTGGTGATGACAGGGAGGGGTCTGTTAGGAGTAAGAGGGTAGAGCTGTTGCTTTGTATGACAGTGAGTATGTGTCTGGATGGGATATAGTTACGCACAGTGTTGATTTGGGTTTTGTTGGCGATGAGTGGATTGGTCAGTGGTATATGATAGAGTGGTGTTTTGTGTGTGAGTGAGGGTGGCATTGTGTGGTATTTGAGATACAAGGGTGTATAGGTGTGGTTTGTGGGGTTTTGTAGTGGGTGTTGAGACATTGAAATGTGTGTAGGTTTTGGTTGTAGTAAATATATGGAGTGCATTTGCTGTGAGTGTGTTAATACGTATGTGGATGGGTTAAGGGTCTTGCTGGTGAAAGGAAAAAAGGGCAGCATTTCTGGACCTAGGCCCGACCTGTCCCTAACAGGCCAAAACAGGAAACTGCCCTTGTCATCTCTTTTCTTACCCTCAATGCCCGGGCTGAGACGCCCTGAGCCCTAAGCTCATAAATAGCCCTAGGTCAGGTGACCCCTTCGACCAATGGGAACCCTAGCCCTAACCAATCACATCACTAACCCCAAGCCATAGGACCAATTGGAGACCAGGCCCTTACAGCCAATCACAGCCCAGTCCTAACAGCCGGTGACCAAACCCTAAGGCCTAGGCCCAACAGAAACCCTAGCTCCAGGAACCAATCAAAATCTTATACCTATCCACCAATTATAACCCTAATTCAGTGTCCTAAGTCCAAACCAATCCCTACCCCAGGGTCCCATCAGAACCCCAGACCTATCAGCCAATCAGAAACCCAACCCTCAGCCCAATAGAGACACCAGATACAGCAGCCAATAAGATTGCCCATATAACGTCCAATAGCAAACTTATATAAGGAGCATGAACCTCAAGCATAGGTTGATGGCCAGGGGGCAGTGAGCTGCTCCTGAAGAACAGAATTGCCTTGGATACAGACAGGCTCAATCCACACTTTCCTGATCCTGGTTCACCCTGCATGTAGGCCCAAATCTAAGCCACTTAAATACTGTTTTCCTGCACTTTACAAAATACTTTTTTCTATTAAAAAACTAGGGTTACATACACTTTCCAAATACACTAGCAACCTTAAATCAGATTCAGCAGTCTCATAAACACATTCTGCTCAGCATCTAAGGGCGTATATTGAAAAGGTAAGTGTACAGAGGGAGTTATATATTTACTATTCTTAAGTCATCTATGTACCTTGAAAATATATGTTGTCAAAGTATGTAGATGTGGTGGTATAGAAAATATATTCATAATTGCCTGTTAATATTTTGGTCTTCAATTTTTTAGTCACACTATTGTGGGCTCTAGATATTCTCTCCTCAATATTCCAAAACCACAATTCATAATATTTCCAAGAGACCTATTTAGAGTTTGGTGGGGTGGGTGAACTGCCATAACTTGGAGGTTCACCTATCCCTCCAACCTTACAGTTTCCACGTCCAAATAGAGGTCGGAGAACTACAGGTTACCAATGACTGAACCTCAGTTGTCTCAACCAGTGGAAACACTTGACTTCTTGTTCCTTTGGCCACAGGGCTAAAAGATCATAGAAATGGTTGCACCAATACTCAATAGGTTGGACCATCTCTAAATTACCCTGGGTTGCATTGTCATGTCAGTCCTGGGCAGGAAAATCAATCAATGACCCCACCTTGTAGAAGCGAAAGTCCTTCTTCTCAAGGCTGTTTTTTTTTTTAAAACAAACTCCAAATAAAACAAGCACTGGCGTTGCCAATAGGTCTCGCAGTAGGAAAGTTGGAGCTATTGGTTTTGTAAATGACAAAGCCCTTTATGTATTTAAAATGATAACCAAAATAAAAGGCATTGTTATTTGCAATTGTAATGGCTCCAACTTTCGTACTGCGAGACCTATTGGCAACGTGAGTGGTGTTTCGTGTGTGAGTGGCGTTGTGTGTGTGAGTGGCGTTGCGTGTGTGAGGGGCGTTGCGTGTGTGAGTGGCGTTGCCTGTGCGAGTGGCGTTGCCTGTGTGAGTGGCGTTGGCTGTGTGAGTGGCGTTGCGTGTGTGAGTTGCGTTGCATGTGTGAGTGGCGTTGGCTGTGTGAGTGGCGTTGCGTGTGTGAGTTGCGTTGCATGTGTGAGTGGCGTTGCGTGTGTGAGTGGCGTAGCATGTGTGAGTGGCGTTGCATGTGTGAGTGGTGTTGCATGTGTGAGTGGTGTTGCATGTGTGAGTGGTGTTGTGTGTGTGAGTGGCGTGCGTGTGTGAGTGGCGTTGCGTGTGTGAGGGGCGTTGCGTGTGTGAGTGGCGTTGCGTGTGTGAGTGGCATTGCGTGTGTGAGTGGCGTTGCATGCGTGAGTGACGTTGCGTTGTTGAGTGACGTTGCGTGGTTGAGTGGCATTGCATGTGTGAGTGGCGTTGCCTGTGTGAGTGGCATTGGCTATGTGAGTGGCGTTGCGTGTGGGAGTTGCGTTGCATGTGTGAGTGGCAATTGCTGTGTGAGTGGCATTGCGTGTGTGAGTTGCGTTGCATGTGTGAGTGGCGTTGCGTGTGTGAGTGGCGTAGCATGTGTGAGTGGCATTGCATGTGTGAGTGGTGTTGCATGTGTGAGTGGTGTTGCGTGTGTGAGTGGTGTTGCGTGTGTGAGTGGCGTTGCATGTATGAGTGGCGTTGCGTGTGTGAGTGGCGTTGTGTGTGTGAGTGGCGTTGCGTGTGTGAGTGGCGTTGCGTGTGTGAGTGGCATTGCGTCTGTGAGTGGCGTTGCGTGTGTGAGTGGCGTTGCATGTGTGAGTGGCGTAGCATGTGTGAGTGGCGTTGTGTGTGAGTGGCGTTGCGTGTGATATTGGCGTTGCGTGTGTGAGTGGCGTTGCCTGTGTGAGTGGCGTTGCGTGTGTGTGTCGTTGCCTGTGTGAGTGGCGTTGCGTGTGTGAGTGGCGTTGTGTGTGTGAGTGGCGTTGTTTGTGTGAGTGGCGTTGTGTGTGTGAGTGGTGTTGCGTGTGTGAGTGGCGTTGCGTGTGTGAGTGGCATTGCGTGTGTGAGTGGCGCTGTTGTGTGAGTGGCGTTGCGTGTGTGAGTGGCGTTGCATGTGTGAGTGGTGTTGTGTGTGTGAGTGGCGTTGTTGGTGTGAGTGGCGTTGCGTGTGTGAGTGGTGTTGCGTGTGTGAGTGGCATTGCGTGTGTGAGTGGCATTGTGTGTGTGAGTGGCGCTGTTGTGTGAGTGGCGTTGCATGTGTGAGTGGCGTTGCATGTGTGAGTGGCGTTGCGTGGTTGAGTGGCATTGCGTTGTTGAGTGGCGTTGCGTTGTTGAGTGGCCTTGCATGTGTGAGTGGCGTTGCGTGGATGAGTGGCGTTGCCTGTGTGAGTGGCGTTGCATGTGTGAGTGGCGTTGCATGTGTGAGTGGCGTTGCGTGTGTGAGTGGCATTGCGTGTGTGAGTGGCGTTGCGTGTGTGAGTGGCGTTGCGTGGCTGAGTGGCGTTGCGTGGCTGAGTGGCATTGCGTGGGTGAGTGGCGTTGCGTAGGTGAGTGGCGTTGCGTGTGTGAGTGGCGTTGTTTGTGTGAGTGGCGTTGTTTGTGTGAGTGGCGTTGTTTGTGTGAGTGGTGTTGCGTGTGAGTGGTGTTGCGTGTGTGAGTGGCATTGCGTGTGTGAGTGGCGTTGCGTGTGTGAGTGGCGCTGTTGTTTGAGTGGCGTTGCGTGTGTGAGTGGCGTTGCATGTGTGAGTGGTGTTGCGTGGTTGAGTGGCATTGCGTTGTTGAGTGGCCGTGCATGTGTGAGTGGTGTTGCGTGGATGAGTGGTGTTGCCTGTGTGAGTGGCGTTGCGTGTGTGAGTGGCGTTGCGTGTGTGAGTGGCGTTGCGTGTGTGAGTGGCGTTGCGTGTGTGAGTGGCGTTGCGTGGGTGAGTGGCGTTGCGTGGGTGAGTAGCGTTGCGTGGGTGAGTGGCGTTGCGTGGGTGAGTGGCATTGCGTGGTTGAGTGGCGTTGCATGGGTGAGTGGCGTTGCGTGTGTGAGTTGCGTTCCGTGTGTGATTGGCAATGCATGGGTGAGTGTGGCATTGCGTGTGTGAGAGTGGGCTTGCATGGGTGTGAGTGGGCTTGCGTGGGTGTGAGTGGCGTTGCATGTGTGAGTGGTGTTGCATGTGTGAGTGGCGTTGCATGTGTGAGTGGCATTGCATGTGTGAGTGGCGTTGCATGTGTGAGTGGCGTTGCGTGGTTGAGTGGCATTGCGTGGTTGATGGCGTTGCGTGGTTGAGTGGCGTTGCGTGGTTGAGTGGCGTTTCGTGGTTGCTTGGCGTTTCGGGTTGAGTGGCGTTGCATGTGTGTGTTGCGTTGCATGTGTTAGTGGCATTGCATGTGTGAGTGGCGTTGCATGTGTGAGTGGCGTTGCATGTGTGTGTGGCGTTGCATGTGTGTGTGGCGTTGCATGTGTGAGTGGCGTTGCATGTGTGAGTGGCGTTGCATGTGTGAGTGGGGTTGCATGTGTGATTGGCATATGTGAGTGTTTTGCATGTGTTAATTTATATTTTTAATGTAATGTGTGTGTGTATTCGTGTATTTGTATTGGGATTATAAGTGTTTAGTGAATGTTTTTAAAGTGTGTTTTATTTTTATTATGTAAAAATGTCGTACGCTATGTATTCCCTTTACGTTTGTTACGTAAGGGAGATTAGCGTTCTAGTCTTTTTTTTATTTTGATGTAATGTTTAGTGTGACGTAATTTCTAGCCAATCGCAGCGCTACGTTTTGTGACGTAGCGTTGCGTTTGACGTGCGTCAACGGGGAAATTCCCAGATCTTCGAGAACAGTCACGTGTGAAAGGCGCGCTGTGCTTCTTGTGTTGTTGCTGCGTCGTTTGACAGGTAAGTTTGAATTTTAATATTATGAATGTTTTCTATTGTTTATGACGTTTGCGTATTCAGACTGTATTTGATTTTGCGTATGTACTTAGTGTATAGTTATGTAACGTTTAAAAATGTTGATGTGCTATGTATAAATGTTGATTTTAATGAATATATTGCAAATGTCTTAATTTTATGGGACGTAGTTCCGACATATTCCAACTGAATTCGACTTTTTGTATGCTGTTTGTGTACAGGTATTGAACATTTGCAAATTTTGATCTGCTATGTATTAATGTTGTTTGTAATGAATATATGGCAATGTTGGAATTTTTTGTGATGTACGTACGACATATTCCGACTGAATTTGACTTTTCTTTTGCACATCGTGTCTAGCTATTGAACGTTTCAAAATTTTTATGTGCTATGTATAAATGTTGTTTTTAGTAAATATCTTGCGATGTAGTTATTTTATGTACTGTACTTCAGACATTTTTTGGGAAATATTTTTTTTGTTGACAATGTGCGATTGTGATTGTACTGTTGTATTGTAATCACAGTGTCTTTCTTTTGACGTATTATTCTTTTGTGTTGTGAATGATTTTGATTAATATTTAAGGCTGAGATGAATTTAGACACTATTGGTATGCAACAACCTTCAACGTTTAAACTAGTGTTACTTGGTGTTTGAAGTAAATATGTTTTTGTACTTGCAGTTTATTTTGATTTAGCCTGTGATCGTTTGTGAAGTGTTTTGGCTCGTTTTTTTTTCAAATAGTCTATGTTTTTTCCAATATGGCCGAAAATGTTTTCATGTGCATTGGTTTGATTTACAAAGCTGTTTTTAAGACTTATGCATTGCCAGATGAATCTTGAAAGTAATCGGCGGAAGAAACGCCGGAACAATATTTACGTGATCAGCTCGTGGATGATATGTTCACATGTGCTGTCAATGACGTCAATCATTACTTTCCATTTTATTTTATCACGTCGCAGCCCCACTTTTGAATTTCCCTATTAATAAAGCATATTCTTGTTTAACCCTCCCTTGCTTCGTTAGTTTTGCTGTTATATACAGCGCTGTTCGTAAAAGGTGTGTCTGTTGATCACTCAGTGGTACTCCGTGTATCCACCGCAGAAGGATGAAGGTTGGATTCAGTCCTGACGGGGTTTACATTTATGGCCTGAAGGTTGTGTATCGATGTCAGAGCTCAGTACTTATCTAAAGAATTCTAACTAGAGTGTCAGTTACGGAGTTACGGTTTATTTTCATCTGCAAAATAGTTAATAACTTAATGGCCATATAATTCCAATCCTAATTTTTAAGAATACATTTTCAATGGCCATGTTTATTGTAAATTCATTGTTCCTTGATGGCAAAACGAGACTAACTTTCTGGCCTGGTTTGAGCATGGTTTTATTGGCAGTATGCCTATTGGGTGGTTTTGTGTCAAGTATCTTTGTTTGTGTTAATGAAGATTTAATAGTTGGAGTCACTTGAGGTTTGCATGTGAGTGAACCCAAGGAGTCCAATTGTAGTATATATTTGTTTGCGAATAAAGTCCAATTTTGTTTTCTATATTGGAAAGCTGCATGCACATATTCGGCTTGTTTACATGTTAGCAGTTAAATGCATGTCACCTGATTTCATATTTGTTACGCTTGTGAGGGGCAAATGGATTTATATTTTACTTCAAGCATGTCAAATGCGGACATAGATTGAGAGTACTGAATTTGCAGGTTTTGACAGTAGGCCCTGACAGTGTACATGAAATCTAGTGTTAAGGGATAGTCAGGGATTTCCAGAGACGCCTGGAAACATGCACTGCACTGTAACCACCACACAAGGGACAAACCATTTGACGACGAACCTGTCTTTATTTAGATAGATGCATTGTACCAGAAAGGTGTGTGGTAAACTATCTGTTGCTGGGAGTAAGTCTTACTCCGGTGTAAATTATTTCACCGTCGGCCATAGTTTGTGCAGTAAGATGCGCCTGTTTTCGACAAGTCCCCCTATTCCGTGAAGTCCGAGGCTATCCATGTGTTAACATGCAATCTGTTACTAAGCATGCACCGTGTTACCCGTTGAAATCTCTATTGTTGCATTCAGAGTAATTATAGTCCAGGAATGTGATTCTCAAAAGCAGCTCCTCTTTCTGACCAATAGTACCAACAAGTAAATAAACTCTGAAGCCTTCCTACAAATTTCCAATGCTTTATTGTGTGTGCAGTGTCTTAGAAGCTCTGTTTTCAATTAAAAAACAAGCAATCACTGGAAATACAATGCCTTGATGTTTCTGTTTCCAATGTCTTGCTCATCTCGCACATATTGCAAACGCGCACAATCGGGAATATTTATGCAAATGCATCTGCATACTTTTATATACTAAATGCGTACGTCTTGTAGGGAGTGGGGTGTAGGAGGGAGTGGGGTGTAGGAGAGAGTGGACGACATATATACATTGAGGATATGCAGGGTGAGAGAAGGGAGCAGGAGAAAAGGAAAATATAGAGAAAGAATGCGAGGCAAGAAAGGAGACAGCTAGAGAAGGGTAGAAGGGAAAAGTAACAAGAGTAGGGTTGCGAAGGAAAGAGCATGGAGAAGGAAAGTCAGGAGGCAAGAGAGGGAGGGAAATGAAGAAAGAGTGGGAAAAGAAAGAGATGAGGCGCGAGAAAGAGAGGGATAAACGTGGGAGTGCGAGGTGATAGCGAGGACAACCAGAGAGAGGTCGTGGGAGGCGATGGAGAAACAGAAAGTGAATGAGCGAGAGAAGAGCAGAATCACCGAGAAAATAGAAAGTGGTAGAGGGCAGACCCAGCTGGACTGGATGAGAAGGGACAGAAAAGAAATCGGCTTTAGATGTAGGAAGAAAAGAAGGGAGAGTTAGAAATGCTCTGACAGGCGAGTACATGAGAACAGTACCAGAATGAACAAATGAAGGGAAAGAACAGTGACTGCTGCAGGCAGTTTGGAAGGTCACGAATGCTGCTAAGGAAACGGATGCAGTTAATAGCTGTACGTGCAAGGCTGTGTTTGCGGGGAGAGAGAGAGGGGAGGTGCTGGTGTGGGAGGGGGCAGGTGCTGGTGTGGGAGGAGTGCTGCTAGGGCAAGGCTGTGTTTGCGGGGAGAGAGAGGGGAGGTGCTGGTGTGGGAGGGGGGAGGTGCAGGTGTGGGAGGAGTGCTGCTATGGCAAGGCTGTGTATGCGGGGAGAGAGAGGGGAGGTGCTGGTGTGGGAGGGGGGAGTTGCTGGTGTGGGAGGAGTGCTGCTAGGGGAGGAGAAGCCCTGGCCGGGCGTGAAGCAGGGGGCGGGGCAGCACTGGGGAAGCCTGTGGGAGGGTGATTGATGACTTTGATGTGGGGAGGGAGGAGAGCCTTTTGCGAGCCTGCAGGAGAAATGCTGCCGATGCGCGTGCATGTTTAATCACGTGGTTCACGTGAACTGCATGAAAACCGCGGGGCTGAAAGCCCGTGGTTTGAAGAAGATTTTCGCCACTTGAATTCTCGCTCTGCTCGATGCGCTTGCGCACATCGATAGGTCGCGAGACCTAAAAAGGTTTTCGCGTGGGGCCAAAATAACACGGGGCTCAGTGGGAAAACTCTTCTGACTTTAGGGCATCTTGCAAATCTTCATTTGCTTTGAAGTCAATATGACTCTAGCCACCAAGTTGGGATCTCTCAACAGGGCTAGCAGTTTTCTGCCATCTTACACAGTGGCCACCTTGCCCAACTTTAAAATACCTCCTAGACCTTGTTTATCTTAAAACAGCAAACATGATTAAGAACTATCATCTAACATAAGGTGTGCCAAGAATACAAATGGAAGGAAACCACAATCTATGTTCATCAAGGCTTTGTGTACTCGAAGGACAGGGGCATTAAAAGAGGCTGGCAGTGGCCAAATGATTTGTGGTGCCACAGCCTTAGGGGGAGCAGTTGGGTAATCGATTAGGTGACGGATTGGAATAACAAAGGTGTTTATGTCACCTTTTTGAGGACCATTAAAATAGTAAGATAAAGATCTCTTAATTTCGAATTTTGTTAGTTTTCTCATTTTTATCACCTACGGTTTAGTCCTTTTTGTCATTTAAAGTACATACACTGGGAACCATTTTTGCTTCGTTATTTTGCGTAGATTGTTTACGATTCAACATTTTCAGTCTAGAGATTTTTAATAATTCTGCATCAATGCTTACAGAAACTGAGCAGGGACAGATGGGTGCGAAGTGGACAGTTTGGAATTCCCAGCAGATGAGAACTTTGTGGTCAACATGTACAGTCCATCAAGAACCGAATGTATTCTTCAATACAGAATTCCATCCTCGGTAACTGACCAGACCAATTTCTATGCCTTTTTGACCCACTTCTTCTAATTTTTACTATTTTCCACAAAGAGAAGATTATGAGAGAACCCGTCTCATTAGTTACAATAGCTTCATACATTCGCCTATAACTATTACTAAACTTGCTACATAAATCCTAGCTCAGTTTAGCTTAAGAATGTGCAATGTTTTATTTACTTTCGTTTAGCCGAGTCACAGGTATAGGGTATAAACGTTGCACTTAATAAAAAAAAATGCTAATTGCATGTTTTGACGACCGACTGCAGAATCAATGTTACTTGTTCTTCTGTAAAATATTCATGCCTGTTTTTTTGCCTTCAAATTTAAGAGTAACTTAGAACAGAATCGCACGTACATTTATTATCAAAATGCCATTAATTAAAAAAAAGACTGAGAATCTTATATTTTAATATCTAAATGCGTTTTAATGAAAGTCTAGACCTGAGTGCACAGCTTAAACAATGGATCCATTTTAGTAGTGCTACAAAGACGTGAGAATCAGTATGGCGCTAATGACAACGAGTTAGTTCTAGCTCTGATGTTCGATTGCATTTATTCAATGCTAAAGAAGCCGAGTAAGAAAATCCAATCAGACATCCAGTTGGTTGTCAAGGTGACGCCGTGCCAACTCGAGTTTCTCAAAAATGACAATTCATAATTATACTCCACTGGAAAGGGGGTGGTTTATTTGCGGCATGCTAGGACAGTATGCCACTGTTTGTGTTCATGGGGCCTGTGAGGATTGGTTGTCTCTTGAGAACTGGCATTTCTGGAGCACATCCCAGCAGATGATGTGACTCGGTATTAATGTGGGAGTGGACAGTCGCTTAGATTAGTTTACTTCACTGTAGAAACCTGTGGGGGGGATGGGCGTGCACCAAGCCAGCTTCAGGAGCTCATTGCATGATGTAACTTTACACTTTTTTTGCCCTAAATCGCCCGTAATCCCGGGGGTTTACGTGATTCTCGGGCTCCATCGGGGAAATGCAGTGTGAAATTGACGGAAAGCCTCCTTATAAATCCTCCTCGTAAGCAAGACTTATGATACGGGCCCAGGCCGCTCGTGTGCAGGCGGAGAGCCGCATGCCCCTGAGGTTCGCGAAAACCATTTGACAAATCTCCCACTGAGACTTTTTTTGTGCATATGCTTATCTGCTGTCAGCTCGCGGAAATGGTTTTGAACTACCGGCTCTCGCGCTGCTGTTCAATCAAAGGCAAAGCAAGCATGGAACTAACAATGCGCATTGTCAATTATTTCACGCTGCGTTATGGATTCTGTACTCTCCATTGAAAAAAATCCTTTTTAAAGGCACATAATTTTGAATGAAGTCGTTGTTCTGCGGTAAACACTGACAACTGCCTGCTAGCCTTTCGCGTAGTGAGAGCTAATGGGTGAGAGGCCAGAATATTTCTCATCCATTTGCAAAGGCTTCAAAAACATTTAATATTAGCAGGAGGTATTAGCCACAAACAAAGCATTCTGATTGGCTGGCCTGCTCCCAACCTTTCACAAGAGAAGATAATATTGGTCTACAGATTTTATTACTATAAAAGTTGCCAGGATAGCAACATTTGTAGTTTTTAAGGTGCTCAATGTTGTGTCTTGAACTTCTGTCCATGTGGCAATCTTCCTTTTTGCAGTGCTGCAGGATCTGTGCCTACTTCCAAATATGCAGTGGTGGTAAGGCCATCGCGAGCAGAGGTATCCGGGTTCTATAGGTGGGCGCGCGCTTGCAAGGCAGCGGCACCACCGCTCAGTGACCATTTCACCCCTAAGGAAACTGTCAAATGCTCTGACGATTAAGATCGATTGTAGCAGAGATTTGAAGCCTGTTGGTTCATGTTCACAGTGAACTGGAGTGAGACCCCTGCTCCTGTTACATAGGCCACCATGGCATAATCAATGTTTAATGATCCTAGGGCATTGGTGACCTTGCGCGGAACAGAACAAACAAACTAGAGCTGGCTGTTGCCACCCCGCCTTGCTTGGATCATGACTTCTCCAGTGGAGGAAGATGAAAAGTTAAGGAGATTGAAACAGAAGTTTGGTGGCGAGATTGGAAGGACCAAAGACTACCATGAAAAATGCACTGCACCCAACACATTTCTGGCCAGTTGCGTTAACAGACTTCGGGGACAAACAGTTGTGTTGGTCGGCTCAGCAAAATGCTGGCAAAAAAACATCAGTATATGTATTCAGCCACTTAAATATTTTAAAGAAAAGAACAGGAATATGAATTTATTAAGCTCCAATGTGCTACTTTTCCAGCAAGCCCTGCATACCTGATGCTGTAGGGTTTCATGCGAGATGGCATTTAGGTCTGTATGTTTGAAAACCATTATGAAAGTAATGCAACATGGCCGACTATTAGGTATTAAAGGGCAATGATACATTTGGTGACACATATGCAACTGACACACTTTTAGATTTTTGATTCATAGCATCTTTTCCAGTTTTCAATTTATCCCAGCATGGCTCTTTTACTTAACACTAGCACTAACATTTGCTTGGGAATATCTTCGTTGATACACGGTGTGCTGTACACGAGCCATATCCTCGAAACTTGCGAAAGAAACATAAAAAATAATAGGATATAAATGTTTACAAAGACTCTCAAACTGCCATTTTTAGTGAATTCTGTCATGCAAGTCACTGCTTGGATTGGTGCTTTACCCTTTCTTCCTACCCATATTTCTAAAAATCTTTCACTCTACTGTTTTCTATTTTTTTTGTTCTCTGAAATTGTGGTATATGGTATATTTATTAAGCCACTATAAAATACACACAGCATAGCATACAATAATTTTTCTTAGTACAAATGACTGTAATGGGGTTAACTCGAATACATCTACTGAAGGAACATTTCTGAACCTTAAAAGATAATGGAAAATACGATAATCCGAGTTTGTGTTGCTCTCGAAGCATCAAAACCTAGCCTACAAAAAGCTGTACAGTAGGGAAAAAAAGCTGCCAACAGCCTTCAACTGAATGCAGTCCAGTAAAACCAGTATTGCTGAAAGGATCAGCAGATCTGTAAAGGAGACTGCCAAAGGATTGTGGCGCTTCATAATAGAAGGTGATCCTTTTTTTTATAAAATATACAGAGGGAAAGCCAATAAGTCTGGGTTTAATGTGTATTATGTTGCATTCATGCAGAATGAATGCATTAAAGTGAGGCAAACGAAAGAGTCTCAGAAGGAGTGGACAAAAAGGGCTATAGTATGAACTAGTCACTTATGCAGTTCAATGTATGTGCTTAAGTGGAGGCAAAATGATTTAGGTAAACAGCCAATAGCAATAGGTAGGAGATAACGACCCCACTGGGCTGAGCCAAGATATGATTGACAACATCTTAAGCCAATGATTAAAAGAGGCTAGTGAAAGAAAGCCAGTCGTTGAAAGAGGCGGACCCTAAATCCACTTTGAGTTTATTGTTAGTAATAGGTGTTTTACTATTAGAATTTAGACCTAAAAATCAGTGTAGCAAAAATCTTTCTGAATTAGACACATATAGAGTCACAACTATTTGCATAGATCAATTCTTTAGAGTTTCCATGAATGTCACCTACTTATTTTGGAAGTGACATACAAATAAACAAATCATCTACATTTGGGGTCTAAATATTAGTGAGCTTCATTTATAAAAAAAAATCAGCAGTACAGCTGGCTTACTCTAAAAAACAAGCATTTGCAAAGCAAAAGGTCTTGCATTTGCAAGAGTTTGAGGTATTGGCATTGTAAATGATAATACCTTTTATTTATGTGTTTTGAAATAAACACCACTTGCAGGTTTTCGAGACATAAATAAAAAGTATTCTCATTTGCAGTGTCAATAGCTTAAACTCTTGCAAATGTGAGACCTTTGAGGCAATCACGATTTAGCTGTAAACATCGTAAGCTAAAGCACGGGTGCCACGATAGCTTTAAAAGTAAGGAAATAGAAAAAACATGCTTTACTTTTGAAGCACTTGCAACACCCACGCTTTAGCTTAAAATGTTTTAAAGTGCAGGTGCTGCGATTTTAACAAAAGTAAGCAAATAGAAAACAAAAGGGCCGCATCATGCTATTTTTCTATTTGTTTACTTTTGTTACAATAGCGGCACCTGCACTTAGGTTTTGAACATATTAAGTTAAAGCGCGGGTGCCGCAATTGCTTCAAAAGTAAAGAAATATAATTATTTTTTGGTTTTTTCTATTTCTTTACTTTTGAAGCAATTGTGTCACCCACGTTTTAGCTTACAATGTTTAAAGCTAAAGCATGGGTGCCGGCATTGCAAAAAAAGTAAATACATTTTAAAAAGGCATGCGGCTGGATTCAGCGATTTCAAGGAACAAAATTAAAGCGATGCCACCATGATTAGTGCTGAGGTATGCCCTGTTAGTTAGATAGAAAAACATAAACCACGTCGTATCTGCAAAAGCAGACAGAAGAAAGCCCTTTAAGAAAATAGTGCTCAGAGGCTGCAATTAAAAGCTACCGCGCAATAGCACATGTAACAGGGGGTGTCCTCATGGGAGGTTACAAGAAGAGAAAAGGTGGTACTAAGGAGGGACAACTAAGCCTATTAACCAATGAAAAACCACCGTTTACAAAGGAAAGTGACAGTAGCCAACTAAAAAGATGGGCGGAAAGTAGGCGGAGCTTCATGCCCCTATCCTGAATAGAAAAAGATCACTTGATGGACAAAATGCAGAACAATGTCATACAATCACCCCAGTACAGAGATCTGGGCCTATATCGATCATTTGTTTGCTCTGCATGCCATTCCAGTTTGACCGCAGCTATATGCAAATCAGTCTTGACCCTGAGCCCAATGGGAAGAGTCCAGCCCGAACTGTCAGGCCGGATCCTCCTTGGACTGGAAACAAGCATCCTAGGACCGATTTCGGGGTTTCACCCCTCATCAGCTACAATAGCTTGTTTTAAATGCAGCATGTCTCGAAGAGAAAGGGCAATCGCTGCTTAGGCGCGCCTTAAAAATCATGATTTACACAACTATGTTACTCATGAAAAAAACACTACATTACTCATGTGTAGGACACTCTATAGGAATGTAATTGTAAACGAGTGGTATGTCCAAAGGTTATAAACATGAATTAACCCTTCTGTCGCCCAAGTGACATTAATTTAACATAAAATGAATACATCTGCCTAGAACTCCCCTTATTTGGAACCAGCCATGCCCTTCAGACACACCTTTCAATTGGTCTTATGGCCCCGTAGTACACTGTGCACTTCTGAGATGCTATCAACTGCTAATGCTGCCGCCCCCTAGAAATCAATAATGTTTGTGATATTACCCCTTAGAAGATCTCTGTATTAATTGAAATGAATTGGGCATTGAATATCAATGACAGATGTTAGGACTTTCCAAAATACTCGTGATTAACAGAAAAAGATGCAATTTAAAGTAGTTTAAAAAAATACAGTCTATCACTGTAATAAAAACTATACTGACACTCTCTGAAGTACTACATAGTCTGAATTACATTGTACACAAGGAGACACAAACCAAAGATTGAAGAGTGCACGTGTTTCTTACATTATAGAGGCTCCTGAAGCAGTGAAGCCCACCCGTGTTGCTAACTAAGAATAAAGGAACTGGGTCCAACATGGTTCACATTTAGAAAATGCGTGCCCATTCAAGGCATGGTGCCTATATGGGTAACTGGTGGTATCACCAGCAAGGTCATCTGTGTGCTTCATTTTGATACAATCTGTAGTAATATATGCGAGGTCATGAGCATTCATTAGGTGAGGTTATGGATGCATAGATCCCCAAATGTGGTAAAGGAGACTCTTTTTAGGTTTTGAATCATAAGGTTGCTAAATCCCATACTCTGGGCAGGATGCATCCTCTGGTAACATCTCACATCTGTTGCTGTACTGAGGGAGACCTGTTAGTGCAAGCCAAATTACATACCACATTAAAACTAGCAAACAATGATATTAATATGGATGGTCATTTTTCTTCTAGCACATTTTACTAATGTGGTTCTGGGATTGAATCAGGTTGTGGAAGTGGAGGACTACATTTGGATGGAGCATGCATTTGCAAATGGTGCCAGACCATGCAGTGAAATTGAGTGGTGTGTTCTCCAATAAGAACCATCTTACCCTGAACCGCAAAGCTCAATGAAGGCGTACAGTGATGGTTAAGCAGTAGGTTTCTGGCATAAAATACAAATCTGTCATCTGCATGTTACACAGTGTGCTTTGCAGAAAACTCATCAACCCTCTATGCTACTTCATGTGTCAAAGCTGTGACTAGGCAAACAGAGCTCTCCAGCAAGTGTATTAACTACAAGCGTCGTCATGCCATTTTTATTACTCCCTCAGATTTACTGAACTCACAAAGCTGTCTGCAGCAGGTGCATTACCCCATAACATATTTTAAAAGACAGTCTTTGCAACCAATTCAGCCGGGACAGATTTACGTCACATTTCTCCTTGTTAATTTATTTGTGTTTAAAAAAAATAAATATGTAAGTTGACTGCAAGGGCCTCCTGGACCTCCTGCTTTATCAGCTACAATGGGATGGGCCCCTTCTGTCTGCAACTGGGCAGACAGACTAAAAAATTATGTGAAAGTGTGGGTGGCTGCATGAGTCGTTGACAGTATGGGTGGATGGATGGGTGTGTGCTTGAATGGGTGAATGAAAGGGTGAATGGGGAGATGGATAAACGAATGAGAGAAAGGATAAATGAGTGAAAGAATGGAAGGCTGAGTGAAAAAGAGTGTGTATGGATGCATGGATTGATTGATGAATGGGTGAGTAACAGGCTGGATGGATGAATGAAGTGAAAGGGTGGATAGATGGATGAGCAAAAGGATGGATTCTGGGATGTCATGAACCTCCAACTTTAACAGCTACAGTGGGGTGAAGTTCTTGATGGGCCTCTTCTATTTGCAACTTAGCAGACAAAGGTGAGAGAGTGATAAGATTGATAAATGGATGTGAGTGAAAAGGTGGATAGGTAGATGAATGAATGAATTAATGAATGAAGATGCAAGGATGGATGAGTGAAAGAATGGATGGATGAGTGAAAGGGGGAGTGAGTGGGTGGATGGATTAAAGGATGGCTGGATGGATACGTGAAAGGAGGGTGGGTAGATGGATGACAGGGTTGATGGATGGATGAATTAGGAGAGAATGGATGGATGAGTAAGTGAGTGAAAGGATGGACAGATGGGATGAGTGAAAGGGAGGATGAATAGACGGGTGACATGAAAGGGTGGATGGATGGATGAGAGAAAGGATAGATGCGTGAGTGAAAGGATAGATGAATGAGAGACAGTATAGATGAGTGAAAAATGGATGGATGAGTGTAGAGGGTGGATGGTAGAATGGATAAATGGGTTGATCGATGTATAAGAGAAGGAATGAATGTATGAGTGAACAGGACGGTGAAAGGATGGCCAGATGAGTGAAATTGTGGATCGATGAGTCAGTCAAAGGCTGGATGGATACGCGAAAGGGTAAATGGATGGATGGATAAAAATGATAGATAGATAAAAATTATGAATTGGAGGGAGGGTGGATGGATTAGTGAAAGGCTGGATGGCTATTTAAAGGGGTGGATGGATGGATGAGTGAAAGGGAAGATTGTAGGGTGGATGGATAGATGGATGGAGTGAAAGGGTGGTTGGATGATTGAAAGGATGGATGGATGAATGGATGAATGACTGTACAGACGGATGCATAGATGGATGAAAGGGTGGATGGAGAGATGGATAGGTGAAAGAGTGAGTGGGTGGATGGAAGGATGGATGGATGGTTGAATGGATGGATAATTTAATGGATGGATGGATGAATTTAATGAATAGGTTTGGAGATGGATGGATAGGTTTAAATATGGATGGGCGAGTAGGTGGAATGGTGAATGACTTAATGATGGATAAAAGAATAAATGGATGACAGAATGCAAAGGTGAAATGGTAGATATCAGCAGGTAGATGGAAGAATGAAAGGTTGAATGAATAGATGCTTGTATGAAAAATACAAGAGAGCTCTTCTGGAGAGGGTTGTGACAACTTGCTTCATTTACTGACCATAAGAGCTTTTGTTCGAATTAGGGGATATTTTAATTTTCTGGCTACAGCTTTGGGTGACTGTCAGACTGCTTTTCATGACTACACCCCTCATGACTCCATCAACGTTTTGTTGCCACACCTTGACTCACTATTTATGGTTTTTCCCAGAATAAAGCTTTTCCATTTCAATTGATCCCAGTGCATTCAGTGTCTTATAGTCTTAAATCACAATTGCTTATATTTCTTCTCATTTTAAATTATCATTAAGGTCCATATAAGGAATCTCCTTAAGACTTTTCAGTGTCTCCAGCGAGGATCAGAGGAGCTTAGCATTACACGATACCAAGTATAAGTCTTAGCTGCCTTAACACCATGCAGTTTGCAGTTGGTTTTGTCTCTTTATTTCAGGAACCAACTGGGGATTTGTCACTGTGAGTACAGGGTACGCTCAGAATGTGTAAAATTGTCATCATGACTTTTACATTTGATTGATTGCTAGCATGGCTGGATGCCAGAATCATGCCAATTTCACTGGTAGCGTTTTCAGATACCTATATACATTGTTGTAGTTGACTTGTTTTTGCTGTGCAGACATTGTTGTTCGAATATTGCATCTCAATGAATAGGCTATATCGCATTAGGAAAAGGGTCCTATATTGTGGCTTAACCCCCCTTCCTCCAGCTTTGACTAGGATCCCACTGTGGACCTACACAATTCGGTATCTGGTTACCATCTTTGTTGATTGTCTCCTTTTTGCTACTTGGGAACTGTGTTGGGAACCCAAGATACTTGATGTACCCTGGTGAACACCGATCAGACAAAAGCGGCCCAGTAACAAAATCGGCCGAAAACCGGCCCTGGCAAAGAGCTCGTCGCACCCCTAGTGGGCCGGCCGAGCACTTTGCCAGGGCCGGTTTTGCTTCTCAGTCTGGCCCTGCTGTGGCTACCAACTGTTGCAGGAAGGAGCAACAGGCTCATAGCGCAACATGAATGAGTGGGCATCAGTGGCTGATGGGGTCTATGCAACAGATAGCTTGGTCAGCCACTCAGGAGGGAAAAGGTTACAGAGAAAATTGAGGGGCAGATTAGCAAGAACAGCCATAAAAATTATCACTGGTTTAGCGGCAGAAAACTGCTGCTAAAGCGGCGATAATGGGCTTGATAATATACACTAAAGAATTCCAATAGAAGTCCATGTTCTGTTGTGAACATGGACTTCTATTGGAATTCTCCAGGGCATATTTATCACTCCCATTATCGCAGCTTCAGCGACAGTTTTCAGCCGCTAAACTGGCAATATTTTAACTCCGTTTTTGAGGATGTGCGCTGAAGTTTGTAGACAATGAGTTAACACCTTGGGTGCTATGGGTTTTCCCCTCTGTGCGCTGAAATATTGAGATCCCACTCTCCATGACAAAGCCAGCTCGTCTTCCGTGTAGCGCAGATAATGCTCATGACGAGCTGGCTTTGTCATTAGCGTTGAAGATGTTACCAATGTTGCTTCATCAAAACAATGCACAGTGATGATGCAGGTGCATGGGAATCACATAAACATCAACTTTGCTAGAAGAAAAATTATGTGTCAAAAGCAGGATGCAGCGACACAAGCCTCATAAGGTTGTCAGAGTCATATGAAGAAGAAGGTATGTGGCAAATGCCAGGTGCAGGCACATTGGCCTAAGAAATAAGAAAAGCTTCACCTTGGAACAAATGAACTGCAACTGAAGGGTGAAGGGACAAGTATCTCACAAAATCATTGATGAAAGTTTGAGGTATTTACCCATGTCAACAGCAGAAAGCAAGAATACCTCATTGGTGCTGCTCCTAAGAGATTTGCAGGGCTGGCTGAGCAGCAATTTCGGGCTGCTGATCTTTAAAGCCTCAACACTTCTGACTTCTTCTCTTATGCTGCTAAACAGTAAACTTGAGACCTCATTTAGCACTTGACGCAGGAACAAATTTAGAGATGACCACCGGCCCAGCAGTCATCTCTTTACAGTGAAAGAAACCGCAGTCCTACTTTGACCCCAGCTTTCTGCCAGGGGGAGGGGGGGGTCCTTATTTTCTTTTTCTGTCTCTCACCATTAGGTTTTTCCAAGCTGTGACTGAAAGAAAAACACACCTGCCTTAAGTAGGGTGGGCATTGTAATGTACTTCCTCTGAAGACCCCTACTCTGTTTGGCTGTGGGATTAACTTTTTTTTCTGTAGAGCTAAAAGTCAATGGAAACTTAAGGTCCACCCATCTATCATGAGGCAGGAGGATTGAGACTTGGACAAACAGGGTAGCCCATCAAGTTTGTGATGGAGTAACTTATCTGCCAAACTCCACATCAAGCCCAGAGTCTCTAGATAAACAAAGCAGGTCTTCTCCTCAAAGAGCAGTCCATCTCTGTGTTCATCAGCAGCTAAGTCTCATTCTCAGTTTCCTAAAAAGGAAACAGCAGGTTAGATTTCTGGTTCTCACCATCCACTTATAGTTGTGCAGAGCTCCGAGAGTGAGAGGGGGACCATGGATATGCCGCATGAGGATGCTTCTGTCCAGTATTGTGGACAGTTTGCAGATTTCAATGACCAGTCAGATTCAAAGTTAACTACAAACTTTGTGGGGAACCAATGAGCTCAAAGTGCATTTTTAATGGGTCCTTTTCTATGGAAAACAATTTAGTTCTATGTGAAACTGTCCACCTTATTTTGAGGATAACAGCTGAAGCAGTTCTTTCTAGCAATACGTAGCAAAAGCTGTGGGGATATTGCATGAGGCAGTGTGTATGGGGATGCTGCCTTATGGTCATTTCGTTTCATAATTGTTGTTCAGGCCACATTACATCTGGCTTTACGGAATTGATTTAGCTAGTAACCTGTGAACAACGGAATATCTCTTTTTCCTTCTTTCGTGATACGTATTTGAGACAGACAAAAGCAGTTGCCTTTAAAAACATTCCAAAGAGAGGGCTGAGCTGAGAGGAGCAAATTATGGATTGGCATTCAGAGACTGGTGCAGCACCAGGCTTGGCTACAATGAACCCAGTGTAACCTCCTATGACCATGGAGCTATGTATACACCGTTAACCTAATATGTTTCCTGACCACTCTCATAAATGCTACACGTACCTTCAAGAGCAGGCGTGGCAGAATTGTGATCTGCTATATGGATTTACCAGGAGGAGTTGGTAGGCAGTCTTCATTCTGGATTTCAAATAAAACACCTGTATCCTACTTCTATGATCAACTACCCAAAACTGCTAGAAGTGTCATTGCCAGGTTAAGGGGCAGTATCAAAGTAAATGAAAGTTGTACCACTTTGTGTGGACCTTAATTACTTAACAGAGTCTAGCATTCTGCTGTTGAGAAATATGCCATAAACATGCAAACCTTTTTCTAGGAAATGCCTTTAATGAGTTGACTGTGGAAGAAAATGTACTAAGTCTGACAAAATAATAAAATGAGAAGCAGAGTGATGTGTGGGCTGCGCACCAGGGATGTTTAAGCCTAGTCTCTGGTAGTGTTCAGCTACAAGAAACATTGCAAGAAATCACCAGGAGGTGCAGCAATAATATGGCATAGATAACAGTAATAACTGCCAATGTGTAAAGGCTGTAGGGTGAAAAGAGATGAGTAACATGGTTCCCTGACATTTTTCCTCTCTGCTACTCTTCCTCAACAATTTAATGAGAGTCTTTATGTACAATCAGCTGTATTCATTCAGGAGAAGATAATGGCTCAGAGTGTTCCTTTAGTCATTCCTCTATGTAGGCATAGGACACTCCCTCCTGAAATCAGTTTGTTGAAATATCAACTTTTATATTTTCCTTGGAAGTTACATCTGTCAACCTAACTATTAATCTAGATGATTTCATATCTGCAAAATATATTATAGACTTTGTGAAGAAGTGCTGGCTCTTTTAAGTAACATTGTTAGTGCTTTCTTGCCTCTAAGCCTGCTTCATCCACTTTGGAAATGGATCCTATTCCTCCATTTTGAAAGAACTCACCCTTGATAGCACTGTGGTTTGTGATTACTGCCCAATTACTAACCTTGTCTTTCCAATGGAAGATCATTGAGAATTACACTGTCTGCCAAATAGAGGCTCATATTCGTAGCTGAACCTTTTCTAGGTGTGATCATTTGGACTTTTGACCACAGCACCATAGAGATAGCTAACGTACAGGAGTGGTGGTGTGGTCAGCTGTTTGCTCTTACTGCTCAGTCTCTCAAGAACCTCTTTACTTTCCCACTTTTTTCAGTTTTAAGCTTCTTCACTTGCCAAGGAAAGGGACTCAAAGTGCTGATGGGATCTGGGGCTAATGTATCTGATAGATAGTCTCCCAGAAGTGAAGGCATATCACTTCCTGTCTGTGCATATTACTGTAGCGTTCTGGTACTGACTGAGGCCTGGCATTTGCCAGCATGCTGAGAGGAATCTGTCTGCCCCAAGAAGCGAAGCCCAGATGCAGTCTTCTGAGAGAGGGGCATCCAAGGTGGAGTTGTCTGTTTTAGGAATGTGCCTGGAGTTAAGGTTGGTGTGCCCAAGGGCCCCCAGATGTCCCCCATGTCCAAGACAAGCCAATATGAACTTTACACTTATCAGTTTGCCTGCTCAAGTGACTACCTGTTGGAAGACCAGAGGGCATGTTTACTATGCCTTTGCTACACTCAAACACAATGCTGCATCATCAATCTTATGAAAGAATATCTCAGTCATTGGTGCCAGGGCTGCCGGATCAGAGTACCCTCACCCATGCCACTGCAGCTTCTATAAGTCCATTGTGAAGAGCAGGAGGCAATGTTGCCTGATTGAGACCCTGTAACTGTATTTTATTGTAATTGCATTTATATTGTGCTTACCACCCCTGACGAGGCATCAAAGCACTTTTTTAGTGAGTAGCATGCTACTCCGGAACCCAAAAGGATAAGTAATGAATTAGTATAGGGAAAATATGTTATTAATTTAAGCGGTGGATACGTTAGACTGTTATTTGGATTGAGAAGGATAGTGGAGAGACAGAAGTGGGACAGGTTTGCATTTATATAGCGCTTGCTACCCCTGATGAGGAGTTGAAGCACTTTTCAGTGAGTAGCATGCTACTCTGGAACCCAAAAATGATTAATGGTGAATTAGTCCAGGGAAACATGAAATTAATTTGAGCGGTGGACATGTTAGTCTGTTATTTGTATTGTAAAAGGATAGTCGAGGGATAGAAAAGGGATGGGTCTCAAAAGTTTTTTTTTTTAGTTCATAGCAGTAGGAGAGGGTTTGGGATGAGTAAAGGGGAGGTGGAGGGGAAGAGTCAGAGGGAAGGGTTTAGAAAGGCTTGTTTGGGAGATCTGAATAGATGATGCAAGGAGGCATAGAGAAGGAAAGAGACTAAAAAGGGTTATTTTGGGGATCATAGAAGTGGTATGGGTTTTGGGATGAATGGGAGGGTGGATGCAGAGGATATTTTGAGAGAGGTATAGGGTGAGAATAGGGTAGTGCATTGGAAATAGTAGAATAATGAAGTTTGAGATGAGTGGAGGCAGACAACACACTATGCAAGATGTACCATCTGGTATGTCCAAGTCTCTCTTCCTTCATACCAATGAGTAACACAAAAACATGAAATTTCTAAAGGGAAGGCATTTTTATATGCAGGAAAATTCAGCTGTACAAGTCCCTAAGGAAAGCCTGTCCCAACTAAGCATCAGCACATGAGAAAATGCTCACCAGGCTGGTTTTCAAATGCAGGCTGGGAGCGGACATATCTGCCTAGAGGATGATGTCTAAGAGGCTGAAATACTGTAATACTTGTAGCCACAAGCGAATTTAGAGTCTTAAAGTCCTTTCCAGGAGAATAACTAACTGATTGCCCTACAACCAAAAATCTTGGCCCCCTTCCAGCAAAGCCTAAGAAAATCTGACAGAGTAGGCAGCGTCCTCTAGGCACTGAAGGACTAATTATGAAAAAGAAAGGGAGCATAATTTCCTGATATTAAGCAAATCCGGCAACCACTTATGCAGGAACAGGAAAATGTTCAAAGTCAATCATGTACCTATGAATAACTAAGAAGAGGGTGGATAAAAACAGAATGAACAACTCCCCGATACAACAACCCAAAGAAATCAAAAATATAAAGACCAACTTCAATGTCACCAGATTAATATTACTGTTGGCCAAGGACTTAACCCTTCAAATTATTAATTTATGAAGAAACAATTTCCTTATTAGTAGGTTGGAAGAACATAACTTGAGTTCCTGACCTGTGATCGCGAGCATGATTGCTCATATTTGTGCGGCAGATAAAGTGCAAAGTCACACGTACGGTTGGAGAGTCCGAGCACAATTCATCAAAGGTAATGCTACAGCCTGAATAAACCACTGATTGAGACCTTGACTAACTTTTTGGTAGGACTTTGTTGTAATGATTATGGCCCGCATAAGAGAGCTGCCGAGTCAAAGCATATGGACTGTCATATAGGTTAGTGTTCTTGGGAAAATTGCTCAATTTTACAATGTGAATATGCATCTGTGCTTAAACCTAAAGCTTCTGTTTGTCTCGGTAATAGCCACCATAGCCTCCATAGAATAGTATTATATAAAAATTGAGTTCTTGGGTGGATAAAGTACTTTTCCTGAAAAGAAAAGCACTTGGTTCATCCACACTAAAGTAGTGTGGAGGGAAGAGACTCAGAACTCCCAATGAAGTCTTGGACTGTCTCCCCTGCCTACCCCGAGAGACGAAGGCTTCAGAGGAGTATTTGGTCCAGCTCCAAAGTAAACAAGCATTGAAAATGTAATAGGTCTCGCCTTTGATTAAGTTAAAGCCATTTGCTTTGCTAATGGTATTTTATTGCAAAGCAAATGGCTTTAAAATAAAAGTTGAAACCTATTGCATTTTTAATGCTTGTTATTTACAATGGCTCTCGTGAGTCCGCTTGCACAACTCGTCTTCGAAATGTAAAGGGGTTTGTCTGCCGGGAACAACTGGGAGGAGGACGTTTATGGGGCCGCTCTGAAAACTGGGTGACTTGACTTGACGGAGAACGCCTCTCACAGCTTTGCTGCCCACAAGCCAGAGGGCTCAACATGCACCTCGCCAGGCTTAAGATGCGCACTCAATCCCGTGCTTTGCTTTACATGCAGCCTCTTGTGGATTCGCATTCTCTGTCACTTAGAGTACCGGAATGCAAAGAAAATAGGAGTGGGTGAGCAAATAACACCAGCCACAGGGCAGGGTGATTTCTCGGAACACAGTGAAATGCACCAACCAGCCCTGGGCAGGCTGGACTCTTTGAAGCGCTTGTGAGATCCATCAACCACAGTGCAGGATGTTAACCATGAGGTGCCTGTGGCCTGTGAACAGCCTTGGGGAGATGAATGAAGGACCTGGGCACTGAGCAGCCTTATGGTTGAAGCCACATGGAAATGTTCATGAGAAGAATACAGACGGCCTAGATAGATACTCAGCCACTATCTGCCCACAAGGAAACATGGGGTCCATGAGTAGGACATCAAACTGACCCTCCTGCAGACTCTGGAGCAGCTCTAGGTTGTACACCAAGTGCCGACATGCAGAGAACATCATTTCGGTCATGTTGACTATCCGCTGATACAGGGGAAGGATCTGTTCTAGAAAGGAGTCTTCCTTCAGGATGGAATGAATGATCGACTTGACCTTGGACTCCCAGTACTCTTTGGTGTATGGCACAGAGTAGGTCTTCACAGTGTAGGGGTGGGGCGGCCCTGTTATAATGCTGATGTCTGGCACCAGCAGAACAATCTGGTGACCTCGCTGCCCGAGTTCCCTCACTAGCTAGCACAGACTGGGCCACTGACCCCCATCCTGTAGCACCACCAGCAGCTTCTCACCCTCGCTGAGGGTGGTCAGCATCAAGATCAAAAGCCAGGCTTCGGTCCAGGAGGAAGACACAGAAGCCATCAGCAGCAGCGCAGCCCAGTGCCTGACAGCTTCTCTTGTATGAGGCGGTAAGAGGACTCCCAGGACAGAGCCGAGGAGCCCCTTACCATCAAGTTGGGCTCGTCTTTGACATGTGCGATTTGGGGTCACACCCAGGGAGGGTGCTGTCCTGCCGCAGTCTCCCAATGAGGAAGAAGGAACAACACAAGTACCAATACTGGAATTACCTTACCAACTTTTTTTGACGACCCCTATATGAATGAAACATAAAGAGTCCGTTTATTTCTAACGTCACTTGTTTATTTATGTATTTAGTTCACTAGTCACTCTTAGTTTTTTATTTTAGAAAATAACTTATTTTTAAAGGTGCATGTATAACAATATACAGAAGGACAGTCACTTTATGAAAACATATATACACTGTACATATTTACAACACATCCACTCCACACTATTGACTAGTCACAACCAATCCACGTTCACACATGCATAAATATAAACAAAAATCATACAAAATGGCCCTTTGCCAAGAAAAAGTGTTTCAACGTACAATTTATGTACCCTACTTAGTATTCTACTATGTCTCTGTTGTAAGAAATACAGTTGAAAATCAATTATTGTTATCCTAACACAGTCCCACTATCCATATTATTGACACAGGGCCACTCAAGGTCTCCCAATGATGCAGGTCCAAAGAAAGGTGTGTTTAAACACTTTCTCTGAAGGCTACGGGCATCCTTGTCTGCTTTTTTGTTTGTTTATATTTTTATGGCGTTCCCTAATGGTGTCTTCCTATTCCTACATTTTTGATACAAAGACAATTCTAAAGGTCGAGTGGGAGAGGGCACTATATTTGGATTCGCCCAGGTCGCTCTCTGAGCACAAAGCAGATCAGTTACCATCAACCACAGTTAATCGTATCACGCTACAGGGAGTCCACGGACAGGAGCATGAGTAGAATCTACACTCCAGACAGTCCTGTTTCGATGATGGGGGCGGGGAAGGAGGACTCACAGAAGTTGAACAAGCAACAACAAGCCCCCCTCCGAGAAAAAAAACCTGCTCATACTCCGTAGAGAGACGCGTCTCAAGCGAGCCTGGCTGAGGCTCCAATCACATTCACAACCCTGCAGAAGTTGTGCAAACAAAAACAGAGCAACTAATGTCTCGAGACACACTAGAACGCTGACATGTTTACTAATTCACACTGCTGGTGTGTCTGGTGTCAAAGCCTCAGAGCAGGAATGTAAGGGCTAAGAGAGGGCGGGTGAGCACAGACAGAGGGCGACGAGACTGGACCACAAAAATCGGCGCAATGAATATTACAAGCTGAGTCCAGAAGCGCACAGAATAACGAGGCTTGGCCCGAGGGAGATGGCAACAGGAGCATGCTGAGGCGCATTTTAAACAAGCTGGCGCAGTTGTGCGAAAAATAAAGTGCGTAGCAGCTAATGAAGGACAGTGTGTAACGCCGCAAGTGAGAGATCCAATCCCGTGGGCGGGGCCAAAAGTGGAAAGGGCGGTAACAAGGAGGGAGTAACAAGCATCCTTTTCAATGGTGAGCCAGCGTTTTACATGGAGGATGATGCCAGTGAATGAAAAAGATGGGCGTTGCTTCAAGTCCGCCTCTGAAAGCTTTGGAATCCGTATTGATTCCAAGAAGCCCTCGCATGGCGAGTCAGCGCATGCGCGCTGCTAACGTCAGGCGAGACCTAAAAAAGATGTCATGACTTAAACCCCCACGGTTGTGGCCAAGTAGCCTCCGTGACCTCCTGAACTGGTTCAGACAATCACCAATAAGAATGCACTTGATGAAGCAGTCAGACACAAGAGCAACACAATAATTTGCCTCATTGTAACATCAGACCGTTCTGTACCTTCTCGAATACCTTTATCCGTATTGTTCTGCATTTGTTGCAGAATATATTTTGTCCTTGTTTGAAAGTCTTACTTTAGACAGTCAGAATATTTGCTTGTCAATTCTACAGATGGTTCCTTTTGATTCTTTCTGTAAAGTTTCCTGCTGCAAGTTCTCTGTTTCTACTTCAGGCCCGGACTGGCCGTTGAGGGCACCGGGCAATTCCCCGGTGGGCCGCATGGTTGGGGGCCGGTTTTGGGCCCCTGGGGCGTTTTTGTTACAGGGCCGTTATGCTGCAAAAACGGCCCTGTAACAAAAACGGCCGAAAACCGGCCCTGTCACAGAGCGTGGTCGCACCTCTCCCCCCTCCCCTCTCCTCCCGGAAGGGGGAGGGGGGCCTGCCGAGCACTTTGCCAGGGCCGGTTCTGGTTCCCAGTCCGGCCCTGTTCTACTTCCTGCTCAACACTAGCAATGTAACAATATTCTCTAAACCCAGACCTGCTGCACTCCCTGTTTATTCTTTCTGTGACTGGAGTCCAGCTGCACATTGCTCCTAATGAGCGTGTGTCATGAGATTAACTCATGTAATAGCTGCTAGCAACATCTCCTAATATCGCAACTTGTGGATCTCTATTTTCCTAAGAATTTTAAATCTTTTTCTTCAGTGAATGCTTTGGTTAGGATTTTTTGTACTTTGTTGTAAATGCTGTTTTCTGCAGTTAATTGTAAGTTAGACCTAAATTGTGAATGAAACGTTTTGAGTCCTCACATGAGACTAAAAGATGACTACATGTGGTCCAGGAACTCAAATATTCAAGCATGATATAAATTAGATGTTCCCTGCAGAATAGGGTTTGCCTAACAGCACACAGCTCAACCCTACTATCCTTGCCCATGCCTTTATAAAAGCTGTTAGCATGCTCCCGGCCTTTAGATGAATGTCATGTCCAAAGTATGGCACTCTTCTCTTAAATATGCCTTGAGTGGTTGAAATCTGACACTCTTCACTTTAATAAAGCTACTAAATAAATAAATAACTGTATACATATTGTATTGCATTGTAACATGTTCCATGGTGCTTAGGCATCAGTGTCCCTTGAGGTTTGCACACTTATAAATATTTAAAAATTAATAAAATACGAAAAATGCTTTTTTTCTACCTTCATCTACGCTGTTGCAACCTTGTGCTCTGTTGTTAGATTAAAGGTACTTTAGTACTTACCAGCTGATTTCTTTGATATGTACTGGCTTGCCTTGTTTTATAGGCACATTTACTCCACTCCCCAGCAAATATTTAATTGGATTAATATCACTGCATCAGGCTCACCAGTAGCCTGTTTTTCCTGGCATGGTCAATGACTCTATCATTCTGTAAAATCAGGAGGTAAGACGTGCTGTGATCAATGTTGTACCGCTAGCTGATTTCTTCAGCATTTGATGCATGGCATGCGGGCCATGTGAGCATTGATGAAGAAAGCTTCATTTTTTTGTACTATTTACAATTAACAGCTTCAATGTTAATAAGCCTGGCCAACCACTTTAACGAGCAGCAGAAAACAAAATCATCTAAATAACCTTTCGTCAATTAACTTTCAGTTGTTTGCAGTTCAGTGATCCTGCGTGCCTTCTGCTGTGTCTTGACACAGTATCTAATGCTGAGATCTCACAGTCAAGCCATTTCTTTTACATATTATTTCTGAGATTCATTCATATTGCTCTTTATTTAAAGATTTAACTTCCCTATGTGATACATAGCTCACAGTTGGACTTTACATTTGTAGCCCATACCACCAGTGTGGATCATGTCTGTGTTGCAGGCACTTATCATCACTTAATCTTATATTTGAGTCTAAACCTCAGTGAAACATGCTCACTACTCTGATGCATCTTCCAAGTTATGGTATTGTCTTACATTTATATTGATATGAATGTACTACATCTGTCACTTTAATTAATTGAAACACATGCATACTCTCCTATTGATACATCAAGGCCTACTTAAAATGTGTAAACATTATAGAACTTTGTCCTTTTATGCAGAACCTGGTTTGAGTATAGCCCCAGGAACAGCTGACTTTCAACTGTACTACCCTAGAAAGAGCATTTCTTGATTTCAATTTTATTTTAAAATGCAAATTAACCACCAGGATGGGGAATACTGTCATTTTGGCTACCTTTCTTACATAGAAACATGAATAACAGTGGACAGATGATAGACCCAGAGTTGCTGACAATTAAAAATGGTTCCACAGACGCCATATGCATCCCCGCAACTCCTTTGCTACGTGAGGATCCAGGGCAGTTAAAATTTTCAACAACAGAGGCTATAATTTGTTTTCAATGTTGTGACATTACAAGGTCTTATTTAGAGTATGGTGGAATGGGACACTGATTATAGTGCCACTGAAATCAATGCACTCTTATTACAGCTGCACCTTTCATCAGATGTTTTGCATCTGCCCCTCTGTAAATAAGGCTCTTAACCATTCATCCTTTTAATATTCAGTTATAACGTACCAATTGTATTTGCAAATTTTTGCTGCAACGTTTATGAAATACACTGATATAATGGTAGTAATTAATGGTAACTAACTTCTGGAAATAGCTCTATGTCTTTTTCTCTCTTGCTCTCATTCTCTCTCCATATAGATCCTCGTTCATGTCCTTCTGTGCCCCTTTTAGCTCTTCCATAGTTCTTCCATGGCTGATGGAAAGTGATTCCAGAGGTCAACATGGGAGACGCACCACCATTCTTTATAGTTTGTCCAAAATGGATAACTGATTCTTAGCTAGATTTCCCTTATGGCTCTCTTAAGTAGGGCTGGACTGGGAACCCAAAGCAGCCCAGGCAAAATTTGTCAGACCAACCGCTATACAGTGCATAGCGAGTGAGCACAGCACGATAGCTTGACCACTAAAAAGTGGGCTTGGTGGGAGGAAAGTTCTCTCTTCAATAGAAGTTTGGAAAACAAGGACAAAAATGGTGCACTCTACAACACATTTCCATTATATATTCAATTGTATTCACTTTTAGAGCACAGTAAAAGATGACCTTACAATGCACCAGGGTACAACAATCTTGTTGGGGCTCTTCAATGATTCCTTCACTTATCACCCTCCAACAGTGCCCCTCATCTCTCCATAGCCCCCTCACACGTATTTGATTGGTTTTATAGTGCCTTTCAAACCAGTGAAGAGAGTCGGAACACTTTACATCACACACACATACAGAGACAATGAATCATATGAGTGTAAATCAGTGTTTACAAAATGTTACATAGACAAAAGGGAAAACAAGGTGTGGGACTTACATGTCATCCATACTGGTAGGCATTTTTTTCAGAGTGCTTGGTCGGCAGAAGCACAAACTCAGGATTTAAAACGTAACACAGTGGTTGAACTTACCAATGAAAATTTATTTCTACCCAGTCAAATTCATTTAGCAACAGTAGGATAATGAAAGACTGGGGAAATAACAGAACTTTATAACCTGTACCATGCAGTTTGCATGCAGCTATTTGATGGCAGTTCATAGTTCACTGTGCTAGATGTATTATGATTGTAAGTTATAAATTGCAAGTACCTAAAGCATCTCTGTGAAAAAAGCAGTAACCCACTGAGCTATGTACATTAAATACCGTTCTGTGATCTGTATGGTACACACTCTTTGCAGCAGGCATATTAACCCTCTGTACTACATTCGATGAGTCAAACATTTTCAATACACAAAACTCTGTTCTCTCTCTAGCAGGAAGTTAAACCATGAGGGATATCAAACTTGACACTTTTATTGTTGACTGAACACTGCTGGGCATTCAAGGAACTATGCAGCAAGAGTGAGAAGTGAGTCATTATTCTGGACAGTCCCACTGATGTTGTTACTTGAGGTCAATATTGCAGCACTGCTGTAATACCGCCCCCCATGTAGTAAAAACATCCTCCCACCCCTCCAACCTCCCTGGGAATCGCCTGATGCCCGATATGACAAGCCCAGCCTTGCTCTTAAGATTACTTACTAATGGGCCATACTTACTTGTGAAATAGCCCTGATAGTAACAAATCTTCCATCCAAACCTTCAGAATGCTATTTTTCTTTCTAAAGTGAAAGCAGAGGGTGTTCTTTAGCAAATGACCCTTAGGATAGATCCCCTATATTTGATTATTTGCCTACAATATAAATATTTACATCCAACCATGTAAATATTGCTGCTTCTGGAGAACTGGGCCTTATGGGCCGGGCGGCGCAGGGCACGCCTAAATCCCTGGATTCACCTGCCTTGTAACTAACAGAGACACAAGACACTCTGTTGAGCGTGGAAGCCAGGTTTATTAGCTGCAGCTAAGCACAGTTATCCTAGAAGTTACACTCGAGGTGGGATCTAAGGAGACTGCCACTTCAATCCGTGGCGTACAATCTTTTATAGCAAACACATTTACAATATCCCACTCCCTACACATACAAAACAAACCAATGAGAAAAGTTGAAAAACAGGTTATAAGGTGTCTCAAAATACAATACACCCCTTTCTCGGACCCCGTGTGCTACCCCTCCTAACAAATTAATCAGTGATGGTGTTCACAATCCCCTCTCGCAGGTGGCAGGACATGCTTGTGTGTCTCAAAGGATAGTTGTGTAATAGGAGCATACAAGGAGAGAATAGCGAAGGCCAGTCGGATGAGATAGTATAAGGGAAGAATAAGAGAGGGCAAATAGTCGGCCGAGACAGGGATCAATCGAACCAGACATGGATTAGCGAACTCAGCCAAACCCTGACATCGGGTTTCATGATCAAGGACAATGAAGTTACTTTTTAACTGAAAGGACACGTAGCAGCTGGAAAAAGCAAAAGCACATCGTTCGCCGTGCTGCCTGAGTGAGGGCAACACAAAATGGCGACAGGACGCAAATTGGCGGCTAGATACGGGACGAAATTGAAATTGCGGAACCTCAGACCCTCCTTTTGCCATTACTCAGGCAATACACCAGGGACTCAAGTCAATCTGAGTTGATGTCAATGGCCATGAGGTCATCGAGCTGTTGCTGTAGCATCATTCTAATGTTCTCTGTTCTCCGTGACGCAGGCTTCGGGACACACATAGCGGCACAAAGACCACATATTGCAGGTCCACACTGCACACAAAGGCAACAAGAGAACATAATGGCCAAGACCAATCCAAGGAAAGTTAGTATCTTCCATCCCCATGTGGACAGTAGTCCCCAAAACCATCCCATCACAGAACGTGTCCTGATGTATATACTCGGAGATGGTATGTAACTTAGAGATAGCTTGGTATACTGTAGGGGCATTTTCAGGAATATAAACACAGCAACTAGACCCAATCAATTTACAGACTCCACCCCTATCTGCAATTATAATGTCTAAAACTATCTGATTTTGTAAAGTCATAAGACGATCCGCCTGAAGCTCGGTTGTCACATTACTCAAGGCTCCGGAAGTTTTGTTTATGGTAGCCTCAACAACACGAGCTAGGTGTCTGATATCTCTGCTATTGGCCATTGGGCCCCAGAAAAGAAACAGCCCTTTAATTAAGTCAGCTGCCTCCTGTCCTGCTGTGTCCTTCTGATCAAAGACTCCCCTACCATGTCTCTTTTTGTAATGACTTGAAGGAGCAGTATACGTTGGGGGAAGAAGAAAAGCCACATAACATGTTTCTGAGAAATAAGTAGGAAGCCATGTATAGGCTCTATTGTGACAGATAAAATATGTGCCTTGTGATGGCACTAACGGTGAGGGAATCTGAGGTGTATAGACATAGGTATGAGAACAAATACTCCTCTCTGGCTGATCTTTGACATTCTGACCATTAATTTGTAAACAGAAATTTACTCGATGAGGTACAGTCCAAATTGGCGGAGAGCTCCTCAGTTTAGCCTTTTCTGTAAGGCTAGTAACATATCACGTTATGTTCCATCCATCATATGCTCTCTTCTCATCTACAGGAATCTTGCTAATCTGAGCAATCTTAGCCATAGTCACAATTCCTTTAATCAAAGTACTATGACTAAAATCTGCTCCACCACCATATGGACTGCCAGGAGGATATCGCAGCTGATTTTGATAAAGGTTAGAAAACATAGCCAAATAAGCCCAGGCGGAACCTTCATAGGAGAATGGAAAAACCAAATATGGCATGCCTCTTTCTGTATTATGAGGCATGAGCCCACAAACCCAACAATCAGTAGTATTCATTACTAATTGGTGTTGGTGTAATAGCTGAATAAACAAATTGTTGAAGTATTCGGTCCTCCTAATCTGTTCGTGTACTGAAAGTGTATAGAACTGATGTGGGGAGGCAGTAGCAGGAAAAGATACGGGGACAGAGGTAGGGACAGGTAACGGCTGCAGAACATAAACAATCCAACTTCCACATGCTAATTAAGTACATAAACATATCAAAATACGTAAGGTTATCCCACATGGAGTAACCACCAATTTTTTAAAACGTTGTTTCATATTTACAGTCTGATCATTAATTTCCACTTTTGTATCCATTACTCTAAAGGCGTTGCTCACGGTAATCTTCCTAGATCGCTTAGCTGTGATTGTTAGCCGTCCTATGACACTGCAAGTCCTGCAGACCCTAGGTCACTACTCAGGTCACAGCTTAAGACTCCTACCGTGACCCTGCAACTTGATGGATAGTGGAAAAGAAAACACATAAAGAATGTCTTTTCAAAACAAAAAGGTGTAATGAGAAAAATCGTAAAAAGGAAAAATTCAATTGTTTTTTACCGTTCTTGGTCGCAAGTTATATCGAGTCTTATTAGGGATCGTCTGGTCCTTAAACAAGGCTTCTGGATTCACGGTATTCAAATGCAGATGTGTTGGGACGGCCTCCTGTAACACGTCGTCGTCTTCTTTCTCAGAGTTTGTGTGGTCCAGGCGTGCACTACTAAACGGTACAAATCTAGGCACTTTCTTACTTTCGTTATCACTGATACCCTCACGAACCCACTGATCAAAAGGCGAGGGCAGGGGTATCTTTTTACAGTGCACGCCATGGACCCAGTTCTTTTTCCCAACAACCTTGACTGCCGTCCGTGTAGTTAGTAGCACTTGACGCGGTGGGCCCCACGAGGTTCCAGATTCCGCTTCCCCTGAAAGGTTTTCACGCAGACCCAGTCGCCAGGTTGGATGGAATGACCTGGGTCTGCGGAGGCCTCTGGCAAAGCGTTTTGAATCTGTTGATGAAGAAAACGTAATTTAGTGGTGATGTCATGCAAGTAGTCAATCAGCATTGGGTATGGAATATCAGAATACTTTTTAGGTCGAGGAACTCCCCAGACATTTTCTGGTCGCCCAAAAACGACATCATACGGACTCAGACCTAAACGGGAATGGACAGCAGTTCTTGTAGACAGGAGTGCTAAAGGTATGGCATCAGGCCAGGCGAGACCTGTGCTCGCCTGCATCTTTGCCAATTTAAGCTTGAGAGTATCATTATAACACTCTACCAATCCTGCTGACTGAGGATGGTTTGCCGCATTAAATTTCTGTTTGATACCAAGACCTGCACATACTTTCTGCATGATCTGGCCTACAAATTCACTCCCATTGTCAGACCAGACAATGCGTGGCAAACCAAACCTCGGGAAAACTATTTCAAAAGATCTTTAGCAGTGGATAAGGCAGTATTGTCCTTTAGGGGGTAGGCCTCTATCCATCTGGAAAAGGCACAAACCACCACCAAAACATACATGAGGTTATTGCAATGATCCATATGAATGTAATCAATTTGCAATACCTCAAAAGGATACTTAGGGGTAGCAAAATGACCTGCTGGAGTTGGGGGTTCCCTTTCCTGGATTATGCATTAGACAAACAATGCCGTGCTTCACCATATTTTCTGCACATTTAGGAATTCCTTCATTCTGCCATACTGGAGCCAACATTTTACAAATGCCCTTTGCACTAATATGGGCCGGACCATGCGCCATAGTAACTACAGGTAGTACATAGGCGTCTGGTAACAGCCATCGTTGATGCTTTGACAATTCCGTCCAACACCCAGTCGCATCCAACATTCCCGTACTCTCTCTCCACTTACTCAGCTCTTTCTCCGTAGCCTCTTCTTGAATCATTCTTACACTTTCTATCGTGTCCTCACACATTCCTCCTTCTCTGACCCATCTTGCAGGGCCCGCAACATACATACGACTCATAACATCTCTTGTTGTCTCTTCTGCTACCTCGGCTGCAAAGGCATTCCCATGACCCACATCATCAGTAATCTATTTGTGAGCGCTACACTTGATTATTGCTATTTGTGTAGGCAAGGCAAGTGAGTCGAGAAGATCAGTCACCAACTGGCCATGCTGTATTTTAGTCCCAAGAGAAGTAAAGAATCCTCTTTCCTTCCACAAGCGACCGAAACTATGAGCTACACTGAAAGCATATTGGCTATCAGTGTAGACGTTTACTCTCCTTCCTTTCGCCAAAACACATGTTCTCGTTAAAGCAAATAATTCAGCTGCTTGGGCTGAATTCTGTGCAATACGTGCTGTCTCCACTTCAGTATGCAAAGTAGTAACAGCATAAGCTGCAGTTGTCTCACCATTTGGAAGCTTAAAACAAGATCCATCTACTCATAAGATCCCTTCCGGATCCACAAGTGGTGTATCTTTTAGATCTATTCTGCCTTTCGTTTCCTCCTCTGTTCGAAGAAAATAATCATGCTGTTCTTGAACGCCTTACTCATCTGGTATGGGCAACAATATTGCTGGGTTCAGAGTATTACACCGCTTGATATGTATATGACTAGCCAAAAGCGTTAGCTCATATCCAGGCAAGCGAGCACTCGTGAGGGGTTGTGTCTTAGTCCTATTCAAAAGAGTATCCACTGTATGTGGTACCATAACAACAAGGGTGTTGTCCAATACCAATCCAGCAGACTGACAAATAGAAATTGCTGCGGCTGCTGTAGCTCTGAGACAACTAGGCAATGCCTTGGCTACTGGAGCCAACGTAGCCGAAAAATAGGCACATGGCCGTTGTTTGTCTACAAATTGTTGCGTTAAAACTGACAATGCACAACCTTCTCTTTCATGAACATAAAGTGTAAAAGGCTTACTGTAATCTGGAGTACCTAAAACAGGTGCAGAACACAAAGCATTACGTAAATCAGAAAAACTCTTTTGGCATTCATCGGTCCAAGGGAGAGGTTGTGGCGTATCTTTCAACGTAAGCGCCAGCAAAGGCTTAGCTAACAAAGAAAAATTCGGAATCCATTGTCTACAATATGAGGTAATGCCCAAAAAGGCACGTACCTCTCTCTGTGTGGTTGGCTCAGACAATTGTGCAATCGCTTGAATTCGTTCTGGGGTCAATCGTCTTCCCTCCTTTAACAAGAGATGACCTAATTAGGTAACCTCTTGGCGGCAATGTTGCAACTTAAAAGGGGACACTTTATGATGTAGATCAGACAAATGTGGCAACAAAGAAACCGTCACATCTTTACAAACATCCTCCGAATCAGCAGCAATCAGCAAATCATCAACATATTGGATCAAAGTAGCACCTGGAGGCACAATGAACGCGTCAAGCTGAGATTTCAAAGCCTGACTGTAGATAGAGGGACTTTCACAATAACCTTGAGGAGCACGCTTGAATCGAAAACTTCGGCCTCCGAAAGAGAAGCCAAAAATATCTCTTTGTTCCTCAGCAATAGGAATACTAAAGAAAGCATTCTTCAGATCGATTACAGAAAACCATGTCGCCGAGGCGGGTATCATAGTAAGCAAAGCAGTGATATCTGGAACAACAGGAAACTGGGGGACAACAATCTTGTTGACCTCCCGAAGATCAATCACAAAGCGATACACAGGTGGTTGAGAAGGATCACTGCATTTAAGTATGGGAAGAACAGGACTGTTACAAACATTGCCTCTCGTTTCTTCAACCACGCCCTTCTGGACCAGATCATAAATAATAGCCATCAAGGCTCGCTCACCATCATTAGAAATCTTGTACTGTGGAATACATGGCAATTTAACATTAGGCTTGATAGTAACCACATAAGGAGGAATCTGTAACTGTCCTTCCTCTTTACAATAGGCGCACTGATTAGGACCAAGGAAAGGTTGCGGAACAAAAGGCTCAGGTTTCTGTAGCAGCCTCTGAGGTTGAATAGGTTGCTGGAACTGACGCTGACCGGAACGAGGAGGATAAGCCTGCTGAAGAAGAACTTTCGTTTTTAAATCCTTAGTCTTCTTCTCAGCCTTAAATTTTTCCTCCTTGTCCCTATTCTCATAATATTGAGCAGTAGCTAATATTTGGGCAGACGAAGAAACAGCCCAAGAACTTTCCGAATCTTTCAACTTATGAGACAATTCAGGAAGCAGATTGTAGACAAATGTATCCACAAATAATCGCTGTCCCCCTTCAGTACTCAAATCCTGACCACTATGGTCAATAAATGTCTCCTCAAACCGAGTAAAGAAATCAAATGTCTCCTCAAACCGAGTAAAGAAATCAGAGACACTCTCATCTTTCTTCTGCTTACACGCAGCTAACTTATCCCAGTTAACGCGTAAAGCAGGCATCATCATCTTCATTAAAGTTATGATTCTACCAGGCAACTGTGTAATCAAATCATCTGGCTTAGCACCGCCCACTTGTGCTGCATCTGCAGCAACTATATCAGCCCAACTACCACCTAAAGCTTGATCGTGGTCCTTTCTACGAATCCGAGCCCACAATGCTTGCGGTACTACATTCCCCATTAGCATATCAACATCAGCCAAATTCATAATACATGCATCAACAGTCTGGGACAACTCTTTATAATAACTAGCAGGATTTTTACAAGGGTCCGGCAAAGACTGCTTAAGTGCTAAAACTTCAGCTCGTTTCCAAGGAACATGTATCATACACGCTGAAAATGAGCGGGGACACCTGGAACATTACCTGCTTGCAGAACCACGTCCTTCCATACGGGAGGAACTTCTCTCATAGGATAATTCTTCGTTTTCTGTCTAACTGCAGGATCAGGTTCGGGAATAGTCTGAGAAGAATATAACGACCTAAAAGTAACAAGCGTCTGTATAGCATCCTTAATGTCAGGACCCACATTAAGTCCTTTATCGAACTTATCCTGTATCTCCAATAGTCCCTGAGGAGTTAGATCCAATTCCATATCCTCCCATCCTTTAGCGAGTGCGTCACACATAACATTGAAAAAGTATCTCTGTGTAGGCGCATTCCACTGGAGAAAGGTACTCAGTATATCCGGTACACTTTATAATGGACCATTCATCATCCATTTATGAGCAAGGGAGTCAAATACAACTCGTTCCTCGGAATCTGGGAGTTGACTACAAGATTGCCTTCGAGAAAAAGCAGGAGACCTATTAAACGAGCCAAAGAGGGGGGAGAAAAGACCAGAAACAGTATCAACTAACTGATTACGAATCGGAGAAGAAGTAGAGAGTAAAACTGGAGACGAAGTATTAAGCAAAGGTATAGAAGGGCTACCCCTTGGAAGAGACACAAAAGGCAAAGGAGAATGAGGTACAGAAGTTTGTGGCAAAGGAGGTGCAGGCGGTATTACTGGAAGAAGCAAGGGTGCGGAAGCCGGAGCTCCTAGCTGAGCAACAGGTTGCTGCACAGGTGGCAATAATACAGGTGCATTAGCACCTGGCATATAAGGCGGAGGTGATTTCAACAAATGTGACATTAAGGGATCTTCATCAAGATCTTTGCGTTGTGGAGGTAACACAGGATAGCACCTATCGATTGCCATCCGATGCTGTCTATCCGAGACCTTAATCGCTCAATCAGTCTCATCGTCTTTGAATTGCTGGACAGCCTGTATAACCGTCATATCTTTCATTTTCCTATCTCTTTTTGCTTGTTTAATTTCTCTCTGTTTGGCTTCCTTACGCCAAAGGCAGAAAGAGTCAAACATTGCCGGCCGGGCTTTTCTTTTGAATAGAAGTGCTTCCAAATGATCTAATATGTCAGGCTCAAAACTACCATTTTGTGGCCACAGTAAGACACCATCTTTCTTTGTGTATCGGATCCATGCATCGTTAAAGGCAATTGGACGAACACCATGCTTAGAATAGAGCTCATAAGTGGGAGTTCCAACCGGAGGAATCGGACATGACTCCTCAAGCCGGGCATCCCTAGTACAGCAAAAACGACAGAGTTCCCTAAACCCGCTCAGACCAGGCATTTTAAGCACACTGATCCGTTTACTAACTTCGAGGAGTGAAAGTAAAGAACACAGTACAAAAGTACTCACCCCTCGGCTTCGACTATTGCAATAGGCGAAATAACAAAAATCAAAAACAAAACAAAGAAGTGGGGGCTACTCACGAATACTTAACTAAATGGTCTTCTCATGCCAACGGAGGTCCGTCTCACGTCTCGCGATACCAATCATCACCAGAGGGTCCAAGGCAGGGTGGTAGTCAGGGCAGCAGTCATCAGCAGCCGTCGGAAAGGAGTAGCCGCGCTGTAAAAGACCTTCGGTCCACTTGCGGGGCTTCTCATGACCCTCGAGCGGAACCGCTACCACTGAAACCGCCCCACGTTGGGCGCCAGTTGGAGAACCGGGCCTTATGGGCCGGGCGGCGCAAGGCACGCCTAAATCCCCAGATTCACCTGCCTTGTAAATAACAGAGACACGAGACACTCTGTTGAGCGTGAAAGCCAGGTTTATTAGCTGCAGCTAAGCACAGTTATCCTAGAAGTTACACTCGAGGTGGGTTCTAAGGCGAATGCCACTTCAATCCGTGGCGTACAATCTTTTATAGCAAACACATTTACAATATCCCACTCCCTACACATACAAAACGAACCAATGAGAAAAGTTGAAAAACAAGCTATCAGGTGTCTCAAAATACACCCCTTTCTCGGACCCTGTGTGCTACCCCACCCAACAAATTAATCAGTGATGGTGTTCACAATCCCCTCTCGGAGGTGGCAGGAAATGCTTGTGTGTCTCAAAGGATTGTTGTGTAATAAGAGCATACAAGGAGAGAATAGCGAAGGCCAGTCGGATGAGATAGTATAAGGGAAGAATAGGAGAGGGCAAATAGTCGGCCGAGACAGGGATCAATCAAACCAGACATGGATTTGCAAACTCAGCCAAACCCTGACATCGGGTTTCATGAACAAGGACAATGAAGTTACTTTTTAACTGAAAGGACACGTAGCAGCTGGAAAAAGCAAAAGCACATCGTTCGCCGTGCTGCCTGAGTGAGGGCAACACAAAATGGCGACAGGACACAAAATGGCGGCTAGATACGGGACGAAATCTGAAATCGCAGAACCTCACTTCTATGCACATATGGATATTTATATACATTGGTTTTCTTCAGCCAATAAAACCTTACCAAGTACCATGTGAATATATGTTTGGATAAGTTCATTTCTGTTGTTTTGTTATAAATGAAATCCTCCTTTCAACCTTTGTCCTGAAATCCTGAATCATCCCAATCTTTCTGACTGCTATGAACCCCCAAACATCCTTGTCAAACGTTCCCCTCCTTTTTACCCATGTCACTCAACTAAAAGGCACCACAATCATTACTTACAAAACAACTTACTAATTCCCGTTTCAAATCCTTTTCCATCATCTTTTCCTTACTCTAAACTCTGCTAAACACAAGAAATCAATAGCAAAACTTAGCACAACTGTGCACAATACGAAAATCTACTAAACTACTAACTATTAACATCTAAAATTGGGTTCTGGAGTAGCGTGGTACTCTCCGCAAAGTACTTCAACATCTTGTCTGGGGTAGTAAGCGCTACATAAATACCATTTATAATTACAATTAAAATACCAAGGACCAGGACCAAGTCATTATGTCAACTGTGGCAGTGGCGAAGGAAGGGTGCCATTGGCCCTGTAGCAAGCCTTGAAAATGAGCCCCCATTTGTTCGTTTGATAATACAGTCTGGCCACAAATAGGTTTTTTGAGGGGCCCTAAGACCAATGTGCTGCTGTCCCACTGCAAAAACTGCACCCCTGATAGCTGCACCCTTGATCCTTGCCATGCAAATATTCATGAGTCCATGTGAAACATCTCTGAACGCCATAATACAGTAGTCTAGTGCACAGAAGCTACATAACAAAATCAACTGCTGTAATGCTATTTATGTCAAAGACCCCTCAAATGCAAAGATCACTGGCTGCCTCTCGCCTTGTAGCACTGTGGTACTGCAATTCTGGACCCGTCCGTTTCACCAGCCTCGGGGTCCAACACTCGTGTTATAAAATATCGTCGTATCATGTCGAATTTGGTATCTACGAACCGGTAATGATCAGGACATCATCCCTATGCATTTGCGTCATGATTAAATGATGCTGACCCCTTCGAATCTTGATTTGCGTCTCGAACCCGCAGACTCCATTTTGTAAACGGCATCCATCTTATGGCTTGCCCTCATATAGTCAATCGATTAAACCCGAGTTTGATCTGGAAGGACACGTCCACCGTAGCTGACTTCCCCATGACCTGGCCGAGCTGACTCCACTGCCTCCAGCCAAGCCTGTTTGGGCAGCTCCTCGCCCAGTGGCCGAGTCAGATACCATCAAGGCACAACATGTCATAAACCCCTCACTACATACAGACCCTGTTTTCATACACACACACACCTGTCCATGATTCTTGTTTATGACCCTTTTACGATGGGAGGGTGCTCAACCTTATTGGCATTTCATTGATATCTGATGGAAGTTCTGGATTTGGCGGGGTAATCCATCACAAACTAGACATCTGAAATATGTGCTGACCAGCATGACTTCGCTCTTTGTATTATTGTGGAAATATTTGTATTGCCATATCGTAAACTTAAGAATTCTTGCCTACAGCTATTATTTATGTATATAAGGAGAAGTCTGGTTCTGTAAAAACGAACAGTCTCCTGAGAACTTACGGTCCGTGTTGTCGTATTTCTAGGACGCATGTTACTTGGTTGCAGCCAATAAAACTCGATCATTGACTTCAACTAGAAGACTCTGTGTTTCTGTAAGTCCAGAACAGGGAGAACCTAGAGGTCTTCGGGTGTGGTCCCCTGGCACCACCGGGTCTCTAAAAACTCGGCACCTCAGTTGGCGCCCAACTCGAGGCGATATCAAGCGGTGACGGTCCAAGCCAGATGTTCGTGAGGAGCTTCGTGTGGAAATTCCGGAGGACGGCCAGCCACTTCAGCGACCCCTGCATGTCGACGTGGTTCCGAAGGTCTTTGCTGCGAGGTTCCCCGCGTCCCGACGGCTACTAAGGACTGCTGCCCTGACTATCGCCCTGTTTTGGACCCAGTGATCCTTGGTAGAGCGAAACGATAGAAGAGTCTTCTAGTGACGTCACAGATCTTCAATATTCAGTTAAGTATAAGTGGAGCGTCTCCCAGTTCTTAGTTTGGTTCTTAGTTTGATTCTCAGTTTGGTTCTTAGTCTTGGTATCCCAGTGATACGGTTTGTATTGGTACTTGCAAGCACCAAAACCGAGGGATTCGTGTATTCACGAATATATCGTAATTAGATAATCCCTTGAAGTTTGAAGCTAGACTAGTGAGCGAAGATGCCTGGTCTCAGCAGACTTGGAAACTTGTTTTGTCTTGGTTGTAGTAAGGACTCCCGATTAGAGGATTCGTGTCCGGTTCCTCCGATTGGAACTCCAACATATGAGTTATATATAAAGCACGGAGTCGGTCCTATCGCGTATAATGAGGTATGGATAAAATACACCCGCAAGGATGGTGTTTTAAAATGGCCCCAACATGGTAGTTTTGACTCAGAAATATTAGACAACCTCGAGGTCAAATTGTTTAAAAAGAAAGCCCGGCCGGCGATGTTTGACTCTTTCCGCTTATGGCGCAAAGAAGCCAAACAGAAAGAAATAAAATTAGCAAAGAAGAACAAAAGAGGTATGTCGATGGTACAAGCTGCCATCGCATACAGGGATAACGACGAAGAGCAGGAAAGTGAACAAATGCTCAGAAGCAAGAAACTAGCAATAGATAAATGCTACCCGATGTTACCACATGGGGGACCAGACTCAAAGGGTACACCCGAGAAAGATCAACTAATGTCCTATTTATTGAACTCACCACCCCATATACATCAAGTGTTGTGGGACCCCCGAGACGTATTGTTATACCGCGCCCTGGCGCACGAAAAGCAGCTCTTGCACAAGCACCAGCTCCTCTTCAGCTGGTTCCTACTTCTACGGCGCAGCCTTCTCAAGGGTCGCCGCCTTTGCTCCATACTCCATCTACTTCTACAACTTTACCTACCGCTCAAACTATTAACTATGATACTACGTCTGCTATTGCTTCAACTTCCTCTGCTGTTGCTTCGACTTCCTCTTTACATCAGCCTGTCTTTCCTGGCGCATCTGCCTCGCCGCAAGCTTTTCCTTCTGTCAGACAGAGAGTGACAAGTACTGTCACTGGTCTATTTTCACCTTTCTTCGGGTCGCCCAAAACGACCCCTAAAACAGAACGTAGACAATTGCGTAGTCAACTACCTGACTACGAGGAGAGAGAAGTGCTGAATGAGTTAGCACGCAAATGGGTTACTGATACTGTAAGGTATGATGTTCAGTCTGTCATGAAAGTCTTCAGTCAGTGGGATTCGTCCACTCAGAGATATGTATTTGAGGAAATGTGCGTGTACCTCTAGGAAGATTTACAAGACAATGACCCAAAACGCAGAATGCAGGAATTAGCCCGCATGCGATTCAAATTTTACGAAGGCATGATTGTAGGTGCCGATGTTGAAAAAGCAATGGATCTGTTGTTATCTTATAGGAGTCAGGGAAACAGCTCTAGATCATTCGATAAGGATGATGTGTCTGGTAGGAAAAAGGCGCGACAGTACCCCATGAGAGAGGTTCCTCCAGTATGGAGGGAAGGTGATGCGAATGCACAACCACCTGTTCCACCGCATTTCCAGCGAGTATGGGTACATGTCCCTTGGAAAAGATCCGAAGTTCTAGCACTCAAACAGACATTACCTGATCCACGTAAAAACCCAGCAGGATATTACAAGGAGTTGTCACAGACTGCCAGCTCATGTATAATGAATTTAGCAGATATAGACATGCTATTTGGGAATGTTGTTCCGCATCCTTTATGGAGTAAAATTCGTCATACGGATCACGACCAAGAACTAGGTGACTCATGGGCTAATATTACTGCTACTGATGCTAGACAAGTTGGTGGTTCTAAACCCGAGCCCTTAATAGCAGACCTTCCCGGTAGGATTATCGCGTACATGAAAACATTAATGCCTGAATTACGTGTAAATTGGGACAAGCTATCTGCGTGCAAACAGAAGAAAGATGAGAACGTGTCCGACTTTTTCACGAGATTTGAGGAGACTTTCACCGATCACAGTGGTCAGGACATGGCTACCGAGGGTGGCCAGAGATTGTTTGTAGACAAATTCGTACATAACCTGCTTCCTGAACTGTGCAATAAATTGAAAGATTCAGAGAGTGCTTGGGCTGTCTCCACATCAGCACAGATTTTAGCCACCGCCCAGCACTACGAAAATAGGCGCAAAGACGAGTTAGATAAGACAGAGAAAAAAGACTAAAGAACTAAAGACTAAAGTTCTCCTCCAGCAAGCGTATCCGCCTCGCACTCCTAGTCAGCCTAACTACCAGCAACCACAGCAGTACTCGAGAAACGCGCAGGGGAACGAGTTCTCCCACCAGCGTTCTCCGTATGGCCCGAATCAATGTGCATATTGCAAGGAAGAGGGTCATTTCAAAAGTAATTGTCAAGCTCTTGCGCGACGATTAAGCGGTGTCTCCGGCTCAAGGGGTAGAGGTGTTCAACAAGCTCCTAGAAGTAGGGGCCGTGGAAGTTTCCCCCAGAACACCAATTCTTTTCCGCCTCAGAATTCTATGAATAGCTTTGACCAACAGAATAATGCGTCTTCCAGGTCAGCTCAGTACTATGCGGATGACTATTACCCAGAAAACGAGAATGAGGGTAATAATTGCTAGGACAGCCATGGACAAAGAGAGGGAGTTGTTTCAGTTCCAGTAGATCAGAATGGACCTTATGTCGAGGTGATTACATCCGGAGTGTCGGAGCCATTTCTGCTGGATACTGGTGCTACAAAAAGTTCGATTATGCACTCAAAACTTCCTGGCGCACCTTTGTCCGGCGAAATGAATATTTCAGTAGGTTTTTCTGGCGCCCCTGTTAGAAACCCGATCTCCAGCCCTATGCCCCTTTCTGTTGGCCCATGCGAATTAGAAGCACCCCTCATTCTTACGACAGGTTGTGGCGAAAATTTGTTAGGTTTGGATTTACTGAAGAGATTATATGCTACCTTGTACTGTTCTCCTTCGGGGGTACAACTTACGCTTGGTAAGAGAGTAATTTCCCCGATGTATTTATCGAAAGAAAGAATTCCGACTGAGTTGTCATCCCTCCCAGATGTACTTTGGGCGAATGGTTCTAATGATGTGGGCCACCTAGAGATAGCACCGTATGTCATAACATTAAAAACTAACGTTAGGTTGCCACGTGTTCCCCAATATAGAATATCGAATGAATGTGAAAAGGCTTTGTTAGCGATCGTCTACGATCTGATTGCGAAAGATGTAATTTGCAACAGTCCTGTTTTGCCTGTCTTAAAGCGTACCGATCCTTCACAGCCACCTGTGTACCGATTTGTGATTGATCTCAGGGAAGTGAATAAGATCGTTGTACCGCAGTTTCCAGTCGTTCCCGGCATTACTGCCTTATTGACAATGGTTCCAGCCTCAGCCAATTGGTTTTTGGTGATTGACCTGAAGAATGCTTTCTTCAGCATCCCGATTGCCGAGGAGAGCAGAGATATCTTCGGCTTCAATCTAGGAGGACGAAGTTTCCGCTTTAAACGCGCTCCTCAGGGCTACTGTGAGAGCCCATCGATATTCAGTCAGGCTCTGAAAACACAACTAGATACGATTGTTCTACCTGGTGGCGCAACTCTGATTCAGTATGTAGATGATTTGCTGATCGCTGCAGATACTGAAGAGGTTTGCAAGCAAGCTACATTGTCATTGTTGCGTCATTTATGTGACATGAGGCACAAGGTCTCGCTTTCCAAACTACAATTTTGCCGACAAGAAGTAACCTACTTAGGTCACATCTTATCGAAGGAGGGAAGGAGACTGACCCCAGAAAGAATACAAGCAATTGCAGAACTGAGTGTCCCAAGGACACAAAGAGAAGTGCGTGCCTTCTTGGGTATTACATCGTATTGTAGACAATGGATACCGAACTTCTCACTGTTGGCCAAACCTTTGTTGGCATTGATGCGTAAAGACACACCCAATCCTTTGCCTTGGTCTGAAGATTGTCAGGCGAGTTTCCGTGAGTTGCGTGAGGCGTTATGTTCGGCTCCTGTGTTGGGCAACCCCCGACTACAGCAAGCCGTTTACATTATACGTCCACGAGAAGGAAGGTTGCGCATTATCAGTCTTGACGCAGCACTTTGGGGACAAACAACGCCCATGTGCATATTTCTCTGCGACTCTAGACCCCGTAGCTGAGGCATTACCGAGTTGCTTAAGAGCCACTGCCGCAGCGGCTGTCTGTATTCGACAGTCCGCTGGGTTAGTCATGAATAATACCCTGACCGTAATGGTCCCACATGCAGTAGATATTTTACTAAACAGAACAAAGACACAACATCTGACTAGTGCTCGACTGTCCAGCTATGAATTGACCCTGTTAGCAAGCCACATTCACATAAAGAGGTGTGATACACTCAACCCTGCTACGTTACTACCCATTCCACCAGCAGAAACAGATAAGGTCGACAAACATGATTGCTGCTTTAGGACGGAGGAAGAGACAAAAGGGAGAGTAGATTTGCAGGACACTCCCTTCCCCGAATGTAATGACAATTTATGGGTTGATGGTTCATGTTTCAAGTTGCCGAATGGTGATACGACTGCCGCATATGCCGTGACAACATTACACACAATTGTAGAAACAGCTCGCATGCCCCACAATTCTGCGCAAGCAGCAGAGTTAGTCGCACTCACAGGAGCGTGCGTGTTGGCGAAAGGAAAACGAGTAAATGTGTACACTGATAGTCAGTACGCCGATGGCGTAGCCCACAGTTTTGGAAGATTGTGGCGTGAACGTGGGTTCCTGACGTCGCATGGTGCAAAGATTCAACACGGCCAGCTAGTACACGACCTTCTCGAGTCACTGACCTTGCCCCTACAGGTTGCGATCGTGAAGTGTAGCGCGCACAGAAAGATCCGAGATGATGTTGGTCGAGGGAATGCATTTGCTGATGAAGTCGCGAAAGAGACTGCAAGGAACACAATAAGTCAGATGTATGTCGTAGGTCCTGCTAGATGGACCCCTGATGTGGGTATGTGTGAGGACACCATCGAAAGTGTGAAGTCTATACAAGCTGACACGACTGAGAAAGAGGTGAATGAATGGAGAGAAAGCAAGGGTAGGTTAGACGCGAATGGTTGTTGGGTCGAACTGTCAGAACATCAGCGATGGTTGTTACCTAACGCATATGTGCCGCAGTGGTAACGATGGCCCATGGAATGGCACACATCAGTGTGAAAGGAATATGTAAGTTGTTGGCCCCAGTATGGCAGAATAGTGGTATCCCAAAATGTGCAGAGAATCTGGTCAGAAATTGCATGATATGTTTGAAGCACAATCCTGGTAGAGGAACCCCAACCCCAGCTGGTCATTTTGCACCTCCAACGTATCCGTTCGAGGTCTTGCAACTCGACTTCATTCACATGGAGAGGTGCAATAACCTAAAATATGTCCTTGTTGTTGTTTGCGCTTTCTCCAGGTGGGTAGAAGCGTACCCCCTTAAGAACAACACTGCATTTTCAACTGCCAAAGCCCTTGTCAAAGAATTCTTCCCTAGATTCGGCATGCCTAGGATTGTCTGGAGTGATAATGGAAGTGAATTTGTGGGACGAGTAATGAAGAGAGTGTGTGAGTGTCTAGGCGTCCGCCAGAAGTTTCATGCTGCAAACCACCCCCAGTCGGCAGGCCTGGTAGAGTGCTATAACGGCACGTTAAAATTGAAACTGGCCAAAATCCAGGCCAGCACAGGTCTCAAGTGGCCAGACGCCCTGCCTTTGGCACTCCTGTCTACCAGGATGATTGTGCATTCTAGACTGGGACTTAGCCCACACGAGATCGTGTTTGGGCGCCCAGCCAATATATGGGGAGTACCGAGGCCAAGAAAGCTCAGTGAAATCGAGCACCCTGCACTGTTTGACTATTTGCACGATTTGACAACTAAACTGCATGCTTTACATCAACAGGTCCACAGCTCCTCTCCACCGGCACCTGACGATCCAGGCCACACTATCGAACCTGGCTCTTGGATCCTGATTCGCAACTTCAGACGAGTAAAGAACGAGGAGCCTCGCTGGACCGGACCTTTCCAGGTTTTACTGTCTACCCGCTCTGCAGTACGTGTTCACGGAAAGAGACATTGGGTGCACGGCGCCCACTGCAAAAGGGTCCCGTTGCCCCTTCCATACGACCGATGGGTCCAGCAAGGAGTCGCTGACTCCGAGACTGAGTTCGTGCAACGTTTCGTCCCCTTCAGCGATGCACGATTAAAGGGAACTGGTACTGACAAAGAGAGCGATTGTATCTTGCAAGGATCTGTACCACCGTCGATGCAGTTGGATACTACAGAACCTGAAACACTGTTTGAAGATCACACCGTGCCTGGAAAAGAACGATATAACCTGAGGCCAAGACCAAGGAACTGACACACTCGAACTAGTGCGATCTTCCCTTTTCCATGAACTATTTTTGATTCCACAGCTCTCTCGCCCAGGAAACTAGCGCATTTTTGATTTTCGAACCGCCATCCGGTTCTGCTGCTAAGGCCGCGGTTGAAGTCTGAGGAGTGCAGCCGGGGACGCCTAGGTCAACGGTTCTGGTCAATCTGAGGGAATTACCCCGGACTGGTCAGAGCGCACATCTTGGCAGAAGCAACCTCCCACCGCGGGCAGCAACCAGAGGATGGAGTTTCCGAGGGTTGAGAGACCTGCTAGACGCATGAACTTTGAAAAGAAAATATGTATTGTAATTGCAAAGAGACGATTTCTAGTATTGAGCATCTCAATGTTGTGTAGTATAATAATGTTTTTAACTGGCTATGCTCTGTCCATTTTTCGAGTTCCATTCATACACAACCCCCAGCTCACACCTCCTCCTACTGTTCCCACACACTCCTTTCACCCTTTACCTGAACACGAGTCTGCCAGAAGACTAGAATTCATAAACAACACATTTGTCCAACTCCTCCACCAGCACCAATCTGTGATGAACACTACGAACTGTTGGATATGCGGACTCATGCCACACACTACGGATAAGGGTATCCCTTACTTTGTCCTGCCATTTAGCTACTTCGGTTCTCTATGGGCTTTCCAGACCATGTTCCTGTTTTCCCTTGAACCATACGTTCGAGGGGAGAACTTAAACAATAAGGCGCTAGTGGCGGGTATCCGGAATATGAGTAGAGACATCAACACAGTTAGAGCCACTCCCAAAGATGAGTTTACACCATACAGTAGATGGAACATCACCAAGTATGGGATTTCCCTGAGTGAGAACCAGAAATCAAAGAAATCCTCCCCAGTCTGGGTAGTACCCCATCGTGGTCACTTATGTCTGCAAGGTATTGGCAGGGATCCCAAAGCTCAGTTGGGGAAAAGCGTATGCACTGAAACCTATGTGTTTGCCTCCCGAACCTCCCCTCCATTCTTGGCGGCTAAAGGCACCTATTTTGTCTGCCATGACAAAGCCTACACATGGTTGCCCTCTGACTTCTCGGGCACATGTTTCATCTCGTTTCTGCTGCCACCCACCTACACGGCCGGGGCAGATTACCATCGGACAAGGACAGTTAGGGGTGTCGTGAGTCAAGACGACACCGCGGGTCAGGAATTTGGAGACTTCGCAAAGGGTTTTCTGCCATTTTGGGGGCCCATGGTGAACAGCAGGAACATTCGACAATTGACGAGAATAGTTGAATCCGCCGTGACTGAAACGGCCGGTGCCCTTAGCAACTTGACAGCTGAGCTTCAGTCGGATCGACTTATGACCCTTCAAAACCGGGTTGCCCTGGATGTCATACTTGCAGACCGTGGTGGTGTATGTGAGTGATCCAATCTAGTTGCTGCATTTTCATCCCCGATAATGCTCCGACAGTGTACCAGGCCATCTCCAAATTACATAAAATCTCTGATTCCCTTCACACAGAGAAAGGGGATTGGTCCCTGCTAGGGTGGTTCTGGGAACAGATCTCTGCCTGGGGATGGAAAACTCTGATCTTCATTGGGATGATCTTAGCCGTTCTGTTTATGTTCTGCCTGTTTGTGCAGTGCGCTCCTGCAATATGTGGCCTCTGCGCCACTTCATGTGTAAGGAAGCCTGTGTCAAGGGACGAACTGAGCAACAGAATGATGCTACAGCAGCATCTCCGTGAATTCATCAATACCGATTTGGACTCTGACTAGCGCGAGTTATTGCCTAATATGAGGGCAAAAGGAGGGTCTGTGGTACTGCAATTCTGGACCCGTCCGTTTCACCAGCCTCGGGGTCCAACACTCGTGTTATAAAATATCGTCGTATCATGACGAATTTGGTATCTACGAACCGGTAATGATCAGGACATCATCCCTATGCATTTGCGTCATGATTAAATGATGCTGACTCCTTCGAATCTTGATTTGCGTCTCGAATCCGCAGACTCCATTTTGTAAACGGCATCCATCTTATGGCTTGCCCTCATATAGTCAATCGATTAAACCTGAGTTTGATCTGGAAGGACATGTCCACCGTAGCTGACTTCCCCATGACCTGGCCGAGCTGACTCCACTGCCTCCAGCCAAGCCTGTTTGGGCAGCTCCTCGCCCAGTGGCCGAGTCAGATACCATCAAGGCACAACATGTCATAAACCCCTCACTACATACAGACCCTGTTTTCATACACACACACACCTGTCCATGATTCTTGTTTATGACCCTTTTACGATGGGAGGGTGCTCAACCTTATTGGCATTTCATCGATATCTGATGGGAGTTCTGGATTTGGCGGGGTAATCCATCACAAACTGGACATCTGAAATATGTGCTGACCAGCATGACTTCGCTCTTTGTATTATTGTGGAAATATTTGTATTGCCATATCGTAAACTTAAGAATTCTTGCCTACAGCTATTATTTATGTATATAAGGAGAAGTCTGGTTCTGTAAAAACGAACAGTCTCCTGAGAACTTACGGCCCGTGTTGTCGTATTTCTAGGACGCATGTTACTTGGTTGGAGCCAATAAAACTCGATCACTGACTTCAACTAGTACTAACTATTAACATCTAATCTTGGGTTCTGGAGTAGCGTGGTACTCTCCGCAAAGTACTTCAACATCTTGTCTGGGGTAGTAAGCGCTACATAAATACCATTTATAATTACAATTAAAATACCAAGGACCAGGACCAAGTCATTATGTCAACTGTGGCAGTGGCGAAGGAAGGGTGCCATTGGCCCTGTAGCAAGCCTTGAAAATGAGCCCCCATTTGTTCGTTTGATAATACAGTCTGGCCACAAATAGGTTTTTTGAGGGGCCCTAAGACCAATGTGCTGCTGTCCCACTGCAAAAACTGCACCCCTGATAGCTGCACCCTTGATCCTTGCCATGCAAATATTCATGAGTCCATGTGAAACATCTCTTAACGCCATCATACAGTAGTATAGTGCACAGAAGCTACATAACAAAATCAACTGCTGTAATGCTATTTATGTCAAAGACCCCTCAAATGCAAAGATCACTGGCTGCCTCTCGCCTTGTAGCACAAAAAAATAAAATTTCATCATTAGCCCGAGGTATGACATTTCCAGCGAAGTAAAACATTTGTAAATTGGTTGAATGTCTGTTTTGACAAGCTTAAAGCATTCATCTTGGGTTGAAACATTTCTCCTAATGGCATTTGTCAGCTTCGGTTAAATATACTGACAAATGTGTTTGCTGCAGAATTACAGAAAGTGAGATATTTACCGACCTCTCAAGTCTGCACTGTTTCACACAGCAGTAGGAAAAACAAAAGACTGTGCCTGGGACGGGACCCCACTGTTAGGGAAGCTATTCATGTTATTGTAGGAGTCTCCAGGCCTGTTTGAATATCAGTAGAGCCTGTGCTGCATTCTTGACATGGTTCTGCTAATGAGCTACCAAACGTCAGATAAGAATGTTCTTAATGTATTTCAGAATTAGAAAAAAATGGAAATATAATTGCACCTCACAACAAAAATGCGAGTCTCCCACTCAAACCATTAATTAACACTGCCCACAGGATATCAGACACATTTTGTGAATATTAATCACCAAATGCCTGGCTGAAACATTACAAAAGCATTAATCAGAATAAAAATAGAAAATGCATGTAGAAATGTTCTTTTTTTTTACTGAAGCCTATCTACTGCTTGGTTGTTACATCCCATTCTGAGTGAAAAACTATCCAGAAAACGATGGCATTCTGATTTCTAGTCCCTTGTGAAAGGGTACAGGCCAGGCAAAGTGATATTTGACTGTAAAGTCATTCATGCTAGAGCTAAACAATACATGGAACTATTTACTATCAATGGACATTAAAATTACTTTACAGTTTCAAGGAGTAAATAGAACTAGAACCCCAGCTGAAATAATCAGATTTGCGTTAGCTGTTTCCTAAGAGAAATATGGTCTGCCTTCCATTTTATTTTTAGGTTTGGCTCAGAGACAGCTTTCATATTTTGTTACACTCATTCGCATTTTGTTTCCTGCCAGCACAAAGACAGATCATGGAGCAAGGGATCAGACATTGGCTCCGTTCACTGAGTGATGGCATTTTGCTTGTGCCCATGTGCTGATCGTCATTCACTTCAGTGCAAAAGTGCAAAAAGGACCAATCTCTGGTTTCATTCCTGATTTCTGGTTCTGTTTTTTTTAAAATTCTTTTAAACATGTTAATTTTTTTTATGCTATTGTTGGCCCTTATTGCTGCATTTGACACAGTCAACTGCCCCACCCTCATATGCAGTATGGAGTTTAGAAAGGGATTCACCAACAATGTCCTCCTTCACTCATTCTCCACCTCTTTTTCCAGCCAACATCATTTTGTTCACATGGGCACCTCCAGGTCCCAAAGGTACCATTACCTGCAGAGTCCCTAACAACTCCAGACTGTCTCCTGTTATCTTCAACCTATTCATGGAGCCGATTGGTGCTCTACTCACAGATGACAGAAAGAAGAACAAATGATGGATGGCATGCTGAATATTCTTGTCACAGATCTGGGTTTAATCCCCCTGATTTTAATCCAGCTTCTTTTGCTCACCACACCACCCCAGTTTGTACCCAGCCACATGTAAATCAGTCTTAACCCTGCTCCCATTGGGAATATTCCAGCCCAAACTGCCAAGCCAGGTCCTTACTGGACCGGAAACAAACATCCTGGGACCGGTTTCCGGGAATTGCCCCATATCAGCCAGGCTAGGTTGAATTCAGTGGCACAGTGAGCACCGGACCCACGTCTGGCATACTCATCCCACTTGGGGGGACAAAAGCAAAAAGAACAAATGATAGAATGATTACTGAACAAATCGAACATTCACCCCGTGCCAGAACTCTGGGTTTAATCCATTGTTTTTTTGCTCACCACGCCACCCCAGTTTGGACCCAGCCATATGCAAATCCGTCTTGACTGTACTCCCCATGGGAACAGTACAGCCTGAACTGCCAAGCCAGGTGCTCCCTGGACTAGAAACAAGCACACTGGGCCAGTTTCTGGGTATCCCCAATCATCAGCCTGGCTAGTTTGAATCCAGTGGCACAGTGTGAGAGGGACCCAAGCCTGGGCATACCCTTCTCACTTAGGGCGTAAAAAAAAAAGGAGCAAATGATGGACAGAATGCTGAACAAAGATAACAGCATCAGGATTCACCAACATGTCGATGATACACTATTCTGACTGGAAGTCTACTCTGCTTCAGACAGCCAAGGCCTCATTTAACCCCTTGAACGCTCATGACGAGCTCAGCTCGTCATGATGTACACCTCCATACACTCATGACGAGCTGAGCTCGTCATGAACAATGGGATTTTAGAAAAATCAGCAATGACGATGAATCGCCTAAGCATTGATGTGGTTAAAACAAAATGATGCAGCACCGCAAGCCATTTTGCTGAGCCAAGTTGCATTATTTTAAAAGCACAAGGAGGTGTTGTATTTACAACAATACAATGCAGCCCAGTGCAAGCCATGCACTGGCACACATGTGGCTGCCATGCACCAATGCAGGCATCCTTACATCATCGTGCACGGGTGCCTGTGTTGCGGGGGTGGTTGTTGTTGTGCAGGAAGGGAACACAATAATTGATACCATTTTCCTCTTTCAATGCATGCCGCAGAATACAGCACGCTTTGAAAGAAGAAAAAAATGAGGGGAAATAAAAGTATTTCTCCTCGTTAAGCCTCTATATGCCTCTTCTGAGTAGGCATGGGATTCTGACACATTCCCAGTTTTACAAAACATTGTAAATCTGGGAATGTAGCAGAATCCATGGGTGTTTGGTGGGAACACCCAAAGCAACACCCATGCCCGCCCCTTTCACAAAAGGTGATGCGTGAAAAGGATCCATATTTAAAAGACCATGAAAAGCCATACAGGGTGGCTTTGTAAATATGGGCCAGCACACTGCACAGCCGGTGCGTCAACAAAAGTGATGCACTAGCAGTGCAACAGGCTTGTAAATAAGCCCCCCCAGTATCTCAAACACTATCTGCACATCATTCTGACCTAGACATGCTGTGCCAACTTGAAGGCTCAACTCAACCAGTACATAATTCTTGTTATTTGGCAAGAAAAACTAACAAGAAACAGGAAAAATATGGCTGAATTTCATGTACCTTTATGTCTTCAATTCCACAATTCCATCAACTGCCAAGTCATTTGGATTCAAGCTGGACACCAGCCCCAACCTCAAGGAAAACATTGGGAAAAACAAAGACAGCCTTGTACCATCTGACTCTTCTACCGAAAGTGAAACTGTGTCTTTCACAAAGTGACTTCACAACTTCTGTTCAAGTCTTTGTACTCAGACATCAGAAAGGCAGTAATGCCCTGCTCCAAACAGTTGAAAACTCACAGCTTGATAGAATATTACATCACAATGGTTAACTGTTCACAACCCAAGTACCTCTCCTACAACTCGTTAACGTATGCTTCTCTTCGACCCTCTACAGCTCTTAACTTCCTTTTGCCTAGGTTCACTTTATAGAAATAGCATATACATACATACAGGGGTACATATTCATGCCTCCTTTAGAAGGTCACATTTATTTACTCTTTACTGCTGTTATTGTTTTAAATTCCTTGTGTAAGTGTTGAAGAAAGCAACTATATTAAAAACATTACAATCTTTCCAAGGTCAGCCATAATTGTCTTTGCTACTTCTTGTTGAGTAATGCTTCTTGAAGAATGAGGAATTTGCAGACTCTAGCTTTTATACATGAGCTGTAGCAGCTTTAAGTTTTTGACTACTGCTTAACAAATTAAAACAGATGAACCTATTAGAGGTTTAGCAGACTAGTGAAAAGTGTACGTTCAATAGGCAAGTAAACGCAATGTTGTACAGCTGATTTGATATTGTTAGTGGACTTGCAAGGTTGTCCTTAGCACATTGTACTTTTACAAGAGCATTTTACACACATGGCTAACTACAAAACCTGTAACTTTGATGGAAGGTGTGAGAGATTACTAACTTACTTTCCCTCATTCAGTTAGTGGTGACCACTAGCTGCCTAACCTAGGACAAGAAATTCATGCCGTGAGCAGATATACAATTTTACTTACTCACATTGTGTTGTCATTATAATACATAGGGGTGACACATTCACTGAAAAAGGAATAGTGAAATGCAATAAAAGTAGCAACCCTGGTGCTTGCCAAAGTGACAATTGCTGGAGTCGCAAGGAAGCATAGTAGAGAGGAATGGTGCAAAACTCTTTGCATGGTGATATGTGAGTGAAGAAATTGGATTATTATTGGAAGGTGTGACTAATGCACCTCAAGGGACAGCCACAACTCTTTTCAGGGATGTATGATGGTAAAATGCGGTACATAACACTGCAGTACCATCACAACGCAGCTTTTACAATGCAAGTAGTTAACACGACTTGCGCTGTAGGGTGCTGGACTTAGGAATAGTATGATTTACTATTCCAACTCCAGACTTCGTACAGTAGGGAAGATGTTGGAATTGTAAATCACACTATTCCTTAGTCTAGAGCGCCCTCCAGCGCAAGTCGTGGTAAAGACTTGCGTTCTAAAATCCGCGTTGTAATGGTACTGCGGTGTTATGACTGCGTCGTAATGGTTGTTTACCCTTGTCAGGGTGGACCCTCAAAGTCCCTAACTTGAGCTCAATACCCTAGTACCTATGACAGAGTGCAAAGAGGCTTTACTTAGATCAATTTGCAAAGCATTTATGCAGTACAAAACAGCAATAAAGACAAAATGTCAAACAATAAAAATCAGAAAGGGACCAATGTCGATGTCAGGTGGAAACCCATCAGATAGCTTGTTGGAGGCTTCCCACCGACATCAATGGTTTCCCTTCGACCACCGTAATACAATACCAGCGGACGGAGGGAAACCTGTGGGAGATTCCACTGCACTTCTGATGGACTAAAGGAGCCCGTCAGAGTGACGAAAGGCATCATGATCCCATTATGACGGCAGAGCCAACCTTGCTCTACCATTGGGGTTATGACGGTACTTTTCATGTCCGACTTTCTGACATGGAAAGGCTGTCGGAAAGTGACTCTGGGGGCCCCTAGCAGGGCCCCCCTCAGGGCCCCCTCCTCCCCGGCCCTGAGCTATGGGGCCTCGGGCCCCTATGGTACCCCACTTAACATCCCAGCACATTGTGACAGGCACCTCATGGGGGCCTGCCACACTGTGCAGGGATGTTTACAGCCATCCATATTTCAATGAAAGCTTGTGCTGCTCGTCTTTTCTGCCTGCTGCACATGCTGCCATTCAAACATTGATGTTTCTGACCACCCATAGGGTGGTCACATCCAAATTCTGCGGTCGAGACTGCTGACATATGGTTGGGTATGTTCCAGTCTGCGATGCTCTGCCTGTAATAAGGGCCAAAGTGACTTAGAAAAGCTGAGTAAAATTAAACAAACAAAATGATACAGGAATGACAAGAATCCAAGAAGAGGAGCCAGACATATGAGATTTTGAAATAACTCCCAAAAGCACAAAGTGTCGATATTAGTCAAAGGTCGTGGTAGACCAGGACCTGGGTGTAATTTAGGGTTAGCCTCGATGGATCACGGGTAGGATACACCAACCAGGTTTTTCTTGGTTATAATGTTACATTCTGACTTAGGGCTTGATTTATATCCCTGTTACATTCTGATTTAGGGCTTGATTTATATCCCTGCAATATGTATACTCCATCGCAACAATGAAGGAGTATATATACACCACGAAGATAAAGGTCCGTCTAACTGATTTAGATGCGGGTGGACCATAGGTTACATCATGGCAGAGCTTACTCTGCAGTGATTAAACCCCTCTGACAGCCCTGTGGGGTAAGGGTTATGGGAATCAGACCACTATTTCCACACACCTGATATAGCTGGGCAGAATCTAAGGACAGTTGTCACTGCACATTACCGGCTGGAAAATCCTGATGGTAAGGGGCACTGAAAGCTGCAAAGTACTCCCCTATCCATGGAAGATGATTCCCATAGTGAGGAGAGGATTTTGTTTTTTATTTTCAAAATAAAAATCCCGCTATGTCATTCTCTTTTTGAAAATAAAAAAGACAGGAACCGCCATCGTGGCGGTTCCTGACAATGGTTTTACTGCTTTGGCAATCATTTCTCAATTTGGCGGGCGGCACCTTCATCAGGGAGAAATTTACTCCTTCTCACAGATGGAAAAATGGGCCACCTGCCAAAATAAGACATTTTGCCCTAAGTCTTTTAAGCCACAATCCAACACAGGGGTGCATTTCTAAAGCCCTTAAGGACTTCGGGGCAGGAACTTAGAGCTTCACAGGGTATCAGGCTGACTCCAACAACAGGGTCCAGTACTTCTCCTGTTGCCACTGGTCATGTGGGTGTATCAAGGAAAAAGCCTCCTGCAGCTTGTTGTTTACCTGTGGTCACAAGGAGGCCAACTGACCCTTAGAATCTACTCCTTTACCGTGGGTACTAGAAGGAGCTGGTCTGGTCCTTCAGAACTCCTCTCAGGTCACAGACAGCAGATCCAGTCCTCTTCTGATGTTCTGCAGGTCTAGAAAGTGATCTGAAGTGGGTGCTTCGAGATGCCAAATTTAGGCCCAGCATCAGTAGCGGCTGGCTGAGTATGAGGGTGGTGAGCAAGGGCGGAGGGGATGGCAAGGGGAAAAACAAATACCACTCATCTCTTTTGGCTGCCATGTCTCTCCTCTGGTTTTCCGAGGAGTCCTGGAACTAGGAAGTACCGAGGCTCCCAATAGTCAACCACAACGCATCAATGTAGCATTGTGATTGGTCTGAGTGCTGTGGACACCAGAACCTAAGATCTGAACAACTTACTTCACGGAAAGACCAAGATGAGACCAAGATGAGACCTGTTTCACCGACAGCAGGACTTTTCCCACCAGCACAAAGCAAAAGAGGGATACTTTGTCCCGGAGGCAACAGACTTGGAACTGAGTGAACGACTCTCATCCTTGGCCAAAACTCGACACTCCTGAAGAAAGGAAAACTTGTAGAAACAAGAAGCACCCTAGGTCTCCCCTGTACTAATGGCAATAGTCCCCTTCAATCTGCAAGTTAAAATGCTCACCGGATCTAAAGAATCGCACAAATTCAGGAGGTCAAGTGCATCATGGGAGTTGTAGTCTTGACTACCCGGAAGCCTCAGGCGTTACTCTCTTGGACAGACACAGTGAGGTTCCCAAAGCTTTTTGCTGAGCTTACCACTGCCAAGGCTTGTTGTCACCAGTTCTGTTACCAACCCCGCACTCAATGCTGCAGCAAAAGAGAACATTGCGCAACCATCATCAATGTCAACATCTATGTACTTGTTGTGTTTTTGCATTTAGTTTATTGTAGCACCTTGTAAGCGGTAAAAACAGCACCACCCGCGGCTCCCATTCAGCACCAAGGAGAGCCAGAAAAACTCTGCATCCGGACTCCACAGGCTAGATAAAATTGATCTGACTGTTGTGGCCTGGTCCTGGGTCCCGCATGACCTTACATAAGGGCTCCAAGTAACTCAACCTTCATATGACCAATTGTCAACAGTGGATTTTGCTATTGAACGCAATGCTATTTTGTCTCTGTATTTTACTGCACCGATTTAGTATTGCTTCATAAATATATAAATCCTGTTATATGTATGGTGTTCCATTCATTTTGCTGTCAAAATTAAGATTAAAATACACTTTATTTTTATAAATTGCTGTGGGATATCTTTTGAGTTGTGTCAATTACTTATCGTCCCTGTTAGTACATGTTCCTCTAGTAAAACCTGACTGTTCTTTGACACTCTCAAGCTGTGGACTGAGCTAGGTATTTATTAGTGTAAATTCAAGAACCAGCTTTAGTGTATTGTGATCATATTACATGGTAAGGCACCCAGTCATACCACATAATATTCCACTTTCATATAATGCTGTGAATCAAAAATCATGTTGTAACTGTAAGTATCAAGCCCAACAGGGAGTAATTATAGAAGCCAAACGAAGGCCAAGCCATGCACTACTCCAGCCCAGCAACAAAAAAGCAGACCATAGCAAAAAAAACTAGACCCCATCCAAAGAAGGAATGGGGACCAGACAGACAATTCCTGAATAGGGAAACACTTGGCAGGAAAGGGGAACCATCATCAGCAAATGTTGGGCTAAAAACCAATGCTGGGGCAAAGCAAGCATACCAAAACAGGGCAGACATTGAGCACATTCAGTGCAGGCACACCCTAGCTAAAAAAGAAAATAGCCACATGGGAAGTCTCACACCAACCCATGCTCCAAACAATGAGCAGGAGTTATGTAGGGTACAATGATCAATCTGCTTTCTTTCAGTTCATAGAACCACAACTAAACATTATTTAAAACATACATTGTCCATAAAAAACAAACTTAAAATGCAGTGCAATGTCAGACAGGTTTAATAAAATATCTGTTAAAACATCCAATAAATCAATACATTAGTACGAGATGAAAAGGAATAAAAGTTCAATAATCACACAATTACTAAAACATATATGTATCAGCACGTAAGTCCCTTAAGGACTTGTGTGGTTTTTGAGCCACATCTGCCACCATGTCCCAGATAGTCACAAAATGTGCACACAGCTAGGTCAAGCACAAGAGAAGGGCATATGCATTTAAAAAGGATCTCCTGCTTTTTTCCTGGTTAGCCACACTGCTTAAAGAAAATGGCTAATTCCAAAGACTACAACCTGAGTTGTATCGAATCTCATGATACAATAGGCCACCCGGTAAAGTCTAACCCCCCCCCCCCCCCCACCCCCCCATAGAATACATAATGTTTTGATTCATTTCCGTCTGGGCCCATCTTGCTTAGGACAGAAGAACAGGACATGTTTAACATCCTCACTAGCGTATTTACAGAATTCACAAGCCACTGAAGTGGCTAGGCAGGACTTCCATCAATTAATTTATTTATTGACTAGGAGGGTACCAACCTAAATTTTATATATAGTGTGAGTGCAATGGGTGGTTGGATCTGTTCAAGATACTCTTCTTTGTAGGCTAGGAATTCTTTAATCATACCTTCCAATTTAAATTTGTGATGATGTTTGTTAACTTTTTAATCCCAAAACACAGCTTTTATCCTACCCACATAGGCCTAGATTGTTGAAGTGGCATTTTACAAACTTAAACCAAGGCAGTGGATGCACTTTTCTGTGGCTCAAGATTTTCTCGACCGAAAGCCTATAATGGTGGAGCTCTGAGAGAGTCCACAACCTCACCCAGTACAGGAGGGGTTGTAACGTTACTAAATCTCCCACCCTTTTAACTGCCTTATCAAAATATAAGGGCAGTGCTGGCGGGCTCTGGGGAAGGCTGAATAGAGATTTCAGAAAGTTATTTTCTTTAGCAGCCAGGCCCTTAGCAGTGGAGGTTCCCCAGACTTCTGCACCATAAAGAGCAGCAGCTTTCTCTTTTCCCCTACAGACCTCTAAAGCTGGAGTAGCAGATTTGGGGGTGTTTTCCCTAAACCTCTTAATAATTGCTGAGGCAAAGTGCAACAGCACCATTTTGCTTTTCTCTGTTTGTTATTTCCATATCCTCCTCTTGTCAATACTAATACCCAGGTAGACGAATTTACCCATCACATGGAGGATTCCCCTTTCATTGAAAAATTTCCTCTGCATGATTTGTGCAGGTTAAATGTCATGTTCTTAGTGTTGGTGGTATTCACCTCTAACCTACGAATATCACGGAACTCAGAGAACTTGTCAAGGAGATTTGAGAGCCCACATGGATTCTGTAGAGCAGGAGAGTATTATCTGCGAAAAGAAATGCTGGAATACAATTACCGGCCAATTTAGGAGAATCATGAAAACACTCACCTAGGAATGCAACTGCGTTATTGATGCACAATGAGAAGAGGTTTGGTGTGAGTACACACCCTTGCCTCACCCCTCGAGGGAACAATGCATGGTCAGTTAAGTCGCCACCCAGCCCCCATCTTACTTCCACAGTAGTGTTGTGAAGTCTAATAAGTGTGTCTAGCAGAGTGTGATCTATACGCATAGTGCCCAAGGTGAACCAAGGGTGCGGCCCTGGAACCAATTCAAAGACTGCACTGGGGTCCACAAAGGCCAGGTATAAATGATCCCTGGAGAGACAGAGAAATGTTGCCACAATAAGGTTGAAGCGAAAGAGAGCTGTGCTAACCCCAAGAGCGAAACCCTGCCCGTACAGGTGTCAAAACGGCGGCCTCATCAATCCAATCTTGCAATCTAGCCAAAATCTGATGGCAAAAAATCTTTTGCAAATTGTTAATGAGGCTGATGGGCAGATAAGTATTTGGGGTGCCTCTATCTCTCTTTTTATAAACCGGGACGATCTCAGCGTTTTTCCATTATTCTGATACTTGTCGTCGGGGCCAATATATCATTGAAGTGGAAATTTAAATAAAGCCTCTTCTTCAAAAATTCCAAGTCACACCAGTATCCACCAGGTAAGACCAAAACTCACCATGGGCAAAAGAAATCTTAAAGGATGGGTGGGCAAACCAGGAAGCAACAACACAAGTTCAATACAGCCCTATACCAACAAAGAGCACAGGCAGTAGCCGACTCTTCAGAAAATGGGGAAAGCAAACATTTTCATGGGCCAGGGCAGAGAGCTAAAATTATCTACCCCGCATTCACTATGACACAAAGCACTGCCTACAGATCAGGCAAGGGAAAGCCCGGCACGGTACAAATGGTATTCCCAGGCCAAACCCTGATCTCATTAACAAATGGGAGAGGAGAAGGGCAGACAACCTACCTAAACAAGGAGTGACCCAGAACACAAATCTACTAGCCCCAACCCCAACAAGGAGCAGAGGGTAGGCCTAGGTCTAGTTGGCTGTCATGACAAAGGTGGGGAACGTATTGGATGGTTTGTTTGCAATGATGCATGCCTTCTCACACAGAGCAGTATTCCCCAGCCCTGAGCCTAGGAAGGTACATATGAGGAAGGAGTCTATGCCCAATACCCACCATGGGGAATAGGCACACCAGGTACCGAAACAGCATCAAATAATCTATTAAGTGGATCAGTCCCAGCACCAGCCCAAAGCTCAGCAGGGAAACAGGAAAGGGCTGGTTAAGAACAAGAACTATATAGTAGGTAATAAATCCAACAAAAATGCACAGGCACAAAATGATCCAGAGACACAGAACATATGCTACAAGCCCAAGGCTTTGTAGAAGGTACTGATGGGAGCCCAAGACCAGACTGCATCCCAGAAACAGGTGTGGTGTCACTCACCTGACCACAACCAAAGAGGGCTCAAGAACTACACACAGAGTACATACATCCCAGCCAAAGGCCCAGGGTGCACCCAAGCCGACCTGCCCTTTCCAACTTGATTGGAAAATCCACATAAATCAACAGAGGTCCAAAGTATTATCAAGGAAAGAATCTTCAAATCCTAAAACATGTCCCAGAAGGAAGGCAGTGAATGGCAGACCAGTCATCATAACCGTACCATATTACTCTCAATAAACCGAGCAGCGAAGTTGGGGCACAGACCTGTCTAAACAAAAGTTCCAGAGACAGGGAGATAAGACACCACCACATACCTCTAAGTCCAGCACAGTGCAAAATCTAATACCACTCTGCACAGCATGGGAAAAATATGAGTGGGGCATTCACTGTCCTACACCAAATAGGCCAGCATTGTTGCACACTCAGCAAGTGTACCCCAACCCCAAGCTCAGCAGAGAGGACTCAGGGAAATGGCCCATACCTAAATCTAAATATAAAAGACCCCCCCCATCAAGCTGCCGCCCATCGGGATCAGAAGGAAATGATCCCCTGACCACAGAAAGACTGTGGGAAAGTCCATTCAGGGAGAAATTAATGAAAATGGCCCGCGTCGGTGCAAATGCTACAATATGGCTTATCGTAAAGAAGCTTCTGCGAGCCTGCGAGGCTTACAGCGCAAATCCCTAGCATCCAACAAAGCCCCTTCATTGAGCCTTTAGATCTCGCTTCCTGGCTCCATGACAGAGGGTTCATATACTAGGAGTTGAGAGGGACTTGCAGGACTAGGTCGCCCTCCACTCAATCAATCAAAATTCACAAAAAACTTAGTCCTGAGGGCAATAATTCTTATAAATCTATGGGCATCTATGGATTGTCAAAAGATCATTCCAATCACACCTCTAAATCTAGAGATAGAAGCGAATACTACCTATCGATTCGCATTCAGCTCGCTGCCTGCGAGCTGAATGCGAATCGATAGGTAGTATTCGCTTCTCTCCTTTTTATGTATATATGTTTACTGGTGGCAAACAAGAGAATACAAATAAAAGGGTTCTTAATCTTGTATGCACAGTAGTTGTTGTGTTATATGTTGAACGTTGTTAGTCCTTGTCACATATAAGTTTGCGTACACTGCACCATTCACTGTCTTCTTTTCTTTTGGGAGTCGGACACGTTTACGTTAAGCTAGTTGACACCGATGATGAGAACAGGGCCATCCTGGTGAGTACCAACCAGGGGTCCCATTGGTGGTGCGCCCGTGAGGTGTCTTCTAGCTATTCACACATTTTTTCAAATGTCGTCCTTCTAGTGAATGTTTGTACTGTGTTGTCTAGTGTCAGGCTTATCAGAGATTGGCTATTTTTATTCTTGGCAATTGTCTTGAGCATGGCACCAATCTCTAGATTTAGAGGTGTGATTGGAATGATCTTTTGACAATCCATAGATGCCCATAGATTTATAAGAATTATTGCCCTCAGGACTAGGTTTTTTGTGAATTTTGTTCCATGACAGAGGACCCTGCTCGAACTCTCTGGGAGGCCTCCTCGCTCCACCACAGTGCATCCTTACCAGACCCTTGGGAAGGCTCCGGAGTTCCGGCTTCACCTGCTGCTCACCGCCCGGGACCAGGGGGCGGAAGGGACCATTTCAAACCAACGAAGGATAAGGGAGGCTGTGATATGCAGAGCCTCGGAAGATGCAGCAGTACCCCCTAGAGTTCAACCCTGCCCCTCATATCAACCGGTGGTCTCCTCGACACTCCAGACCCTACTGGACAAGTGCTGTCTTGGGTGTGACAGGCAAGAGTCTATCTAGCAGCTCTAGAAGTTTGTCCCGTTGCTGGCATAGTGAGGAAAGGGGGCTGAAAAACACCAAAATACTGGCCTTCTGCCACCTGGACCAGTGGTTGCCTGATAGCCACCCTGCTCGCCCAAGCTGGGGGCAAAAAAATGTATCCTATTGCACTTAATGCAAAGAATATCTCCTGAATGCTCTTCTGGTGCTATCAGCTGCTAAAGCACAGCACCAGACGAGGAGTTGAGGAGAATACGGCGCCGGATGGAGAGAAGATGCACTTTGGAGAGTGCCAAAAAACAAAAAGAACAATGAAAACAGGAGGTGAGCCTGCAATTGCCCCCTACTTTCAACCCCCGTGGCTCAATGCCACTTATGTGCCACCCCTCTCCCCTAAGAGTACACCTCGCCAGATGCAGGTCTGCTGAGGAGTCCTCCATTCCTTCCTACTTGCTGACTGTGACTTCAGGAGTGCCACCTCATGTTTCCCTCAATCATGTGACTCGCCATATACAGGTGAGGAGGACCCAGCAATGGCGAGAAGATCATGCTTTGTAAATTGGATTTCATATTTGCTCAACCCTAACTGCTTCAACTTTTATTAAAATGTAACCTTAAGCAAATCTACAACTTGTACAAATGTAAATCTAACCACCAGTATCTGTACTAGACTTATGTACTTACCACTATTCTTAGGTGAATTTAGAGTTCATCTGTTTATATCTTTCCGCGAGTGAATCTGCAACGTGCATATATGTAACTCTAACCACTAGTATATGTAGTATACTTTTGTACTTACTACCATTATGTGAATTTAGAGTTTTTAGGTCTCGCCTGTCGATGCGCATGCGCATCGAGCAAGGCGAGAGTATTGCGAGTTATCCACTCTTTATCTGCACTGCAAGGAATCGTGGCGATTCCTTGCAGTGCCCGTGACTTTTAAGGTCAATGCGCATGCGCATTAAGCTTATGCGCATGCGCATTGACCTTAAAAGTCACGGGCGCGTGCATGTCCGTCTTCCCGCCGTCTCGCATTTCCCCTGTCGCACTTCTCCTCCCCCCTCCCCTCTCTTCCCTCCAGCTTGTTTTTTGTTTATTTGACCCGCTCCGCCCCCTCCCCTTCCCGCCGTGTCGCATTTCTCCTCCCCCGTCCGGAACACAGCGCTCCTTTGGCACTCCGACACACTGGCATGCTGCTTGGAATCTCCTGATTGTTATGCACGCAAAAAGAAACTCCCACGCGGCAGCGCTGACAGAGATGCGTGTTAGCCGATGAGGTACTATACAGTTTGCGTGGATTTACCCATGTAAACCCGGGGTCTGGGGTATAGATTGAGCAGACGTCCGATAATTTGAATACTGCTGATGTCTGCCTCGTATCGCTGTTCCCCTTTTGTTTTCCTGTTGTTGAAGGCTTCGCCTCCCCTACTCCTCCTACTCTCCTCCCACTCTCCTCCCGTCTGTTCCCGCACTCCTCCCCGGCTCCCCGGCCGCCTCACACGCCTGCTGGCTTCACTCCCCGCTGCAGGCGGCCCTGCGCACTCTAACCGCCGGCAAATCTACACAACCGCACTAAATAGGCTCACCAATGAGCAATGTACAATATGCAAATTTCATCTTGACATGTACACCCCACTGGCAATGACAGACGTTGTACACCTACTCAGTACATTTGTAAACGCTGCAAATACCTCAAAAACTGTTTAGTGTCGAAATGGTCCTCAATTTTGAATCCTATGCAGTTGCAATGTACACCATAATTACAGCGTGCGTATGGCTCTAGAAACCGGTCTGAAATTTTGAATCAATGACAGAGTAACCTGCAAAACAGTGTTATTATTTGAACAACGCTGACATTCTCTCTCTCACACACTAATACACAATCAAGCTAACGTACATATTTCACAAACATATACACCGGCACACACTCAGATATACACAAAAACGAATACACACATATATAGCAAATCACGCCCCCAAAGACACAAATAAACAAACAAGTACCCAGACACACACCCAAAGACACACTCACACACGAATACATACACCTACCCTCTACGACACGCAGATACGCACAAACATCCTCACACTGACACACACATATATCGATACACAATCACGCAAACGCAGATGATCTTATTAACAAACACACATGCCCTCACACAAAAACACAGACGTACACACATTGCCCTCACACGCTCAAACACAGATATAAACACGCACTTAGATACACACTCAGACACGCACGCTTACACACACACATTCTTACATTTCTGTACCATGCCCCTACCAGACAAGCACACGTATACAGACACACACCACGCAAGTTCACACCCGCCTCTCCCACAATTGCCACTGTTTACGTTCATACATCAGCCGTCACGTAATGTACGTTTCGCCCTTAAAATAAATCAAAATGTACTGAGTGTGATCAAATATAGGAGTCTTCAAACCTAAATGCAGCATAAATGCATAAAGACAGTGAAGCAACACAAAGAGATGTCTGTCAGCTGTCCCCGTCTATCATGGGTTGTGTGTACACACTGTCTAGATAAGTGCACATAACCGATCCGTTATTAATGGTTTCCTATCTCAACAGAGACGCTACTGTTCGTATATGATATATAAGCATCAGTGACGCGCTTCGTGCACGCAGCTTCCGTCCGTCGGTCGCTCCAGCCCTCTGGCTGAGATATTCCTAGAATGTACAACGCATCTGACAGAGCCATGGGAGCCCGGGCCTATGCTGAGGGAGTCTGAGCGGGACAGATCCATCGAGGCTCGAGGGTGAGGGGTGCACGTCCTTCACACGCCCTCGGGTGCGAGGAGGACCGTGCTGCACCCTGGTTACTGGGCCTCCTTATTCTAGGCCCTGTTGTCTGAATTGCAAGAGTGTACTTACATACAAACAAATGGTCACAGCAGTAAGTCCTATTTATTCCTACTAATATGGCAAAGGAACACCATCTTTCTACACATTAGTTATTTCCTTTCTGTATGCAACTTTTCATGAGGAATATGGAATGAAGTGATAGTGTCGAAGTGAACGCACATTTTGGAAGGTGTGAACACTGAGCGATATACACATGTTTATGCGGGCAAGCAGTTAGTCCCTTAATTCATATCGCTCCACACACACACTCACCCTCACTCACACTCACCCACCCTCACTCACCCTCACCCTCACTCACCTTCACCCCCACTCACCCTCAACCCCTCACCCTCAACCCCTCACCCTCCCTCACCCTCATTCACCCTCAACCCCTCACCCTCACTCACCCTCAACCCCTCACCCTCACTCACCCTCAACCCCTCACCCTCACTCACCCTCAACCCCTCACCCACTCACCCACACTCACCCTCACTCACACTCACACTCACCCACCCTCACTCACCCTCACTCACCCTCACTCACCCTCACTCACCCTCACTCACCCTCACCCTCCCTCACTCACCCTCACCCTCACTCACCCTCAACCCCTCACCCTCACTCACCCTCAACCCCTCACCCACCCTCAACCCCTCACCCTCAACCCCTCACCCTCAACCCCTCACCCACCCTCACTCACCCTCACCCTCACCCTCAGCCTCACCCTCACTCACCCTCAACCCCTCACCCTCACTCACCCTCACTCACCCTCAACCTCATGCTAAAGATTTACAAAAAAACCCATTAACAATTCTAAAAGCACTAACTCTAATGCTGCGAGACCTATTGCATTTCTAATGCTTGTTCTGTTTGTATCTTTTATGTAACTCATGTACTATGAATTTGTTAAGTAATGTAACTGGTCCTTTTGTAAAGCGCTCTGACACCTTTGGGTAAAGTTTGCCCTATATAAAGCACTTTTTTTAAAAAAACCTTTGTGGGAGCCAGAAGTCCACATCCTTAGAAGGAAGACCACGGAGACAACAAGTAGACCAAAGTGAGCGTTTGCCCAGCTCAAAGGGTAGCCAGAGAAGGGTAAGCCAGACAAGGGAAACAAAAATACACACAGAGCCTCGAAATCCCAGGAGGAATATTTGGTGCACACACTGTTGTCCAAACTCAGGCACAAGCTCAACTGGGGCCCAAAAAGCAAGGAAAAAGGAGGTACTGTCTCCTTCGTGAAATAGATAAATCAGGAGAATTTAAGGTAGAGGTGATCCTCTATCTGCACATCTGGAGGGGAGGGGGTTTATTCTTTTTTTTTTAAAGAAGGCTGCAGGGTGACTGTCTTCTGCATCTAGACACACCTTGTTACATAAAAAAAAGCTGGTAAGCTGAAGTGTTACACACCTGTGATCATCTTTACGCAGCGACTTTGGAGGGCATTTTTCTTTGGACCAAGTGAGCAGTCTTTCTCAAAAGAGAGGACTTACCTGATGTAAGAGGTAAGTGCTGTGACAAGGAAGAGCTAGACTCTGAGTAACTAATCTTACTGGCAAGTAGTTGAACAAATGCACTCTGCTTTGTTGGCAAATGGGACATTTTGTGGATGATTGGTGTTTAGAAGGGTGGTAAGGCCCGAGGAGAATCAATTACATATGTGGCACATTTTAATATGTGATGGACTCTTTTCTAGAAAAACACTGGTGTTATATATGCAAATCTCTCTCCCAAAATCTACATATTTTCCTATGGGTCACTCTGCCCTTGAGTGAATTTTTAAAAAAAGAAATGCACTTTTTTTGCAGTATTTTTTTTGTAGGATTCCCTCATTTAGAAGATAGATTTTATTATGAACATGGATTCTGCTAGATCTCCCTCGTGTCAAGATACCACCCAAGACAGCAGCGTATTATTCATCATGTCGCAGGAAGAGAGCTATGACTAAGGTCGGTGTCATAGAAGGACAGAAGCCAACACTTCCCGTGAGGGGGTGGAAAGGAATAAGGAGGAGTCAAGGAGTGGACGGAGGAAGAAGCCAGGAAGGGACTCACAAGTGTGGGACACTACTTCATCCATGAGTCACTGAGGGCACTATTCTGAATAAATACTTGGTGCCAAAAAAGTGCATGGTGCCACTGCATGGGTCTCTAATGTCCAACGCCTGCCTACCAACGCTCCAGTCATTGTTAATGATTTTCCACAAAAAAAAACATTATTTCTATGACTCAGAGCCATGCATTAGCATTTCCCCCGAACCTGGCTGCAGCACTCACACTAGCAATCTATTCACTGCTTCTGGCACCGTGTTTGTAGGGTTAGAGATCCTGTTCGCAGGTTTCCCTGCTCTGGGAAGGCATGCTGTTTCCTCATTGCTTGGGAATAAATGACGGGCAGCTTTGGAAGCTTTAATATCACGCTTCTTCCAGTAGTTACAGCTGTCTTTTACTTAAGAGGTGAGGGAAGGGGTAAAGGTCACCAAAGGAAAGCGCCTGGCTGTGTTTTAAATAATCAGAACACTTCTGAAGGGGGCCCGGGAAATCTACACCTTGCACATGTTTTATGGGAGTCTGGTGGTTGTTTTAAAATGGACGCTGGGGCCCAGATGTCCCCTCCGCCTCCCCGTAGCCCAGCGCTGGAGTGGCACAGTAAAATGCATTGTTTCCTGAAAGGCCGCCGAGGCACCGAAAACACTGCGAGTTCCCATGCTCTGAGCCGGGGGAGGCCCAGCCGGGCCGGGCGGGTGCTGCAGTCAGGAGAGCCGGGGCAGCTGGCTTGTTAGAGAACACACAACTGGTCTTCTAAGCAGCAAAACTGCACTGAGGTATTTGAGAGTCGAAGAAATCAATTTCATAAGGGATTAAAAACACATCAGAGTAAACATTGCTCTTCGCTCGAGGCTAGGGGATTTGTCGACGCACATTTATCAAAAGTGAAGGCTGTACACAATGAGGACATTATTTTCCAAGCTCTATTTCCTTGCTGTACTCATGCAACTGACAGACATAATTTACAGTGGCACATGCACCGGTAATTTTATGTAATTGAAATGTGCAGAAAAACGTCAGTTCCAAATTATCATGCATATATATATATATATTTGCATCGAATTAATTTATTGAGAGGTAATTTGATTTACATAGTGGAATGTATACTCCTTATATTCTCAAATTTTATCTGAGACTTACAACTTTTATCTGCGCTTTGTTTCATTTTGCTATAATGTATATATTTGAATATTCATTTACAATTCTTTAATGACTTCTTTGTTTTGTTGCTGGTCGCCAGGCCACCTCTTGGCTAGTTCACAGGGCCCCTAAAGTTACCAAATGTAAATTTCTTAGGTGATAGATTCCATCAGTGTCAGCTTAGAGTTAGTATTCTGCTCAATGGAAATGGTGACTGATCCAACCTTTAAGAGGACGAGATACCTAAGCTCTCTGATCCACGAAGTTAATAAATATGTATTCCATATAAATCTTTGAAGGCTAAAATCAATATGGCTACCCAACATTCTCCTTTAGGAGAGGAAATTGTGTCATAAGGACCGATTTTGAATTCATTTTAAGGTTACCCTTAAACATTATCTATTACAGATTACTGTTGGAGCAGTCTGTGTGATGTAAATATGAAAAGATTCACTGCAGAGCTATACCTGCCAGATAATATTGATCGGAATGAGGCATGTTTATTGCTCTTGCTCTGTTCTAGGACAGACAGGCACAGAAACAGTCAGGAACAGAGAGAGACACTTACTAGCACCTTAAATGGTGGGATAGGAGGGGTGGAATTGAAATGTACATATGGATGTACATGGTGACAAGATATTGACAGTTTGGGATACGAAAATTAACATTGTAACTGGACGATTGTTACAAGATAACCGGAGAGGGAGACACCGATGTACGCGACAGGATACCTATGGATTAGCACGCATGCAGAAACTGAAGCACATGATGCAGTGATCACACTCAACATTCATGACAGGTTGCCAGGCAAGACCGCCCTATATTCCTTCAAGGGGAAAGACACTACTGACGTAAACAATGTGAGTACTAAAGACTGAAGAGACGTAAACCAGAAATAAAATATCTTTTGCATAGAAAAAGGAGGGATACACCGTACACCCTACACAATTACTATGCATGTACAAATTCAGAAGGTTGCATGATCCCATCTCCCTATGATGTGCTCCAATATTACAAACTCAAACAGGAAAGCAGATTAATGCACTTGTACTGTAACTAAAAGACAAGGTGTAATGTACCCATTCATACAAGTCTGTGAAATGACGAGCATCCTGACTCCACTGAATTCAACCACGCAAAAAGCCACAAGCGTTAGACAACAGTCTACACTTTATGAAGGAAAAGAAAACACACACATGCATTGACTGAAACTTAAGACACAATAAACATACTCACACTGGAGAATGGAATACCACAAGATACAACTACCTGAAAAGTTTGCACCCACAACGAGAAGGTAAGAACAGGGGCGGCTTCTAACTTTTCAAAGTGGTGGGGCATTAAATTTAGGAGCGAGTTTGACTTAGCAACCGAGTATTGGGAGAGAGCCTGACCAATATTAATATGAATCAGTGGGTTTCTCTCCCTGCTAAACATTTGAAAGAATGATCAGCAAATGGCCAACTTTAAAGCTGACTCTGTTAAAGAATCGACCGAAAAACCAATAAGGTTTTAAAGCAATTCTGAAGGTTTGGTCCTAATATATTTAAAAAGTTGAAAGAGTGCACTATCGAATACGTACAGCCATCCCGCAGTCTTTCTCCCCGCAGGGAATCACAATGCGGTTGTTACAACGACCGCGTTGTGATTCCGCATACCATTACTGCGGAAGTCGGAACAACGACTTGCGGAGGGGGGGCGCTGGATGTTAGAATAGTATAATTTACTATTCCAACTCCAGTCTGTGAGGACACTAGGGAAGGTGTTGAATTTTAAATCCAACATCTACCCACCCTCGACAAGTCGTTGTTCCGACTTGCGGAGTAATGGTATGCGGAATCACAGTGTGGTCGTTGTAAAGACCGTGCTGTGACTCCCTGCGGGGAGAAAGTTTCGGGGTAAACTTAGTTTACCTGCACTATCATCTCGTAGCGTTAAATATTTTTAACAGTTACTGTCGTTTTCAAATTACTCCAGTGTAAGTTCAGGATCAAACTCACAAAGCCTCCACTTTCAAAAAAGAATCAACAGAAAACTGCACAAGTCTTAAAAAGCACACAACAAAAGATAATTCACATAGCCTATCTGTTTTTTTCCATCACATACACTGTACACATGCTCTAATCATACTTAAAATACATGGGCAAGGTGAGCTTGTTTTAACTGAGAAGCAAGGTTCGGGAGAACTATTGTTTTTTTTTATTTCCTTTAGCACAAACTTGCATTCCTTTCAGAGCGCTTTACATAAGCACCAAATTTACATTACACAAGATTCTTTTTTTAACATTGGGAGGTTAGTGATTTTATTTGCCTAGAATCACAGGATGTTGAGCGCTAATGGCAGGACTAGAAACAGTTGTTTTCCAGTTCCAAAGTAAGCAGCTGTGTGCTCTGGCCAGTAAGGCACAGATGTTCTATGCAGCTCCCGTGTAAGTTGAAGACCAAACTCACAAGGACATCACCCTTATCAACAAAAGGACTTGTTTCCTTGATGATAAAGACTACACAGAAGCACCAATTTTTGCTCACCCCATGGTGGTGGCGAGAACCTTCTAAAGTTCCAAAATCTGAGCGCTCAAAGGAGGGAAATGCTTTTGCCAGCTCAGTGAGTAGTGCTGTGCATTATTAGTGCAACACGGGGAATTGTGCTCCATGTGACAAACCAAACCACCTCCATCGCAGGATGGCACCTCTTATTTAAGCGTCTGGAAGCAACATCAGGTGCATACTATGGCGCTGTTAAACGCAGTGTGACACAATGTATGAATAGGGCAATCATCTTTAACAGATTTTAGATAATACATCAGGGCATCATCTTTTCATAGACAATCTGCCTCCGTCTTAGACCCTAAACCTGCACATTTCCATTTGCTAGCCCCTCGCCCCCCATCACCTTGAGCCCCATTGGAGCCTTGTTTATACATATATTCATATGTGATATGTCATATATCAGTGCGGTGGTCACAGGAGGCCACTACTTTACCCAAGTCTGCATCAAGATATTCTTTTCAGATAGTTATTAATCACTGAGCAGCAGCAGTGTGAGTCCTGGAGTTGCACCAACACAGAAACATCAATTATGTTATCATTGATTTGAATTGATTGGAAATGTATTCACCAGGATCATGGGGAGTGCTGGTGGATGTAGAGTCTGAAGAACAGCCAGGCTGCGGTGGACGGCCATTCAGGCCTGTGGTATGTTATAAAGAATTTGTATCGCGCACTAAAACTTTGGAGTATCCTTGCACGGAAGTGAGCTGGAGTAAGGGTGGGAGCCAATCAGACGGTCTGACTAAACAGATGTGTTTTTAATTGTTTTTTAAAGAGTTGAAAATCTTGAATAAGCTGAAGGTGCGCGGGGAGCAAATTCCAGGCCGCTGCTGCTTTAACAGAAAGCGACTGGCCTCCCATACGAGCTCTGCGGCAACGTGGAGTTGCCATCCGGCGAACTACAAGCACATGTGCTGTGGGCCCTGCTAGATGCTGTGAGAAAAAAAGTGCTGCCTTTCCCTCTCCTCATATACAATGCTTCCAGCGGTGCTGTACAGGAGAGGAGAAGCATTGCCATCATGTCACCCTCAAAATAAACATGACCAATCACTGTATGGCTTCAAATTAAAAAAACAAAGCCACATAGTGATTGGTCATGTCCTGTAATACCCCCGTCCCATGGTGCCTTATAAGTGCAGACTCTAAGGGACAAGCTAATCAGACCACCAGATCCAATCTAGACTTACTTTTTATATATTTATAGTTACATGACAGCAACACAAGGATTGGTTGGGATAAGTAAAACTGGTACTCTGTTGTCTTCACCCTGGCTCAAAGCAGAGCATGGGTTCTAGAGTCTTGAAGTGCATATGTCAGGTTGGACACAGTCAGAGACCTGTTCAACCTGACATGTGCATACTAGTCTTCAGAACTAATGTCATAGACTCAAGATACTATTGCTAATCAATACAGGATTGCTACCACCCTGCCCATTTGCACTACACCACCTGGAGTACTAATGCAGCTGCCAGGGCATGGGGTAACCAATATAGTCATGAAGCATTGGACTGTAAATATAAACACTTGTGATGGTTCACAGTGGAGGGGGTGGTTCCTCAATACCCCAATAGAGGAGTCACTATAACCCCTTACCCTAGAAAGACAATCCGGCATGTGCCACAGAGACAGAATGCAGCACATGGCATACGTGGCACTGTAGCTGTGTGGGAGCAGGTGCAGAAGACAGCGATGCAAGGGTGAGGTCCTTCCATTACTCAAGAAAAGTTCAAATAATAAGACTGGCAGCTATGAAATAATCGCCGTACTGCCAAAACATTTGCAGTCGAAGTAGCAGCCACATAGAAGCAACCTATACCCTGTGAAGTCACTGTACCTGAAATGTGGTTTAGTCTGCTTACAGGGATTTTCAGTACTCAAGTGTGGAGTTGACACCACTATCAGTTCTTTGTGGATGGTGGATAACAAAGACAAAATTTGCTTCAGGACGCAGAGTAGGTGGAAAGAGCTACCCAACAAAGACTCCACCCGAGCATTTGGGGAGTATCATACTCCAAGCAAGTACTACTGTACCATGAGTTTCTTGCTAAGACTGAGCTTTTCATGTCAATTTTCCTTATCCTACTTAACCACAATGCAGAAATTGGCTTTATTTTTGGAAGACATTTGGGGAAATAGCTCAACTTTGCATTCAATAGACTAGGAAGCGGGCAATTATGCAGATTTAGCCGTTCTATAAAATATCCTTTGGAATAAGGTCCCTTCCACTGTTTTCCTTACCCATGTATAAATCCTAGCTCGAGCTACACCCATGAATATTTTTGGTAGTTTTACAGAGTGAGTGAAGCTTTTCAGTTTCATCATTAGAATTCTGTGAGCAAACCTTTGTGTGAATAGGGAAACAGCCTGTATAATGTGGGCTGAGCCACGTGTGACATTTCCTCGCAAGCGTAACCATACTTGCCTAAACCATGCTTCTGCCTTAACCTCATGCGCGCTAGCGGAATTCCGCTCGCACGCTGAGATTTTTTAAATCGCATGTTACGTGACGAGCTGGGCTCGTCATCAGCGTGCGTGGAGGCTACGCCATGACGAGCCCAGCTCGTCATCAGCGTGGAAGGGGTTAACCATGCATATGTGCGGTTAAGGCAGATAAATATAAAAAATTTTAATCCGTATTTGTAAAGTGCAAACTACTCACCCTTACGGGTCTCAAGGCGCTGGGGGCCGTTGTCAAAATTAAGTGAGCTATTGCCCACAGTCACATTGTGCTGAGCTGACCTGCCCCCGGAGATCAAACCAGTGAACTCTGTGCTCCGAAGTCAGCTGCCCTGGCCGCTGCACCACACCTCTCCAGCGGTCTTGTATTCAGATTGGCGGGGAGAAGAAGAGGAAGTATCAGAACAGAAAGCTCCAACAGCTAAGTGGGGCTGGGGCTGGGGCCGGGTTTAGGAGGGGTCGTTTTTAGTGGTGGGGGTGGTTTTAGGAGTTAGGGCAGGGGGGCAGGGTAGGTTGTGTAAGGGGGCAGGGTTTTAGGGCTCAGGGGAGGGGATCAGGTTAGTTTTAAGGACTGGGGTGGGATTTGGAGGCAGTTTTTTAGGGATGGGGACGTTTTAGGACTCAGAGCAGGGAGGGGTCTGGGTAGTTTATTTAATGGGGCAGGGTTTTAGGACTCAACACAGTAGAAGGGGTAAGGGTAGGTTTAAGAACAGCATGGGGAAATAATTTAACGTACTAGACATGGGAGCTTGGGTCAGGGTAGTTTTTGGTGGGGGGCAGGGTTTTAGGCATCAGAGGAGGAAGGAGTAGTTTTAAGTGCAGGGCAGGGTAGGTTTTAGGCCTCAGGGTGGGAGCGAGATAGGAGGATAGGATTTTAGGGCTTAGGGCAGGGAGGGGGGGTTGAGGGTAGTGGTAATCTTTATCATGCATATCACTTTACCAATCATGGGTTTACTATGAAATTTTGTGGTAAAGGCATGCGTAGTAAAGGCATGCGTGGTAAAGGAATGAGTGGTTTAGACGCATTTGTGGTTGGAATGGTGCTGTAGAGGCAGGCGTGATTCAGCCATGCATGCCTCTGTCATACAACCGTGTTAAAGAACTACACTTCCCTTTGCCAAGAAAGAGTGTATGAATATGAGGTTCTGTTTTGTGGCCATTAGATATTTTGAGCATGTACATTTGCTGCACTGAACATAGCAACTTTTTATGGCACCGAGTAACATGGATATAACATTTATCACTCTGCCCCTGCAGCTGGTGCTTTTTCAATTATAAAAATGTTCTGTTAGCTCTGCATCATTGCTTTTTTGCCAGTTACTCTTGAGGGTGGTCTAAAGCTGCTTACTACCAAAAGGATGAATATGTGGAAGGGAATTGTGCTTGCAGAGGATCTGAAGACATTGGATTTTTACTGCCATGTAGGGATCAGTGATACAGTAGATCATTAAGCTATTTGGAAAATCTGTAGCCTTAGTAGATCACTAAATGCCTTATAGGATATCACCCTGGCCCAAGGCTGGCTGACGGAATAGGGGCCCATTTGAGATCAATACATGCAGCCCTCCAAATATTTTTCGCCAACATTACAATGGCAGGCATGCACTATACTAAGACCAATAGAAAGATATTACAAAATGTTAAAACAAATACTGCATAGGGCAAGTTAACTACCATACCATATTGATTATCTGGGGTGGGAAACAAAGAACAATCTGAATGTTCCGAGCCTGATGTTAGCAGAAGCTGAATGTTCCAAGCACCCTCTATCACAGGGAAGGGCTCCCCAGCCAGCCAGGGCCCCTTTCGATTTAAAGGAATGGAGTGCCCTTACAGGACCAGTTCCTGGCCCCTAGTCAGAACAACCAAACATGAACTAGGATGTGTGGAAACAGATATGAGGAGGAATATAGCGTGCCTTACCTCAGCATTTTGCTCCTAGGGCAACATGAATAGACATAGAAGTATCCATTTGTGTACCTACCTTGCTGTGTGTCAGTCGGCCTGGGGCATACAATCATTGGTCTGCGCAAACCAAGAGGTTCATGACATAACAACTCAGCATGCTTTCTTTATCTCAGCGTTTCAACAAACTATCTCTGTAATGGTACCATGCCAGGGGAGGGCTAAGGGAAGGCGAATGGGACTCTTCAGTGGTAGGGGTTTATGATCCTCCATCGTAGGCAAAAAAGGTCACAAGCTACAAAGTCAAAGCTACCCCATGAAGAACGCGCTCCCTGCATCCAACAAAGGGGGCATGCACCATTTTCCTACATCAGTCTATCTGTCAACTTTTAGCAATCCCCACACAACAGGTCGCTAAGAGCGGCCATCTTCTCCAAGACATGGCTTCTCCAGTCAACCTTATTTTTAACACAGTAATTTGTAGAAATAATCTGTCTCTCTCCAGTGTACACAGGAGGGCAAACTAGTAAACATAGCCACTTTCAATCAGTGGCGTAGGATGGGGGGTGCGGTGGGTGGGGCCCCCAGGTGTCATCACTGAGGGGGGTGACAAAATGGCAGGGGGGAAGTAAAAAAAATGGCAAAAGTATGCGCAACTATTTCTTTTCTATTATTTTAATAATTTCAATGTAGGCAGAGGGCCGGGGTGACAAGAAATGTTCCGCACCGGGTACCACCTGACCTTGCTACGCAACTGCTTTCAATACATAACAAATAGGTCCTTGAAAAAAGTGCGTTACTGCCGAGAACCTACTAATCACACTAAAGCATACCCGGTGTGCGTGAGCATGTTCGCTGTTTTAAGTAGGGTGTGTTGATTGACATTGTGTAGCGTCATACGTGTTTGTAACCGACAGTAGCTGTCGTGCATACGCATAAAAATGCCTTTTTATGAAATCCCGCCGTTTAACAGTCTCTCGCATCCTACACAAAATTGCACGCTGCGAAATAATTAGTGAATTATTAAAAACCACATCACATACCCTTCCTAAAACTAACCGTGGCGCGCGAAGGTGGAGATTCCGGGAAGAAAATGTGTCACGAGTTTTTTCAGTGTCTGGGCTTTCAAAACAAAACCTCGTTTTGCAGAACAATGACTCTCTTGTTGGTCTGGAAAGGTCATATTAAACAATAATAACACCCTGGTTGAATGAATCCACCCCCATACGCGGAGCCAGGGACAGGTTTTCCCTCTCTGCCTTGCCAGGCCCGTGATTACAGAGTTTATTAGTTAATCGCACAGCTCCTCACTTTCAGTAGGCGGGAAGGCTGCGCTCCAAACTCTAAACAGTTTCTCAAAAGGACGCGCACAACATGAGGTATTTTTACTTTTTTTTTTTAACTATACACGGAAACCGTCCATTGTTTTCAGGACCCTACATATCAGAACACGTGAACGAAAATATACGTGTTTTTGTTATTCAACCGAGAGGCTTGGCCTTGTGAGGTTTTACATCCTAAACATGAATGCCCGCAGCACGTGTCCTCCTTGTTAAGTAAACTATCTGGAAGAGCCGCAGTTCTCGTCACAGACAAAGCCTTCCTCGGCCACTCCTCTCTGGGGTGAGGAGGAGTGCAAAAGGAGTGCAGGGCCCGTGGGATGGAGGGCAGCCGGGCCTCCCGGGAGCCTGCAAACATCCCTTTTGGTAACAGATAGTAAGCTCTTCAGCTCACGCTGTGTTGTCGCATGTTTTATTCATCGGCCATCATCAGACCCGCCAAACAGATTATCATGTTTACATCAGGCCTCCTTAGAGAGATAAATGCTTTAATAGTTGAACTGGCAGGGTCAGCGGTGCAGAGATGACCCAGTGCGGCACATTATAGGGGAGACTCGAAATCAAACGTCCCCGGATTTAATGGTGTCTTCTGCAGCCACCAATCGATATGTTTCATCTCTGGCTGCAAAAGGTCGTATCATGCTTTCATCATATTAGTGTTGGATTTTTTTTGCACTAAACAGGAGCACGGAGGGAAAGGGAGCTCCTGTGGTGTTTGTGACAAACCCTCAACAAAGAGGAGACGCGCATTTGCATGTGTTTAACTGGAACTCTTTGGTTATTCAGATGTGGCTTTGTGATACCGACTGGTCCTGCGGGAGGACTTGGAATTCATCTGGAACTGCAGCATCTGTGTGCTAATGAAATGTCCCTGCATATGACAGGGAAGCCCATCTGGGTAAGGGCACCTCCCATCCACCAGTAATACCCGGCATGTTTTATCGAACACTTCAATCCACATCCTTGAGAGACTTGCCACCTGTTGCATCATGACTACTTGAGGTTTTGGTTAAATACGTTTAGTAAAACAAAAACACATGAAAAATATGCCATGGGATAAACCATATGTACAGTGGCATAGATTGCAATATGGTATTTATTACAATTTCTGAGTGAAGTTAGTGGCATTATGACCCACTCAGAGCTTTGCTCCTCGTGAGAAAAGTCATGGCGTCTCCACTCAACAATGGTAAGTAAAGTGCGTATATACATATATATATCCTGCTCTTCTGAAAAATATCATATTTATAGTTATATATCAAATACCAGTCCAGCACTTCTCAATCCAAGAAGGCGCTGACACCGTGAATTTCGCCAAAGTAAGATAAGTTATTCCATTTTACAGCTCAGACGCGTTTCGGCGGTATCCACCCGCATTGCTCTCTTCCTATAATTATATATATATATTTATTTTTATTTTTGGGGGGTTAATTACTTTGCTGTCATTTGACAATTCTTCATAAAACTTTCCCAAAACAGTTCATCCCCTTCAGCTCCTGCCTAGAAAGTTTTGGGGTGATCCATCCAGCAATATTGTTTCCCCATATTAATTTCCATAGAAAAATTTGGAAAGCGATACAGAAAAAATGGCTGAACAGAGTTACGCCAAATTTTGCTGAATGTTAGAACTTTAATAATAAAGCGCGCTTTTCATTATTTGGTGTAAATCTGTTCAGTTGTTTTTGAAAAATTTGCATTTAAAGATTTACATGTGGTGTTCATGAAGAGGTTCAAAAAATAGTTCTATCTGAACGGTTGCACCTTCTGGAGTTCTGCGGGACTGCTGCTGAACCATAAATTGAAAAAAGAGACTAATCTGATTGGCGGAGATACCTTTTTTCCGTAGGTTCTTTTCATCCGATTGGCTGGCTGTAACATGAACAAGCATTGGCATAGCCAATAGGTCTCGCTTTTGGGACCTTACTAGTATTTAGTTATGCAGCAAAATATCCTTGGTGCAACAACATTAACTGTTGCATGGTTAAACACTTATAAGGCCTCAACGGCGAGACCTTTTGGCTATGCCAATGCTTGTATTTTTAGAGGACAAGCAGTGCTATCAGGTTCCGGCTGACACTTAGAGGTAGAGAGAGAGAGGTGTGTAGAGAAAGAGAGAGAGAGAGAGAGAGAGTGGGGTGTGTAGAGAGAGGTGTGTAGATAGAGGTGTGTAGAGAGAGGTGGGTAGAGAGAGGGGTAGAGAGAGAGGTGTAGATAGAGAGGTGTAGAGAGAGAGGTATAGAGAGAGGGGTAGAGAGAGGGGTAGAGAGAGGGGTGTCAAGAGAGGGGTGTAGAGAGAGAGGTGTAGAGAGAGAGGTGTAGAGAGAGAGGTATAGAGAGGTAGAGAGAGGTAGAGAGAGAGAGGTAGAGAGGTAGGTAGAGAGAGGTAGAGAGAGGTATAGAGGTAGAGAGAGAGCGATAGAGAGAGGCAGAGAGGGAGAGAGAGAGAGGTAGAGAGAGAGAGGTAGAGAGAGAGGTAGATAGAGAGAGGTAGAGAGAGAGGTAGAGAGAGGTAGAGAGACAAGTAGAGAGGTAGAGAGAGAGAGGTAGAGAGGTAGAGAGAGCGGAGAGAGAGAGGTAGAGAGAGAGAGGTAGAGAGGTAGAGAGAGGTAGAGAGAGGGAGGTAGAGCGAGGGAGAGAGAGGGAGAGGTAGAGAGAGCTAGAGGTAGAGAGAGAGAGAGATAGAGAGGCAGAGTGAGGTAAAGAGAGAGAGGTAGAGAGTGAGAGGTAAAGAGAGAGAGAAGGAAAGAGAGGTAGAGAGAGAGGTAGAGATAAAGAGGTAGAGAGAGAGGGGGTGGAGGAAGAGAGGTAGAGAGGAAGATGCCAGGAGTGAAAGGAAGACAATGAAGAGTGGGCATTGATGAAGTAGGAGAACTAGAAATAGTTTGCAGTGGGTCTAAAGAGTAATGAGTGAAAAGCAATAATCAAGTTGAGTTAAAAGTTAGGAAAAACACCAATTTTCCAAATGTTTTCAAGCTGGAATCTGTTGTAGGAAAAAGAGAGGAGATGTGACTGGAGAAAGAAAGACGAGGACCCTATTACTGGCAGAGGTAGAAAGAGTGAAATGGCTGCAGGAAATAATACAAAAAACTGGGAGGCACACATGGGCAGGAAAGGGAAGGAAACAAGACGCGCGGCCGCAAGATGTGCTCTGTGGTGGGGGAGGGACGGAGGGAGGCACTTAGGTGAGCAGCCAGGAGCATTGACTCACATGAGTCAAGGCAAGGAAGATGGAGCAACACACGGGTACCTTCAAATGTAATACAAACACACTGAGGGAGAAGCCAGGAGTGAAAGGAAGACTATAATGAGTGGGCATTGAAGAAGTAGGAGAACTAAAAATAGTTTTCAGTGGGTCTAAAGAGTGAAAAGCAATAATCGAGTTGACTCAAAGGTTCTGAAAATGGCCCATTTTCCAAATGTTTTCAAGTTGGAATCTGTTCTAGGAACAAGAGAGGAGATGTGACTGGAGAAAGAAAGATGAGGACCCTATTACTGGCAGAGGTATAAAGAGTGAAATGGCTGCAGGAAATAATACAGACAACTGTAAAGCAGGGCCGGACTGGTAACCAAAACCGGCCCTGGCAAAGTGCTCGGCTGCCCCCCCAACGCCCCCCGTGTGGGGACGGGGGGGGGGGTTGGGGGTGCCGACGAGGTCTTTGCCAGGGCCGTTTTTTTGCCGATTTTGTTACAGGGACTGTAACAAAAACTGTAACAAGGGGCCCAAAACCGGCCCTCACCAAGCGGCGCACCTGGGGATTGCCCGGTGCCCGCAACGGCCAGTCCGGCCCTGCGGGGAAGCACGCATGGGCAGGAAAGGGAAGGAAACAAGACGCACGGCTGCAAGACTGGCTCGGTGGTGGGGGAGGGGCAGGGCGAGGCGCTTGGGAGAGCAAGCGAGAGGAAAGCCAGATGGTGCCTGATTGCATGCTGTAAGGGTGCCGCCAGGGAAATGCAGATGGTAGCTGTGCGCGTGCCCACTTGCGTAACCACAAGATTTAGTCCACAAGCAAAAGCCTGTGGTGGGATTTTTTAAAGCCCACTCACTAAATGTCTCGCCATTCCAGTGCATGCGCTGGCTCAGGCGAGACCTAAAAACCTGTTGTGGCTGTCATTACGTTACTCAGGGACTTGGTCCCCATGTACTGAATTTAGTAAAAAAAATAAGATATGAAGGACAGGGAAGTGGTACCCTGAACCCCTGGTGTTTCTGGCAGCACCCTGCATGTCCTTCTCAGGAGCCAAAAATTAAGAAACATTTTCAAGCCACTGGTACCATAGTACTTCCGCAGGACCCAACGCAGCCCCCAGTGAAGGTGCCACAAGACATCTGTGGCAGCCCTGATCTCATGAGATGGTGTAAGCTTCACTAAGTGAAGCTTGTGCAGTCTTGTGGTACAGTGGAATGATGCTTGAGTGGTGGTATCATGAAAACATTTGTCTAACACCAGCTGCGCATGGCTGAAAGTCATGCGTGGCAGGGATTAGCTGCCAATGGGGGATTGGGAACAGGACTTGGTGCAGGCCAAAGCCTGTACTTTAGTAAGGCTTAGCTTCTTGTGGAGGGGTTGGTATCAATGTCATCAGTGATGTCTTAATTTATGTACCTAGTCCAAATTCAAGATAGCAGAATTCCTATTTTAATATGCACTCCAGGTTTTCTTATAGAGCAACCAGACCCTTTCATGTTGAAAATGGCTTTTGGGGCATTGTCACTGTAAGGACTTAAGGTCAGATGTACAAAGCATTTTTCTGATGGACAAAATGCAAAATGCGACTCAGTAACTTGCTACCGAATTGCAATTTGCATTTCGAATTTGGAAGGGGTGTGTTTTGGGTGTCCCTTCGAAATACTGAATCGGTATGGTATGTATTAATGTTTTGAGGCCAAATTGGAGTCGCAGAACAGTAATACATTACCATCATTTAAAAAGCTGTAGTAACCCATTCACAAATGGGAAGTGGGCCCTAAATAGACTCATTCCCCTTTGAAGATGTTGAAAAAGTATTTTTTAAGAGAAGGCAGTGGTCCCACGGACCACTGTCTACTCTTAAAAAATGAAACTTAAAAAGTTATTTTTTTTCAATTTAAATACATCCCAATTTCCTTTGAGCAAATAGGGCTGCATTAAAAAACAGAAGATTGCTTTATTTAAAAGCAGTCACAGATATGGTGGTCTGTTGACCCCATGCAGGCTACCATCCTTGTGATGGCAGCAAATCCTAGTGGGTCGCAAATTGCAACCTGCCTCATTAATATGGATGAGGTAGGTCTGTTTGTGACCCATTAGGATTCGCTAAAGAGTTTCATGCATTAGGAATAGCAATTTCCTAATTGAGATTCGCAGGAAATTGTAATTAGGAAATCACTATTCTTAATCTTTGTACATATGGTCCTTGGTAACATTACATTTCTACATGTCCCACTTTTAACTGCCATGCACCCTGCCTTTCGGGCTACAAAGCCTATATAAGGGTGACATTGATAATTAAAAAGAAGGTATTTTCCTCTCATAAAGGGTTATTTTGACAGGTCAGACTGCAGGTTCAAACTAAAGTAATTAGGTTAGACTAGCAGGCCTGAAGCCATGTGTTAGACCTGGCACATTGGCGTGGGTCTCCCTTCCATTTTATGATGTTGCCTCATGTGTTTTTGCTGGTTATAGATGCTTTGGGCACTGTGTCACTGATATCCAGTGCCACAGTGCAAGTGCTCCCTATGGTAAATTGATGTATGGATTAGTGATTCCATGACTGGCTGGTTTGGTTTACTTGTCAGACCATAGTATAGTGCACTCAATTTGCTCAGGCCTTGCAAACTCAATGCTGCTGGTGGGCTTGTAGCACTGGTTGTGCCACCCACAGAAGAAGCCTGCAAAAGTGTGTCTCAGGTCTGCCATTGCAGAGCCTGTGTGCAGTCTGGTACTGCCATTTTGACTTGGCAAGTGCACCCACTTGTCAGTCCTTAAACCTTCCCTTTTCAGAATATTAGTCACCCCTATGGTAGGCCCAAGGGCAGGGTGCATTGTAGGTAAAAGGTAGGACATTCCCTGATGTGTGTGACATGTCCTAAAAGTGAATTGCAGCCATTTATGTTTTGCACTATTGCAAGGCTACCTGTTCCCCATAGGCCAGTATGGGCAGTTTGATTATTACATTTTATAATGCTAAACTAACTCAGGGAACCAGGTAGACATTTAAGTTTAGTATGTCTGAACGCAGAATGAAAAAAGACATCTTTTAGTGAAGTTGGTTTTAACATTCTGTGTTTGAAAATACCACTTTTAGAAAGTAGGTATTTTCTTGTCTAACCATCCAAGCCTGCCTCTGCTAGTGTGTGTATTCCTTGCCTGGAGTTTGAGTGAAAGGGACTGAGGGATTCCAGGAGACAGGATGAGTCAGCACAGGGATGAATAGACAGATCTGCATGCAGATGGGAGGGAGGAGTTGCACCTAGGACCTGAATAGGGCTGTGCCTTCCCTCCACAATGCTGGCTCCACCTCCTGTGGTGCGTTTGATGTCCCTGGCTTGCACTGTGAAAGGAAAGAAGGAGTCTTGCCAACAAAGTGCTCCAGGGCTGACCAGAACTGGTATGGACTAGGCAAAGGTCTCTCTGCCTTCAGAGAAGAAAGAGAACATGAGTATAAAAGGGGGGACCCAGAACTTTAGATCACTTTTGGGAAACAAGAAGAAACCTTTGCTGAGGAGAGGAACCAGAGAGTCTGAGGAGAAACTATCCCTAAGCATGAGGTATTGGCCTGCAGTGATTGCCTGACTGCCAAAGAGAGGATAAAGGACTTTGTGCTACTTTCATTCAACGTGTAAAGTATCGCCAAGGGCTTGAGATAGAGTTTGCCTCCTGCTGAAGTCTCAGTGACAACAGACTTCACCTACCAGCTCCCAAAGAGTTCTTTGAAAGTGCCTGCAATTGTGTTGGGCTTTCTGAGGGACTGCGTGTTGCAAGGAGCTGGAAGCGCAGCTCACGAAAAAGAAGCGTGTCGCCTCCACTGCCGCTTCACAACGCAAAAGCGTCTCACATCGCCGGAGAAGAGGATCGATGTCGCACCAGATGCCGCCGCATCACGGGGAAGCGTGTTGCAGGGCCTGTCGCGGCTCAGAAGAATCATTGAGTCGCCGTACGGCCGTCGGGCATGCACGCATCATGTCGCATCAAGGAGAAGACGCCATTTGTGTTTCATTGCACCGGATCTTCATCGCATCACGGCATTGTGGGCCGCATCGCCACGGAAGCGCAGTAAGAAACCGACACATCACCTCCCCACGCTGAGTAGAACTGACGCATCCCCTTCGCATCAGTAGGGACCGGACGCATCACCGTTCTTGCGTGTAAGGAACCGATGCAGCACCTTTCCTGCAACCCTTTCGTTGTATAGCGTTATAAATCCAAAGGTACAGTGAACTTAAAGTGTCCCATTTTACATCTAAAGAGAACTAAGCTATTTCTACTATTTTTAAAGTACAGTATTGTGGATTTTTGTTGTTTGTGGTCTTGTGTTGTCTACATAAAATACTTATTTTTATACTACTTTTGTGGTGTCCATCTGTAGTGTTGTCACTGGGTTACTGTATGTGTTCACAAATGCTTTACACATTGCCTCTGAGAAAAGCCTGTCTGCTCATGCCAAGCTATCAAGGGGGTGAGCAAGGGTTATTTTAGGTGTGTGACCCTTTACCATAACTAGACGCAAGGGTCCCTATTTTGACAAAGGTACCTACCTCTGCCAACTAGAGACCCCCAAATCTAACACCATATTTTCCCAGTCATAGTACCAGATGGCACAATAAGTGCTCCAGTCCACAAGTTTAAACAAAATGGGGTGACCCTGTGTCCCTCAGAACCTGGGTATATGTAATTAACAAACAAATGGTTCTGTCGGGTATAGACAATTTCTTTGGAGTGGGCTGTAGACAGCTCCAACGCACACAAACAAGCAAAAACTCTCTGATAGTCAAAGTTTTTATATTATTAAAAACAGATAGAAGAAAAAGAAATACAGTGGGAATTACTTCATTCCACTACATTACAAACAATTACTTAAAATTACGTGAATAGTGACTGTGGTGATTCAAGTGACAAGTGCAACATTTGATTGGTGACACTTATTTACAAAACCATATTATTTACAATAAAATTTCAAACAAAGGACCGGGGGAAGTTTTAAACGATGTGGTTTCTGTCGTTTAAGGGGCCAGTTTTATATTAGTAAAAGTTCCAAGGAAAATCAGTGGTTAATGTCCATATTCCTGGAGTTCACTTGGCCAAATGTTAGAGCGTCGACGTTTCGACCCTGGATGCGCCCCAGTTGGTGGTCGCGGCGGGTCTTTATCAAGACAGGGGGGGGGGGAGGGATCGGTCAAGGCGTGATTTCTTCCAGAGGGTAGCCCGTTGGTCAACCCTTGATCTAGTAACATCAGCGATCAATACTCCGCGATGTAGTCAAAAGGCGATCTGGATTTGCACGCCAACCGAGCTGTCCGTGGGAAAAGCTCGTACTGGGCATTAATTTTTCATGCCATGGGTGAATTTCTGCAATATATTATATGGTCTTATAGGAAAGTTAAATAAGCCAATTAGGAGTTATTCAGGGTCAGAGCACATGCACTGGGGCCTGAGAAACAGTGCCCCATTACATAGAGTAAAACAATTGGGAGCATCTGTCCAGAAAAAGGGGGTGAACACACAAAAAGAGAGACTTTCTCCCAAAAAGTTATAATGAAGGCAGTAGGCCTGACTTATTTATTGTGAAAATCATGTGTTACAGCCAGTAGGCTTTTACAGGTGGGTTGTGATTACACTGTGTTAAAGGCTGTAGACAAGTATTTTGTTTCATGGATTCTCACAGATTATCCTAGTTGGAAAAGGATTTTGGTTACCACCTCTGACAAACCAGGGTAGACAATTCAGATTTTTATTATCCTTGCTAAGCTCTCGTAGTTGAGGTTGCATATTGTGTTGCTAACTATAATTTATAACTATAATTTATATATACATTTACACATTATGTAGTTAGGACCTAGTTTTTGTAGGTAAAGCCTATTTTGACTTGCTATAACTTTGGCATCATTTGACCAACCTTCATGAAATTTCCCCCCCCAAAATTTAAAGTATATTCTGTGCCATGGGAAGTTTGGGGATGATCCCTGAAGTGAGGACTTAGGAATAGGGGTGCAAAATGAGGGTGCGTTTGTAATGATATTCCCATAGGAATGCCTTGTTGAACCGACAGCCCAAACTGCTGGACAGAATTACACCAAATTTGGCAGAAAGGTGGATGTTTCAACGCGGTGTGTGTTTTATGTTATTTGGTGCAAATTCATTCAGTAGTTTTTCAGAAATTTAAGATAAAAATTATAGTTAGAGCTCTGTTTTCGAAGCCATCGTGAAAAAAGATGAGCGCATGCAGGGAAATAAACCACTCTGATTGGTTGCCAACACTTCAATGCCTTACTCACACATGCAGTCACTCATATATTCCAACGCTCACCTATACTGCCTTTAATATATCCAGTTACTCACCATATACCACTGACACATCCATTCACTCACCTACAAAGCCATACACACACTCAGTCACCTATACAGCCCCTCTCTTATGTACTCACTAACCCACACAGCCACTGATCCATGCACTCAACATTTTCAAAACCCAATCACTTACCCAAATATCCAGTGATTCACCTAATCACTCACTTATACAGTCAGTCACACACCCACTGAATCATCCATACAATCACTCATACACCCACTGATTCATAAATACACCTTGGTATATATATATTTAACACTCATAAACATTATAAAAACAATCACAGTCACTGGACGATGTCATCAGTGATGTCACTGACCATGTCATGATTGATATAATATGTGAGGTCATAAGCAGTGCATTGCATTAGTTCAGCTAACTATAACTGCTGAATTTCACTGGTTTTGTAGAGTGAAATTTCAGACTAACTATAACGTCTCTGTAACCTTTTTCTTTTCATCCCATACAGTAATGGGATGGAAGTGAGAGAGAGACAGATTGCTAATGCATTTGTCTCTCCAGATATGGACTCCAAAATGTCAAAATAGCAAAATACATTAGATTGACTGTTGTAGTTATGTTTTGACACAGAACTGCAAAAAGTAATGTCTGGCCTAGTGGGATCAGGCTTAAACTCTCACTCTCTGTCTTCTAAGTGATTGTGTATCTTTTGTTATACTAGGATTTCATTTCTTAAGCCATCATAGTGAAAGATCATTTTATTCTTTATGGCATAAAAATGTTGGGTTAAATGTCATAGTTAGGTTTTGACTACTTAGAGAAACGAGTCATTTGTGTCCTAGTGTTAATGTCTTAGACTCTCACTATAAAGATTATTGATTCAAGCCTAAGTGTCTTAGTGGTCAATTCTCTGCTCTAATTTCTTGTTAACTTCAAATATTTAAGTTGCATACTGAAAGGGGATCTCATTCTTTTTAATTGGCAAATAAATATTTCTTTTCAATTTGTTCAAAAGTATATCATTCATCAAAGTCTAAACGCCTCTCTCTCTTACTCCCTCTCATTTCCATCCCATGATAGAAGAGAGAGATTGCTAATGCAATGGTCTCTCCATATATGGACTTCAAAATGTCAAAATAGCAAATATTTATGGTTCAAATGTTGGAGTTATATTTTGAGACAGATATGTGAAGTGTAGGCTAAGGTGGAAAAATTCACTCTGCTCACGGATTTGGGGGAATCCCGGAATGGCGCACTATGCTTGTAAAGCAGGGTTCCCGTTAAATTACGCTATCCAGAGCATGGCAGAATTATTTTTCTGTTGGCACTCATGGGACTTGTTTTACTACGCTGGTGAACATGGCAAGACTTGAAAGCCACTAATGAGTGTGTGCGAGATTTGCTGGCCTTTAGTGTGGCTTCTGCCCACAAGGGCACCTCCTGGCAACTTTTTCATGCCTCTGGCAAGCTTGAGGGACCACAGCTGTACCTCGAGTAGATTCTCCACTTGACAAGCAGCCAAATCTACTCAAAAAGAAGTTTTCAAGTTAATATTCTACACCAACGGACTGTTCTAGTTGCTTTTTAGTGCGAGAAGCCTTTTTAAAATGTACCTTTTTTTTCAGCAAGAAGGGTGTACCCCAGAGACTTCAACTTCCTGTTCCTGTCCATCAGGCTCCTCTCAGTGCTTTGTCCATCTCGTGGTCACTTTTAATTTGGATTTCGAGCCGGAAGGATTACTTTCATTGTCTGCTGCATATATACAGTTGGATAAAGGAACTTTGTTTTTGTGATTTCACAAGTAAGTTAAATAACTAGTGTATAATGGTGGTATTTGTTTGTTAGAGGGCATTCACCAGAATTTATTTGTACTTTTATTCGACCGTTAACATTTATTGTGGTGGGTGGCCTGCAGTTTCAGTAGGGCCTAGCTATTTTTTTCCATGTAATTTTTCATCATTTGTACAGGAAAAATGTTGCACATTTTAGTGCACTTTCTCTGGGATTGTTAATAAATTTGCAATATTCATTTATTTGACTATGTGGCCTTGTCTGCCAATAGTCTATCCAGCCAGTAGGCCCAGTACTAGTCATGGGTGCCCGAAACAACAGTATATGTGGTATATATTGTTCTAAAACATCCTTTAGGGCATTGTATTGAATTAAAAATAAATGTGTTTCTTTTTTTGGCATTCCGCTTTTTTTACGCAAAAAAGTGTATAGGTGGGGTAATATTTGATGCCTTGGAAGGATGTGTGTTGTTACAAAAATGTCATAGCTCAGTTCTTTTTTCATTTTTGGCTTTGCTGAATTAATACTAGTCTTTTCATCAGTGTTACCATTCCTCCTTTGTCTGGCCAATGTGTGTGTGAGTGTGTTTGTTATAGGCCACCATTTGTATTTGTTTTCCATACCATATGGCCACGGGGCCATTTTGTGCAGTCAGTGTCATAGGCCTGCATGTGTTATTTGTATTCCATGCCCCCTTGCTTATTGTTTGACCATGTGGCAGGCGATCATTTTGTGTAGTCAACCAGTGTGCTTTTGCCATAGGCCTGCATTTGTTATTTATTGTGACCATGCCTCCTTGCTTGTTGCTCTTATTTGACCATGTGGCCAGTGGCCATTTTGTGTAGCCAGCCAGTGTGGTTTTGCCATAGGCCTACATGTGTTCTTTGTTGTGGCCAAGCCTCCTTGCTTGCTGTTGTTCCTTTACAATGTTTCTGTTTTGTGTAGCCTAGCCAGCCAGAGTGCTTTTGCCATAGGCCTGCATATGTTCTTTTTTTGTGGCCATGCCCCATTGCTTGCTGTTTTTGGTTGGCCAATTGACCAATGACCATTATGTGTAGCCAGCCTTTTATTCCAGTTGTCAAAGCCATTTTCTAGGGAGATTGATGAGAGCGGGCTATGCCTTTTTGTTTTTGTTAATTTTGTTACTTTTCCCAGATATCCATTTAATAAGATAGTTGAGGATTATTGAATTATATGTATGCTATGATTCTGAACAGTGCTATATATTATATGTATTGCTTTGCATTTTTCACCTGCACCTCCTTGCCTTTCAATGAGTTTCTCATTGTGCCCTAGTACACCAGCAATTACATCATTTTGTATGTATTATTTTTTTTATTTAAATATAAAGAATCTTTTGTACATTTTCTTTTACATTTTCCTACCACCCGTTCATCCACCTCCTGCCTGCCATAGGTGCACAGCCAAAAACAGCATTCATTTTTTAAAAGTGTTATTCCTTTTACCCTTGGACCTCACGCCTGCCGTAGGTGCACACACACCAGCATTCATTTTTATAAGTATTATTCCATTTCTCGTTGGACTCCCTTGCCTGCAATAGATGCACACCGCATTAATTTTTAAAGAATTATTCCATTTTCCCCTACATCTCCCTGACTACCACAGGTTTCTCCCTTAGATGCGCATACAGAAAACAGTGACATTGATATGTTGTTATCCTGATTGGAAATTAAATATGTTATGGTGGTGGGGTTTGACTTTGGAATGGATACACTATTGTTGTAAACTATTTAGGATAATAACTTAGGTAAGCGTACTAAATTTTATTGCCTTTGTCTGTACTAATTAAAACTGTAAAAATGACACAATTTACTAAATGTTTTTCTTGTTTGATTGCTTTCAAGATGTCAAGAGACATCGCCCACAGTACTGTCAGACAGAAAGCCTGTACAAAGTGACGTGACCACACAACACATGACGTGAGTCCTCCAATCTCTTCCTCTTGTGCAGCTATGTGCCACTGCCAACTAACCGCTTCAAGATTGCCCCAAACAAAGGTGTTGCCAAGAAAGTGGCCAGTGAGAAGAAACAGCGTTCTACCACTGGTGTGCCGACTGCAACATTTTTCTTGCAACTTGTGCCTGCCACACCTGCTTCCGTAGAACAAGCTAGAAGCAGCAATACCACATCAACAGCAGCACCTCAACCTAATATCAAGTCCATGCATGTCAGTGAGGCAGCCACTGCAATCATGGTGATGCCGACGAGCAGTGACATTGAATTGGATTAATCTTTTTTGCAAAGTAGTAACCAATTGTTGCAGGAAACTGAGAAAATTGGACAACAGCCACAGCCACCAATACTAGAGCTTCTTGAAGTAGGTGCAGAACAGGAGGTTGAGCTTCCTGCTGAGCAGGATCCTCTTCTTTTTAAACCATTGCCTTCCAGATCTCCAGCAAGAAAAAAGAAGAATTCTCCACTATCTTCTTCAAGCTCCCTTTCTGATGATCTGGATATGGACTGAACCCTGGCTGATTCTGAGACCCGCCAGGAGAGACAATGGAAAAGGAAACTTCTTGAAAGCCTTACTATTATGGAAGGGGATGAGGATGAGGAGCCATTCATTGTCATGGAAGTTGGCCCAGAGGAGACCGACATTACCCCTCCTATTCAACCTGCTCTGAGGGATATGGCAGCTCCGATATTTGTAATCCCAGCTGAGACCTGCATCCACCACTACCTCAGTAGAAGTACACAGTGCAGAGAAGCAATCGCCAACACACCCACCTACCTCCAGTTCTTTCGGGTATTGGCACTGGCATCAGTGGCCCACGGAAAAAGTTCACCTCCCCAGCTTGGGATTAGCAAGCAGGAGGATAACAATCCAGCATGCTCTGTTTAACACATGAGTGTTCATTGAGGTAAGCCTGGTTCACACTATAGTACTGGAGGCTAAGCTACCCGTATGAAAAACATCACACAATCTGCTGGGAGGCACACCTTAAAAAATAGCTGCAGATGGTGGTTGTGAAGGTGATGAGAGCAGTGAATCTGATTTGATCATGATGGTATGGTGGGAGATGAAGGTGATGAGGAAGAAGATGGTGATATCTTTACCCTGTCCCTAACAGTACACTATTATCACCACATCAGCAACCTCTAAATGGCTCAAGAGTCAGATGGAGACACCAGAGCAACAAAATACAGTGACTGTCCCAGGAAGCTCATTGAGTCTACCTGCTGGTTCTTCTCTTCTGACGTCACCTGCGTCAGTTGCACTAAAAAAGAAAAATACCCAGGCTACCATTATGGGTATGTTTAGGCAGGAGGGGCCATATGAATGCAACCACCCAATGGCACGTTTGTGCAACAGAAAGCTGGCTAAAACGTTAGCGCTCGACCGCCTCCCTTTTTATTTTGCGGAGGGATTTTTTGAGAAATGTTGGTGGTCATCTGCACAAAATTGAAGGTTCCCAGCCTGACCAATTTTGTCAGAGTTGCTGTTCCAGGGTTCCCTCACAATGTGCTGCAATTGCAATTGGGAAAAGCATGACCATTGGTATTGACAAAAGGGCCTAGTCAAATGTCCTTGGAAGACAGTACAATGACCAAACTATCCTCATCTGCTACAGGACCAGTTAAAAAATGTGTCTAAAAGGTTCACAGGTGTGAAATAAAACAAAGATGCTCATAACATGGTTCAGATCTTAATCCTTCACTTGGCTGATAACACAAGGCTGTAAAGAGACATGTTACTCAAAGAGTACATCTGTGCCACAATACTTGATTCACGGCACAAAACAAATACTGGCCACTTTTATTCTTTTTTCAGAAGGTAATGTTTCACAATACAAGATATGGATTGCTGAGTGAGCCAGAGACCTAGAAGAAGAACAGCAGGACATTAGAGTTTCACTCCCAGGCAGAAGTTCTGGGGTGCTGCATACAACTTCCAGAGTGGGCAGTCATGTTGTCTCACAGCACCCAACATCGGCAACAACAAAAACAACAGGGACAAAAGGATCAGCCCCAACATCTGCATTGGCTCTGTTTCAAGTGAACCAACCCACTCTCTCCCAATCACCTCCACAAGACCCCCCAAATGGCTGAGGAACTTCTCTCAAGTTCCCTTGGGAATCCTGGAAGAACAGATAAGCTCACTTCCCCCGACACCAATGACCACCTCTCCACTAACAACCTCACCAATTGTTACAATGCTAAGCTAGTGTCCTTGCTTGACAAAATAGCTCATTTAAAGCTCAAAAAGAGCAGAGCCATCACATCCAGATCATGGTTCAACTATGACCTCAACTCTGAAAGGAGGAATCTAAGAGCCAAAGAAAGAAAGTGGAGAAACAACCCGATCTCCATCCTCTGCGATCAACTCAAATCAGCCCGTAGGAAATACAACAACCACATCAAAAACAAGAAATCCAGCTTCTTCCGCGCGGTGCTGGATAGTGCCAAAAACAGACCTAAAGCGCTCTATAACATCATTAGACAACAAACTTCCAAGCCCTTGTCCTCATCTGTACAGGCGTCCAAAGAACTCTGCGACAACTTCGCCCATTTCTTCAACGACAAGATCTCAAAAATCGAACTATCATTGGACATCAACAGCTCGCACCTCACGAATAGCATCATGGCTGGGCCGCATGATCTTTCTCCTGGCTCCTCTCCCAATTCCTGGCTCAGCTTCCGCCCCGTTCAAGAAAATGAGATAAACACGCTGATCTCCACCTCCAAACCCTCTGCTCATGTCCTAGACCCCATTCCTCCCCTACTGACCAAAAAAATGAAGCACGTCTTTGCACCACTCTGGAGCACAATCATAAATAGCTCCGTAAAAAACGGAGTGGTTCCTGACTGCCTCAAAATGAGGCAAGTCACCCCCAAGTTGATAAAACCCGGCCTAGACTCGACAGATCTGAACAATTTTAGACCTGTGTCAAACCTCCCCTTGCTCTCAAAAGCACTAGAAAGATGCATACTACATCAACTAACACAGCACCTGGACAACATCAACATCCTGGACCCCCACCAGTCTGGCTTCAGAAAAGGCTGTAGCACAGAAACCGCGATTCTCAACATCATGGACGATATTCATGGATCACTAGACTCTGACCAATGCTGCCTCCCCATTCTCCTTGACCTCTCTGCAGCATTTGATACTGTTGATCACAAACTCCTCATAAGGGCTCTCCAAGAAAGAGCTGGTCTTGGTGAGATAGTCCTCAAATGGTTCTCCTCCTTTATTCACAATCACACGTAAAAAATAAAAATCAAAAACTTCACTTCCGAACTTCTGCAAGTCAACAAGGTCGTCCCTCAAGGCTCGGTGCCCTCACCGCAACTCTTTAACAACTACATGGAACCTCTCTCCAAGTTTCTCAGAAAAGCCAACATTCGCTTCCACCTCTATGCTGATGATGCTCAGATCTATCTGGAAACTACCTCTCTCAAAGACACTCAAAGACTAAATGATGTCCTGAAAGATGTCCAACACTGGTTGACGAGCAACCACTTGAAACTAAATCCTGACAAGACTGAGCCACTCCTCATCTCAAACAAAGAAGATAACCCCCAAATCACTGAATGGTTAAAGGCTATTGATGCGCCCAACGGGAATCTCACTCTAGCAGACTCTGTCAAATCTCTAGGCATCACCCTAGACCCAAAACTGAACATGATGAGACACATTAAGAATTCGGCAAAAAGTGTGTTCCTTAACCTCAGACTACTGAACAAAATAAAACCCTACGTTCCAAGCAATGATCTCAAACAGGCCACCCAATCTCTGAGACTGTCAAGACTGGACTATGGGAACACAGTCCTAACAGGTATTCCTAAATCGCATTTGGCTCCCATCAAAACAACGTTACATGCGGCCGCCAGAATGATCACTGGCATCAAAAAATTTGATCATATCTCCCCTGCACTCAAGGAACTCAAATGGCTTCCAGTGAAAATGCAAATTAGCTTCAGAACAGCCTGCCTAACCCATAAAGCCCTTCACACCGGCAAACCCGAGTACCTGGCGAATTTTTTTTTACAAAAGCCGGCCATTCCAGGATCCCGAGAAGCTCAAACTCCCTACTACTCATCCCACCCAAAACCAGAAGGAAAATAACTGCGTACCGATCTTTCTCTGGAAGCGCCCCCAAAATTTGGAATTCCATTCCCCCGCACATTAGAACCATTCCCTCCTTTGCAGAATTCAAAAGACAACTCAAAACCCTGTTCTTCAACCGATCCCTAGGAAGTCAATAGCATGGGATAACCAGCAAACATCGAGCTCTGCTCCAACCCTAAGACTCCGAAAAATCTCGAAGCCCAACAATGACCTGCACTACAATGTGTTGCTCTTTATTTTTGACGATCGTTGGTTGATATGTCGCTCCCCTATCTTGTATCTGATGATTATATGCTATTCACCTACTTTAAAGCACTCCGATACCCCTGGGTCTGGAGAGCGCTATATAAAACTTCTTAAATAAATAAACATTTTTATTTTACGTATTTCATCCCTTGGAAATCCTGATGGCTCTTGACAGGTCAATGGGACTTTGCCACCATGGTATGAATGGAGCTTGAACAAAAACACAAATCCTGCATATATCATCAACAGCCACAACCTTAGTGTTCAGTCAATGATGAGAAATGTACAGGTTTTCAAAATCTTTATTTATCTCTAAGGATTATTATGGCATTTGTCATCCTTTACTCAAATTAGTCCAGTTTACAGAAATATGGAATAAAAGGTTAATTAGTAACAGCATAAATTAGTTACAGAGCGTTCCATAATTATTACTTTCCAGCTAAGAGCACAACCTGCCCTGTGCATAGAAACTCATGAAGGGTTCCATTTTAAAAAAAAAAGCAAGATTTCGGAGCATAGTCTAAGACTAGAACGTCCCATAAAGAGTTGTTCTGGAAAATCAGCTGAGTTCCCCTCAGCTGCACAAGCAACCTTCAGAATATCAGTGATAGAGGACTGATCATTGCAGTAGCACTGATCAGAGAAAATCAGGCTTTAAGAAATAAAAATAAAGTCTCCTTAAGCAATAGCTGTCAGTAACATAGGGCACCGATTAGAGGTTTCCTGAAAGCGAGTCTCAAAGTGAGAATGATACATTTCCTTCCCTAACTAGCTAGGAACACTCATTAATATAAAATCACATAATAATGTAATGAAACTTAGTAGGTATTCTAGTGGAAACCGTTCTTTTGATTGTGTTGTCAACATGCATTGCTACTTCTCCTAATTCTTATGACAAACATTCACGGCAGTACATAGTAAAACTATGTTTTAAATTTTAGCAACATGGAGGATAGTTCTCATGGGAACCTTCTTACCTAAGCTAAAAGCTGCTTTCAAAGCTTAATGTGAGTACAAAGGCTAGTCAAATACACTGAAACAAATATATTAATACAATAATACATTGTCAAGTATTATTGAGGAAATAACCCCGCAAAAATTCAAAAGGATCCTGAACAAAGATAGAAACGCTTGGTTTAATGGTTACCTTAATAAAGAAAGACGGTCACTCAGATTCACAGAGCTGAAATGGCGACAACACCCTTCCTCGCCCCATCTATTACAACTAAGACTGACCAGGAAAGCATATATTTAAAGTAGTCTAAACTAAAAAAAAAGACTTCTTCAGGAAAGAACTGGACAATGCAAAAAATAGACCGAGGAAGCTATTCGACCTGCTAAAAGATCAATCTAATACAACGGCCAAATCTGCACCAACTACTACTAATTCAAATATAAGCAGCAAAGATTTCTCCTCCTTATTCACAGCCAAAGCCAAATCGATGGAGGAGGACCTTAAAAAAGCAGCTGAAGGCCTCGATATCACTAAGAGCAGCCCTGATGAGTTTCAACTTCAACCAGATCAGGAAACGCCTAAAAACAATGCTGGATGGTCAGAATTCAAGTTGGTCAGCAATCTAGACATAGATAGCATAGATCATCTCGACCATTAAACCAAACAATCACTTCAATGATCCTTTACCTGCAAAGTGTTGGTCTACAATAAACCAACTGCTCATCCCCTCATGGACAAAGATCATAAACGCTTCTTTTGCACAAGGCTCAATACCGGACTGCCTAAAAACAGGGCAAGTCACCCCAATCTTAAAAAAACAAACAGAGAATGCCTCTGACCCCAACAATTTTCAGACCAGAAATTAACATTCCCATGCTATCCAAAGTCCTGGAAAAATGCGTACAACAACATTTGAGCCAACATAGCTCTGAATTCAATCTGTTGAATGACTTCCAATCAGGATGTAGACCACACCATAAGACTGAAACAGTGATCCTGGATATCGTGGATGGCGCTCTACTTGCCCTTAATCACAATCAAGCTTGTCTCCTAATCCTGCTCAACCTCTCTTTGGCACTTGACACGGTTAACCATGCCAAAATACTAGATCGCATGAAAAATAGGATGGGATTAGAGGGTAAAGTCCTAAAATGGTTTAGATCATTCTAAGAGAATAGAACGCAAAAATTCACAGTCAACCAAACATTATCAGTTTCGTTCAGAAATGAGATCGGAGTTCCTCAGGGCTCAGCGCTATCCCCGGCATTATTCAATTTGTACGTAGAGCCACTCACAGAAACTTTACAATGAGCAAACATCTCTTTCCACATCTATGCAGATGTCACACAGTTGTACATCAAGATTACATCTACGAAAGAGATAGATATCATGAACCAAGCACTAAATAGTACCATCCATTGGCTAACCAGAAATCACTTAAAGATTAACCCTCATAAAACCAAATTCCTGCTGATTTCCCCCCAGAAAAGTGCTACGAACATCCTAGAGAGGATCAAGCTGATCACAGCATTAAACTGTACTCAGAGGATTGTTGAGTCTACCAAATCCCTGGGAATTATACTAGACAAAAACCTGAATATGATTTTGCATATCAACACAATAGCAAAAAATGCCCTGTTCCATTTAAGCTACCTCAGAAAATTGAAACCCTTCTTAAATAAGGCAGACCTTAAAAGAGCAGTCCAAGCACTAGTAATTTCAAGGATCGAGTACAGCTGCACAACCCTAGCTGGTCTCCCAAAGATTTCAGCGGCTCACTAAAAGCCTGTCTCAATGCAGCCACAAGACTCCTGACTGACTCCAGGAAATTCAACCACGTCACCCCTCATCTGAAAGCCTTAACTGGCTGCCTTACGAAGCAAGAATATAACAAAAAATGGCATGTATTACCCAAAAAGCGATACACTACAAAACACCAGCGTACCTAGCACAGAAAATCACACTATCAGGAGATTGCCGTGTCTCCCGGAGCCTGGGAGGGCTACTACTGAAACTGGCCCGATTCTGTAAGAAACGAGCTTGAGACTGAGCTTTCTCTGATGCAGCACTTAGAATTTGGAACGCTCCCCCCTTAACATTAGAAAATTGTTGTCAATCTCTGCTTTCAAAAATGAAGCCACATCTTTTTACATGAGTAAATATCTCCCATAATCACAGCAGACTTGACATTATCACTAATCTAACATGATCATACGCATGCTACCTCTCATCGAACATTAACCTCTTTGGGGATCTATATATATGTTTTTTAAGCTTTAATATTGTTCGCAAAATCATTCATACAATTGCTGTTGACTTGGTAACAAAACTGTTGATAGATATGCAAATGTAAAGCGCTCAAACACCCAACTCAGGGTCATGTTCGCGCTATATAAAACACTAAATAAGTCCAGTGCAGAGGCAAAGGCAAAAGAGGTTGAGCAAATGGCAGTACCAGTGACCATTCAGATAATGTTCCAAGACTATCTGGATGACCCAAAAGAAGACTATGTGGATCAAAACCCATTGGTGTATTGGTGTGGGAAGCTACACCAATGGCCTGAGCCCAGCAGGTGGGCAATCAAGTATCTGGTTTGCCCGGTAGCCAGTGTGTCTGCTGAGTGTGCGTTCAGTGGAGCTGGCGCAGTTGTCACAGTGAGAAGGACCAGTCTATCACCTAAAAATGTAGGGAGATTGACCATGATCAAAATGAACCAACACTTCATACTACACAATGATACTGTTCCTTTATTACCACAGCAGGAGGACGAGGGTGAGTGATCGGTCTCAAGTGTGTTAGCTGGGCAACTTCTGGGTGAACCAGCTGAGTTTGAGAGAGAACTCTACTTCTTTGACTGAGTAGATCACCATAGAACTTTTTTATTATTTATCATCAAACTGTTTTGCCTAAAAATCAAAATAAAAAAAGGTTACAGCTAGTGCTATATTATGTGTGTGTGTGACTTATGCAGTCCTACCATTTTTAGGCACATATATGGGCGAATTAGAGTTGGACCAGTGTGCAGTGAAGAAGCCTTCCCAATTCCTTCAAGGACATTGAATGCCTACCTCCCGCCAATGCCTATCCTTGTTTTTTCATTGGCTAGCAGGAATACACCAGTAAAGATCATTTGATTTACAAGACTGTCAAATTCCCATGTGTTGCTTGCATCAAAGAGGAAATACACTTGTATACCTACCTACCACCATGCTTGGATTGGAACAAGCAATTAACTGTTGCACTAATGAGTGATATATTATTGAGCGATTGTGAGTGATGATTGATGATTTATTTGGTGGCTGACAATGAGGGAGGGTTTTCAACTAATTTGTAAACTTGATTTCCATGATTTGCAATGTTTGAGGCCTGATGGGTATTCATTTTTCCTCAAGGTGATTGGCCCTTTCACGCTTATGGAGATTTACATGCAGGATCCACTCCTTTTGTCTGGTTCTTCTGAGACTAGACCAGTCACTTTAGTTAAGAAACACAAATCTACACAAAATATTCAAATTCTGTTTCTTTTCTTGTTCATAAAAAGCAGTGCTCTACAGGTATATTTCGGTCGTGTCCGGAAGGAATTGAACTGATTTGTTACTCAGAGTCAGAAGGAGAATGGAAGGACTCAGTGAAGGACTACTTCAACTGCCTGAAGAAGGAGGGTATTGAGTCTATCGACCTCAAAGGGAAAACAACACGATGATGTCTCTGAGGCCACTCAGTTCTGTGGACTAGAGAGAGGTGTTGTGCTTTGGAAAATGCTGCTAAGTCTGTGTGCTAGTTCAAAAGTGAAACTCTCCTTATGTGGTTGTGGTCGGGCGGACTAATTGTAGTGTGGTTCCTATACTCCAATAGGCTCTGCGCATTGGAATAATATACACTATAGATTTGACATAGGACTGAGGTCAGTATGTCTCTATCGAGTATATTAAACTTAATTGTGTGTGTGCTAGCTAACTCAGAGGTCATTAGAAACTTTCTCGAATAAACAAGAAGGGATTAGTCTCTGACAAATGCATAAACATGACAACTTTGTTTCCCCTAGAACCAGAACAATATCTTCAGAGTCGTGGAAACAATAGATAACTATTTCACTCAGTCAATCATGCATGCTTCGTTTCTACAGAGTTGCATGAAAATAGAGAGACGGGCATTTCAATAAAAGGGTTTAATGAACAGTCTTATTTCCCATGCAAGAGATATAAACTGCTACAATCGTTAGACAGAATGCGAAGTATAATGCATACAGTGTAAACAGTAATATAAAATAATACTGTAATAGCATTGTTTGTTGCTATGACACATATAAAAATACATACATAAATAACACAGGTTAAAATACTCAACTTGGTGCTTCTAAAATACACTACCCCAATGTACCTAACATATGTATAGTACCAGGAAAGAGGTAGGTGCTGTTAAGTTATAGTTTATGTTCTGCCAAGAATGTTGTCAAAGGTTTCTCTAGGTTCTAATGAGCTCCATACCTTAGAATGAGAGAGGCTGGTATCTCTTTCCCTTGTCTCGATCTCCCAACACCCCGCAAGGGGAGTTAGAAATACTGGAGCTGCATTCTCGGCAGGAGGATGACAGCTTCTAGTCAGTGCGTCAGCTGGAGAGTTGGCTTCCTTCGGCACTTGCTGTAGCGAGCTGCGTCGTGCAAGTAGGTATTCGAACTGCACCGAACCACACCGTGTTTTGCTATAGCAAGTGAAGGTATATTTATACCTTGAAGGTGTTTAGGAATGCCAGTATTGACGTAAGAGTCGGGCATATGAACGTCATGAATGAACCTCTAAGGAATAGACGATCAAACATAATAAATGAGTTCTTGAAGAAATCAATATCCAGGCAAGGGGAAGTCCCTTCTGCTTAAGAGTCTGGTGTACCAAGAAATCGTTGTGACATTGATAAACAGATGGAAGTAGCCATGCCTGTATTTGGATAGCATGGGCTATGCCTAAATAAGGACTTGATTTCTATGCCTATATAGGGGCAATGTGAATTATACCTATATAAGGGCATGAATCGGGAAAATGCATACCGAGTCTAAATCGATACACAACACCCACTTCACTTTCGTATGTACTAAACATGTTTAACATTGGTGCTGTACACATTAAAGCAATGTTTCATTCTAAGCATACATTTACATTCGAATGCTAAATGAATGAAGCACGAAAATATACATTTATGAAATGGCTCGTAAATACAGAAGAAAAAGGCCGGAACCATTTCTTGTCAGATAACATAAAACTTTTTGTTTGTTGACAAGGTCATATATTGTCACTGGAAGTATTCAAAGAATTCTTGTTCTCTATGAATAGTTCTACTGTAAGCAGATTAATTGTGCCAAAAAATAAAAAATACAAATTTAGAAAAATTTAGCGCTTGGAGAAAACATGAAATCTTCTATGTCTGTAAAAAAAATCATCTTATCATTACAGGTGACAGTTGGATTACCTCGTTTAGAAGATTACCGGCACATAGATGTGAAGCATCGCCTTCAGCATTGGTCACATTAGCAATGTTCATATCGGATGTTACCTGTGTGCCTGTAGTTTCCTCTCGTACCTCAGCATCAACATTTTGCGTCTGTGAGATCTCAATGAATGCCGTCATCAGAATTGGTAGCCGCTGGGAACAACAAAGAGCATGGGCCTTTACCGGTTCAAGCAAAGTATCAACATCCGCTGGCATGAATGATGGGTGTGTTAGACAGATGTCTAGCACGCATTCTTCTATGCATAGCAGGCAGCGTAGAACGAGTAAGATGCAATCTTGACAGATAGGTCTGAATGACAGAAACCATGTGGTATTTAATTCTCGTAGACAAGTTAATCCCAAAATTTGGACGATGCGGTCATGACACTTCATCTCCAAAAGAGTTTTCTTTATGGTGCTTGGAGTGGCGCTGGTGATTTGGCTTGCCATATCGTAGCAGAAGGAGCAAAAGCAGTTTCCCTGCAATGAGTCCCAAAAGGAGGGGCAGTCCTCCAAACATAGAGTGCATAAAGTTTGGAAATATTCAGAGTATTGCTTTAAAAGGTGCTAACAGTCCGGAACATACGTTTTTAAATAGATGTACAATACCAATCGTATCAGACATGTTTAGAATACGACTTAACATTTCCGAGAAATGTATAGGGCAGTTTGTAGTTAAAAGGGCATGTATCTCAGCAAAAGTCCTTGTAACTTGCAGATCATAGATCTCTTTGGCCGAGGTCAGTGGCACAGCTTTTTGCAAAAGAATGGCTTTCATTCTGCTTAGAGTATCAATTCGTATAGAAGAGATGTTCAGTGAAGGCCATAACAGCGATTCCATGACTGTCTTGGTTTTAGGAAACAATACTTGCATACAGCAAGTACCCTGTCTGACACAGTTACTAGTTATGGTATGCCTGGCAAAATGCCACAGCAGCTGTGATCATTCATCATGAGGTTTAAAGTTGTCCAAATATTGGATCAATCACTGCAGCTGGTGAACCTTGCAGGTGACAGGATAAATTGTTAGAGGAACCATCGCAGGCCCCGTGTAAATTAATACCCTGACAAAGGAGAGAACCGCTTAGTGCGTTTTCAGTTTTTACCGCTAAGAAACACTTCACGTCCCCCACTTCAACATCTGTGTGTGTATGGTAAACCCAATGATGTCTTGATGTATTCTTTACCCAACCTTTCATATGTGCCTGCTGGTATGTGTTTTAGGCAATACTGAAAATGGTAAATTGTAACAGGCAGAGTGATTGTTCCATGTATAATCCATTCAGTAGCTGGTTTTTCTGCTACCATAAATGGCAATCTTTCCAGTTTTTCAATGCTCAGCACCGTATAGTCTGCTCCCCTTTGTGCCAATTCCATCTATTTATCAGTGAGATTGAATTCTGAAAACAGTGACGTAGTATTGATTAAATGCCAAGGCACATAGCCTGAACGAAGGTTTTGCAACGTCCAGCCTAATAGCACGATAAAACGTAATTGCGACTGACCATGTTGCAACATGACCAAGTCCTGTTCCATAATGTCTATGGCAGAAGAAACTATGCTGTCCAATGAATATATTCTGGACGACAGAGTCGCTAATCCATTGTCAACTACAGAGAGAGTTTTCTCTAAATGAATATGATCAATTTCTCGTATTCTTTCTGCAGTTTCTGCTTGCGTAATCTTCCATGCTATGTTATATGCAGCATATATACTGGCATATATAAAATGTTTTTGACACGGTTTTCTTGGTCCTAGCAAGAATTCCCTAAGATCTGACCATCTTTAAGTAAAGGTAAGTGTTGCTTTACATCTCTAAGTGTAGATCTTTGTAGCCAATCAAGGCAGAGCTTCCCTACACTGTATGTTGTTACTATTCCAGGATGCTGTCTTTGAACATATCTTGGGCCTGGCCTATTGTATTTAACCCCTTGTGTTTTGTTCAGGAATCTATTTTGACAGTTGTTTGTGTCTGTGGGCCAGATCAAACATTTTTTTCCAATCTGGATCTGTTCTATAGTGATGCAAAATAGTATATACGTCGACCTCCCCCTCTGAAGTGTCTTCACTATCAGGTGCAGGTGTAGGTATGGATGGATTGTTCATGTCTTTAATCTTGGCTAACCCAAGGCAAGACGTCTGTTGAACAGTGTCATTTAAAAGCAAAATTTGCTCAGGGATGATAAAGGCTCTAAACATAGCTTCTACACCCTGTACCTGCCAATCTTTTATACCCCAGACAGTTTTTGTCTCAATGTTGTCTTTCCAAAAGTCGGAACCCAATCCAGATGGGCATAAAAGGCTGCAGAATAAATCTGATTTGTGTTTGTTAACATAGTTTTCAGTCCCGTTTTGCTTACATTTCTAAAATAAAATGATTATTGATTTGATACATTGAACCCTGAAAAGTTTGGAAACTTATTAGCAAACGTTTTTGAGCTACCCTTTGGTGGCGTAGGACAATGTTCCCATTGGTTATATATATATACATTTCTAGCCATTGTTCATTTGTGCAAGAAATGATGACCATTGTGATTATAACAATGCATTTGTTCATAGTCTGAAGAACCTTCTAAATATTCATGATTAATGAACACTGCAGACATTTCTATATCTGACATCATATTATTAACAGTCTCGAAGTCCCAATCATCAGAAAAAGTACTAGAAGAAACAAAGTCACTTAATGAAATCTTGAACTGGTGTGAAATCTTCAACAGCTCCGACGGGCCAAAAATGTCATATTCAGTTCTGTCCCAAGCTGTACACAAACAGCTGTGATGTTCACTGTTGACAAGTCTCTTTGTTCACGATGAGATGATTTGTGTAGTTTGAGGAGTAAGTTGATGTTCTTACTTGATGTGTCCATTTTGACATATCTTTCATCTATCAGCATACCCAGAATTATTACCAGAGTTAACCAAAGTAGAAGAAAAAATATTCCCAACACAATCCAAAGTTCAATCCATGGTGAAACCAGATAAGTCTTTTCCAGGTGATGAAAAAAGTCATTTGCTTGTTCTTTGAAAGTTCTTTTTGATGGCGTAGTGTCAGGTTCACTGGGATCCTCAGAAAACATATCAAAGTTAATGAAATAGCCAGAGGCAGTTCTGTCAATTGTAGGGATTGCATGAGGATTCGTTGAAATCGCTGGAACCACTTGATCACTTGTTACTTCGTTGTAGACAGGTGTTTTCTGACGAACTGTTATTTGGGTCTCAAGAGGTACACGTTCCATGGCTTTGTTGCATAGTCCTTCTTTTCTCACTGCAGATTCTTCAAAGGTGATGAGTCTCTCAGTTTGAACCTCTTGGATTGTAGGTAGAGGAGTGCGTCTGCTACTTGGTCGGAGTCCACTCGGCCTACTTCTTAGTATCAACCACATAGTGTGGTTGGATCAGGCAGATAGACACAAACCTGTTCTCCTTTTTACCAGAAAGGGGCGGCAGTAAAACTGTTCTTGATCTGTGGATTGCTAGGACAGGTACAGTTTGTCTGTAAGAAGGCCCAAATTCCTTATTGTCCGCGATCTTTGCTATGACTATATCACTAAGCTTTGGGATCCAGACAGGCCTTGCTGGGACGGTTGGTTTTTCTCCAGTGGTGGTTGGCATCAGGAACACGTTGCTTTGTTTCGGTCTTAATTCATTTAAGTCCTGTAAAACAGTCAAATGATTTTTGATATCAAAATGCTTTTGTACCACCACTGATGTGTGACAATCAACGTCGGGGACAAACATTCTTGTCCCAGAAAGGACTTTATATGGAGTGACACCCCTAGTGAACTTCTTGGCAAGTTATTTAAACTACATTGGACACTTATTAGATGTTTGACCCACTCGTCACCCGAAGCTAATACCCTAGCTGTTATAGATTGCTTTATGTCCTGTTTTTTTCTCTCCACAACTGAATTTTCCTCAGGATGGAATGGACATGCCAAAACCGGCCATGGCTTCTTTGTAAGCTCGAGAGCTAAACGCAGGACGCTGGTCAGAAGCATGCCGATTGCGTATGTGTTTTAAAGACTCACAAATCTTTTATAACAGTTTGAACGTCAGCCGAGCGCTGAGGCCACATCCAAATGAACCTTGATTTAGTGCTTGTGGGACTGCATTCGTCCATAAGGATGTCTGCGTGTAGATAGTCTAATGCTGTCTAACAACAGTGTCTGTACTGGGCTGACTATGTTATATTTCAAACAACAGAAGAGTGTAATTCAATAGGTGTGTATAAGCACAAGCAAGGGAGAAAGGTGAACAAAACAAATCTGCTACATGTCACTGGTTGGTGACATGCTTCATCATTGTACCCACCGGGAGAAGCCGAATGCCTCCCCGGTGTGCTACCACGCCAGGATACTGCGGAGCTGTTTTTTTGTGAAAGTTGTGTGAAAAAAGCTAAAAATGTCCAGGTTGTATCCCACATAAAAAATGTTTGATTTGTTTCGTTCACCTTTCTCCCTTGTTTGTGCTTATACACACCTATTGAATTACACTCTTCTGTTGTTTGAAATACATTTTCCTGGGGGACTGAGAGTGTTTTCTTCCCTCCCTGTCCCGTTGTTAAAACCTGACTATGTTATAGTCAGGCATCTGGCGGCGTTCTCTGCTGCGATCTCTATTGCAGTCTATGCAGTTAATTACAAAAATGGGAATGTGTGCATTCATTCCTGGCCACCAGTACGTCTCCTTTAACCATACTATTGTTTTAGAGATCTCCTGATGTAGCAGACCCTGTCCCAGTTGTGTTTCGTAAATCAAAGCTCTCCTTCGTTCCCTGTTTGGTCTTACTCTTACCCCTTCTCCAGGAATTCAAGCAAAAGGAACATTATTTGCATAAATTATATAGGAGTATTTGAGTGGAAAGTTTTGAGGTAACGCTGCCTTTCAATGTCGCATTGACAGCTAGCATTATTTCACTGTCTATTTTTATTTTTGAACGCGTGATTGCACCTACGGAAGTTGATTGCACAGCCCCCTTCGCAGCTTCATCAGCCAATGAATTCCCTTCAATGTGAATGCCATCACGTTGTTGACTAAGCGTTTTATTCTTAATTGTGCCACCTTTTGCTTCTTTGAAACCATTTGAAGCCAATTCTGTAAATATTCATTATAAGACTGTACACAATAGAAAGAATCGCACACTATGAGTGTGGGAAATTCGCGATCTGTGTTTTCGAGTGCCATTTTGAATGCTTGTAGTTCAGCTCGCTGAGCTGTACAATCTCCTAGAGATTGCGTTTTAGTCACCATTGGTCTAAATTTGCCATTGCGCATACGACCTTTAATGATCGCGCACGCCGCACTATAGGCTTGTTTACCCTTCTTAGCATGTTGAGCTCATCCGTCAGTATAAATTATACATTCATACTGGTCAAGAGGCAAAATTTCAGTAGGCAGAGGACATTCTTGTTCGTATTGTAGAAATGCTTGTGTTTTCAAATATGGATCCAAAACGTATTCAGCACCTGTTGCAGTAAGAGAATTAACCCATTGTATCCATCTTGGATGTAAACCTTTAGCATTTGGAATGCTCGCTTTTGACACTGCCTCTAAGGCAGGTACAGGAGTTACGACCATAATGTGTTTCCCCTGTGCTAGGGCTCTTTCTTTTGCTACAGCGGTTTGAACAGCTGTCAGAATTTTTTCTTTAGAAGTGAATTTCATTTCTGCTTGTTTGTACAAATGTGATTTGTAAGCTATTGGAACTTTTTAACCTTCGTTAAAAGTTAAATAGGTGAATCCGCATTGACCTGGAATGATTTGGATCACTAGATTGCTTACATTTACGCGTGTTTGCAAATTTGTAGTTGCTAACATGTCTTTTTGTATTGAACACAACATTTCTGTGCGTTTTTGTGTGTCCAATTTACTGTTTTAAAATCAGGTTTGATTAGTTCGTCGAGCGGTTTGACCCTTTCTGCATAATTTAGAATGTAAGTTCTTCCCAATTTAGGAAACCTAGAATCGACTGTAAGTTTTTCAGCGTTCTTGGAGGTTGTAGCAGCGCACACTTTTCTAGAAAGTTTGCTGCTAGGCTTTTGCCTTCACTTGATTTATATCCTAGAAAAATGACATTTGAATGGGCAATTCTAGATTTTTTAAAAATTGAATTTGTAACCCTCAGAGGCGAATCCAAGTATAATGGCATTCACCCTATTCAAGTGCCTATCCAAGTCATCATCTGTCAGATAGATGTCATCCACATGTGACAATGCTTCATCGTCATAAATTTGTAGAAACTCTATTACTCTTGCTGAGAATAACCCCGGACCATTCTTGAATCCTTGAGGGAGACGACAGAAGTGACGCTGTGTCCCCATAATTGAGAAAGTGGTCAAATGCCTACTTTCTGGTGCAATGTTTTGACAAAAGAAACCGTTAGAAATATCTAATGTGGTTTTATATTTTTTACGCACAATGTTATTCATTAATGCTGTACTCTGTGCATTTTGCACTGCAAATGTTTTGCAACAAGAGTTTAGATGTCTGTAATCCAATACTAGACGATATGTATTGTCTGGTTTGGAGACAGGAAACAAAGGATTGCTCATTGTCGAGGGTACATGTTTCAACTACCCCTTGGTATTCAAGTTGATCTAAGATCTCCCTGACCTGTTTTTTAGCTTCTTACTTAACTGGGTACTGCTTTTGCGCAGTTGGTTGATTCTTTAGTTGGACTTTATGGTGAGGCGAGTCCTCATCCCATCCTACATGATTTTTATATAATGCTGGGACTTGTGCGACTGCCTATTTCCTGGCATATATATACTTTAAATGAATTGGAATATGGTTAGAGAAGGCTGTCAAGAGTTCTTTCACTTTTCTTGGTATGTCACCATCCATCCGGAGAGGTATTTCATATAACCTATGTGGAGGACTAACCCTGGTAACTGCAGTTTCAACTTCAATGTCTTTATTCAAGTCCACTGTCTCTAGAAGACTCTTCAGGTTCTAGCAAGCTATTGTGACTTCTGCTGCGCTGTCCAACATTGTCTGAGCCCATTCTCCGTTCTTGAGTTGTGTCCTCAAGATCCTCGGCATGTCTGATTTTTAGACATGCTACCTTCTTTTTGGTGAATTGAGGTTTCTTGTTTTTCTGAAAGTGTTGATCGTCTTTGGACTTTACGCATTCTTCCTTGTTTTCTGACCGTCCTTTTCCTTTGGATTTCTGTGACGAAGTCTGAAAGGTACAAGAGGAACGTGTATCAGTAGCTTGATATCTATCAGGTTTTCTCAAATTATCCTTATTCCTGAGGTTTTACCTCCTTTCAGAGGGCTCCTTTTGAGCAGACCTACCTGGGGAATGAGAGTGCTTCTCTTTGGAAGTTTGTTTGGTATTTTCCTACTTCTTTTTAGAAGCTGTAGGAGTGTTTTAGTAAAGACCTTTTCAGGACTTTCAGACAGTTGGGGTTTAACTGTATAATTCCACTAATCTTTGTTTATTACTAAGTAATGCATAGTCCGACATTGCTTCAATGTCAGGGTCTGGTGTATAGCCGGCAAAAATCGGCCATGTTGCTCCTGGTCTACCTAGTGGACCGAGCCTAGTAATGTGATTTAAATGTTTTAGGGTGTCTTTAAACCGAACCTCATGATCCTGGTATGTGAGTGGAATTTCAATATCCTCAAAAGGAATATTCTCATCCAAGGGTTCTTCTTCTTTGTAGAAGTGAAACATATGTGTTACTGGATTTGCTTCTAGGAAGCCTATCCATGAATAGAATACCTCTGTCTGGTGATGGTCATTGCACCTTCATCATAAAAACTGCCCTACTACCTCTCGAAGGTAGGCCATGTTTTGTAAGTTTTATAGTGATGACTTTCCTTATATTAGGAGGAATGATTATAGCATTCTCATTGGTTTCTTAGAAACCTGTTTGGTTGAAAGCTAGTACGGTGTTGTCGCCTATAGCTCCACTGGTTTTGGTGTTGTTATCTCCGTTTAGAGACATTTTGTTGACTGAAAGTTTGCAGAGCAAGTTTCAAGGGAACAAAGATAAGGTGCACAATATTTTGGAACACTGTATCCGTCAGCATTGAACAAACCAAAAACGAATACATAGGATTTTTTGTCCTACTCAGGTATGTCGGATATTATCCCTTACCCACTCCAGACATCTATTGGAGTATTATGAGTATGGGGTATCTGGGAAAAGCATGACTGAGTTACTTCAGTATCTAGTGTTGAAGGTAAGTCAGAAACTAGGGGTGAACGCCAAACTCTGCTCCACCGGTGCAGTTCAGAGAGTTTTTGCTAGTCCGTACTCCACTTTGAGCGCAAAGTTTGGCAAAAAGCTCTGCTCTACCGCGTAGCTGAATTTATTGGCTACCCTTGAACTGAGCAACTCTATTTTTTGGTACTTGCATTAATTAGGATATTTAAAGAGTTTGCACCAATAGTTCTACGCAGAAAAATATTGGACAACCAAATCTGTAGAAGGTACCACACTAGGAGCAACTATGCAGAATTCTTGGTGTGATATTCACCCGCAGCTGACTGTTGTGTGACCCACATTTTATTGGAAATTGTTACAACAGAGTGGTATCACATTGAAAGGTTCATGCACACTCAGTTGAGTATTCAGTTGAGCCCCTTGCCCTATGTACAGATCCCAGTCCATAGCATCCCAGACAGGGGCAGTGACAGAGGTCGGTGATGCTGTGATGAGGAGCTACTGTGGTGGGTTGGTCAAAAAATGCAAAGCTTCGATGGCAGAGGCCTCTGGGTCTGCCCTTGGTAATGTATCACACAGTCCTGGTACCTGCACCTGTAACTGCCAGTTCTGTGTGGAAACACTCCAACACTAATGGGCAACTAGCAGTTGGACCTCTTGGAATGGAGAATAACTGTGTGGTAACTGAATTGCCAGGTGTGCCATATTCCCAAAGGTTTAACACTCCCATTTACCCCCTGCTTGAAGCAGGTAGCAATTGGGAGCAAGGGCGTCTCTGCTGGGTGGGAGTGAAGACATTTTGGGAGACTAAGAAATGGAGGGGGAAATATACCTGGCAGGGAGAGCATGAGATTCTGATAGCTTGCCATAGAAAGAGGTTGGGCGTCGGCGGGGCAGAGGCTTGACAGCCAAAGCCTCAAGCAATGTTACTTGCTGATCCTTCTGGCCGGTAATATTGGGTCTGGTATTCCTGCACCAGAGTCCCCTTCACATGTGGTACCCATACCCAAGCGGGTCACACACTGCCTGGAACAGGGGACTGAATGGTAACTCCAGAATGATATATAATGAGCAGCAGATTTCACACACACCCTGGCAGATAGCACAAAGTCCCAGCAGGATTCACACAAAAGCCAGCAATTTTATATACACAACTCTACAGATTGCACACACATCTGCAGCCCACATATGGCAATTTACACACACACCTGCAGTTTGCACATGCCTTGAAAACTCTCACAGGGCAGGTTGGAAGCACCTCAGCAGCTATCATGCATACCTGCAGTTTTTACACATCTCAGCAGCTTGGAACAAACACATGTTGTTTGCACACACCTCTGCAGATTTCCCTCACATCAGCAACTTGCACACATGCACACACACCTCACACTTGCAGCGTGCTCACATATGCACGCAGCTCATACACACCTCGGCAGCTTACACACACCTCAGCAGGTTAGTGAACACATGCTGCTTGCATGCATCCTTGCAGATTTTACACACACAGCAAATTGTGTGCACACACACTTGCAGTGTGTGCACACACGCAGTCAGCTCACGCACAGCACAGCAGCTCACACATGCATCCCCACAGCAGGGCTCGCCACTTACCTTCGGGGAAAACGTCCCACATCTCATGTCACTGATCACTTAGATTAAGCCAAATGCTTTAGTGTTCAATGTAAAATGGAAATTATTGTGGAAGTATAGGCACCCATTTATTAGCCCGTTCGTAATATACCAGGAGCCAACCAACACAAGACAGTGAACTGCAGACGTTGTACTACCAGGAGAGCCACAACCCTTAACCTGGCTTATCCTGGATGAGAAGGGCACCTCCTGCAGGCTTCTGGCATGAAGCAGAACCTGTCGTGACTCATGAGCCTGGTATTTACACATAAATAAAGTGACAGCATGTTCACTACTTATATGGACCATCCGAGAATTCAGCCTAATGTATGTTGTCCTTTGTTGATGTTTTACCTTTAACGGATGTCGTCATGTGCAGGTTTTAGCACTTGCTGGTTTTATACCAACCAATCCCACTGCTGATTCGCATGAGAGCGGGCTGCAAAGAGGTTGCTGAAAGCAGAGTCTGAGGTTGAAAGCAGACGAGATCCCTTTGTGAATGCCTGCATGGGAGCTACGGGATCACCAGAGATGGAAGAAGGGTTGACAGGGGCTGCAACGCTTCCACAGGTGCTAAGGGAGCAGAAAACAGGTACATGATGAGCACTACTGGAGCAACCCAGTCTGTGGCTGAGAAGAGGTCCTTGGATCAGCATCTCTGTGCTATGCAGCTCTCACCAGTACACAGTGCAGAGCAGCTCCTTCCATGAGTGGAACTCTGTGAAGTAGAGCAGAGTTTTTGGGGCACTTCATGGAAAGTCTGCGAACTCCACCCACCACTATCAGATACACAACCTAAATTAACCCGTGCTCACCCTTTGGTAGCTTGGCACAGGCCAGGTTTCACTGAAGAGGCAATGCCTAAAGTATTTGTGCAATACTTACATTTCAGTAATACAGTGCAAACACCACAAAAAGACTCTACGTCAGTTTAGAACAATAGAGAATATTTATCTGAGTAAAACAAGACCTAAACAACAAACATCCAAAAAGTAGAACTTGAGATATGAATGTTTAAAGAATAAACTGAAATATAGTACTTAAAAACCAATAGCAGTTAGGAGTTATTTGCAATTGCGCTGGATAGGCTTACATCCAAAGTTCTGATGGACCACAGTGGAGGGCAGGCAGGCTACAGGACCCACATAGGGGCTAACTGAAAGAGTACCTTGGATGAATCAAGTGTTAGCATCAAAGACTCGACACATCTGTTCTGATTCATGAAGTCGATTAGATGTGTTGTTGCAGAGCCTCGTAGTTGGGTTTCGTGTCGTTGTCGAACTCCTTACGATACAGGCAATGCGTCTTTGTTGAGCTTGGGTCCCGTGTCATCATCAAACCGTTTATGATGCATGTGCTGTATTGTCGTCGAGCCTCGCAGTCATTTATCGTGTCATTGTTGAGCCGTGAAGGGATGTCCTCGAAGAAGCGCTGCATTGGTGTTGAAGGGTACAGATTCAGTTCTGCTCAGCGCAAAGATATCACTGCGTCAATTTGTTTAGAAAAACAGCTGAAGAACCCCCTTTCAACGCCCAGGACTGGATTTGTGCCTCTTGGCAGGGCTTGACTCAAAGTTGGTAAAGTCCAGCCGTTAAAACAGAGTTGAAGGAAGTCTTTGATGGCCCTGAGACATCAAAACAGGAGGCAAGCTATTAAGCCCTTGGAGTCACTTGAGTTCTTTGAAAAAGTAGAGATGCAGGTGCAGTCCCTCTCACTCTCAGGCAAGCAGGAGCAGGCAGCAGGCCAACACAGCAGAGCAGGTAGCAAAGTGGCATTCTCTCCTACAGCACAGCAATTACCAGTCCAACACAGCAAAAAAGTTAGCAAAGTGGCAGTCCCTCCTGCAGCACAGTAGCTCTTCTTCCTGGCTCAATTGTCCTTAGAACCAGACATGTACTGAAGTCATGGAGTCAGAGATTCAGTACTTTTACCCATTTGAGCCTTTGAAGTGGGGAAGACTTCAAAGAGGTCTTTGAAGTACACAAGGCCCCTGCCTTTCCTCCACTGTCTCCAGACTCACTACAAGGGCGTATGAAGCTCATTCTGTGGTGACAGACACAGCCCTAATCAGGTGCAAGAGTTAGCTCCTCCCACCCAATCTAGCTCAGGTAGGCCATCAACCTGCTGATGGGCCATCAGGATGTGAGTGTCACACCACAGCTCCCTTTGTATCATTCTCCTACCTCGCTACCAAGATTAATTAATCCATGTTGCTGATCCAATTTGGGAAGGACCTCACTACCTGGCTCTTCGAATGATCCTCCACCCAGTCTGATGAGCAGCCCCTCTCCCCCATGCCTTGAAACCCTCACAGGTGAGTAGTCACACTTTACAAGTCCCTAATTGATTGATTCACTGTGTAGAGGGAATGCCCAAAGCCCAGCTGTTCCCCACCCCAGATGTGCATTCAAAGACAGGCAGAGGCACATAATGGTGAAATTAAGAAATAGCCATCTTTCTAAATGTGGCATTTTCAGATGTACAGTCTAAATTCCTACTTCCCTATAAGTTGTGATTTTAAATTTTGAGTCCAGAGACATCAAACACCAATTTTCTATGTTTTTTTCAATTGGAAATTACACGTATAAATGGTACAAAGTAATCCCAAGGTTAGCCTACTGGAGAGATAGGCCTTGCAGTTAGAGTATTTCACTGCGAGAACATGTAAAAACGTAAAAGTACATATCCTACGCTTTAAATACACTTCAGCTTGCCCTAAGGGCTTTCTAGGGCCTAACGTAGGGTGACTTACATGTAATAAAAAGGAAGGTTGGGGCCTGGCAAGGAGGTGAACTTGCCAGGCCGACATGGCTGTTTTAAAACTGCACACATAGGCTTTGCAATGATAGGCCTGAGACATGTCTAAAGGGCATCTTAAGTGGGTGGCACAGTGAGTGATGCAGGGTACTAACTTGCAGTTGAAAGTGCGATGATGTAAAAAGAAACATGAAGACCTCCCAGAACCTAGCTTCATTACAGAATGAAGATGGTACAGGAATGGCAGAATCTGCTAGTCACCAAAGTGAAAGTGACATATCAGAAGAAGACTCGAGTGTCCAACTAGACACCAATTTACAAAAACCTGTACATTTTTTAGAGAAATTCTGCTTGAAACACCAGGAAAGAAACCATCAAAACTGAATGAAAGATCGTGGCAGAGGGCGAGGAAGAGGAGGAAGAGGCAGAGGCACATGGAAACTAGGAGAGGAAGATAGATAGGAACAGCAGCAACCCCCATGGGAATAATAACAAAGGACAGAAGGCAGGTCAGTGATAAACACATCAAATAGTGTGCTAAACCTGTTTAAGCGTTCTCTTTCCTCTATTGAAATTAGAGCTTTAAAATGGGGACTATACTTCTGTCCTGTTAAGGTTTTTAACCATGCACAAAGAAGGATTGACCTATTTCATTTCATAGGAAAATTTAAACTTCACAAGTGGTTCAAACTGAAAGTAAAGAGTACCCCTAAAACCACAAAGCAGATTATACATAGTGACATTGGCATTGCTGATGTTGACTTACTTTTCACTCCTTTGGAGCTAGATAAAGAGCAGGACTCAATGGGTGACAGGTTTGTAAATCTCAAATCTATGGGAATTGATCTAGAAATCAGCTGTCTTAGTGACTTTAAGCCAAAATATACTTTTGACACCACTCTCCCCTCTGACGTTATAAATACCTTTGAAAAACTGGTAATCAGCAATTTTAAGAAGATGGCTAAAAAGAACAGATGGAGTGAGAGGTTGTCAATGAGGGCCCTGCAGGTTGACCACAGCATGGTCACCCTGCAATCTGAGAAGGACATCAATGTTGTGGTCTTCTCGACTGAAGCCTATATACAAGAGGGTTTAGACCAATTGAACAGCAATGAATGCTATGAGGTTGTTTCCAAGAAGGATGTATAAACATTCAATGCTAACTATTATGGTATGCTTGTCGATTGGAGAGACCTAGGTCTTATCTCTCTTTCTTTGTTATTACACATGAAAATCATCATCAATACAATTGAGCTCTGCCTTGAAAACAATTTCTTTATCTTTGACAACAAAATGTATTAAAGCACACAGGGTACGGCGATGGGCACCTGTTTTGCTCTTAGCTATGCCAACCTCTTGATGGGATGGTGGGAGCAACTGGTGTATGAAGCCCTGGAAGACTACAAGACTCAAATTGTGTTGTGGATTCTCTACATTGATGACCTGTTCCTTACTTGGAAAGGCGATAGGGAACTGGCATGCAATTTCATTGCCAAACTGATTGAAATTGTACATAACTTGAAATTTAATGGGACAATCAGTAGCTTATGTGGAGTTCTTAGATATCAAAGTTACAGTAGAAGGTAACAAACTGATATCTGAGTTACACAGAAAAAGCACGGCTGGTAACACTCTCTGCATGCCCAGAGAAGCCACCCCAAAAGCCTAATCAACAGCATCCCCTAAGGGGAGTTTTTGCCGGCTCTCAGAAAGTGTAACTGATGTCACCTTCCAAGAGGAATGCAAAACCATGACCATGAGATTCAGGGGACATGGGTAAATGGTGTATGTCCTCAACAGTGCACTTGTTAAAGTACAAGGCATGTGTAGGGATAACTTACTAGCCCCCAAACCTGTCTCCAGCTCAGAGATCCCCACTGGGGAAAGATTTATCACCACCTTTAGCAGTAAAACTAGGGAAGTTAGGAATACTCTTAACAAACACTGGGGCATTTGAGAACTGAAAATACTCTTTTGGGCTCATTGGAAACTCATCCCAACAGTACTTTCATGAAAGGGACATCCTTAAAGGATAGGCTATGTAACAACAAAGTAGTGATGAGGGCAAACAAATCTACCTTGGTGGTGAAGGGCTTTTTCAAATGTGGAAGCTGCAAGGCTTGCAAATACAGTTACAATATGAAACAGTACTTTTCACCATTGAGTGGCACACACAAAGAAATTGACAAATATCTTACACACCATCCAGATTTTTGTGAGTACGCTCTCATATGCCCTTGTGAGAAACTGTATTTAGGGGGCACCATTTACCCAGTGAAAACCTGAGCATTAGAACACATGCAAGCTATAAAGAATGGAGACAAACAATTTACCTTGATACACCACTTTTACTCTCTACACCAATGGGACAGGGACCTGTTAAATTTGTTTGCACTTGATAGAATCTCTGTCTCAGCCAGAGGAGGTAACCGTACACACACTATTTGACAGCTTGAGTCGAAATATAGCTTGGAGCTGGACACCAAGATTCCAAAATGGCCTTAACTCAGAAAACGAGTTGATCATTAACCTGGGGGATTAGCTATGCCCTATCCCCTTAGTGTACTGTGTGCATTGCTGATTGGGGACTGTGTGTTTGGGGTATTTTTGAGAAGGAAAGATTTTAATGGACAGTTCACTTCTTTTTATGGTGATCGGTGACAACATCAGAACACTTGGTTTTAAGATGTATGTTTTGTTTTGTATTTATGTTCACACAGGGTTGTGCCCTCCTTCTTGATGTGGTTTGGCCAGTTGTATCTGTGTTGTATGTGGGTACCCATGGGGCTGAACCTGTTTCTTCTATCAAGCTTCATTGAGTCCTAGTAGCAGACAAAGCACAATAGAGCTGAGATATCTTTCTTTTTTCTTTTCCTTAAGTTCTACACGTTCTTTCTTTTTTTATGGTTTGAGATGGTTAATGTTTTGGTCTTCCCGAAGAGGGAATGATGTGTTACCGAGTATGAAAACCATAACAGATGTCCCTTGTTAGTATGACTCAGCAGAGAGGGCACTGATGCTTAGAACCCTGGGGCATGATAGCATCATACTGAAGATGAAATGTTCGAAAGAGACTTTTAGGGTGTGTAATGATCTAAAATTACATAACTACGGCACATTGAGTACATTTGGGGACATGTCTTTTTCTAGATGATATCCATCACCATAGCCCACTGGGACATGATGTCAATGAGGCTTATGCGATCTTAATATATCAACACCCACCATACCTTCTACACACACATGCATAAATATATATAGCTAGAGGGTACACCCAGGAAAATATCAGCGGTTATATCAAAAAGGCAAAAAAAGCATTAGAGAAGACATCCTGTTCAATCAGAATAAACCCCAAGATAAAAAGAAAACTGAGTCTACTCAGGTTAGAATGATCACTGCGTACAATAAAAAGCATAAGGATGTGAGGAAGATCTTAAATCGACATTGGCATTTGATTGCCAATGACCCTATTCTGCAAGATCTAGTCAAAAAGAGACCAGCCATCACATTTAGGAAAGCTAGGTTTTTCAAACAGATGCTTGTCTCTAATATGCTGCCACCAAAACAAAAATCAAAAGGAGGTGGGGCAGACTGGCTAAAAAAGAAACCAGGGTTCATAAAATGTACGAAGTGTAAAGCCTGCAAGTTAGGGGTTAACACGCAATCATATGCAGTGGGCCTGTCTAAAAGAATAAAACAAATCAGAGGCTTCTTTAATTGCAAAACGGACTATGCCGTCTACGTACTTCAGTGCCCATGTGGTCTGAGGTACGTGGGCAGCACGATACATCCGGTACATATTAGAATTTTGCAGCACATGAGAGCCATCCGCAACGCTGATAAAACATACCCGGTGGCTCATCATTTCGAAGTAAAACATGAGAAATACGAATCAGGGCTCTGCTATTTTGTAATTGACTGTGTGCCAAAAAATGTTAGAGGCGGAGATAGACTAAAGAAGTTAAGACGACTCGAATCAAGGTACATTTTGGAACTTAATTCGAAGGCCCCGGGAGGGCTTAATTTGGAAGAAGATCTTAGCACACACCTGTAGGATGAACGGCAGGGCCTGGTCCCAATGGATTATTGTATTCAGATAACTGAAAACGTAGAAAATGTAGAGAGAGCAACAACCTCAATTTTAATATTTTATGTTGTATGTTGCACAAACATGTCTGAGCACTATGTCTACACAACCTAGGTGTACTCTACTGGGGGCAAGTTTTGACTGAATGAATAACAGTTGCCCACTTGGGCAATATTTGAAATAAATTGGGCTGAAAAAATTATTTAAAACCAATGTCGGGGCATGTAGAGATATCCTTGCCCACTTGGGCTAGATTAGGCTATTAGCTATTATGCAGACGCGCTAGCTGTGTAAAGTAGCTATTAATTAAGCTATATTGGAGCGGTGACAACATTTTCACTTGTTGCTTTAAGACTTGTCTCATAATTAAATGTTAGGTCCGCGGCGCCTGCATGATATTTGGTATCTAAAAGTGTTGATAGTTAGAAACATTAACATTTTGTGCCCTTACATACTCATGAAATGTTTTGTAATCATGTGTGATTCCAGCCGATTTGTAACAAAAGCTACCACATGTGTTATTTACTTGTAAAACTATGAGCCTTTTTTCACTATCTTCCCCTCAGTAGTTTTGGTCACATGATTGTACGTGTTGCACATTGTTTAAAATGGCGATTGAAATGAATTGAAGCTTCGGTGAACAAGCCTGCTGGTCAGGCGAAACGCGTCTGAGGGCTGTTTGAAAATAAAATTATTTGGCCAGCACACAGTCTCGTAACCTTGTGGTTTTTCTACTTGAGAGGTGGAGTGTTGTAAGGACCCGACTTCGTAGGTCCTTTTTTGACGAGACACACGCTGTTCTGGCAGGCGGCAGCTATTATCTGAAGTGAGGAGGAGTTGAAGATATATATATATATTTTAGTGAGTTCTAATGTATTGTCTATTTCATTGGTACTGTAAGGATTTAGTATGTCCAAGTGAGTCTTGAATCAAATGATTAATAATAATTTTTTATTGACATCTATGAAATTATTTCCTCCCTGTATATATCCCGGAAAACTTTCTCCCCCTCACCATTAAGTCCTTGAAATTTCAATGCACCAGTCACTTTGATTATATTGCACTAAATAGCACGAGGTCACTTTATATTGTAAGTTAATCCCGTGGTAATATAGGATGTGCAATAATGAACATTAAACTAGAATATATATATATGCAAAATGATAAAATGAGAATTATTTGCAATATTTTCTGATCAAGTATATTCAGTGACTGGATAATATTTCACAGTTGAGCATTTCTTCTGTATGGTTTTATGATATTGTTGATTTTTTTTTATTTTTTCTATTATTATGTAATAATAGAAAATTACATAAATTTTGTTTATGATTTAGTACACGTTGGTGAGCACTAGTATTTAAATTCTAATTATGCAATGTCAGATGGATTAGGCTGTAATAATTAACCTGTGTTTTGGATGGTGGAACCAGCATTTATGCTGTTATTTGATTGCATTACGCTAATCTTTTTCCAAAATACATTAGAGACATGGTTATTTACAATGTCTGGATAACAATACAAGGTTTTTTTATGTATTTATACAGCTAGTAATGATATTACTATTGTGAGAAAATATATGTATTTGTACAGGTAGTATTTTTTCTATGTCCATCAATTTGACATGTGATTGAACGTTTCACTTTAAAAGGGGTCAAAGCACTCTGTAACGCCATGTGACCAAGGCCGCTGGGACGGCCGAAACGTGTCATGACAGTCTGTCTGTTGGCTAAATAAAGAATGCTGAGAAAAAGGTGGTCCCTGCCTCGTATTTCGCTGAGGGAAAGCATTGCTGCTGTGAGGTATTGCATATATATATATATATATATATTCACTGAAAAAACCATAGGTTATAGGCCATATATAGTTAGGAATTTGCATTTACAAAACCTTGAAAATTCACTGAAAAAACCATTGGTTATAGACCATATCTAGTTAGAGATTAGCCTTTTCAAAACCTTATTTTACTCACACAAAACCATTGAAATTTCATATATAGTTAGTTCCACTAACTATATATCGCGCACCCGCAATCCACTGCTGATGATGTCACATATTACATCATTCATGACATGGTTAGTGACATCACTGATGACATCACTGATGACATCTCAAATGACATCACTGATGACATCACTGATGACAACATCCAGTGACTGTATGTTTCTGTAAAGTTAAAATATGTCTTACATATTGAAGAATGAGTGGATGTATAAGTGTCTGGATGAAGGATTTAGTAGGTGCATGACTGACTGTATGAGTGAGTGATTAAATGTGTCTCACTGAGTGCATGGGTTAGTGACTAAACTGTTTTAATTTGTGCATCATTATATCTGTTGTTCTACAAACTGCTGCATATGTTGATCAGTAGCTATATGAGTAACTGTATGGGTTATTCATTGGTTGTCCAAGTATTTGTATGGGAAACTGAGTGTGTGTGTATGGGTGGCTGGGAGGTGTGTGACTCTGTACATAGATGTGTGAGTAGTTGATTCACTATATGTATGGGTTCAAAAGTGCATGTGGAAACAGCTGTATGGGCGGTTGACTGTGCATGAGTGTATTAGTGAGTGAATGGATATCTCAGTGCTACATGTCAAAGTAAGTACATATGTAAAACACAGTACATGTGAGAGTTGACATCTATAAATAAAAGTAAATATGTGTTAGTATATGTTTGAATAAGTAAGGTGTGTATAACTATAGTTGAGAAAATGGAGGTGTGATGGATTTTTTGCATAACTGACTAGGTGTGTGAGTAACTCCATGGATGAGTGACAGTCTGTGACTGTCTGTTTACACTGATTGTATCTAAGGTTATATTAGAGTCTGAAGAGGTTCATGGTATTATCACATGAATGATATCATCAGTGATGTGATCAGTCATGTCAAATGAGATGTTATCAGTGATTTTATCAGTGATGTCATTTGAGATGTCATCAGTGATGTCATCAGTGATGTCATTTGAGATGTCATCAGTGATGTCATCAGTGATGTCACTAACCATGTCATGAATGATGTAATATGTGACATCATCAGCAGTGGATTGCGGGTGCGCGATATATAGTTAGTGGAACTAACTATATATGAAATTTCAATGGTTTTGTGTGAGTAAAATAAGGTTTTGAAAAGGCTAATCCCTAACTATATATGGTCTATAACCAATGGTTTTTTCAGTGAATTTTCAAGGTTTTGTAAATGCAAATTCCTAACTATATATGGCCTATAACCTATGGTTTTTTCAGTGAATTTCATTGGTTTTTTAATAGCAAATATCAAAAGCTGTCAAATGTCAAGTACGTGATAGGTAAAAACTTTTTCGTGTTTATGCACGCTGATGTGCTTTGAACGCTGCCCCCCTCCCCTCTTTTCTCTTAGTAGTACTCTCTCTTTGCAGATAGTGAAGAGTAGTTAACGCAGGCCTTTACCCCCGTTGTAATCCGTCGTGCCTGCTTGTCTCTCCATTTGATTGATTGTTATCCAAGCATTTACTGTTTTACAATTGATTCTCTTTGGTCCATTCTCTATTTACAAACAAGCACAAAGTCGCAATACTCTGTTTAGTCTTTGCAGATAGTGAAAAATCGTGAAAAATCGTGTAATAAAATAAAAGTAATCGAGCAAAATCAGTAGGCCACTAATTGGATCTCTTTTTGACCTCGCTAAAATAGAAATATTAGGAACAACCCTTCATGAGAAATACGAAAATAGTGAGATGAACTGAGCTCCACACCATGAGGGCTGCAAGACAGCTCGGCTCCGTCACCCACCCCGCCCAAAATAACGACAAACCCTATGGAAATAATAAAAATATAGACAACACACCAGCAAAGCAACAGGGTAAAACATTTTATTAAATAACTATTTACATTACGTTGGTTTATGACATGTAGTGGACCGATGTGTGAATAGGTCGGAAGCAGCACAAGGCGCCAAGATCCGGATGGCAAGTCTTGGATGTTGGGTGCCATAGTTCAGAGTTCTGAGCAGCGCTTGTAACACTGTCTGAAGCTTATTTCCACCTACTGCAGCTTCACTATTCTCAAAGTAAGTGAGGGTCGTTTGTGGACCTGACTGCATTTGAAAACAATGTTATATGGTACCTCCCTAAACCGCTTGACGGAGGCCCCCGAGGGGCGGTGTGATGGCACGGACTCAGAGAAGACGCTTGGCTCCGACCCCCTCCCCAAGTCTTATAGCACTGGTGTAGCCTGAGATCGCCCCCGACATAGGCGGCCGGCTCCCGGGGTCCGGCTGAACTTTTTGCCTTTTGATGACTCTTCTATTCTGGACTTTGTCCCACAATCCGTTTGACCTGAAGACACGCTGTAGTGGGGCGCCCCTTTACCGTTTTAGTTGCCATTCCGCCCGCTTTTGCTACACTGTGCCTCTTCCGCCATTCAGCTGTTTATCGCCCGCTCTTGCGGCTACAGCGTCTCGCTCACCATGTAGTTGAGTTGCTCCCGCTCTTGCGATGCAACGATAAACGACTGCCACAGGACTCTCAAAATGGCGGCCGGCTCTTCAGATTTGGGCGTGGTCCACTAAAATGGCCCTGGGACACCTTGGAACTCGGACGCTTCCCTGATAGGGCTTGGGTCCCATTCTCGAAAGCGTCCCCTCAGCCGTGAAGATTCTACAAAAGTCTTGGGGGCCCCCGACTCCCGCAGGCTTCTGGTGGGGAGCGGCTGCCATGATTGCTCGTGGAATGGCCACGACTGAGCTACGAGATGGTGGTGCTCTCATGCTGACGCCAGCTTTAGTCTGAAACATCCAGAAACACTGTAGACTACCAATTCGATCAGTTCCGGTAGCGCCCCAGCATGACCTGGTAGAGAAGAACTTGCCCTCCCCTCTTTGACTGATGGTTCTTGTTGCCTGTCCCCTCTGTTGTCATTTTACAGAACTTTTTGGACTGCTGAAAGGGGTTGTGTTCCGAACACTGGTTGGTGGAGACATTGTGACTATATTCTTGACCTACGTTGTCGCGTAATGCGTTATATGACACGCCGCGTCAGCGCACCCGGAAGTGATCCGGGGCGCGGCGCGCGGCGCGCAGCGCGTAACGTAAGCATAACAGGTCATGTGACTTGTTAATAAAACTTTTTATTGGTTCATTTTACTTTTGTTATTTTAATAATGAAAAGCTTGGTCATATGACCTAAAAAATACGCTTTTTATTGATTTCGATCTTTTTTTTAAAAAACATATATGTTATAATATTCCAGGCTAATGTACTTTCCCGGAAAATTTACAACTGTCCTGCAAGTAAAATATATTCCTTTTTCGAGAAAAGGGGCGTTTCTTCGTTCCATGACGGAGCCGTTGAGTAAAAGAGACTCGGCCTGCTGTCTTAGTCGCCGATACGCCTGATTATCAGATTCTTATCGATCACTTTATGTTGCAGGAGTGGAAAACACAACTGCCCTTGACCATTTATCTTTACTGCGTTCCTACGTATTATACCTTTTATCCGTCATGTAATTGGACTGCTTTATTTCACTTGCCTTTTACTGATTCGAAAACAGTGACTAAAAGTAAAAACTTTACCAATGTAAATACTACTACCATGTTTTGTTTTAAAAACCTTTATTGTGAAAATGTCAGCATACAAATACGGGCCTATAGCCACGTGGGCCGGCCACGGAGCAAACTGAAATTCGAACTTTCAATAGTACAGTAATCAATAACACATCAGAACTTAATATCAATAGGGATGTCGAAATATTCAATCAATTCTCGTCCCCGCCCGCCATGAGCATCAAAACTGCATTCATATCTCGTGATATCAAGGTTGTTCAACCAGTACACAACAAGGAGTTACGAGTCCCATTTATACCGGCGCCATTTTGGGCGAGGCCGGGCAGGTCCAAGATATAGTCAAAATGTCTCCACCAACCATCGGCCAGACCAGAACCCCTTTCGGCCCTTTATGCTACAAGATGGTGTCTTCCATTCAGAAAATATTGTTGGCAGCATTTTGAAAGGAAAGATAAACAGCCGTTCTGCTAGTGAGTCTCACATTGTTACATTTAGGAAGAATGTTGAAGAGTAATATGTGGAAAATCTGAAGCCATTTTTCTACAAACTCTCAATCAGCCTTGGATGGAAAAAAAAATCCTGAAGAATGTACAAACTGAAAACCAATTTTTGTCTGTATAGCATCAACAGCAACGCTTGAGTCAGCTTTGTGTCAAGCCGCCATTTTCATTCAATCAATAGCGTCCCCCTGCACACATTCAGGGACCTGGTCGTGTCTTCAGATGAAACGGATTGTAGGACAAGAAGCAGAAAGGAAAAGGAAAAAAGTTCCGCCGGACCTCGGGAGTCGGCCGCCTATGTCATGTGCGACCTTTGGCCACACCAGGGCAATAGTGAAGCTGCAGCAGGTGCAAATAAGCTTCAGACAGTCTTACAAGCACTGCTCAGAACTCTCAACTATGGCACTCAACATCCAGGACTTGCCATTCGGATCTTGGCGCCTTGTGCTGGTTCTGACCTATTCACACATCGGTCCACTACTGACATCACCTCATAAGCCAACGGGGCACCCCACGCCGACTTTCGGCGCAGCATTGTAGGATGGCCACACCAGTGCGGCAATTTGCTGGACACCACCTCGGTGCCATCCGGATCTCGGCGCGTTGTGCTGCCTTCGGCCTACTGTAGCCGCAAGTGCGGACGCAACTCAGTTGGACGGCGAGTGAAACGCTAAGGGGCGCCCCACTGCAGCCGAGGAGCCTCCATCTTGGGGGAGACGCACAGCCCCCACTGACTGACGCGACCTCACAGGCCAACGGGGCGCCCCACGCCGACTTTCGGCGCAGCATTGTAGGATAGCCACACCAGTGCAGCAACTTGCTGGACACTAACTCGGTGCCATCCGGATCTCGGCGCGTTGTGCTGCCTTCGGCCTATTCGCACATCGGTCCGCTACTGACGCCGCCTCACGTGCCAACGGATTTTCTACGCTTTTTGTAGCCCTATGCCGCATAACAGGTCATGTGACTTGTTTATAAAACTTTTCATTGGTTCATTTTACTTTTGGTTTCCTAAAGATGGAAGGCTGGGTCATATGACCTAAAAATAACACTTTTCATTGGTTTAGAACATTTTTTTTTCCCAAACGATGAAAGCCCCACCTTGTTTCTGGATGATTCAGACTGAAGCTGGCGTCAGCATGAGAGCACCACCATCTCGTGGCTCCGTCGTGGTCATTCCGCGAGCAATCATGGCAGCCGCTCCCCACCGGAAGCCTGCAGGAGTCGAGGGCCCCCAAGACTTTTGTAGAATCTTCACGGCTGAGGGGACGCTTTCGAGAATGGAGCCCAAGCCCTAGCAGGCAAGCGTCCGAGTTCCAAGGTGTCCCAGGGCCATTTTAGTGGACCAGGCCCAAAACCGAAGAGCCGTCCGCCATTTTAAGAGTCCTGTGGCAGCCGCCTATCGCTGCACTGCAAGAGTGGGAGCAACTCAACAACATGGTGAGCGAGACGCTGTAGCCGCAAGAGCGGGCGCAACTCAGCTGGATGGCCGCCACCTGGGGAGGCCCGTTCACGCCGCCTCCCCCACGCCCCCCCCGGGCCACCCCACGCCAATTTTCGGAGCAGCATTGTAGGATACCAAAACCAGTGCAGCAGTTTACTGGACATCACCTGGGTGCCATCCACATCTCAGCGCGTTCTGCTGCCTTGGGACTATTCGCACAACAGACCGCTACTGACGAGGCCTCCCCCCGCACCACCCGGGACGCCCCACGCCAATTTTCGGAGCAGCATTGTAGGATACCAAAACCAGTGCGGCACCCAGGTGACATCACCTGGGTGCCGTCCAGAACTCAGCACGTTGTGCTGCCTTGGGACTATTCGCACAAAAGACAGCTTCTGACCATTGTTGCTTTTTTTTGTCAAAAATGTTTTAATGTTTTTACAGTTTTTGTTCCGTTCGTTATATTTAAAAGTTAATAAAGTTTTATAATCCTACTTTGTTGGAGTGCTATATATTTTTAAAAAATCGGGTGAATGGGGCCTTGAATCGGGTTATTGTCATGTGTGGGCTTTGCAAGTGTACTGCTACAGGATCGGACATTTCAAACTCAAATGCACGTTCTTTTTCTTACCTTTCCGAAGCATGGAGCGCAATACCAGGCAGAGAAAGGGTGATGCAAGTGTTGAACACTGCCTGGCCTGGCAAGTTGCTGGCAGTGCCTCCCCCCCCCCGCCCGCTCCTGAAAGAGGACACACACACACCGCCGCCCCGAGTACTTCACAGATCTTTAAAAGACCATGCGCTTGTTCATCAGGCTTAAATGGTTTATCACCCCTTCTAGAAACCCTGCATCGACCCTCTGACGTTTCCTGGAACAATTACCACGTAACACAATACCAAGCCTTGTCAGCTGAAACCCCCGAGGAATCGTGGGGCATATTATCAAGGGGGTTTATCTCCACGTTTTTGGCTTTAAAAGCCAAGAAAGCGGAGATAAAATTATCTCCCTATTACCAAGCTGTCGCTAACACCAGTTAGTAACAGCTAAAAGGAGATAGCGACCATCTTGGGCCCCGCTTTGCATTTCAGTGATATTTATCACTAATGACATGCAAAGTGGGCGTGCCAAGATGTTAGCGACTGGAAACAGTCCCTAACATCGCTATCTCCTATTACCAACTTTTGGAGATATTCGCGCTAAGCGCGAATATCTCCAAAAGCTAACACCTGCCCTGAGCAGTTCTTAGCCATGTTATCCAATGGGAGGTGGATAACATGGCTAAGAGCATTTGCTCGATAATGCATGAATATCGCTGACTTTTCAGCGATATTCATGCATTGCGGCCGTTTTTTATCGCATTTGCGATAAACCTTGCTAATAGCAAGGTTTATCTGCGATAAAAATCGCCGATGTGCGGCGATAATTTTTGTCTCTAAACAAGTTAGAGACAAAAATTATCGCTAGTTGTTGGTAATATGCCACCGGGTTTTTGCTTGCAGAAATCGGGAGGCGGGAGACTAGCACTGAAAGTTCTTAGCCATGTTATCCAATGGGAGGTGGATAACATGGCTAAGAGCATTTGCTCGATAATGCATGAATATCGCTGACTTTTCAGCGATATTCATGCATTGCGGCCGTTTTTTATCGCATTTGCGATAAACCTTGCTAATAGCAAGGTTTATCTGCGATAAAAATCGCCGATGTGCGGCGATAATTTTTGTCTCTAAACAAGTTAGAGACAAATTATCGCTAGTTGTTGGTAATATGCCCCCGGGTTTTTGCTTGCAGAAATCGGGAGGCGGGAGACTAGCACTGAAATCAGTAGTCTCACGCCTGAATCGGGAGGGTTGGCATGTCTGGATTCTCTACAGCTGGGGCCATAAACTACATCCGCAGGGCTAGGTGATAGCCTGGGACCGGCCTGGCATCTAAAATGGCTGCCGTGCACGACAAAATTGTGGCATTGGAAAAAAGGCAAGATGGCGCAGACAATGTTTATCAATAAGGATTCATTTATAACAAAATATTTTATCGCACTGACAAATTGGCGGTCAACACTTCCTGATTTCCATCGAATCGAACGTTAACAGACGTCACGCAGCAAAAAAAAAAAAAAGCTCACGCACAGCCGCTGGAAGACATGTATCAACATATATGAGCCTCCTCAGCCACCCTCAGAAAACATAAGGGATTAGGATACGTCTCCCGCACCCCCTTATACCTAGTAATTTAATTAAAACGAAGCACAAAATGGCGAATTCCCGTTTCGCTACCAGTTTGCGGCCCAGTTCGCGGCCCGGGAAGCGCTTCTACCGTGAAAAATATATATTTTTTTATTTTCCCCACGGGACCCTTTAATAACCCCAACAACATTCCTAGGGGGTCAAGAGGGGTATACATTGCCCCCTTTCCTTCATTTCCCCCTTTGTTTTGGCCTCCTCTTGTCTCTCGATCCTACTGAGAGATAAGATGGTGGCCACTCCGGACTGTTTAGAATGTTGACAGACACCGGGGAGCCAATCAGCTTCGCATCGCAAAGTTCCGTTTCGCGAAAAGTAAGCGGACCGGAGCGCAGCCCGGAGCGCTGTTACAGATATATATCTTGTTTTGAACGTTAATTTCTCAAAATCCACTGGAGCACATATATTGAGACCTAGCAAAGGCACATCGGGCTAACAGTCCCTACAATTTTGCCAAGTTTCGTGCAAATCCATTCAGCCGTTCGAGCTAAAAGTGAGGCCAAAGGCCCTATGGAAATTAACATGGGAAAAACGCGTTTTGGGACCCCCCTTTTTTCTCGGCCCCCCCTTGACGAAACCCCCCCAAATTTTCAGGGGCTGCTCAGAAACGAAATGTGCCATTTTCCTGGAAATTTCAGCCGATTCCGTCCACAAACGCCAAAGTTATTAGACATAGAATTTTCAAAAGTTCCATAGACAAAAAATCCTAACTATATATACCTACTGGCGACACGCCAGTAGGTAATATATATATATATATATATATATATATATATATATATATATATATATATATATATATATATATATATATATATATATATATATATATATATATATATATATATATATATATATATATATATATATATATATATATATATATATATATATATATATATATATATATATATATATATATATATATATATATGTATACATACACATGCTTATACATATATTCTGTTGCCACAGTTCCTTTGGTCTGGGGCCCATTCAGCATCGGTGCGTGACTGGGTGAGGAGCCCATTTCAAAATGCAGTTGCACTCTCCAACACAGAGGGGAGATGCGCTCTCCAGTGCGAAGAAATCCAACATCCACCAGGTGAATTATAGCAGTAAGACATCTGGGAGCATATTTAAAAGGGAAGTGTCGAAGTGAGGCATTAGCCTTCCAGGCTTATCGCCTCACTCAGCCACTTCAGAAACGCTGGGCTGCACCATATTTACAAGAATATGGTGCAGCCCTGCATTTCCCCCTGCGCTGGCACTACACTTAGCAGCCTAGTGCCAACGCAAGCACCCTTACATCATAGTGCATGTGTGTCTACGTGCAGGGTAGGATTGTTTATGTGTAAGAAGGTCTCCCTTCCTGCACATAAACAATCTTTATATGCCTTTTTGTAACTTCTAGATAGAAATTCAGAGAGATTTATGTTTACTCAAAAAACATTTAATTGGGGAGACAAATACATAAAGTTAATTAAAGCAATAGTTATGAACAGAAGCAAAAAAATTAATTACATCACAGTTCACAACTAAAAACATCAAGATGATGGAGGTGTCACATCTCCATCATCTCCAGTCACGTTGCTTTGGCACTAACATACGACCATTTTTGTATTAATTAATTTTGGTTGTTTGTTTAATCCACTAGGAGTTGATGTTTTTAGTTGTGAACTGTGATGTAATTATTTTTTGTTGCTTCTGTTCATAACTATTGCTTTAATTCACTTTATGTATTTGTCTCCCCAATCAAATGTTTTTTGAGTAAACATAAATCTCTCTGAATTTCTATCTCTGTGTTTTCTATCCTTCCATTGATTTATTTCAGATGTTTATTTAGTTGGATATCCTGTGGATTCATTTGAGTGTGTTACATAAGTACAACTCACAACTAAATTCAATGTTTGTCTAAAGTAAGTCCCTTATAGCACACATTGACCTTAATCCTTTGTAAATAGGGGGCACCAACAGAATCACTAGGTGTTACAGTGGAATTCCCACAGCAACACACTTTGCCCTTCCCTTTTACGCTAAGCATAGCATGAAAGGGAGCTTTATTTACGTTAAGTGGCTTAATGCTACCTTGTAAATAAGGCAAGGCCCCTATTTCCTTCCCACCCTCACTGAATGTGACATTGGGGTGGTGATAGGGGCTTGTAAACATGACCCCTAATGTCTTTTCTGAAATTTGTGTCAGCCCAAGTGGGTGCAATGTTGCCATTATTCGTATGCTCTGATGATTGGTATGATGAATTCCATTATGATTTTGTGTCAGCCATTACTTCACCATATCTGGTTATGCTTAAACTTATGCTGTAATTATTTATAAAATTTGTTTTGACATACCGACGCGATTATAGTTTAGTATGCTTGAGTTTGTATTGAGTAATGTATTTTGATACACAGTTATGAAAAACAAAGTGTGTGCTCACTCAAGTATTTATGATTTCTTAGTAAGGAAATATATATATGGCCCTTTTTGGGGAATAATCCAGCTAGTAAAAAACGTAATCATTTCACTCAACTTCTTTTAGTGTATTGGACACACTGGGGCCTATTCTCAAAGGTACATTTACTTGTGAGTAATTCTACACATGTAAATGTTACTCCTACACTTTGTAGTAAATTTGGTACTTTGGGCTATTCACCATTAACGAGTGGAATTTTACTACAAAGTGTATGCTTTCATGTCTCCACCCCCTGACTTCAGTGGGGTAGGGGCTGTTTTACAACTGTAAAGTTACTGCTAGTAACTCTTCACATATAGGCAAAAATGTCCACCAACTGTGGTGGAGACTCCCTATGGTAAAGTATAAGGAAATGTATATACGTTTATTAAACATGAAAACTGTACAAATATTTTTATGATAATAGTATGGTAGAAGAATGTTATATATTTATTTTAAATGCAGGACAACATTGAAAAATGGTACAAACTATTAACTTTATTTTGAAATTCATATCTGATTAATTTAGTTATATTAAATTAAATAGCAAAATGTATATATATTTGTTATGTATTAAAAATATTATAATGTATGCATAGAATTAATTTCACTTTTTAAAATTCAGTATACCTGTTTTTATATTACACAAGGTTATTCAAATATTTTATATTTTTCCCCAATATTATGTGTATATTTTTTATTATAATTGCATTTAATGTTTAGATATTTTTTTTAAGTTAAAATAAATAAATTAATGTTTACATTATTTCTCATGGGGTTTTATTCTAAGTCCCTGTCACTAATGTTTTCTTTGTTCTTTGGAAAAGTGTTGCAGTATCAGTGGTTGCCCATGTTTAGTGCTTGACTTACTCCAGGTTTGAGCTTGCGTACATTTATTACTTTTTGGGTTCTTTTTCGCAGTAGTTTCTTTAGAAGTGTAATTTGTCAATAGGAATAGGCTTACACTAATGTGGGTGGGTGCATGCCCCCCTAACCAGTTCCCTAGCCCTTCCTTAACACCCATACTCTTTCCAAAATCCCTCTCATTTAGAAGTAAGTTTTCCCCATTTTTCAGCCACTCCCTGTGTCTCCCACATTTACTATAAAACTCAATTGTCTGTGTGAGGAGATCTTTGCAGTTGGGGCAGAGTTCTCCAGCACAGAAAAGAGTGGAGAGACGGGCAGAGACATCCTCATGCAGCTTAGTGAAAAGCATTTGTAACACGAGTAGTACTATTGGCGTACTATTTAACACACTACAAAATGCAGATGGTGAATAGGCCCCACTGTATTTATTATTGGAGTCCAGATTATTGGTTGATGCAGGTTTGGTTGTCTCCCAACTAAAAATGCATAGTAGATAATCATGTAATTTGGTACAATAATGCATCAATAGGTTCTGGTGACATCATAAACCATTCATCCAAAGGCTGATTGGTTTGTAAGTGTCACCAAACCCTGAGATGCCATATAGGACCATGCATCTTTACCTAAGGGTAGATAACTTGCAAACGCTCTTATAAATATATATACACATATGGAGGGTTTTGTGTCACACCTCTTTTGCCATTGATATTTCTGATTGTCATTCATACTCTGCTTCTATCCATGACAGGAGTACAGCAAGGGGCTATTCATAACCCATTTCAGCGACCCTGTGAGTGATGCGATTTTGCCTGAGCACATAAGCCAGAAAATGAATCCGATATCATGGCTGGCTGGCTAATCCTTTTGAATGACTCTTTCTTTTTTATATGCTCATTTTTATTTGTTTTGTTATTCTTTTTAATTTTGTTTGTGGAGTTTTAGAAAACACTGCAGCTCCCCAGACAGCGCTATTGGGCCATTCGCTTGCCACTCCTTTTGCCTACAGTGCACTGCATTCAGCGAAGCCCCTGCTTCTAAACAACGTGCCCATCTTTGAATGGTCTTGTGGATATTGTGACTGGTACAAAGCAGAAACATCTCACTGGGTTAGGTGCTCTGCAGGTTACATGGTTATCTCGTGTCTGAGCTGAAACTTTACTTTATCAGAGGTTGATAAAATAAATACTAGCAGCAGGGTAGAGAGAAATTGCAGAGAGAAGAGCTGCGGTGAGCGTGATCAGCAGACCTCCAGGCTGTGGGTCAGTGGTCCATTGTCAAAGGCCTAGGGCTGACTGATAGGCCTCTTACTTAGACACCTGTTACTTTTTGCCATTTTATACAGATATAACTATGTCTATATTTATTCCTATAATGAGATCTAGCGCCTCAAAACCTAGTCTGGTTCGTACAGAGAAAGGTATCACCTAGCAAAAGACATGTACGAAAAAAAAGAGCAACACTCAGATAAAACATTGATAGAAGGAAGTGAAGAGCAAGAGCAAAGGAAGAGCAGAATTATGAGGAAGAGAGAGAGAGAGAGAGAGAGAGGGAGATCAGTGGTAGAAAGGAAAGAGTAGAGTAGGGATAGAGATGATAGAGAAAGCAGACGGTAGATGAAAGGGATAGGGGAGAGTATAAAACGACATGGCTATGGTCGACATCCTTGATAGAAGTGTACTTTGCGCTTTGGGTTGGAAGCTCTTTGTAAAAATGTTGGGCATTGGTGCCTATTTTGCAAAAAAAAAGCATTGTGTGAAACCAAACCACATAATGTACAGATGGCATCGCACGTCGCCAACATCTAGCGCTTAATAGCGCTTAACTTGCTCAGGGCAAGGACACGCTGCGTTGGGATGTTAGGAGAAGCCAAAAGAACTCACACAAAGTCCAGAATATACCTAGGGAAGTCAGCCTACCTCGACCTCTCTTTTTGTCCCTCAATACTACATAAAAATGTATGTTTTGCCCCATGCGTTCTTCCATTCAGACTCCATGTTCAAAGCTTATCCACAAACCTCCATCACCTTCAGGACTTCTGATTTCTCTAAAATAAACAGTGTATTATATACAACCACCCACACACACACTGTCAGGAGTCCTGCACCATTTGAACATTAGAAGGACCCCTCTTCTCCTGACTCCCTTCACCACCAGCAGGACTCACTCCCCACTTCAAATGTCAAAGCATACCTGGCTCCTTGCCTCCTACATCCTTCCCCATCTCTTCCAAATGACTAGTTTCTAATCACTACACTAATGTCCATTTTATTATTTAATCTATGCTTTTTAAATTGTTTTAGAGCCAATGTACCTCTGCCTTAGACACCAGCCAAGACAGTGTGTTCTTCAAGATAAGAGAACACAACCCCCAAATGCGCTTGATACTGACTTTACCACACATTCCCAGCTAAATAGGCTTTTGTGTTGGTATTTTACAAACCTGACTTCTGCAATGTCATTTACCGTTTCCTGACAAACAAATTGAGTCCCTCATCTCACATTAGTTCTTTATTGGTACCTTATGACACAATCCTAAAATATTGGATTTAAAACAATACACTGGCTTTCTATCGAGGAAGGAATGCATTTCAAGAAACACTGTCTCATATACAGGGCCCTTCAAGGAACATTATAGCTTTTGAGCCCTACAACCCATTCCAATATCCGAGGTTGGCCACCTGAAACCAACTCTTTAACAGTGCACACAACTTTAAGAGAAGTGTGGGCAAATCCCTTCCGTCATTTACAGAGCTCATCACAATGAAAAAAGTCTTCACTGCATACCTGAAAAAAAAATACTTCCTCTGGTTCTTTAGGTTAATGAAGGCCCACGTCTTTCACTTAACCTACAACCAGGCATCACACTTCAATATCTAGGGGTTTATTTGCAAGCGCCGCCAGTGCGTCATTTTTATTATGGGGAAAAGTGACGCACCAGCGGCGCCACATGCTTGTAAATAAGCCCCCTTCTTTTTAAGTTGCATCTCTTATCTCGCTACTGCTCTTTCTTTACAATGTAAATAACAGATGTTACTTGTACCTAACTTGCAGTGCACAATATATCAACCTAGGAGGATAGAAGGCTGAGCCGACCTTGTCTGGATTGAATTCATTACTTTCCAATCACTACATTTGTCAGTGATGAAGATCCGGCGTGCTGAGGGACCCAGCTAGCTCCATTGTACACCCTCCTGCTATAAACCATCATGAGGGGCATCTAAGCAGTATGAACAGTCAGCGAGTAAGAAGATACAACCGACCACAGCAGCTGCCAAACCAACGGCCTGTAGACTTCGGTCTATCACTCTCTTCATCAACAATTGACCCACATGTCATGATCATGCGAGAGGCCGCCGGAACTACATGGAAGGGCTTGGACTGACGCCATCCGCCCCTCTAGCATGCCCTCCCCGACTTCCTGGTGAACTCTCATGCCTGGCACTCGGGTCAGTCCAAAAAGATACTTTCATATTCCAAGGAAACCTGGGAGTGCAGCATCCTTGGACTGTCCATCTGCAACAGCAGTTTTTCTATGTCATATCCGCCACGGTAAAACTCCTCGAGTGAGCCCCCAATTGTGTTTACACATTTAGAACCACACTTTCTCCAATAAATAAATAATCCTTCCATTGCGGAAACACATTAAACTTCTCCCTTGCCCCATTCCTATTGTTCACATCACTAACATGTACAGAGTTTTGACTCCTGAAACGGGTATTTTATATTAGTCTAGAAGCACAAATCAGCATATTATATATTATTTTTTTAGATATGTTCGAGTCCACCTGTATTTTTAAAGTGTTAAAAGTTTCTAAACAAAAACAAAGAGTACATTCGAATATCTAACGTTAAGGTTGACAGCCAAGATAGTCTTCTATAGCATCATGTTTTGGCTAACTTGGGTGCATGGCTTATCTAATCTCCTTTGTTTGGAGCCAGGGCGATTAGAGGGAGCTAAAGCGGGATCTCTGATCAGAGGAAACCTGAGCAGAAAGTAGGAAGCACTGGGACTGCAGCTAAGCACAGTGTCTCCAGGGCTGTCATCATCCCCACCCCAGACCTCCCCTCTTCCTCCCTCTTGTCAGCACGGGGGGCTTTGCACGAGTTGGCCCGCCATCACATGGGGCGAAAGGAGTAGGAAGGACAGAGTAAGACATGCGGATTTGCCTTACACATATGCAGATTTGAAAATCCGAGATTTATTTCAGCTTAAGCAGTAAGTCAGACACTTGCTCATGCAGTGCTTGGAGCCATTTGATAGAAGACCTCTTTCATGAGATGAACGAGTTCAAGAATGCACACAGCTAGTTCATTGGCAAGAGTTCAGCTGTATATGTGTAGTTTGCCATTCTCAACTAGGCTTCCGTTCGTGTTTGCAAACACAAAATTACAGCAAGTACTTTTCTCCACAAGGGAACATTTTATTGTTGCCGGAATACTTGCAAAGATCAGAAATGAAACGATTAATTGTTCTAAGTGATCTGAAGAGGTGATTTAATTTATTGTGAATGTGATGTGAACTACTTAGTTGAATCCATGTAATATAAACTTTACAAATAATTGTTGCATATATTCAAAATTATATGGTGTGCTGTCTGGTAGTGTTATAATTACAAGTTTCCATTCTCCTTCCTTTCTTCTCCCTTCTCATCCGAGTTTCTGTTATATGGCTTCAAGTAAACTTCACACACAAGCACAATAATATTCTATGTAAAGTTTCTCATATCTAAGCTACTACTGCAGCAAAAAAATATCCTCTAGAATGTGCTGCACAGATCCACTGGGCTATTTTCATGCTAAACACATATGTCCTATAATTCAACCTACCTAAGATGTTAGGTCGGAGCAGGTCCTTGTGCACGCTCCCCCTCGCTGCCTATAAGCAGGTCTCAATGCTGCCAGTTGTTGCAGCGGTCACTGCCCCTCACCTCCCTGCTTGCCGCTGCTCCAGCCTCACTGTTTTCCTACTATCTGTGCCAGTAAGCCATCTTACTGTTAGATTATTCCCCATAGTGTGCTTGTTTGTTTTGTTCTGTCTTCTCTGCCAATCTAGCTTTTACTTTCCTGTTAGCTTTATATTGCGTGTTGCTTTGTACTGTCCTCTCTGCCAACGTAACTTTTGCATTCCTGTTAGCCCATACTGCGTTTTGTTTGAGTGATAGATTAATCCTTGTGCATATTTCCTCGGTAACTTGTACTTTTGTTACTTTCTTGCTCTCATGTGCAGCGATCCAGCCCACCTCGCTTCTAGATTACTGGTGTTTTAGCCTCTCCCAACTCCTGCTCCCTGCCGCCCAGTGCCCCTCCATCCTCCCAGCACCTACTTATTGGAGGCCACAGTGTGGCCGTGCCTCTGGCGCACCAAAGATGTACCAAAGTCAAGCCTATCTGTGCCCATCCGTGCTTGGACCGCGCCCAGCACCAGGAACCCTGATCCTCCGGCCACCCACAGATGCTTCACTGCAGAGCTCTGAGCCCTGGACCCAAAACATCTCAACAACAGCTGCTGCATTGCATCTCCTCTATCAACGGTAGGACCCTTCATATGCCATCGCTGTCACTTCACTTGCCACTTAGGACCTCCTGCTAGCACAGACACCCTTGCCACACCCACCACACCACCTGGTCCTGCTCAATTTCCGATCACTTTGCAAACACACCATTGAAATCTGGGACACCGTCACCACCCTCACCCCCAATGTGATTTTCATCACAAAGACCTGGCTCAACCCCTTCACCACCACTGATATCACCACCGCAACACCCAACAGCTTTAAGATGAAACACTGTCACTGCACCTACAAACACGAAGGAAGCATCACCATCATGCACAAGGAAATCATTCCCTGACCCACCACCAAAGACAACATTACACTGATCATGCAACACCTCAACTTCCAACTCCAAACAGATGGCCACCAGAGGCACCCTCGCCTACAGACCCCCAGGACCATGCCCGGCTTCTGCAACGCCATCCCCAAATTCATCACCCCTCTGTCGATCGAATCTAAGCAAAACATCTTCCTCGGGGCCTCAACTTTCACCTCAATGACCTTAACAAAGCCAACTCCACCAACCTCCTTGACAGCATGAGCAACATCGGCCTCACCCAATTGGTCACTGACCCCCACACACAGCGCAGGGCACTGGCTAGACCCAATCTTCATATCCAGTGACATAGTCAAGTACAGTTATGTCACCAAACTCACCTGGACCAACCATAAATCATAACTTCACTATCACAGGATCTCAGGGCACTACCACCAGGCACCCCAGCTCCTCCCACTGCAGCTGGAACAAGTAACAAAGACCAAATGAGCAAATGACCTCAGCACCATCCAACCCGACTCCTCAACCAATGTGGAACAGGCTGTCCAAAACTTCTCCACCTGGATCACCAACTGCTCAGATATTCACCCCTATCAGGTCAGCTTGTACACAACGAAACATAGGACCACAAAACACAATTGCAAACAACTGGAGGAAAGATGGTGCACCAGTAAAGATCCTACAGACTGAGCCACCTCCATGTCAGCCCTCAACACATACCACCAATGCCTCAAGGACACAAAAAGAGATGGACAGAAGACCCAATCGAAGCAAGAGTCAAGCACAGCATCATCAGAGAGTTCTCCTGCCCATAAGTCACAGAGAACACAATCTACCCTTCCCAGGAACTCTCTGACACTCTGGTGAACTTCTCCCTTAACTAGATATCCGCCATTTACAGTAACTTAAAACACTAAACCCACGGACCTCTACAACCTCCTTACTCCTAAGAATGGAGAGGTGTGGTGCCGCGGCCAGGGCGACTGACACTGGAATCTGGGGATCACAGTTCGATCCTCAGCTCCGGCTGCAGGTTAGCCCAGCACCATGTGACTCTGGGCAATAGCTTGCTTAATCTTCCTGACGGACCCCAGCGCCTAGAGACCCTTACGGGTGATTGTTCGCGCTATAAAATGTGGATTATTATTTATTATTATTACTCCTATGGACATTACCTACAACCACCAGCTCCGCACTTGGGAACAGCTCACCACACAGAACACCACAGCCATCATGAACTCCATCCACATGAGGGCACGCACAGACCAACGGACCCCTGCCCCCACCACCTCTTCAACCTAGACAGCAAAGAAATGAAAGACAAACTCACCCCCATCCTCAACTCATCCATCACCATGGCTGCCTTCCCCAATGGATGGAAACACACAGAGGACTAACTACTCATCAAGAAGTCCACAGTTGACCCCACCAAACTCAAGAAATACTGACCCATCTCGCTGCTCCACTTTCCTGCCAAAGTCCTTGAAAAGGCCATCAACCACCAGCCCGCTGAATACCTAGAGAGAAACAACCTGCTGGATGCCTCCCAATCCAGATTGTGTGCCATCCACAGCACAAGACCGCCCTGAACTCTCCTACTGATGAGATCTGAACCATCCTCTACCAAGGGATAACAGCTGCCCTGATCCTCCTTGACCTCTCAGCTGCGTTTGATGTCGTGTCCCCCCCGCTTCATCAAGAGACTCCACCATGCTGGGATCTAGCTAGAGGTCCTCAAATGGATTGCATCCTTCCAGACAGGCCGTACCCAGAGATTTCACTTACCTCCCGTCACTTCGGAACCCAAAAATATCACCTCCAGCATCTATCAAGGGTCATCCCTCAGCCACACCCTATTAAACACCTACATGACACCACTGGCCAACATCATCAGAACCCAGAGACTCAACATCATATCCTACGCTGACAACATCCAGCTCATCCTCCGGCTCTCGAAAGATCCCTCCAACACCAGAAACAACTTCCTCAACTGCATGACGAGTGTTACCGACTGGTTGAGGACCAATTGCCTGAAGCTCAACACTGACAAGATGAAGGTGCTGATATTTGGACGCAATAGCAGACCACACCCCCAACCTCTGCATCCTACTGGACAGGAAACTCACTATGAAATACCAGTTCAATGCACTATCCTCAGCCTGCTTACACACTCCTCTCATGCTGGAAGATCTGCAGATGGCTCACCATCAGCGCCAGAAAGACCATCACTCAAGCCCTAGCCACAATTCAACTAGACTATGGCAACACACTATAGACTGGAATCACCACTCAGCACCTGAGGAGACTCCAGACAAAACAGAGCCTTCAACCTGCAGCCAGACTCATCCTCAACCTTCCAAGATGGAGACATATCACACCCCACCTTATGAACCTCCACTGGCTCCCTGTACAGAAAAGATGGAAATTCAAGATACTGGCACATGCCTACAAATACCTCCATGACCAGGAACCAGCATACATCAACCACTGACTTTAACTTCCACCAACCCACCAGACACCTGCTCTCCGGCTCTCTTGCCCATGCACCTAATCCACACATCTGCCAATGCTACAGTGGAGGATGGTCCTTCTCCTACGTCGCTGCCAAGACCTGGAACAACCTTCCCCTGCACCTCCAAACTGCCCCCTCTCTTCTTGAATTAGAGAAGGGACTCAAGACCTGGCTCTTCGACTGAACTGAACAAGAATACAGCACCTTGATATCCTCTCGGGTGATTAGCTGAGCTCTATAAGTCCCAACTGATTGATTGATTGATTTACATTTGCAAAATGCTAATTAATCATTACTGCATATATATTTTGTAGCAAACTAGCACACTCTTAATCAGGGTTGTTACAATCCATGTAGGAAGACCATTAATCGATTGCGCTGTAGCTTGTTGTTGTTTGGTTGTGTGAGATTAGTAGATAATTTAAAAGTGGTTTGTTTATATTTTGTGAAACAAAAATTGGGCTAGATGTTGAGAGAACCTTGCTGTGTCTAATTGGGGCAGGAGTGTGCCAAATGGCTGTTATGTTTATTGCTTGGATTAAGCGGTTAGTTGTCAATTGCTATTTGCATTTGAGTGGTAAATTTACATTGATATTAGAGGCCATAGAATGAATATCAGTGTGGGGCATGACAGTGCTGTTCACACAGAAGCTCACCAACCATATGGCTTAGGTACAGTGCTGTGGGCATGAGGATGAAAGAATTCCGTGTAGTGTATGCTGTCTGAGCATGATCATTTGAAGGTGTGTCTGGAAGCATAGTGTGATATAACTACTAACATTGCGTAAGTCAATAACTGAAGCCACTAATATTGGCTTAAAAGCCCTGTTCAGCTAAAATCATCTGAATGGCAGGACCACCTAGCCCCTTTAGATGCCACTCTGGTATCATTTTCACAGTGCTACTAATGTTAGGCTGGTTTCATTAGGAATAGCTAAATCTAGCTATTGAGTCCCAGTGGTGTCTACTCTCATCTACAGGTACTATATTCCATCCTGCTGTTTAAATTGGGGCTTCCTTTGTGGTGCATACACGATGCATAAAAGAAAGACATCTTAACCCCTTCACTGCGGTGTGTTTTCCCCTTGCTGTGCGGGGTAGGGGGCCGCGCACGGCGCAGCTGTGCTTGTGACGAGCACAGCTCGTCATGAGGCACACTGGAGCTGCACTCATGACGAGCTGAGCTCGTCACGACCACACCCGTTTTGCAACGTTCAGCACAGCGGGGAAATTATCCCCGTGTGCGAACGTTCCAACAGCCGTGACGAGCTGAGCTCGTCATGAGTGCAGCTCAACCATGCCTCATGACGAGCTGAGCTCGTCATGATGACCACTCAACTAGTTAAGGATACACCTCAAGGTATTCAGGTTTCTCTCATAGAAAGCCCTGAGCTTCTTGTTATTGATGTACATCACTTGTGAGTGTATCCTGGGAAAATGGGCAACATTTCCCTCCACTGGTTCCTAAATCTTGCAGTGCCTGTTGCAGTTTTAGTATAACCCCATAACTAGTACCTACTAATGAACTTCTCTGGCTCATAACTGACCATGCCTGGTTGATAGTTGCTAACATGAGTGATGTAGAAATTTCTACCTTTTTAGTAATGTTGCACAGAAATCTAAAACTTAAAGTATATCTTAAACATGACAGTGGTACACTTACGGAGATGTACAGTTCAGCACAAATTCGAAGCAATGATAAGCCATGAGTTTACCTTTATGTTCCTGGACGTTTGGCAGCTTTATTAGGATGCTACTAGTAACTTAACCATGGCTAAGGGTCATGGTTCAAGTAGCTTTACACTGATCATATGTACCTATTGTTACCATGTTGTGATGTTATCAGGCATTATCCTTATACCCAGTTCTATCTTTTAAAGAATCACTCTTCTTGTTTTCTGAATTTCTTTTTTCTTGACATTAGGATTTTGTGCACTTATTAATGCCATTACCAGTGCTAATCAGTGCTAAAATGCTGGTCTTGGCTCCTTCAAGCATGGTACAATTGTCTTATAGCTGATTGGCATATTTAATTTACTTATAAGTCCCTAGGCTATGTTACTACATGTACTCAGGGCCTGTACATTATGGGCCAGATGTACAACTCTTTTTTGTGGCCGCAAACGGGAGATCGGCCCGTTTGCGACCACAAAGAGGTTCCAGGAATGTACAAATGTTTATTATTGAGTCATTGACTCTCAAAATAGCATTTGCGCCTCTCTCTATTAGGAAGGGGCGTCCCTTCCTAATAGCGAGTCAACATGCCATGTACTGTTGTTTTGCGCCGCATTTGTGTTTGCAAAATACTCGCCGTTCACCACCAACTTCAAGCAGGTGGTAAACCACTCTCAAATGGGAAGGGGTCCCAAGGGGACCACTTCCACTTTTTGTGTATGAGCATAAATAGTTTTTAAAAGCTGGCGGTGGTGCCAAGGACCACTGCCTGTCCTTAAAAAATGAAACTGAAAAGTTTCATTTTTGTTTTTGAAATGCATCCGTTTGTCTCTAAGAAAACGGGATGCATTAAAAAAAAACCACCTGATTTATTTAAAAAGCAGTCCCAGATACGTTGGTCTGCTGATCCCAGCAGGCCACCATCCCTGGAAGTACTAGCCATTTCCAATGGGATCGCAAATTGCACTTGTCTCATGAATATCAATGAGGCATGCAATTTGCGACCCCATTGAGAATTGCAAACAGAGTCTGAGCCACTGTAGTACACTGCATTTTGCAACTCGTAAATTGCGAGTCGCAAAGTGACGCAATTTGCGATTCACAAATGCAATTGTCGTACATCTGGACCTTAATTCTGCTAATGGTCCTGCAGCACTCATGGTGCCACCCACTTAAGTAACACTTTTAAAAATGTCTCAGGCCTGTCATTGCAGCCTGTAGTGCAGTTTTAAAAGTTCCAATTCAACCTGGAAAAATAGAGCTTTTGAAAGGCCTAAACCTTCCTTTATAAAACATATAAGTCCCCCCTAAGGTAGGCCCTAAACAGCCCATACAGCAGGGTGCATTCTATATAAAAAACAGAACTTGTTTTTAAATTCCACATATTCTGGTAGTAAAAAACTCCTAAATTTATTTGTCACTACTGCAATGCCTACCTCTCCCATTTGATAACTTTGGGGTACCTTATTGCATTTAATTCATGCTTACTTTCTATTGGGAACAGATAGAAATGTCAAGTTTGGATTTTCAAAAATTGTAATTTAAAATCCTCTTTAATTGTATAGTTGGATTTTAAGTCACAACGTCGGAAAATGCACCTTTTAGAAAGTTGGCATTTTCATGTCCTAACCATTTGGTGCCTGCATTTTGCATCTTGGGTCACATGACTGTTAGTAGCCTTACAGTTGGCCTTTGTCTGTTCTGCCCACTGGGGACTAGGTGATCGACCATTCTGTCAGGATGGATGGGGTGGAGCTGTTGCCTTCCATACTTACATTTCAAAGGGCTACCTCCAGCATTCACACAAATGAACCTTAAATCAGTCTTTTGTTACCCCAAATTCCTTGAGAATTGGCAGGGGAAAGGAAGAACTTTCCAGAAAAAGATGTGGGGGTAGTAAGGATGTCACCTCCATTTCAAAGGCTAGCACCAACTATATATATTCGAACTCTTGAACCACCTCTTGAGTACACTCCTGGACTTGTGACCTACAGAAGAAGGACTACCTAGTTTGCCGGAAGACTGCCTAACTGCTTGAGTGTTGCCTTGTCCTCCAGAGGATTGCCCTGCTGCTTCAAAACTGTCCTGCTCTCTGAGAAGGAAGACTGGACCCGCTTCCTTAATCATAGACTATCCTGAGTGACTCCAAGAGAAAGTTGGCTGGCCTCCTGTTTTGAGCTACACGGACACAACAAGCTCCAGAAGCCTCCCTGCAGGTTCCCAGTTGATCTGTGCAAACTGGACTTGACTGGGAGTGCAGCTGGACCTGCCTGAGCCCTGCTGGCCTCTGCTAGAGTGAGTCCTTGATCTCTAAGAGGTTCACCCCCACGATCCTGGACCCTTGGCATCAAAGTAGACTCCTCTGGAAGAAAAGGAGAAATCTTGAATTTTTGGGCTCTTCATGACTGACAGGTAGCATATTTGCATTGAGAGTCTCCAACAACTGCCAATGTGCACCTCCTGTGAGCACGGCTCTTTGAGCTGCAGTGACTGCAAGTGATGACGGTAAACCGAGCCAGCGGTGACCCATAATGGAAAGCTGCAGCAATGACTATCTATGATGCACAACCATATCTTCATGCCACAGCAACGAAGGTCTGCAAAGCCTGACCTGCTCTTCACGCTACAGTGACGGCCACCCGCTACACTCTCCTTGCTCCTCATGGCCTACTCCACTGCAAACTGGAGAAGGTTACTTTTTTCTGTGGGACTAACCTGGTCCCTGTACCCGGCCTGCATTCCATCATGGTCAGCCTGAACTTGTAACTTTTCCCCAGTCTAGCACGACTAGATGACCCAGATTGGCGCTCTGTGCTTTTAGGCACTCTATCTATCAAAAGTGTTCAAATTGCAAAACTCCAGTTCTACTGATTGGATATTTGTCATTCTTATATCACTTTATTATTACCCTATTTTTCTAAATTGCTGTAGATCTTTTCTTGAGTTGTGTTTTCCCTTTTTAGGTCTCGCTGAAGCCATCCCGTAAGGGATGCTTTGGCGAGATTAAAGTAAGGGCTTTCAAAAGTGCACCCAAAGGCGGATTGCCTACAGTGCATGTGAGCCGGGCGCGTGCACATCGCACACCATTTGTCAGCTTGTGAGCCTCGGCATCAGACTTCAAAGGAATCCGCTCCCCCGCACCCCGCATAAGACTTCAAAGGAATACGCTCCCCCCTTCCCCACCATGCAATGCCGAGAGCTTGTTAGTCTTGCCTTAGTTTCCCTCTCTCTCGCCAGTCTTTCTGCCTCTCTACCCCTACCGCTAACCAATTATGTTTCTGTCACTCCCAAAACATCTGCTAAGCACAACTATACGTACTGCTCCCCTTTGTCTTATTTTTCTCAGTATCTGAATAAAATAACTTATTTGACGACTCTCCCTTCCTCCACTTTTCTTTCTGCCTGATATCTTTTTCATCTGTTGTCAGGTGGTGTTCGTCCCGGCCTCGTGCAGTCAGTCACAGCTGCGTCTTGTGTCATCAGACAAGATGCAACTTCCTTGTTGTCATTAACTGACAAGTGACAAGTTTCTACATTTGCAAAGATCAGCCACTCGCTGGTTGGGCGCTGAGGTTAAAAAAACCCCAATAAAAAACGACTAGCATTGATTGATTCAGCGCATCCAAGCTGTTCTTTACATTCTCTGTTCTCACCTAAAGATAAGCCTTGCTGCCCTCTCGGATGACAGCAAACTTGAGTTGTGACTGTACCTTCCCAGGAGCTTTGCCATCTGCCCCTTGTAGCATTGAGAGCTAACTCGACAACTACACCCCGCACCCACTCCATGGATGGCAGCGGCGTTATCCACTTTCTTCCACTGTGTAAAGGAGTGCGTGCAGGAAATCCAGGCAGAAGCAGTACTGTACTTCATGGCAGGACCGGAAGACAGTACTTTGGTTACTGTGAACGACCTCAGACAACCCCAGATAAGTAAAGTATATCTAAAACGCAATCCCTTTTCTAAGATACCCAAGCATGCAAATTCTCAGTTTACATCACACGTTACAGACACTGACCACAGTACAGTCATTCCACACACTACATATTACTAAATTCACCCACATTTTCGCAGCAATTTTAAGAGAGAATTCTGAGAGCGTGTATGTTTCCTTTGATTTTCTCTGCAAAGGCCCTCATACGAGTTGTCCGCCATTGGAGAGCATAACAATCAACACCGAGTTGTTCAGTATTTCATCCAGTTTGATAATTATCGCCTATCACAAGCTCTTGAGGAGTAACATTAAAATGTTGGTTCTTACTGCCCATAAGCCATATTTTCCCCCAGAAATATTGGCAGGTTGGACCTGGTGATATTTATCTCAAAACACCACTTGTAATGAGGGCCATGGCCGGTCTGCACTGGAGAGATGCACAGAAGAATCTAACGGGTACAAGTTATTCAACGCACGAGGAGTCCATTTTCCTTGGGTCAGTCAGAAGGGTGATGGAAAGTTTAATCCCAGTATGTTCGATAATTTCCTTCACCGGCTCCTCAGTTTGCTTAATCAGGTTGCAGCTGCGGAGCATGTTGACGCAGTCTAAATAATTAAGCAACCCCATTCTCGGCAAAACAGGGGCGTAACTTACACTGGTACAGGAGGTGCAGTGGCACCAGGGTCCAGAGGCCTGAGAGGCCCACTGAACCCTGAATATTGCTGCATTTTATAATTCAAGCAGCAGCCTGGGGGGTTTCTTCCTTGCACCAGCACCCATGACACACTGGCTATGCCCCTGAAGCGCAATTCCCCCAAAACTTGGAGGGGGACTAATTAGCATATGCAGTTTACAATGACATCACACTCAGGGATGTCATTAAAGTGACATTAAAGGAGTGATTTCACACCAATATAATAATCCCCATGTAAAAGTGAATGTGCTTTTATAAGAGTCAAAGTTGAGATACAGTATTTGCTATCTAAATATATGTATGCAATGTATTCATTCATATCTAAATGACATATACACGTACATCTATCTACTTGCCTGTGAACACAAACCCATGGATGTTAAGCAGATCTACATTTAAAGCGTAATCCATGCATTTATAAACAGTTGATTCATTTACACAGTATGACATAATTGGCAAATGTGATATACCTGATTTGCAATACAATTGATGAATGCTAATATTAAGAAGCTATGCACAGCTATCATTCACACTCCAAATACCACTCAGTGCCACATAATTACATGCCACATAATTACATTGCACTCAATGCAACATACACTCGAAATACCACTCAGTGCCACATAATTATACGCTGCATATTTACCAGTGCCGGCTCGTGTAGGGCGTTCCACCGGGTGGTAACGTGGGGCGGCGGAGGGTATAGGGTGGGGGATGTAAAATACGGGAACGGATGATTACAGGTAAGTAACGTAAAAAATAAATAAAACAAATTTCTTTGCACGTGCTGCAACACCAAATGCGATGCAGCGCGCGCAACAAAATTCATTTTATTTATTCTTTACATTACTTACCTGTAATCGCCCGTTCCCGTATTTTACACCCCCGGCCCCAAGTCACCGCCCGGTGGAACGCCCTACAGGAGCCGGCACTGATATTTAATTGCAACATACACTCCAAATGCCACTCAGTGCCACATAATTACATGCCACATAATTTATCTAACTATCTATCTATCTATATATCTATCTATCTATCTATCTATCTATCTATCTATCTATCTATCTATCTATCTATCTATCTATCTATCTATCTATCTGTCGCCCTCACTCTATCTATCGCCCTCACATTATCTATCTATCGCCCCTCACTCTATCAATCTATTTATTGCCCTCACTCTATCTATCGCCCTCACTCTATCTATTGCCCTCACTCTATCTATCTATTGCCCTCACTCTATCTATCACCCTCATTTTAGCTATCTATCGCCCTCCCTCTATCTTTCGCCCTCACTCTATCTATCGCACTCACTCTATCGCACCACCACAGGATCACTCAGCACCACCACAGCATCACTCAGGGGCACCACAACATCACTATACGCTAACACAGCATCACAGAACGCCACAGCATCACTCATCGCCACCACAACATCACTCAGCGCCACCACTGCATCAATCTGTGTAACCATTCAACAAGAACTGGTTCAAATATGTTCTCTGAATGTTTCAATCTTTATTACAAATGTCACAAAAAGATGTTAATATATCTCTTCTGTTCTTGGATTTTCGTCACAATAAAATACAATGAACATAATCTTAACAAAAGTTATTTACAAACATTTAAACTATTACCATTATAAATTACAAGATCTTTTATTTAAGTATTAATTATTAAAAAAATAAAAGCCATTGTTAGTTGTAATATCAATACATCTAAGTCACATAAATACAATACATATTGAATAACAAATGCTATAGGTGTCACATTTGCGAAAGTTATAACTATTGGCATTGTAAATGACAACGCTATTAATTTCGCTATTTTCAAAACCAACACATAAATAAAAAATTTGTCATTTACAATACCAATAGCTCAAACTTTCCTAATGCGAGACCTATTGCATTGCAAATGCTTGTTACTGTTTGTGTGCTGTATAAATAGCTTACACATTGCCTTTAAGTTTAGCCTGACTACTTTTGTGCCAGGCAACCAGAGGGTAAGTAATCACAGGTTAATTGGTGTGTTTTGTGGTTCACCCTGACAAGGTTTACACCCTCCCTCAATCAATGACCCAATTTCTTACAGTTCCCTAGCTGGTCCTCATGATTTGCTTTGTATCAGAGTTTAATGTATGTCCATATGAAAGAAGGCATACATTAAACTCCAAAGAGGACGCCACTGATGAGTATTATTTGCGAAGCTGTCTGCCGAAAATATTAATTTCATTGATGTATACTTGGACAGAAAAGTATAATTACAAAAATGTAGAACTCACAGCCCTCTTCACATTATTTTTTTTACAGATTTTCTACTCAAAACATGTTCAGACTCTGACCTTTTCTTAAAACTCTAGGGGCATATTATCAAGCCTGGGCGATAAAATTATCGCCGCTTTATCGGCAGGAAAATGCAGATAAAGTGGCGATAAATGGCTTGATAATATGCTTTTAGGCACTCTATCTATCAAAAGTGTTCAAATTGCAAAACTCCAGTTCTACTGATTGGATATTTGTCATTCTTATATCACTTTATTATTACCCTATTTTTCTAAATTGCTGTAGATCTTTTCTTGAGTTGTGTTTTCCCTTTTTAGGTCTCGCTGAAGCCATCCCGTAAGGGATGCTTTGGCGAGATTAAAGTAAGGGCTTTCAAAAGTGCACCCAAAGGCGGATTGCCTACAGTGCATGTGAGCCGGGCGCGTGCACATCGCACACCATTTGTCAGCTTGTGAGCCTCGGCATCAGACTTCAAAGGAATCCGCTCCCCCGCACCCCGCATAAGACTTCAAAGGAATACGCTCCCCCCTTCCCCGCCATGCAATGCCGAGAGCTTGTTAGTCTTGCCTTAGTTCCCCTCTCTCTCGCCAGTCTTTCTGCCTCTCTACCCCTACCGCTAACCAATTATGTTTCTGTCACTCCCAAAACATCTGCTAAGCACAACTATACGTACTGCTCCCCTTTGTCCTATTTTTCTCAGTATCTGAATAAAATAACTTATTTGACGACTCTCCCTTCCTCCACTTTTCTTTCTGCCTGATATCTTTTTCATCTGTTGTCAGGTGGTGTTCGTCCCGGCCTCGTGCAGTCAGTCACAGCTGCGTCTTGTGTCATCAGACAAGATGCAACTTCCTTGTTGTCATTAACTGACAAGTGACAAGTTTCTACATTTGCAAAGATCAGCCACTCGCTGGTTGGGCGCTGAGGTTAAAAAAACCCCAATAAAAAACGACTAGCATTGATTGATTCAGCGCATCCAAGCTGTTCTTTACATTCTCTGTTCTCACCTAAAGATAAGCCTTGCTGCCCTCTCGGATGACAGCAAACTTGAGTTGTGACTGTACCTTCCCAGGAGCTTTGCCATCTGCCCCTTGTAGCATTGAGAGCTAACTCGACAACTACACCCCGCACCCACTCCATGGATGGCAGCGGCGTTATCCACTTTCTTCCGCTGTGTAAAGGAGTGCGTGCAGGAAATCCAGGCAGAAGCAGTACTGTACTTCATGGCAGGACCGGAAGACAGTACTTTGGTTACTGTGAACGACCTCAGACAACCCCAGATAAGTAAAGTATATCTAAAACGCAATCCCTTTTCTAAGATACCCAAGCATGCAAATTCTCAGTTTACATCACACGTTACAGACACTGACCACAGTACAGTCATTCCACACACTACATATTACTAAATTCACCCACATTTTTGCAGCAATTTTAAGAGAGAATTCTGAGAGCGTGTATGTTTCCTTTGATTTTCTCTGCAAAGGCCCTCATACGAGTTGTCCGCCATTGGAGAGCATATCAATCAACACCGAGTTGTTCAGTATTTCATCCAGTTTGATAATTATCGCCTATCACAAGCTCTTGAGGAGTAACATTAAAATGTTGGTTCTTACTGCCCATAAGCCATATTTTCCCCCAGAAATATTGGCAGGTTGGACCTGGTGATATTTATCTCAAAACACCACTTGTAATGAGGGCCATGGCCGGTCTGCACTGGAGAGATGCACAGAAGAATCTAACGGGTACAAGTTATTCAACGCACGAGGAGTCCATTTTCCTTGGGTCAGTCAGAAGGGTGATGGAAAGTTTAATCCCAGTATGTTCGATAATTTCCTTCACCGGCTCCTCAGTTTGCTTAATCAGGTTGCAGCTGCGGAGCATGTTGACGCAGTCTAAATAATTAAGCAACCCCATTCTCGGCACAACAGGGGCGTAACTTACACTGGTGCAGGAGGTGCAGTGGCACCAGGGTCCAGAGGCCTGAGAGGCCCACTGAACCCTGAATATTGCTGCATTTTATAATTCAAGCAGCAGCCTGGGGGGTTTCTTCCTTGCACCAGCACCCATGACACACTGGCTATGCCCCTGAAGCGCAATTCCCCCAAAACCTTGAGGGGGACTAATTAGCATATGCAGTTTACAATGACATCACACTCAGGGATGTCATAAAAGTGACATTAAAGGAGTGATTTCACACCAATATAATAATCCCCATGTAAAAGTGAATGTGCTTTTATAAGAGTCAAAGTTGAGATACAGTATTTGCTATCTAAATATATGTATGCAATGTATTCATTCATATCTAAATGACATATACACGTACATCTATCTACTTGCCTGTGAACACAAACCCATGGATGTTAAGCAGATCTACATTTAAAGCGTAATCCATGCATTTATAAACAGTTGATTCATTTACACAGTATGACATAATTGGCAAATGTGATATACCTGATTTGCAATACATTTGATGAATGCTAATATTAAGAAGCTATGCACAGCTATCATTCACACTCCAAATACCACTCAGTGCCACATAATTACATGCCACATAATTACATTGCACTCAATGCAACATACACTCGAAATACCACTCAGTGCCACATAATTATACGCTGCATATTTACCAGTGCCGGCTCGTGTAGGGCGTTCCACCGGGTGGTAACGTGGGGCGGCGGAGGGTATAGGGTGGGGGATGTAAAATACGGGAACGGATGATTACAGGTAAGTAACGTAAAAAATAAATAAAACAAATTTCTTTGCACGTGCTGCAACGCCAAATGCGATGCAGCGCGCGCAACAAAATTCATTTTATTTATTCTTTACATTACTTACCTGTAATCGCCCGTTCCTGTATTTTACACCCCCGGCCCCAAGTCACCGCCCAGTGGAACGCCCTACAGGAGCCGGCACTGATATTTAATTGCAACATACACTCCAAATGCCACTCAGTGCCACATAATTACATGCCACATAATTTATCTATCTATCTATCTATCTATCTATCTATCTATCTATCTATCTATCTATCTATCTATCTATCTATCTATCTATCTATCTATCTGTCGCCCTCACTCTATCTATCGCCCTCACATTATCTATCTATCGCCCCTCACTCTATCAATCTATTTATTGCCCTCACTCTATCTATCGCCCTCACTCTATCTATTGCCCTCACTCTATCTATCTATTGCCCTCACTCTATCTATCACCCTCACTCTAGCTATCTATCGCCCTCCCTCTATCTTTCGCCCTCACTCTATCTATCGCACTCACTCTATCGCACCACCACAGGATCACTCAGCACCACCACAGCATCACTCAGGGGCACCACAACATCACTATACGCTACCACAGCATCACAGAACGCCACAGCATCACTCATCGCCACCACAACATCACTCAGCGCCACCACTGCATCAATCTGTGCAACCATTCAACAAGAACTGGTTCAAATATGTTCTCTGAATGTTTCAATCTTTATTACAAATGTCACAAAAAGATGTTAATATATCTCTTCTGTTCTTGGATTTTCGTCACAATAAAATACAATGAACATAATCTTAACAAAAGTTATTTACAAACATTTAAACTATTACCATTATAAATTACAAGATCTTTTATTTAAGTATTAATTATTAAAAAAATAAAAGCCATTGTTAGTTGTAATATCAATACATCTAAGTCACATAAATACAATACATATTGAATAACAAATGCTATAGGTGTCACATTTGCGAAAGTTATAACTATTGGCATTGTAAATGACAACGCTATTAATTTCGCTATTTTCAAAACCAACACATAAATAAAAAATTTGTCATTTACAATACCAATAGCTCAAACTTTCCTAATGCGAGACCTATTGCATTGCAAATGCTTGTTTCTGTTTGTGTGCTTTATAAATAGCTTACACATTGCCTTTAAGTTTAGCCTGACTACTTTTGTGCCAGGCAACCAGAGGGTAAGTAATCACAGGTTAATTGGTGTGTTTTGTGGTTCACCCTGACAAGGTTTACACCCTCCCTCAATCAATGACCCAATTTCTTACAGTTCCCTAGCTGGTCCTCATGATTTGCTTTGTATCAGAGTTTAATGTATGTCCATATGAAAGAAGGCATACATTAAACTCCAAAGAGGACGCCACTGATGAGTATTATTTGCGAAGCTGTCTGCCGAAAATATTAATTTCATTGATGTATACTTGGACAGAAAAGTATAATTACAAAAATGTAGAACTCACAGCCCTCTTCACATTATTTTTTTTACAGATTTTCTACTCAAAACATGTTCAGACTCTGACCTTTTCTTAAAACTCTAGGGGCATATTATCAAGCCTGGGCGATAAAATTATCGCCGCTTTATCGGCAGGAAAATGCAGATAAAGTGGCGATAATGGGCTTGATAATATGCTCTATGGAATTCCAATCGAAGCTCATGTTAAATGTGAAGGACATCTAACATGAGCTTCGGTTGGAATTCCATAGAGCATATTATCAAGCCCATTATCGCCACTTTATCGGCAGTTTCCTGCCGATAAAGCGGCGATAATTTTATCGCCCAGGCTTGATAATATGCCCCCTAGTGATTTGTGCGCAAGTCACAACAAACATGGCAAACGCTTGATTCAGGTGATTGCAGGTATGTGCTGTAAGGCACCACTGCATGGTGTCCCTAGATTGCAACGAAGGCCTCAATAATGGCGCAGCCGCCTAAATAAGTAGTGGCAAAATGAGGATATGCAACTTTACTTCGGGTTCCGTAAACTGTTGCACCCGAATTGTTCACAGATCAGCTCTTTAAATCGATTATGCAAGCTGCACTAACCGAGGTGTGCCTAGTCTCCAGGGCATAGAGGCCACGAGGCAGGTAAAGTATTTGCGACTGCACATCCTCCAGCGCTATGCATGTGTTTTAAAGTGCATAATAAGTAGGCAGATTTTCGATCTTTTGGGGAAAAAAAATCCCACTCTACTGGTCAACTCCAACACCCCGACCTATCAGACAACTGCATCTTTGTCCCCGGATTGAAGCAGTACATGAAGCTTTATTCTATAACGTCATTGTGCCGATGGTTGGCCATTCCGTTACCATTTTGAGATATTGAGGCGCATTCTCCATTTTAATAAATGTTGGAAATTCACCTGCCTCCATTCTAAATTCTATCTGGTTGAGTTAGCTTTTGTTATTCCTGTTGTGTGTGACACCAGTCTAAGCAATGGATACAACCTCACTCAACGTAGTAGGATGGAAAGGCTCATGTTTATGTAGAGAACAACATTGCTAGTACAAGGAACCTGTTGAACTAAGGAGACGTTTGTATTTTTCTTCCAGTCCTTTGAACCGGATGTATCTTCTGTCCAGATTTCAGTGTGGTGCTGTGTTCGTACAATGGCTGCACTACAGCCCAATTTGTGCTTAATGTACCAATTCAATCCATAAAAAATGTCCTGTTCCCTGTGAGTTGTAGATTCCTTGCGTCGTTAATATTTTTATTACGCGCTTTGGGCACGCGCATTGTTTGTAATGGCTGTGAGGGCGGAGGACCATGGGACCGCTATTCTTCACGCCAACAACTCGTGCTCCCAGCTGTCATGCGCATAGCCACACCATCTGTGAAGGACAGCTTTCCCATTTGTTAATGGTTATCAAATGTGCCTATTCAATATTTTGTGTAGGCAGGGGCAGTTATGTAGTGTAGTTCCTATATTCCCAATAGGCTCTGCGCATTGCAATAACATAAACGATAGTTTAGACGTAGGACTGAGGTTGACTAGGTCTCTATTGAATATGTTATACTTAATTATGAATGCCAGCTAGCTCAGCGGTCACTAGAAACTTTCTCGAGTGAACAGGAAGGAGTTAACTTTCCTGAATAGACAAGAAGGGATTAGCTTCTGAAAACCGCAAAAACATGAAAACTTTGCTCCCTCCAGAATAAGGAGTATATCTCCAGAGTCGTGTGAAAACAATAGATAGCTATTTCACTCAGTCAATCGTGCATGCTTAGTTTCACAAGAGTGCAGAGAAATAGAGAGACGGGCGTTTTCAATAAAAGTTGTTATTTATTGAGCAGTCTTCTTTCTCATGCAAGAGAAGTGAATTGCCACAATTGCAATACTTGTCATAAAGTAAAGTGCGTACAGTAAAAGGAGTATTATGAAATAATACTGTAAAAGCATTTATATGGTTTCTGAGCCATATGATACTTAAAACGGATAAAATATATACAACACATACAATGATATAAGATGACTAAACGTACTCAACTGGTGATTCTAAAATACGCCTACCCGGTGTACCTAACCTAAGCCAGTACGTGGGAAGGAGTAAGTGAGCTGCACTTTAAGTTAAGTTATTTTTGCCAAGAATCTGAATTAAGAATTCTCTAAGGATCTAATCAGCTCCGTACCTTGGTTTTAGAATGAAGGAGGTCTTGTATCTCTTTCTCAGGACTCGATCTCCTAGCAACCCGCAAGGGTGACTGGGAACACTGGAGCTGGATTTCTCGGTAGGAGAAAAGACAGCGTCTCTCTCAGTGTGACAAATGGGAGGGTCGGCTTCCTTCGGCACTCGCATCAGCTGAGCTTTGGGTAAGTAGATAGCCGCTCTGCTTCAAACCACCGTGTGTTGCTTAAGGCAAATGCTAGTATATTTATACCTGGAAGGTGCTGAGTTTGACATAAGGTTGGACATAACTCAACCCCGGGAAGACCGAGCTGGTACTCCCGGGTAAAGGTTCGATCAGCTGGGGCCCTCATTTCTGGCCGTCAACAATGGGATCTCCTCCCTCTCCCTCTCTCTCAGTGAAAAGCCTCGGGATCACCATCAACTCCGATCTCTCTTTGAAAACCAGGTGGGAGCGGTGATCTCGTCCAGCTTCTTTCAGTTACGCAAAATACGGAAAATTGCCCATTTACTCACGCACCCTGCCCTCATTCAGGTGGTTCTCGCATTGGTCCTCTCCCGATTAGATTTGTCAAATTCTATCTATTTAGGCCTTCACCTGTTTTTGTCTAAACGCTTGTAATTGTGCAAAATCAGGCGGCCAGATTAATCTTCAAAAGCCACGGTAGGAGTTCGGCGTAACCACTGCTGGCCACTCTTCACTGGCTACCTATAGCCCAACGGGTAACATTCAAAGTAGGATGCTTGGCCTTTAAGGCTCTCCACGGAAAAAGCCCCATGTTCATTAACAGCCTTATAATCAAACATGAGCCGACTCACAATCTCCGCTCTGCCCATCTATCCCTTCTCACTCTGCCCTCCTTTAAACAGAAACGTCTTGGTGGGTGCCGATTCGCTCATCTTGCTCCAAAGGTTTGGAACTTTTTCCCCGTGTCGCTCAGGAGATGCACTAATCTCATGGAGTTCAGGGGCGCACTGAAGACCTGGTTATTCAAACAAGCTTCGGGTTAGGTTAACTGTTTTGTTATTTCTCCTCTCTACCAGCGCCATGAAACCTCTGGGTGCCCGTGCGCTTAACAAATTCAGAATAACATAACATAACATAACATAACATAAGACGTCACTAAGAACTGTCACTAAGAACTGGCAGTTCTTTCAGGACTCTCAGGTGTTCTAGAACAAATCAAAACAGAAGCAGGGGGATTTCCCGGGCTGCTGGAGGCTTGGTTTGTTTAAAGAACGCGTTGTACTTTCTGGGAGTCTAGGGAAGTAGCCTTGCCGTATTTGGACTGCATTGGCTATGACTAAATATGGATATGATTCTAATGCCTTTATAAGGATATCATTTGTTATAACCACATAAGGGCATGAATCGGGAATATTTAATTAGGGTCCTAGAAACGTTCACAACAGTTACAAAGTCTTGCAATTCGCAAGGGCGGGATGTGGCAACTTATCACCCATTTATCCTGCTACTAGGAACCACGCAGATTGACGATATAGCAGTTTACAATGGCATTCGAAAACTGTCATGACAGTTTTGTTGTTGCGATTTGAAACTTTCCATGCGCAAAGAAGGCCATATTGAACAAATAGATGTTTTGTTTACAACTTCCATTGTGCCAGGACCCCTGGCCCACGAAGACCCCGACCGACCCGCCCGACGTACTCCGCCGCCGCCCTCACCGCTCTCAACACCGGCCGACTCCCAGAATGCCATCAAGCCACTCCAAGACGCACCCACGGACCTTTCAGCTGCCACGCCTGCAAGTTCTCCTGCACCCGGACCAGCCCCGCACCAGCACCCGCCAAGTCGAACACCACCAGCACCCACCTCAAATGCATCCTGCTCAACACCCGCTCCGTCCACAGACACGCCATCGAACTCTGGAACCTCCTAGACACCACAGCCCCTGATGTTGCCTTCCTCACGGAGACCTGGATGAACGCCTCATCAGCTCCCGACATCGCCATCGCTATCCCAGAGGGCTACAAGATCGTCCGGAGGGACCGAAACGCCAACCAGATGGGAGGAGGCATCGCCATCATCCACAGGAACACCATCCGTCTCACGACCAGCATCGACAACACCCTGACCAGCGCCGAACACCTGCATTTCCAGATCCACACCAACCCGAACACCACCCTCAGAGGCACCCTGATCTACCGACCCCCTGGACCACGCACACAATTCAGCGAGGACATCGCCGACTTCGTCAGCCCGCATGCCCTCCCTCCGCTGACTACATCCTCCTGGGAGACCTCAATTTCCATCTGGAGAACAACAACGACCACCACACCAGCACCCTGCTCGACAACCTCGCCAACCTGGGACTCAAGCAACTGGTGTCCACCCCCACCCACCTCGCCGGACACACACTCGACGCCGTCTTCTCATCCAGCACAGACATCGACTTCAGCCACACCACAGAGCTTCAATGGACGGACCACAGCTGCATCCACTTCACCTTCAAGAGAACGACGACCCACCAACACCAGCAACAGACCGCCCGCAGAAGCTGGAACAAGATCACAGCAGACCAACTCGCCACCTCCCTGAGCCAACACCCTCCTGCCAGCTCAGCGAACCCCAGCCAGGCCGCCGACTACCTCACGAAGTGGATCAGCAACTGCGCGGACGAACTCGCCCCACTGAGGACCCCGCCTAGCAGACCCGGCAGCAAGAAGGCCCCTTGGTTCACCGACGAACTCAAGAGCTCCAAGAAGAACTGCCGAGCCCTCGAGAAAGTCTGGAAAAGGGAACCGACAACGAACAACAGGTCCTCCTACAAACTTGCCACCCGGAAACACCACCAGCTGATCCGCGCCGCCAAGAAAACAGCATTCAAGGACCGGCTGGACAACAACGCACACAACTGCAAGGAACTCTTCAACATCGTGAAAGAGCTTTCCAACCCCAGCGCAGGAAACAACGACATCACCCCATCGCAAGACCTCTGCAACTCCCTCGCCTCATACTTCCACAACAAGATCGCGGACATACACAGCAGTTTCAACAACCAACCAACGCACACCACGACCGACCAGCCACCCCCCCCCACCACCACCCTCCACGCCTGGACCCCGATCAGCACCGAAGACACCATCCGCACGATGAACTCCATCCACTCCGGATCACCGACCGACCCCTGCCCTCACCACGTCTTCAACAAAGCCGACGCTATCATCGCACCCCACCTGCGAGACATCATCAACACCTCCTTCGACACCGCCATCTTCCCTGAAGGCTGGAAACACGCCGAGCTCAGCGCTCTCCTCAAGAAACCAACAGCGGACCCCACCGACCTCAAGAACTACCGCCCCATCTCGCTTCTCCCGTTTCCAGCCAAAGTCATCGAGAAGACCGTCAACAAGCAGATGGCCGCCTTCCTCGAGACGAACGGATCCCTCGACCCTTCACAGTCCGGATTCCGAGCCAAACACAGCACCGAGACCGCCCTCATCGCCGCCACCGATGACATCCGAGCCCTGATGGACAATGGAGAAACAGCGGCCCTCATCCTCCTAGACCTCTCCGCGGCATTCGACACGGTCTGCCACCGCACTCTAGTACGGCGCCTCAGCAACATCGGAATCCAGGACAAGGCGCTGGAATGGATCATCTCCTTCCTCGACGGAAGAACACAGAGAGTCCGCCTACCACCGTACAAGTCAGAGGCCTCCGAAGTCATCTGCGGCGTCCCCCAAGGATCATCACTGAGCCCCACCCTCTTCAACGTCTACATGAGCCCCCTCGCGGCCATCGTACGCAAACACCACCTCAGCATAATCTCCTACGCCGACGACACCCAGCTGATCCTCTCCCTGACCAACGACCCCGCCGCCGCCAGAGCCAACCTGCACGAAGGGATGAGAGAGGTAGCCGAGTGGATGACGACCAGCCGCCTGAAACTGAACTCGGACAAGATGGAGGTCCTCATCCTGGGCTCCTCACCCTCCGCCTGGGACGACTCCTGGTGGCCTCCCGCCCTGGGCACCGCACCCAAACCGACAGACCATGCACGAAACCTGGGCTTCATCCTGGACTCCTCCCTCGCCATGACCAGGCAAGTCAACAGCGTCTCCTCGGCGTGCTTCAACATCCTACGCATGCTACGGAAGATCTTCTGGTGGATCCCCACAGAGACCAGGAAGACCGTCACCCAGGCCCTCGTCACCAGCAGACTGGACTACGCCAGCGCCCTCTACGCTGGGACCACCGTCAAGCTCCAGAAGAGACTCCAGCAGATCCAAAACGCCTCAGCCAGACTAATCCTCGACATCCCACGATCCAGCCACATCTCCGGACACCTAAGAGACCTTCACTGGCTCCCCGTCAACAAGAGAATCACCTTCCGCCTCCTCACCCACGCACACAAAGCCCTACACGACCAAGGCCCGAGCTACCTCAACAGCCGAGTCAACTTCTACGCTCCCAAACGCCACCTCCGATCAGCCAACCACGCCCTCGCCGCCGTCCCCCGCATCCGAAGAGCGACCACAGGAGGAAGGTCCTTCTCCTACCTGGCCGCCAAGACCTGGAACTCCCTCCCGTCCGACCTGCGCCTGACCCAAGACCACCTCTCCTTCAGGAAGAAGCTGAAGACCTGGCTGTTCGAGCAGTAGCGGCACCCCCCCCCCTCCCCCCAGCGCCTTGAGACCCTACGGGTATGTAGCGCGCTTAATAAGTGTCACTGATTGATTGATTGACATACGTATTCCCTTTATTCTTTTGGCCTGAGACCCAAAGCAAACTCGGCATTTGGTATGAGTTTAAAATTGGGGAGAGGATACGTCACCTAGAGGTGAACACCCTTCAAATTTTTCACAGGTGTAAGGAGGTTTTAAGCCCCTTTACTTGATGTGGCATTGCCTTTCGAACTGTATAAACCGCAGTCCACCTTAAAGAAGTGTAGGACTTGTGACATTTGCTGCTTATCACAGATATACAATCTGTGAGATTTACATTTCCCCTCTTTTATTGTATGTATGAACGTACAAGTCCCAGGATGCTAAGTTTTGGTGCCAGGACAAAAACAAGACTGGCCAAAATAGCTCTCATAACACAGGATCAGATGTCAGCCCCATTCCTATGCACAACTCAAGAGAAATTATATTGTTTGAGCCTTAGGACTCTGTGCACTTTACAATGGCTATCTGGTGCTAAAGGGCATGTGCTTCCTCCTTAAAACAAGGTAACATTGACTCATCCACAATCAGCATATTTAAATACTTATAAGACCCTTGTAAAGAGGTACAACATGTACAACATGTACCCTGGGAGTGAAATTGAAATGCTACTAGAGAGCCTGCAGCACTGATTGTGTCACCCACTTAAGTAGCCCTTTAAACAAGTCTCAAGCTGCCATTGCACCCTGTGTGTGCAGTTTAAACTGCTATTTTAACCCGGCAAACTATACCTTTTGACAGGCCCAAACCTTTTTTAATACAACTAAGTCACCCCTAGGCTGGGCCTTAGACAGCCCACAGGACGGGGTACAGTTCATTTAGAAAGTAAGACATGTGTTTTTAAGTATTACATGTCCTGGTAGTGAAAAACTCTTACATTTGTATTCACTACCACAAGGCCTACCTCTCCCATAGACTAACATTGGTGTTCCCTTGCCACAATATTACGCTGTAATTTCAAATTGGGATAGGAAACCAGTATGTTTGGTGTCTTTGGAATTGTAATGAAAAATCCTGACGTCTGGTGGAGTTGGTTTTCAATAACAATTTTGAAAATGGCACTTTTAGAAAGTTGAAACAACACCGATCCAGTTGGAGGAAAACTCCAAAACTAAGAAGAAGGAAGAACTGCAGAAGAAAATTTTAACCATAACTGTTTCTGAAAACCTACGTCATGACAAGGAACTCCCCACGTTCAAATCCTGCCCGAACGCACTGGGAAACTGGATGGTCGGCGATATGAGCGTTACGATGTTCATCGAATATGATAAAGACATACAGAAGAAACATACAGCAGATTACATCCAGTCTTAGCCCTGAGTAAAATCCCAAGTACTATCTTGGGTTTCGAAACACGCCAGCACTTTTTACCATTTGCGAAGCATTAGCATGGAAATAGGAGTCACCCTAAGGGAAATATTTGAAAGTCTACATACCTTATGAGCTTGAACACTTGTTCCCTTTGGTCAGCAACGTACAGATGAATCAATAATTCAACTAAAATTCAAGATTGTTATTGCTATGAAAATAATGACTGGTTGGATAATGTAATTTATTTGCAATCAATTCTTGTGTTAATTTTGTAATGTTTGTGCTATTGTTTTAGGTTGTATACATGTTCACTGTCAAAACAGATAGTGTGTTTCCTGTCTCTGGTTTAAAAGTCTAAATGAAATGGTCTTCTGAAAACAGTTTAAAAAAGATAATTTAATAAACTATGAAGACCAATACAATCAGATATTGGTCGTCGTCTGTTAAAGAAGAAAACAGCACTGCAATTTTTCAGCTAGATGCTTACTTCATTTTCATGTATATGCCCTATCTAGCTGCATGTATTAGGGCCAACCCACTTTGACAAGTAAACACTTTTAGAAAGTTGGCATTTTTCTTTCCTAGCCATTCAGAGTTTGTAGCCTATACCTGTGTCACATGTCTGGGACAGCTGCCAGTTGAGCTTTGTGTATTCCTCATAGACAGTCACACTTGAAAGGGAGCTTAGGTGTGCCTGGATGGGCCATCACTGGCAGAATGGGAAGGAGGAGCTTGCCACAGCACCTCTTACACTTGCACAGGCTGTGTCCTGCCTCCACACAATGAGCTACATACCCCCTGTAGTTAGTCTGGTGCCATGACAGGAAAGGCAGGATGCCTTGGGATTTCAAAGGGAAACCTCCTGAAGCTTCTCCCCCAGTTCAAGGGCACCACTGGGTATACATACTGGATCTCAGACCCCAGCTCCTCAGTGCACTTTTGGACCTGTGGATACTCAACCAGGAAGAAGGACTGCTGTACTACTGAAGGACTGCCACTCTGCTAGACTGTACTTTGCTGGACCACTGCTTTGCTATGCTGCTGTTTTTCTGTGCTGACCTGCCACCCCCTTCCTGAGTGAGAAGGACTAAACCAACTCTCTTGAACCCAGAACCCCCAGAGTGACTACAAGTACTAGTTGACTGACCTCCTGATTTAGCCTCAGGGACAGACGGCTACCTCAACCTAACACTTGCACCAGGACTCTGCCATCTGTGAGTTTACCCTGCCAAGTGGTGCCACCCCAGTCAGGGACCTTGGAAGTGGGCTTAAGGTGCTTTGCCAGCCTCTGGGAATCCAGCTGAACTGACTAATCTCCTCTGCTGTTGGCGCAACCCTAAGCAGAACCAACACATATCTGCTGTTGCATAGAATGGAACCGTCACAAAGACGTGCATCGCCGCTGGCTGCCCGCATCGCATTCGGAACCACCTGTACGCAATGCATCCTTGGAGCAGGCCCTCACATCCCTTGTCAACGGTAGCATCTGCATTTTAGCCTTGCAGCTCCTCGAAACTGATGCATCAGCCTGACTACACAATGCATCCCCAACTCTGGACTTCGCATCACCAGACCTTTGCCATCAGGATCGTCAATGATGACACAACAGGACCTCACCCTGTAGCCTCCTCGCATCTTGGAACTAACGCATCGCTAAGGCTACATGACGCATATTCGATGCAGATCCTTGCAATGCTCCCAAACCAGGATAGAGGGTACTTTGCTCAGCAGGCCTAGCTAGGTCCCTGAAGCCGACCAACGCTCGATCACATTTGACATGACCTTCTGACTTCGTTCCAGTCCGGCGTGCCCAGATATCAACAGTTGGTACTTTACGCCTTTGGACACTATTTTAACAAAAACTTTTAAAAAGGCATATCTCCAGTTCTACAGACTGGTGTTTTGTCATATTGATCTTGTTTTATTTATTAACAAGCCTTGGAAATGCAATAGGTCTCACATTTGTTTGAGTTAGAGCTATATGGCATTGTAAATGGCAATGTTTTTTCCTTATGTATTATGGAGTCCACTGGACGGACAACAGCTGCGTCCACTTCAGCTTCGCAAGGACCACGATCCACCACCACCAGCAACAGGCTGCACGCAGGAACTGGAACAAGATCACAGCCGACCAGCTCGCGTCCTCCCTGAGCACGAACCCTCCCACCAGCACAACGAACCCTAGCCAGGCGGCCACCAACCTCACGAAGTGGATCAGCGACTGCACAGACGAGCTCGCCCCCCTGAGGACCCCGCCCAGCAGACCCAGCAGCAAGAAAGCCCCATGGTTCACCGACGAACTCAAGAGCTCCAAGAAGAACTGCCGAGCCCATGAGAGAACCTGGCGCAGAGACCCAACACCGGACAACATGACTGCCCTCAAGCTCGCCACCCGGAAACACCACCAACTCATCCGCACCACCAAGAAAACTGCATTCAAGGAACGACTGGACAACAACGCACACAACAGCAAAGAACTCTTCAACATCGTCAAAGAGCTCTCCAACCCCAACGCCGGAAACAACGACATCACCCCTTCGCAAGACCTCTGCAACTCCCTCGCCTCCTACTTCCACAACAAGATCGCGGACATACACAACAGCTTCAGCACTCAACCGACGAGCACCACGACCGAACCACCGCCCCCCACCACCACCCTCCATGCTTGGACTCCGATCAGCACCGAAGACACCGTCCGCACGATGAACTCCATCCACTCCGGATCTCCGACCGACCCCTGCCCTCACCACGTCTTCAACAAGGCCGACGCTATCATCGCACCCCACCTGCGGGACATCATCAACACCTCCTTCGACACCGCTACCTTCCCGGAGAGCTGGAAGCACGCCGAACTCAGCGCTCTACTCAAGAAGCAATCGGCTGACCCCACCGACCACAAGAACTACCGCCCCATCTCGCTGCTCCCGTTTCCTGCAAAAGTCATTGAGAAGACCGTCAACAAGCAGCTGGCCGCCTTCCTCGAGATGAACGGATCCCTTGACCCCTCGCAGTCTGGCTTCCGGGCCAACCACAGAACCGAGACCACCCTGATCACAGTCACCGATGACATCTGAGCGCTGCTCGACAACGGAGAAACAGCGGCCCTCATCCTCCTCGACCTCTCCGCGGCCTTCGACACTGTCAGCCATCGTACCCTAGTACAACGCCTCAGCAACATTGGAGTCCAGGAGAAGGCACTGGAGTGGATCATCTCCTTCCTCGCCGGAAGAACACAGAGAGTCCGCCTCCCCCCGTTCAGATCTGAAGCCACCGAAGTCATCTGCGGCGTCCCTCAAGGCTCCTCGCTCAGTCCAACCCTCTTCAACATCTACATGAGCCCCCTCGCAGACATTGCACGCCAGCACAACCTCAACATCATCTCCTACGCCGACGACACCCAGCTGATCCTCTCCCTTACCAACGACCCCGCCACCGCCAGAGCCAACCTTCACGAAGGGATGAAAGAGGTAGCCAAATGGATGAAGAACAGCCGCCTGAAACTGAACTCGGACAAGACGGAAGTCCTCATCCTGGGATCCTCACCCTCCGCCTGGGACGACTCCTGGTGACCCCCCGCCCTAGGCAGCGCACCCAAACCAACAGACCACGCACGCAACCTGGGCTTCATCCTGGACTCCTCCCTCTCCATGACCAGACAAGTCAACGCCGTCTCCTCGTCGTGCTTCAATATCCTGCGCATGCTACGTAAGATCTTCCGGTGGATCCCCACCGAGACCAGGAAGACGGTCACCCAGGCCCTCGTCACCACCCGTCTGGACTACGGCAACACCCTCTACGCCGGAACCACCGCCAAACTCCAGAAGAGACTCCAGCGGATCCAGAACGCCTCAGCACGACTCATCCTGGACATCCCCCGTCGCAGCCACATCTCCGGACACCTGAGAGATCTGCATTGGCTCCCAGTCAACAAGAGAATCACCTTCTGTCTCCTCACCCACGCACACAAAGCCCTACACAGCCAAGGCCCAGGATACATCAACAGCCGCCTCAACTTCTACGCTCCCAAACGCCAGCTTCGTTCGACCAGCCACGCCCTCGCCACCGTCCCCCGCATCCGCAGAGCCACCACAGGGGGACGGTCCTTCTCCTACCTCGCCGCCAAGACATGGAACTCCCTCCCCACCCACCTCCGCCTGACCCAGGACCACCTCGCCTTCAGGAAGCAACTCAAGACATGGTTGTTCGAGCAGTAGCAGATCCCCCCCCCCCAGCGCCTTGAGACCCTCTGGGTAAGTAGTGCGCTATACAAATTCGATGATTGATTGATTGATTGGAGTGTATGTATGTGGTGTATAGTGGTATAATGTGGGTTGTACTGTATTAGTTAGCTGTGGTATTGTGTGCAATTATGTGGGGTGGATTTGTGTAGTGTAAATATGTGGCATTGTGTGCTGTGGAATTATGTGGATAGTAATTAAATGATTGTAAGTGTACGGGAATTATGTAGAGCGAGATTGTGTGTTATGGAGTTTTTTTATGTGGAATGGCATTTAGCGTTGTGGAGTGGGATGTTGTGGATTTCAATTATGTGGGGAGCTATTAAATTAACAGTCACAGATTGACAGAAAGAGGCAGACAGAGATATAAGCAAGTATACTGATGCAGGTAGGGAGTCAGGCACATCGTCAGATAGAAGTCAGAAAAGTGAAGTGGCACACACAAAGCATATTTCAACCATTATATTAAATAAACAAAAAATAAACACTCACACAGTCTAAATTATCACAAAGCATCAAAATGCTTGTAAAACCAAGCTGAGAGAATAACTAACCTACCTCCAAACCCTTATATTAGGGACACGTGTTAGCAGTATTAGGGTGGGATAGGCAAGTTAGCAAAAAACACTAAATAAAACTTGGAAAAAAATAAGTAGTCAGTCGTAGGGCTAGTCTACTTCTACGCCATGGCTTGCACAAATGGCATCTCAAGTCTCACGATTATTTTTAAAAAAATACCCACAACTGAAAGAAACACGCAGATGTCCAGGAGTTTATGATGTTTCTGACAGGAACGAGGCACAAGGAGATGAAGGGACAACTCCTTCGTTAATTTATGGCATGGTCTCCAGCATTATTTTGCTGCTTGGGTGGTGTGCGGCGATAGCCAACAGAAACATTTTATAGGTTATACCCCAAAAGCTCAAAATTTCCAAATACTGGAGAAACTGCTGCTGGAAACATTAACTCTGGATCAACATTTCTGGGACAGTCACAAGAAAGTTTAACATCAGAGCCTCGTATCTGGAGTCTAGCTACTGCAGCCTTAGTTTGAATAAAATCGATACTCTATTTCACAGGCAGACATGGAATTTGTCAACAGGAAATACCCTACAAGTAACCAAGGACACGCATTAAGTGCCAACAAACGGCACTTTAATGGGCTTCTTCTTTTCAAGCATAAATACTTTCTTAAGCATGAACACGTCAGTTTGCTTTTAAAAAAGGAACCACAATAGCTATGAAGTGCTGTTTTAGTTTAGTTCTACAATAACAAGCAGTGTCAAACCTACCCTGGTATCGGAAATGCCGCGTCGCTAGTGAAATCATTTGCCCTCTGCTCCACAGAGACACATTTAAAGTACATTTGCAAATACACTTCTTTCTTTTAATCACTTTCTGGCAGGGGCACATGGTGTGCAAGTAACTGATCCCTTAATTTGCCTTTAGTTAAGTGTGCAAGGTTTTCCATGTACCATGGACATAGCTGCAATATAGTTAATTAAGAGGCACCACGTCTGGTATCTGATTCTAGCACTGCTCCATGAAATCTCTACCCCTACAAAGGGCGCACAGCTGCCTGTGCTGTAATGTATACTGCTGCACTGTAGCATGTATGCCTCCCAAAATCGGAGCTGTGAAAGCCAAAGCTAGTCACATGTATCCAATAAGCGAGCAGGAAAAAACTTAACTGGCTGCCATTTAGCGTTACAGTGAGACAAAGAAGAAATAATACATTTTTCTAAATGCAGCAGCTATAGTTGAACTGGTCCGCCATTAGTGTAAAAAGAAAAAAAATCAGGTGGCGTACTGCAAGGTAGTGGGTGGAATAGGTGAAGAGCCTTCAATAAAATAGTGCTCACCAACTTATAAAGCAGACCATGTACCTACACCATTAAAAGGTCCAGTCGTTAGGGGAGGCAACAAATGCAGCCAAGGCAGGACCAAGGAGGGACTCACAAGCATAATACCAACTTAGGAAGGACAATGACACAAGCAAATAAAAAATATGGGCGGAGAGTGGGCAGGGCTTCAAAGCCATACTCCACTACTGCATGCCTCGCAGCAGCAGATGCGCTGCCCAGGCTCGACTTGAAAATGACTCTCTTTTTCTAACCCTGTCATTGCCTCCTTTTGTGGTGTGTTTTCTATGTGTTACAGTATGAAGTGTTGCACAAATATTTACACATTGCCTCTGAAAGTCTGACTGCTCTGTTCCAAGCTATCCGAGGGTTGAGCACAGGTTAATTTAGGGTTTGCTTGTGACTTCACCTTGAGAAGAATTGTGGTGGCTGTCTAATGAGGGTTTTACCCCTCTCAACCAGTTATCCAACTTCTTACAGAGATAAAGAACAGAAATGAATGTTGACAGCCTATTTTGCTCCAGTTCTGTTTTTTAACAGTAAAATGGCATGCATTGGTCATTGCGCAAAAAGAAAAACTTTAAAATGTCTATGTTAGAGGCAAATTGCCACTGGATATTGTATCAGCACAATTCATAGGTGTAAAATACACATCAGCCACTTTAGACCCCTACCATTACTAGATGACACTATGTCACCAGGACATACATTTTTAGGGCGAAGTGATTACATGTCTAGTATGACACTTTCAGTCAATCCTATCTGTTACGGACACACCACTGCGTCCATTATTAGAATTCATATTTTCTCATAGCAACTATTTCTCATCCATTATTAGTAATTTCATATCAACCTAGATCCTAAATACAAAGGGGCAGATTTATGTTAACTGGCGCATCCCCAGGGATGCGCCAGTTAACGTGCGCCACATTGCGCCACAGCTCCGCCACCCATGGTGCGCCGCATTTATAATGCGGCGCACCATGGTGCAAAAACGGTACAGATGCGTGACGCATCTGTGCCGGAAATGTGGCGCATTGCTGGAGTTGCGTCGCAAGCGCGACGCAGCTCCAGCAAGGCTCGGGGGTACACCATCTGCACAATGCTGCGTCAAGACCTACGCCTGCTTCAAGCAGGCGCAGGGTTTTCACGCAGCATTGCCCTGAAAGTGACTGAGTGAAATCTCATAGATTTCACTCAGCCACTTTCAGGAGGCGTTCCTGCGCAGGAACGCCCCCCCCTGCGCAGGAACGCCTCCTTATGGCGCAGTGCTTTACAACGTGACGCATCTCCTAGATGTGTCACGTTGTAAATAGGGCTCATTGTTTGCGCCGCAGTTGCATCAAATAAAGTGACGCAATTGCGGCGCAAAGAGACGCAACGGCCTCATAAATCTGCCCCAAAGAGTACAGATACAAAAATTATTTATGAATTCAAAATTGAACACTGAAATGGAAATAAAGAAGGGGAAAGGTTTTAGGGGCATGGTGCATGAAAATAGTAATGCGAGCGGGGAGGGTAAAAAAAAGTTGAATTAGTATAGTGGCTGTAATCAAAAGTGAAATCAACTTGAAAGTATACAGCAATTCAAGACACCATGAAAGTTTCAGGTCCTGCAGTGGTCATCATTCGCTATTATAGAAAGGGTGGTGCCAGCTCGAAATGCGTTTATGGACATGTTGCTGCTCTTACAACCAGTGCGGAATTTGCAAAAAAATAAGTGCATAGACCAAAGTTTTGATCACTTGACGGAAGTCAGGGCTATCTAATGTTGGGGATGCCAAATAAAATAAAATGTAATCTTGAGTCCATGCCATGCCTCTTTTATCTACCTCCAGTTACTCGCTGCAGTAGCAGTTTTTTCATTTCGCCTTTTTCCCTTGGCTACTGCTTTTGCGTCTTTGTCTTCCTCCTTCTTTCTTTCGCTGTTTGTGTCTTTGTCTTGTTCTGGGTCAATGTCTGATGATGAATAATACATTTAGTTCCCCAAAAATAAATGCTGGTGGTCTCACCCACAACAACTGGCTCAAACTAAGCACTGCCTACAATTTAAGATGGTCCTCTACTGAGACACCATCTTAACCATTTCATGTATCCATTTTCAACCCCATGAAAGTTCAAAGGATGTCAAATATCACACTATACAGCGTTCTGCTACTGCTAATGGGTTTGCAGTGCATCCCATCCACTACATTAGTTAAGTCACATTTCAGTCACAGGATTAAACCTGTTGTTCGTATAAATGGATAAGACTGGTAGAAGATGCCACACGAGTCATAGGGCAACTTGCCAGCTATAAACTAAGAATACAATCCCCACCATGTACTGTTTTGGGAAAATAAATTCTCAGATTTGGAAATGAGATGTTTCGGTAGCACAGAGATGTCTAGAGGCAATTTATGAAAATAGTAGCACAGGGAAGTGCAGCAAGTCACCTTGCTGCACTGCCCTGCATCAGTGGGAAAGGGCAGGAATGTTCCATATGGCACATTCCTGTCCTATTTCCTTGCGCTGGCATTGTTTTGTCAGCTGAGCACCAACTCAGGAGCCCTTGGTGCTTCCATTGCATGCAGAATTGTTTTGGTGCCGGAAGAGTCACCTTCCTGCACAAATACAATCCTGAGAGGCTTTTTCCTCTTCCTATGTGTGCTTCAGAATGCAGGACACGTAGAAAGAAGGAAAAAGGAGGAGAAATAAAGACATTTCTCCCTGTTATGCCTCTCCTGGGAAGCCGTAAGATTTGGTGCATTTCCCAGGGTTACAAGTCCTCGTAAATCTGGGAATGCATCAAAAACCATGGGAGTTGCGTGGGAACATCCACCGCAATGCCCATGGAATGCCTCCCTTGCTTAGTATAAGGCAAAGCAGCAATTAACCCTGGCTTGCCTAACTTTAGGTTTATGAACCATTCAAAATCATGCAATGTGGCTTTGTGTGGCCCCGTAAATGTGACTTAGAGGCTTGGGTCACACATGTACCACTTTGCGTAGTGCAAACGTGACACAAGCCTCTCATAAATATGCCCCTATGGGTCCAAAGAAACCCATTCAAAATCATTCTTAAAAGTAACTTTTTCCTCGAGCGACAGGAAAACAGACTTATAATCACGCCCACAGCAACAAGAATTCGGACTGGGCTAAAAAATATTTTTAAATGGTACTAGTTCATGTCTTTGGTTGTAAGTTAAGACAGTGCTTGCTCCTAGCACGTTTTAGAAGGGTATTATAAGAGATGGGGGCAATGTGTTACAAGAAAGTTAGTCCGTATTTGTTGGGTGGCATCTTGTGGAGGCGGTGATGTGCTCTGTTGTTTTTTGTGCAGCGTTATTTAACCTGATGTTGTTTTATGCCCGGTTTTAACTGTTTTATTTTACTGTTGGCTGTCATGTTTTGTGCTGCTATGCCGCTTTCTGTATGTAATTGTGTAATTGCATGTTTCAGGTTCATTCATAATGCAGCTTTCGTAAATTTTACATTCCTTGGTCGAAATTGTTCAGTTGTTTTTTTTAAGATGTAACCTTTTTTTCCTACGGAAAGCACTGCAAATTGTAGGTCTAGTGTTGCGCGGCCCGTAACAACTATTCGAATTCTAAAGTTCACTGTTCAGCGTGCTAGATCAACTTCAGATGTTTCCATATTAGCAAAATCCCTTAATTGGGGATAGTTTTGCTTAAGGGTCTAAAATTCAAACTAAGGTTGAAGAAAAAAAAAACACCCGCCCTTGTCAACAGGGGCTATGTTTATTGTAAATATAAAAAAGAAACTTGCTCAGGCGTTTCATTGACCCAAGAAAATGAAAATGTTACTGCTGCCCTGAGGTGAAAAGGGCTAGTTAGTCATTCGGTTTAGTAATCAGTAAGTCTAGCTGTGGGGAAGTTTTTTTCCCCTTAATTTATGCGACTAGCTGCTTCAACAGATGGAGTGTTTTTAATTACATAGATTGCCAAAACCCCATTAACTGAACTCATGTTATAATAATAAACGCATTTAAAGAAAAGTAGAAGAAAATATTGGAAAATGTGGGGACATTTACAGGTTTGACTAACCTTCAAGCTACAATAAAATACTGAGTTTGAATTTCTTTCTTTCAAGAGTAAAACTCTGCCCAGTAAAGCGTGCCCACTAATTAAATATTGTTTTTTAATGGACTCTGTTCAGCGAAGTAATATTTGGTTTTCCACTAACATGGAAAAGCATAATTTTTAATCAAATGTGTAATAATGTCCTGTCTTGTAGAGAACAAATTACTTGTTGAACAGATTTGCACACAGTGAAATAGAAAAGCTACTAATTGATTCTTTCTGTAAGAGAAATTTAGCTGAATAATGCACCGAACCCGAAAAATCTTTGCATCTTTTAGTCCTACTAGCCTTTGTCTTAGTCATTACTCATCTGATGAATTTTAACTCACATGAAACTGGAGAAGGAAGCAGAAAATGTAGTGACTTTCGCCTCATAGGAAACCAAAATAAAAAGCATTGGCAGAACCAATCGGTCTTGCCTTTTGGACCACGTAAGCGTGTAGCGATATAGCACAGTAACGTCCCCGGAACAAGACACATTTTTGTGAAGTGTATCTCAAGGGTGAAACCTGTTCTGATCCTCTCTTGCCCCAGCCAGTTCCTAGTTACGGCTTCATATCGTAGGGTGGTAAGGAGTACGGTTGGTGGCAGAAAAGACTGGCACACTTTAACCTCAGATAGCTAAGGACATGCCTCAGCCTAAAGTGCATACAGCTTGACTAACATCAGCAGAACCAGTCTATTGGATAAAAAGAAGTACCATTCCATATTGAGAAAGTGAGGCGCCACTACAGGTAGAAGAACTTGTGGTAACTTAATACCGCCAGTTAAACAACAACGAGCTTGGGAAAACAAAATAAAAGAACAACAGTGAAAACAGAACGAATGAGCACCTCACAGAAATAACACACACAATAAACCATAGAGCATGGTTTTTAAAGCAGACAGCAGAAAAAGCACCAGAGAGAGGAAAATAGAAACAATACCATTAGAAATTAAGCAGACAGCTGATTGAACAAGAGGATAGAACAAGCATTGGAAACGTAACAGTTTTGCCTATTTAATGAATAAAAAGCTGTTTTCAACAATGATCGTCTGGAAGTAGTAAAGAGCTCCCTGACGGATAACACAGGAGTGGAGAGGATGTGGCACAGCGGCCAGAGCTGCTGACTCGAGAGGTGGGGATCCTGGTTCAAGACTCAGTGGTGCCGTCACGCAACAGTCTGTGATTCTGTACAAATCACTTAATCTCTCTGGGTGATAAATTGTTATATAAATATGCTGCAAGAGTAAAAGGCAAAACTGTATGAAAATATAGGGGCATATTAGCAAGAAACCTCCTTAAAATTATCGCCGTTATATCAGCAGGAAACTGCTGCTAAAACGGCGATAATGGGCTTGCTAACATACGTTATAGAATGCCAATAGAAGCCCAGGTTAGAAGTCCTGCACCTCTTACTGGGCTTCTATTGGATTTCTATAACGCATATTAGCAAGCCCATTATCGCCGTTTTAGCGGCAGGAAACTGCAGCTAAAACGGCAATAATTTAACAAGGTTCTTGCTAATATGCCCCATAGTTCCACCAAAGCGGCTGTTAAAAGTGTTTCGGCAGTGGGAAACTGATATGAGAAGCAGACAGCGAACAGCATTGGTAAATGCAGGAAAATATGCTACAGCCAATAGAAATGAAGGAAAGATAAGTGGCTTGCACAGGGACCATTGAGAAGCCAGGAAAGAGAGGAGGCGGGATGTAAGTCCCTTTTAAGTTTATATTAAAAATAATACAATTGTCAAACACACTGCAAGCGCTGTGCAGGCAAAACCTAGAAAACTAGGCAAAGCATTACAAAGAAAGAAGGGGTAATAAAAGAGCAAGGGAATGGAACAATATATTAAAGAAAGTATTAAAACAGAAATGCTGTTTGAACACTTTTATTATCCAGGCAGTCATATTATCCACAATTTAATAAATATTCATCACATATTCAGTACTCGTGCACCTTGGTTTTATGGGCTTGTGTATGAGATCCCTCTGTCCCATTCATGTCCCTGATAATTATTTCTGTACTAGATCCAATTTTTCGCACCAGTTGATATTTTTGAAACACACTTATGTTCCATTTAAAGGACCACCCTACTATCACTGTGACCCTAGTGTTTTAAATTGCAATAATTCAGCCATTGCATCACTTCCAAAATAACACACAGAATACCCTTTTTCAATGTTACATGGGGGCCGATTCTGATCTGGTAAAAAGCGTTCCGAATAGCCGTTCGGAGCATTTTTCCTGTACGAATCGTACCCTGCAACGCCCCCCGTACGTAGGACGAAGTACCAGAAGCTGGACTCCGTACGAATCGTACAGAGACCGTACGACACTGATCTCCGTACAAGTCTCAGTCGGAACCCACTGTACGCAACATCTGAATGGTTTGCTGCTGTTTTATACGACCAAGCAAGTACGATACGTGTCGGGTACGCACCGTACGACCCTTTTTCCACGTGAGCTGAAAACAGCCGTAAAAGCAGAGTTTGCGACATAACCGGTATGGAACGGCCATGCGGGCATGGCGCGTATCCCCCATGATCGCAGGGTTATGGCGTGTACCCCTGCGATCATGGGGGGTACGCACCGTACACCCAGCATACATGGGGTACGGTCTGTAACTAATGTACGCTGGGTGTACGGCACGTACCCCATGTACACTGGGTGTACGGCGCGTACTCCCCATGATTGCAGGGGTATGCGCCGTAACCCTGCGATAATGGGGGGTACGCACCGTACGATGTGTATGTGATTGTGCGCTTTTCTGTACGAATCGCCCTTGCCTGACTTGGGCCGTACGACTCGCGTCCTGATACCCCGGCCCGGATCATACTCGTCGGGTCATACGGCGTGTGTACAAGTCGTACGGAGACGGCTCCGGATGCGAGTCATACAGACGGTAATTTTACCGGATTGGAATCGGCCCCAAGGTGTGCATTTGTCACACACATCACCTAGTCATTCATCCACCTTGTCATGATATTTCCATCACATTAAAGCATCCAATCACTGCAACCATCACTGCAAACACTTCTATCAGCAGCACTGTGTTTACGATTCTTACGAAAAATATGCTGCACCAAATTTAGCAAGATTTGTGTACTGATGGTGCCAGTCATCTGCTATGCTCGCACTACAAAAAGACATTTGAACCCAACTCTATGCATCCAAAGGTGACTCAGCTGTGCTCTGCATGAAATGAGTCCTCTAGGTAAACCCTTCAGTACCAATTAAAACATGAGCAATTACACACCTTATTCGTAGGAATATCACATAATATTCTACTTGCCCCTGGTTTGCTCCCAGTTCCCTTTTGTGTGGGGATTTCATACAAAGCCAGGGCAGACTTCTTTTATAGAAATGGCTTTGCGTGACAGTCTGTGGGTGTTTGCACTGTTTCCGTCATGCTCCTCTTACATTAGTTGGTAATGTCCTTTGTGCCATCAAGAGTCATTATTCTTTGCCTCATAGCCAATGAAAACACTTAGTAAATTTGGGCCTTGTAATTGGTGCAGTAACAAAACAAAGATCAAACTGATATTCATGGGCATCTGTGTAATAAACAAATTAGAAAGCCACTGTAACTGAGGGCATCACAAGAGTTGGGTGGTGTATTTTTTCACATCACACTTCTAGGTACATTTCAATTATTATCCTGTACAATAGAGTAGTGTATTTTCTGTTCTTTACATATACAGTGCAAGAAAATGCAGGTGATCGGTATGGCGATGCAGTGCTGGTGCCTTGTGACGTAAGCAAATTAGTGAGAGAACCGGAGACTGTTTGTTCAAAATACAGTTCAAAGTCCTGTATACCACATGAATTGTCTCATCAGAATGTTCATAAGTGCATCAACATTTAAACCCTAATTACTTAAAGGCAGGGTCTTCTTCAGGACAGACAAAATTGTATCATACTCATAAAAGGGAATCATTAGGTCAGAGAGCGTGTTAAGTACATATCCATATGTCTGCAGAGGAAATGTAGCAGCGCTGATTATAATATCTAGTAGGATTTACTTGTATGTACAACAGGCAGGAATTCAAGGGGAAGAAAGCAGTTGGGAGTCGACGCTTAAAGGAATGATTTACAGAGAGTAACACTGTTGGCCTCAGTTCACTTTGGAGCAATAGTTTCACAAGGCTACCATTTCAAAACCTGGGGCCTCATTTATGAAAAGTGACGCATCGCTGCATGAAAACAGTGATGCGTCACTTTTCATTGCGCCCTTCTTGCGACACCAATGATGCGTCATATTTACATTATGACGCATCATTGCGCAAGGAGTTACAGATACGTCAGTATTTCTGACGTAAGTGTAAGCGCAAAAGTGACGCATTGCTAGAGTGTGTCACAAAAGTGACGCATCTCCAGCAATGCGTCCTTTCTCATGGGGCAAGCCCCATGTGAAAGGGCCTGCGTCAGTCTTACGCCTGCTGTGAGGCAGGCGCAAGATGTTGACGCAACGGCGTCCTAGAAGTGACGCAGTGAAATCTCATAGATTTCACTGTGTCACTTCTACGACCCTTTCTTGTGTCAATACGCCCCCCTTGCATACATTATACCTGGCGCAGATATAATGTGGCGTAGGGGTTTACAAAGTGACGCATCTACCTAGATGCATCACTTTGTAAATATGGCGCAACAAGGTGCATTTTTTATGCCACTGGTGCGGCACAAAAAGTGACGCACCGGCTGCGTAAAAGTGGCACAAGAGCTCATAAATGAGGCCCCTGGTGTTCATCTTTTTGATTTACATGCAAGATATGTTTTATTTGTATTAACATACAAAGAGCAAAACACACTTCAAACAGAAAACCTGTCGCAAGTTAAAGCTCTGGAAATTTTCTGAAAAACGTGCTACTTCTTATCAAAATGTGTTGCTTTTTTATTTCAGGAGAAGTTTTTGAAGCAAATCTTTTTGTAAACAAATGAACAGAGAGTAGAGAACAATCAGAGAATACAAGGGTTCAGTTAAAAATATACAGCTCAAATGCATAGAGTCCTGGAGGTTTGATCGAGACCTGATGGTCTAGATTTACAAAGCGAAATCCAGGAGATGCTAAATAAGAGGAGGTTCTATAAACCCAAAGATGTGTGTTATGGCGAAAAAATAAAAGATAGAAGTAAAGCAGATTGTATAAGATGAAAGGGGGTAGAGGGGACACAAGTAGGTATAGAGACAAAACACATATATAAATGTGTTGCTTTTTAAGCACTGCCCCATGCCCCACTCGAAGGCAAATTAGAGGCAGCAAAAGGGAATGGGAAATGCTTGTCTTGGTTTGGAGAACTTATTTAAATGATACTCTTGTCTCCTAGATCGCCAGTGGTTCTGCATCAGCCCACTTCCAGTTAGTAAGTGCATGTATAAAATGAGGAGAAAACCCTGTACGAGGTGCAGTAGAAAGCGATTAAACTCAAAAAAGGGTTTCTCATTTGGAATACTGGTCAGTTAGCATTGGCGAGAGCTCTGTTTCCCGGATCATTCCTTATAAGACTTATCCGACCTTGGTCCTGACAAAACATACTCCTTCTGTGATCTTGAAAATAGCTTCTCTCCTTTGGCAGTTTGCAAAGATGCGCTCAAATGTTCAAGGCTAAAACACCAGCAGGTTATGGCTTGCTATAATTTTTAAAACACCTAGGACATACAAACAAATTCTTCCTGGTGAACCCTGCCCACTATCGAATGTCTCTTTCTTCTACACTTGCTTAGAACATGAAACACTCCCGGACACATGATGGTAGTGAGAGCACACTGAGCATGCGTATAGGTCAGAGTTGAAGTCGCCAGAAAAGGCGATTTAGCATTCTGCACAACCCCAAATGGATAATTAGGTAATCTAAGACAGAAAAGCTATTGTCTTGCACCATGCATGCTTTACAAAGCAGTTCCTTGCCAATAAAGATATCATGGCTGGTATGGGGTGCCAGGTGTACTTGCCACCTATTCGGCTTTGCTTTTCTATGGGACTGTTGGCACCTGAAGGAACATGTACACTTAGGGGCCGATTCCGATCTGGGTCGGAAGGGCACCGAACGCGATCCGGCAGGAAAAACTACGAGCCGTACACGCATCGGCCAGCCAGTGAGAACCGGAGTGTCCGGCTCGCAAAACGCCCGGGAAGTTGCATTTGGGGGTCCGCGTCGGACCCCTGTCACCCGCAGCTCTATGACTCGGACACAGGGGTAGACCAAAGGGTCTCCCCAACACAGGCATATATGGTGTGGATGGCACCGACGTGTACCCACTGTAGGGGGCGCCCTTGTGCGAGACGTACCCATTCAGTCGATGGGAGCCCATGTATACATCGTTCGACCGGCTCCCATTGACTTCTATGGGAGTCCGACCCAACCTAGTCCAGCAGTATACAGTCGCATCGTACTTGCTCGGTCAGACTGCAGGACTCCGGCTCGTCAGAAAACACTCCGGATCCGGCTCGGTCGGAGAGCTTTCCGACCCAGATCGGAATCGGCCCCTATATGCCACTACCCACAACATGACAAACCGCAGAATAGTGTTTTCCATGTAAGCATGGCATACAATATGCTTCCTTTGAGCATGTACAGATGAGTAGTGACGGAAGTTGAAAGCATAATTAGTATATGAAATTTGCTAATTGACAGAATTGGTTGGCTGCTGATCCTCTAGTCCTTCTCTGCAATGCAAGTTTGATGCAGTACCACTACGGCAATCCCCAAAATGTGCTTCTTAGCGGTCTATGACGGTTGAAAGGGAAAGCAGCCAGGTCCAAGCGACAGTGGGAGGAGGGTAACTGGGGGATGGAAGAAGAACCAAGTTACGGACACGATTTACAGCCATAGGCTCTGTGCGTTTGGAAAGCCAAATAAAACACGAGCCGAGGCAAAAGAAAACAGTAGTTTGACAAACACATGCTACAATGGTAACTAGAGGACTGATACTGGTCGCTGCTCTCTGGGGGGGATAAACACTGAAGGAGGCATGATAAATGCATTCTATAATCAAATATGAAGGAAGAATAGCAGAGTGACAATGAAGATAGCAAATAGCAAGCCTATAGTTGGGCTGTAAGCCAACAGGAGGAATATAGCACATCTCAAAGAGACAGCGCACACGCTGCCTAGGATCAACCTAAAAAGGAAGCCTGAAAGTAGAAGCTCCTTCTGCACTGCAGTGACTCACAAAAAGGGTAGGTATTTCCAGCGCCCCAGGAAGTATGCAGCAGGAGAGGGCCAATTTATGCAGCAGGTTTGACTAAATTATGCTCAAGATGAGGCAAATTATGCAGCACAATGCAGCACATTTTGTGATGATATAACTTGATTATTTTGTCCTTTTTATACTGATGTACCAGTTTAACATAAAAATGACCAACCAACCTCTGAGCCGTTTGTACTAGATTTTCTTTTCTTTTGTTAAAATCTGCAGATTATGCAGCAGATAATGGATTATGAGGCAAATGTGGCAAATCTATAATTATGTGAAAAACGCTGCTTAATCGCCTACTTCCAATGGTCTGGGGTACTTCTAGTGTCTTTCGGTCATGTCCTGGAATTATGTGGCAGGGGGAGCATCAAATTATGGAGCAGCATTAACTACATTATGCAGGTAATGCAGCATAATGCAACACATTTATTGATGCTATTGTTTCATTTAACAAGAAAATACTGAAAAAAGCATTTGAAAAATGACCAGTTAACTTTAGCAAGGGCCTTCCACTGCGTGCAAACCCACACTGCTCCGTTTGAGCGAGAAACAGATTTTTTTGTTAAAATCTGCACATCTTGCGGCCAATGATGGATTATTTTGCAAATGCAGTGAATCCATAATTATGTGAAAAAGCAGCGGCTGTGGAATCACATATTTGCAGGGACCTTGATCATATCCAACCCACACCTAAGACCACAGCAGTCAAGAGAAGAGTGAGCTAGGTCATTATGACTGGATCGAGGATGAGTAGGATGAGCATAATTCAAACTCCCGTAAGCAATTGGGGCATTGCCTCTACATTCTTCGTCATGTTATTACTCAAGAAGAATACCAAAACCTAATAAAGCGTCCAATGCTGCAACAAACATAGTGACTTTATTAGTGAGCACACAAATGCAAAAAATGCAAGAAAGTATTGAATTAAGGACTCCAGCTCCAAAGGTTAATCCCACCATCATCCAACCATTCACAATGGTAATGGTGAACAAAGGCATGAGATGAAGACAAATTTGTAGCCTGACAGATTACCTCAGGAGGAATCTGCGACTCAGTTAAGGAATCTTCCTTCCACTGAGTTGATGTGCCCTGAGGTCCCAAAAGAAGTGAAATCCCAGCCATAGACTAAAGGTAGAATACATTCAGTGACTGATGGTTATGAAAACATGCTTATCATCATGTGAAGCAACCTCCAGGTGACAAACAAATAATCAGATTTGCTGAATGGAACAGACAAATTAAATTCTCTATCCAGAGATCCCTCAAACATACAAGGAATGAAACAATACCTCTTCCAGAGATGGAGGCTAGGGTTACAAATAACATCAAGAGAAACATTCTAAGCTTGCTAACCTGATGAGGAGAGGTGATGGGTACCAAAAAGGATACATTCACTGTCAAAAATATCAGATCAACATAAGTAATCAGGTAATGTAGGGAATTCTGCAGAGCTAAGAGAGCCACGGGCAAATACCCTTCGACAGTCCACAGGGCAGGGCAATATAAAACTCTTTAAGAGTCAAGCCTCAAGGATTTCAACATCCACTGTCTGTCCCGAGGCTTCTGAAAAGACCACATAGCAGACCAGTGTGCGCTTAAAATAGAGGTAAATAAATTTAAACCACACCCATACCAGAGGTACTGAATGGTTGACTGAAAATCACAGTTCAATGTAGATAAAAAATCGAATGTGTTCCACTTTAAAAAGCCTCCCAGTACCTGGAATAGGATTATAAAATGGACAGACAGCAAAACTCCTATAAAGCTTTTGATAATTACATTAGAAACCCTTTGTGTCTACAACCCCACCATCTCAATACCCAGACTGATAAGCAAAACACCCCTATTGTAAAATATCCCTGAGACCAAATAGAGGAGTAAATCAAAGGTTCTTGCATTGTGATGAAAGACCAGGGACTGGTGAAAGGGAAACCTTGACCATCATAGACAGAAGGAAAAGAACATTTTCACCTCGGCTGACTTCTCCTGAATATGGACAAGCAATCAGGGGAACAGGGGAAAGGGTGACAACATCTACAAAAGCCACCAGGGCCAATGGATCAGCAGTCCATCCTCTTCCTAAGCCCCTGGTGCAGGAACCAGAAGCAAAATGGGGATTTGTAGCATTCTCCGAGGAGGCAAACAGATCCAGATGGCCTCTTGAACCAGTTGCAGAGAAGGAGATCCTGAAAGGTTCTCAAAAATCCTGCTGAGCCTGTCTGCCTGAATATCATCAAAGCCCCTGATGTGAGGCCCCAACATAGAAAAGTTAAAGGTGCTTCACCGAATCTCCAGCTGTAGGAGAACCATGCCGAGGGACTGGAAACATCTCCCGCTCGTAGATGCATACAAAAGTCACTATAACATCTAACTTACCAGAACTTGATAATCCAGCAGAAGCAAATGAGGAAGAGCATAGAGAACTTCTGAGAACTTCCTCCTGTTTAAGAAATGCCAACATTGCACCATAGTTTACCAATTATGAGTTTCCAACTCCCCCAGAGTAGTGCCACTGCTAAAACCACCTGCATCTGTTTTTCTTGGGAGCACTTGGATGTATAGGGAAACCTTTGATCATGATTTCCAGAGCTATCAATAGCTGGAGATGAGGATGGTAAGATGGCAGTATAGGAACCAAGCCTTCAGGACCCTGTGTCCAGTGCTGGTGAGAATAAGACATTAAGGGATGGAGTTGGGGCTGAGCCCAAGGATGGGTGGAAACATGCAAGACCAGGAGTTCCTACACCAGTAGCCAGAGGAGGGCTGGATTCTTTGGACAAGCCACTGAGAATGATAGTGCCAATCCTTCCACCGAATCAGAGGGAAGAAACACTAGGTCCAGGTCGGGCTGAAGTGGAATCAGCTGTCTCTTGGTCAATCTGAGCAGGGTGTCATATAAAGTCAGACAAGAGAATATAACATCCGAAACTCTCAGAGCATTGTCTGAGGATGGTGCATGTAGAAGTCAATTGTCCAAGTAGGAAAGGAGCCAGTCCTGCAAGTAGATGGGTACTACCTTGAACAAGAGGTGTACACTGGAGAAGAGACAACGTTCCCCCTGAATGATAATACATCACCTGAATAAACAATTTAAGGAACGTGCTACCAAAGGAATGTTGATATGCATCAAGGAGATCTATGGCTACCAGGAAATCCCCCCACTTCCAGAATAGGCTTTTTTTGGGAGAGGACTCCAACATCTTAATGGCAGGGTCTTTGACAATGGATCAATGGATGTACAAATTGCTAGGCTGATTTTTTTAGTTTCTTGTGGATAAGGCAGGATTACAATGAGTTGATATCAAACTCTTACTGGTATTCATACTCCTGAAGAAAGTCAACCTTCACAAAATGCATTTAGTATTATAACATTTGAAATTAAATTTGAAATTTCAAAATTAATTTTGGATTGTCAAATTAAGAACATTGAAGTAAAACATTTAACTTAGAAAATCTGACATTGGTTTTTTAAATCACTGTATGTGTGCAACTGTAATTAGGGGAAGTACTACCCAAACACATTCAAAGTGTGTTAATTACGCTTGTGGGGTGAGGGCTTTAGCACCTCACCCCTTAAACTGGAGAGTGTTGAATAACGCAGTATTAATTGCAGTTAGAATTTGAAGGGTACGATATGTGAACTGAAATGCTCTAGCAAACCACAAGTCTATCCCTCAGGGATCAAATCATGAAGAGGCCTCTCCATGCCTTCATGAGGACACAGTGGTATCATGAATCTGGGCAAGTTAATGTGGCCAGGTTTCTTTTACTCCTGAAGAAACAACATAATGCACATGCTGCTGAAGTGGCAGCCCCCAAAGAAGTGTAACTTCTGTGAGACAGGATCAGATGATGTGCCAAGAGCACTGGTTAAAGGATAATCCACATTCACCTGCATTCAGGTTAGGACCACCAGGTGAATTTATACACCAATGTACATCTCCCTTTGATTTTCTTGAATAATTACCCAATCCCAAGTCGTGGGGTATTTAGACAAAATATGGAGTTGCAAATGTCGACCTACAAAAATATTGAGTTGTGAATATCTTGACAGAAATATCGACAGCATGAATATCATGGTCAAGAATCTCAAACATAAGATTAGTATTATGAATTTTAGTATATCATTTAAGTGTATGTGATGTATTTTTTGTATAAGTATTGTTTGTATTTTTTACTACATTTGTTACATTTTTAGTAGTTGTACATTTTATTTTAATAATATTTTGTGTTTTTTAGTTCCGTAGCGGGTTGTGGGTTTATAGGGGAATAGGGTGGGAAGTAATTTAATTATAATAAGGTAATGATTATTTTTTATTTAGTAACATTCATTCAATTGAGATTTTATAGTTTTTTTTCTTAAATTGTATGTGTGGGTTGTGGGGTTCATAGGGATGTAAGGTGTGAAGTAATTTACTTGTATTTAATTATTAATTGCTTGTTAATTATTATTAATTAATTAATTGGTGATTAATTATGGTCACTGTGTAATTTTTCTAGGTGCAGGATGTGGGGTCTACAGGGGTTTAGGTTGAGAAGTAATTTATTTTTAATTAAGTAATACATAGTTGATAATTAATATTAAAAATGTGATCATTAATTTTGTTCATTGTTTAATTATATTTTTTTGGGGGTGTGGGTTTTGGGTTTATAAAGGTAAAATGAGGAAAGTTAGTTATTGTTAATTAATTAATAATTAGGCATTAATTAATATTTATTATTAATTACAAACTAATTGTGGAAATTGTGTATTTAATTTTAGGTGCCAGTTGTGGGGTTTATAGGGGGAAAGAATGGGAAAATAATTATTTTTCATCAATTAATAATTAGTTGATGAATAATATTGTTTTTTTTTTGGGTGTGTGCGTTTTGGTTTTATAGGGGTAAAGGGTGGGGAGTTAATTCATTTTATTTACTTTATAATTAGTTGTAAAATAATAGTTTTTTATTTAAAAAACAATTTTAATTCTCGAAGTACTTTTTTTTACAATTTAATTATGGGTGTGGGTTGTGTGGATTCTAGGGGTAATGGTTGGAAAATTAATGAATTTTTATGTGTTTTAAATTAATAATATTTATTTTATTGATAATTAATTATGTTCATTATGGAAGTACGTTAATTTTTTATTTAGATGTGGGTTGTGAATTGTGTGGAATTATAGGGTAGAAAGTAAATAAACTCTGGTGGTCGGTCCCATTTTCCGTTACGATGGCGGGCGGACAAAGTCCGCCCGCCATCGTAATGGTTCCCAAAGTTTGTTTTTAATTTTGAACTGACTGGTGTGGGAATAGTACATTTTACCCCTACTTAATTCAACACTTTCCTTACTGTTGCACTGACTGCAGTGGGAATAGTAAATTGGATCCCTGTGCCATCCAACACTTTATCTACTGTTGCATTCATTGGAGTGGGAATAGTAATTTTTACTGTTCTGCTATCCAACACTTTCTCAACTGTTTTACTCATTGGAGTGGAATCAGTAATTTTCACCCCTCTGCAATATAACACTTTCCCTACTGTTGCAGTCTTTAGAGTGGGAAGGGCAATTTTTACACCTTTGCTACCCAACACTTTCCCTACTGTTGCACTGATAGGAGTGGAAATCCTACATTTTATCCCTCCGCTATTCAACATATTCCCATCTGATGCACTCACTGAAGTGCAAATAGAAATTTTTACTATTCTGCTATCCACCACTTTCCCTACTGTTGCACTCATTGGATTGGGAACAGTAATTTTTACTCCTCCGCAATCCAGCACTTACCCTATTGTTGCAGTCTTTGGAGTTAGAATAGTACTGTTTCCCCCTTTGCTATCCAATACTTTTCCTACTGGTGCGCTGACTGGAGTGGGAGTATCAATTTTTACCCCTCCGCAATCCAACACTTTCCATATTGATGCACTCACTGGAGTGGAAATAGTAATTTTTACCCCTCTGCTATCCCACACTTCCCCTACTGTTGCACTCATTGGAGTGGGAATAGAAATGTTTACCCTTTTGCTGTCCAGCACTGACTGGAGTAGAAATAGTACATTTTCCCCTTCTCCTATCCAACACTTTCCCCACTCACTGGAGCAGGAAAAGTGTTTTTTACTGTTTCAATTTCCAACACGTTTCCTATTATTGCACTCCCTGGAGTGGGAACAGTGATTTTCACCCCTCCAAAATCCAACACTTTCCCTACTGTTGCAGTCTTTAAAGGGAGAATAGTAATGTTGACCCCTTTGCTATTCAACACTTTCCCTACTGGTGCACTGACTGAAGTGGGAATAGTAAATTGTATCCCTCCACTATCTAACACTTTGCCTAATGTTGCACATACTGGTGTGGGAATATCAATTCTTACCACTCCGTAATCCAACATTTCCATATTGATTAACTGACGGGAGTGGAAATAGTAGATTTTATACGTGCACTATCCAACACTTTCCCTATTGTTGCCCTGACTGGAGTGGGAATAGTAATGTTCACCCCTCCGCTATCCAACACTTTCCCTACTGTTGCACTGACTGGAGTGAACATATGAATGTTTACCTCTCAGCTATCCAACACTTTCCCTACTGTTTTATTCATTGGAGTGGGAATAGTCATTTTTACTCCTCCGCCATCCAACAGTTTCCCTACTGTTGAACTGACTGGAATGGGAAATTTTAAGTTTAAGGATTTATCAATCAATCAATCAATCAAAGTATTTGTATTGTGCACTACTCACCCGGAGGGTCTCAAGGTGCTGGGGGAGGGGGGGTCCGTTACTGCTCGAACAGCCAGGTCTTGAGCTGCTTCCTGAAGGCGAGGTGGTCCTGGGTCAGGCGGAGGGGGGTCGGGAGGGAGCTCCAAGTCTTGACGGCGAGGTAGGAGAAGGACCTTCCCCCTGTGGTGGCTCTTCGGATGCGGGGGACGGCGGCGAGGGCGTGGCCGGTCGATCGAAGCTGGCGTTTGGGAGCGTAGAAGTTGAGGCGGCTGTTGAGGTATCCTGGGCCTTGGTTGTGCAGGGCTTTGTGTGCATGGGTGAGGAGACGGAAGGTGATTCTCTTGTTGACCGGGAGCCAGTGCAGGTCTCTCAGGTGTCCGGAGATGTGGTTGCGACGGGGGATGTCCAGGATGAGTCGTGCTGAGACATTCTGGATCCGTTGGAGTCTCTTCTGGAGTTTGGCGGTGGTTCCGGCGTAGAGGGAGTTGCCGTAGTCCAGGCGGCTGGCGACGAGGGCCTGGGTGACCGTCTTCCTGGTATCGGTGGGGATCCACCGGAAGATCTTGCGTAGCATGCGTAGGATGTTGAAGCACGACGAGGAAACGGCGTTGACTTGTCTGGTCATGGAGAGCGAGGAGTCCAGGATGAAGCCCAGGTTGCATGCGTGGTCTGTTGGTTCGGGTGCGCTGCCTAGGGCGGGGGGCCACCAGGAGTCGTCCCAGGCGGAGGGTGAGGATCCCAGGATGAGGACTTCTGTCTTGTCCGAGTTCAGTTTCAGGCGGCTGTTCTTCATCCATTCGGCTACCTCTTTCATCCCTCCGTGTAGGTTGGCTCTGGCGGTGGCGGGGTCGTTGGTGTATTAAATTATAATAGAATGGTTGTTTAAATAGATTTTATGTTATTGTTATATGTATATATTTATTTAGTTGTTCCATTTTTATATAATTCTAAAATTATAAAATCAATTAATAGTTTATTAATTGTTTTAACGTAAAAATATATATTAAATATTATATATGCGTGTTTAACTTTTTTAAATTAAGTTTATTTGTTATATTTGTTAAAATGTATATGAAATCCAATGTATTATGTTAATTAATTTAATTTTTAATATTTTATATACATATATATGAAAAAACAATATTTTGTCATTCACCAGGTGTCAAATATGTATATCAACATACTTACTCTCCAAATTTTACTTGATTAATTTGTTTATGGGGGAGGAGGAGTCTAGAGGCGGGCAAGAACTAGAAGTAGAGAACTTCTCCATATGAAGATGCTTCTAGGTTATTGGTGGGGTCACTTTATAACATATGATATACAAAATAAAAATGTTGCACCCTCTACATCATAAGATAAGTATAGTGTAAGTGGATGTCATGCTAGGAACAGTAAATCTATACATACCTTGACCATGTAGCCCATAAACCTCTCTGGGAATGCTTCCTCATCATTGTACCTTAGGAGCAGAGATCCAGTGGAAGAATGACAACACAGCACACATATTGTTCGATCCATAAATCCTATCAGTCTCAGCCAAGCCAAATAATAATTACCTCTTTGGGGTCTTTTTTTGTTGACGACAAATTTTATTGATTTTCTGTAGTACAAGTGGGCATAGCCCGGCAAGCATCGTACCTGTAAATGCCAGCCTGTAAAGACTTTAGGTAGTGAAAAGCTTCCCCCCAGGAGGTCTGCAGAACATCAGACCAAGAAACACCCCTCCCCCTCAACCTCCACCCCAACCATGCACCATACATACCATAATAAACAAGATATAAATACAGTAAATGAGATTCCGTCCGCATCTGTAATTATCTATTGCATCAAACTGGTGAGTCATTTACTACAATCCGTTCAAGAGGGTCCTGGTTTACTGGCTGCGTTAGGAGAGACAAGTCAATGCCTCGATATTTAGCCCACCTGGTTCAAATCTTCATGTGCTTCTGTGGACAGCCCCTCACCTGAAACACCGCAGTTTCAGCTGACATGCATTTGTCTAAGGCCTTTTTCCAAGTTGCAATACCAGGGGGCGGAGGTAGACTTCTAGTGTTGTGCAATGTTCCGCTTAGCTAATGTGCAATCCAGGAACAAGAGGTGCCTCTTATATCTGTTCCCCTGATGTCCTCTGTGCTGTGCAGAAATTCCAAACTAGGGTCTACTGGAATGTCCCATGCAAGTACCCGCCCCCATGCAAGACAGTACGCCCGACCAGAAGTGTTGCAGTGCCCCCCAACTCCATACCATATGGAGAAACAACCCTTAGTTCGAGTCACAGAGGAGACATGTGGGGAACTGAATAGCTCCCATCTTCCAGAGGCGGAGGCGTGTGTAATACATTCTGTAATATATTCTGTGGAGGTATTTAAATAGGATCAGCCAGTATCTAGTGGAAACAGTGGAGTACCTGGAGCTAGTCAGCACCTCTGCCTAATCATTGTCCGTCAGAGCAGGTAAGTCGGCCGCCCGGGTCCGATGTATAGTAGTTTTGGAGTGTTTAGTGAGGGTTTGACAGATTTAATGAATTTTGGGAGCCCCAGATCTCCCATCAATAGTCTACCCTGCAATGAGTGAATTTCAGGTAAAGACGTGAGATGTCGTATCGGGGAGACAAAACATGGTAGAGCTGTAGATACTTATGGAACTGTGATTTGTGTAGATTAAAATCCTCCTGCAACCTCTTAAAGGACTTAAGCGTTGGCCCCTGCATTATGTGTCCGAGTGTAGATATCAATATATCGTCCCACCTACAAAACCCCACCAAGGTCGAGACAGGCCGAAGGTGTGATCCCTGCCAGAGAGGAGTAGCACAAGTCAGCCTACCCCACCAACCCATAGACCTGGCCACCAGCCTCCATATCTGGATTACTGTCTGGCAGGCATGGGGAAACCCCCTTCAAGGACGAGCAGCTGTACAGAAGGTGGAGCAGTGGGGTATCCACCATGAAGAGCCTTTATACAGCATAAGCTGGGTCTGCCTGAGAGCTATACCACCATTCATTGATCACCAGGAGTTGCAAAGTCCAGTAATACACCAGAACGTCAGCTGCCGCAATCCTACCGCAGTACGTAGACTGAATACATGTCACAACAGCCACCGAGAGTGTACACCCCAGAGGAAACTGTTCAGGAGCGCATTTATTTGGAGAAACCACGACAGGGTTACAGGAGTGGGACACCGTGTGATATATACCCCAAGGTACTTGAAACCCTCATCCGCGACGATCAGTTGCAAGGCCCAAGCTTGACTCCTCTGCTCGCCGCATATGGGGAACAGGATGGATTTGGATGGGTTAGCGCATAGTCCTGATGTCTCGCCAAATATCAGCAGGATCTGGAGCTTCGCGGCTGGGAGGCCCAAGGATCTGATATGAAGAATAAAGGCTCATGAGCATATAGCGCGATCCTATCCAAGCTCTCCGGTGACCAGTCCAGTCCTCGGAAGACAGAATCTAGGTGCACCCATGCTGCCAACGGCTCGGTAGCTACAGCAAATAAAAGTGGGGAAAGGGGGCACCCCTGTCTCATTCCCCTGCGAATGGGGAAGGGAGCACAGCAATATCCGGCCATGCAGACCGAGGCTGCGAGGTTTGTATATAACAGTTTCACATAGGCTCAGAAACAAGGTCCCAGGTTGACAGCCTTGAAGAGTTTAAAAAGGTAGGTGCAGCTCAACAAATCAAGGGCCCGATGTAGGTGGCCAATACCGGTCGGAAACGGCCGAATTCGGCCGTTTCCGACCAGTATTTGGCCTTTTGAGATGTGGGGGACCTTTTATTGTCCGATTCGGTATTTTACCAATTCGGTAAAATTACCGAATCGGAAAAATACAGAATTGGTAAGTTTACCGATTTTTAAAATTCGGGATGTAGGTGGGACTACTTTCAGTCCCACAGGCCCTTCAGATTCGGTATTTTAACACCCAATTCAATTGGGTGTTAAAATACCGAATCCAGGTGTGCATGCACATGTGTGCATGCACACCTATGCCATGTGACAGACAGACATGCCCTTAGGGCATGTCTGTGTGCCACATAGCACACAAGCCAGTATTGGGGGTGCTAGAGGGTGTCAAAGTGACACCCCCTGCACCCTTGCAGAAATCGGTAATTACCGAATCGGTAAATACCGATTCGGTAATGCCCATTGATTCCTATGGGCTTCAATGGGTGGGGTTAAAGTTGATACATTTCCCAAATAGCATAATATCTGTCTTGGAGCTCTTGCACCTGAGATGGTTTGACTCCATCCATTTCATGACAAAGGTGAGGCAATGGTGAAATTTTTCTTATGCTGCGGTAGAATTTTTATCCAGGTTGAGAATCAATTGGGTGCCGTCTGCGTAGGTGATTGCTTCAATGTTGAAGGAGTCAATCAAGGTGAGCAGTGGCCTCATTAGAACCTCCAAGTAGGGACTGTCACTTAGCCGGACCATCCATCCTTTCTGGCAAATACCAAGTCCCATTTGCAATTCCTGGAACTCTTGACATGCTACAGTACTCTTCAGGGCCAGACTGGGAACGCAAACTGGTCCTGGCAATTGAGCCGGACCGGCCTTGGGGAGGGGTGTTGTGGAAAACACTGCAGCTGCTTTTTTTAAAGGGGTACGATATTGAAAAAATGGCCCCTGTAACAAAAACATCTCCCAGAGGTCCAAAACCGGCCCCCACCCTGGTGGCTCACCCGGGAAATGCCCATTGCCCACTATGGCCAGTCCGGCCTAGATGCTCTTTTCTTTATTTCAAAAGATTTTATTAAGAAATTTTAAGATACAGTACAGAGAGTATTGCAAAGTTGTTACCGTTGTTTGCGGCGCCTTCTGGTTACAATAGTCTTACTTTGCATATGCTTATGTTGGAGGTGGTCTTTAAGAAGCCTGAAAGTGTAAGTTTGAAACGTGTCGGCGATCTTTATCCAGGATTTTCACAACACAAGAAATTCAAAAGAAAGTGTATGTTGCACTACAAACCATTGCTTTATATAATAGACGAGCAGGTCTATGGTATTCAGGTGTTCTTACCTGGCAACGGAACCCCTTTTCCGTTACATAAGGGTTTTGTCCGTCATTGCATGTACGTCATTCACCTAGCAATACATTTACAGTTTCTGTAATACTTTGTTGATTATTCAACACAACTTGTAGGTATAAGATTGTTTGTCATATGTTCAGGGTGAAACCACAATAGGAAAATAGATTTTTTGTACTGTGTATATTGTCAGTTGCCTCCTTGACTGCATGACAATCATGCCTTAGGATAAATCCAGTATAGTTTATTTCTAGAATTATGATTTAAATCCCCAGTTTTATTTACTCAGTGCTGAGATAACTAATAATAAGTTATCTGCATTGAAACTCATTTTAATCAATCCTGCTAGAGCTTTTCTTTTCTTTATTTTATGTTCTGGTCCAGGCTGGAACCAGCCTAGCAGTTCAGGATGAACTGTTTAGGTTGGAACAGTGTCAAGACTGATTTGCATATGGCTGGGTCCAAACAGAGGTGGCATTGTGGGCAAAAGAACGGTGAGTTGGATTGCTACCGCAAACAAATGCTAGTGGTTAAACATGTTGCTAGCATTCTTCCCATCACCTTTTTTGCGTTCGATGTACCGAGTGCAAGCAGCATTTTGTTAATGCAATGATGTAATCTTTTTCTTTTTTGTACTTTAAAATCCCCTATTCCATTTTCTATATTCCTTTCGTTCTATTGCACATTATAATTATTCAAATTAAATATTTGCATAATTATGAACACATATTGCATTTAATTTTATTTGGTTTGACAATTATGTCAATTTATATTTGCTTCAGTAGGATTTTTATTTCAGCAATTACTTGTTATGCACAGATTACGTTTTCACAGGTGATTCATATTGCTTGATGTTGATTCGTGTCATTGTTTATATTTGCACTCCAATGGTGAATAATGTGCCGCAGAGCCAGAAAGCAGATGAAAAGTTATGTTGCTTGTTGTTCTCCGTTACATTCAATAGGAGGTAATGTGTTGATTGTTATCCTCAATAACATTCAGTAGAAGGGCACCATAAGGTATATAAACCGGATTTAGTCGAAAGACAGAGAGAGAAGAATGCACAGGGACTGACAGACCGAGGTGTGGTGCAGAAACTGTAAACATCTTCTTCTTTGGAGTTGTGGACACTGACAGCCACTTTATGAAAGGCTGGCGGCCATGTCAACTTTGCTAGAATGCCTTAACCTCTGTGAGCCAGGGGAGAGACAGTTACTCCCTTTGTGTGAATCAGTATCTTCATTTTGCCTTCAACGTATGTTGGTGAGAAAGGGAAAGAGGTTTTGGAACCCACTAAAAAGTAATACTCTGAGTGTCTCAGGACTGATTGTTACCTAGACTGCACAATCTTCATTTAATGTGCAGTAGGTTCATGGGGTTAGAGTCCACCAGGTCTCTGTCTCAGGAGTGGTACATTGTCTTAGTTCTTGCTATCAAAGGGTCTAAAGGGCACCCAGCTCATGCCACATTCCAGATACATCCAGAAAATGTACCAACAGGCACCAATAAAAAACCATGAAACTTAATTTTGCATTATCTTTTTTACCAGAGTGGACCGTTTGTGTAAATCTTGAGTATGAAATGCATGTTTAATATATATTTTTTTTATTATGCAGAGGAAGTGCCGCAGAGAGAGAGCTAAAGTTCAGACAGTATCAACTTCCTCTACCTGTTTTAAAGACTCATATCAGTGCTTTGTCGAGTCCTTGGTTATGTTGGATTTGGATTTGGATTTTAGAGGGAAAGCATCACTGTTCCTTTGTCTGCAGTCTCTGCTGCATCATCCCCCTTTGGAAGTTGGAATCTGTACTTTTTTTGAGAATGAAGTATGTTGAATCAGTTCTTTGAGAAATGTTTGTGATGGAAGGCACCATTATTTTATTCCTTTTTATGGTCTTTTTTTAATGTATTTGTTTGTTTGCTGATGACCTGGATTTTGAATTAGGTAAGGGTGCAGGCAGATCCATGTGGGATTAAGGGATAAATAACAAATTTGGATGGTGGTGTCCTGGGGTTAACATTTTCTTTGAAGTTTTGTGAATTTTGTCCAGATTTGTCTTCACACTATTGAATGTTCTACATTTTGGGGGCTAGTCTACTGTAGGCTTTGAATGCATTGTTTGATGTATTCATACCATATTCTCACTGCTTGTGTGCTAGAGATATTTATTTGTATTATTCTAGGGACTTGTATTCATTTCAACTTTATTATTTTCTGATTGTGTCTGTTGAGGGCACAGGTAAGGGTGGCTCCAGGAGTCAAGACCCACATATACAGATGTCTTCCTTTCTCTTTCCCCTCATGCTTGCACACCATGTTTGCATGTGTATTTTTCTGTGAGATGGGTGATTGTTTTACTTCAACTTGAAAATTTATTTTGCTGCGGTAATTGTTGCCTTGTGCTGTTTGTTTTTAGGAGATTTAATGGTTATTTTTAACTTTCCCAACTGTTTCTATTTTGCTTGCTGTAGAATTTATTATTACTGCTTTAATGGTGGCGCACTAGGCCTATGGATAGGACCGGTCACATTTTGGGTGAATATTTGTGCAACCATTTTCATCTCAATCCTGTGTTTTTTTGTTGATGAAGGGGAGGAAAGGGACTTCAGTGCAAGAGTGAAAGAAAAACAAGACTGCCCACTTTCCTTCTTTTTTTTACAGTGGATGTCTTGATTTCCAAGAAATGGAGTGCAAGGAAAGTGGGTGATCTAGAGAATTAACTGTTGCATCTTTGAGTAGCTAACATGCTGCCTTCAAGCTACCAAGAGCACAGTATGGTATTGGCCTAGAATCGAGAAGCCTATGACAATTGTTGCAGCATTAGCCACCACTGGTAACAGCATCACCTGCTCCTAAACCATCTGCAGCAACAGATTAACTTTAACTTCTGTAAAGTGCTGGTTTTTGCATCTAGTGAGAAATAAATCAAGTGCATAGTTGCAGGAAACAGCAAAAGAACAACTGTCAACAAAAATGACACTGGAGAAAATGGTAGAGAACTATATGGAGAGGTCTACCTGGATCACGACACATTGACCAATAGGCAGGGCAGCTGCGGAAGTTGTCTCAGTAAGAAGGACCAGACTCTCTCGAACAAATAGAGATACTGACAATGATTCAAATAAATAAACATTTCATATCTCAAAATAGTAAGGGTCCAGAAAACACAACCGTGGACATCATGGATATGGTGAGCGACCATCACCCTGAATTTGAGGTTAAACATTGCTTTCCAGGCTAAAAATAGAATCACTAATACAACAGAAAGGCCTGCTGTGAAAGAAAAGGAGAAAGGGAAACCTTGGATGGCTCTGGGGCGAGACTTCCTTCAGGGAAAGGTGGATCATCTGAGGAAGTAAGCAAATAGCATGAATGGCAGTCCCCATACAAGCACATGTTTGTGTGGTCATACAACCACAGAGTCTTAGTGTTAGGCCCTCGTTTAACCAAGTTTTTATCCAAAATATCAGGGGACTAAGTGCCAAAGTGTCACTTAGATAAGGGACCCCCAATTCCTTGTGTACAACCAGGTTGGACGTGCCCTGGGGTACACCTAACATGCGCTTTAGAAAGGAATTCTCTTCTACTTGAAAAACATCTGTAGCAATATACCCCCACAGTTCACTCCCATAATCGACTGTGGCTACACTGTTTGCCTCGTAGATCTTTAACAGGACAGATATAGGTCTATTGCCCAGTTTAGTGGCAAAGTTAAAAATAGTTGTGTTCAGTCTCGTCAGGTCCCCTTTCTTCCTTTGTTTAAGCGGGCCCCATTTAAGCTGGTCCTCCAGGTTAACCCCAAGATAGAAAAAGCATCAGTTTGGGGTACCTTAACTGTACCTATCCTGAATTGAAAACTCTTTTGCTGGCGTATCCCTACTTCCATAGCAAAAGATTTTGAGTTATTAATAGTTAGATTGCGTTCCGACATAAAATCAGAAAAAGCTACGAGCAGAGATTGAAGCCCCCTAGAGGTCCTGGAAATAAGGACCCAGTCATCCGCATAAAGTAAAATAGAGGCCTCGATGGCCTGCATGGGAATAATCTACCCCAGTTAATAAAAAAGCTTTATCTAGATCATTAATGTAAAGATTAAACAAAAAAGACGCCAAGATACACCCCTGGCTTACATCTCTTTTAATGTCAAAGTTCCGGGTCACCCGGAGCCCATTTGAAAATCTAACATTGGCCTTAGTAGCCCGGTGAAGGTCAGCCAAAAAATGGAAAACAGAAGCATCAACCACAATATCCTTCATGGACTGGCACAGTTTTGTCCTATTCACATGATCAAACATGGAGAACAAGTCCATGAAAGCTAGATTAATAGTGCCAGATCGCGCCACCGTGTATTTATGAAGTATCAAATTAAGGTTGAGACATTGGGCAATGGTTGACCAGCACGGTCGGAACCCATATTGAACCTCTGAGAGTATCTCATGTTTCTCTGTCCAGGTGGTCAGTCTATCAAGTAGCACACAACCTAGCACCTTGACTACTGAGTCCAGCAGCAAAATGGGCCTGTAACAATGTGTACTACCTCGGTCACCCTTTTTAAAAACTGGCACAATTGTAGAAATGGCCCAGGACTCCGGGTATCCCTTCTTAGAAGCTGCATTAATAACTTCTGAAAGCACAGGAGCCCAAAATGATACATCAGATTTAAAAAGGTCCGGGGGAATACCATCAGGCCCCGGTGCTTTGTTACTTGTCAAGCCAATAATGCCCTCCATGACCTCCCCCAGTTCGAAGGTTAAAACCGGTGCGGCTTTCCCTTGACCATGCTGACATGGTTGCTCTAACAAACTTTTAAATATAGTTTGGAAGTGGAGCACCCTTTTGTCCTCAGTTATATGTACATCCAAGTCCCCACCTTCAGCATGGGCTAGAAGGGTCTATTAATATGCTCCAGAACCTGGAGCTATTCTTCAGGGTACTAGCTTCTAACAACTCCCTCCATGCTTCATCCTTCAGAATAGATTTACATTTAGCTAACTTCAGTTTATAATCTTTGCTGCATTGTCTAACCAAAACCTGGTTCCTGGGACTCTCATCAAGGGCCGCCCGCATTTTTCTTGAAGCCAGCAAACTGGAAGTATAAAACCATTTGGAATTGTGAAAACTGTGCTGCGTACCGGAGTACTCAAAACATTCTCACACTCTAAGGGAGATATTGTTAAAAGCACTTATTACCTCTTCCGGGAAGTACCCAACGAAGTACATAGTGCAAATTCACTGGCACAAGATTCTTTTACTGAATTATAAAGACTCTCGGGCGAGATCTGTGTCCAACGTAAACTTCTCTTCCCATTGATCGGTATTATGACCCCCATTGGTTCAGCTCTTAGTTGGGTGGTCAATAAAGTGCCATCGAGTTTAACACAGAGGGGGTTATGGTCACTGAAAGCACTATCTTCAATTGTGAAACTTTGAAATAAAAATAGAAACGTTTCTAACAATGTAATGTTACACCCATCGCTAGAGCATCATTTCCCATTATAAAAGTTTATAAAAACCATTCTGTGTGCCCCTCTAATTAGGACCAGGGACTGCAAACATGAGCTAGTCGAGGGCAAGATTTGAATCTGGCATTTCAGTGATATTGAGATATAGATTACAAGATCACCCTTTGGTCTCCCAGCCAATGACGGTAAAGCAGGGACGAAAAAGGCCTTGTAGCCCTCCAGATGTAAGCTTTGGTCCAGTAACCATGTTTCTTGGGATCATATAACACTAAACTGTTTCACATAGGCCACCCACATAGGATCAGAAAACTTTTTCGTCAAACAGGTAACATTTCAGGATATTACATTACTAGCAGACCACCCTACGTCCCCCTTACTCACCACTACCGAGCCTTGCTTGGGAGGCAGCCTACAAGAGACCGTGGGCGCAGGACTAATGAGTCAATCACATGCCTCCAGCGCAGCCAATGGGGTAAACCTATTAGAGAACTCCACAGGTGGGGGACCAATATTCTGCCACAGTGGAGGCATCTGCCTTGGAAAATCTAACCACAGAGGCGGGTGCAGATAGCCAAGCCTGGCGGCCGGGAATTGTAGTGACTGACTATCAAGTGGAGCTACATCATTAGTAGATAAGCTACTGCACCCAGTCGGGACAGGTTATGAAAGTAACCATGTGGTAAGGCCACAATGGTCGAATTTGATCCATGATTAACATGGTATGACTCTGTAAACAGTATCCTTTCTGCTATATGCAGTTAGTTAAAATTAACAATTGACACAATCCCCCGGGCCTGATTTGCATGAGCTACCTATCCAACTTTCTCTACGTACCATATTGATATTTTTCTCCAACCTAGTTCCCAGTGAGGTATTAAGTAAAAACCAGTCTAAAACTTTGTTTTTTAGCTGACAAAAATCCTCCCTGGAACCCTGAGGGAGAGTTGGCACATTCCCCAATACCACTACATAAGGAGTGGATGCTGGTGGCTAGTGAATGGTTGGTGCCTGCTGAGGAAGGAGATCCCACTCCCCCCGGGACTGGCTACCCAATGGCCTTCTAGTTAGTTCTCTTCGGGGAACTGGATCTGGCTGGAACTGAATTGACAAGCTGTCCCTGTTGTGGTTCCCCCTAAAGTTGCTGCTGCCCCAATAGCACTTAGACTGCCCCCCTTGCGTGTCTGTTACGTGGCTTGCAGATACTTGCCCCCCCTGGTAGTTGTGACTCTAAGTGAAATTGTGGATGTAACTGGCCCCTAATAGCTTTAGGCGGACTAATCATGAGTTGAGTTGAGTTGTTTCTTATTAAGCGCTCGAATGCCGAGGCGTCTTGGCTCTGATTGTGGTACACAGAGCAGAACGTCATAAAAGAATTTTAAATCCTAGAAAATAGCCACGTTTTCAGCTCTTTTCTAAACATACAAAGGTTAGGCTGGAGTCGAAGTGTAGATGGCATCTTGTTCCATAGCTTGGCAACACAGAAGGACAGGGAGCATCCCCCACCTTATCTTCCGGATTTTTGGAACACAGACAAGACCCAGCGTGGTAGATCTAAGTGTTCTAGTAGGTGAATATCTAGAGAACAGTTTCTGTATCACCCCAGAGATTCCTCCATGGAGAGCCTTATGTACCAAGCAAAGGGACTTAAAATCGACCGGTTGTTGTACTGGAAGCCAATGTAAGGACCTGATGGTATCCGACGTAGGACAGCCCTTAGGAATATTCATAAGCAGTCTGGCTGAGGCATTTTGCAATGATTGCAACTTACTACTCTGCACTTTGTCAATCCCTATGAAAAGCGAGTTGCAGTAATCAATCTTAGAAAGAAAAGTGCCACTACAGTCTTTTGAAGTACCTGTGAGATGAACCGGAATATTTTCCTAAGTACTTTCAGGAGGAAAAAGCAAGAAGAGGTCAACTAATTGACCTGAGCTGAAAGTTTAGGTTGATCATCAAGGGTCACTCCTAGATTCCTGACCTTGGTGACAGGGCATGGGCACTCCCCCACCTCTGTTGGCCACCAACTGTTGTTCCACAGAGAGGGTCCCTTGCCCAACTCGAGTACCTCAGTTTTATCAGTATTAATTTAAAAAATGTAGGGCTCATCCAGGACAAGATGTCTTTCAGTCATGCATGGAATCTGCCAGCTACCAGCTCTGGTTGTTTAGACACTGATATCATGAGCTGGGAGTCATCGGCATACATGACCAAGGAAAAGCCAGGATTCCTTACAACATTGGCCAACGGGGACATATACATATTAAAAAGGGAAAGTGACAGAGCTGATCCCTGTGGGACACCACATGGGAGATGGAAGGTTTGGGATTGTAAATTTTCCCGGTGGATATTCTGTTCTCTGTCTTTTAGAAAGGAAGAAAGGAGAGACAGGGCAGTATCCACTATTCCCACCTCTTGCAGACGCTGCACCAACACCGTGTGATTCACGGTGTCGAACGCAGCCGACAAATCCAAGAGGATGAGGAGCGCTCTGCCCCCAGCATCAACAATCTTCCGTATCCCTTCCGTAGCTAACATTAAAGCTGTCTCCGTCGAGTGGCGAGGCCGAAAGCCATGCTGTGTCGGGTCAAGTACATTGTTCTGTTCCAGGTATTGTGTCAGCTCCTTATTTATAGCTTTTTCTAGAATTTTTGCAGGCATCGGTAACCTAGAAATCGTCCGATAGTTTTTAGTCTCTGTGGGATCAAGGGCCGGTTTTTTAAGATTGGCCTGATACAGGCCTGTTTCCAGGCGCAGGGATATTGTCCGGTTGTTAGAACCTGGTTCAGCAGGGGGGTAAGATGTGTACTCATAAGCTTGGATACTAAGTGGAAGATGGCTGGGGGACATGGATCGTTCGGAGAGCCTGATTTAGTTGATAAGATACTTTTCTGGCCCACTTCTAGGGAAATTTGCCTGAAACATGACAGTCTACAATGTCCTTTCCAGGCTTTCATGGTGGAGGAACTACTACCTTAGCTCACAGAAACAGAGTTTACAAGATTGTTAAAAATAAGTTGTACTTTACTCTGAAAGAAATTAGCCATATTGTTGCAGAACGCTTGATCTGGTCTAAACTTGGCAATATGCTCTGACTTAGCTAGTGTGTTTGACCGTTTTAAATAGTTCCTTAGAGGAACTTGAGGCCTCCGCAATTTTAGTCTTGAAGTACGTCCGCTTTGCTTCAATAATGGCCATCTTATGTTTTTCTAAATTTGCATTGTAATCGAGTGCATGCTTGGAGCTATAATCAGTCCTCCAAGTCCATTCAATTCTTCTACAGTTCATCTTCATGCGTTTAAGGTCGAGGATGTACCAAGGTGCGGTTGCTGAACCTCTTTTACTGATTTTGATTGTTTAAGGCGCAATACTATTTACAGCTGCCCGGAATCATTTATCAAACTGATCCACTGCTATATCATTATCCCCGCCTAAAATAGTTGGGTTATGTTTAGTGCCTGTTCCAAGTCGTTACCCTGTATTTTATTCCATTTTCTGACCCTCTCATTTGTAGCACAAATGACAGAGGGGCTGCTAGGCTTATTTTTTGTTACCTCAAAATATAATGATCCTATGGTCATTCCAAGGTAAATGCATGGTCTTAGTCATAGTTATTTCTGGATCGTTTGTAAAGATCCCATCTAATGTATGCCCCACCTGATGTGTGGGGTGGCTTCACACTGCATTGGCCTTGCTGATCCTCGGTTCCTCCCAATGATGAAGATGAATCACCACATTTCGGAGCTTCTAAACATTTTTCAATAGCGGTTAAGCGACTGAATATCGGACCCAGCTTTGAGTCCAACAAGTTTGTTATCAATACATGGAAGGAGTCCAGGGCACCTGCCATGTCAGCAATAGGCATTAAATGAGAGGGTGCTGGGTTTTTGGGGGGCAAGTTTGGTCTAGATCTCTTAACTTAACCCCCATCACTTGAGATTTCCTTTTAGTCCCCCTCCCGCTCTTGATCTCCCCCCTCAGTCAAAGTTGGACTTTCTGTCCCAAATGCTGATAGGGACTCCAGATGCTTGTTGTGGGCATACTCTATTCACCTGGTTTAACGATGCTTCAGTATCCAACTTGTTGCTTATAATAACTGCTCGGAGAGGGGCATAAGCAAGGAGAGAACAGTAAATGGCTAGGGGACCTAAGACTGTCATTATCTACCAACATGGGCTCATTAATGTTACACTGTTTCAGGTGGTCATCTTCAACATTAAACAGGGGCACAAGTGTATCAGAATGCAAAGGATGTAAGGCGGCAGCGGGTGCCCTAGAGAGCCGTCTGATAAAAAGTCCAATTTCTTTATCGATCACAGCTGCCACCCTCTGCAAAAAAAGAGTCCATAGTGGCCACAGTAGAGATACCTGTCACAGGCTTTCAAGCTCCTGCCACCAGTGCTGTTTTGCGTCTAGCCATACTCCTAGGCGCACAGTGAGGAGTGCTCAATTAAAAGTTCGTAAATATCAAAATGTTCACAGGGTCAACCACAATATAGTTGTACTAAGGTGCAACTCCACTAATCTACAGGAGCTCCGCAAGTAGTGCTGAAACGGAGGGCTGATATTGAGGGCCTTGTCACACATAAACACTTCAAAGACTAACCCCTGCACAATCAACGGACCACAGTAATAGTACCAGTACAGAATTGAAAAGATGACCGTGAGCAGCTAGACTCTGCCCCACCTCAAGAATCATTTAGCCACTATTACCGCTAGAACAGGCAAAAACTGTTGGGAATATCCTGTGAGACTCTTCTGACGTTTCCTCTCGAGCTGCAAACTCCCAACTCCCTCAAGGATCAACCAACTCAATCAGGAATTCAACACTGACTGAGCTAACTTCTCCCTAAGGGAAAGGGGAAGTGGACAGAGAGACTAACAACAAATAAAATTAGCAAGATCTTCAGTTGTTGGTCTCTCAAGAAAGTGTTCCAGGCCGCTGACCTTTTACTTATAAGATGCACAACATTTGACCCATGTTACACATAAGTTTAGCTGGCCCTTGATCACACTTAAACTAAGGTTTTTGCACAGACTCAGTCTCTTGACACCTGAGACTTCTATTATTCTTCTGTTCAGGAATTTCTGCAGTTGGAAGACAAGAAATAGCAGCCTATAACTTGAACAACATTGCTATTAGTTAATATACATTCCTACTGTCTTACAAGAAGAATAAACCTTCTTAACATAACTCTATACAAGCTCCTTATTTACACAGGTTTTAATGCATTGTGAGGATAACCCCCAAAAAGCCTTTTGCTTTTGTCAAGGCTTGTTAGATCTCAAGCAGTTTAGTCAATGAGCACCAAGCCTTAAACTTCGAAGAGGCTTAAATACCCTTAGAGAGTGTCTTCAGCCAAAAGTCATTTGTCTCTACCACGGCTTGTTTAAACCTACACAGTTTGTCTAAGCGCTTAAGCCTCTTACTATGTTTTACATTAAATTCTATTAAAAGTCTTTGTCCTTGAAGCGCTACGCTATTCACTCTGTTGCTGCAGTAATTAAAAATCTTACTGTCCTTTTCTAATCACGTAGCGTCCAACAGGAGTCTCGAACTGCCGACAGAGAGGAGTTTCACAATCAAACCTCCCGGCAGTCACGAAGAGGAAATGTAACCCGATACTGCGTCTTCGGCGAAGCTCATAACACAGCTGATGCAGTCAACTGAGGAGTTAGGGACTCGACTGTGGGTTAGGTAATTGTAGATTTTTAGAAGGGGGAAATTCAGAAAAGGCAAGGAAACGGAATATGCTGAGGACCAAGGAAACCTCCAGCGCAGGATCAGAAGCTCTCGTCAGGCTCAACGTGAGACGAAGCGTCGAGCCGTTGACAGAGGCATCTATTTATAGCTTCTGCCACGAGAGTCAGCGCGAGCCCCCTTTCAAGAGATGACATTGGACTCGTGGGCTGGCGCGAGCCTGTCTCTTAAAGAGCTCACACTCTAAACAGTTAATCCTTTCTTTTCTGATAGACAACAAACAAGCATTGCTAAAGGCAATTTCATAAGAACATAACTAAAAGGATTAACCTTGTAAAATTACACATATACACTATTCCTAAAATACCAACTAACCAAAATTGACTTTAAAGATTCACCAGAGGTAAACAGAATCTGTTTTAAAATCTGAATTTAGACAAGACGACCGGTAGCACCCCTAACAGTTCCTCCCCCCAAAGGTCGTCTTACAGGTCGCGGTTTGTCAGGATGCAAAGCATGAAAAGACCTAACAAGTCTAGGGGCATGAACATTTCTTTCAGGTTCCCAAGATCACTCTGAAGGATCATAACCCTTCCAATCAACCAAATAAAACAAGGTACCCCGAACTCTTTTTGAATCTAAAATAGATTTAACCTCATATTCAATATGATCCCCAATAACCACAGGTGGTGGAGGATTATCAGGTCGAGTGGTAGGTTCAAAAGGTTTCAAAAGGGATACATGAAAAACTGGATGAATGTTATACTCATCAGGCAAAACTAATTTTACAGAAACAGGATTCAAAATGTTCTCAATTTGAAAAGGACCCAAATACCTAGGTTTCAGCTTCCTAGGACCCTCTAATTGAATGTTTCTAGTAGACAACCAAACTAATTGACCTTCCTTATACAGAGGGGAAGATGTACGATGAGAATCAGCAGTACGTTTCATAGTTAACTTACTTTTAATCCACTGCTTCCTAGCCCGCTCCTGAATATCCATCAAGGATGGTGTTATTGTAAGAGAACTCCGCCCAGGGTAAAACTTCATCCCAATGACCCAAAGAAGTAGTTAACAGACAACGTAAACCCTGTTCAACATGTTGATTAACCCTTTCAGTTTGCCCATCAGTCTGAGGATGAAAAGAAGAAGACAAGGCTAACTCAATTCCAAGTTGTTTACTAAGCTGTGACCAGAATTTAGATATAAACTGAGGACCTCTATCTGAAATAATCTTTGAGGGAAGCCCATGAAGTTTGACAATATTTGATAAAAACACCGTACTAAATTCTGCTGCAGTTGGAATTTTGTGTAACGGAATAAAATGTCCCATCTTAGAAAGTAAATCAACCACCACAAGAACCGTAGTGTAGCCATTAGAATTAGGAAGATCAGTAATGAAATCTAAACTAATTGTGTGCCAAGGTTGAGGAGGAATTGTCATTGGATGAATTAAACCCATAGGAACTGCATGTAAGGCCTTTTGTCGTGAACAAACTGGACAAGCCTTCACAAATTGCTGAATAGCAGAAATCATTTTTCCCACCAAAAATGACGTTGACATAAGTCCAAAGTTTTATTAATGCCAGGATGAGCAGCAATAGCCAAATCATGATTCCACTGCATAACCTTATCCTGCAAACTTTTTGTGGGAATAAACAACTTGCTATTGTGATAAAACAGACCCTCTCTGACTGAATTCCCTTTCTTGGACAACCATTCAAGAATATTATATTTTTTTAATTCATCCTTAATAGAATCCAAGAAAATTTCAGAATGAATCTTCGCACCTATATTCTCTCCTTAGGCAAAACACTAGGTGGCTCTTTTACTGAAATTAAATCTTTTTCACAAACTAATCGTGAAAGTGTATCAGATAACAATTGCTTATTTCCAGGCCGATACGTAATTAAGAAATCAAATTCACTAAAAAACTGTAACCATCTCATCTGTCTGGGAGTAAAAGCATTAACCGTGGAATAAAATTGTAAATTTTTATGATCAGAAAATACTGTGATAGTATGTTTGGCCCCCAAAAGATGATGTCGCCATTCTTGAAAAACATCCTTAATTGCTAAAAGTTCCCGTTCAGCAATAGTATAATTCTGCTCTGCCGACAAAAGCTTCCTAGAAAAAAAAGCAACTGGATGTAAATGACCAGTATTTGAATCCTTTTGAAGCAACACACCACCAATAGCAGTCTGAGAAGCATCCGCCTCAACAAAAAACGGCCTGTCAGGATCTGGATGAGCTAAAATTGGAGCAGAAGTAAAGGCTTTCTTTAATAAAGAAAAAGCTTTATCCGCTTCTTCAGTCCAAGAAAAAACTTTCCCCCTTTTTAGCAATTGAGTAATGGGAGTAACAATTTCAGAAAATTTGGAAATGAAACGCCTATAAAAATTGGCAAATCCTAAAATTCTCTGAGTGTCTTTAATAGAAATAGGAATTGGCCAAGTTAGAATTGCTTCAACCTTTTTAGGATCCATGTGAATTCCTCAGGTGATAAGCAATAGCCAAGAAATTTTACCTTAGAGGCATTAAATACACATTTTTCCAATTTTGCAAATAAAGAATGATCCCTTAACCTCTGCAAAACCGCCTGAACATGTTGTATATGCTCCTCAGAATTTTTAGAATAAATCAAGATGTCATCAATATAAACAATACATCAGACATCTAACAAATCATGCAAGACCTCGTTGATAAAATATTGAAATGCTGCCGAAGCATTACAAAGACAAAATGGCATAACAGTATATTCGAAAAGACCAAATTTTGTACGAAAAGCGGTCTTCCACTCATCACCTTCCTTGACTCGAATCAAATGATATGCTCCTCTAAGATCCAGTTTGGTATAGATACTGGAGCCCTTAATTTGATTAAGAAGTACAGGAATTAAAGGTAACGGATATCTGTTTTTAATTGTTGCTTTGTTTACAGCTCTATAATCAATACAAGCCCTCAAATCTCCAGACTTCTTCGCAACAAAGAAAAGTGGAGACGAAACTGGGGAAGTGGAGTGACGGATGAACTCAAGTTCCAAAAGTTCATCCAAATATTTCCTCATATAATCATTTTCAGGTTCAGTTAAGGCATAAATTCTGCTGCAAGGTAGAACAGCTCCAGGGACCAAATCAATTCTACAATCATAAATTCTATGAGGTGGTAGTTTAGTTGCTTCAACTGGATCAAATACTTTCGAAAAATTCTGATACTCAACAGGAAGCCTATTTACCTCTGAGTTCAAAGTAGCGCAAAAAAGAGGCATTACTGGATCACTTGTCTCTTGATAACAAGCAAGTTTACAAAAAGAAGATTCCAAGGTAACTGTTCTTTTAATCCAATCAATTCTAGGATTATGTAACTCCAACCAGGGAATACCCAAGATTACTCCAAAAGTTGGAGCATCAATCAGATCAAAAATCACCTTTTCAGTATGCCCATTGTCAGCCACTAAGGTCAAGGGCTCCGTGTTAAAACGAATCATTCCGGAAGACAATACTGAACCATCCACAGCTCTCACAGGCTCAGGTTCCTTCTTGGCCTCAAACTTCAAATTTAATTTATGAGCAAACTCAATATCGAAAAAATTCCCTGTGGCCCCTGAATCCAAAAGTACTGGAATACTATGTCTTTGTAATGAGGTTAAAATAAAAACCATCCGAATAGTGAAATGTTTGGGAATAAGTGTTGCTACGTTAGTGACAAACTGAGAGATCTTAGAAGAAGATTTACTCGAAGAAACGATCTCAACTTTCTTCGAGATTTCTAGTTTTCCGACTGAGTTGATGAAGGAGTCTCGACCACCAAGACTTTCTTTTTAGTAGGCTTAACTGTACAATCCTTAGCAAAATGCTCTGGCTTGCCACAATATAAACACAAGTTACCCTTACGTCTTCGTTCCTTTTCCACAGGAGTCAAGGGTCCCTTAAATCCTCCCAACTGAACTGGCTCAACCAAAGAATTCTTAACATCAGACCCCTTTTTCTCAACTTTAAATTGCGAACTTCTAAGCTCACTCCTTGCTTTCTCATTTCTACGTTCACTTAACCTATGTTCAAGTTTAACCACAAGATCCTGAAATTCCTTAAAATCCTCAGGCAGATTAACAATGTGTGCAAGAGAATCTTTTAAGTCATCTTTAAGACCTCTATAAAACAAAGAAATTCTTTTCTCTTCAGGCCAATGTGTCTCGGTCAAAAGTCTGTTAAAGGTAGTCATGTATGAAATAAGATCTTTAGATCCCTGACGAAGGTTCAATAACTCATTATCCGAAGCCTGAACTAAGGTATGTTTCGCAAATAATTTCGACATGGCCAATTTAAAATTCTGTAGGTTATGAAGCAATGGGTCATTATTATCAACTAAAGGCATTGCCCAGTTAGCAGCCACCCCTCCAAGATACGAAATTATAAAAGCTACTTTAGCAGTATCAGAAGAAAAAATTTGAGGTTTGCACATGAAATGCAACTGGCATTGACTGAGAAAAGTGGCATATCTACCACTTTCTCCAGTAAATCTTTCAGGATTTGCCAAAGGGACAGGAGCTGGAGTAACTACCGTGACTTGAACTGGTTGAGCTGCTGGCTGTTCTCCAGAAGAATGAACATCAGAACCAAATCTAGTTGGTGTTAAAACTGGTTTCCTTTCTTTAGTAGGATCCCTCCAAACAGTAAACCCCGCCCTAGTTTCGTCTAACTGCTGACGAAGGGATTGATTCTCCATACGCAAATTCTCCATCTCCACATTCATTTTCTGTACCAACAGCGTCAACTGAGAAACATCCATGAGGGTGAGTTTACAAGCTCAAGAGGAAACGATTTTTTTTTTTAAACTGGCTTCGTCTACTGTTGGGAATATCATGTGAGACTCTTCTGACGTTTCCTCTCGAGCTGCAAACTCCCAACTCCCTCAAGGATCAACCAACTCAATCAGGAATTCAACACTGACTGAGCTAACTTCTCCCTAAGGGAAAGGGGAAGTGAACAGAGAGACTAACAACAAATAAACTTAGCAAGATCTTCAGTTGTTGATCTCTCAAGAAAGTGTTCCAGGCCGCTGACCTTTTACTTATAAGATGCACAACATTTGACCCATGTTACACATAAGTTTAGCTGGCCCTTGATCACACTTAAACTAAGGTTTTTGCACAGACTCAGTCTCTTGACACCTGAGACTTCTATTATTCTTCTGTTCAGGAATTTCTGCGTCTTCGGCGAAGCTCATAACACAGCTGATGCAGTCAACTGAGGAGTTAGGGACTCGACTGTGGGTTAGGTAATTGTAGATTTTTAGAAGGGGGAAATTCAGAAAAGGCAAGGAAACGGAATATGCTGAGAACCAAGGAAACCTCCAGCGCAGGATCAGAAGCTCTCGTCAGGCTCAACGAGAGACGAAGCGTCGAGCCGTTGACAGAGGCATCTATTTATAGCTTCTGCCACGAGAGTCAGCGCGAGCCCCCTTTCAAGAGATGACATTGGACTCGTGGGCTGGCGCGAGCCTGTCTCTTAAAGAGCTCACACTCTAAACAGTTAATCCTTTCTTTTCTGATAGACAACAAACAAGCATTGCTAAAGGCAATTTCATAAGAACATAACTAAAAGGATTAACCTTGTAAAATTACGCATATACACTATTCCTAAAATACCAACTAACCAAAATTGACTTTAAAGATTCACCAGAGGTAAACAGAATCTGTTTTAAAATCTGAATTTAGACAAGACGACCGGTAGCACCCCTAACAAGGATCAAACCAGTAAGAGTTCCGGAACAGAGTCCCGTTAGGAGGGATCAAGTGATATGGCCCAGCCCGGCCTCCTTCGGTCGCTGACGGGCGTAGATGAGCCCGCCCTTGGCCCGGGCACGCCCACACGTGTCCCCCGCTTCGGGAGCCTTGACCACTATTTGAAGGTATCCTGGTGCTCTCGTTGTCGTAGGTGGCATGCGCAACACTGGGACTGTAGGGAAGTGTAGTTCTTACTCCCCTGCCCCCCTCGCTGGCCAGAGAACCGGGGATATGGCCGGTAATCCTCTGGGGAGCAGACTTCTGTGGCACAAATAAAAAAGGTAAATGTTCAAACGCTCCCGCGCTGCTGGAGCCCATTGCCGCTATTTGACAGCCTCCTCGGAATCTCGTAGCTGGCGTGCGCACTGCAGCGGCTGTAGGAAAGTGTAGTTTGTACTCCCCTGTCTCCCCTCACTGGCCTGAGAACCGGGGATATGATAGGCAATCCTCTGTGGAACGGACCACGGTATGTAGTAATTCTCTTTTTCAATCGGTCGTACTGCTTCAAAGTGCTCTATTCTCTGTAAAAAGAGGTCAGAACTTTCTTTTATGGTTGAAAGGTTTGTGGGTGTCATGTACTCAGAACGGGAATAGTTGGCTGCCAGTGGCGGCTGGTGACATTTGAAAGTGCCGGGGCTGAGTAAGCATGTATGCAGCTAATGATCCTATCACACGCTACACCCTAGCCTAGCCTTTGCGTGAATGGATTTTTCACTTAACCTTAGCCATGCTGGTGTTTTAGGAATTCACGGGGCCCTACTATTTCTACTCTTTCTTGCATGAAGCACTTCATCCATTATACACCGCAGACTATGGATTGCATAAATTGTCTCTGGTATATTTCACGATATCTTTCTTCTGTCCCTGTTACTGGCCACATTGTTTGGTACATGGTACTTTTGTACACTTTTTGCCGTTCAGGGTATCTAATGTAGAATATACAATGGTTTGGTACTTATTTATTTTGCACTGATTCTCATCCCAACTTTCTTGTGCACTTTTAAGGTGGAGTTTGGAAAGTGGCTCTCCTCGTTCTCTCCCGTGATGGGGGAAAGATAATGCCGTGATCGTGGAGGGCCTCTGGGGGCGTTGTGTTCAATTGCAGCCGGCATGACAGGTGGGTGGGGGGAGAGGGAGTGTAAATGTGTTTGTCCCGGGGGGTATGGGGGGAGGCGGGAGAGGTTTGTTTAATTAAAAAACAAAAAAATGAATAAAATAATGTAAAACAACTTACCGTCCTGCACCTCAGCTTCTGGATGGGTCCACCGTCGTCTAGGAGAGGGTGTTAGCATACCCTTGGAGGGTATATCGCAGGTCCCTCCTAAAACTCATTCAATATTACATACTTAACTGGGCCTACTTATCCCTAAAACAATTTGCACACAATTTTCCCCAGCACCTCTGACACCTGCGCCAGATGTAATACCCCGGGGGCAGGCCCAAATCACATTCTGTGGTATTGCCCACAGCTGCTAACATAGTGGACCACTATTCTGGATGGTTCCTCCCACCGTTCTGCTTTTTCCTAATTGAATTCCTGGCTGCATCGTCAAAGACAGCTTCCCTCCCTCCTGTCCTCCAATCACAATGCTGCAATGGCAGCGTTGTGATTGGTGCCCGCAGCGGAGCGCACCCCACCTAGGTCATTTTCTCTATGTATGCTGCCATGCACCAGCATACATGCACCAGCATACATAGAGAAAAAGGGAGAGTGGGGGTGTTGCTCGAGAACAGGGGGGGTAGTGGCTTGCCCACTGTTGTACATATTGACTGTTTGGGCGGCCTCAGGCTGCCCAAACAGTCAGTATGCACAACAGTGAGCAAGCCACTCCCCCCTGCCATCGATCAACACCGCCCACCCCCAACCAGGCACTTCTGCTTTCTCACCGTGCGGGAAGGCAGAAACATAAAATGGTAGTTATTACCATTTATGTTTCTGTCTTCTCGCACTGCGAGAATGTAGTGGGGCAACGTCCCCACGCCCCTATGGGGGAGCCGCCACTGCTATGGAGGACGGCCAGTGATGTGCTATGTTGAATCGGATATCATTCAGCATTTGTGCATGCTACACATCTAGAAAAAGGTACTGGTTTGTATGATTGTGGTCGGGAATATAGAAGCTAAAATATTGATAGGTCACACAATATCGTGACCAGATTATCGAGGTGCATTATATCAAAGAGATAAGTACACAGAGGGAGATTTTAATTTAGTATTCTGAACTCCACATCTTCATACCTTGAAATACATATATCAGCAAGGTACCTATATGTGGAGTTGGGTATAGAAAATCTATACAAACTTACCATTGATTATTTTGTGCCTCAATATTTGTGTCGCAATATTGCGACCAGTCTATATTCTGGCTTCGAAATTCCCATCGCACATCATTTGTAGTGATGTTTCTGATGCACCCTTGGAACAATTTTGGAAAGTTCCTTATGAAATCCAAAGCAAAATAGCCATTGAAAGCTTCCCAAGTAAGCAGAATCGCCGTGTTCCTTGACGGACAAGTAAAGTTTTGCTTTGATAGCAGTGCACTTTGGACCGAAAGCTGGCCTTGAATTTTTCAGTTACTGGCTGGAAGAGAATCTCACCTACTTTCAAAACTACAAAAGAATGTCACTTTGAATGGAGCATTAAACTTCTCAAACTTAATTATTTACCAAATGTGTGGATCTCTGTGAGGTTTGCTAATAAAATAAAACATCTTCCGAATCTTTTCAAGTGAAAATGTTCAAGAGTCGACGGTTCAATGTGATTAAAATCAACAAAATGACTAGAATCGACTTTGTTCAGGCACACCAATCCACCTTAATTTAACGGTAAGAATTGTAAGCACCGCAAACTGAGAACATTCACACTGAAAGCAACATAAGATTGTAAAGAACTGGTTATAAACGCTTCTAAGAAACTTAAAAAAAAGGAAAGTCTTATATGTGTCAAGTATAATTTCCAGTTACCTTCAAAGAACAATCCAGAGAATGATTTTTTCACTTCTGAACAATTTAAATAGCATAGCATGTGAAAATGTACCCGAATATAGGAACAATTCATGCCACCTCAATAATTCCAAACATCTGGTCTTTAATACAAGTTGTTGCATCGGGAGAAGGTGATACGATTATTATCACATCTCTATTTCTAGAATACTCGTGCGATGTTTGCAACGCTCTCCGCAAAAGTAGAATGTGTCCATATAGCGAGATAAACATTTGCAAACAACAGGGCAAAGTTGTCACCTGTTTTCAAGGACAGACTTGCGAAACAACACATGCAACCCAATTAGGCTGGCAGTGGCATCTGAGAAGCGACCAGCTGTGACAGGAGACCGCCCTAAAACCCACCCATATTTATGAATTCTAGTACTTTGTTAATGCATCTAATCCGGCCCTGCTTTCCTTGGCTTTCCCATTCCTTGGCATGATGGCGAACAATTGGACAAGCCAAACAATAATGAATTGGAGAAACAAAATATAACAGATTCATAAAAAATATCCAAAAACCCACAACTGAACTGCTAAAAGATGTTGGCCCCACAAAAATCCCTCAACTGTCTTCCACGTTGACTGCACTGGGCACTCAGTGTTTCCAGTTCGGAGAGAACGATGCAAACACATCTGTTTTCGATAATGCCTCCTGCTCGAGTGAGTCCCCAGCCTTTGTCCTTTCATCCCACTGCCTCTAATTTCTCTGGAATGCCAAACGTGGCACATGCCCGTATTAAATATCACGATAGATGAAGAATGTGGGCTTAATCCATGATGATTTGATGTCAAACAATGCTGCCCATTTCCATCCTATTTAGACCACAAACCCAGCACGTTTCCACAAGATTCAAACGCTACAATATGATTTCACTTTGAATGGACCAAAATAATCACCATCAAACCTAATAGCCAGATGTGCTGAAAAGTACACTTTTTACATTTTTGGGGACTGGTGAATGAATAGACGGCAAGATGGCGTGCCGCAAGAGGATTAAGGCGTAAGCCTAACATGCACTGCAGCAAAAGAAAGAAACCTGCCAAAGAAAGCACTCCAGAAAACATGTGTAATTAAGCTTTGCACATTTATTGCATCCTCCCCTATAAAAGCGTGCATGAGCACTGGACGTATCCAACATGAGACAAAAGAAACTAATAGATCAAGCTAGAAACCCACGCAACTCCCATGGTTTTTGATGCATTCTCAGATTTATCAGAACTTGTAAACCTTAGAAAACCCCTTCCTGCACAAAAACAACCTTGCATGCAACGCAGGAACTTGGTGCCAGGGTGCCTGCTTTGGTGCTAGGCAGCCCATTGTGCGCCAGCGCATGGGAAAGGACAGGAATGTGCCATATTTTCTTAAATAGAATGTGCCATATTGACTTAAATATCGGTACAAAAGGGGGTGGTGATGGACGGAGCATCTGAATCAATCAAACACTCGCACCCAGTCAAAAGATCTGGGTTTAATCCATCACCGTTCTTTAGCCCACTCTGCCACCCCAGTTCAGACATGGCTATATGCAAATCAGTCTGACCCTGTGCCTCATGGGAACAGTCCAGCCCGAACTGCCAAGCCATGTCTTCCCTGGACCGGAAACAAGCTTCAGAGGACCGGTTTCTGGCATTCCAGCCGTCTTCAGCCCGGCTTGCGAGAATCCAGTGGCAAAGCGAGCAAAGGACTCACGTCTGAGCATACCCTGCCACACTTATGGCGGCCAAAAGCGGTACAAAAGGGGGTGGTGATGGACGGAGCATCTGAATCAATCAAACACTCACACCCAGTCAAAATATTTGGGTTTAATCCATCACTGTTCTTTAGCCCACTCTGCCACCCCAGTTCAGACATGGCTATATGCAAATCAGTCTGACCCTGTGCCTCATGGGAACAGTCCAGCCCAAACTGCCAAGCCATGTCATATTGACTTAAATATGGCACATTCCTTCCCTTTCCCTGTCACGCAGTGCAGCAAGGTGACTTGCTGTGCTGCACTGTGTGACTTTTTCGCAAATAGGTCACTTATTATTTTTTTTAAACAGTTTCTTTATATTTTACTCTAGAATTGCTTCTGCTTTTATTAGCACAGATTGAAACGTAACTTTCTGGAATGTTTCGCACATACGCATACACATTTGACAAACTCTGCATATTTCCGTGTGCTATGCGCGTAAGCATAATTTATGATTGACCACCTGCTGCCTGAAATTCATCATGTTGAAAGGTATACAGGCTAAAGAATTATTGGACATAAAACCAATATATCTTTTAAATACTGCTTGATGCACACTTCGAAGTGTTTGCTCTGATGCATAAGATGATGCTTACATTATGAATCATCAGTGGATCATGATTTATTAGAAAGGCTAGAGCTCGTCAATTCACACCACATCACAATGTGTGGCTTTTAAAGCTTCCAAATCAGTAATGAAAACCCTCTGCTCCTGCACACCTCAAAAAACCTTCAGACTGACAGCTAGACATGATCTTGTGTTATCTGCAGAATGTGCCAAGCATAGCCCCTTAACACCATCCCTAGATAATGCATGTTCAGATGGCATTTGAGCTTATTAATGGAAATCGCACCTGGATTAGATTTCCATCAAAACAGACCCAGGGAAAGTTTAACCGGAAAAGATCAGATGAAGTGTTCCTTCACTAGTATGAATGTGACAAACCCAATTCGTCTGCATGTGACACAGCACCTTATGTGTTTTTTCCATAGGTTTGAATGCAGAATACAAGGCACAAGTCTCCTTTTAATGAATTTGGGATTGGGACATACACCCTAATGATTGACATAGTTGGCTGCTATAGGGAAGCTGAGAAAAATAGTTAAAATGGCTAATTTGACACATACCAACTTTAACAAACTAAATAAAAGTGACAATTAAGTACAATAAATAATTACCAACAGTAAGCATCTCCATTTTCTGAATAATGCCTAACATTGTCGATATAAAAAATGGGCTGTTCGCTAATTTGCTACATTTATTAAGAAATCCTCAAATTGCCAGCACTACAGGGTCTGAAATCGATTAAAAAAAAAACAACTTGCGGCACACATTATTTGAACATAAAAGGTGCCTAAAATGACACTATGAACTTATATTTATGTTAAAATCTGCTCTCTTTTATCAAAAATCTACTACACATTAGGAAGGGCATAGCTCTGTCTATTAGTTTGAGAAGCTAACAACTGAAATATTATTTTGCTTAAATTCTCAGTTCATGGCAATTTTTGTGGTATGTGTTTTCAGTCTGTTGTAAACGGATCCGGGTTTTAGGTGAGCAGAAACACAAATAGCAATAAAAATAACTGCAATTAAATGCAGCAACCTGCGCGGCTCAACTCTTACCAATGCTGTATATTTGTCCATTACCATAAAGTTGTGATCTTTCGGGTTTGTCATTGATTTGCATGAACCACTCGCTTGGTTCTCCTCAGTGAATTCCCAGTAAAGGTCCGTTTGAGCTGACATTTTTATATAGGTTGAATTTACCTTTATGGGCCAAATAAACCTGTATATTCCTTTAATTTTTTGCCACAAGCTAGACAGACTTTGGAACGAAAACGACCTGATTCACATAAAGTTTGTCATTCTTGAAGTTTTTGTAGTTCTCAAACAAATTCAGGAGGACGCAAGGGAGCAGCAGTTGCAGGTTTCCAGGAGTAAATATTTACATATACACAATTTATATGGTGTACATTTATGCAGGACCAAACGCACTTGCTTCCTTTCTTTCTCATTGGGATAAACATTTTCCACTTCTTTCCATTGTATCTCTCCATTTTTTGTCTTGGGTGTGGTGTACAGGGTGGGGGTACCCCTTCATCCCCATCTTGGATGCAGATTTACTCCTATCCTGGACAGGAGTAAATTAAGAACAGTGTTCACAGTAAGAACGCTTTTGTAATTACCCAGTAAATCACAAGTATAATACTGAAGTGATTCATCAAAGTTTACTTTTGCTGTGAGTTACACAAACCACACAATAGTAACACTACCCTGCAAGCACATCATTATTATAAACATTGACGGTGGAAAAGCTTTCATCGAAAACACCCAGTAGCTGATGTCTCAGAGAGAAATTGTAATTCAAGTTACCAAAATTTACCTCAGCTGGTGTTTAATGATTCAAGCTGCACTGAATGCCTCCAGGGATGCCTTTAATTCCATGCTTCCCCTGAAACTCAGAGGAGAGGCCTAGAAATACTCAAGGGCAGGATGATCTACTATCCCAATCCCAGTCCTCAAATATTTGGTTTAAGTGCTAGCTTGTGACCATTGCCGTATTTACTGGAATAGGAAAGACTAAAAATACCTGCAAGTTGGTGCATGTGCATAAACATTCTATAGCATGTACTCACACACAGGAGACTGACCAAAGATAGCAATCATCTTCAAACATCACTCTCCTCTGAGTCTCTCAATTTTTAGAAATATACTTGAAATAAAACATTGATTATTATCTGTTCTCAATACCATGCTGAGTTTTGGCCTTGGACACCGAGAACCACTAACATGACTTAACATCAGATCACATTCAACACCTTCTCATCTGAATGTTTGCTTTCTCAGACAGATAAGAATTGTCAACCCCTCAGAGCAACTGACTGATCATCATGGTGCCAACCATTTTTTAATCCCTTTGCTTCGGATCACAGTTGATCATCAACTCCTGTGCAGAGACCATTTGAGTCTCCTCTAAAGTGCCATGAGAGCTGATGTCTTACCGTTCCTGCTGTCATAATGTGTGCCCCACAATCCGTGATCATTACGTTTGCCTCCCTGGTCTCCTCCTATTTTTACTGCACCAATACACTGGTGTCCACGGTCATCAATATACGCAGTGGGTATTAAGAAATTGGGGAGTAGATAATATTTAAAAAAATAGCTCAATGCTTTGCAATAACCGAAGTTGCTGTGCTGGATTGCAGTAGGGTGGAGAGAAGCCCAGACCCATAACTGATAAGATGTGGCACAGCTGCTGAGTTCTCCAGCACTGACCCACAATCAGGCTGCTCAGTGCCACACAAACATCTTTGCACTATAGTGCAACAAGTTTTTGTGTGATGTCTATTGTGGGTCGTACTGTAAGAGTACCCTTCCGTACAAACTACTGTGCTTAGGTAAACATGTACACTTTTCACACACTGGATGTGTGCTGTTAAGTGAAACACACATGCAATATGTGGAAAAGTTAGGAAAAATAAAAACAAATTCTCCTTCTTAACGACTGCCTCAAGGAGGCATTATTTTTTGGCTCAATGCCCTGTTCATCAATTTTAGTAAGTAGGGCTTTGTGCCACAACCTGTAGGGTGCTCTCTTGACACAAAGTAACACAAAGCAGCTTAAAGAACTATTTGCACTACTTTAAGGGCTACTTTCCAGTAAAAGAAATTAACAATGGAAAGTAAATACTTTATCCACACTTTACGCCATTTTCCTTCACATTCCATAACTTTGCGATGGCACAACTTGTTGATAAATTTGCCCCTGTGATTCTAACCCTGAGAAAAATTGTGAAACGAATGTACCTGGTGCATGCAGGTTAATCATGTTGAGCGTGTCATCCAATTGTCAACCTCTGAACAGTGGGAATGGAAGTGACAGCAGATGAAGATGGTTCTTGGGGCTTTTTGTAGCAAGAGTGGAGTGGGCGGAGATCTGATGGACACACCATCAATGATCTTTGCTGCAAGCAACTTCATATATCAAATGTAGCCCCCTTGGTACATATATTAGAGTTAAAGCCTGTCATTGAAGGCACTGCTTTGAGACCAAGCTAATATACTAACATACTGGAAGGCCTCCTAAAATGCCTGAAATTAGATTATCACCTGGAAGTGGTATGTTGTTAATAAATCTGAGTTTAGTATTGTCTATTTCTCTTAGATGTGTCTGGTCCATGGATAAACATAATGATGAGTATGGAGATGTTCAATAGAGGACCATTCAAAGAATAATAGTTATTGTGAATAGGTTAGAGGTTACACTTTTATCTATACATCTTGAAAAACTGCATGGTAAAAGTTGGGAGTAAGCCTGTAAGATTAATGCTCATAGAGCATTTTTAGCCTGCGGACCCATACAAAAATACTGAGAAGTTGTAGCCAATAAGAAGAAACAACATTATCCGTTGAAATGGAACTGAAAAAAATCGGAGAGCTGGTGTAGAAATGTCAGAAGCCCATAGGAATCATCAACAATTGCTCCGTACTTTAGTTTAGAACCGTAGGACTAATTAGGCAATGAATATTGTTCAGATGTGAACATAGGGTGAAACAAACGAGCAAAGAAATTTAGAAAAATTATCTGGTTACTCAGAACTCATGGGGAGATATAACAGCAGCATTGATGGTGACCTCAACTGCAGCGCCTTGGGATCATATTTAATAATGTATTTCAATAAGACCTGACCTACTCAGAACAGTATCTTATAATTCCCAGGACCAGGGGTATAGATTCCCCTTACATGGCAGTACAATTGCTTCTTGCCTGTGTGTCCTGCTGTTCATAGTTTATATCCAACTTCGTTATGTGCCACAGTTTCCAACAAGCCTAAAATAAGGACATTTTGAAAAATATATATATCACCGCACAACTTTGTGAGAAAATGTGTGAAAGAGTGGAAATCACCTCACGGTAGTAACACCAAAGGGGGGCTGCAGGTATATATTGACCAGTGTGTCCACACTATCATAATAGGTAGCTTTCCAAGTGGTAGAAAAAGATTAAAGTAAAGAGATTCCTCTGAACTAAGAAATCTATGAAAAAATTAGTGAAAAGATGACACATTCAGCGCAAGAATCACTGCGTGCCTACCAAGTCCCACACACAACACAAAAGAGGAGATACAATCCTCAATTAAAAAGAGGTACAGCTTACTTGTTAAATAATTTATTCAGTGCAGTACGTGTTCTCACTTAAAAATGGCATCTAATTGGCCATTCATCACCATATGGGCCAACATATTTATTAAGCCTTGGCATCACAATTTCTTTACAAAGCCCAGTAGCGGCTCGTGGGGGGAGTGCTGTGGGGCAGTGGGGCGGGGAAGGGGCAGGTCAAATACGTTTCAGCGTTCGCAATGACATTCGTTTTATTTATTTATTTGTTTACATTACTCCAGTCGGCCATGAGCCGGAGTTTACGACCCCCACCCTTCCACTCCCCTGCCCTGCCCACCACCCTGCGGCACTCCTTCCACAGGCCACTACTGACAAAGCCACACTATTCCAAGAAATCAAGCCTAGTGAGATTTTGTTACATTTCAGCTTGGAAGGCGTTCCATTGGTGGAGCATGGGCATTCCCATGCATCACCCATGGATTTTGGTGCATTCCCAGATTTCCTAAAGCTAATACACCTGGGAATGTGTTGAAATCCTACACCTTCTCCAGTGAGGCGTGACAGGGAGAAACATCTTTTTTTCCTCTTTCCATGTGTGCTGCGTTCTGCAGCACACACAGAAAGAGGGAAATTCCTTAAGTATTGTTTTTGTGTAGGAAAGTGCAGAAGGATCCCCATGGGTCCCCCACAATTTTCTTTCCCTAAATTGCATCCCAAATTCATGGAACATCTGTTGATTCACAGTAAAAAATTTAAAAAAGGGGCTAAAAGTACCCGTTTAGGACCAGGCCAGGGGAATGCCATAATGCAAACGTTAAGGGATGGGCATTGCGGCCCCCCGACCCTTCGCAAGGCACCATGGACTGCATTCCAATATGAAGGGGAGAGGGGGATTGGGCTGAAAAACATGAAAATGCAGTGAGTGTCCCAGTTGCCACCCAGGGCACCCACAGCAATGGCAGCCCATGGTGCTGCTGTGATAGCCACAGGGCTCCCGCTGCCCTTGCCAGAACCCCTGCCTGCACCCTTTGCAGCGAGAGCTGGCTGCAGTGGCTTGCTCCCACTCAGTGAGAGAAGCTTTTGTCTGCTCCAGCTGGGTGGGGGAAACCTTTGTACCCTGCCTGCAAGACCACAAGCAGGAAGTTTAAATGCTCCCTGCCCGTGCTCTTGCAGGCAGGGAACTGCATTGTCCCAGGTTGGGGTGCCCGGACACAACCAACTGCCCATGCTCCCGTCACCCCCCAAAAAATGTATGGCCCTGGTGGTGGCCAAAGGAGGGGGGTAATGCTCCCCATCTCCCAAAAAGTTTTTGTGGCCCTAAAGTGCTCATGGATGGGAGCCCCAATTCCTCTCCTCCAAAAACAGAAAATGGGCCCAGCCAAAAGGTGCCCCAAGGTCCTTTGGTGAATCAGGGAAAATATGCCATGTGATGGGTCCCCAGGGCCTTTATAAGGCCCAGGGATGAGTCTGACTGTCCCTTCTCCTGTAAAAAAGAAATTGGCCCAAGTGATGCAGTCTCCAGGGCATATAGAAGCAATCAGGCACATGCCCTCTCCCCACTTAAAGAAAGAGGAATCGGCCCTGGGAGATGGTATCCATCGGGACATGAAATGGTTTGGAGAAAGGGGCAACACCCCCCTCCCTATAATAAAAAAAATATATAAAACAGTGAATATGAAATGAGCATCATAGGCGCTCATTTCACAGTCATTGCTCCAACTAGGAAGCGTCCCATAATGGTCTTGCAGGGCCTTTTTTCAAATATTGTTTTGATTCTGGGAGTGCCCCTGAAGGGGTAGGGGCTCCACCAAGCATTGTTTTTAATGTTGTGGAGGCTTGCAGGGAACGTAGCACCCACCCAGCAACATCAAAGTAACAATAAGTGTTCCGGGTCATTAAATCATGACTTACCATAATTGAGTGCACAGACCTCTTGCTGTTGGTTCAATGGATGTATTTTGTGCCCTGATTTAAAAAAAAAAAACTTCAAAGACATATCTTTTTTTAAATTAAATGTTTTACTGAAGTTCAAATTACAAACACATTAAAACCCATACATCCATGAAAACAATTGTATTTAGGTAAAATATTAGAAATACAAGACCTTCTACACCCCCAACCGCCAGCCACGCTTCGCCGACCTCTCACTCGCCACCATCCCGCGCATCCGAAGAACAACCACCGGTGGGAGATCCTTCTCCCACCTCGTTACCAAGACATGGAACACCCTCCCACTGAGCCTACGACAGACCCAAGACCTGCTGACCTTCAGGAGGATACTAAAGACCTGGCTGTTCGATCAGTAGCAGCCCCCACCTCCCCCCCACCAGCGCCTTGAAACCCTTGCAGGTATGTAGTGGGCTTAAAAAATGACTGATTGATAGATAGATAGCACAGATATACTGAGAAGTCATGAACAATGAAAATAGACAGATAGCAACAATTTAAGCCTTTTTACAACAAGCATAAAACAGTATCCACTCCCAAGCATGGGCGTAGCCTACACATCAATTCAAATCTCAAACTGTTTGTCCGCTCTAAATAACATCAAAAATGTTAATCAAAATAGCTTCCCAAATCTTTTCGAACTTCTTAAGCCCCCCTACTCGGAAAGCATAAGTTTGTTCACTTTTTTTTAACTGCTTTCATCCTTTGTGCCCACTCATGGACGGATCACTGAAATAATATCGAGGGACAAAATATCGACTTGCAAAAATATCGTGGACAAAATATCGACAGTCAAAATATCGAGTTTGTATCTACAAACAGGTAAGTACAAAAATATCGAGTACAAAATATCGTTTACAATAATATAGTTGTAAAAAATATCGACTTTATTAAAAACAGTGTTAAATTAAATTAATATTAAATTGAATTACTAAAATATACTTAAAAATACTTTACATTCACTTATAATAATTAAATAATAAATGAAAATAATAAAAAAAAAATTTACAATCTTATTTGTTAAAACATATATATATAGTAACATACTATAATTAAATAAGATACTATTATATTACCGTACAATACCAGAAGTGTAAAAAATACTATTCCCACTCCAAAGAGTGCAAACGTAGGGAAAGCGTTGGATAGCGTAGGGGTTAAAATTACTATTCCCACTACAGTGGGTGCAACAGTAGGGAAAACTGACCCTGAACCCTAAAAATACCCCTTTACCCAAAAACCCCAAACTGACCCTGAACCCTAAAAATACCCCTTTACCCAAAAACTGAAAACTGACCCTGAACCCTAAAAATACCCCTTTACCCAAAAACTGAAAACTGACCCTGAACCCTAAAAATACCCCTTTACCCAAAAACTGAAAACTGACCCTGAACCCTAAAAATACTCCTTTACCCAAAATTAATTAATATTATTTAATTACCAATTAATTATTAATTAACAATAACAATAAAATAAATATATTAGCACATTAGCTGTAATTAATTTAATTTAATAATTAATATTATTTTTTCCCAATTAATTAATTTACAATAACTAAAAATTATATATATCAATAAATTACTCTAATTAATGTAATTAACTAATTATTATTATTTAATTACCAATTAATTACTAATTGAAAATATGTACAAAATTATATTAATTAATTAACTAATGAATATTAATTCATTACCAATTAATTATTAATTAAAAATATTTACAAACATGTATTAAATAATGAATTATTATTAAATTACTCCCCACCCTTATCCCCTATTAACCCAACATCCCGCTCCTAAACATTAACTACAATTTATATTACTATTAATACATTTTCTTTATTTTTTTAACCTTTTTTCTACATATTATCGAATTTTTTTACTTTGACTATTTATATATATTTTGTCGATATTTTTGTACTCGATAATTTTTTATCATTATTTTAAACAATATTTTTGTTATCGATATTTTATTATTGTCGATATTTTTAACTCAATATTTTGTCCATTCGATATTTTGGAGTCGATATTTTGTCTGTGCACCTCATGGACAGAGGGTATGAGTTCTGTACGCCATCTTTGCAACAAAAGTGATCTGGCTATTGCCATTGCAATGTATAGAAATTTGACAAGCTTATCAGTCAAAAGAATATCTGGATCAAAACCTAAAATTATTAACAAATTATTCACCTCTAATACAATACTGCATTCAGATTCCAAATAACAAAAAACATCCTTCCAGAACCTCTGAATCATAGGACATTGCAAAATATTGTGTGACCAATTAGCTGTAAGATGATTAATACAGCGAAAGCACTGCGCCGATTGATTGGTATAAATTTTAGAGAGGGAAAGAGGGGTTCGATGAAGCTGCCATTTACTGAAGAACAACATCCTTCGCCAATTCACTCCTCTTAGCGTACTGAAATTAAGATGATTAATTGCTGACAACATACTGGCTGAAATTTCTAATCCTTCATGTTTCATCCATTTTGCAATTGCCTTCTGCCCAAGATCGGGGCCCTTAAGTGAGCCTAAACGCTTTTTCCATTCCCCAGGTTTTTTAACAACGGTACCTCTAAAAGTTCATGGACTACCTGATTTTTATCGCAAATTCGGGTTAAGTCTAATTCATTAAGGAATTTGCTAAAAATGCTATATGACCCCAAAAGAAGAAAATCATTAACAATTAATTGTGACATTTCTGCCATGCTCATCCATCTTCTATTCCTCAAAAAATCTGAGACTTTACAGAATCCAGCAGTGGCCCACTTTAATGTAAGTTCTGAGGATTGTCTAATACCTGACAATAGCAGAAGGGCAGATAACAAAGTTGAGGAGTTAATTACAGGGATGGAATATCTTTTATAGAGAGCCTGACGCTTTTTAAAAAAACATTGTAAGCAGTAATACCATCTCAATTTAGGGGATTTTATAAATTGATAAAGGGGAGTGGATCTGGCTTTCTTTGCACATTAAATTTATAAAGCTATTGATAAAATGATTTGATTGTTGTTGAGGCTTAAATCTAGATATGTATTGTGCAAAATAGGCAAAATAATAATCCCTCAGATTCGGAAGAGCAAAACCTCCCTGTTCCAACTCTTCGTATAAAGTGCTAAGCGCAATTCGCAGGGTTTCTTTTGCCCAAAGAAAATTTGTAAACATAGAGTCTATTCGGGTAAAAAAAGAACCTAATAAAATACATGGGATGGCTGAAAATAAAAAGTTAAAAAGAGGAAGAACAGACATTTTAATCAGTGCAGCACTGCCCAAAATAGATAATGGAAGAGAGTTCCAATGTGAGAACAAATACTGAATTTTTCGTAAAAGCGGGGCAAAATTCAAATGATATAGATCACTTATGCGTTCTGAAAAATGAACACCCAAATACCTTTTGGGTTTGGTGTTCACGCAAGAGAAAATATCAGGGTACAAATCCAAGCCCACTCCACCACACTGAATAACTTCAGATTTCTTTTTATTGATTCTATACCCACCTAAATCCTCCAATTCCTCAAAAATCTTACATTTTTTTGCCTGAACCTCTATCTCTGGCTTAATAATAAGCATAATATCGTCTGCGTATGATTTCAATTTCGCCATAGTTGGAATTGGGGGATGAATATCAGCGCAATTTCTGATTGCAATCACCAATGGCTCAATAAAAAAAGCAAATAATACTGGCGATAAAGGGCACCCCTGTCTTGTCCCCCATTTTACCGTAACCTGGCCGGCCACTGAAGTGTTAATAATTACATTGGCTTCAGCATTAAGATATACATTTTGGATCAGCCCCGTGATCTTAGAGGATATACCAAAGTTTTGTAAAATAATTAACAGGGTCTCCCAAACAACAAGGTTAAATGTCTTCTCAGCATCTAAAAGAAGGACTAATGTGGGTATCTTCTGGATCTCAAAATAGTCCAATGCCTCAGTTAAATAATGTTTGTAGCAAGCCACCTGCCAGCCATAAAACCATTTTGGTCCGGGTGAATCAAATGTGAGGCATATTGATTAAACTGATTGGCTAAAAGTTTAGTAACAATTTTGAAATCCGAGTTTAATAACGTTATAGGACGATAAGAGTTCGGGTCATCACTGTCTTTTCCCTTTTTCAGAAAAAGGACTATATTCACTTGTCTTAAAGACTCCGGTATTCCCTCACCTTCTAAATTGAGTTTACCAACTGTAAAAGAAAGTCTGAAACGGAATTATAATTTTTTTTTTAATTCTGCAGTGTAACCATCCGGGCCGCAGGCCTTACCATTTGATAGATTCTTAATAACTCCGTCCAAGTCATCTTTAGTAAAAAGCCTTGCCATGGTTGAAAGTCAATATCCGAAAGTTTCAGTGATCCGTTTTTCTGAAGGAAGCCTCTCAGAGATGTAATATCGACAGTCTGTTGTTGACCGTATATATCACAAATTTTTACTGGATCATCCGTGTGGGAGGCAGTTAAGGGGCATTTTAATGCATTGATTTTATTAGAGGCAACCTGCTCCCTTGTCTGCCAGGCCAAGAACTTACCAGTAAAATTGCTTTATTCGTATATTTTTTGTCTATGATGTTGAAAAAGGATTCACTTTGAGTGTACTATCTCGCACTAAGATGACATTTACCCTGATCCAACTGGAGCTGGTTAAACACAGTAGGACTATTAAGAAATGCAGAATAAGACCTCTGTACCTTCTGCTCCAGGACTCGCTTATCTTCCTTATCTTCCTTACCTTTCTTTACATTTTCAGCATCTTTTCCAATAATTAGTCCCCGGATAAAGGCCTTAAGTGTATCCCATATCAAATTTAAGAGAGCAGAATCATGATTTCGTAAAAGAAGTTCCCTAATCTCTATCTCAATAAAACTCACCAAGTCCTCTACTATTAAATATTGCCTATTTAGCATCCATCTTTTAGGGGTCCTGGCACGATCCCCTAGTTGTAAGTCAAGTACCAGCATAGCATGGTCTGAGAATCCGTTGTACAGGAATCTCTGTTGGCTAAAACCTAATCTCCGAGAAACCAAAAAAAAATCGATAAGTGATGAGGTGTGGAATCTACCCGACCAAGTATGCACAATTTTTGTTGGAAAACCCATACGCCATGGATCCTATAGGTCGAAAGTTTCCCCATAATATTGTATAGTTCTTAAAGTTTTGGGTTTTAATTGTTTTTAGCCACTGCTGTGGAATCGATTTTAGGATTCATTAAAACATTAAAATCTCCCCCCAATGTTTGAATTAGAGATTGAAAAAGTTCCTCATATATCTGTGGGTTATCTTCTACTGGGGCATGTATACTGGCAAAGATTATCGGTCTGTGTCTCTGTCCAGCAATACAGGTAACCCAACACCAGCAACCATACTGATCTTCATCAAAGTTGACGACTTCCGCCTGAAATCTTTTTCTTAAAAATATTGCCGTCTCTCTATGGGAAGCTGAACATGAGGAAAATCCCCTACAGGCAGCCCAAGACCTAAACATGGAAAAGTCTAGCAGCTTCACAACCGGTATATGGGTTTCTTGCAATAAAATTATCGCTGGATTTTCTGTTTTAATCCACATTTCAATTGCCAGCATTTTCTTTTTATTATTGAGACGATTAACGTTAAAAGACACCACTTTCATAACCTCCTTATTAGTCATGATAGATAAAAAACAAATGCAACCACCCAAACAGCATCCCACGCATTAACTGACAAAGCATCGATCTGGAAAATGGATGTATAAAAATAACGGTTAGAAAAAATGGACTTTGTTTCCTGGCTTTGCAGCCTTTACCACCCTGGTGACCCACACCCTCCTCTTTGAGAAGGCAGCTAGTCCCATTGCCCACCTTCTCGCTCCCCCTAAATACTAATATTGGTGCCTTGGAATTGCACCTAAGGTGACCTGCCCCCTCCTACAATCTAAAAAAAGCCCAAACCTCCAGATCAGAAAAGTAGATAGAAAACATACAAAACAACTTTGAAAACAAATAATTTACAAAAAAGTAGAACCATCTAGAGGCTGCTCTCCTTCTTTAAACAAGAAAGGACATTACTAAAAACAAACAGTGTGGCGGACACATCCTAATACCCCCCACGGGACCCCTGCCCTTATGGCAGCCGGTCCCTATTACCATGAGGATGGCAGGGGGGCAACGTCCGCCCGCCATCCTAATGACCCCCTAAGTATCGCTAACACCTGTGCCACCCTATACTTGTTTTATCCCCATCCTACTATTTCATTGCCTTCTCACCCTGATGCTCACCTGTCTCCTTATATTTCTATCACCCTACGGCAAGGGTCTTCAAACTGCGGGGCGGGCCCCCCTAGGGGGGGCTTCAAGTGATTCCACGGTGGGGGGGCTCCAGGCTCTGGCCAAAAGAAGCATCATAGTGATAATTGTGCTTTGTTTTATGATGGAAAAAATGAGCGGTACCAAGAGGCTCAGTAATGGGCTATCACTAACATCTTTTGCTATTTATATCTTAGCTGGGAGAAGATGTCAAAAGGGAAGGGACTCCAAATAGTCTCCAACCCCCCTTCCCTCCCTTCTAATAGGCACACTGTGGATACTTTAAACGTATTAGAATGGCCTGCCTGACCAGAATAGTATGTTTGGCAATCATGTATTTGATTACATTTTTAAAACAGTAATAGAATGTAACTGCAGTGTTTAAATATGTATAGACATATTTAAACATTGCCAATTGAATAAAATAATTGTGAAATATTCTGAGGGGAGGCCCGAAGATTTTTTTCCCCACTAGATGGGCACAGCATTAGAAAGTTTGAAGACCACTGTCCTAAGGCAAAGACCAAACTGAAGTGTTCCCAATAGTGGCCTAATTTGCTTCTCTTTTATCATCCACATTCCATCACTTGTTTTCTTGTGCATAAGGGAAAACTGCATTTTGAATGAGATGGATAACAGGATGCCCATAAACATTCCGAGTCATTGAAGAACTGAACTGAATATTTCGTTTCACTGGTTTGTGCATTGGGAAAATAGTTATAGAGCAGATGTCTTCGAAATGGGGGGCGTGCTTCCAAGGGCCGAGGGGGCTGATTTGATGTCAGGCGTATGCCAAGAATTGACCAAGAAGAGCGTCATACTGAAAATAGTGCTGCGTTGGTTTAGGGAGAGAAAACTGCATAGAAGTGAGGAGATATCAGTAACCTCGTTTGTCACTCAAGCCGTGGCAGGGATTAGGTCTGGGCAAATGGGGTGAACAAATGACCCATCATCGTCCCCTCCACTTATGACAAAGGACCTCATTGTGAACATGTAAACACTTTAGGTAATCCAGGATGCCCCATTAGCACGTGGCAAATGTGATTGCATTTTTAAAGAGCTATTTCATTTGTCAAAACTGGAAACCATGCTGAGAACATCCTGATGACGAAAGCAGAATCTGCAGAATGAGTCCCTTATGACTGTGACTGTTCTACCACATGTGCAGAATTTTCCACCGCCATGAATGTCCTATTACTTACCGGTAATCTTCATTACTCCTGGTCCCGTTGACCTCGTCCCATTCCTTAAAATATGGAAATAACCATCTCCCTGACAGAAAAAAAGAAAAGGAGCATGCTGGGATACCTTACCTGCTCCCTCCCACTGGGAGTACATAAGCAGTACCAGCCCACCATGCAGCCTGAAAATACCAATCCAACAACAGGAAGGCCCGCCGCAAGGGAGGGAGGGAGGGAACTAAGGAATGGGACGAGGTCAACGGGACCAGGAGTAATGAAGATTACCGGTAAGTAATAGGACATTACCCCCAGGTCCCTCCTGACCTCGTCCCATTCCTTAAAATATGGAGAATACCAAAGCAGAGAACCCGGCCTTCCGGAACCCCACCAACAACAAGGGCACCAGACCAAAAAACAGCACCCCACAGGCCCGAACCAAGACCCCGAAGGCCAGAAGGGGACCGCCACGCAGAAGGGAGGCACAGAAGGAGAGCCAAGCACCCAAGGGAGCAGGCAGAGGAGCCAAAACCCAGGCCCCCCCCCCCTCCACGACCAAAGGAAGCCCAGGAGAAGCGCACGCGCCACAACAGAGAACGGAGCCAGGAAAGGGGAAACAACCATTGAGAAACCCCCAAGGGTGAAGCCCCCGGACCCAGGCCGCCAAACAACCAGGGACCAACAGGCCAAACCAGCCCAGAGGACAAGGGCAGAAAAGAACAACCCGCACAGGGCGGACGAGCCAAAGGAACAGAAAGGAACAAAGCAGAGGGACAACCCCAACACAGCATGGGAAGCCACCAGCCGAACCGAAACCAGGGCAGCAACAGGGAACCACAGAGGAACCCGGCCACAGGGCAGGACCAACCAAAGGCCAACCCCTGCAGAGACGCCGCAGAGCAGCTGCACCCAAACGGACAACCAACCGGGAGAAAAAACCCGGCGCCCCAAACACGACCAAGACCGGGGCAAAAACGAAGGCGCAGCCAAGAAAGACAACAAAAGGCCCACACGGAACTAGGGAAACCAAAAACCCCAAAACCGGACAGGAGGAACCGACCCCCAGGAGGAAAAAGGGACACACCACGGAACCACCGAAGGCGAAACCCCAAAGGCAGAAGGCCAACAACAAGGCCCACAGCCCAACCCCAAGAAACCCTCCGAAGAACAGGCAGGACAGCCAGCCAGGAGGCATACAACACCGTACCACCTGGACCTAGAGGGAGAGGCAAAAAGGAACCCCCAACCAGGAAGGGGCACAGGAAAGGCACAACAGCCAACCACAGCCAGACCACCCAGAGAAAGGAGAACCAGAGGAAGGAAGCCCAGAGAAGGAGCAGCCAGGAAAGGAACCCAGCAGGGACCAAAAACAAGGACCCGAAGCAAAGAAGGGCCCCACAGCACAAAGCCCAACAGAAGCAAGCCAAGAGGCTAACCCGGCATCCAAACGCAAAGCGAACAGGACGCCAAAACAGGGACCGGAAAGGCAAAACCAACAAAGGAAGAGCCACGGCCAGCCGAGCACACAGGAAAAAGCTCCCGCACCGAAAGCAAAGGACAGGAGCCCAAAGAAGCCCAAGGAGCACCACTCAACAAGGGAGTGGGAAGGGACTCCCCAGAACCAACGAGAGAGCAAAGGGCACAGGCCGAAAACAGCCGGCACGGGGGCACAGGGCCAACGCCAGACCCCCCCCATACCCCCAAAACGGAAGCAAAGCCAACCGCAACCCAAGAGCGAGAGAGGCGGGAAGCAAAAACCCGGCCACACACCAGGGGAGGCGGACACCCAAACCCCTCAAGGAGCGAAAAGGCACCGCCAACAGGACAGGGCACAAGAGGGAAAACAGGGCAGCAGGCAAGAAGAAACCCGAGCCAACACCACCAAAAAGGCCAAGACCCCCCAGCACAGAGGAAGGGCACAACAAACCCAACCCCCCCCCCCGGAAACCAGGGGGAGACCCCACCAGAAGTCAGACACCCCGAGCACGGGGCAAGCTCGAAAGGAGCAAAAAGCGCCCAACAGCGAAAGAGGCAGGCAGGCAGTCATGCAGGGCCGGCACCCAGACAGGCACACACCCCGCACAACCCAACAGAAGGGTAGGAACCAAGGGGCGAAAGGAAAGTACAGAGAGGCCACACACCCGGGAAGACCGACACCCAAAACCCACCAGCAGGGAATGGGCACAGCACAGCCAGGAACGGCAGACAGGGAGTCGCCCAGGGCCAGGCCCACGAAGAACAAGCGTCCACCGAAGGCAGAGCCAAAGACCCAGCGACAAGGCGCCCCCAGGACAGAGAAAGGGCCCAACAGCCCCCCCCCAACAAGGGAACAAGGGGAGGACACAAGAAACCCGCCGAAAGCCTGAAGGTGCGACCCAAGCAAAGCACCTATAGAGGAAGCAAGAGGCGACCAGCAGAGGAAACCCCAGGAAACCCAGAGGCACGAACCCGGACCGAACCCATAGGAACGCCAGGAACCGAAGAACAGAAGGCTGCAAAGAGCGAGCCACGACCCAGCAGGAAGACACCACACCAGGGACGGCCAGGCAGCAGGAGGACCAGAAGCCACAGCCACAGGGCAACACAGCCGCAGAGCACAGCACAAGCGGCAAACGACCCAATCCAAGCGGCAAGCACCAGAGGGAGAGGCCGGACGGAAACAAAAAGAAAACCAGCAAGAACCCCGGAACAGAAACACAGGGATCCGCAGCAGCCGGACAACGAAAGAACAGGAGCCCTGCAACTCCCAACCGGAACCCCCAAACAGGACACAGGCCAGGGGAACAGGAAGAAAAAGCCCAAACCAAGGCTCAAGGGCAAGCCAACCAAAGAGGCACGCCCAAGGCACACAGGGGAGAACAGAAGCGTCCCCAGAACACAAAAAGGAAACACAGGGAACCAGGGAGCAGGCAGGAAGCGAGAGGGAACGCACACCCCACCAAAGGCACAGGCGTACCCACCAGGGGCGCAACAAGGGCAGAGCAGGAGGGCCCGAGCAACAGGGGACCCCCAGCAGCAAAAAAGACGGGCAGGAGAACACCCGAGAGAGCCAAAAGGAGGAGGCCAACCCCCACGAAGCAGGAGGACTCCACCACAGGAGAAAAACCCCAGAATAGAGGAGGCACGGGAAAGACAAACCAAGGCAGCAACAGAAGAGCCAAGGCAGCACAGGAGACCAAGCAACATGCGGACACGAGCGGAGGAAACAGTGCAGGAAAACAGCACCCACCCCACACAACCACCAGGGAGACGCCCAGAGGACTACACCCACCAGCAACCGCCACGGACGGCAGCAGGCAAAGATGGAAACATGTCCAGCAAGGCCAACCCGTCCACACACATCCCAACCGCCACACAGCGCACAAGGACAGTGAACAGGAAAGAAACAGGGAACGCCGAAACACGGCACTTACCAAGGAGGCAGGTAGAGGGCCACAGCAGCACATCCCCCCCCACCCCAACAGACAGTCCAGGCGCCCACCAGAACACCAGCGCCGGGCAGAGAAGTCCGCTCCGCCGAGGCCACAGCAAGAACCACACTGGCCACAGGCAGGGAGCCAAGGAACCGGCCCAGGAGGAACCTGCAAAAGAAAGACAGCAGGAAAGGCAGACACCAAAGAAAGAAACAGGGACCGCTACGCGGTACTCACCAGGAGGGCAGGAGGAGCGCCCCAACAGCTCACCGCCCCCAAAGAAACCAGCCCAGGCGCCTACCAGGACACCAGCGCCGGGCAGAGAAGGCCACACCACACGCACAGCTGCGGAAGAAATCCAAGGAAACAGCAGCGGGAGGGCGCAGGCCAGACCATCAGGAGGTGCCCCAGCAGCCATTCAACACAGACACCAGCAAAGCAATCAGTCTGCGTCCAGCCGGCAAGGGAAAGCGGCACCCCGGCCAGGAAAGGCACTGACACACACCCGGGTCCACAGCCCAAAGAAGTAAGACCAGGACAGGAGCATGAGGACAAAACATGTGAGTCGTAAAGGCCACTAGGACCACGACCAACCCTGAAAAACAGGGCCATGAAACACCTATCCAGGACATAGCACCCCAGTAGCAGAAGCAGGGAAGCCAGCTCCGGAAATCAAAAGGCAAAGCACGAGCAAGGAAGATCCCTGCCCCAAGCCTTGCCCATGGACCCACTGCAACCAGAGCGAAAGACACGCCACAGCCATCAAGCAGCATGTCTCAGAGCCCAACGAATCACCCAGAGAGAGCACGCTAAATGCCCAGACACACAGGAGGGTGAGACACAGAGACACGAACCGGGAGCCCTTTCAGATCACAAGCCAGCAGCCCCAAAGAATCATGAAAACACCGCAAAGCGGGACTCACCCGCAGCGGGGGCCTCAGCACCAGGAAACCAGGCCCCCACACACCGCCGGCCCCAGGAACCAACCAGCGCCAATGTTCCAGCAAGCCACAGGAGCAGCGCGTCTCCCACCCGGCCAAGCTCGGGGAGACGCGCCCAGGCGACCCGGAAGAACAGCGGGATGACGGCGCACCAGCCGCAAAGGGCCGGTAATCCGGAAGAAGCCCCGCGACCCAGCAAGCCAGGCAGGCCGGGAGGCAGACCACCAGGAAGCAGCACCCCTACCCGCGAAGCCAGGCAGCCAGGCAGGGGAAGCAGAGAAGGACCATCACGCCACCCCAGCCCAGCAGGAGCGGGCGCCGTCCTGAAGAAGAATCCAGGTAAGGAAAAAACATCACAGCATACACGAACAATCCATTCTGTCGGAGACAGAAAAAAGAACAGGTTGCATGCTGGGCTGGTACTGCTTATGTACTCCCAGTGGGAGGGAGCAGGTAAGGTATCCCAGCATGCTCCTTTTCTTTTTTTCTGTCAGGGAGATGGTTATCTCCATATTTTAAGGAATGGGACGAGGTCAGGAGGGACCTGGGGGTAATGGCAGGAGCAGTTGGCATTCCCGGGGTCACTTCAATTGTTGGCCAATCAAAATGATGTGAATGTCCCAAGATTCATTAATTTGTGGGTGTTCACATACGTTTTTCAAGATTTTTCACACTTTCATGCACATTATTAGTTCAGGCATGAGCGGTGTGACAGTGCATGAAAGGGCATAGAACCCACCCATTTTTTGAACAGGCGAGGGGACAAGGATGTCTACACATGGGAACATGTTCCTTGTCAAGAAGAAAGATAACTGTGAAACATTTTGCATTTCCCTGAACACTATGGCTCTCATTATGAGTAGCCTGCTATTTAGTGCGATATTTACAACACTGATAAATGATGGTAGTGTGGGGTACATTATTTATTGGGTGGAATAAATACATTTTAATAGGCGTTTTTAACCTAACAATCCAGAATAATCTGCATTCGGCCTTAACTTTTAATTACGTAGAGGTAAGCCTGAATATATCACTTATAGACATTAATGTGTGCCATACCCTAACTTGGTTTGATTATCTAGTTGCCCTAAGTTATCATACTAGAGAGCATTAAATGTTATCTTTGAAACTCTTTGCTGTATCAATCATAGGCCATGATAGCCTCTTTGGGGTTTCAATTTGCGTAACACCTGCTAAAAAGACTGATATAGTGTTTTTGCCCCCCACTCATGATTGGGCAGGCATTTCATGTTAATAGCCATACCCTTGGCTTTCCAGTGAATAGTTTCAAAGACATGATAGGACATCAGTGGTAGATTAAACTACCAGTAACTGAGAATTGTGAGGTGTTTTTAATCCTCATAACTTTGAGTCAACACTTGGTTCCCCAGTTTCTCCTTAAATATAGTAGGGAGTTACTACAACTGCTCAGATACATGTAAATTAGTTTTGTAACTTGTTTTGCAAATGATACATTGCTAAAAACATGTAGGGAGGGTTGCTTGCAATAATATGTCTGTGTATGGAAGACATTTTTTTATAGGATATATAGATTTATTGTACATATATAAATAGAAGATAAATTTAATGAATATATCTTTTATGTTTTTGTCATTAGGTGTCTTTTTAGGTATACTTCGTGGCTCCTGAAGAAGGCGTTTCTTTGAACGCCGAAACGCGCGTCGAATATTAATTGCCACCTTTTCTTTGAATTTTTAAATGACTGTACACTATGTTGTTGTTTAAGAAATTTTCTTTTTTATGTGATGATTTTAGTATGAAATGGAAATGTGTTTAAGTGTCATATGGATTAAATTTTTTGTATAATTTTGTCGATTTTAACTTGTAATACCAATTAAAAGTGATATACAATTTTTTAATATATTTGTTAGAATTTCTTCCTTTTTTTGCAACTACCCTCCTGTTGTCCTTTTTAATTTATGCACACGTTTAACCTAAAAAGGGACATAACGTGCAGATTTAGGTGATTACTGCACCGAAATCTGCACACCTTGATTTTCCTGCCATTTTCTCCCTGCAAATTCTGACAGGTGAAACCTGCCAACATTTTACAGGAATGCAGTTTTTACCACACCTATTATGTATAGGATGTGATAAAAAAAACTGCAAAATCAATAATTACGATATGAGTGGTAACAGGAAGTACCAATCATAATAGAAATTATTGGACCGGTTGTAATGATGGTCACTGTCATCTGATTTGATGTGGTTTTGACAATCTGCATGCTTAGGGTTAGAGATGAAATGTGTGAATAAGGAAGAAACTTTGGTTTCACTCTGAATCAGAACGTGAGTTGGTGACCTCGACCATGCTGAGTGCACACACCACAACATGCTGGAAATTAAAGGGCTCATTTATGACATAGGGAAGCAATGCAGCGCAAAGTCATCTTGTGGCGCTGCACTGTATGACAGGGAAAAGGTAGGGATTTGTCATATTTAATGGAATACAGCACATTCCTGTACTTTCCCATGCCCTGGTGCACAGTGGACTGCCTAGCTCTAATGCAGTCATCTTTGCACCATGGTGCAAGGGTACCTGCGTTGCATGTAGGATTGATTGTTTTTGTTCAGAAAGGTACACCTTTCTGAACAAAAATAATCATGGGAGGCATATTCCTCTTTCAATGTGTGCTGCAGAATAAACGAGAGTAAATAGAGATATTTCTCTTTGTTACGCCTTACCTGGGAAGGGGTAAGATTTTGGTGCATTCAAAGGTTTACAAGGGGCATGTTATCAAGAACAGCGTTGAAAATTATCATTGGTTTAGCAGCAGAAAACTGCAGCTAAAGCGGCGATAATGGGCTTGATAATATGCCCTGGAGAATTCTAACAGAAGTCCATGTTCTGGTGTGAACATGGGCTTCTATTGGAATGCTGCAGGGCATATTATCAAGCCCATTATCGCCGCTTTAGCTGCAGTTTTCTGCCGCTACAACAATGATAATTTTAACGCTGTTCTTGATATGTTCTTCTGAGGCTGCAGCAAAATCCATAGGAGTTGTGTGAGTACACCCACGCACCACCCATGGAACACCTTTCCAGGGCAGAGTGCGATATGTGCTGCGTTGCGTTACTCCATATTTTGAAGCCACTCAGGGCCATGCAAAGTGGCTTGCGTGGCTTAAAAAACGGACTTACAGGTTTGCGTCATCCATGTACCGCAATGCGTGGTGCAAACGTGATGCAAACCTCTCATAAAGGAGCCCCTAAGATTTTATAAAAATTAATCAAAAATCCGCAAATTGCATGGGCTAGTGAATAGACTTCTGAACCTTTAGCACACATTTTTGCAGTTTCAATTGAAGATTCAATCTAGCGGTTAGTAATAATACCCAATGACATAATGTTTTGCAGTTCCTAGCTAATACTTATCCCAATTTTTAAGCCATTTACTACAATGCTTTTTTTTCATTAAATAAATGCAAAACATTCGTTTTTATTGAAGAAGTCGCTCAAAAGTGTTGTATTTGATGTCAAGGACATATTTTCCATTCTAAACTCACCCAAGTTCCCAATTCAGCTTCTTTTCTTTCAAAAATTCATACGAGCCAACAGTTAAAGGGTAAACACATTATAATATTAACAGGTCATCCTCTAGGTAGTAGCAAAATATGTATTAAGTGACCAGATTGTGCTCGAAGATACCTTCTACTGGTCGAGACTGGTTTCTATTTTGTAGCTCAATCTCGTCTGAGTTTATTTCATATTTCTAAGTGTCTTTTTAGTCGTTGTGGGGAGATTTTCAGTGCACACGCTACTGACATCTATAACCACATACATAAAACATCATTGGGCATGCATGCAACATGCATGAAGCCTGACATCCTTTGTGTTCCTGAAATTAGCAGGTGTCAGTAGTATATCACCAGATTCAATCCCATGTGACACATAACAGAATGAAATAAGCTCCATAACTCACCGTATTACAGATATTTGTGCCCGCTGAGTTAGTGTCTCAAATCTCTTCAGACAGGCTAAACCTGTCTTTTGAGAAATAGACAACAAAGCGTACTGACGTATGGACGTAAGAGACCTGTGATCTTTAGCCTAGGAGTTAACATTTTTAAGCTTTCTCCATTTTATGGACACTGTTCTGTTGGGATCCATTGTCACCTGGGAAGATTTCCTCTATTGTACTAACGTCTGTTTTCCTATTGGAGGGATATGAGCTTTGTTGTTTGCCGTGCTCGTTTTTGACTGTCGAATATTTCAAGTGGTGTACAATTACTTGGAAAGCTTTTATCTGGAACTGAAGAGGACTTTTCTAACATGGACGCTCAGGGACTTATTTACAAACCCAGGGGCTTTTTTACAAGCCCCTTGCACTGCCGGTGCATCACATTCATATATGAAAAAGTGGCACATGGGGCTTGAAAAATACGGCCCCAGTGAGCCACCAGAATGTCACTGTTCTTGACGTTCTGGTGGCGCACAGTCCAGAGCCATATCTATGAGGAAATGGAAAGCCACCCTGCGTGGCTTTTCATGGCCTTGTAAATATGGTGTAAGGCAACACAGTGCCAGTCACTACTGTGCCTCACACAGCCTCAGGGAGCATGCCATGGGCCTTGAGGTGGATGTTTCCACTCAACACCCATTCCTGGACCCATTCCCAGATTTACAACATAGCGCATATCTGGGAATGTGTCAAAACACTGTGCCTCCCCAGGGGTGGCATAAGGGATTGTTTTTGTGAAGGTAGGTGTCCCTTCCTGCACAAAAACAACCTGATTTAAACGCAGGTTCCTTTGCACCATGGTGCAAGGGTGCCTGCATTGCTGTTAGCGCCAGCACAGAGTACGAGGACAGGAATGGGATGTATTTGACAGATACAGCACATTCCTGCCCTTTTTGTTTGACGTAGGGCAGCACAGCAAATTGACATGCTATGCTGCCCTGTGTCAAATTGTTGTAAATGAGTCCCTCGATCTTTTAAGGAATCCTGGATGAGATGCCTCACTCTTTTACTAGAGTCTTCTGGAAAGATACACCTCGTGAATATGTCAGAGCTTCAGGAATTTATCCTGTGTGCCTTCAAAAACTTTGATTGCCCAACTGGCCCTGGCCACCGTCCCACGGATCTGCACGACCACAGCTGGAGGAAATCCTTCTGCTACCTCGCTGCAAAGACCTGGAACGTCCTGCCTCTGCACCTCAGCCAATCACCAATTCAGGAATGAACACAAGACCTGGCTCTTCAACTAAACCACAGACCTAGCCCCCCTCCCGCCGTGCGGCTTGAGACCCTCATGAGTAGTCATGCTTTATCAGTCCCTAATTGATTGATTGATTGATTGATTGATTGCCCAGAACAGACTGGGGTATATGTGTAAGAAAGTAGGACACTGGGGAACTCTTCCATGGATAGTGCGACTTTCAACTAAATATTTGTAGAGACCTATTTTCTTTGTATGATGTGAATAAAAGGTCCCCAATGTCCATTAGTTTAGACTGCCTTTGACCGTTTGGGCAGTTGTTTCTAAATTTCACAGTGTTTTGTTTAAATGCCCAAGACTAATATCAAATTGCTATTGCTTTCTTATTGTCTGCAGCCATATAGAATTGCCTTTGCTCCATGTACCTGTTGCGCCCACAGTGCACGCCAGGGGAACCATCGTACATCATCATATGACTGTCTAATAGAGTCATTTTTGTAAAGTGCCCATTGGCAGCAGTAGACAGTGCATACTGTAATTTCTGCATTCAAGCCTACACAAGCACTCAAGAATGTTTGTTTGCCAGCATGGTAGCAGCATTTGTTGAGTGCAGGTTGAAATGAAGGAAGTAAGAGAGTATGCCTGAGAGGTGGCACAGTAGGGGAGAGATATACCTAAGATGTGGAAGGGACAAGACCTGGCAGCAGCCTGCAGAGTTAGGTGCTAGCGTAGACTGCTGACTGAAGTAAGGAGCCCAGGTGCACCTTATAGCTATAATGGTAGGACCCAGGTCTGCCAGCCGACTACAGTATGATGTGTAAGGTTACACTGCACTGTTATGGGAGTGATGGAGTCTTGGTAAAGCTTCATGTGAAGCGGTAGGGGACACATTGATTAGCAGACTTGCACTGGGGTGGTACATGCAGGCACAGCGTGCATGCTGGTGAGATAGGTTCAGGCTGAGACTCCACAGAGGAGTGAATGAAACCGACTAAGGCTACTCTCTGCAATGAGAAATTACGTTTCAACACTAGGCATTTTGACGAGTGTTTTTTGGACGCTCCTGTGACTTTTGAAAATTCCAATAACTGTCAAGCGTTGTTACAAGGCATTACTCACAGCATTTGCAGGTTTGCTCTTACACATGGTAAAAGTGACATGTTCAAACTATGCCTACCTACAGCAGAATCCTGTAAGGCATTCGCTTATGATTAGCTTTTATTTCCAAGAGTTGGGTCACTGGTAAGGCTCGATGCATGAGCTGAAATGGTTAGGGTGCTGTCTAATGCAACCTCACAATATTAGCAAAGTGCATGACAACAGCTGAAGAATTACGCAAAACGTTGTAAGTTGCAAAGTTGGCACATTGATTTCTAACCTTTTTATTTGATTTCTGAATTTGGTTTAGAACATCAGTACGATACGAAATACAATTCTGAAATATTCCATATCCTGTTTAGTAGGTTTACTGAAATGGAACTCCGTCGAAAAAAGTCCCACACTCTATTTCAGTCGATAAACCAAGAAACTTATATATTAAACAACAAACGCAGTTTTTTTTTCACTAAGGATTTGCCTGGGGTGCAAAGCGATGTGAGGTTCTGTGAATCCGATCTTGTCCCATGAGGTTATGGTTCCGTCACGATTTTGGTGATGTCGAACCGTATTTAGTAAGTTCGGCTAATATGGAGTGAATTCGTCACGTTAACTAGCGGGTTCATTACGTATTCAGAGACTTTGTCTCGAATATGGGTTCCATTTTGTGTTGCCATCACATAGGCCGATGAATGTGGTCGAATGAATGAAGAGACCTGGCCTTCTCACGCTGGTATACATTAACTAGGTTCTTCTTGACTTTAGGTGAACTGTAAGGATCTGACTCCTTCACCTGAAACTGACCCTGTCAAGCCAATTTCGTTGGTTGATCGTTGTCTGAGATTGCCAATCAATGTTCAGGACATCGTTAACTTTCAGTTTCTCTACACATGCCTTATCTTGCTAGTTATCTGTCATTGTTTCCTTTTCTATGCTCCTTTATTACATGCATTGTGCTCTCAATTATGGGTTTGTCCGGCTTGTGGAGATTGAATTTGGGACATTCCTATTAATTAACTTTGGGTTGGGACATTGCAAACTGAGTTTTCTATCATGTGATACTTTGTTTGAGAATGTATCTTATTGGTCAGAATTTTGTGCAGTGGGCGTACATTAGTAATGTGAATATTGTGTATAAAAAGAGATGTCTTGCCTTACAAAATTTAGCAGTCTCCTGAGAACTTTCGTCATGCTGTACTTCTAGGATCACTGTTACTAGCTGCAGCTAATAAATTTGGTCTTTGATGCCACCCAGAAGTATTCCGTGTCTCTGTATACCAAGGCAGGTGAATCCAAAGACTTTGGGCGTGTCCCTGGCGCCGCTGGGTTTAAGACCTGGTTCTTCAGATGCAATGCATTGAATCCATTACCTTACAATTCTGAAAACATTACGCCACAGTGCGAAACTGTGCAGTGCCAAGTAAGTGCCCACACAGCCTTCAGTAAATTATCCCCACAGTGCGAAAGAAGGTTGGTATTTCGATTAAGAAATATTTACATACCTCTTAAACATTTAGCAAAATGAGTGGACTTGTGCTTAAATGCAAATGTGCATTTTTTCGCAATGTTGCAGATTGTCTCTTAATGGAGTTCAGCCTGGGTATAAATTTCAGCTGACTATTTACAAATTGGTTTTACTATATATATTAGCTTGTTTAGGAGTTTGATGTCATCTACTGAACTGTGGAGAAAACACCATTTGATTTTCGTTGCATTACATTTTTTATTTTTCTTCGATCATTTTGATGAAGCAGGACGTTTTACTCTTGTGAATATGCAATATTCCATGTCCAAGTACTAATTTTGTGCATCTGAATCCAGAAGAAAATACACTTTACAGGACATTTCATTCGGGTGGAGCAGTAAAACAAAAAGTGACGTCACAGATGACCTGATCACACAATAAAAACATGAATAACCTGTAATCTAACAAAGTGTAGGTCAAATTTACATATGCTTCGATCATATCTAATGCTGAGTTGCTTCTACTTATTTCAATGTCAAAAACTGTGAATATATTTAAAATGATGATTTATGCAACGACCCAAAAAAACTGTAGCAAAGGAGAGAAAGACCCACGGGGAAATGTGGCCAAAAAAATGTTCTACACAAACCCTAAACCACTTCAAAAACCGAATTATAGTAAAGAGATTCCTTCATGACTTTGCTTTCTTTTATGGTATGATACACAACTAAAGCTAAACATGCATTTGATCTTAGCAAAATGTTCTGTCAGTGGAAACTGGAACAAAGAGAAAACCCCGCGTAACCACATTAAAAAAAGCTCCTCTTAACTACAAAAATAAAAACATGTGTTTATTTACTTTATGTAAAATGTTAGTAATGTTACTTTAGGAAAGAAACTATGTTTACTGATAGAAAAACAGAAGAAAGGGAGCTGCTAAACTATAACTTTTACATTTCTACTATTTGACTTAAAATGTGAAAAGCAAAAAATGAATAAAGAAAGAAACATAGTGGTCGTAGAGATTGTTATACTAAGGGGAATTTTCATAAGAACGTGTGATAACTTCCGCAAGAGTAGCGTAAAGCAACTTTCAACATCGCAGCATATCGTGGGAAAATAACCCTGTGTCAAGGTGAAATTCACGACAAGGCGGTAGCATGCAATAGTTTGCCGAAACCATGGACAATGTCCGCGATACAACCAACCACCTCGATGGAGACAAAAAACACAAACCCCAACACCAAAAAACCTGCAATGGGCCAAAGCACGATGAGGAAATCAGCGATAAGCAGTGCCAGGTCTGCACCACACACTTGGCAGGTGGGAAAAATCAGCATAAAGGTAGAAAAACACCCATAAACACAAACTGACCAACACCCAAGCACCATGGAGGCAGCTGGATCTGGCGAAGTGGACAAGCGCAACCCCACAAGCACCCCGGATGACCATCCCAGGACCTCGGGGACAGGGAAGGACAAGGACAAGAAGAAGAGGAAGATGAAGTTCAGTCCGCAGGCGAACAGGATCATAGTCACGGAGGTGATGGAACACCATCAACAACTGTTTGTCACCTCCAACGTGTCATTGGGCACCAAAAATTGAATATGGCAGGACATCGTGGACAAGGTGAATACCATTGGAGAGTACAAGAGGACCATGGACGAGGTCAAGAGGTGATGGAATGACATCAAGCGGAAGACCAAGGAGAAATTCTCCACCAACCAGAAGGCAGCTACGCAGACTGGAGGTGGGGGCCCAGTGTCACAGCTCGAGCTGGATGACATGGAGGAGCTGGTGTTGATAGTCATCAGTGTGGAGACTGTGGCCGGAGTCAGGGGATTGGACACTGCTTGACAGGACACAACACAACTGCAACAGGGTAAGTGACAACTAGGTACTGGGGGGACGGGTGGAGATGGGCACAATGGCACACATGCACAATCAGGCAGTACACAGTGCATACGCACAATGACTCTGGGTCCTCACCCAGATCTACATACTGTCACAATGTACAATGCCATGCTGTCTGAATGTCAACATGTACCATGCGACTACATACATGGGGACACATTGTAATACACCATCTCACCTTCAAATCGCAGGGGCACCGTCAACACCTCCTGCAGAGCAGTCCCAGCCACTCATCACTGAGGACGAGGAGGACAACACCAACATTGACACCCAAACAATCCAAGACATCATTGATCTCATCTGCCACTCACCTCCAGGATCATGGCAGCCCAGCTATATCGAGGAGACCCCACCCACTACCCAAAGCACCGTGCAGGAGGCACCCACAGCCCGGCACCCCCCCAAGACCCCAAGTAACAACACATGGCCTTCCAACTCCGTGTGCTGGAGTGCCAGAGGGAGACCGAGAGCAGGTGAGGTTGGGCTTTGGCATCATGGCAACCAAACTTGATGCCATCCTTGGGTGAGTAGCCCGCTCCATGGTCTCCAACGAGCCCTGACCGATATCACTGGAGTAATGACATGGGGAGAAGAACACCTATGGCTCCAGCGATACCAGCTTTGAGCTGGCACACAGGCGGAGGCTCATGAAGGACATGGTGCAGATGGAGGCGGAAAGGATGGCAGCCGCCACTGCACATCAGCGGAATGTAGCTGGGATCTAACATGCACTGAGGATCTTCATAATGGCATTGCTGCCACAAGACGTGGCGATGATAAATGCTGCTGCCCCCACACCATCCACATTTCCACCCCCAGTGTGTCTCTGCCTCCCAGTGTAGCAGGCCTAACCACTCTGGCACCTGATGTGTTAATGGGACTCAGTGCGGCTGACAATCCACCTCCGGCCCTGATGAGTCTATGGCACACAGTACCGCAGCCGGTACAGCAACAACCACAGGTGGGGCAGAGCACTCATTCGGGGATGAGGACGTGGATGTGCCTGTGATCAGAAGGACTCAGTAGCATTCATTTCCACCACCTGGCCTGTTTCTGCTTGGTCCTGCATATGGCCTCATGACCTTCCACTGACCCCCGATTCACTCAGATGCACTCACCTTGGACAACGACATGGACTTCCACATCCTGTTTGATAAACAATGGCACAGCGACCGGTCTGCGGACGGTATCCTTCCTCTTCCGCATTACTTGTCATCCCCGGATGGACTCTGGCAGGCCCTCCATGGGCCCATATTGGGTAGTGTGCTCAGCATTGCCCTGTAACGTTCCATCTGCAGAACTGCACTGGATGTGCAATAAACATCCAGTGATGCACTGTTGTGTCATGTCTATCATCATTCATGTATGTATGTGTGGATGAATAGGGACAGTGATTTTCCTTGCGTCAATGATGCTCATCTTGTGGGGTGCCAGTCAGAGGGTGCTACATAGCAATTTGTGTAATGAGTCCCGTGGACACCACAACAGGGACACATGCATCAGCCACTTCCTTGTCCGGACATGAACTGAACCACGCCCAATGCCCTCGATTTTTGCAAGCCATGAGCTTTTCTGGCCTAAGGCAGGACAGACAACTCTGCTAACGCTCTGAGTGGGGCCTCATTGCTACCCGTCGCAGGGGTACTCGCTGGTGGTGTGCAGGTTACTGGTCTAGTCGTCACAGCCAGTCCTGAGGGCAGGTTTGCATGCACACCACACCCATCCGGCACAGGCGTCACATACCATGTGACCCCGCAAATATAAGGGGCTGATGACGTCACATACCCCTCTTCGGGTGGTGACTGGATGACAGACCCGAGACCTTCAGGCTGGCATGGGACCACCACCACATGCCGCTGACTGGGATTGAACAGGGTTTGTGGTACACGCTGCATTGCGGCTGGTACAGGCACCCGGCCACGGGACGCTGACTGGGGATGAACAGGGTTTGAGGCACACACTGCATTGCGGCCGACACAGGCACCCTGCCATGGGATGCTGACTGGGGTTGAACAGGGTTTGTGGCCCATGCTGCATTGCAGCCGGCACAGGTACCCCGCCACGGGACGGTGACTTTGGGTGCACTATGTCATTGGCACCTTAAGCTGCTGAGCGGGTGTCCAACCTGCGATGATGCTCCATCCCGGCGGTCCCGACTGCTCAGGATTTGTGCGCCTTGCTGGACCGCAGTGTAGGCCGAGCCAGTGGGCTGTGCGGGCCTACCGCCACATGGCCTTATTTCCGGGATCACAAAGTTAGTGCCAGTCATGTATCTGGACTCTGTTTCAGGTGACAGCTCTGACTCTGATGTGTGACCTAGTTTTCTTCTATACATACCGGCAAGGGGTTGGAGACACATCGGTGGCAGCAGGTGACCAGTGTGGCCTCTGTGCACCGGGGTGGCACTCTCGTTCTCCCCCTCTCATCTTCTCTCTCTCTCTCTCCCCCTCACTTTTTCTCTCTCTCTCCTTTGCTCTTTCTCTGTCCTTTGATGTGCGCAGGACACACCTTCTCATCATGTTTTTTGTCTTGCAGGCTGTGACCTACGGATTGTGTCGACGGGAGACACCATGTGTCTTCATTTCATTTCAGTGTTCATTTCAATAAAGTTTCATTGATTGCTTAGAAAGTGAATGTGTGATGCTCATTTCTGTGATGACACATGCATGTCACCAGTTGCGACATCAGGCGGATTATTTCATACATGTTTAGGTGTAGCTGATGTGGCATGTCTTTGGTCAGGGGATGCCAGGGAGGGGTGGTCCTGGTTGTGGTGTCGGTGAGTGTTGTGGTCCTCTTGTAAGTCCGTGCTGCATGTTCAGTTGCTCCATGGCATCTGTTTGTCTTCAGGTGTGGCTCTGGGCTTTGCTCCCTTTTGTGGTGCAGACTGTGGTCTGATTTTACACCAGGTCAGAGCAAGTGTTAATTTCTTGCTGCTAACGTGCCTCATCACATGTTTTTTGTTCTTATCGCTGATCCGGCTGGTCATTGTGAATGGTGAGGTGTCGTGTTGCCGCAGCTTTTGGCACAGGAACGCCTTCTCTGCATCTTATTAGCGATAGTAGCGGGGGTCCTCTGTGGCGATATTTTTTGCGGCTGTTATTGCGGGTAAACTGATGCTGTGGGCTGTTAGCCCCAGCTTCTGAATGGGGTGATAAACGTATCACGACTTTGGATGTGCTAAAGTGCAGTTAATTCGGCGATAGCTCCTTGTGAATATGCCCCTAAGGTGCTTGGTATTCTTCTTGCGGATCTATGACAAAATACCGAAACCAAAAAAATGACCTACAAAATAATCGAGTCCTAAATATTGATGACAAATAAATCGACCTCCTATATTTAACTAACAAACAACATAAATATTGAGTTAACAATATCATTAAACACTAATATCGATCACAAAAAAATCGTAAGCACAAATTTCGATATCAATTATATCGACTGTCTTAAATAAATATTTCACATATCAAAAATATCGTTAACAAAAATATAGACATCAATATTATCGACAATACATAAATATCGACAGCTATAAAATACAAATAAATATGTTGTTTACACACTATAATTGTAAATAATTAAATATACACTCATAAAAAATGTAAATAAACATAAGAAACACAAATAAAATAAAACATTCACAATAAAAATAAATAACCATACTAAATAAACTAAAACATTTTAAATAAACACACTTAATTTATAAAACAATTATAAACAATATAATACCTTTTCAAAAATAACATAGCTTAAATAAACCTTTCACAAAATGACAAAAACACAGCAAAATTCGACGTTACAAATTCACATACAATTAACATAATTAGCAAACTTAAAAAAATTCAAACTAACCAATAGAAACACATTTAAATATAACTAACCAATAAAAATCAACAACTAATTAAATACTCACTATATAAAGAACCAAACTGAAAACTCTCACACCTTCAAGGAAAGAAACAAGGAGAAACTCAACCACATCTGCTACAATTTTAAGGACTAATGTGAAAACGAGACAACTACAAATATCAAAAAGTAAGTAAATAAAACTTTATAAATAAACTAACAATTTACTTGTAACCTGCCTTTCATCATTAAAACATAAGTAAAAATGTATATTTCTATCTCTGTATATAGCCACAACAAACTCAACTGCAGAAATCAGATGAACATTTTCTACCTACAAAAACAAGAAACTTAAAAAGTAAGTATACTATTCTAATGCCTTAAACACTAAATAAAAGACAAGTAAACAGCTAAAATATTGCAACTTCAAAACAAATGCCATTCTAACTTTTAATATTTTCTAAAAATGTTAACACATTTTTTAAACACAAATAAGATAAATCCAGTCTTTAAAAAATGCTAACAGTTTCTAAAAACACAATTCAACAAATAAAATACAGATTACTTTCTTTCCACAGCCAACTGAAGAAATACAGCGGAAAAATATTACAAGAACATCAAAATTGAAGTGCAAAGAAACAACACTTGGTAAGTATATAATAAAAAACACATGTACTACTAATAATGGTTAATGTTTAAACATTTCTAAGTTAACTTAATGAAACAACGTTTACATGTTTTTGAATACTTTTATTAAATGCTTATAAAATAAAATTAATATGCTAGTCATAAAACATAGAATCCTACAAAATGCTACCACCAAAAAAACATTCAAACATGTAATTAATTTTATTTCCACAGATCACTAACATACAAAACAGCATCAACCAAAGAAAACCAAAACTACATTCAAAATCTACAAAAATATAAGTGGTAAGTATATATTAAAAATGCATATATTATTACTAATACCTAAAATATAAAAACATTTGCTTATAATCTTTTCAACATTTATTCTAGAAATAACATATTCACAATGACTGAAGATGCAAAATTTATCACATCTCAAAAAGGCACATTTCTGTTATGCTATATGGGGTATATTTATACTCAAGAGAAAGAAAAAGACCTTAAAGTAAATTGGAAATGTACAATGTATTACTCTAATAAATGTTATGGTCATGCAACAACTAGGGAAACAAGTGTGATAAATACAACTGAACACAACCATCCACCTAATCTATCAGAAATAGAAGTTAGATTTACTGTGGAAAATATTAAAGAATTAAGTAGCACTTCAGAACTACCAACAAGTGTAATACTTAAAGAAGTGCTTCCTAAAGTACCTAGAGATGCTAGAGGTCAACTACCAACTATATCTTCTATAAAAAGAACTATAACTAGAAGTAAAAAAATCTACTAGACCAACAATACCAACAGCTAAAACTTTTGAAGAAATAATAATTCCCCTGACCTTACCGTAACTCATAATGACAAACCTTTTATCTTTTATGATAACAACAATAAAGATAACATAATTATTATGTTTTCTACAACAAACAATATAAACAAATTAAAACAAAGCCAAACATGGCTGATGGATGGCACTTTTAGTATTTGTCCCAAGCCATTCTGCCAATTATATACAATATATGGGCAATACCATAATACCTGCATTCCATTTATCTATTGTTTGTTACCAAACAAACAAACTTCAATATACACAGAAATCTTGACCAAAATAAAAGAACAGCAGACTTATTTCCCCTAAAAATAATAATTGACTTTGAACAAGCCATGATAAATACCATCCTTAAAATATTCCCTCACACATCCATACAGGGATGTTACTTGCACTTCAATCAATGTCTATGGAGACATTTACAAATATCAACACTAAGGGCCTCATTAGGATGGCAAAGCCCGCCCGCCACCCTATCGGAAAACGGGACCGCCCGCCTTAAGGGCGGGGGTCCCGGGGGTGGTAATTGGATGTGCCCGCCACACTGGCGGGCACATCCTGTATATTCAGCATTGCAGCTTTTGCATAATGAAAGCGGCAGGCACCACGCAGTGCCTGCCGCTTTCATTATGCAAATGCAGGGGGGTACCATGCCCATTGTACAATGCCCATTGTAATATGGCTGGCGGTGTCTAACAGACACCGCCACCATGTTAAACATTTTCCGCCCCGGGGCAGAAAACAGGCAGGCGGTGTTTTTCACCCCCATGCCCCCCGCCATCCTAATATGGCGGGGGGAATTGGGCAATGGATGTCGGGTGGATTGCCTCCGCCAGGCCGGCAGTGGCTACCGCCAGCCTGGCGGAGGCAATCCGCCCGACATCCTAACGACCCCCTATGTGTTGAATATGCAACCAACATGACATTCGCATACCTACTAAAACATCTAATAGCCCTAGCATACGTGCCTTTTAGACCATTTCGAGGACACCTGGGTGAGGAGACTACACAGATCAGGCCATAGACGACAGCACAAGTTCCAAATACCTTGGTGGAATGTATATCTATCAACCCTAAACCAAGAAATAAAAACAAACAACACAGTTGAGGGTTGGCATAATGCCTTCCTATCTTCAACAGGCCGAACTACTCCTATCCTACACAAACTCCTAAAAGCAATCCAAAAAGAACAAAGCTTTCAATAACTAAGAATGGAGCAATCTGTCTTACAATTAAAACCCAAACTATCACGACAAACTGCTCAAATGTACCAATATTTACAACAACAAGTCTAACTTTATCCAACAAATAAAGGACTAGAATACTTAAGAATGATTGGCAAAACCCTAATCTAATATGTAAAACTAAATAAACTAAAAACAAACAAAAATATCTCTAAAGTATAAACAAACTGTTTTAATTAAAAAAAATACATAATTATTTTGTCTAAAATATATATAATTTGTATTAAATATATAGACAAAATAATTATATAACACAACACCAACAATAGAAAATAAGACTTTTTCCCAACCCACAATGAAATATATTTAAAAAACCTTACCTTTACCAGAGATGTAAATCAACAATCCAACTTCTCCAAAATAATCCAGATAGTTATAAACCCATCAAAAATAAAAATCAACCCCAACAAAATGGAAAAATACAACTGTGCCAAATCCATCGAATATCCATAAAAAATCGATATTCCACAATCCATAAAAATCCCGAAAATGTAAAAAAGAAGAAAAACCGCTCCAGGAAACCGGAATAATAAAGGAAGTGTTAAAAAAACATTAGTTGAAACCACCACAATACACTTCCTTTTAAAAAAAAACGCAAAACTTCCAAAAACCAAAACGCTTTCTCCAAAATCCTAAAATACTCCCACCCACATAAAACGTAAAATTTCACATTTTAAAACACCATAACATGCATCATATACACAAGAACTAACTAAATACATACAAACACAATAATACTAAGTACGCCGGAAATCCAAAAAACGCCACTAAAATTTAACACCTAAATAAATGACTACAAACATCACAAATTCAAAAACATAACTCCACACACCCTAAATATGAAACTGCTACCTTCCAAACACACTTAAAATAGTTAAAAAATAAAGAAAATATCTCTTACCTTCTCAAACGCGAAGCAGCTTCTAACCGCGAGCTCGAATCTTCCCAAATGACCCAAAAAGACAAAGAGCGATTACAAAATAAAACACCCAAATAATATTATCAATGCAATAATAGTTAAATAAATGACTAAACTATTTATTTCACCCCAAAAAAAGTTAGAAAAATTATAGAAACATTGTTCCAATTTTCTAAAATTGTATATAATGTATTACAAAATGTTTTATTATTTGCATATATTGTAAAATTATAAAATTAAATATTAGCATATTATAATATTTAATGTTATCATTAAAAAACATGTATGTTAAAAAAATGAAAAATACCATATACTTTTTAAAAAACAATTATAATTTACCTAACATTTGAACATTATTAATATTAATAAAAGAAATTATATTTATAGAATTTGAAGATGTAATTCATAACAAAAATGCAGAAATATTAATATATAAAAACTGTATACTATAAAATTGGCAATATATGATTTAATCCATTTACTTTACATTTATATTGACTTCTATATCATAATTTGTGGGGAAAAACATTATGCAAAATGTATTAAAAAATATATAGTAATACAAATGTTGTAATAGAAAAATGAAAATGCATCCAACTATATGTACAAAATATATTCAAATGTATAATTTATTTACATTGACTATACTGTTTCTATATTCCCTATAAGTACTTGTCTTAAAAAAGTTACAAATGAAAATTAATTTGTTTTAAATTAAACAATACAAATACTTATATATTTGTTTAAAATGCATACTATTATTTATAATAAATGTTTGCTTTAATTTATGTACTCTTTCATTAATCTAATGAAAAAAATTGTAAAAAGTGTGTCATTTATTTTATTACCAAAAAATAACTAACACTAGCATTGTACAAAAATTTGTATTTTTAAACTTTTTTTTAAATATATGTACTCCAGGCTACATGTAATTGGGATAGGTGGTGGACACTGAACCTAAATATTTTACTATTCCCACTCCAGTCTACATTTAATTGGGGTAAGTGCTGGATTGTAAACCTAATTAATTTACTATTCCCACTCCAATCTACATTTAATAGGGGTAAGTGCTGGATTGTAAACCTAATTAATTCACTATTCCCACTCCAATCTACATTTAATTGAGGTAGGTGCTGGACACTGAACCTAATTTATTTACTATTCCCACTCCAATCTACATTTAATAGGGGTAAGTGATGGATTGGAAAATTAATTAATTTACTATTCCCACTCCAATCTACAATTAATAGGGGTAAATGCTGGATTGTAAACCTAATTAATTTACTATTCCCACTCCAGTCTACATTTAATTGAGGTAGGTGGTGGACACTGAACCTAATTAATTTACTATTCCCACTCCAATCTACATTTAATTGACGTAGGTGGTGGACACTGAACCTAATTAATTTACTATTCCCACTCCAATCTACATTTAATTGAGGTAGGTGGTGGACACTGAACCTAATTAATTTACTATTCCCACTCCAATCTACATTTAATAAGGATAAGTGCTGGATTGGAAACCGAATTAATTTACTATTCCGACTCCAATCTACATTTAATAGGGGTAAGTGCTGGATAGTAAACCTAATTATTTACGATTTCCACTCCAGTCTACATTTAATTGAGGTAGGTGCTGGACACTGAACCTAATTAATTTACTATTCCCACTCCAATCTACATTTAATTGAGGTAGGTGGTGGACACTGAACCTAATTAATTTACTATTCCCACTGCAATCTACATTTAATAGGGATTAGTGCTGGATTGGAAACCGAATTAATTTACTATTCCGACTCCAATCTACATTTAATAGGGGTAAGTGCTGGATTGTAAACCTAATTAATTTACTATTCCCACTCCAATCTACATTTAATAGGGGTAATTGCTGGATTGTAAACCTAATTAATTTACTATTCCCACTCCAATATACATTTAATAGGGGTAAGTGCTGGATTGTAAACCTAATTAATTTACTATTCCCACTCCAATCTACATTTAATTGAGGTAGGTGGTGAACATTGCACCTAATTAATTTACTATTCCCACTCCAATCTAAATTTAATAGGGGTAAGTGCTGGATTGTAAACCTAATTAGTTTACTATTCCCACTCCAATCTATATTTAACAGGAGTAAGTGCTGGATTGTAAACCTAATTAATTTACTATTCCCACTCCAATCTACATTTAATAGGGGTAACTGCTGGATTGTAAACCTTATTATTTACTATTCTCACTCCAATCTACATTTAATAGGGCTAAGTGCTGGATTGCAAACCTAATTCATTTACTATTCCCACTCCAATCTACTTTTAATTGAGGTAGGTGCTGGACACTGAACCTAATTAATGTACTATACCCACTCCAATCTACATTTAATAGGGGGTAAGTGCTGGATTGTAAACCTAATTATTTTACTATTCCCACTCCAATCTACATTTAATTGAGGTAGATGCTGGACACTGAACTTAATTAATTAACTATCCCCACTCCAGTCTACATTTAATTGGTATAAGTGCTGGATTGTAAACCTAATTAATTTACTATTCCCACTCCAATCTACATTTAATAGGGGTAAGTTTTGGATTGTAAACCTAATTAATTTACCATTCCCAATCCAGTTTACATTTTATTGAGGTAGGTGGTGGACACTGAACCTAATTATTTACTATTCCCACTCCAATCTACATTTAATAGGGGTAAGTGCTGGATTGTAAACCTAATTATTTTACTATTCCCACTCCAGTCTACATTTAATTGAGATAGCTGCTGGACACTGAACCTAATTAAGTTACTATTCCCACTCCAATCTACATTTAATAGGGGTAAGTGCTGGATTGTAAATCTAATTAATGTACTATTCAGACTCCAGTTTACATTTAATTGAGGTAGATGGGGAACACTGAACCTAATTAATTTACTATTCCCACTCCAATCTACATTTAATAGGGGTAAGTGCTGGATTATACACCTAATTAATTTACTCTTCCCACTCCAATCTACACATATTAGGGGTAAGTGCTGGATTGTAAACCTAATGAATTTACTATTCCCACTCCAGTCTACATTTAATTGAGGTAGGTGGTGGACACTGAACCTAATTAATTTACTATTCCCACTCCAATCTACATTTAATAGGGGTAAGTGCTGGATTGTAAACCTAATTAATTTACTATTCCTACTCCAGTCTACATTTAATTGAGGTAGGGGCTGGACACTAAACCTAATTAATTTACTTTTCCCACTCCAGTTTACATTTAATTGGTGTTAGTCCTGGATTATAAACCTAATTAAATTACTATTCCCATTCCAATCTACATTTAATAGGGGTAAGTGCTGGATTGTAAACCTAATTAATTTACTATTCCCACTCCAATCTACATTTATTTGAGGTAGGTGGTGGACACTGAACCTAATTAATTTACTATTCTCACTCCAATCTACATTTAATAGGGGTAAGTGCTGGATTGTAAACCTTATTAATTTACTATTCCCACTCCAGTCTACATTTAATTGAGGTAGCTGCTTGACACGGAACCTAATTAATTTACTATTCCCACTCCAATCTACACAAATTAGGGGTAAGTGTTGGATTGTAAACCTAATTAATTTACTATTCCCACTCCAGTCTACATTTAATTGGGGTAGGGGCTGGACACTAAACCTAATTAATTTACTTTTCCCACTCCAGTTTACATTTAATTGGTGTTAGTCCTGGATTATAAACCTAATTAAATTACTATTCCCATTCCAATCTACATTTAATAGGGGTAAGTGCTGGATTGTAAACCTAATTAATTTACTATTCCCACTCCAGTCTACATTTAATTGAGGTAGGGGCTGGACACTAAACCTAATTAATTTACTTTTCCCACTCCAGTTTACATTTAATTGGTGTTAGTCCTGGATTATAAACCACATTAAATTACTATTCCCATTCCAATCTACATTTAATAGGGGTAAGTGCTGGATTGTAAACCTAATTAATTTACTATTCCCACTCCAATCGGCATTTATTTGAGGTAGGTGCTGGACACTGAACCTAATTAATGTACTATACCCACTCCAATCTACATTTAATAGGGGGTAAGTGCTGGATTGTAAACCTAATTATTTTACTATTCCCACTCCAATCTACATTTAATTGAGGTAGATGCTGGACACTGAACTTAATTAATTAACTATCCCCACTCCAGTCTACATTTAATTGGTATAAGTGCTGGATTGTAAACCAAATTAATTTACTATTCCGACTCCAATCTACATTTAATAGGGGTAAGTGCTGGATTGTAAACCTAATTATTTACTATTTCCACTCCAGTCTACATTTAATTGAGGTAGGTGCTGGACACTGAACCTAATTAATTTACTATTCCCACTCCAATCTACATTTAATTGAGGTAGGTGGTGGACACTGAACCTAATTAATTTACTATTCCCACTGCAATCTACATTTAATAGGGATTAGTGCTGGATTGGAAACCGAATTAATTTACTATTCCGACTCCAATCTACATTTAATAGGGGTAAGTGCTGGATTGTAAACCTAATTAATTTACTATTCCCACTCCAATCTACATTTAATAGGGGTAAGTGCTGGATTGTAAACCTAATTAATTTACTATTCCCACTCCAATATACATTTAATAGAGGTAAGTGCTGGATTGTAAACCTAATTAATTTACTATTCCCACTCCAATCTACATTTAATTGAGGTAGGTGGTGAACATTGCACCTAATTAATTTACTATTCCCACTCCAATCTAAATTTAATAGGGGTAAGTGCTGGATTGTAAACCTAATTAGTTTACTATTCCCACTCCAATCGATATTTAACAGGAGTAAGTGCTGGATTGTAAACCTAATTAATGTACTATTCCCACTCCAATCTACATTTAATAGGGGTAACTGCTGGATTGTAAACCTTATTATTTACTATTCTCACTCCAATCTACATTTAATAGGGCTAAGTGCTGGATTGTAAACCTAATTCATTTACTATTCCCACTCCAATCTACTTTTAATTGAGGTAGGCGCTGGACACTGGACCTAATTAATGTACTATACCCACTCCAATCTACATTTAATAGGGGGTAAGTGCTGGATTGTAAACCTAATTATTTTACTATTCCCACTCCAATCTACATTTAATTGAGGTAGATGCTGGACACTGAACTTAATTAATTTACTATTCCCACTCCAATCTACATTTAATAGGGGTAAGTGCTGGATTGTAAATCTAATTAATGTACTATTCAGACTCCAGTTTACATTTAATTGAGGTAGGTGGGGAACACTGAACCTAATTAATTTACTATTCCCACTCCAATCTACATTTAATAGGGGTAAGTGCTGGATTATACACCTAATGAATTTACTCTTCCCACTTCAATCTACACATATTAGGGGTAAGTGCTGGATTGTAAACCTAATGAATTTACTATTCCCACTCCAGTCTACATTTAATTGAGGTAGGTGGTGGACACTGAACTTAATTAATTTACTATTCCCACTCCAATCTACATTTAATAGGGGTAAGTGCTGGATTGTAAACCTAATTAATTTACTATTCCCACTCCAGTCTACATTTAATTGAGGTAGGGGCTGGACACTAAACCTAATTAATTTACTTTTCCCACTCCAGTTTACATTTAATTGGTGTTAGTCCTGGATTATAAACCAAATTAAATTACTATTCCCATTCCAATCTACATTTAATAGGGGTAAGTGCTGGATTGTAAACCTAATTAATTTACTATTCCCACTCCAGTCTACATTTAATTGAGGTAGGTGGTGGACACTGAACCTAATTAATTTACTATTCCCACTCCAATCTACATTTTATAGGGGTAAGTGCTGGATTGTAAACCTAATTAATTTACTATTCCCACTCCAGTCTACATTTAATAGGGGTAACTGCTGGATTGTAAACCATATTAATTTACTATTCTCACTCCAATCTACAATTAATAGGGCTAAGTGCTGGATTGTAAACCTAATTAATTTACTATTCCCACTCTAATTGAGGTAGGTGCTGGACACTGAACCTAATTAATGTAATATACCCACTCCAATCTACATTTAATAGGGGTAAGTGCTGGATTGTAAACCTAATTATTTTACTATTCCCTCTCCAATCTACATTTAATTGAGGTAGATGCTGGACACTGAACTTAATTAATTAACTATCCCCACTCCAGTCTACATTTAATTGGTATAAGTGCTGGATTGTAAAACTAATTAATTTACTATTACCACTCCAATCTACATTTAATAGGGGTAAGTTTTGGATTGTAAACCTAATTAATTTACCATTCCCAATCCAGTTTACATTTTATTGAGGTAGGTGGTGGACACTGAACCTAATCATTTACTATTCCCACTCCAATCTACATTTAATAGGGGTAAGTGTTGGATTGTAAACCTAATTAATGTACTATTCCCACTCCAGTCTACATTTAATTGAGGTAGCTGCTGGACACTGAACCTAATTAATTTATTATTCCCACTCCAATCTACATTTAATAGGGGTAAGTGCTGGATTGTAAATCTAATTAATGTACTATTCACACTCCAGTTTACATTTAATTGAGGTAGGTGGTGGACACTGAACCTAATTAATTTACTATTCCCACTCCAATCTACATTTAATAGGGGTAAGTGCTGGATTATAAACCTAATTAATTTACTATTCCCACTCTAATCTACACATATCAGGGGTAAGTGCTGGATTGTAAACCTAATTAATTTACTATTCCCTCTCCAGTCTACATTTAATTGAGGTAGGTGGTGGACACTGAACCTAATTAATTTACTATTCCCACTCCAATCTACATTTAATAGGGGTAAGTGCTGGATTGTAAACCTAATTAATTTACTATTCCCACTCCAGTCTACATTTAATTAAGGTAGGTGCTGGACACTAAACCTAATTAATTTACTAGTCCCACTCCAGTCTACATTTAATTGGTGTTAGTCCTGGATTATAAACCTAATTAATTTACTATTCCCACTCCAATCTATTTAATAGGGCTAAGTGCTGGATTGTAAACCTAATTAATTTACTATTCCCACTCCAATCCACATTTATTTGAGGTAGGTGGTGGACACTGAACCTAATTAATTTACTATTCCCACTCCAATCTACATTTAATAGGGGTAAGTGCTGGATTGTAAACCTTATTAATTTACTATTCCCACTCCAGTCTACATTTAATTGAGGTAGCTGCTGGACATTGAACCTAATTAATTTACTATTCCCACTCCAATCTACATTTAATAGGGGTAAGTGCTGGATTGTAAATCTAATTAATGTTCTATTCCCACTCCAGTTTACATTTAATTGAGGTAGGTGGTGGACACTGAAACTAATTAATTTACTATTTCCACTCCAATCTACATTTAATAGGGGTAAGTGCTGGATTGTAAACCTAATTAATTTACTATTCCCACTCCAATCTACACATATTAGGGGTAAGTGTTGGATTGTAAACCTAATTAATATTACTATTCCCACTCCAGTCTACATTTAATTGAGGTAGGTGGTGGACACTGAACCTAATTCATTTACTATTCCCACTCCAATCTACATTTAATAGGGGTAAGTGCTGGATTGTAAACCTAATTAATTTACTGTTCCCACTCCAGTCTGCATTTAATTGAGGTAGGTGCTGGACACTAAACCTAATTAATTTACTATTCCCACTCCAGTCACATTTAATTGGTGTTAGTCCTGGACTATAAACCTAATTAATTTATTTTTCCCACTCCAATCTACATTTAATAGGGGTAAGTGCTGGATTATAAACCTAATTAATTTACTATACCCATTCCAATCTACATTTAATTGAGGTAGGTAGTGGACACTGAACTTTATTAATTTACTATTCCCACTCCAAACTACATTTAATAGGGGTAAGTGCTGGATTTTAAACCTAATTAATTTACTATTCCCACTCCAGTCTACATTTAATTGAGGTAGGTGCTGGACACTGAACCTAATTAATTTACTATACCCACTCCAATATACATAAACTTGATATTCACACTCAAATATAAAATATAATAATACATTCTTAAATTATAAAAATCTAATTTGCTATTCCAATGAAAAAATACATTATTTACATAACTTTTTTCTTAAAAAACAAGCACTTACCCACTATAAACTCAACAACCCACTATAAAAATATTCTAATATTTATATAAATATATTTTCGAATTTCATATTTCTTTTAAATTACACTTAAAAACTAACTTGCGATTTTTAAAACAATCCCTACCTTCATCCCCTATAAACCAACATCCCACTCCTAAAAATTATAAATAATTGATAATTCCTAAATTTTACATTCATATTTCAATTAACTTTATAAAACAAATATATATTTTTAATACACTCCCCACCCTTATCCCCTATAAACCCAACATCACGCTCCTAAATTTTAAAAATATTTTCTAGTCTAATTTTTAATTTCCTAATTCTAATAATTTTTATTTTAAATATTTATATATTTTTAAAACACTCCCCACCCTTACCCCTATAAACCCAACATCCCACTCCTAAGTGTTTAAAATAATTTCTAAATTCTAAATATTAATTTCCTATTTCAATTATTTTTTTTAATTATATATTTTTAAAACACTCACCACCCTTATCCCCTATAAACCCAACATACCGCTCCTAAAATTTTAAAATGAATTTCTAAATTCAAAATTTGTATTTCCTATTTCAAATAAAAAATATATATATATATATATTTGTAAAACACTCCCCACCCTTATCCCCTATAATCCCAACATCCCACTCCTAAAATTTTAAAAATAATTTCTAAATTCTAAATTTGAATTTCCTATTTCAAATAATTTTTTTAAAATAATATATATTTTTAAAACACTCCACACCCTTATCCCCTATAATCCCAACATCCCGCTCCTAAAATTCTTAAAATAATTTCTAAAGTCTAAATTTTAATTTCCTATTTCAAATAATTTCTTTTAAATAATATATATTTTTAAAACACTCCCCACCCTTATCCCCTATAAACCCAACATCCCGCTCCTAAAATTTCAAAAATAATTTCTAAATTCTACATTTTAATTTCCAATTTCAAATAATTTTTTTGCTTGATAACTTTTATTTCGATCAAAAGACCATAAAAAGTGCACATAATAATACATCAGCACAAACGATAAAACAATAAATATTCGTAAAATCTTAAAAAGAGAATTAAACTAGAAGTTATCATAAGACAAAGCATTTGGGCAGAATTGTATATACAACAATCAGGTTAAAAAGGTATATCTCCTACACCACATATTAAACAAATAACGGGAGACTGCGAACACAATGGGTGGATGTGTATCATATATCATTATCCTACATGCCTGTGTAAAGTGCAAAAGACCCAAGTTCTTACAAATGGGTATTAGCCAACGTTTTATGATTGCAGAATAAGTGGGGAAAAAAAACAGTACGTGGATTACGTTCTCGGTTTTGTGGCTGCAAGTTGGGCAAGCTTCACTATTAGAGTTTAACCATTTGGATGTAAAGGACCTAACTGGAAGGGTGCCATGTCTTAACTGTAAATAAAGCTTTCGGGCAGCTGGGGGTTCGATTAAGTCCATAAATTCCTCTAGTTTAGATTCTTATTTGAATAGGAGGAATTCAGATGTCAGCTTACCCAATGATGCAGAGCTCATTAATAATTGATAATTTAACGTATGTATCTGAGAGAGGAGTTCTTTCTTGGATATCCCCGGGCAAAAGATCTCAGGAGTTTCCCACAGTTCAGGAAAACCTAAACGGGTACTAACAGCACGAATATGCTGGAGCCAGGGGATCTTTTTGTTCTTTAGAAGAGGCAAAATCTCAGAAAGTTCCATTCTATACGCATCCAATTCAGGGACTGACCATAACCTCTTCCAGTACATTATAGGTCTAGCAGTAGTGACCTCCTCTATTGGCAACATGCCAAGGTCAAATCTGAGAGGGATCAAAGGCGTGCTAGGTGGTAACCCAACTAAGTTTCTAACAAAAGAGTGCTCCACCCTTTTGAGACTCATAATCTGCTTGTGCCCCCAAAGTTCAGCCCCATAGGTCGCTGCCGGTCTAGCCTGCCGGCAGTATATCTCAAGGGCTGGAGATGCCGGCCTGAAAGTAGATGCCCTGGAAACTTTACCTATGCCCCCCGCTAACTGGGATAACTTAAGTGTGGATTTAGCGATCTGCATATTCCAACCAAAGTTCTCAGTTAACGTGACACCCAAATAAACAAATGTTTTAACCCTTTCAAGGGAAGTGCCGTGTAAAACAGGATAATTTTTTTTAAATAACATATATTTTTAAAACACTCCCCACCCTTATCCCCTATACACCCAACATCCCGCTCCTAAAACATTAATGATATTTAAAATTACTGAAATATTTCTTTTAAAAAAATTACATAAAAAATACATTATTACAATTAACAAAACATAATACAACGATATTTTTACTTTTCGATATTTTGTATATCGACATTACCTGCATCGATATTACATACACTAATCAAAAAACGATATTTCATACATCGATATTAAATAAATCGATATTTCTTACCTGCAATATTTCAGTATCGATATTACTGAATGTCAACATCATTGACTCGATATTTTGACTGTGCACCTCTTCTTGCAAACAGCTCTCACTGGTTTGTCATCCTACTGTGATTGCCTTGTCTGAGTGTGATTGTCGAAACTTGCATGTTTGATGGGAAAGGTTAGCAAGCGATGGAGGTAGAGTTAGATCTGTTTCATGAGGGCCAACGAGTGCCCCAGCTTGGAACTGTGGAGCAGCAGACTAGTCAAAGTAACTAGGAATGCATTTGTCACAGAGGCGTGTGTTAGATTGTTGAGGGTTGTGCACATGTCATACATACTCTGGATCAGTAACACTCTAGACTTGTGGTAGTTATCCTTGCCTTAGAAGACATTATTCAATGTCATGGCTTAGGTTCAGATGCCTCAAAATAAAGGAAATGATTTAGATATCCGTCACAACGGTGACAGATATCCTGTCTGCCGTAATATAAATCCCATAGAATATAATGGAATTTATATTTAGGCAGACAGGATATCTGTCACCTTTGTGACGGAGTGTCTGTCTGCCAAGATCTAAATCAGGCCCTAAGTCAAGCTTGCAGAAAGATAACACCTAGGCTAAATTGAAAACTTCGGGCCTCATTTTAAAAAAGTGACGCATCGCTGTGCTGCGTCAGAGATGAGTCAAAATTACTTACAAGTCACCCGTCATTTCTAAATGCCATGGATGCGCCATATTTATAGTATGGTGCACCATGGCATAAGCTTTGGGCCACGTGAAAAATAAATCACACTGGCATGGGTGTAATGGTGCAGCAAAAACTGATAAATTGGCTGGAAAAGAGTTGTAAGGCAGATTTGCGTCATGTAACGCGACCCAAACCACCTTAGTGTCACTTTTAGTGCGTGTAAAGTGAAACAAAGAATAAAAAATTATTCAATAAAAAAAAAATATTGGCACACTTCACAGAAGGGTGCCATGGAGCGGGGAGAAGAGAGCAGCAGCCAGGACAACAACCTCAACCAACTCAGCAACAGCCAGGGAAAGAGGGAGAGGAAGTGCAAATTCAGTGAAGAGGAGAATGAGATCCTGATCCCCGAGGTGACAGACCACCATCAGCTATTTATGACCTCAAAATTGCCATTAGGAAAGAAAGAGGCCATTTGGCAGTCCATATTGGACAGGGCCAACAGTGTGGGACAAGCAAAGAGGGCAGTCACCAACTTGAAAATAAGCTGGTGTGGCATAAAGTGCAGGACGAAGGAGAAACTGGCCAACAACCTGAAGGCAGCCATACAGACTGGAGGAGGAAGTCTGGGGCAACAGGTTGAGCTGGATGCCTTGGAGGAGTTTATGGAAGCTGTCATTCCAGAGGAGTTGGTGTCAAGAGTTCCAGGACAAGACTGTGCAGCCCATGAGGAACAACAAGACCTACAGGGTATGTTGCAACAAGAGGCAATGTGGGCAAAAAGGTGATGTGCAGAGCAGATAGCTATGTACCAGTAATCCACTGCACCCTGTTCGAGGCCTAGAGCAGGTATATGGGCCACGTACAATTAGGCATCCCAAAAATGTAAGTCAATCTGACAGGTTAGACGTTGCACAGCTCAATCCAGCTCTGTAAAGTTTCTTCCTTCCATGTGTGAAGTGCAGCACCAGTCCATGGTCATCTCTGTATACCAGCCCTTGTAGTATAATGTACAACATGAGTCACTCTGAAGATGAGCTACTCTTGCAATGATGAAATGGGGTGAGTGTCAGTGCTAGCAATAGTTTAACTGGGCCCATCCCCTCAGCGTAGCTAACCTGTGAACACTGTCCACTAATATGGAGTCAACTTGTGTGTAATAAACTCATATGAGTATACACCACTCAGAAAATAATAAAAAGAACATGTATTCACATATTTCTGCAGTGTATCAAGGTTGAAATCTGTGTAGAGGTGTGCAGGATATATGTGAAATAGAGATACCATGGGAACATGAATGCACAATGTCCATGCAAGCCAGCACAACAAGTCAAAGTGTTGTGGTGTACTTTGTGAAAGGCAGACTGCAGGTTCCTAACTAATTAATCCCAAGCCACATCTCTCTCACAGGAGCAAAGGGCTGAGTACTGGTGACAAGGAATGCAGGTTCCCTGTGTTAAGGTGCAATGTGCACAATAGTGGTGTTAATACATCCAAATACATTGGGCATATTCACAAGCCCAGTGCACCACCGGAGCTTCTTTTTTAATGACATTTTGGCTGCACACAGGGCTTACCCATATCTACAAGGTCGTGTTAAGCCACCCTGAATGGCTTTTCCTGGCCTTGTACATATGGAGTGAGGCAATGCAGTGCAAGTCGCAGAGTTGCCTCACACTACCATGGGTAGGCGTGCCATGGGTGTTACAGAGGGTGTTTCCACATAACACAAATGGCATTTGACACATTCCCAGATTTACAACAAATTGAAAACATGGGAATGCACCATCACCATCCCAGGTGAGATTTAGGGGCGATGCAACCAGGAGAAATCACAAAATTTCTCCAAATGTTTTTCACTTTCTGTGTGTGCTGCATTTCGCAGCACAGAGAAAGAAGAAATCGCCTCCATTTATTGTTTGTGTGCAGAAAAGTCTCCCTTCCTGCACAAAACATTCATCCATACAATGCCGACTCTGTGGAATGCCTCTCCATTTTCATTATTTACAATCTCACTGTGTATCAGACCTCAGTATCTCAAGCATTGAAAAACTGCCTAGTAACAGTAATGTATGAAAACTGTTAAGCCTGTATAATGTAAAACATGACACACACTCTGTTATTTATATCCTGTGGATGTTGTATTTGTATATATCAAAAATGAAAATAAAGAAATGCAAAAAAAAAATAACAAATCTTTTCAATTCCTGAGGTCCAGAGCTCATGACCAGCTGCATGGCCTGGAAGTGGATCTTGCTAAGGATGACAGCTTGCTAACCCTCAGCCAAGATACTCTCCAGAAAATCCTGAACTCCATTCAAACACCATCTCTGCTCATGGGAATGACAGATAGCATTGCGGGTCTCCAGATGATCTGCCTCTCACCCACGAAACACCACCTGCCATCCCACCCAAGCCCGGGACTCCAAGGACCATCAAATAGAATTCCAACATCATGAAATAGTAGGTAGATGAGGTGTGAGTAGGGATGGAGGCCATGTCAGGCACACTAGAGGGAGTCCATAAGTGCCTCAGTCCCAGTAAGGACCACTAGAAGGCTATAAGAGGCATCTACCCTCCTCTCCATGGCTTGGAACAGTACCTGACTGACATCAGTACTGTCATGAGGCAGAGACATGAGCAAATACCCTGTCAAAGTGGCACCAGCACGGTTGCCAACCAGCTGGTGGAGTATACAACATCATGGAGTCCATGGAGCAGAAGCAGAACTACAATGGGCAGCTACCACTGCAATGTTTCTGCTGTGCTGGCAAACCAGCAGGTCCTTCCCAGTACTTTCCTGCCTTACTTGGTGCAGGGAAATGATGCTGGGAACAGGGAATCGACATCTTCAGCCCCTGATGTGTGTGTGCCTCCATCAGCTCCGGGACATTTTACAACACCCTAACGAAAGACACCACACACATTAGAGGAAGAAGGTGCCCCCCCCCCATAATCGACATACAAGTATAAGTTCCCAAATGCCGCGTCTGCACAGGCGAGTTGGTGAATCGCCCGTCCTGATTAACACAATTGCAGCATGGTGAGCAGATGTTCATGAGGCCCCTGAAGCGTTATGCAAGCAAATAACCTCTGTGATTGCTCTGAATGTACTACCACAGTGGTACGGGCATGCAGAATTGTTTCTGTGGACAAAGCAATCCCTGCACTCTCCACTAACTAAAATGGCGGGGGCCATAAAGAAGAGCCATAAATCGCCTCCACTGCCCACCAGACGACCATGAGGCTACATACCAATGAGCTCAGGGGTCACCAAAATAGAGATAAGACGCACTTCTCTCCTCCTTGCAACACTGGAGCTGTACCTTATCCTCCCCACCAACTAACACAGATGATGGACTAACCCGACCTGCCCTAGAGTAGAAAGGGAAACTTAACTCTCTTAAAGTCTTCAACAACAGACAAAGGACTTCTACAAAGGACGCTTGTTTCTGTATGTGCTTCTCGGGCGGCCATCTGAACATAACCTAAGAACTGGCCTTGTTATACCAATCCCACCCACCACAGACTGTACATAGCTCTGTATCTAAATCTTCGTGTGATTAAGTGTCTGCCTTTTATTGCAGTATTATATTCTCATGGTATGTAATTCTTCGCGTGATTAAGTGTCTGCCTTTTATTGCAGTATTATATTTCTCATGGTATTTTATACATTTTGTGTAACCCGCACCCATTTTCACGTCTTCCCCACCGGTAGTGCACAGAGCGTGACCTCATATTTCACCGGTTGCTCACTAGAGTCATATGTGTCTACTGTAGCCTTATGTTTGCACCTATATTGGCTTCGGTATATCCTTAATATTTTACTCCAGTATATCTATAGTAGTACATTCTTATTTGCATACTGTATAATTTGTAAGCTGCACCCATCTCACTTTTATCCCTATTATGCACTGTCTGCTACCTCATATACTTTGTTCTTTTGTAAGCTGCAAACGCTCTTTCTCAGGAATGGCACCCAGGATCTGGAACTCACTCCCTCCCGAAACCAGACTCATCTCCTCCATCGCACTTTTTAAGAAAGAAGTAAAAGCTATTCTCATGGCCAAATACACTTGACCTATTAACGTTATCCGTAAAGACTCTGCACCAACCTGTATATTCTGCACGTTCCCTACGACTATGTGTTTTACCTGTATTATTGACTTACCTGGCTATCTATGCACAAATCTATCTGTAATACTTGCATTATTGATGTACCTGTTTTACTTTACTCCCTAATGACCTGAGTTTCACTCCCGTGGTGGTATTCCCTACTTTGTAAAGCGCTCTGATATCTGCAAAGATCTTGTTCGCGCTATATAAAACTTTCAAAATAAAATAAATAAATAAATAAATAAAAATGAATAAATAAGGTGTGGACTGCAGCTCTTTGCACAGAAAAGCATCCCAGTAGCATATCTCCGTGTCACATGGGCAGTTTCTCCAATGACCTGTTTTAATGGCCATGCCAATGTACCCCTTAACAGGTACTGTCCTCCATTTGCTTGCCCACTTGGTGATCTCATCCATATTAGGACTGTCTACGTGCACTTTCTTTCCTAGTGGCATGTGATTCTCTTCCTTACTTGAAAACTCCTCTCTTCAACATTTCCCATGACATATATCCCCCATGGAATCTGACTGGACATTCAATGACTCACAACCTATGTTGGGGTTGTTGTCCCAAGGAATGCCACTTGCTCCTTGGTTCACATGTGAATAAAACTACTTTCTGGAATCAGCATGTTGTATTTCTAGTCATGATTGGAGTAAGTAGGCCATGGTGGATGTGCTGACTCTTAAGTTACTGCCTAACATTGGAAGGATGCTGTGTTTCAGGGGTAGATATGCACAATGCATGCTAAATTATTTATATGACCCCGATCTGCAACTAAACTAGCAAGCCGTTACCCCAGGTTACATGCATGAAGTGCAACAATTGTCAATCAGTCAATGGTAAGACGGAATGTTGATTCTGCCAAGGTGGGTGATACTACCAGGCATACTAGCCTGACACTATCATCCATACAAAACATGTAGCATCACGCACACACACAGAGCTACGTTAGGCTAATATCTGTTTTCGGCTGTGTGTCCATTCACAGCAAGAGTACCACCTAGAGTGACCAATCACGTTTAATGATCCCTTAAGTGAGTTTAGTGCTAACTTGAAATGATTGACCCCTTAGGTGCTCCACCTAGTAACACACATATGCAAACACTGGCAGGTACTCCTACAGCATGTGCTTAACTCAACCTAAACATGTCTCAACTGGCAAGCATGAAATAAGTAAGCAGTAATGAAAGTGCAAACAGGATTTATTTAACACACTACTAATCTTAACATCTAAAACCTACAACTTACACTAATTTTACCTATCTACACTATGCCTAAACTGTCCTATTCTAACTTATCCATACAATACTAACCTAAAACTAACCTAACCTACCTAACCTTAACGTATTCTACTCTACACATATACCACAACTGAAAGGTTAAACATCACTCCCCCTTATAACATATTTTCATACATGGCTATAACATAAACCTCAACTAAACACAAACTACCTCAATACTAAACATCAACCCCCAACCCACTTAACAACCTACCCAACCATATCCCCAACTAAAAACAGATAAATACTAGCATCATCAAAAAAACACTAAAATTAGCCTAACTTACCTCGACACTAACATCTATTGTAACCTATGCTAAAAGTCTATACTATAATAACAATTAAGACGTACTGGGGAAGATATGAAAGTTAGAGGGAAGGCTTACACTTTAAATTCAATGCGGTCCACAGTCTGCCTCAAAATCTTGACCATTTGCATGAAGGTTGCCACCTGCAATTGAAGTCCTACAAACTTCCAATTATTCTCTTGCTGACCCTTCAGAAACTGTCTCTCTATTTCTGTTAGCTGCATTAGATAGAGGCAACCGGCGTGGTGCCACTGCTGGTGGGGCTGTGGAGTGTTCCCTATACTGGTCCTGGAATCCCACAATGATAATCCTCTACTTGATGCCTGCTGCTTGACCTGTCGGTAGCTTCCTGTTCCTGAGGTGACAACTTCCAGGTCCCTGCTGCCCTTGCTCGATCAAAATTGTGCCCCGTGTGCCCCAAGGCCTTAGCAACTTGGCCTATGTACCTGTATCTCTCCAGGCGGATCCAATAAGTCCTTTCCTGCTCTGGGGTCATGTTGGCTGTTGGAGCGAAAGGGCATATAAATCTGATCAAACGTATTTGTCACAATTGTCAACTATTAGCCGCACAAGTGGTACGGCCTACCTACAACAATCACATCTACGTAATGTATCATGACAAACCATCATGAGAAGTATGTACTTCCCCTAAGATAACTATGTTAAATAACTCAGGTTTTAGCCTTGTTGGTGCAGGAAATGGTACTGGCTGGCCTCATTACCATGTACCCATGTGCATATGAAGACAGATTTGGATCTATGATGTTGTGTACACATGGAATGGTACATGTGGTTATCAAGGTACGTTCTTGGGAAAGTCATGCAACATGCATGAGGGCAAAAGCTATGGGCAAACAGCTATGTGAAATGAGTGATGAATAGCTTTTACATGTATTGTGTGTCAGAAATGCTTCATTGAAATGGCACATACACAAGGCCACACAAATATCAGCATGGTTGACGCAGCGCTAGGTAGTTGAGACATAGACTGAGTGTGGCTAGCTTCCTCCCATCAAAACTACATTTGGGGGTGGGCTGCACTCCATACTTTCGTCAAGTTCATCCTCTGTATCCATATTTCATGAAGCGTGCTCAATGGTGACGTACCCAGCTCCTAGGCACGTGAAAACATTAAGTCACTGTGAAGGGGCACTGTGTCGGTGCCCCAAACCATGGCACTGTCGCTAGTGCTAATGCAACCTTTTTACTTTTTATCTTCCATTTAAATCCTTTATATACCATTAATTCAATTCTTCTACCAACAGTAGTCATAATTCATCCACGGGCAAGGAAATGCCAATTTGCTTAAGTTTCTCATATCCTTGATGGGCCATCCGAGCCTCTTCATTCAAAAATACGTACTGAAGGCGTGTTTCATCATAAGCAGTTTATTAAAAACCCAATGCATTTCGGGCCTCCAGGGGCCTTTCGTCAGGGGTAACTGCTGCAAAGCTATCATCCTCTTGACCTGAGCATAGCTTCCTCCCATCAACAGACCAGCTGGATATTTTTTCAAGAATGACACATGAACATACCTGGGATACTATTGCATAGAGCACCTAATGAAAATCAGAAAGGGGCATGTGCTCCTTGACATACCCAGTAGTCTGTCCCAACCTTCCCATACAAATTGTTACCTAGTAGCACATCAACTCATACTTACTCCATGTGATGAGTGTGTACATGCCTGCTGTAGAACGCTGATTTTTCTGTGTTTTGACCTGCATCTCTCAGGAATTTGGCCAGAAATTGTTTAATGGAGAAAAATCCTCGGGGATAAGGTATGTGCAATGACAGCATTTGGTGGAATATGGGATGGCCTGTGTTTGACACACATTTCATACATGCCTGTGGTACTGTACAGATTGATTTTTTGTTTCACAAAACACTACAAAGAGATGGAAATGTGCCTATTACAGACCATTGGATATTCAGGGCATGAGTCAGGCATGTAGTAGCATTGCCATGAGCAGACTGGTAACATGGCCCACATCCACTCACACCGATTCAGTCTGCACTGATATAGGATTCATTACAGCCTGTGTGGACCTGCCACACAAAGCAGTTCCATAAATTACCATGGTTAGCAATGTGCAGCAGACAGGCAGATAGAATTTCATCCCTCAGATTTCATGTTCACATTGAAACTTGATTTTTGGTTTTAAAATATTGAATATGTGGAGATAAGAGATTATTGAAATTGTAGAAATGTTTATATTGTAACAATGGCATGAAATATGACAATTGTTAATGAATTTTGACAACTGTTTATTAAATTGAGATAAATATGTATATTCATAAAGAAAGTATCAGGGCAGAATTGTGTTATATTTATGCAAGAAAAATAAAAAAATAAATGAAGTAAATACACAATGTTTCAAGATCTGTCTTTGACAAATCAATGCCATTATGTTGGTTCTTTAAAACTGATGTGCCTACTGCACATGTAATTCACAGTGCCCAGGTGTGTCATTACATGTTACCACTTTGAGGTTAATCACATCTTCCTTAGTACCACCATGCCATTTCAACTATCTCTTCCCTGGCACCCCATCTCACATGTCACCGATATGCAGTACTCTGAGGGTTGTGACTCATGATGCGGGTTGACAGTTTGCACATATCATGATCAATGTGGGCTAAGGTGAGAACCCAAGTAAGTCATTGGAATGGACAATCAACGTATGCACTCACTGCAACAAATGGGGATATGTGACTTGACCACTAGTTATGCTATCTTGAATACTACATGTCAACTATGCCACCTCTCAAATAAATATGCAGCATCTATGCTATGATGGAATAATGTTTTGGTATGGGGATCCTGCTCACATGGTCACCCAAGTCCACTGGAGTCCCAACATTGGCTACATGGGAACACAAAACAATATGCTGTTTGAGTGGCATGAACGTCCGACAATACTTCAATCATTTAGAATGTGCCAATGTTGGTAGTGTAGAGAACAGTAATCTGAAGGCATGTCCCTGTTATGATGTGAACACACAGTATGAGGGCACATATATTGGTAAAATGTCCATTGTGCACACGTCAACATCAAAGTCCTGTTGACTATTAGAAGCTTGGTCTGGGATATATGTTACACTTCAACCACACCTGTGTCCTGCTCAAATTTGGACTTGGACCTATATTAAGCAACATGTGTCAGCTTTCCTACTGGAGTCTCACCTTTCCTAATTAAGAGTCACATTTAGTGGTAAAGTGTCACTTTTCCTACAAAAGCATCATGTGTACTACTATAAAGTCACATTTCCTAGAAAAGTGTCAGCTTCTCTACTGAATTCTCACCTTTCCTACTTAAGTGTGGGGTTTTACTGATGCATTCCTATGGAAATGGGCAAGGCACAAGCAACACACAAGACATGAAAATGCGCACTGCATGGTTTCTGATGCTTTGAAGTTGATGCCTAGCTTCTGACCTAATTGTAATGTTCAGAGGGCAACTTCTAGTTGATGAGATGTGTGTAAGTAGATGTTTCCAGGGACTGTAACATAAACACAAAGACAAGTAATGCTTTCAAACATTTATTGTTGTATTGAAGTTTTATGACATATTGGTTGATGTTCCATTTCCGAACATGTGAATCAAGTAACGAATTATAGCACAATGTATGTGCGCCTGCGATTGCCAGCAGCAGTGTTTTGGGTGTCTCCACCACTCGCATCCTCCTCCTCCATTGGGTCCTGCTGTTGTTTGCCCCTGCCCCAGGGGACGTTAGTCCATACACAAATATTGTGCAGCATGGCATACACCAGCATCATTTTGCACACAATTGAGGGTAATAGAGCAATCAGTACCCGAAAATGACCGGACAGGGGAACTTGGGCTTGAGCAGTCTGCAGGTTCCCTCAACAATATTCAGTATCTTGCTGTCCATATGGGGGTGCATTTGGGGTCTTGAACCATAGCTGATTCCCATATCACTGGTCAGCTGAAAGTGAAAACAAACGACAACTGTCAATACCTTTGCAAACTGTTACTGAAACATGGCAGAGTCTTTCTTTTGACTGTTTTTTATCATTGTCTATGTTTTTTTACCATGAAGATAACCTTTTTAGCAATGTTTTTTAAATTTTAGAGTGTAACCCTAAAGGGAGGTACCACAATAAATTGTGCAAATTGTTTTTATATCTTTGTTGGATTTGTTTATTGAATAATGTTTTGATATACAGTGCGATAAGTGTTCAATATTTCTTTGCCACCATAACTTGATTAATACTAGGGATTCTCCTTAGGCATATTTCCCCCACACGTCTTCCCACAGTCAGCACTTTGACTTTTTTGCAAATACAAACCACAGGGTTTCATTTTCTGTAGTGTTTGCTCCCCTCCCTGTGTAAATCATCAGGGAACCTTCCAAAAAATATGTTGTGTTGTACTCTCACCTGTGCCATAGACACTGGCCCTGTTGCTCTGCTGTGTTGTACTCTCACCTGTGCCATGGACACTGGCCCTGTTGCTCTGCTGTGTAGGAGTCTCCCCTGTGCAGCCTCTCATGTACTTGCTGTGCCACCTGCCATGGACACTGGCCCTGTTGCTCTGCTGTGTTGTACTCTCACCTGTGTGATGGACACTGGCCCTGTTGCTCTGCTGTGTTGGAGACTTCTCCCCTGTGCCATGGACACTGGCCCTGTCTGCTGTGTTGCACTCTCACCTGTGCCATGGACACTGACCCTGTTGCTCTGCTGTGTTGGAGTCTCCCCTGTGCAGCCTCTCATGCACTTGCTGTGCCACCTGCCATGGACCCTGGCCATGATGCTCTGCTGTGTTGTACTCTCATCTGTGCCATGGACACTGGCCCTGTTGCTCTGCGGTGTTGGAGATGTCTCCCCTGTGCCATGGACACTGGCCCTGTTGCCCTGCTGTGTTGTACTCCCACCTGTGCCATGGACACTGGCCCTGTTGCTCTGCTGTGTTTGAGTCTCCCCTGTGCCATGGACACTGGCCCTGTTGCTCTGCTGGGGTGGAGTCTCTCCTGTGCCATGGACACTGGCCTTCCTGTTTGGAGTTTGCCTGTGCAGTTTATCTTGCATATGATCAGCATTTTGTGCCTTGCTCTTGTCTACTATTGTTCGACTGTCATATCTATGCAATATGTGAATAAAGACAGTTACTCTTTTTGTCTGTTTTTTCAGTGTCCTTGCTGATTAAAGTTATTTTGGTGTGTGCATTTGGTTTTCTGTGCCCCATGCTCTATGTGTCACTTGAACATTGTCAAGCTCATTGGCCGCATCACATTTTTAAACAGGGGTGACAGGGTCTTCAGTACATTCAGACACTGATACTGGTGTTATCTGTGATGGCTATTTTACCTGTCATGCAGTTCTCTTTTTAGTAGTTTGCTATTGTTGGCTACATTGTTCAGATTTCAGGTTGGGGGACACTGCCAGCACAGGGTGTGGTGCTGTGCACATGTTTGCATGCAGGCTGGCCAATGTCATGAGGTCTCTGTGTTATTCCTTTATGTGTGCCCAGCTATGTATGTTTTTGGTCATCTTGTGTTGGCCCTCAGTCCTGGTCCCATGGCCTACATGAGATGTATGCTCTTGGGTAGTCAAGAGGTGTGCAGTGTGAATGGTGTGACTTTTTATAGGGGGTGTGGATGTGTGTGTGCCCCTGGATAGTGAAAGACACACATGTGTCACTCAGGAATTGTGTGAGTGTTGTTTGGATTGTTCTGCCCTGTGGATTTGGTGGTATGCACATGTGTTAGTTGTCTGTTGTGCACTGTGCAGTGTGTTGGTGTGTCCTTGCTGTTCTGTCTGACTCCTCCTTGTAGTCTTAGTCACATATGTGTGTGCAAAGTGTGTGACTTGCACATCAGTGTTGTGTTTGTTTGTTCATGAGTGTGTTTATGTAGACTGTGTAGCCCTGCTGCTCCACACTGCCATTGTGGTTGTGTTTCTCATGCATTGCAGGCACATGGTGCCTTTATCCTCCTGTATGGAACATCTTAGTAATGCTGTAATTGTTAACTTGCAGACACCCCTGACGAAGGGCTGGAAATTAGCCCGAAATGCATTGGGGTTTTAATAAAGACATGCTGCTTTGAATTATCTTTGTGTACTTGGATCGTATTTGCGAAGAAGTCTGGATGGGCATACGCGAATATGGGAAGCATTCCTTACACATTACGTCATATATGTGGATAAAGTGAAACAACAAGAAGAAAATGTAGAAAATAATGTGGATTAAATTGGACAATTTGTGAATACGGTTAAAGGGAAAAACATTGGTTGGATTTGATATCCATTAACGCAGTGCGTCTGGGAGTGGAGTGTGACTTTCGCGCTCCCCACAGCATTGTATTTCATATGGTGTATTTAGGGCAAAGCACTGCCCAATCTGTATAGTTTGCTTAAATATTAAAATGAGTACATTATGATTAACACGATGTGCACACCATCTCTTTCAATATTTATCCTCCTGTATGTCATGGTGTGTGTGGTGTGATTTCATCCCCTATGTGTACCACTTATGCCTGCCCATTGTGGGTCTGCACTACCTCTATTTGTGTATGGTACACCCTTTCCATGTCTACAACTGACATGCAAGTCAGTTAACTTTGATGTCAGCTGTCCCCTTGGTTTACATGTGTGTTTGCCTCCCCATCATTTCATTTGTGACACTGTGCTTTGTGGTGCAGTTCTTGGGCCAGGGCAAATGTTCAACTCTGGACATTGCCCCAATGGTTTATGTGTGGTGTTCTTGTGCTATTAATCAGTGAGGATTGCTCATGTGCACTTCAGCTGTGTGTGCTGCCCAGTGCTCTGGTCAAGATGGTTCTGCTCTTGTGTCCCAGAGTGGTGCATCTGTTGTGTTGGATGTATGTGTGTTGGCTGTGAAATTGCTTCACCTCCTGGGTGTGCTGTTGTGTTTGTGCTGTGCTGATTTGTGTTGTGTGTGCTGATGTTGTGTCAGTCATGTCTGTGTGTGACTATTCTGGTTGGTGTGCACACACTGCTTGTTGTGCATACAGTGCTTTGTGTATGTGGCCTTGGCATTGCCTGATGTGCATCCCCTGATGTCCTGTAGTGTTTGTTCATTTTTGATGTCATGTGCATCTGTGGTTGGTTTGATGTGGCAGTGTAGTTCTGAGATGGTGCACTTCTTGTGTGATTTGTGGTATGTTGTGTGTGTTTTGTTCTTGAGTGATGGGGTTGTGCACTCCTGTTGTGTCTGTGCTCCCATTGCCTTTCCATAGATTGGCTGACAGGGTGTGTCAGTTTCTGATAGGGTTTTGTGTGTGTTTCTGTAGTGTTTGTGTGTTGCTTTTGGGCAGGCATCTGATCAGGCATCCCTGTGCGTGTGTTATGTTTGTGGCTACACCCATGGTGTGTGTTTGTTTCTGTGTGTATGTACTGGCAAGTATTTGCAGCCTTCAGTGTGTGTGGCACTGGTGTTGTGTGTTGTGTGTTCCTTGTCAGCCACTCCTGCAGTGGCTGTCTCCCTGGTTGTGTGGTGCAGGGTGTGGATTGTGCTTGCTTGTTGCTGTGCTTGTTGGTGTGCATGGTGGTGCACAGGATGGGCATCTGGCCTGTGACTTGATGGGGTGTGTTGATGTGTGGTTGGGGGAGGTGTGTTCCTGTGGTATTTGTGCCCTGCCCATGCCTTGGACTGGCCCTGCCTTCTGCATTGTGGGCATGTGTTGACTGCTGCGGTGACTTGACAGGGACCGGGACGTTGCTGCAAGTTCACGGTCGATGTGTGTCCAGGATGCATTGGGGTGACATGGTGGCAGGTGGGTCATGTGAGGGTGCCCTTGTGGATGTGTTGTTGCCCCCAGCAGGGTGTCTTTTGTGGAATTGTACCCTGTGTCAGCCCATGGGTTGTGTGTTGTATTTGTGTAGTTGCGTACCTGCGGCGTCGTCCGTGGCGGCCAATTAGATGATAGTGCTGTAGCAGGTACAGCACCGGATACACATGTAGAGCTGGGTCCATGGCGGTTGTGACCAGGTGGTGTGGACCGGGTAACTGCTCTCGTGCTCCGCTGTCGAGTTTCCGCCGTGTCTGGTTGGGCGATGTCTCCGCTGCGGTGCGTCTGCCTGTTTGGGCTATCCTAATTTGTGGAGCGGGCAGACGTCAATCATTCCGCACGCGGTGAGTCTCCATTGGCTCCCACCGCCGCAGTGGCGGGTGCACTTTGATGGCGGTGCGCGTCGCTCCGCGGCTGACGGGATTTTACCTATGTTTTGCTATACTAATATGGAGGAGTGTTTCCCGCAGCTCGCGGGTGGAAAAGGCGTTTTTCAGCCCCGCCAGCACCGCGGTGGTGCCACCGCCCAACATCCTAATGGACCCCTTTGTGTGGCTTAGTAAATGCCAACAATGATATTGTGCAAGGGCTGCTCCATAAAAGTGATGCAACCCAATGCAAAATTCTAGTAAATCTGAGACTCAGTCACTTGGCCCATATAGTTTGGTACCCCAATTTGCAGCGGAAACATTCTGCTAAAACTAGTCCTTGGCTACTGCATTGTTCAGTTGGTGTAATGCCCGGTATCTAAACTGCAGGTATTACAGGTTTTAGGATTTTTACATGCTAAAGTCCATCATACTTGTATGTCTCAACATCTCTTGCTTAAACATATTTGAAAGGGCTTTTCAATCCACTTGTCTCCAGTGTCTAAAGTAGTTTCCAGAAATGGCTAGAGAAAATGAGCATTGAAATGTTCTGGTGTGTTTGGAGAGGGTGTGTTTGCCTCATCCTACTCCCACATGACTGTCTCATCCAGGGTTGCTAGGTAAGCATTTTGGGGTGACTGATCAGGCTAGATACCACAGATGTTGACCCACTACTGTATTATCCATCAAGAGCCATTTCATTCCTAACTCCTTGTCATTCACTTTATCACAACCCTAAAATGTGCAGTTCCTACTTCAAAACATCAGGGCAATCCAACCCCCACCATATCTCTTTGGAAAATTGGAAACTTTTTGTTAACCTGTGCTCCTTTGCCTGTTCATATAGAGGTCTCCTTTTCACACTACATAGACTTAAGCTCTGCTTCAAGAAGTGGGGCAGCACCTAACTAGAAGAGGTGTAGAAGTCTGAGAAGGATATCTTTTTTCTTGCATTTATTCAGTGTAGTCGTAATATATATAAAATAAACGCCATTTCCACAGATCTTGTTGTATCTGCTTTTAGAGTTTTGTTCATTTCATTCTGTACCACACCTCTAATCTGTCAGTTGAGAGGGTGCCCAAGTATCCAATTGACTTTTTGGCCCAAGTAAAAGGGCAGAGAGGCTGCCATCTATCTATTGAAGTTTAGTCATCAATATGTTCAATACCCCTGAATTCTATTTATTGGCTAAAAGCCCATGACATTTTAAATTCTTCTACTACTTCCAAAGTTTCAAGCATCAAGATTTTGCAGTTCATCAATATGAGCAGAACGTCACCAGCAAAAAATCTGATTTAATGGTGGTCAGCCCAAAGTGGATTCCCTTAACTTTTACATGTTTGCATATTTTATTTGCCAACAGTTCTATCACTAGCACAAACAAGATATAAAAATCAAGGGCACAAATATTGGTTTTACTACTACTTTCTTATACTTAGGCATATTATTCGACAAAGAAGGCTCATGGACCCACATCATTTCAAACCAGAAAGTTTCAGTTTAAAGAAGCAACTATGGCTCTACAACATTTTGCCAGGCGATTGGGAAACCCCCCCTGATTAAATGATAAGATCTATAAAGCCAAATGTGTGAGTGTGGCCTTATATGGGGTGGGAGTGTGGGGACATGCTAACTGTAGATCATTGTAGATGGTGGAAAATGAGTTCCTAATGTATCTTCTTGTCATTCCAAAGAGTTTCTCTGCGTACGTTTGTCAAACAGAACTGGGTATGCCATTTCTTACAGACTTAATAATGCTACAGCCCATCTTATTATGGCACAAATTCTGGACATCGGACTATACTGGCTTAACTCATGCCATTATCAGGGATTGCCTTAAGGCAAGTTGATCTTTATGTATACCCTGTTTGACGTGTATCCAATGTTTTTTATGTGATTTGGGGCATCACACTACTATGAAAAGCCCTAATCCCTGTATGCCATCAATAGAAAAGATCAGAAAAATAAATATATGGCGCACCTTGAGAAATTTGTTTACTGCAATTTTAAAACTTAGTGTATTAAAGAACTCAAGCCATTTTAACTACGTATAAAATGCAGCCTTAGCCTAAATATGTATTAAACTCTAGGTATAGATTTACCCTCACCCGCCTGAGAATGGAAATTTATCATCATTTAATTAGCTTACCCCGAAATGAATGATTAGTCTGCAATACTGATAAATTGCTCCGTTGACACTCTGACGGCACAGAGCATTAGGCATGTAGTTCTTTTCTGAGAAAAGTTACATTCTTCCCATGTTAAGACCCCTCAACTTCACACAATGCCACCCTGCTTATCTTTACTTACAATATTAGTCTACTATGGAGATATGCCGTAGTATGTAACGTTTCTTGTAGGCTGTATTTTATGCTAGACAGAAAATTAGAAATTGATCTTGAATAGCATTTGTTTTTTTAAGACATTGTTTTTATTATATGTTTGTGTACTAAGATTTGATAATGCAATTCACTGCACTTCTATGATTTTATTGGGAAATGGAATAAAGTATGAAATGAAACAAATAGTAGAACAAACAAAGAAGGCAAGGGGGACATCCCTGTCTCTTGTCCCAAACTCATTTATCGTAGGGCTATTTATTTCTAACTCTTGTTTAGGGGTGCCATACACTGATATTATCCAGCCTTTGTTTTTGGAGCCTACTTAACTTTTTCTATTACTTTTTTCTTCTCTCCCTGTTCCAGTCGACATTGTTATGGCTACCCCCTTATCATGGCTTTGAAGGCATCTCAGTTAATTGTGCGAAGATATCCAAATCTGTATAATTCCTACAAAACTGTACCATTTTCTATGCTGTTTCTTTCCTGCGAATATTTCTCCATTTATCTTCCACCTCATTCAGTCCCCTCCCTTCCAGTGTGACTCCCATTCAATCTCCACGTGAATCTGTTCAGAAATGTATATACTGGCAATGTCAGAATTAGAAAGTGAGCACATCAACACACTTGCCATGAATAAGTAGTTATATGAGAACATGTTCAGTGTGCATATGAGTAAAATGAGGTCTTTCATTTCTGATTGTTGTGTATCCCTGGTGTGGTTCAGTTCCTGCTCTTCACACATCTTGCATAGCATCTTTGATAATAATTTTTCTGTACCGCCTCCTGATGAATTCCTGTCCAGTTGGGTGTCCCACTCCAGATTAAAATCTGCTCCTAAGATTACTTCCCCAAGTGTTGTATACTAACGGTCTATCAAATTATTTTGAAAACTTCTTTTCATTTAAATTAGTGCCTAGATAATTTTCAGCTATGGGAGAATGAGCTATAGTAAACTGAACTTTGAGATGAGACCACACTGGGTCTTATTGTACTTTGGATCCAGACCCTCTAATGTGTTGTTTGCTCAGTATTGCATCACTTGCCACTGTAGAAGAGATGAGGCCCTGAATTCTGAGGGGTGTGGTTTTTGCTGCAGTCAGCATTGGTCTTTGAATACCAAGTGTGTTTACTGCAAGAACACAATATTGTGATCATGATGCCTAGTATCTCTCCACAGCTTTTGGCATTAGCTAAGGGAATAGAGACCCCCTCACATTACGTAATATCAGTATAAACAAAATGGACATACTATGTCTGGCTAGGCTAGGTTTTTCTTGTTCCTCCTTTCCCCTTAACTACTCTGGCTCCAAACAGTCTAAAGTAACTTATCGACTACAGCACAAGCTGAGTTGCTGCTCCCGATCAGGCGACTACTTCAATCCATACATGAGTTCGTTGAAAGGAACCCATGTCAGTGAATTGGCCAAAATGGAAACTATGGGCAGAGCTGGGTTGACAGAAAGAAAAGTGAATGGAAAAAACAGCAAAAGGGTATAGTGATGCAAAGGAATTGCTAGAAAATATGTATGACGAAGGGTACTCGAGTTGAGAAGCAGCGCTACTAGAACAAACTAGAAGGGTAGTTGACAAAAAGAGGTGGGGGTTGCTTCCATGAAAAAGATAGAATAATATATTTTAATTATAACTAGATAAGAAAAAGAGATCTAGCCCACAATAAGGTGACAGATTGATTATTGTGTACTAAATTTCAATTTTAACGTCTCCTTTTTTTCCTCAAATTGTATATCCACTACATTTTGGTATGGGGCTTTTTCACATTCAAACATTTTCATAAAAGTCCCAGTAGGTCTCAACTTGCGAAATTAAAGAACTTTTCATGGAGTACCTGTACAGTACCATCCATCCAGGTCCAAGGCCCCAGGCATACATATCTGTAAATGTTTACCATCCCTCAGAAACCTTTGGCCCTTGCCTCTGTGCTGTTGCAGACAGCTCATGCTCTTTGCCTCATTTAAGGTTACTGTGGCATCTATCCTCTATTGGAACTGTAACAGCAATCTTGGTCCTTCATTTACAATATTTGCCAGCTGCTACAAATGCAATGTAAAATCAGGTCTGTATCTGTGAAACCTAGCCAGTCATGCAACTACGACATCCTGTCGGTCTTGCAACTGCAACACTGACTAGATGTTCATTGACACTGCGGATTTGACATCTGACAGAGCACTGGCTGTTCTTACAATTACTATCCTGTCATTGGTCCTTTGCAGTTGCCTGAGAGGTAAAAGGGATCTGACATCAAATCAAGTCACAGTGTAATCATTACAACTACACAAAGAGGATCCAAAACAAAGAGTAAGATTAAAAGTGTTGATTATTGACTCAAAGCCAGACTAATATAAATGAGTCACAGAAACATATTGTAGAAATACAGAATCACTAATTAAGATCCAAATTGTCGAAACAATTTTAACCTCAATAATAAGAAGTATAAGGGAAGTTCAGTAGCAACAATACAAAAGATGAGAAAGAGAATTGGATGATTGGATTTCAGGCTTCGATTCTCCTATTCATACATGAGGATCTTTAAAGTCATCTGATTAATGCTATCCTGACCTGGGGATCAGGGAAACCCTAATTAAATCAGGGAAGCAAGAGAAGGTGTCAGAAGAATGGAGACTTCAGTAAAGGTCCTCCAAAATCAAAACACTGCATAGCATAAAGCCACGAAATGGGAAATATATCAAGAGGTATGTACCTCTCAGAGCCTAAAAGGTATCTTTTGCCTAACTACAATGTGAACACCAATTAACACACAAAATCTATGTAATTGTCTCCAGTAGAATTCGCTCACACTAGAAATTGGCTACATCCTTCATTTCTCCCAGCTTCCAGTTGGAGCATCAGGGCAACCTTGAGCATTATTTTCAGCCATGGGAGTCTTTCTTCTACTGCTTTAACACATCCTCTTCTTGCCAAAGGTTTATCCCGTATCTCACTATCTCTTCAACACACAATTTGCCTTTCACTAACTAACAAAGCCTTGTTACTGCACCTGCAGAGGAGAGACATGCACAGCAAGGAAAACTTTCATGTTGAAGATTAAAGAATGAAGCCCAAAAGCGTAAGGCCTTTGGTCAGGCTAACTTTAGTAAAACAAAATGTGCACCCAACATTCAGATATATGTGAACAAGCAGCCACACAATCAATATAATTATATAAAGGTAACTTTAAGTAAGAAGTTGTGGTTACATATGTAATGCAATATATGTTGCACAACCTAATTCATACATGTAACTATACATGAGAGCTAGACTTTCCTCGTTAACGTAAACGTTAAATCGCACACATTTATAAATCTCTAAAGGCCTACAACGAAGCATTACAGAAGTACAGTTGATTACTCCACTTTCATTAGTGACATTAGGGCAAACTGAACATATGGAATTATAAATGCACATAATATATTACGCTTCTGTGAAGTGTGAGGGTGGAGCTAAAATTACGCTGTGCCACATTCGATGAGCAACTGTGACAAACACACCTAAAAGTGAGGCTGACTCCAACCCGGGGTTGCTTTGGTTTCTTTTCAGGGGGCCGTAGCCAAGCAGTTTGGGAAGGAATTGTTCAGTTTTGATCAGGACCAAATCTTCTTTCAGTAAGGGTGGACCTGATGTGTAGCATTGCAGCAAGAATCATGGACTGTGATGTGGACATTTGATATTTGTAGTTGCTGAGAATAATTTACCAATTCCAACCATCAGTTTTTTGGGAGAGTTTCTAAGTGAGGTTCCCTAAGTTTTATTTGCATGACTAGATGTGGTTCCCATGCAGGCACTACCATAGTACTTACGCTTCACCTTAAGGACGAGGCCCAGTAAAGTAGGAATATGTCCTGATCTGCTCACGTTCCCACAGATGACCATTCTATGACTATTAGTATAGGAGCAGGACCTATCTGATTTCATACTGCTGGTCCCTGTTCATAGTTTCACACAGAGCAACAAACAAGTTCAAGTTCAAAAGACCTTTATTCGAATTTCATAAAATTCATAAAAGTACCACAATAAAAACAATTCATTTACATTACACATTATTACAAAGAATTCATGATTAAAATGTAAGCAGAGCAACAAACAATTATGGACTGGAATGCTGATCAGAATATCTGCTAAAGGCTGAATCAATTCAAGCAATTCAACCCTTATTTTTTGTTTAACACAAATAAGGGAACCATTCCAAGTAAAGAGGCCTCGGATTGGTGGATAATACAGGACTCATAATGAGTATCTGCAGGTGTAGTATTACTGCCTTGATGTTCTATGGCTCTGGTATAAATGGCCTAAATGATCTACAATCAAGGACTCCAGCTGATTGGGCCCTCTCAGAGGCACAGGGTGCAGAACATTTAGGTTTCAACTTTCCCATGGGCCACATCAGCAGTGGGCAAAACCTTCTCTGTCATTGTCAAGGCGGTAATGTAGCTACCGCCAACTTTATAGCGAATACATTTCCATAATATTTATTTCATTAAATGTCAGTGATTGTTTACAGACTTATACGTTCAGGTCATCCATGAGTTCCTTTTGTAAATGTCTGGATGCAGAATAATTATTTCACCTTTTACTATAGTTAATAAACTACACAATCGCCCTATGTCTACCTGTCAAGGACTCTACGAGAAAACGTGTGGGAGAGTGGGAGTTAATGGTCACTCTGCACTATAAATTTTATTGTCAGCTCCTCTATAGCCGCTGCCTCTAGATTCAAGAAGACTTTCTCCTTGAAACCCTAATGAGGCCATTGAGCGAAATACCAACTGTGCTTCTGCTGCCGCACTACACAGGGAAGGCTTTTAAAACATTTATGCCACCAGCAGCAATGCATTGCCTGCTTCACCTTTCAACATAGTCAAATCAACGCAAGAGAGGCCTCCTTGGCCTGGTGCTACGCAGCCTCCGCGGACGGGGACATCATGGATGCAAAACAATATTTCAGCAATAATGGATTTAATTGGCTTGCATTAATCCTACGAAAATAGCAAGTGTGCGCTATCAAAGTATTATGAAAATACAGTAAAATAAAGTGTTTTTCTTAATGTTTCCAGAGAGGCTAAACATTAAAGAAAAAAGAATTAAGATTGGCTTTAGAGAAATATATTTTTAGAAGCTAATTTGTTTTTTGGCTAGTGCTTCGTATCAGTACCTATTGTATTTACCAGGTAATACAGTTGCATAGTTTAATGGTTCTGAGCTTACCAACATTTAGAGGATGGGAGGCTGAGTCATAATAATAATAATAATAATAATAATATTTATTGTATAGTTAGTAAAAACCATTACAAAATGTGAATGCAGCAACATTAAAACACACGAAAATTTTCACTGCTGAGTGAGTAAAAAATGTTATAAAAATGAGAGCGTCTTTCGGGTTAATAAAGTAAATGTGTTCAGGGCTCAAGACTTCGCTAGTTTTTTTGCTTTTTCTCGAAATTGTCAATGAATTTGATTGCCCTGCAAATGAGTTGCGGATCTACTGAGCACAGGATTAGCATGATCGCAGACCGGCAGGTGCGTGTTCCATATTCCTTAAACTTGGTCTTCAACCAACTCCGACGTTCCTGGTTCAGGGCCGGGCAAATACAGATCAGGTGGATGAAGTCTTGTCTTCCTGCGCCACATAAACAGCATCCATCACGTTCTAGGGGCTTCCATTTTGGTAACTCAGCATTTGTTGGTAAGCTGCCCAGTCTTAAATTGAGGTATTTCCGTTTGATGAATGTCGAGAAAGCAAGGTCTAGGTAGGTTGCTGGTGCTAGTTTTTTATAAGATTGAATTGTCATCCAGGCATGGGACCGATGACTAAAAGTTATTTTGTCATTTAGCAACGAATGCCTATTGGCAGCCTTTTTTGTCAACTGTTTAAAGGAAAGCACTGGAAGCTTGGATTCCCAAAGTGCAGCCAGGTAAGTTGATTCAAGTGATGATTTAAGGTAGTTGGCATAGTACGAGTTTGGACTTTTGCTGATTGTTTCCCACATGGCACGGTACAGCGCAATTTCTTGATTCATCCACACATCGTACCAGAATTTTATGGTCTCGTACTTTTTTAGCAGGACTTGAGATTGCAAACCGAATTCGAGTCTGACTTGTGCGGGTGATGCATTCGTTGGTAACATAAATACACGCTTGTAGATTTTCATTTGGAGTTTGTCCAAGAGTTGTGCACTCGTGCCATGAAGTAATATGCTCCCATAAGCTATTGTTGGAAGTAGCTTGGCTTTCATTATTGTTAGCAGGGGAGGGACCAGGGGGCCTCTGAGTTCGGACGCCAAGCTACTGAAAGCGTGCAATAGGACCATGCTCCTCTTTTCCATGCTGTTTAGGTGCGTAGCAAAGTTAAGACGCTTGTCCAGTAGTATCCCGAGATACTTATAACTTTCAACCGCTTCCAGTTTGACATTGTCTATAGTGAAGGTTGGTTGCACTTTATGGCGTCGGGTTATGACCATAATCTTGGTTTTTGTACTGTTTATTGCTAGCAAATTCTGTTTGGTGTAGCGGGTCAATTCCTGTAATAGACGTTGCAGGCCTATTCTTGTCTGGCTTAGTAGGACCACATCGTCGGCATAGGATAGGTGTGTTATACAGAGATTACCTAGCCGCGGTGGGTGAGCATTGATTTGATCAAGGCTTGCTGTTAAGTCCGCCATGAATAAATTGAAAAGGTGAGGGGCCAGTACACAACCTTGCTTTAAGCCATCGAAGGTATTGATCTTCCGGGTTAGCCTCTGTCCATTGTCGATCTTTACCTGCATCCAGGTGTTACTATACAGGTCAATGATCGGCGTTAGGATTGAGTCTGGCAGGCCCTGCTGCTTCAATTTGGCCCATAGTAATTTCCTGTTGACACGGTCGAAGGCCGCCTTGAAGTCAACGAAGCAGGTATAAAGTTCCTGGTGGTTTTGTAGGCTTTTTTCACCAATTAAGCATAACGCCATTGCGTTTGCCATGGTGCCTGTTCCTCGACGAAACCCTGTCTGGTTTAACGGGATTTTGCTGTGCATATCCGACCATTGAGCTAGATCTGCTAGCACCAGAGATGCGTAGTATTTGGCTTCCGCATCGATCAGGGCTATTAAGCGGTAGTTAGTTGGATTTTTGCGGTCTCCGCCTTTGTAGATGGGGTTGATAATGGCACCCCTCCAGCTTTCCGGGACCCGACCTGAGTTGCTAATTGACCGAAACAGAATGTTGAATTTACATGCCCAGAACTTGGGGTCCTCTTTGTAGATTGCCCGCGGAATGCCATTCGGCCCCGGCGCACTCTCTTGTTTGCCTTTCTTGATTATTTTTAGTATTCGGCAATCGTCGTCTGTCCATATTGATTGATCCATGTCTTCCTGGCCGATGATCGAGCCGTTAGTGCTGGTAATAGTCGTTCTTTCCTGGTTCATAGCTCTTGGCATTTCAGGTTCAGTTGTTGATGTTGTGATCTGGTTCGCCGTTAGGTTTATTGAGAATGTATCAACTATGTGTTTGGCCCAATCGCTTTCGGTGATGCATGTCATATTTACAGGTTGAGCTGCTCTGTTAATGGAGTTGACTTGTATCCAGAACGCCCTGGAGTCTGATTTTTTTATGTTGCGCAGCAATTTGACCCAGAATTCGTTAGCTTTGTTCCTTTTTTCCATCCAAACCAGCTTCTTGTATTGCCTCCTTGTCGATCGGACTTCTTGCCAGATACTTGGGTTTGTCCTTAATCCTTGTGCCCGTCTTGTGAGCTTCTGAAGTTGTTTCCTCATAGACAGTGCTGCTTTTGTGAGTTTTATATCAGTCTTCCGATAGGTCTTCTTTTTTGCGTTGCTATTGGACCTTGGTAGCCTTTCCAGGAAGTCAGACCAGGTTTCTGAACATAAGTCCTTTTCTGCAGTTGTTTGTTTGAACAGTTTCTTAGCGTCTGACGCTATTTGTGGTAGGGTGATACTTGACCACCTTAACCGCTTCAGGTTGATTGTTGAGGTTATGCCTGGGATAGTTGGTGCCTTTATGTGCCTGGAGGGACTCAGTTTCATCTCGATGTGTTGCATTGAGTGATCGCTGTCTAATGAGCAGAGTATTTGGAATTTTTTAATTAGACTTAGCAGGGGTAGTGTAACTAATGTATAATCCAAGGTGGAGCTTGCATTGTGGCCTATATAGGTAACGGCAGGGGGTTTGTCATGAAAGGTTCTTCCGTTTAATACCCGTAGGCCAAGGCGTTCAAAGTCCCACATCAGTTGCCTACCCACTTTGTCTATCTTCTTAACAGGTATAATCTCCTGGGGTTCAACTTCCCACAGTTCGTTTGCTACAGAGATGTTGACCTCATCTTCTGGTGGATGTAGAAGGTTGATGTTAAAATCGCCCGTGACAATAATCTCCCAACTTGGATGTTCAAGGCGGGTGTTGGTTACTACATTGACTACACGGTCGAAGAGGTCCTTTTTAGCTGATTTTTTCGGGTGGGCGTATAAATTGATCAAGATGATTGTTCTGGCATTGTTTTTTGATGTGCTTTCCAGTTTAATAATTTGTATATCTGATGCTGATGTGGCCATTTGTGAGGCTCTGATCTTCAGTGCTGTGGATATATATATTGAAAGACCCCCCCTTGCGCGTCCGTAGCACTGGAGACGTGTCGCGCTTTCATGGAAGCATACTCTTCCCGGTACATCGATTGGCTCTGTTGTCCACGTTTCTTGCAGTGCTATGATGTCATATTGGTCCCAGCCACTAAGCAACAACACAGTTGAGATATCCAGTGGAGTGAATCAGGAGGAGGACATTAATGCACCAATAGACTCTCCAAACATGATCGACGCAGGTGCTCAAATGGAACCCTCAATAATAGAAATTTCAAGTGGCTCAGCTATTGCCGATGTAGCAATAACAACAAGCCCAGAACCGCGTCCCGGAACACGGCAAAAGATCAAAGTACGGCAGAATGACACAACGTCTAAAAAACAAGCCTCACAGGGATATTCCTCCAACTACAACACAGGGGACCTGCACCGGCACGAAACAGGGCATGAGATAAACGAAAACTTGGAATCAATAATCACATTACACAGTGCACTGGGGTGCATATTGGAAACCTCTATTAAAACCCTCAACATGCAGTCAGACAAACTCGACATCCAGATACACCTTATGAGCACATTGGCGGAACACATATCCAACATAAACAAAAAGCTAGATACCATGGCCAGTATCTCCAACATTATTAAGGATCAGATCCAACCGTGGGCAGCATCCCAGTCATGCACCTGCCATTCAATTTTGGAAAAATTAAAGGATCTGCCTCTAATACTTAAAGACATATTACTAGAATGCAAGATCGCCAATCAGTGGAATAACTGTACACCAATCAGATGCGACCTTATTTCTTTTGAAAATTGCAAGAGTCCACATAAGGTATGTCCGATTAAATCTAATGTGGATGAGTCATCACGGCAAACATCAGCAGAAAAGAACCAATCAAACAACCGGACACTGACACCTGATGGTGTAATAGAGGAAACTAAAACAACAGGTGAAAGTCACCTTATCACACAAAATAATGGCCGCAAACCACTGGAAACAGAGGACTCAAACCAGGATGGGGAAATTAACCAAAACGACCATAAAGGCCTAACCAAGCGGCAAAAAAAGCGGGCAAGAAAAAACTGAAATCAGACGTCAAACCACCCGCTTATAAACACCCAGACGCTGGTCACTTTTCCTATCTTCAATCAGGTAAAAATCAAAACTAAACAGGAACTTACCGTCAAAGAGGGGACTAATCACTCATCAGTCGGGACACGCAAAGAGCAAAAAAACGGGAAAAATCAAGAAGAAGGACAAATACCACTAAGCAAAAGCCCGAATGACCTCACTCAATCGAGGACAACTAAAAAACCAACGAACAAAGAGGAGATAACCTCTTTTAACTCCAGTCACACTGATCTTTCGAGCCCAACACCTGCCGCAAGTGACACTGATCCGAGCCGGAATCAAGGGATCAGCAACAACACACAACTAAATAAAATCCTAGATAGTCGGCCAGTTGACCAACAAAAAACTGACTCCACCACTCGTCAAAAAGGTCGTACCACCAATGAAGATAAAAAGCATTCTATAAATGAGATCGATCAACACAATAAAAACGAACCAAACAGTCAAAGGCCCCATTGGGTGGTAGTTAAAGCTGAGGACAAAAATCAAAAACCTCCCTTCATTCGCATCACTGTACCGAGTAATAACTCAGCGGTAGGGAAAAGCATCACAATACCAAGGGACAATTCAACACTAGGGAAAAGCGATCAGAGAACTAATAGACAAGTAAGAACAAAGGCGGACAGAAATACGCACAATCAAATACAACTTACGATATTCACAGGCAACAACGGCACACAACAAATCGCAGAACCCACAAAGGTAGAATGGACAGGACCATGCCTTGGAACTGACACCAAAGTAAGTGGGCACTACTCAGAACAGGTCAGCCCAAAACGAACAGGCCGAGAAGTAAAGGCCGTAGTAAACATGCCACTCACGCAAACCCAAAGCAATGGGTACAATCAAATAGCCCAATATATCCATCTCACCGCAAAGGATCATGATGATCACATGCCTAAAAAATCCTCTTCAGAGGGAAAAGCTCAGATTAGCAATAACCGACCATTGGAGAAGCAAACAGCTACAGCAGGAAAGATACTTTTTATCCCTAACTACGAGCCTCAAGGCACACAAGATCTATTAAATCGAGGGAACATTCTCCACCTTACATCCTCCATCCCAAGCTTAAGCCACCTAACATCTGCCGATTTACTATCAATCGAATTCATCCCATTAGGGGACAATGTGGCCAAGGAAGGCACGCTTGCCACCTGGAGGAATAATGAAATAGTAAAAAACTTACTCACAGAAACACGCAAATTTGAAGAGTGGGGAATCACGTTGAAAGAAGAAATAAAAAAGGGTTATCCGTCACCGCTACTAAGAAGATGTAGGAAAAGAGATGACTGCAAAACCTGAATTACTCACTCAGTACTGCAAGGTGCCAGGGGGGCTGATACTCCGACTAATAATCACTGGAGACAGACATTGAGCACTAGTGACAATTGAACCCACTGGGAAGCGGAAGAGAGCAAAGGAACACTAATAAAGCTGCTCTCCTGGAACATCGCAGGAGCTAAAAACATCTTAAACAATAGTAGAAAAACAGTAACCTGGGAGGCTGAGTCGGCCCTGCCATGGTTTGATCTTGTGAATTTCAGCTCACCTCGTCAGTAGTTAGCGTCACAGAGAGCCATCTTGCCAGTCCCAATGTACCATGAAATCTGTGGGACCACAGTGACAGGTCTGTGGAGCAATTAACGCTGTCACTGTGCCAATGGGTGAAACGGACTGTCTTGGGACTACTCCGCTTAGGCTGTCAGGTGCGTTGACCAGCATCAAACTCATACTCCAGCAGTCCAGTGCTTAATTTGTAAAATATTAAGTGCTGGGGCTCAAAGTTTCCCCCAGAAGCCACCGCCATTTGCGCCTCCGCCATTCACATCGCGCTCGCCTACATTGTGCCCAAGTGTTGTTTTGATATTGCGTGCTTGCTGCCATTTTGTTTGTTTTTGTCCTGCCTCCTTCCCCTGATCTCCACCCCGCCTCCCAGCTGACCCTCCCTCCCACGGATACTGACCTCGCAGCTCCTCCGTGATCGCAATGTGACCGTCCTGCTCTCAGCAGAAGCGGCCGCTCCACACGCTGCTCCCAGCCCCCTCAACCGGTATCGTTACCTATTGAGAGCCTATCTCGCACTCTGCCTTAGCCTGCATAGTCAAAGATTCATCTAGCTAGTTCGTAGCGCTAGATTGCCCCGCCCGCTGCACATTACTGTTTAAATCTGCCGAGGCCATTTAGATCATTACGCTCGACTGCCAAGGTGCGCTTGTGCGACAGCAGTTCTTGTGCTGTGCTGCCTGAAATTGTATTTGTGCTTGTAATTGTAAATTGTATTTGCGCCGCTGCCATTCACATCGCGCTCGCCTACATTGTGCCCCAGTGTTGTTTTGATATTGCCTGCTTGCTGCCATTTTGTTTGTTGTTGTCCTGCCTCCTTCCCCTGATCTCCACCCCGCCTCCCAGCTGACCTTCCCTTGCCCCTCCCCTTCCACTATCCGCATATGACAGATGCATTTTCGCGCAGCGTTCACGCGCAGCAGTCGCGCCCCATGCGCGCTGAAGGTGCGCCAAAGGTAAGCCCGTCTATGCCCATCCGCGCCTGGACCGCACCCAGCGCCAGGGCCCCTGTCCCCCGCAAACCGCACTCCTCTCGCATTACGTTTGACGCCGCCACCCTCCTAGCCCTTAACCCCGGACGCACACCACAATGCTACGAAGCTGCCCCAGGACGTACCCACGGTCCCTTCGCCTGCCACTCCTGCAAGTTCGCCTGCAGCAATACCCGCACCAAATCCACGACCTCCAAACACAGCTCCGACTCTAACCACCTGAAATGCATCCTGCTAAACACCTGTTCGATCCACAAACATGCCACAGAACTCTGGGACCTACTCGATACTGCGTCACCAGACATCGCCTTCCTTACAGAAACCTGGATGAACGCATCATCAGCACCAGACATCGCCATAGCCATCCCGGACGCTTACAAGATCATCCGAAAAGACCGTACCAACCAAACAGGAGGCGGCATCGCCATCGTCCATAAGAACACCATTAGAATCTCCACCAGCTTCGACGACTACCTTAAAACCGCCGAACACCTCCACTTCCAGATCCACACTGACCCCAGGACCACACTTAGAGGCACCCTTATCTACAGACCACCAGGAACCCGTAAACAATTCAGCGAAGACATCACTGACTTCATCAGCCCACATGCCCTCCCCTCCGAGAGCTACATTCTACTGGGAGACTTCAACTTCCACCTAGAAAAGAAAAACGACTGTAACACCACCACCCTTCTGGACAACCTAGCCAATCTCGGACTCAAACAACTTGTTGACACCCCCACCCACTTAGCCGGACACACGCTCGACCCTATATTCACCTCCAGCAAACACATTTCCTTCAATCATACCACAGCTCTCCATTGGACGGACAACAGCTGTGTCCACTTCAGCTACAAAACTACCATGACTCACAACCCCCACAACCTGCTCCTCGAAGAAACTGGAACAAAATCACCACCGACCAACTCCTCACATCGCTCAACCAAAACCCTCCAGCCCTCTCATCAGACCCAAACGAAGCTGCCACCAAACTCAAACAATGGATCACTCGCAGCGCTGACGAATTAGCCCCCCTAAAAAACCACCAGTTCAAACAAGGTAGCAAAAAAGCCCCCTGGTTCAACGATGACCTTAAGAATTCCAAGAAACTATACCGCACTCTCGAAAAAACATGGAGAAAAAACCCAACCACTGACAACCGGACCACCTTCAAGGCAGCCACCCGCAAACACCACCAATTGATCCGATCCACCAAGAAATCAGCATTCAAGGATCGAATCGACAACAACGCCCACAACAGCAAGGAACTATTCAACATCATCAAAGAATGTACCAACCCCAACGCAGCCTCAAACGACATTACTCCCTCCCAAGACCTCTGCGACTCATTATCCTCTTTCTTCTACAACAAAATCGCCGACATACATAACAGCTTTGTGAACATTCTGAAAGAACAGCCCACCCCAACCACTCCCAAACCCGAACCGCTCTCTAACAACCTTAGCGCCTGGAACCCAATCACCACTGAAGACACCATCCGCCTAATGAACTCCATCCATTCAGGTTCGCGAACCGACCCCTGTCCCCACCACATCTTCAACAAAGCAGACTTTACCATTGCACCCCATCTCCGTGATGTCATCAACTGCTCCTTCAACTCCGCAACCTTTCCAGAAAGCTGGAAACACGCCGAACTCAGTGCCCTCAGTGAAGAAACCCACAGCTGACCCCTCTGAACTTAAGAACTAACCCCCCATTTCCCTCCTCCCATTCCCTGCCAAAGTCATTGAGAAAGCCGTTAATAGCCAGCTCGCCGCCTTCCTTGAATCCAACAACTCCCTCGACCCCTCACAGTCCGGCTTTAGAGCCAAACACAGCACCGAAACCGCCCTCATTGCAGCAACAGATGACATCCGAACGCTTCTGGACAATGGAGAAAGAGTTGCCCTCATCCTACTCGACCTCTCCGCCGCCTTCGACACAGTCTGTCATAGCACCCTCATACAACGCCTCAACAATTTCGGAATACAAGGAAAAGCCTTGGACTGGATCATCTCGTTCCTCGCCGGGAGAACCCAGAGAGTCTGACTCCCCCCATTCAAATCAGAGGCCACCGAAGTCATCTGCGGAGTCCCACAAGGATCATCACTCAGTCCCACCCTCTTCAACGTTTACATGAGTCCCCTTGCATCCATCGCGAGACAACACAACCTCAACATCATCTCCTACGCTGACGACACCCAGCTGATCCTTTCCCTCACTAAAGACCCTAACACCGCCAAAACCAATCTTCATGAAGGCATGAAAGAAGTAGCCGAATGGATGAAAAACAGCCGCCTAAAACTTAACTCAGACAAAACGAAAGTTCTCATCCTAGGATCCTCACCCTCTGCCTGAGACGACTCATGGTAGCCATCAGCCCTGGGCACAGCACCCATGCCTACAGACCACGCACGCAACCTGGGTTTCATCCTAGACTCCTCCCTCTCGATGACCAGACAAGTTAACGCCGCCTCATCCTCTTGCTTCAACGTACTCCGCATGCTCAAAAAAATCTTCTATTGGATCCCCACCGAAACAAGAAAGACAGTCACCCATGCACTGGTCACAAGCCGACTGGACTATGGAAACACCCTCTACGCCGGAACCACAACCAAATTACAGAAAAAACTCCAACGCATCCAAAACGCATCTGCCAGACTCATATTAGACATCCCTCGCCAAGCTCACATTACCGGCCACCTGAAAGACTTCCACTGGCTTCCTGTCAACAAGAAAATAACGTTCCGCCTCCTCACCCACGCTCACAAGGCCCTCTACAAACTAGGACCCGAAAGCCTCAACACACGACTGTCCTTCTACACACCCACTCGCCAACTAAGATCCTCCAACCAAGCGCTTGCCGCAGTTCCGCGCATCCACAGATCCACCATGGGAGGAAGATCCTTCTCCTACCTGGCGGCCAAGACCTGGAACTCTCTCCCCACTCACCTCCACCTCACACAGAACCACATTTCCTTCAGAAAGGAACTTAAAACCTGGCTATTCGATAAATAATACACCCCCTCACACAAGCGCCTTGAGACCCTATGGGTGAGTAGTGTGCTATACAAATTCCTGAACTTGAACTTGAACTCGTGGTGCCGAAAATCAAGGCTGGGTAGGCTTGAGCGCTCTTCGTGCATCTTTAACCCACCACCAGACACCCCCTGTCCCTAGCTTACTCCTGCACATTCTTTGTCATCTCTGCTTTATCCCTTTGTTACTGTATTTCATTATTTCTTTTCGTCCTCCTTTTTCTTTTTTGTGTTTTTCTCTCTTTTGTTTTTGGTCAAAGTGTGATGAGGAAATATAAGTGCTAGTGCCCACCCTCACGTCGGAGGCGTCTCCCATTGCCCATGAAATACTATCCTTGGCACGAGTCTACTGCACACAGCACTGTCAGTTAACGGGACAGTGTCAGACAGCCTTGCAGCAACTACACACACATCCCGAAGGGCCCCCTCAGGAATACAAGGCTCGCCACCCACTGCCCCCGACCATCACAGTTTCTGTGGGCTGAGGGGTGCAGTTTACATCCCTGACATCGAGCATCGGCACGGCTTACAACCGTTCTATAAGCTGCTTGTCCTGTACACTCTCGCTCATCATTCATTTCTCCAGTAAAAGGCAGAGACAGTTGTGTTGCACTCCGTCAGGTCTGCATATCACAGGTCTTCATTTTGAGCAACATGTTCTTTCTTTCTGGCCAGACCAGTCATTAATATCAGATTGACTCCTTTACCACTAAGTCACCCTAGCAGAGGACTTCCCTGATCTTCCAATCACACAAGATTAAACAGTAATCCTACCCCGCCAGCAGTCCGGCAGTCACCCACCTAGTTATATTTATTTTTAACCGTTATCAGGAATTCCAACCGCAGGTGAAGACATTTGTAGTCTCGGCCCTGTGAAATAATTGCCGGTGCTCAGCACTGTAAACCACCAGCACAAATTAAGCACTGGAGCAGTCAGACGGTCAGCAGCAGTAACAGCATCTGCACTGTTTAGGAGCACTTGGACTGTTACCCCAGTGTCTGCTTGTCACAGAATGAAGTAATGAATTTGAAGAGAGGAATATCAAAGATATGAAGCATCTAGTTGGGATCCAGAACAGGGAAGGGCAAGCAAGGCACACACAGAAGAAGAAAGAGTTTGGACTCAAGGATTTGAGGATAACAGGTAGGGAATAGGAGAGGAGGAGGATCCAGCCCCTGGTAGGACACAGGGTCACAGCGTAATTTGGGTTTGGTTAAAACAAAAACAAAAAAACAATTTTTCAGTTGCAAACGGTCCAATTTTGCCAAGTGACTCTAAAATACTTCATCAGTCCCTTAGATCCTTAAACTTTCAAAAGCTCACTTAAGAAGAATACTTTACCGATTTTGGTTAAGTGCATAGGTTGTGAATATTACATTTTCAGATATGAGGGAACAAATTCCACTTGTCTAGGAGAATGCAAATTTTTGATTCCATAAGTGGAGGTCAACTTAGACCTGAGGTCTAAGTTTAGACCAGAAGCCTAAGTTTAGGCCTGAAGTTAAAGGACCCAATTCATAAAGGTAAACTTAGACCTGAAGTGTAAGTTGGCCTTTGTGAATTGGGCCCTTAGACTTCAGGTCTAAACTTAGGACCTGATTTAGATTTCAGGGGACGGTTTACTCCATCACAACGGTGACGGATATCCCATTTGACGAAATATAAATTAGGCCCTTAGACTTCAAGTATAAGTTCACTTTTGTGAATTGGACCATTAGACTTCAAGTCTAAACTTAGACTTCAGGTCTAAGATTACCTTTGTGCATTGGTCCCATTGTGCTATCCCTATGGCAACTGCAAACTCATGGCTGGCCTGGGGACAGTGCATTAGTGAAAAAATGGAGCAGCTGCTTCAAGCAGCCGATCCATCTTTCACTGGGCAGATGTCACCTGCCTGAACTTGAAAGGTACGCACACACCTGCAGATGGATGTCTTGGTGGTTCATGGGACCCCATTGATCATCTCTAGAGGGCTGTACTCAGTGGTGCACTAATCCTGTGCCACCTTTTTGTGGCGCATTGTCCTCTTTCCCTTTGCACCTGTATACAAAATACGTCATGGAGGTGGAGGCAAAATGTTTTCACCATTTGCGTGGGGCCAAATGCCCATGCAATTGAGAGAATGTCCCCATAAAGTAGAGCTTTTGCTGTATGTGTGGTGGCTCTACCTGTATTAGAGTAGAAACTGCCCAAGCGCCTGTGGCCCCATCTGTAATACTTCAGCAACTGAGGCCCAGGATACGGGCTCGCAGGCCCGTAGCACCACAGGGACACTGCATATAATGCAGCCCAGTTGTGAGTGAGAGAGTGTCGTGACGAAGGCACACCCTCGCTTTCGCGCGGCACTCCACGGGAGCTGTTAGAGATTCAGGTCCAGCGGCGTTTTCCACCTTACAAGTCTATTTCTCTCTTTCTCATTATTTGGTGTTATTCAGCTTATCCCTAGAACTCCTTGTTATACATTGAAGACCATTCCATATAGGTTTTAAAGCTGAACCCCATTGAAAATACACTGTGGCAATTGTTGGACTCCAGATTTGAGGGTCGTGCTTTGTAATTATTGACCAGTCGTGGCTCTTATACAGACGACTTTTAAAAGACTTGATATAATGTTTTGCCGGACGGGAAACAGCTTAAGAACAGAATTTTTTCTATGTCCTCTTCAGCCCATGGAGACTTTTGACTCCACCATTATCCAGTGCCTTGAAGAAGTCCTATACTAGGACGAAACGCGTCGGCTGTACTGTGTGTTTGGATTGGACTCTATTTTTTCTACGCAAAATGAAAATGGAATAAAGAGAAAAAACGGAGGAATCTTTTTCTCTTTCTATTGAATATGGACATTATACTTGTTCTTACCGATTCAATTTTGTTGTGTGGTGCACCTGTGCTTCTTGTTCAAACTGTTGGGTTCCTGAGGGAACAAGCAATGTGACGGTGGGTGCTATTCGGGGTGGTATAGAGACAAAATATCGACTCCAAAATATCGACTGGACATAATATCGAGTTTTAAATATAGACTGGACAAAATATCGACTGGACATAATATCGACTACAAAAATATCGTTTTTCAGGTAAGTGAAGTAATATCGACTGTATAAAATATAGATAGCAAAAATATCGATTTTTTAATAATATATAATATTTTATAGTGTATTTTTATGTAATAATATGTGTGAATAGTGTGTATTAATGTTATAAAATATTTTATTAAATTAATTTTGTTTTTATAATAATTGCGTAATGTAATTCTGTAGCGGGTTGTGGGTTTATAGGGGAATAGGGTGGGAAGTAATTTAATAATAATTAATTAATTAATATATGTTTGTTAATATTTTTAATTAATAATTAATTGGTAATTAAATAATATTGATAAATTTTGGGTAAAGGAGCATTTTTAGGGTTCAGGGTCAGTTTTCAGTTTTTGGGTAAAGGGGCATTTTTAGGGTTCAGGGTCAGTTTTCAGTTTTAGGGTAAAGGGGTATTTTTAGGGTTCAGGGTCAGTTTTCAGTTCATGGGTAAAGGGGTATTTTTAGGGTTCAGGGTCAGTTTTCAGTTCATGGGTAAAGGGGTATTTTTAGGGTTCAGGGTCAGTTTTCAGTTCATGGGTAAAGGGGTATTTTTAGGGTTCAGGGTCAGTTTTCAGTTCATGGGTAAAGGGGTATTTTTAGGGTTCAGGGTCAGTTTTCAGTTTTTGGGTAAAGGGGCATTTTTAGGGTTCAGGGTCAGTTTTCAGTTTTTGGGTAAAGGGGTATTTTTAGGGTTCAGGGTCAGTTTTGGGTTTTTGGGTAAAGGGGTATTTTTAGGGTTCAGGGTCAGTTTGGGGTTTTTGGGTAAAGGGGTATTTTTAGGGTTCAGGGTCAACAAATAAGATTGTAAAAAATTATTTTTATTATTTTCATTTATTATTTAATTATTATAATTTAATTTAAGTAGTTTTAAGTATATTTTAGTAAATAAAATGTAATATTAATTTAATTTAACACTGTTTTTAATAAAGTCGATATTTTTTACATCTATATTATTGTTAACGATATTTTGTACTCAATATTTTTGTACTTACCTGTTTGTAGATACAAACTCGATATTTTGACTGTCGATATTTTGTCCACGATATTTTGGCAAGTCGATATTTTGTCCCTCGATATTATTTCAGTGATCCATTCGGGGTGCATACAGCCCCTTGCAAGTACCGAAGGGATAATACTGTTGGAGTGATAATAGGTTAGGTGCTGGCAGCGAGAAGGTTCCACTGTTATTTCTAATTGGTTTTGTTTTGACAGACATATTTTGAGGTAGCAAGTGCTATAGTATTGGGGGTTAAGGCATCGTTTAAACAAATAATACGTTCTGTTTATTTGACTAGAGAGCTCTCATGTGCTCTCTGTGGGCACAAGAGGGCCTTTAGTTCTGTTTGGCCTATTTAAATAGATTGTAGATGTTGTTCTAACCCTAACGTCTTCATTATCATTGATACAATATATTCCCTCACGTTTTTTGGGGGGCAGGATTTAGGCTTAAATTTCGATTGCCTTATTTATTCTTCTCATTACTAATTTGCATTTCAGGTAGACTTCGGTCTTTTAAAGTCCTAGCTTCTAAATCTATATTTACTGAAGTTTCAAAATTACTAAACCTTCATGTAGCCTGCGTGATGCTGATTGCAGAGTAACAGCAGTCCAGTATTAGTGGCCTCTGAGCAGTAAGAACGGTCCTTCGAGCAGCACACTCCCCACTCCTAAATGTGGTGGTCAGGGGTCACGATTTCAGAAACCCCACAAGATCAGCTCATGCTTCCATCCTCCTAAGTTTGGAAAATGACTGTCATTAAATTGGATAAAGTTTATACTTATTTACAGCGCCTGGAAACGGAGGTTGTGTTTTATGAAGCATCCTACGATGCTACAATAGAGGTCTGATATATGTGCATCTCTTAGGCATTTGGATAGTTCATTCCAAACACTCCTGAGCACAGCATGCGAGTTCTCTTTTAATGGTTTGCATTGCAAAGCAGACAGACTCTTTTCAGAAGTGAAAGGACTGAACTTTAAAAAAAAATGTTATTAGCAGCATAAAGAATAGATTCTATCTATGTGGAAACACCAAAGCTGATGCACAAATGAAAAGTGACAAATGTAATAATTCAAATGACAACTATGAAAATAATTCAAATGACAACTATGAAAACTCGTGAGGTGTCATTTATTGTAACTCATTACTTCCAGCCTGATTCTGAACACAACTGCACACTGCTGGAACAGTATCTTCGCAGTAATGGTACAGCTGAGAACAAATATGTATCACAGAGGGGAAAAGTGCTATAATTATGTATTATCAGTATGAAAGATTACATTTACGGGAGTGGTCTATTGGAAAAAAAAAAAACATATTCCAACAATAGCATCATGTTTTATTCATGCTATGTTTATTCCTGCGTGCAGCTAGTCTATTTGCTAGGGGAGCAGTAACACTCGAGCTATCCAGGAGGGAATTCTGTGGCCACCATTAACAAAAAAGCCATTTTGTTCTAGCGCTCCAACCTCGGGCCTGAAAAAGTGTCATAAAAATATGTCCGCCTTAAGAACTGTGCCAAATGCTCGGGGAAGGATTCGCAAAATGTGAAAAAGTGGTGACACTCAGGAGGAAACGTATTTCTTTCCTTTATTTATTAATTTATTTATTTGAATCCCACTGAGAATTTTTGCAGCGCCAGCCAAGGACTTCAAGTACTTTAAAGGGTATTTTAGGCTTGGCGCAGTAAAAATAAATAATTCTCCCAGCAAGAATCCATTGGTTTCACGCTGGTAATGCAAGGAGCATTAACACTTGGTGATGGCGAGTAGTCGCTATTCTAGCTCTCTCAAAACAGCACCACGCTAATTTAAATAGCTGTCGCCTTTTGGTATAAGTTTAATTTTTGCAAATTTCATCTTTCATGAGCTGATGCTCGAAACTATATTGAGTTTGGTGGTGGCAATGATTGCCACATTTCTGCAAAACCCTTTCCCTCTTACCAGTCAGTTAGCATTATCAACTTGAATATTTAGTGAACTATTCACAAGTTCTATTTTATAGAAGGTAAAGTAGTACAACAGTAGTGCTCCCCACATACTAGAACCTGCTATTCACAAATATTCTGGAGTAAATCTTCCCCTTCCCTATTTTCTCTATGTGGAAGTGTCCTCCACAGTGGCAGACTCCGCACACTTAGATACACATATCAGTAGCAATTGGAGTGGAGCAATGGGGAGTGGCTAGAAAATGGGGAATAGTTTCTATTAAATAGGAGGGGGGAATTTAAGGTGGACTGTCAGGACTGACAACCTAAAACAAACACACATGCAAAAATAATAGGATCATTGCTGTGCCCAAACTGCACTTCTAAAGTTACTACAACCATAAATGTGTCAAACAGGAGTCTTGGAGTAAGTAAAGCACCACAGGTGGCCACTCACAAGTACTGCAACACCCTCCCATAGAAAATGTCCATACATACATATTTTGACTAAAAAACAAAGATTAAAATGATGTTATAGTTAGGTATGGTAATCAGATTATTTCTTACATTATAAAAACCTCAGAAGATTCACTGAAAAAACAAAGGTTAAAGTGATCTTATAATTATAAAAGGGAAAAAAGTACTTTGTTGATGCACACCTCACCCCAGCTAAAACGGCAATATTTTAACGAGGTTCTTGCTAAAATGCCACATAGTCACTTAATGTGGGGTCCACAAACGGTGTCCTTCAAGAGCTGAGGGTAGTTGCACTAATACTCTTCAAAGTTGAGAAGAAAGTCCCAAAACAGTGTGTCTTTCTTGTTGTATCATAAAAAGCAAATTTTCTTTCTTTTAATCTTCACGGGTTGTCTTTATGTAGCCAATGCACGGCCTGGGTAGTTCCGAAGTTTAGGTGGAGAGCAGTTCCTGTATAGAGCACCCTACAACACCAGCAACACTCTACATTTGCTCGCCTCAAATGTCTGCTTTTCTATCAAAGTTTTTAAGCATAGAATTAGCACAGTGCCATAGACACCGAGATAGAAAGGGACAAAGACTTTTGCCATTTTTACAGCAAATTCTGTATGCATAGGATTGGCACAGTGCTATCCATGCCAAGTTGTAAAATGACAAAAGCCTTTACTATCCAGGCACAGTATTACAGTATTGATTGGTAAAATACCATCCAAGTAAACCTGAAATGAATAAAAGCAATCCCTGACACATTTTTCGCTATCATTATAGCTCTTCAGAGAGGTTTAGCTTTGTCCAGACACAAGGGAGCGCCCAGTATAAGACAAAACAATACTTCTTCGATAACTTTATTTTGGTCACAGCGGACCATAAAAGTGCAGATAAAATACATACATGGCGCGCGATAAAAAGTTTAAATAACATATGTACAATACAAAATCGGTCCAAGTCATCAAAGTACACATTATTCACATAGTTAAAACTATGACGTAATCCATCACATCGTAAAAACAAATTAAACATTGAATAGTTATCAAATCATTACAGTTTATACAGTATCCTGTTATCAGTTAAATCATTAAAGAAATTTCCTACGTCTATGCCACATACCATTTAAAAAGCGCGAAACAGCAAAGATGATGGGGGGTGGGTATCATACTTTAGGACTCTAAATCAATCAATCAATCAATGACATTTATAGAGCGCGCTACATACCCGTAGGGTCTCAAGGCGCTGGGGGTGGGGGGGTGCCGCTACTGCTCGAACAGCCAGGTCTTCAGCTTCTTCCTGAAGGAGAGGTGGTCTTGGGTCAGGCGCAGGTCGGTCGGGAGGGAGTTCCAGGTCTTGGCGGCCAGGTAGGAGAAGGACCTTCCTCCTGTAGTCGCTCTTCGGATGCGGGGGACGGCGGCGAGGGCGTGGTTGGCTGATCGGAGGTGGCGTTTGGGAGCGTAGAAGTTGACTCGGCTGTTGAGGTAGCTCGGGCCTTGGTCGTGTAGGGCTTTGTGTGCGTGGGTGAGGAGGCGGAAGGTGATTCTTTTGTTGACGGGGAGCCAGTGAAGGTCTCTCAGATGTCCGGAGATGTGGCTGGTTCGTGGGATGTCGAGGATGAGTCTGGCTGAGGCGTTCTGGATCCGCTGGAGTCTCTTCTGGAGCTTGGCGGTGGTACCGGCGTAGAGGGCGTTGCCGTAGTCCAGTCGGCTGGTGACGAGGGCCTGGGTGACTCTAAAGGCTTGAGCACACAGTCTGAAACCTACGTTTCTGCAAATTGGTATCAACCAGTATTTCCGTGTGGCCTGATAAGGCGGGCAAAAAAAAAGGACATGAATTTCATCTTCAAGGTTATATTTACATGCTGGGCGCTCGGTATTCTCAATACTGTCCCATTTACTAGTAAATGACCTGAGCGGAAGACTGCCGATCCTAAATTGCATGTAAAGATCCTTGCCACTGGAGGATAAGTCAAGTCTAAAAAATCCTCCTTTTTAAAATCTACTTTTACTTGAAGAAACTCAGTTGTTAATCTTCCCACTGTGGGGCTCGCATAAAGAGACAACAGATTATATTGCCTGACGTGACAAACCAAATCTGCCCTGGATAGCACTGGGCAAGTTACATCGGGTGTATCCCAAAGCTTGGGTAGGCCAATCCTGGTGCTAATTACCTTAATGTGTGTTAGCCACGGGATTTTCTTTGTTCCCAGTACAGCCCAGACCTCCCGAAATTCATTTTTATAGGAGGCTAATTTAGGCACTGACCATAATCTTCTCCAATACGTCAGTGGCCGTAATGCTACTTCCTCCTAAATAGGGAGTAGCCCAGGTCCATACGGAGGAGCACTAGAGGTGTACTCATTGGAAGACCCAGTAAGTTCCTCATGAACGTATGCTCTACCTTCATTAGGTTGGATGACCTTTGATGTCCCCAGAGTTCCGCCTCGTAAATAGAGGTCGCTCTAGCCTGTAATTTGTAAATTTCTATAACAGGGGCAGCTGGCTTAAATTAGATACTCTGTGCACTTTCAAAATCCCCCCGCCACTTGAGTTAGCCTAAGAGCGGCCTTTGCTAGCTGGGTATCCCAGTCAAGATGTTCTGTGAGAGTAATGCCTAGGTACTCAAAGGTCTTTACTCGCTCCAATGGAGTTCCATCCAAGAGTGGGTTTGGGCGAGTCTGCCTGGGAGGATTAAAAATCATAAATTTAGTCTTAGCTAAATTTATCTCTAGCCCTCTTGATGCAAAACAATCAGCAAAGCCGTCTAGGGTTCGATGGATGCCCGTTGATGTTTTGGACAACAACAGAGTGTCTTCCGCAAACATCAACCCAGGCACCCTACCTGAGACTAACCTCGGGGCATCAGTATCCTTAACTCCAAGTAGGTGGTCTATAAGCCCATTTATATATAGACAGAATATGGTAGGGGCCCGAACACACCCCTGACGCACCCCCCTTTTCACCGGGCAGCAAGCTGACAGTTCTCTGTGCTTCCCTCACCTAACTTGTGCATAGGTATCAATATGGAGCCTAATTAACACATCCAATAAATTGGTAGACCCAGATCGAGCAGTACACTCCACAGCTTATCCCTCGGGACCAGATCAAATGCTGACCTTTCAGGCATAGAGTGGTGCATAAATTATGTAAAAAAAAGCAGAATAAAATGCATCTAAAGGTGAAGCTCTGTGTGTGAACTTCTCTTGTTACAGGCATGTTGTAGTTAGGAAACAGCATGATAAACTGTAAAAACTCACTGAAAAAAACAAAGTTTGCAGGGACGTTATGGTTAGAAAATCGAATTAAAAGATCCTTAGGTGTCAACAAAAAAACCCCAAAGGTTACAGGGACAATATAGTTAGGTTTTGATTTTACATGCACAAAACCATATAAATTAAATAGTTACGGTTAGAGTTAGCTTAAGTCTTAAGTAACTATAACTCGTTCCCTAAGATAACTATAACTCCCGCCCTCTCCATGCACAGTTTTCTCATCAATAATTTTACAACAAATGTTGCAGTGATATTATCAAGGATGTCATAGAAGATGTTATGAGTGATGTGATAAGGGGGTAATTAGCAGTCCAGTGCATGGTGAGGGTATAAGTTATAGTTACCTTCCACCATGCTGAACCACATCCTCCTGGGCACCTGCCATATCCTTAATGGGGCCAGGGGGATCCCCGAGCCTCCGCAAACCTGCTTCCTGCATCCAAAGAGACTTTTATTTCTCCCACCCGCAGGGAGCAACTAAAAATGCTGCTCCCTGGGGCGGGTGAAATTTTCAGATTTGAGTCCCTGTCAGCATCACTCTGGGCAGAGAACCAGATCTGAAATCCGCCCCCAGCTGGCATGAGCATTTTTAAAGTGCACTATATATAAATATAAATATATATATATTATGTGGAATTTGACGTTATGAATTTACCCACTATTCAGGGGGGATTTATTTCAACTTGTACATGCCCAGTTATATTTTGCAATACTATGAACTGGCACTGTTTACAACGTCTCCATAGGAACCACTAGGCGTCCTCGATGCCGATCAAGTGCTATGAGCTCTAGCACTTGATTGGACGACCGCACTCGATGTCATGTAGATGTTTCAACATTGTTGCGGGAGTGTTCACGTTTAGAGTTATTATTTATAACTTATTTCACAAACATGAAAATGTACATAATCAGGTCTTAGCACTATGACAATTTTCTGTGTCAATGATCTACCTCACGAAACATGTGGTTAATGTTCAGTAATTGTTGACGGGGAGTTATGCCATCAGGTACGATAATGTGATATTATGATCGCCGAATCGTATAGAACTGTACCATGTATGTATAATAGTTAGACCCACTATAAGATGGCGCCCGTTTAACGGTGCTCAGATATGTGAGTCCTATGTCAATGTTTATTGTATTCACACGGTAAATACAGCAAACTTTCCGAGCAGGATTGTGTGAACAAGCACTCATGGGGTGCGAAACGCGTCACGTAGGGCTTATGGCGTGAATAAACCCTACTTACTTGATAGACCTGCTGACTGGTGTGGATTCTTGCAGTACCTGAGTGCGCGCTTGGAACGCCGTTTTGGATTTATATTGTTTACCGGATACCTCACCGGCAGCGCGCCACCCCCACTGGGATACCCCACTGAGGTGATCGTTGGATTTCATATATATATATATATATATATATATATATATATATATATATATATATATATATATATATATATATATATATTACCTACTGGCGGTCGCCAGTAGGTATATATAGTTAGGATTTTTTCCCTATGGGATTTCTGAAAATTCTATGTCTAATAACTTTGGTGTTTGTGGACGGAATTGGCTGAAATTTTCAGGAAAATGGCACATTTTGTTTCTGAGCAGCCCCTGAAAATTTGGGGGGGGGGGTCGTCAAGGGGGGGCCGAGAAAAAAGGGGGGTCCCAAAACACGTTTTTCCCATGTTAATTTCCATAGGGCGGTTGGACTCACTTTTAGCCCAAACGGCTGAATGGATTTCCACGAAACTTGGCAAAATTGTAGGGACTGTTAGCCCGATGTGCCTTTGCTAGGTCTCAATATATGTGCTTCAGTGGATTTTGAGAAATTAACGTTTAAATCAAGATATATATCTGTAACAGCGCTCCGGGCAGCGATCCGGTTCGCGTACTTTTCGCGTTACGGAACTTTGCGCACGGAAAGCTGATTGGCTCTTCGGTGTCTGTCAACATTCTAAACAGTCCGGTGCAGCCGCCATCTTGTCTCTCGGTAGGATCGAGAGATAAGAGGAGGCCAAAACAAAGGGGGAAATTACCATAAGGGGGCATAGTAGATCCTCATTGACCCCCTAGGTTTTATGTGGAGGTTTTAAAAGGGCCCAGGAGGGTAAAAAAAAATTTTTTTTTTTTTTTTTGCGTGGTTAGCGCCTAGTACGCGAACCGGAAAGCGTTCTAGGCAGCGTACTATAAGGATAATAGAATGATACACTTTTCAAATACTGTATGTTAATTGTTTGTTGTTTTTGTTGTTTTTTTTTGTTTTCTTTTTTTAAAGTTTTTTTTTATTTTGATTGTTTTTCATAATTTATTAAACTTTCTAACATTTCAGTGTCTGAAATGTCATTATTTTCTTGAAATATTGTTTGCAATCTGTGAGGTTGTAAAATGTCCTCATTTGCAAGGAGGGCATCTACTGCTTGGACACATTGCAGCAGTTCATTATCCAAGCTTTCATCCATAAATTCCATGTCAATTTGTTCAATCAATTCCTGGCTGCTCTCTTGCAGGTCCATCTCAAAAGAAACTTGCTGCTCGCCTTCCATTTTGCCTGAAATTTGGATTAAAAAAATATATATTAGTAGAGATAGGGCACTGTTGGGATTAATTTTAGATAGGCAGTTTTTATCAGTGAATTTATCTTTTGGCAGTGTATAGTATCAGAGTGGAAATAGGACTATAAAAAAGTGTATGTGATTTAACCAAGACAAGCCTAACTCCATTCATAACTATAACAGAGAAGTCTATCTAAATACATTACTACTACAGAGGGATAGTGTATATCTAGCAGAAAAAGTCTACTATATTAAGTTATAGTGCACAATATATTTCATTTTTAAAAATTATAACTTACCTTCACAAAGAAGTTGAAGTTTTTTGAAGCTATTGAAATGTGAGGTACAACAAGAAGTAGTAGTCAAAATGGCTGTGTTTCCTTCTCTTCCTTTATATATATACAGGTATATAACCAATCAAATGTCAGGTAATAAAAGTAGAAAATGAAAGTAACATTTTCATTGGTTGTCAATTCCAACAGTTCAGATGTGTTTTGTGAAGTAATTTACCTCACGGTACTTGGAGAGGTCTACAGGCTAAATGGCTAAATGAAATTTCAATCAAATTTGTGAGAATGAAAGGGATTGTTATGTAGTATGAGCTAATTTATATTTGGTGAGAGTGTCTCTAGTCGTTTTTCTGTAAATTACTTTCCCACCTTTTTTTTGGACCGCTTCCCGGGAAGCGGTCCGGTCCGCGAACTAGGAGCGTAACGGGAGTCCACCATTTTGTGTTTCGGTCGAATCAAGGTATAAAATGGAGGGTAAATAATGTTCTGAATGGGTAGAAGGGGGCATGGTACAAGTATTTTGCCCCCCTACGTCTTCTGAGGGTGGCTGAGGAGGACTATATGTGCGAAGAAAAAACTTTTTTTTTGAAATTTTGCGCGGTTAGCTTCCAGTTCGCGTACCGGATAGCGCTCTTTGAGCGTAGTTTGTTGAAAATTACAGAAAAAAAGTTAGAAAAAAAATAATAAAAGTGTGTGATCAGATGAAGGGTAGCTCTGAGAAGAGCTTTTGGGTTTATGGTACATTTAGGTACTTATAAGTAGGTACCAATGCACAGTCTTAAATTCAGAATGAAAATTCTGTTGCCCTCATCTGAGAAGTGAACTCCATCTCCTCTGTAGATATCTTGCATGTAGTAACGCAAGTTATTGTTGTACAGAGAGCCCATTCCATGGTCTCTCATGAAAGCTGAAACAGATTTGTTTACATGCTTCCTCGCTTTCTCAATTTGTGGAGAAAATTGGTTGGACCACCTCCATTTCTGTCTTTGGCATATATTGGAATATACCAAGGCAGTTTGAGGAAAAAGTGCCATTAATTGCTCAAAGGTGTCCTTTAAAAGCATTTCCAGACCTACCCCTGTCAAAGTGCCCAAATCATTACCTCCACAGTGCACTATTAACAGGTCAGGTTTTGGCAAATGCATAAAGGTTTTCACCAATGGTATCAATTGGTGACATTTTAATCCTCTTTGGCCCAACCACTTAATTTCCACATCTTGTAAATTGAGGTTAGGTAAATTTCTGTTCTCAGCATACCTTTGAGCCCAGTGGATGTAACTATGTCCAACAATCCAGACCTTAAACATGGTGGGAGAAGGTTGTTCTGCAGTCAGATGAAGTATGGTAATGAAAGGGCAGTTGAAACAGTAGGAGTTTCTAAAGAAAAAAAAATGTGGATTTGCAATGCTAATGAATCATTAGCAGTGATTGGTGCATTTCCATTTCTGAAAACAGAAAGGTAGGGTGCATGGATGTGTTCTTTGAAACATGTAATTTGAATGGTCAAGGAAGAAACATTTAATGAAAGATTGCACTGGATACGCAGGTGCACTGAGAGTTCAGAGTTCAATTGAAACATTGTTGTGTGAATTTGCAAACATGAGAGGTCTTCCAGGAGGTGGTTGCTATGGAAAAAAGGCAGAGAGGGCAGAGGGGGGAAGGGTTTTGATTTGAAAAAAGTGAGGGAAGAGTTATGATTGGCTAATATGAGAGATATGTGAAATGAATATCTGTATTTCTGTGCTTTCAATAGCTGCAGCCTTTGGAGTGCATCCTTTTTCTTCTGCTGAAGACAATTTGGTGTATTTCTGAGACTGTTTTCAAAACTCAAAAAATATTTGCTAAGGTGAGAAAAGATTTATTTAATTTAGATAGAGAATAGTATGATTTAAGGAGAAAATGATGAAGAAAGCTGTGTTTTTAAAATGTGGTTTTGTCTCTAGTGATATACTAATAGAATTAGTTTCTTTGAGAAATTGTAATTGCATATTCGGTGTAGCATTCTGGCATGCAGTAACACAAGTTATTGTGGTACATGGAGCCCATTCCATGGTCTGTTATGTAAGCTGAAACAGATATGTTGTTTTTAAAAACGATTTTAGAAATCAATTACATTTCTGGATATGTACTGCTAGAGCTTCATAGGTTGTTTTGGGCCATATTTATAAGGCATTTGAGTGTCTTTGATGTTATGTTTTCCTTTTAAAATGGAAAGTGTTCCTCATGGGGCAAGTGTCTTGTAAATACGCTCCCACTTGTGCTTTGCAAATTTAGATTTTGATTATGGGAGTTACATAGCCATGTTAATAATGTCCAAACAATGGTGGTAGGGCATTGAAGAAAACGCTTTTCTGTGTCTCTAGGACATTTTCAGTCCTTTCCTCTTGAATGCAGGTATACAATTGATTTATATGCTGTGTTTAAAAACGAATTTTCAAATCAATTACATTTCTTGATATGTACTGTTAGAGCTTCATAGGTTGTTTTGGGCCATATTTATAAGGCATTTGAGTGTCTTTGATGTTATGTTTTCCTTTTAAAATGGAAAGTGTTCCTCATGGGGCAAGTGTCTTGTAAATACGCTCCCTCTTGTGCTTTGCAAATTTAGATTTTGATTATGGGAGTTACCTAGCCATGTTAATAGTGTCCCAAAAATGGTGCTAGGGCATTCCAGAAAACACTTTCATGTGTCTCAAGGACATTTTTAGTCATTTCTTCATGAATGAAGGTATACAATTGATTTATATGCTGTGTTTAAAAACGAATTTTGAAATCAATTAAATTTCTGGATATGTACTGTTAGAGCTTCATAGGTTGTTTGGGGTCATATTTAGAAGCCATTTTAGTGTCTTTGATGTTATGTTTACCTTTTTAAATGGAAAGCGTTCCTCATGGGGCCCTGAGCAGTTCTTAGCCATGTTATTTAATGGGAAGTGGATAACATGGCTAAGAGCATTTGCTGGAAAATGCATGAATATCGCTGACTTTTTAGCGATATTCATGCATTGCGGCCGTTTTTTTTCGCATTTGCGAGCAGTTCTTAGCCATGTTATCCAATGGGAGGTGGATAACATGGCTAAGAGCATTTGCTGGATAATGCATGAATATTGTTGACTTTTCAGCGATATTCATGCATTGCGGCCGTTTTTAATCGCATTTGCGATAAACAATTACATTTCTTGATATGTACTGTTAGAGCTTCATAGGTTGTTTGGGGTCATATTTAGAAGGCATTTTAGTGTCTTTGATGTTATGTTTACCTTTTTAAATGGAAAGCGTTCCTCATGGGGCAAGTGTCTTGTAAATACGCTCCCACTTGCGCTTGGCAAATTTAGATTTTGATTATGGGAGTTACCTAGCCATGTTAATAGTGTCCCAAAAATGGTGCTAGGGCATTCCAGAAAACACTTTCATGTGTCTCAAGGACATTTTTAGTCATTTCTTCATGAATGAAGGTATACAATTGATTTATATGCTGTGTTTAAAAACGAATTTTGAAATCAATTAAATTTCTGGATATGTACTGTTAGAGCTTCATAGGTTGTTTGGGGTCATATTTAGAAGCCATTTTAGTGTCTTTGATGTTATGTTTACCTTTTTAAATGGAAAGCGTTCCTCATGGGGCCCTGAGCAGTTCTTAGCCATGTTATTTAATGGGAAGTGGATAACATGGCTAAGAGCATTTGCTGGAAAATGCATGAATATCGCTGACTTTTTAGCGATATTCATGCATTGCGGCCGTTTTTTTTCGCATTTGCGAGCAGTTCTTAGCCATGTTATCCAATGGGAGGTGGATAACATGGCTAAGAGCATTTGCTGGATAATGCATGAATATTGTTGACTTTTCAGCGATATTCATGCATTGCGGCCGTTTTTAATCGCATTTGCGATAAACAATTACATTTCTTGATATGTACTGTTAGAGCTTCATAGGTTGTTTGGGGTCATATTTAGAAGGCATTTTAGTGTCTTTGATGTTATGTTTACCTTTTTAAATGGAAAGCGTTCCTCATGGGGCAAGTGTCTTGTAAATACGCTCCCACTTGCGCTTGGCAAATTTAGATTTTGATTATGGGAGTTACCTAGCCATGTTAATAGTGTCCCAAAAATGGTGCTAGGGCATTCCAGAAAACACTTTCTTGTGTCTCAAGGACATTTTTAGTCATTTCTTCATGAATGCAGGTATACAATTGATTTATATGCTGTGTTTAAAAACGAATTTTGAAATCAATTAAATTTCTGGATATGTACTGTTAGAGCTTCATAGGTTGTTTGGGGTCATATTTAGAAGGCATTTTAGTGTCTTTGATGTTATGTTTACCTTTTTAAATGGAAAGCGTTCCTCATGGGGCCCTGAGCAGTTCTTAGCCATGTTATTTAATAGGAAGTGGATAACATGGCTAAGAGCATTTGCTGGAAAATGCATGAATATCGCTGACTTTTCAGCGATATTCATGCATTGCGGCCATTTTTTTTCGCATTTGCGAGCAGTTCTTAGCCATGTTATCCAATGGGAGGTGGATAACATGGCTAAGAGCATTTGCTTCAAAGGTTGTTTGGGGTCATACACCATTTTTGGGAAATTATTAACATGCCTATGTAACTCCCATAATCAAAATCTAAATTTGCCAACCGCAAGTGGGAGCGTATTTACAAGAAATGTGCACCATGAAGAACGTAAAATAGCATAATAGACACTCAAATGCCTTATAAATATGACCCAAAACAACTTATGAAGCACTAGCAGTGCATATTTCCAGAAATGTATTGGTTTTCATTTAATGATTTACTTCATTGGTAGGCCTTCACATGTTTTTTTACCTTGGTTTTTTTCAGTGAAAATCTTATCTGCAACCATGTGTTGGCCTCACCTCAAATAAACAAAACAGGTGATGGACTGAATGTGGATCAATGACACACATTCACCCCAGTCTAAAGATCTGGGCCTAAACAAACCTTTAGATAGGCTACATCTTATCGCCATCCTGAATTAATCATTTAAAATATTAGGGAGTGATTTATGATTGTTCTATGCCTGTTTTGTACCATTGAGTGTCATTTTTGTGATGCAGTGCTGGTGGAAAACATTTGCTATGTTAAATAATTAGTAGGGCATTAAGTTTTAGATGACTGTTATTCATTTACTGTTTGGTAATAGTGGTTAATAACATTTTTTATTATATTTTTCCACAGATTCAACTGCAGATTCTTTCATAGTTTGGAAAATGCCTACAAAAAATAGAATTAGAAAGGCTAGAAAACGTCAAAGACAGCAGGATGATGTTTTATTGCAGCAGTCCTCTTCCCCAAATACTTGTCAAAACACCAAGAAAGGTCCGGGTAAGAGCACGAAATCATTCTTAAGAAATATTTGTAGTAAGAAAAGTTTTTCTCCAAAAAATGTTTCAGTCCACAAAAAGAAAAGCAATTTAAATGGAAAGGAGAGACCCATCACAAATGTTACTGGTAGAGGAAGAGATAACTCTGTGCATGATAGTAGAAGGAAACAACAGTTTAGGGACATTCGAAATCGAATGTTCCGTAACAGGATAATAGTTAATTTATTGAAAAATATAAAAAAAAAAAGGCCAACAGAAAGCGGCATTTTATAAGAAGAAGAAAAATGTAGAGAAAATTATTGATCATGCTTTTGAAATTAAGCGAAAGTTGTTTATTTTGGTAATCAATAGAATTAGGAAACTAAGCAAGGTAATTTCTGATTTCAAAACAAAAAGTAGATGGAAGAGAGTAGTAAATCGTACTAACTTTTGTGAAGTTTTTTCCGGAGAATGGATGCATAGTTCAAGTTGTGAGGCATTTTTTAATGAGGAGAGTTATTTTCAGGATAATGATTTGGTGTTTGCAGTTGACACCAGTGGTCGAGCTTATGAAGTGAAGGATGGTTGTCCAGTTGAAAAAGAACAACTTGTGACAACAGAGACAGAAGAGGCGCTAAGTGATGAGGTTTTAGGAAGACGTCCTAAGGGTCCTGTGTACATTTGGAAGTGTAGTTCTATTTGCAGTGTGCAACAGGTTTCCATCAATTTGCTTTGTGATTTTATACGGACATTTAATAAGAAAAGTTTGAAGCAGAAAATGAAGTTATTGCAAGATTTAGATCCTTGCAGAGTGAGACAAATGACAGGTTTGCGTGGTCATTCACTGGCTTGTCTTTCCAGGAGAGTATGCCAGAGTGTTTTTCATCATTTCAGGATGCTAGCAGTGCATCATAATAAAGTGAGAAAATTAGTGAGAATGTTGTATTATGCTAAGAGTCCAGCAATTATGCTTAAACAATTATGTGCTGCTCTTTTGCATTGTTCTGAAATAGATGTGAAGAATATTTGTGAAGAAATTGAGTTTTGTTACTTTGGTAGTAAAGATGAGAATGTTCAAATTGACCCTGAAGTAGAGGGTAATGTTGAAGATAATGTACAGGTTTCCAGTACAGAATATTTTCAGAAGGAAATTGCCACGTTTCAGATGAAATCAAGTGAGAGGTCTAATTTCACTTGTGTATGTTGTCGACGCACTTATTATAAGAATCAGACTAAGTTAGTGGATTTATATGCAAAAAGTGAAAGGGAAAATAATAGTGAATGGAAGGATTTTGCCACATACTTGATGGTAGAAAATTGTTTTGATTTGGGAGTGGACCAACGTGTGTGTACTTATTGTTGTAATAAATTAAATCAAAACCAGATGCCTGCTAGGGCGGTTCATAATAATCTGGAATTGGTTGAGATTCCTTCAGAATTGAAGGATTTAAATACTTATGAATCTATTTTGATACAAAGTATCCATCCCTTTCAGGCTATTGTAAGAATGGAGCCAAAGACAGGGAAGTTGCCTCCAGCAGATTTACAGAGAGGATTAAAGGGAAGAGTTGTTTATTTGCCTCTAGATTTGAACAAAAACATTAACACAATTGGAGTTGAGAAAGTGGAAGAGGAACCTCTGGTTATCTTGGTTAATGGGGTTCCGACAAAGAATAAGAAAATATGGCAAGATTTAGTGGATGTTAGGAAAGTGAAAAATGCAACTTTGTATTTGAAGAAAAATAATAAGTACTATAAGAATGTATATGTTGCAGAAGAGGAAGTAAGTGATGAAGAGGATAGCGTTTTGTGTGCTGGCCAAATTGAGAAAGTAGAGGTGTCTAATAGTGAAGAAATATATGAACATTATAGTGTTCATCCTTTGCATTCCAAGGAAGTCATGGGGAATGCAATTGAGTTGTTTCAAATGAAACAAGCCAAAGGGAGTCCCATTAGTGTTTGGGAGGAAAGTTTGGAAGCTCGGTGTTTCCCACAGCTATTTCCCACAGGTCAAGGAGGAAGATATGATGAGCGACCTCATCAAATTCCTGCGTCTGAATACCGGACTTTACGATTGTATGCAGAAGATCCTAGGTTTCGTCAATGCATTCCCTATTTGTTTCATCTCTTGTTTGAAAGCGATCTGTCAGGACTGTCATATGCAGTGAACCACATTTTAAAAAGTGGTATACAGATGCGAAACATCTCGGCAAGTGACTTTATGCATAAAGTCAATGTCCAAGACAGTATTTTGGATTCTCACTTAATTAATCTCATGGCGTGTCAGCGTGGTACTAATGAGTACTGGTACCGTCGTCATGGTGATTTAAAATGTATGCTGAGGAACTTAGGAACTCCAACATGGTTCCTCACTCTGAGCTGTGCCGAGTATGGCTGGGAAGACTTACTTGAATTTCTACGAGAGGCAAATGGAAATATTGAAAACATTGAATTCAAGACACCTGGAGAACTGTGTTCTTTGGATCCAGTGAATGTATGCAGGTACTTCAATCATAGATTTGAAGCTATGATGTCTTTCATCACAAATAAAAAGAATCCACCTCTTGGAGAGGTGTTGGATTTCTTCTGGAGAAAGGAGTACCAAGCAAGAGGTGCCCCTCATATACATATGTTGTTGTGGATCAAGGATGCACCTAAATTTGGAACAGATCCGGATGACTTAGTGATGAATTTCATAGAACAGTATTCTACGTGTGCTGTTCCAAACGCAACGGAGAAGAAAAGCCTAAGAGAACAAGTTCTACGTTTCCAAAGCCATCGTTGTGGAAAGTACTGTTGTCGTAAATTCAGAAACAAGGACAAGTTCTACACCAAATGTCGTTTCAACTTTCCACGACTGGTTGATTTCTAAAGGAAGAGTGAACAGTTTGATGTCTTCGCTGCGACATAATGTGACGAGGAAATCACCCAAGAATACATACAATTTGAAAAGGAACGAAGAGTCCAAGTACATCAATGACTACAACCCAGTGATTTTGTCCATGTGGAATGCTAACATGGATATACAGTTTGTGGCTGACAACTGTATGGCTGTGGCTCGGTATGTGACATCTTACATCACCAAAAAAGAAAAGACCGAACTGAAGGATATGTGGGAGGACATTTCCCATGAAAAGAGCCTCAGCAAGAAGTTGTACAGTTTCAGTCTGAAGATGTTGTCGCATCGAGAAATCGGAGCTTACGAATGTTCTGATCGATTGTCTTCAGCAAGTCTCTATGCCAAATCCAGGAGTCTCGTTTGGGCGAGTCTTGGTCTTGCTGCAACGCGAAATCGAGTTCTAAAACCTGTCCGGGAAATTGAGTATTTGGCAGAAAAGGAACCAAACAGTACCGACATTTTGAAGACCAACATGTTGGATACATATTATCCAAATCGAAGCAGTCACCTTGAAAATGTTTGTCTATATGAGGTTCTCCAAAATTATATATTCAAGAGGAACATCAAAGAAGATATTGAGAAAGGAGTGTATGCTGTAATTGGAAGTGAGGGATGCCTGGTCAAGCAAAGAAAATGCCAATTAGTAAACCATCGAAAATTGAGTGGTGAATCTCCAGAAAAAAAGGAGTTTTTTTATTTAGCACTTTTGCAACTTTTCAAGCCTTGGCGTGCAGAAGAGGAACTGCTTGGAGATTTCCTCTGTTACGAAGACTCTTTCAATGCAGCCAAGGAGTCCATAGAATGTCCTGCTTTTTCTAAATATCAAGAAATGCTAACTTTGGAAATTGAGCAGGAAGCAACGATTGCAGCCGAGATTGCCAGAGACAGTTCTCAGGACAGTCAGAGTTCTGTTTCATTGAGTCAAGATCCACTTGGAGGACCTATTATCGAAAATGAAGCTGCCACTGCTATGAATGAAGTAGAAAGAGCCATGGCACATGCTCAGGAGGATTCAGTTAACTTAGAAGACTTGGAAAAACAACTCAACGTTGAGCAGAGGAAAATATATGATGAAGTTACCAAGGAAATTGAGCACGGATTAAGTCATGAGAAGAACGAGTGCTCATGTACATCGTTGAAGCCTGTCCGACTGTACGTGAGTGGAGAAGCGGGAACTGGAAAAAGTTTCCTCATTAAAGCAATCTCTTGTTATTTGCAGGAAAGGACTGAGTCATCGCTGTCTTGTGTTGTCACCGCTCCTACTGGACTGGCAGCACATAACATTAAAGGTATTACTTTGCATCGTCTACTGATGCTGCCGGTGGAGCATGACAACAAATTACAATACAACAAGTTATCTGGGGATGCTTGCTGTGAAGTTTCAAGAGTCTTGAGGAAAATGAAACTACTTATCATTGACGAAGTAAGCATGGTTTCCAATGTCATGCTTGCCTTTGTGCATTTGAGAATGCAAGAAGTACTTAAAACTGAATATGATGTGTTATTTGGTGGCAAACACATCATTGTTTTCGGAGATCTTCTGCAGCTGACACCAGTAAAAGGTCAACCTGTGTTCAAAATACTCACGCATGAAGATACCAGGAAGTGCCTAGGGAGCATTGGCAACGTCAATATATGGTTAAACTTCAATTATGCTGAACTGCATGAAAATATGCGTCAAGCAAAGGATGAAGATTACAAGAATATTCTACAAGATATTAGAATTGGAAAAGTGACCGAGCATGGGAAAGAAGCTTTAAATGCACGATTACTGTCAAATTTATATCCCAAACAAGAGATTGTGCCTGAGAATATTTTTAAGAAAATTACTGAGAAGAAATCCGGGATATGTTTGATGCCAACTCTTGCAGAATGTGGCATCTTCAACAACAAAATGTTGAATTTAGAAAAGCAAGAGATTGTGAAACTTGAAGCTATCGACAAATTAGAGCATATGGGATCAACAATTATTTTGTCAGACAATTTGAAATCAAAATTGGATTCATTAGAGAAGACTATATCTAAAACAGCGGGTTTTGAAAAGACTTTGAATGTGTGTTTAAATTGCCGAATCATTTTGAGAAGGAATTTACATGTAGAAAGAGGTCTGGTAAATGGATCAATGGGTAATGTTGTTGATTTTGAGAAATACAGAAATTGAGATGGAATAGAATTTTTAAGAATTAAATTTGATGGCATTGAGGAAGTACAGCAAATTGGTCGTTGTTCTGCTAGGTTTTTGCTTGTTAAAGACTTATATGTTCGCCGTAAACAGTTTCCTGTTTGCTTGGCATATGCGGTGACAATCCATAAATCGCAAGGTTTAAGTGTAGACAGTGCATTGGTGAATATTGGCAGTTCTGTGTTCAAGGAGGGTATGGCATATGTGGCATTGTCACGAGTTAGAACTTTATCGGGATTGTACTTGATTGACTGTGATGTCACAAACATTTGTGCGGATCTAGATTGTGTTAAGGAATACAATAGGTTAAGAAGAGAGTATGCGCCACATTTGCCTCAATATCCTTTGTTTGAGAAACGTGTGGTAGGCCGGAAACGTAGAAATATCAGTAATAGTAGGGAGGTTGTTGCAAAAAGACTAAAAGTCAATGAACCGAAAATTGTTAGCAGAAAGAAAGTGGATTCTGTTGAAGATGTTGTCGGTTTTCAATTTGAAAACAGTTCTGGTGTCAACTGCTATGCAAATGTAGTGGTTAATGTTCTCTTTTCATTAGAGAGTTTAAAAGAACAGATTCTGTTGAATTCAGAACAAATTTTATGCTGTTTGTTGAATTCTGTTTTCGAGAAATGTAGCACTGATCGAACAAAAGTAGAAAGTGTGTCTGAAGTTCGTTATCTGTTAGATGAATGTTCAGGTCAAACAGACTTCTCTGAAAATAATCAGCAAGATTGTCAGGAGTTTTTAATGTATATGCTTGATATATTGCAAGATGAGGGTGTAGATGTAGATCACCTGTTTGGGCTTTCTTATCAATGGCAGCATGACTGCGAGAACTGTATGGTATCAAGTACTACTAGTGTAGACTCAGAAAGATTTATATATTTAACTTTGCCAGACAGTAAATCAGTGTCCTTTAATAAGCTAGTAAATGCAGCGGATCACAACATGGAGTGTAGCCAATGTAAATGTGATATGATGTCAACATTATTTATACGTAGATATGGCCAGTATGTCATTTTAATGATCCAACGATGTAAGCCTGATGGATCAAAATTGTCAACTTTAATAAAAAAATTTGTGGCTTCTCAGCTGTCAATATCAGGGAGGACTTTTGTAACTGTAGCAATTATCTATCACGATGGTCCTTCAACAACATCAGGACATTATACAGCTTACTTAAAGTCTCGAAACGGCTGGTCATTCTGCAAAGATTCTGTTGTAACTTTCAAAAAAAAATAATTGCCGTTTGACCTTAAAAATTCTTACCTGGTGTTTTTAAAACCAAAATTTTAAAGAAAGTTTTTTGGGATTTCCTGTGAGGAATTGGAAATTGTTCATCAAGTAGAGGGAATGTAAGTCTGCAATGCTGTCTAGATTATTGGTCCAAAACTTTTAATTATAATGTCAATTTTAAAATCCAACTATATAAACCTGATGCAAGTAAGTCTGCTTCATAGTAAGCAGTATCAGTGTCAAAGGAAAAGGAGAATATGAGTGACAAAGAAGAGTAAGATATTAGTAGTCCAGGATTGTGAAAATATTCTCAAATGTTTTCTTTTTGAAAGATGCGAAAATAGAAAATGACGGGATTTGATTTGAAGAATTACAAGATTTGCGAATCGCTGCAACATGATTTGGCCTAGTGGAAACATGTGATAGAATGTGAGAAGTCTTTTTTTGTATGTAACATGTTTTTCGAAATGATGGAGGTTTTCTTTCAGAAAGTGCCGGGCTGAAAATATTTATAGCACAACAGAGTGGATGCTGTTCATAGGAGATCCTTTGACGTTATTGAAAGTAAGTTAATTTTAAGGAGTTTTGAATTCAGAATTCTTATGTTGTATGGGTTTTTTAAACACAATCATTTTGATTGTGTTTTTTTTCCCCGCTGTTACATGATGAATACCTTCAAATCACTGATTTAAGTGAAATTTGATACATTCTGAGAACAGCAAAAATAAACCATTTAACATGTATAATTAATGTTCTGCTTTTTGTACCTATGATATACATTTAGAAATGTGAGGTAGATATGGAAAAAGTGAGTCTTCTGTAAGTGTCAATTCTAATGCTTACAGTGCTGTACTTCTGGGTACTGTTTTTTTTGAAAAAAAAGAAATAGGCCTCACCTCTAAGAAAGCTCTTGAAAGCACACATCTTATTTGCATCCTGAAACAATCATTTAAAATGTTAGACACAATTTTATGATGGTTTTACATCTCTTTTGCGCTGTTATTGCATCACTATTGTGAGACATAAGCAATGCAAAAGAAGCATCATGTTTCTAAATAGGCCTCATTTCATCAGCATGAAGATACTGTTTGTTTAAAATAAATATCTTTAGGATTGTGTACGGGTCATAGAGAAGTAGAGGTTTCTGTAAGTGTCAAAGTTGTTTAAAAACTGTTTCTTCTTGAACCTTTTCCCTTCTTTTTTCTAATTTTTAAATACATGTTTTAATATTTTTGGAAATGTTTGTTTTCTCATTTACAGATTGAATATATGAAAAATTTTCTTTAAAAGTTATCAAGAATTATAAGGTAAATGTTTTCTACTTTTATAACCCGCATTCCACTGCTGATGATGTCACTGACTATGTTATGAATGATGTAATAAGTGGGCATGTTTTACTACAATGGTAGGTCTTCACATCTATTATCTCCTCTGTATTCTTCAACAAGCATAAATTTGATATGCAACCCAGAGTACGGTTCACCTTAAACAAACTTTTAGAGAGGACATACCTTATCGTCACCCTCAATCAATCATTTAATCTATCACATTTAACATCTATTAGTTCTACTGCTTCATTTCTTTAATCTTTACTTTCCTGTGTTTGCTACTTCTCTCATTCCTTTCTCTATTACTTAATTTTTCTACTCCTTCCAGTATTTTTCTCACTCCCTCTCTTCTCATACTTCGTCATTATTATTCACTAATTCTGTCTCTATTAATGTTACTGTTTCTGAATGATCTCCAAAAATTTTTAAAACAAGAACAGTAAGTATAAGGATAGGAAAAGACATTTATGTTACAAGAAAGACAGCTATAGGAAGTAAACAAAAAAAACTGTTACTCGCAATCCACTGCTGATGATGTCACTGACCATGTCAAAAATTATGTAATATATGACATGATCAGAAGTGAATTGCGGGTAACAGTATCTTTTCTTTACTCCCTATAGCTGTCTTTTTTGTAATATAACTGTCTGTTTCCTTTCCTTATACTTACTGTTCTTTTTTAAAAAAAATTTTTTTTGGTTCGCTCAAAGTTCGCGTACCGGAGTGCGAACTGGGAGCGAACTAATAGAAATAGAGCTTGGCAGAGTTCAAAGAATTCAACCAATTTTTTTTAATAATGGGGAGGTAGTTCTGAAAAGAACTTTTTTTTTGTTTTTGTTTTATTTTATTTTTTTTATTTTTTGAACATTTTTTATATTTTTTTGTTTTTTTCTGAACATTTTGTATTTTTTTTTATTTTTTGGGGGGTAGGGGGGAAACAAAAATGATTCAGTGAAAAGGGCTCAACAGGAGCAGCGAAAAAAAGAAGAATTTATTTCTTGGGTCGTTTTGGGCACACATGATTGTTGATGGCTCTCATTATAAGGGTAATGCTACTTTCGCGGTAGCAAAGTGTCTGGTTGCACCACACACAGACTTGCTTCACTTCCCCCATGTTGATTTGGATGTTCGGGATCACCTCCCTCGCCTCCGGTCCCGATACCTCCTGAACAACGGATCTTCTCGACATTTCTGGGGGATTTTGTTGTTGGTCGCGAAGCTGGGCATTGCTGTAATTGTGCGGGTGCGCGATATATAGTTAGCGCATCTAACTATATATGGAATTTCAATGGTTTTATGCGAGTAAAATAAGGTTTTGTAAATGCAAATTCCTAACTATATATGTTCTTTAACCAATGGTTTTTTCATTGAATTTTAAAGGTTTTGTAAATGGAAATTCCTAACTATATATGGTTTATAACCTATGGTTTTTTCATTGAATATATATATATATATATATATATATATATATATATATATGTATGTATGTATGTATATATATATATATATATATATATATATATATATATATATATATATATATATATATATATATATATATATATATATATATATATATATATTCACTGAAAAAAACATAGGTTATAGACCATATATAGTTAGGAATTAGCATTTACAAAACCTTGAAAATTCACTGAAAAAACCATGGGTTATAGACCATATATAGTTAGGAATTAGCATTTACAAAACCTTATTTTACTCACACAAAACCATTGAAATTTCATATATAGTTAGTTGCACTAACTATATATCGCGCACCCGCAATCCACTGCTGATGATGTCACATATTACATCATTCATGACATGGTCAGTGATGACATCTCAAATGACATCACTGATGACATCACTGATGACATCATCCAGTGACTGTCTGTTTCTGTAAAGTTTAAATATGTTTTACATATTGAAGAATGAGTGGATGTATAAGTGTCTGGATGAAGGATTTAGTAGGTGCATGACTGACTGTATGAGTGAGTGAGTGATTAAATGTGTCTCACCGAGTGCATGGGTTAGTGACTAAACTGTCTTAATTTGTGCATCATTATGTCTGTTGTTCTGTAAACTGCTGCATGTGTTGATCAGTAGCTATATGAGTAACTATATGGGTTATTGATTGATTGTCCAAGTATTTGTATGGGAGACTGAGTGTGTGTGTGGCTGGCTGGGAGATGTGTGACTCTGTGCAGATCAATGTGTTCTTGTATCAATTATTGTATAAGAGAGTAAGTATGTGTTAGTATATGTTTGAAAATGTAAGGTACTCTATGTTTAACTGTATTGATTAGAAAATGGAAGTGTGATTGATTCTTTACAGGACTGACTAGGTGTGTGAGTAACTCCATGGATGAGTGGCAGAGTGTGAGTGTCTGTATAGGTGTATGAGTGCATATGATAGTGTTGTAAAGGTGAGTGATTGTATGTATGAATGATTGTATGGGTGAATGAGTGAATGTGTGTGTAGAAATAGGAATCAGTGAGTGCGTATGTAGTAACTAGTATTGGTGTGTCAATGGTTTAAAAAATTATATTCTGTATTTTACACTGGATGTAACAGAGGTTATAATAAAGTGTGAGGAGATGCATTGTATTGTCACATGAATGATATCATCAGTGATGTGACCATTGATATCAAATGAGATGTCATCAGTGATGTCATTTGTGATGTCATCAGTGATGTCATCAGTGATGTCATTTGAGATGTCATCAGTGATGTCATTTGAGATGTCATCAGTGATGTCATTTGAGATGTCATCAGTGATGTCATCAGTGATGTCATTTGAGATGTCATCAGTGATGTCATCAGTGATGTCACTGACCATGTCATGAATGATGTAATATGTGACATCATCAGCAGTGGATTGCGGGTGCGCGATATATAGTTAGTGCAACTAACTATATATGAAATTTCAATAGTTTTGTGTGAGCAAAATAAGGTTTTGTAAATGATAATTCCTAACTATATATGGTCTATAACCCATGGTTTTTTCAGTGAATTTTCAAGGTTTTGTAAATGCTAATTCCTAACTATATATGGTCTATAACCTATGGTTTTTTCAGTGAATTTCAATGGTTTTTTAATAGCAAATATCAAAAGCTTTAAAATGTGAAGTACGTGGTAGGTAAAAACATTTTCGTGTTTATGCACGCTGATGTGCTTTGAACGCTGCCCCCCCCCTCTTTTCTTTTAGGAGTATTCTCTCTTTGCAGATAGTGAAGGGTAGGGAACGCAGGCCTTTGCCCCCGTTGTAATGCGTCGTGCCTGCTTCCCTCTCCATTTGATTGATTGTTATCCAAGCATTTACTGTTTTAGAATTGGTTCTCTTTGGTTCATTCTCTATTTACAAACAAGCACAGTGTCGCAATACTCTGTTTAGTCCTTGCAGATAGTGAAAAATCGTTAAAAAAACAAAAGGAATCAAGCAAAATCAGTAGGCCACTAATGGGATCTCTTTTTGACCTCGCTAAAATAGAAACATTAGGAACAACCCCTCATGAGAAATACGAAACTAGTGAGAGGAACTCAGCTCGACACCATGATGGCTGCAAGACAGCTCGGCTCCGCCGCCCACCCCGCCCAAAATAACGACAAACCCTATGCAAATATTATAAATATATACAATACACCAGCAAAGTAACAGGGTAAAACGTTTTATTAAATAACTATTTACATGGCAGCCTGCTGCAACATCGATCCAAATGCATGCCGCCATTCCCGGGATTTCTCCCCGACTACTCTGTGGCCTACGAGATGGATCAGTATGGGCAAATATACACTTGGGGATTCACAAGCAACAACAAGCCTTTGTATTTGGGGCTCAAAATCAACAACAGTGACAGAGAACAGAAGCGAACTAAGCACTCAGGGGCTACGTTTAAACGTAACATCATCTCCCCAGAGGTTCATCACCTTACACAGACATGCACTCTGATCTCCTTGGCCTCAGTCAAACATCAATAGTAAGATTTTCATAGGTGAGTGTAGGTTCATTGTTTTCCATCCACAGACTAAAAGCCTGGAGTGGGACTGAAAGAACCATAACTAGGTAAGAAGGAAGGCAGAGGCTGTAGGAAGGACTCTGGATATGGTATGTTGCTTGGTCCCTGAGATGCTTCGATGTCACTGCCTTGCACAAATGGCATAAGTCCTGGATGTTGGGTGCCATAGTTGAGTGTTCCGAGCAGCGCTTGTAACACTGTCTGAAGCTCATTTGCACCTGCTGCAGCTTCACTATTCTCAAAGTAAGTGGGGGCTGTTTGATGACCTGACTGCATTGGAAAGCAAAGTGATGCGGTGCCTCCCTGAACCGCTTGACGGAGGCCCCCGAGGGGCAGTGTGGTGGCGCGGACTCGGAGGGGGCGCTTGGCTCCTGCCCCCTCCCCAAGTCTTGTTGCCCTGGTGTGGCCTGAGATCGCCCCCGACATAGGCGGCCGGCTCTCGGGGTCAGGCGGAACTTTTTGCCTTTTGGTGACTCTTCTATTCTGGACCTTGTCCCACAATCCGTTTGACCTGAAGTCACGTCCTGCAGTGCCCTAGTCCGACCATCACATATACCTGCGCCAGGAGACGACGTGGGGTGCACTAGAAGGGAGAGGCGGCGCGAGCGAGCCTCCCCCACCTCCCCAGGTTCAAAGACCCCACCGTGAGTATAAGCACAACTGGGGCCTTACTGCACACCCTGAGAAAAACTACGCAGCAAGACAATCTCTACCTTCTCCCTTTTCCATGTTCCAACGCTTTGAAATGAACAATATATTTACTCGCAGTGACAAAATGGCGGTCAACACTTCCTGATTTCCTTCGAATCGAACGTTAACAGACGTCACACAGCAACAAAAAAAATTCCGCTCACACGCAGCCACTGGAAGACATGTATCAACATATATGAGCATCCTCAGCCACCCTCAGAAAACATATGGGGTAAGGATACGTCTCCCGTGCCCCCTTATACCCATTTCCCACATTGTTTTCCCTCCATCTTGTGATTTAATTAAAACGAAACACAAATTGGCGAATTCCCGTTACGCTACAGGTTTGCGACCCGGTTCGCGTACCGGGAAGCGCTCCTACCGCGAAAAATATATTTTTTTTATTTGCCCCACGGGACCCTTTAATAACCCCAACATCATTCCTAGGGGGTCAAGAGGGGTCTACCTTGCCCCCTTTCATTAAATTCCCCCTTCGTTTTTTTCCTCCTCTTGTCTCTCGATCCTACCGAGAGACAAGATGGCGGCCGTTCCGGACTGTTTAGAATGTTGACAGACACCGGAGAGCCAATCAGCTTCGCTTCGCAAAGTTCCGTTATGTGAAAAGTACGCGAACCGGAGCGCTACCCGGGACGCTGTCACAGATATATCTGTTTTTTAAAACGTTAATTTTTCAAAATCCACTGGAGCACATATATTGAGACCTAGCAAAGACACATCGGGCTAACAGTCCCTACAATTTTGCCAAGTTTCGTGCAAATCCATTCAGCCGTTCGAGCTAAAAGTGAGGCCAACCGCCCTATGGAAAACTCAATGTTAAAAACTTGTTTTGGGACTCCCCTTTTTTCTAGGCCCCCCCCTTGACGAAACCCCCCAAAGTTTCAGGGGCTGCTCAGAAAGAAAATGTGCCATTTTCCTGAAAATTTCAGCTAATTCCGTCCACAAACGCCAAAGTTATTAGACATAGAATTTTCAAAAATCCCATAGGAAAAAAATCCTAACTATATATACCTACTGGCGACCGCCAGTAGGTAATATATATATATATATATATATATATATATATATATAAAAATATATATATACTCCAGAGTAACCTACTCTGGAGTGCTGTGTCTTTTGTGAAGGAATATATATATATATATATATATATATATATATATATATATATATATATATATATATATATATATATATATATATATATATATATTCAGTGAAAAAACCATAGGTTTCACACCAGTTATAGTTAGCTGGAAATTTTACTGACATAAAACCATTGAAATTCCAACGTTACAGTTAGTTGGACTCACTATAACTTGCGCGCCTGCAATGCACTGCTGATGACATCACATATTACATCACTCATGACATGGTCAGTGACATCACTCATGACATCACTGCAGTCTTTTGGCGCGCCCCGGTGCGCGTACCGGTGCGCGTCCCGTTAGCGCACCCCAAAAAAATAATTAAAAAAAAATAATGAAGGAGTGAGCATAAGGAAAGGGGACAGAGAGAGTAATGTTAAGAGAAAGAGAGCTAGAGGGAGGAACACAGAGGGACTGTGTAATAGATAGTAAGACAGAGAAAAGGTGTAAGAGGGTGTAACTGAGAAAAGGAAAATGAATAAGGGAGCGAAAGAAGAGAAGAGAGAGGAAGAAGACTAAAGCAGAGGTACTGGGAGAATGTGAGTGGGTGTTGAAAGTAAAGGGAAGGAGAGTGAATGATGGGGAATGAGGGGTAGTGACGGAACTGGAGTAAAGGAACAGCGGTGAGAGAGGGTAAGAAAAGAGCAGTGAGTGTAAGTAAAGAGGAGTGAAAGAGGGTGGATAAAAGTGAATAAGGGTAAGACATGGGCAGTGACAGGGAGAAAAGACAGAGAGAGTAAAGGAAGAAGTGACAGAAAGGGACTGAGTGAAGCAGAAAAGAAAGGTAAGTGAAGGAGTATGGGTGAGTTATAGGGAGTGAGCATGACGAAAGAGTAGTGACAGAGTGAGAGGACAGAGACAGTGAGGGTAACAGAGACGGAGTGAGGGAACGGGAGTGAGGAACTGTGAGGACAGAGGGACTGAGAGAAGAAGTGAGAGGAGTGGAGTAAGTGAGTAAGGGAAAGGGAATGAGTGAGGGAGTGAACGAAGGGAACACAGGGTAAGGGAAGTAAAGCAGGGGGACTGAAAGAAGTTGAATGTGGTAGAAAAGTAAGGAAAAGAGAAGTAAACATGGAGGATACGAATAAGTGAGGGAAGCAGAGTAAGGAAACAGGGGTGAGGTAGGGTGAGAGAAAAGTAGTGAGGTTAAAGCAAAGGGCGATGACAAGCTACATTTATTTAGTCACACTTACCATGTAATTAATGTAAACTTAATTACATGTTTTTACTACACTTTATATCTGTGATAGAGAGAAGAAAAACTAAGTTATAATTAGTAAAATATATATTTTAAAATAGAAGAGACAGATCAAGAGGCTAAAAATCATAAAAGTGTACTAAGAAATGAAGTAAGAGTGAAGGACACAGAAAGGGAATTAAAGTAATGTAGAAGGACAAAAAGAGGGAAAAAGAAATAGAAGGAGAGCAAATTACTAAGAGTAAGGCAGATACATTCAGTGACAGAGAGGAAGAGAAGAAGAGAGAAATGAACTTAAGTTAAGTAAGATACTAAAAGAATGTGAGTTCGCAAAACTAAATCAGGAAAGAGGAGTAAATAAAAGAGGAATGAGTGAGAGAGAAAGGAGTCTGATTGAGGATGCATTTACAAGAATGAAGAATGGAAGATGACTGAGAGTGAGTGAAGGGGAGTCACAGAGTGAAGGGATGAAGGGAGTGAGGATAATATAGAAGGATTGAGGGAAAAGGAGTGAACTATAGAATAAATTGTACAACATGTTAGATAGTTTATTTTTGCTGTTCTCCGAATATATTGAATTTCACTAAAAACAGTGAGTTCAAACTATTCATCATATGACAGCGGGAAAAAAAACCACAATCTAAAAGATTTTGTTTAAAAAAACCCATATGAACTTTCAAATCACATATGTACACTAATCTTTGATTCACTTACTTTTCCTTGAGGCCAAATAGTAGATCGTGAAGGTCCTTTTCGTTGGAAAATACTCTGCTGTTCTCTAAAACTTCCATTTCATCAACTTTCTATAAAAAAAGCTCCAAGAACATCTGAAATATGTCTCAATATTTTCATTTCCTCCTTGTGTTAAGTCATGACTCTTTGCTCATTCCTTCACCTTTCCTTACGGCCAAATAGTGTCAGATATATCAGTATGTTTTCAAATTACTCAAAACAAACTCTGAAATTACCGTTTTCCCGACGTTCTGAAAAAAAAGCTCATACAACACTTTCACAATGTTTAAATATTCATATTCCCATCTCTGGATCACTCATGTTCAACATTTCCTATAATACTGATATCACTTACTATGAGAACCACTTACAGTACCTATATGAGAACTTGATTTTTTATATTATGTTGATCACTTTTATTCACAATATAATTTTAAACAGTAGACTAACTTTTATTAACTGCTCCCGTCTTCATAGGCCAATTACCTTTACTTAAATTTTGGTTCTAAAAACACTAGGTAAGAATGTTTTAAGTCAAAAGGCAAACGTTGTTTGAAAGTCAAATGAGTATCATTACAGTAAGTCCAACCTTTTCGACATTTTAAATAAGCTGTATAATGCCCTGATGTTGTCGAAGGACCGTCATGATAAATAATAGCTACAGTTGCAAATGTTTCTTCTTGAAATTGATAACTGAGAAGCCACAAAATTTTTAATAGAAGTTGTCAATTTAGTTCCATCAGGTCTACATCGTTGGAACATTAAAATGACATACTGACCATAAGTTTGTATAAATAATGTGGACAGCATTGGACACTTACATTGGGTACACACCATATTATGATCAGCTGCTTTAACTAGATTATTAAAAGACACTGATTTGCAGTCTGGTAAAGTCAAATATATAAATCTTTCAGTGTCTATTCTAGTACTACTTGATAACCTACAATTATTGCAGTTCATCTTCCAATACACCAAACATATACATAAAAAATTCCTGACAATCCTGCTGAATGTTCTGTGAATTTTTTTTTTGACCAGAACATATGTCTAAAAGATTTAGAATTTCTGAAACACTTTCTATTTTTGCTCTATCACTGCTAAATTTCAGCTCCACCCGCTGCAATGTTAAAATAGAGGATGTGACCGCCACCCAGGCGGTCACATCCTAATCTGCACAGAGGGAACGCCGCAGCCCATGCGGACGTCCTCTCATGCTCTGGGGTCGCGGACGGACTCAAGTCCGTCCGCGATCGTAATGACCCCCATAATCAAGTACAATCCTGATAAAGTTCTGACTCGTGATAATGCCACATATGCCATACCCTCTTTAAACACAGAACTTCCAATGTTCACCAAAGCACTATCTACACTTGAGATTTATGAATTGTCACTGCATATGCCAAACAAACAGGAAACCGTTTTCGGCGAACATAAAGGTCTTTTATAAGCAAAAATCTAGCAGAACAACGACTGATTTGTTGTAGTTGCTCAATGCCATCAAATTTAATTTGTAAAAATTCAATTCTATCTTTATTTCTAAAATTCACAAAATCAACAACATGACCCATTGCTCCATTTACCAGACCTCTTTCAACATTTAAATTCCTTCTCAAAATGATACGACAATTTAAGCACACATTCAGAGTCTTTTCAAAACCAGCAGTTTTAGATATATTCTTCTCTAATGAATCCAATTTTGTTTTCAAATTTTCTGACAAAATAATTGTTGCTCCCATATGCTCTATTTTATCTAGAGCTTCCAGTTTCACAATCTCTTCATTTTCTTATTTTAACATTTTGTTGTTGAAAATGGAACATTCTTGCAGAGTTGGCATCAAACATATCCCAGATTTGTTCTCAGTAGTTTTCTTAAAATATTCTCTGGAAGAATGTCTTCATTTGGATACAAATTTGAAATTAATCGTGCATGTAAAGCTTCTTTCCCATGCTCACTTAGTTTTCTGATTCTTACATCTTGTAGAATATTTTTATAATCTTCATCCTTTGCCTGTCGCATATTTTGAAGCAGTTCTGCATATTTGAAATATAACCATATATTAACGTTTCCAATGCTTCCTAGGGACTTCCTGGTATCTTCATGCGTGAGCATTTTAAATACTGGTTGTCCTTTCACTGGAGTCAACTGCAGTAGATCTCCAAAAACAATAATGTGTTTCCCTCCAAATAACACATCATACTCTGTTCTAAGAATTTCTTGCATTCTCAAATGCACAAAAGCAAGCATTAGATTTGAGACCATGCTTACTTCATCAATGATAAGAAGTTTCATTTTCTTTAGGACTCTGGAAACTTCAGAACACGCATCTCCAGATAGATTGTTGTATTGCAATTTATTATCATGCTCAACTGGTAGCATCAGTAAACGATGTAGAGTAATCCCTTTAATGTTATGTGCTGCCAGCCCAGTTGGAGCGGTTACAACACAAGACAGCGGTGATTCAGTCCTTTTCTGCAGATAAGTTGCAATTGCTTTCATCAGAAAACTTTTTCCAGTTCCCGCTTCTCCACTCATGTACAGTCGGACAGGCTTAAATGATGTACATGAGCACTCTTTTTTCTCATGACTGAATCCATGTTCAATCTGTTCTGTGACTTCGTCATATATCTGTTTCTGCTCAACGTTTAGTTGTTTCACCAAATCTTCTAAGTTAACTACATTCTCTTGAGCTTGTTCCATAGCTCTTTCCATCTCATCCATGGCAGTGGCAGCTTCATTTTGGATAATTGGTCCTCCTAGTGGATCCTGATTCAATGAAGTAGAACTCTGACTGTCTTGGGAAATGTCTCTAGCAATCTCTGCAGCAATTGTAGCTTCTTGCTCTATTTCTTTGTTCAACATTTCCAGATAATTTGGAAAAACAGGACATTCTATGGTATCCTTGGTTGCATTAAAAGAATCTTCGTAACAGAGAAAATCTCCAAGTAGTTCCTCTTCTGTACGCCATGGCTTAAAGAGTTGCAAAAGAGCTAAATAGTAAAATTCTCTTTTGTCTGGAGATTCGCAACTCAATTTTCGATGATTAATCAAATGGCCTTTTCTCTGCTTCACTAGACATCCTTCACACCCAATGACAGCATATTTTCCATTATTGATATCTTCTGTGATGTTCCTCTTATAACTATAGTTTTGCAGACCTAAATACAAACAAGTGTTCTCAAGATGACTACTTCTATTGGGTAGTATGTATCCAACATGTTTGTCTTCAAAATATCTGTACTGTTTGGTTCTTTCTCCGCCAAATACTCAATTTCTTGTACAGATTTCAAAACTCGGTTTCGTGTTGCAGTAAGACCTAGACTCACCCAAATGATTGTTCTAGATTTGGCATAGAGACTTGCTGATGATTACCGATCAGAACATTCATATGCTCCAATTTCTCGATGCAACAACATCTTCAGACTGAAACTGTATAATTTTTTACTTATACTCTTTTCATGTGAAATGTCCTCCCACATTTCCTTCAGTTCTGTCTTTTCTTTTTTTGTGATGTAAGACGTCACATATCGAGCCACAGCAATAGAGTTGTCAGCAACAAACTGAATATCCATGTTAGCATTCCACATGGACAAAATCACTGGGTTGTAGTCGTTCATGTACTTGGATTCTTCGTTTCTTTTTAAATTTTATGTATTTTTTGGTGATTTCCTCGTCACAGTATGTCGCAGAGAAGACATCGAATTATTTACTCTTCCTTTAGAAATCACTGGTCGTGGAAACCCGAAACGACATTTTGTGTAGAACTTGTCCTTGTTTCGGAATATTCGACAACAGTACTTTCCACAACGATGGGATTGAAAGCGTAAAACTTGTTGCCTTAAACTGTTTTCTTCTGTAGTTTTCGGAACAGCACATGTTGAATATTCTTCAATGAAACTCATCACTGTGTCATCCGAATCAGTTCCAAATTTGGGTGCATCTTTAATCCATAACAACATATGCATGTGAGGAGCACCTCTCGATTGATACTCCTTTCTCCAAAAGAAATCCAAAACCTCTCCAAGGGGAGGATTTTTTTTGTTGGTAATAAAAGACATCATAGCTTCAAATCTATGATTGAAATATCTGCATACATTCACTGGATCCAAAGAACACAGTTCTCCAGGTGTTTTGAATTCTATATTTTCTATGTTTCCATTTGCCTCTCGTAGAAATTGAAGTAAGTCGTCCCTTGCATACTCAGCACAGCTAAGAGTGAGGAACCATGTAGGAGTTCCTAAGTTTCGTAGCATACATTTCAATTCCCCATGACGACGGAACAAATACTCGTTGGTACCACGCTGACATGCCATGAGATTGATTAGCTGAGATTCCAAAATACTGTCTTGCAGATTGGCTTTCTCCATAAAGTCCTCACCGAAACATTTTGCAGATGTGCTCCACTTTTCAGTATATGGTTCACTGCATAAGAAAGCCCAGACAAGTCACTTTCATACAGTAGATGAAACAAATATGGAATGCATTGACGAAACCTTGGATCTTCAGCATATAATCTTAAAGTCCGGTATTCAGCTGCAGGAATTTGAACTCGTCGATCGTCATATCGTCCACCTCGACCTGTTGGAAATAACTGTGGAAAACAACGAGCTTCCAAACTTTCTTCCCATACACTAATGGGACTTCCTTTTGCTGCTTTCATTTGAAACAAGTCAATTGCATTCCCCATTACTTCTTTGGAATGCAAAGGATGAACAGTATAATGTTCATATATTTCTTCACTTCTACACACATCAACTTTTTCAATTTGGCCGGCTGAACAATCACTGTCTTCTTCTGTCGCTGTTTCCTCTGCTCCAACACATACATGTTTATAGTGCTCATTGTTTTTGACCAAATACAACGTTGCCTTTTTGACTTTCCTAACATCCACTAAATCTTGCCAGATTTTCTTACTCTTTGTCGGAACCCCATTAACTAGAATAACCAGAGGTTCCTCTTCCACTCTTTCTACACCAATTGTATCAATATTTTTCTTGAAATCTAGAGGCAAATAAACAACTCTTCCCTTTAATCCTCTCTGTAAATCTGAAGGAGGCAATTTCCCTATCTTAGGCTCCATGCGAACAATAGCCTGAAAAGGATGGACACATTGAATCAAAATAGATTCATAGGTATTTAAATCCATCAATTCAGAAGGAATGTCTACCAACTCAAGATCATTATGAACAGCTCTAGCAGGCATTCTGTTTTCATTTAATTTTTTAAAACAATAATTACAAATACGCTGATCAGAACTCAAATCAAAAGAATTCTCTACCAACAAATAAGTTGCAAAATCCTTCTATTCACTATTATTTTCCATTTCACTTTTTGAATATAAATCAACTAACCTAGTCTGAATCTTATAATGAGTCCATCGACAATACACACAAGTAAAATTAGGCCTTTCACTTGATTTCACCTTAAACTTGGCAATTTCCTGGTCAAACTTTTCTATACTTGAAATCTGTACATTGTCTTCCACATTACCTTCTATTACTGTATCAATTTCTACACTGTCCTCTTTGTCACCAAAATAACAAAACTCAATTTCTTCACAAATGTTCTTTACATCTAATTCAGATCCATGCAAAAGAGCACTGTTTAACTGTTTAAGCTTAAGTGCTGGACTTTTTGCATAATACAACCTTCTCACTAATTTCCTCATTTTATTATGAAGCACTGCTAACATCCTAAAATGATGACAAACACTCTGACATACTTTTCTAGAAAGACAAGCCAGTGAATGCCCATGCAAACCTGTGTTTTCTCTCACTCTGCAAGGATCTAAGTCTTCATTTTCTGTTTTAGACTTTTCTTACTATATGTACGTAAGAAATTACGAAGCAAATCGATTGAATCCTGTCACACACTACAAATACTGCTACACTTCCAAGTGTAGACTGGACCCTTAGTATGTCTCCCTAAAACCTCATCAGCTAACACCTCTTCTGCATCTCTAGACACAAGTTTCTCTTTTTCCATCGGACAACCGTCTTTCACCTCATATGCTCGACCACTGGTGTCAACTGCATGCACCAAAACATTCTCCTGGAAGTAACTCTCCTCATTAAAAAATGGCTCAGAACTTGAACTATGCATCCATTCTCCAGAAAAACCTTCACAAAAATTAGTCCGATTAATTATTCTTTTCCATCTACTATTCGATTTGAAAACATCAATTGCCTTCTTAAGTATCCTAATTCTATTGATTTCTAAAATAAATATTTTTTTCTTAACTTCAAAAGCCTGATCAACAATTTACTCTACACTTTTCTTTTTCTTGTAAAAAGCAGCTCTTTGATTACCTTTCTTAACATTTTTTAACAAACTTAAAACTACCCTATTGCGAAACATTCGTCTACGAATGTCCCTAAATTGGTTTTGCCTTCTATTCCTATACATACTGTTCTCTCCTGCTGCTGTAGTAACATTTTTGGGGGGCCTCTCCTTCCTTTTCAAATTTGCTCTCTCCTTCTGAATATTCACATTCCCATTAACATTTTTTTTTATCTACATATGTTCCGAAAAAAAGACTTAGTTGTCTTACCAGGAGCTTTTTTTGTGTTTTTTGAAGTACTTGTTGTAGGGGAGTGGTTTAATTCCGTTGCTGTTTTTGATTTTTTCCGCTTGGCATCTTTCCTTCTCCTCTGCCTTGAGGGCATATTTCCTTACTATTAAATGTTGATTTCAATCTGTGGTAAAGAAAGAAATTACACATTATAGACCACTATTAGCAAACAACAAAGCAATGACAATAAGCAAACGATATAAACACTAGTTTGCAACATATCTAAGTTTATACCACAGCAACTATATAACTAGAAGTAAGACAGAGAAAAAGAGCTAGAGGGAGTAACACAAAGAGACAGAGAGAGTCAGACAAAGAAACCGGTAGAGGGAGTAAAACATAGAGAAGGAGTAAGACAGAGAGAGTGTATAATATGCTGTAAGATAGAGAAAGGATGTAATAGGGAGAGGGAGTAAGTCAAAGAAAGGGAGAAAAAGAGTAAGTCAGAAAAATGATGTAACAGGGTGTAAAACAGAGAAAGGGTGTAAGAGGATGTAAGACAGAGAGAGGGTGTTAGAAGGGAAGAGCATGTAAAAGAGACTAAAACAGAGAGAGCCTGTAAAAGGGAGAGAGAGAGTAAGAGGAAGTAAATCAGAGAGAGGATATAACAAGAAGTAGCTCAGACAGAGGGTGTAACAGAAAGAGAGGAAGAGAGTAAATAAGTCAGAAAGAGGGAGAGAGGGTGCAAAACAGACAAAAGGTGTAATAGGGAGTAAGTCAGAGAATGTTACAAGGAGAAAGGTTATAAGACGGAGTAAATCAGGAAGAGGATGTAAGGGAGAGTATGACTTAGAAATTGCTGTAAAAAAGAGAGAGAGGGAATAAATCAGAGACAGGGTGTAAGAGAAAGTAAGTCAAAGAGAGAGTGAAAGAGAGTGTAACACAGAGTCAGGATATAAAAAGGAATAAGTCAGAGAGAGGGTGTTAGAAGGGGACAGGTGGAAAAATAATAATAATGCTTGGTAAAGAAATGTTGGTGCATAAAGAAATTGTATTTTGTAAATGAGTGAGGTTTCAGTAGTGTAATGAAATGCTTGTACATATGACCTGTGCTCTGTTTTTTTAATGTTATTTAAAAAAAGATTTCGGGCACATGAATTGGTTTTACATTAATGACAAGGATTAGATGGCATCTGCATGATTAAAAAATATATTAGCACATTTCACAATCATGTCACCTGTGTTTCCTCAGATTAGTAAACAGATTGTGCAGATGAGGTGAGGCCTGTACAGGGGTGCAGAGGAGGTGAGGCCTGTGTCCAATAGTGCAATGGACAGTACTCACCTCCTCTGACCCTTTGGCAAGCCTCAGCTCCTCTGTGCCCCCTGGACAGGCCTCAATCTATTGGGTATAATTGATGGTAACAGGGTGCAGATGAGGTGAGGCCTGACCAGGAGTGCAGATGAGGTGATGCCTGTCCAGGGGAACAGAGGAGGTGAGGCCTGTGTCCAAGAGTACAGTGGACAGGACTTCATAAAGTCTCTCCCCCACTGCACTCTTAGACACAGGCCTCACCTCCTTTGCACCCCTGGATAGGTCTCTCTCCCTCTACACTCTTGAACACAGGCCTCGCCTCCTCTGCACCCCTGTACAAGCCTCACCTCATCTGCAACCCTGAACAGGCCTCACCTCATCTGCACCCCTGGACAGGCCTCACCTCATCTACACCCCTGGACAGGCCTCACCTCATCTGCACAATCTACTTCCTAATCTGACGAAACACAGGTGACATGATTGTGAAAGGTTCAAATATATTTATTTAATCTTACAGACACTATTTATTCCTTTTCAAAAATCTAAAAGCCATTCATTTGCCCCAAAATCGCTTTTTAAATAACATTTAAGAAACAGTGCGCAGGTCCAGAAGGTGTCTGCATGATTAAATAAATATATTTGCACTTTTCACAAACATGCAAGCTGTGTTTCCTAAGATTAGGAAGTAGATTACGCTTTTGTATTCTTCCTTCGTGTCATATTTCTTGATAATACTTGGAAAAGAAATGTTAGTGCATAGAGGAATTGTATTTTGTAAAAAAGTGAGGTTTCAGTAGTGTAATGAAATGCTTGTACATATGACCTGTGCTCTGTTTTTTAAATGTTAATTAATAATCGATTTAGAGCACATGAATTGGTTTTACATTATTCACAAGGTTTAGATAGTGTCTGCATGATTAAATCAATATATTTGCACGTTTCACCTGTTTCCTCAGATTAGAAAGCAGATTGTGCAAATGAGGTGAGGCATGTCCAGGGGTGCAGAGGAGGTGAGGCCTGTCCAGCGGTCAAAGGAGATCAGTCCTGTTCAAGGTTGTAGAGGAGGTATGGCCTGTGTTCAATATTGTAGTGGGGGAGAGGCTTGTCCAAGGGTGTAGATGAGATGAGGCCTGTCCAGAGGTGCAGAAGAGGTGAGGCCTGTCCAGGGGAGCAGAGGTGGTGAGGCCTGTGTCTAAGAGTGCAGTGGACTGGACTTCATGAAGCCTCTCCCCCACTGCACTCTTAGGCACAGGCCTCACCTCCTTTGCACCATTGGACAGGCCTCTCTCCCACTACACTCTTGAACACATGCCTCGCCTCCTCTGCACCCCTGTACAAGCCTCACCTCATTTGCAACCCTGAACAGGCCTCACCTCATCTGCACCCCTGGACAGGCCTCACCTCATCTACACCCCTGGACAGGCCTCAACTCATCTGCACAATCTACTTCCTAATCTGACGAAACACAGGACATGATTGTGAAAGGTTCAAATATATTTATTTAATCTTACAGACACTATTTTATTCCTTCCCAAAAATATAAAAGCCATTCATTTGCCCCAAAATCGTTTTTTAAATAACATTTAAGAAACAGTGCGCAGGTCCTATGTACAAGCATTCAATTTCACTACTGAAACCTCACTATTTCACAAAATACAATTCCTCTATCTTGCATATGTTGATATCAAGCATTATCAAAAAAATGACACAAACCAACAAGAAAGAAGCTCAATCTGCTTCCTAACCTGAGTTAACGCAGGTACCATCATTCTGAAAGGTCCAAATATATTTATTTAATCTTGCAGACACTATTTATTCCTTCTCAAAAATGTAAAAATGTAAAAGTGTAAAAGCCATGTAAAAGCCATTCATTTACCATTCATTTACCCCAAAATCGTTTTTAAAATAACATTTTAGAAACACAGCACAGGTCCTATCTACAAGCATTCCACGTCACTACTGAAACGTCTCAGTTTTACAAAATACAATTCCTCTATGCAGCAAAATCTTTTTACCAAGCATTATCAAAAAACATGACACAAACCAACAAGATAGAAGCTCAATCTGCTTCCTAATCTGAGGTAACGCAGGTGACATGATTGTGAAAGGTTCAAATATATTTATTTAATCATACAGACACTATTTATTCCTTTTCAAAAATGTAAAAGCCATTCATATGCCCCAAAATCGCTTTTTTAATAACATTTAAGAAACAGTGCGCAGGTCCAGAAGGTGTCTGCATGATTAAATAAATATATTTGCACTTTTCACAAACATGCAAGCTGTGTTTCCTAAGATTAGGAAGTAGATTACGCTTTTGTATTCTTCCTTCGTGTCATATTTCTTGATAATACTTGGAAAAGAAATGTTAGTGCATAGAGGAATTGTATTTTGTAAAAAAGTGAGGTTTCAGTAGTGTAATGAAATGCTTGTACATATGACCTGTGCTCTGTTTTTTAAATGTTAATTAAAAATCGATTTAGAGCACATGAATTGGTTTTACATTATTCACAAGGTTTAGATAGTGTCTGCATGATTAAATCAATATATTTGCACGTTTCACCTGTGTTTCCTCAGATTAGAAAGCAGATTGTGCAAATGAGGTGAGGCATGTCCAGGGGTGCAGAGGAGGTGAGGCCTGTCCAGCGGTCAAAGGAGATCAGTCCTGTTCAAGGTTGTAGAGGAGGTATGGCCTGTGTTCAATATTGTAGTGGGGGAGAGGCTTGTCCAAGCGTGTAGATGAGATGAGGCCTGTCCAGAGGTGCAGAGGAGGTGAGGCCTGTCCAGGGGAGCAGAGGTGGTGAGGCCTGTGTCTAAGAGTGCAGTGGACTGGACTTCATGAAGCCTCTCCCCCACTGCACTCTTAGGCACAGGCCTCACCTCCTTTGCACCCCTGGACAGGCCTCTCTCCCACTACACTCTTGAACACATGCCTCGCCTCCTCTGCACCCCTGTACAAGACTCACCTCATTTGCAACCCTGAACAGGCCTCACCTCATCTGCACCCCTGGACAGGCCTCACCTCATCTACACCCCTGGACAGGCCTCAACTCATCTGCACAATCTACTTCCTAATCTGACGAAACACAGGTGACATGATTGTGAAAGGTTCAAATATATTTATTTAATCTTACAGACACTATTTTATTCCTTCCCAAAAATATAAAAGCCATTCATTTGCCCCAAAATCGTTTTTTAAATAACATTTAAGAAACAGTGCGCAGGTCCTATGTACAAGCATTCAATTTCACTACTGAAACCTCACTATTTCACAAAATACAATTCCTCTATCTTGCATATGTTGATATCAAGCATTATCAAAAAAATGACACAAACCAACAAGAAAGAAGCTCAATCTGCTTCCTAATCTGAGTTAACGCAGGTACCATCATTCTGAAAGGTCCAAATATATTTATTTAATCTTGCAGACACTATTTATTCCTTCTCAAAAATGTAAAAATGTAAAAGTGTAAAAGCCATGTAAAAGCCATTCATTTACCATTCATTTACCCCAAAATCGTTTTTAAAATAACATTTTAGAAACACAGCACAGGTCCTATGTACAAGCATTCCATGTCACTACTGAAACGTCTCATTTTTACAAAATACAATTCCTCTATGCAGCAAAATCTTTTTACCAAGCATTATCAAAAAACATGACACAAACCAACAAGATAGAAGCTCAATCTGCTTCCTAATCTGAGGTAACGCAGGTGACATCATTGTGAAAGGTTCAAATATATTTATTTAATCATACAGACACTATTTATTCCTTTTAAAAAATGTAAAAGCCATTCATTTTCCCCAAAATCATTTTTCACATGACATTTAAGAAACACAGCACAGGTCCTACGTACTTCTCAATTTTACAAAATACAATTCCTCTATGCAGCAAAATATTTTTACCAAGCATTATCAAAAAACATGGCACAAAGCAACATTAAAAAAACCACAATCTGCTTCCAAATCTTCTCCATAGAGCATACAAGTATCTATCTATATTAACTGAATCATTACTCACCTTTACAAATGCTTTGGGAGATTGAGAACAGTGTCAGACACACACACCAATTTTTCTTTAGCAGAGCAAAAGGTATGCACTCCAGACACTGCAACCACGACTGGCACAGAAAACCTCTAGTTCTACACACATATGCCTCATGTCACCCAATTAAAACTCTTCCCTCACTATTTTCAAACCAACACCCTTCCCCCCTCAACCTTTCTACCTGTTACCATAGCAACTACCTCCTCACTGAACTCCCAGGTTTAAAAGTTTATTCTACAATGTTGCAAATCAACTCAGCAAGGATTTTTGACATCTCAATACACCAGCTTATCCAGTGCAATGTTTCTTTAAACAACTTTTTCTTAACCATTCAAATGTCTTCTTTCACAGAACACAACCATGCACCCTAACTTTCAATTTTCAACTATCTGAATCCACCAATCATTGCTTGTGATTCAAGAGCAGTGAAACTCCACAGTTATTTTTTTGTAAACTCCTACTGTTCCAACTGCCATTTCATTCCCACACTTCATCTGACTGCACCAGAACCTTCTCTCACCATGTTCTGTCTGGAATATTGGACATAGCTTCATCCACTGGGCTCAAAGGTATGCAGCTATCAGAAATTTTCACAACCTTGATTTACCAAATGTGGACATCAAGTGGATTGGCCAGAGAGGATTGAGATGTCACCAATTGATACCATTGGTGAAAACCTTTTTGCATCTGCCACACCCTGATCTCTTAATTGTGCACTGTGGTGGAAATGACTTGGGCACTTTGACTGGGGTAGGTCTGGAAATGCTTTTAAAGGACACCTTTGTTCAATTGATGGCACTTTTTCCACAAACTGCCTTGGTATATTCCAATATATGTCAAAGACAGAAATGGAAGTGGTCCAACCAATTTTGTCCACAATTTGAGAAAGCACGGAAACATGTAAATAAATCTGTTTCTGCTTACATGAGAGACTATGGAATGGGTTCAATATACAACAATAACTTGCGTTACAACATGCAAGATATCTACAGAGGAGATGGTGTGCACTTCTCAGATGAGGGGAATAGAATATTCCTCCTGAATTTAAAACTGTGCATTGGAACCTACTTGTAGGTACCTAAATCAGCCACAGAACCCAAAAGCTCTTTTCAGGGCTACCCTACCTCACTCAAAATGATTATCTTACTCTAACTTTTTTCACTATTTTTCACCAAAGTACGCTCCCTGGTACGCTCCCCGGTGCGCGTACCGGGCGCTCCCCCGCGAAATTGAAAAAAAACCCATTATTTTTTTGCCTATATGGGCCTCCTAAACCCCCCTCAGAAAACCTTGAGGGTCAGGGGGTGTCTACCGTGCCCCCTTTTACCCATTCCCAACGTTGTTTGTCCTCCATCTTGTGTCTCAATTCTACCAAAACACAAAATGGCGGACCCCCGTAGCGCTCCTGGTGCGCGTACTGGAGCGCGCACCGGTAAGCGCTCCCCAAAAATTTTGGAAGTTAATTTACATAAAAACCACTGGAGACACTTTCACCAAATATAAAATAGGCCCTACTACATACCAGTCCCTAGCATTTTTCCAAATTTGGTGGAATTCCATTGAGCCATTTGGGCTGTAGCCCTGTCTAGATATCCTGAGGTAAATTACATTACATGACAAAAACACATATCAAAGTGTTAGAATTTACAACCAATTAAAATGTTACTTTCATTTTGTACTTTTATGTGCTGACATTTGATTGGTTATGTACTTGAATATATATGAAAAATGAAAGGGAAACACAGCCATTTTGACTAGTTCTACCTGAGGTACATTTGGAAAGGATTTTCAGTCAAAACTTCAACTGCTTTGACAAAGGTAAGTTGTTAATTTGTAAGGGGAACTATGTTGTGCACTTTAAGTTAATTTGGAAAAACGTTTTCTGATAGTTATTTACTGTCCCTCTGTTATAGTTATAGATTGAGCTAGGCTTCTCTGTTATAGTTATGGATTGAGTTAGGCTTCTCTGGTATAATTATGAATTTACACTTTTTAATAGTTCTACTTCCTGCCTGAAACCATACACTGCCCAAAAATTACTTCACTGTTAAAAACTCAGAAGTACCTGTCTGAACTTAAACCCAACAGTACCTTCACTCTACTGATATAGTTATTTTTTGCCACCTCTTGTGTCTCGATCCTACCGAGACACAAGATGGCGGCCGCTCCGGACTGTTTGGAATGTTGACAGACACTCGCGAACTCGCAAAATATATATATTGCTTTTAATCAACTGAAAGACACTGAACCTACTAAGGAAAAATACTAATAGCTCACCTAATGGACTGCGAAAACCAGCATGCAATATGACGGTAAACAACTAAGTAACAATGAATAAATAGGTGATGTTAATGCAGTGCCTGGATGTTTGGCTCATGAAGAAGAGGCGCGATTGCCTCGAAACGCGTCGAGCATGTATAAATGAAGGAGGACGGATGACGAGCGGCGATGAGGCAGAGAACACTGTTTGGGTGCAGGACAGCGTTGTGTGCCCGCTTGAGCGCCAGGGCTTTGATTGAAAAAAATAAAATAAATTAAAAAAAAAAAAATATATATATATATATATATATATAAATATATATATTCATTGAAAAGACCAAAGGTTTCAGACAGTTAGATAGTTAGGAATTAGCATTTAAAAACCTTAGCAATTCACAGAAAAAACCTTAGGTTTCAGGGCTGTTATAGTTCGCTGGACATTTCACTCATACAAAACGATTGAAATTCCTCCGTTATAGTTAGTTCTGCTAACTATAACTCGCGCGCCCGCAATCCACGGCTGATGATGTCACATATTACATCATTCAAGACATGGTCAGTGACATCACTTATGACATCACTGACGACATCTCGGAACACCGAAGAAGGCTTGACGCCGAAACGGGTCTGTTCACTTCGCAATAAAGAAGTTTACCGAAAACGTCCCCCCTGTGAGTGCGGTTCATTTTGCTACATTTAAGCAGGGACTGAGCTTCATGTTAGCGGGATTCCACTACCGCCGACCGCACTTGCTGAAGAGTGCTCCTTTGAACTGTGGAGATTGAGCGTGGGTATATATATATATATATATATATATATATATATATATATATATATATATATATATATTCACCAAAAGCTATCAATCGATAGCATAAGTCAGCACTCACCACAGAAATTCTTTCCTCAATTGTCACGGTTTATTTGGAAGCAGCATGCATCACATAGCACCAACGCGTTTCGCAACCCACTGTTGCTTGATCACGGTAATGATACAATGTTACAGTTCCATTTTGTATTTAGAAAAAAACGCTACAAACTCAAAACAATGACATCACTTCCTGTCAATTACAGGAAGTGGCTGGGAAATGTAGTTTTTGTCATAGGAACGAGTGTATCTTTAGGGAAACAGCGAATTCATTTATAAACAAAAATGTGTTATATTCTGTGAATCATACAATTCTCAGGTAATCTCAAACTCTTTGTGCACAATAGGATCATTATTACTCATTGGTGATTTTGGTAACGGCACACGGAGACCTTTAAATACAGGCAATTCGAAGTGCCATCTGGTGGACAAATTAATTATGACCACACAACTGAAATTAAGCTCTCTGGTGAGCATGTTACATTAATTTCAACTCAAATAAAGCCCTCTGGTGGGCTAAACGTCATATCTTAATTATATAGAACCCATTTTGTCTATTTTGGTCCCCGTACTCAGTTTCTCGATCCCGTGGTCGACCCTAATATTGCTTCATATGGATCTCTTATTCAGTTGTTACCTGATGTGGTATTCCTACTGTCTACTGTACACATACGCTGTTATGCATTGTCCCAACCACATTATCCACTCATATCTGTAAATTCCTTGAAATTCTATTAGACTCTGTATCTTGTTACCAAAGAAAATTAATTCAGTACACAAACAGATCTCATATTGATTACATCATCATAAATGTACATAGAGCTCCTCGCTCTGATTAAGACCCCAGGGGCTCATTGTTCGGAAATTGAGAATTTGTCTAGATTCTCTGCATCTAAGTTGTTTTTCTTGGTCCCCGCCCCTTTCATGTGGTAAGACACATTCCAATGCATATGTCTTCAAGAGTTTCCAGTCACTGTTGTGCATTAGTTCCATGTGTTTGGCGACCGCGTTGTTCTTATCTTTATTCACTGTCGCTCTGATGTGCTCAAGGATACGTAGTTTAAATTGTTTCTTCGTACTCCCGATATATTTTAGAGCACATGGGCACTCAATCACATATACTACGTGAGTGCTCGTACAGTCTATCAACTGGTTGATCTTCCACAATTTGTTGTTGGGTAAGTTCACTTCTTTCTTATTTATTGCAATTTGACAGACCTTACACCGTTGGCATTTGATAAAGCCTTTCGTGTTCATCCATTGAATGCCCTTTTTCTTTTTTGATTTGTCCTGGAAATGGCTCTGTATCAACCTATCTTTAAGGTTCTTAGCTCGACGATATGTGACTACTGGATGATTACCCATTACTTTGCCCACAGTTTGATCTAATTGCAGTAATTTCCAGTTCTTTCTGAGAGTATTGACAATTTGTTTTGATTCTCTCGTATAGTCTAGAATTAATCTCACTTTTCTTTCATTAGGTATTTTGTTCTGAGTGGTGTTTGTTGCAGATTTTTTAGTAGTCAAGGCATCTTCTCTTTTTTTCTGGTTTGCTCTTTGCCACCCTTTTTCAATGATAGCTTTGTGGTATCCTCTGGTTTTAAATCTCTGCGCCATGCTCTCACTTTTTGCTCTCCATTCTTTCTCTTCTGAGCAAATTCTTCGTGCTCTTAAAAACTCTCCATACGGTATGTTCTCCTTGACAGAAGGTTTGTGAAAGCTGTCAAAGTGTAAGATTGAGTTAGTTGCCGTATCTTTTCTATGGAGTGTTGTCTCCACTTTGTTGTCTTGAATGTAGATCTCCGTATCCAGAAAAATTGCTCTGTCTTTGCTGATGTGATACGTGAAGCGAATATTTGAGGTTGAGGAATTCAAAATTTGGAAATAATTCTCAAATTCACAAGCCGTTCCTTCCCAAATTATAAAAAGATCGTCTATGTATCTTATCCATTTCGCTATCTTTTCAACATAGAAATCATTATCAGAGTGCCAGACAATTTGTTGCTCCCACCACCCCATTGTGAGACATGCATATGCTGGGCTGAATGAGAAACCCATGGCACAGCCATGGATTTGCTGGTAAATTTCATCCCCGAATAAGAACACATTTTGAGTAAGGCACATCTCCACCATGTCAATCAACATCTGATTGTGTTGGTTCAAATGGATATCTCGTTCTTTTAAGAAAAAAGCACAAGCATTCAATCCGATGTCATTATCAATATTTGTGTACAAACACACAACGTCCATTGTTATAAGTAGGTAGTTTGCTTGCCATGGGAGGTCCTCTAGATGTTTCAATAGGTCTGTTGTGTCACGTAAGTAAGAGCTTAAGCTGGTAACAAACGGCAAGAGGAAGAAATCAATGTAATTTGCAATTGGTTCCATGAGGGACCCCTTCGATGACACAATGGGTCTCCCTGGTGGTTTTAGTGGGTTCTTGTGCACTTTCGGAAGAAAGTAGATAGTGGCCATTTTTGGATGGTCTGTGCACAAAAATTTCCTTTCATCTATGTCGATTAGATTTTGGTTGTTCCATAATTGAAGTTTTTGATCCAATTTTTCTTTGAATATCTTAGTTGGGTTAGATTCTAGTTTTCTGTAATATTTTTTGTTGTCCAACTGTAGATGTGCCTCAGCCATGTAGTCGATTGTGTTTAGAATGACAATATTCCCGCCTTTATCGGCTGATTTTATAGTTATTGTTTTGTCATCTTTTAAGTTGTTCAACGCAATTCTTTCGTCTTTTGTTAGGTTGTCTTTATACTTGAAACCCTTGATTTTGTAGATATCTTTGACAATGGCCTCTTGAAATAGGTCAATCTTGTTCCCCTGAGGCAATTGGGGATAGAATTTGGAGGGAGCTTTCATCCCACTCAATCCTGCGCCCTTTTGGTGTACTGTTTGCGATTCTGAGATGATATCACCCTCATTGTCTGTGTCCAAGTTGGTAAGTACTGTTAAAGCCGGTAAATCCGCCGCGGTTAGACTTTGTTCTATGTTGGTTTCATTGGTTCGTTTTTGGTTTTTATTCTTTACATATGTTGCCATTTTTTCATTTTCCTCAAAGATTTTCATGAGTTTTATTTTTCTGATATATTTATATATATCTATTCTTGTCTGTGCCATATCCATTGATTCTGATGGACAAAACGTTATCCCTTTTTTTAGTAAAGATGTTTCATGTTCATTGATGTTTTTATGAGACAAATTCAAAACCACTAACTCATCTTGTATTATGTTGTTTATTTGCCCTTCTTCTGGCGCATTGATCTCGTTTCTGTACCTATCGTTTCTGATCCATCTTTTTCTCCTTTGTCCCCTTCTGGTTGTCTTTTTTGTGATGTTCCTGATCTGGGTACCCATCTGCGCCCTTGACCTCTTCCTCTGACACTTTGGTTTTGATTGAACTCCCATGTCCTTTGTTCTAATACCAGTCTCATATCTCCTAAAAAATCCTTGTTAGTTGCATCCGGGTTCTGCACTCCATCTTCACTTGTTCCCGTGGAGGTCAATGATGTCGCACTTGATGAACTTTGTTTATTCAGACCTTTACGTTGTTTTTTGAAAATATCAAATTTTCTGGCATATGTAAAGATGCATCCATTGGTGTAATCCTCTTCATCTCTTTGAAATTTAGATTGCTTGCGGTTTCTTACTACTTCTTCATGTTTGTTTACATACTTTTCCAACTCTTCCTTGAACTTTGTTTGTTCTGGGGTGAGTTCTAAAAGCGCTAGTTCTTTCTCCAATTCTGCCAATTCCTCCTTTATTTTGGTTAGTGAGACTTCTAGCAAGCTAAAAGCAAGCTTAAGATGTGGGAGAGACTAAGCAAGAAAGAAATCAATAAGTGGTGGGAACTAATCACATTGAAAAAATATATTGAAGTAAAAAGGGTCCCAAGAGGACTGCGGATTTCACTGATGCCCAGCCAACAAGATGTGTCGGATGAATTACTGAATGAATGGGGTGAATATATACTAGAATCATCCTTGGGACTAATCAAAATTCTGATAAAACATCTAGAAGTCTCACTAACCAAAATAAAGGAGGAATTGGCAGAATTGGAGAAAGAACTAGCGCTTTTAGAACTCACCCCAGAACAAACAAAGTTCAAGGAAGAGTTGGAAAAGTATGTAAACAAACATGAAGAAGTAGTAAGAAACCGCAAGCAATCTAAATTTCAAAGAGATGAAGAGGATTACACCAATGGATGCATCTTTACATATGCCAGAAAATTTGATATTTTCAAAAAACAACGTAAAGGTCTGAATAAACAAAGTTCATCAAGTGCGACATCATTGACCTCCACGGGAACAAGTGAAGATGGAGTGCAGAACCCGGATGCAACTAACAAGGATTTTTTAGGAGATATGAGACTGGTATTAGAACAAAGGACATGGGAGTTCAATCAAAACCAAAGTGTCAGAGGAAGAGGTCAAGGGCGCAGATGGGTACCCACATCAGGAACATCACAAAAAAGACAACCAGAAGGGGACAAAGGAGAAAAAGATGGATCAGAAACGATAGGTACAGAAACGAGATCAATGCGCCAGAAGAAGGGCAAATAAACAACATAATACAAGATGAGCTAGTGGTTTTGAATTTGTCTCATAAAAACATCAATGAACATGAAACATCTTTACTAAAAAAAGGGATAACGTTTTGTCCATCAGAATCAATGGATATGGCACAGACAAGAATAGATATATATAAATATATCAGAAAAATAAAACTCATGAAAATCTTTGAGGAAAATGAAAAAATGGCAACATATGTAAAGAATAAAAACCAAAAACGAACCAATGAAACCAACATAGAACAAAGTCTAACCGCGGCGGATTTACCGGCTTTAACAGTACTTACCAACTTGGACACAGACAATGAGGGTGATATCATCTCAGAATCGCAAACAGTACACCAAAAGGGCGCAGGATTGAGTGGGATGAAAGCTCCCTCCAAATTCTATCCCCAATTGCCTCAGGGGAACAAGATTGACCTATTTCAAGAGGCCATTGTCAAAGATATCTACAAAATCAAGGGTTTCAAGTATAAAGACAACCTAACAAAAGACGAAAGAATTGCGTTGAACAACTTAAAAGATGACAAAACAATAACTATAAAATCAGCCGATAAAGGCGGGAATATTGTCATTCTAAACACAATCGACTACATGGCTGAGGCACATCTACAGTTGGACAACAAAAAATATTACAGAAAACTAGAATCTAACCCAACTAAGATATCCAAAGAAAAATTGGATCAAAAACTTCAATTATGGAACAACCAAAATCTAATCGACATAGATGAAAGGAAATTTTTGTGCACAGACCATCCAAAAATGGCCACTATCTACTTTCTTCCGAAAGTGCACAAGAACCCACTAAAACCACCAGGGAGACCCATTGTGTCATCGAAGGGGTCCCTCATGGAACCAATTGCAAATTACATTGATTTCTTCCTCTTGCCGTTTGTTACCAGCTTAAGCTCTTACTTACGTGACACAACAGACCTATTGAAACATCTAGAGAACCTCCCATGGCAAGCAAACTACCTACTTATAACAATGGACGTTGTGTGTTTGTACACAAATATTGATAATGACATCGGATTGAATGCTTGTGCTATTTTCTTAAAAGAACGAGATATCCATTTGAACCAACACAATCAGATGTTGATTGACATGGTGGAGATGTGCCTTACTCAAAATGTGTTCTTATTCGGGGATGAAATTTACCAGCAAATCCATGGCTGTGCCATGGGTTTCTCATTCAGCCCAGCATATGCATGTCTCACAATGGGGTGGTGGGAGCAACAAATTGCCTGGCACTCTGATAATGATTTCTATGTTGAAAAGATAGCGAAATGGATAAGATACATAGACGATCTTTTTATAATTTGGGAAGGAACGGCTTGTGAATTTGAGAATTATTTCCAAATTTTGAATTCCTCAACCTCAAATATTCGCTTCACGTATCACATCAGCAAAGACAGAGCAATTTTTCTTGATACGGAGATCTACATTCAAGACAACAAAGTGGAGACAACACTCCATAGAAAAGATACGGCAACTAACTCAATCTTACACTTTGACAGCTTTCACAAACCTTCTGTCAAGGAGAACATACCGTATGGAGAGTTTTTAAGAGCACGAAGAATTTGCTCAGAAGAGAAAGAATGGAGAGCAAAAAGTGAGAGCATGGCGCAGAGATTTAAAACCAGAGGATACCACAAAGCTATCATTGAAAAAGGGTGGCAAAGAGCAAACCAGAAAAAAAGAGAAGATGCCTTGACTACTAAAAAATCTGCAACAAACACCACTCAGAACAAAATACCTAATGAAAGAAAAGTGAGATTAATTCTAGACTATACGAGAGAATCAAAACAAATTGTCAATACTCTCAGAAAGAACTGGAAATTACTGCAATTAGATCAAACTGTGGGCAAAGTAATGGGTAATCATCCAGTAGTCACATATCGTCGAGCTAAGAACCTTAAAGATAGGTTGATACAGAGCCATTTCCAGGACAAATCAAAAAAGAAAAAGGGCATTCAATGGATGAACACGAAAGGCTTTATCAAATGCCAACGGTGTAAGGTCTGTCAAATTGCAATAAATAAGAAAGAAGTGAACTTACCCAACAACAAATTGTGGAAGATCAACCAGTTGATAGACTGTACGAGCACTCACGTAGTATATGTGATTGAGTGCCCATGTGCTCTAAAATATATCGGGAGTACGAAGAAACAATTTAAACTACGTATCCTTGAGCACATCAGAGCGACAGTGAATAAAGATAAGAACAACGCGGTCGCCAAACACATGGAACTAATGCACAACAGTGACTGGAAACTCTTGAAGACATATGCATTGGAATGTGTCTTACCACATGAAAGGGGCGGGGACCAAGAAAAACAACTTAGATGCAGAGAATCTAGACAAATTCTCAATTTCCGAACAATAAGCCCCTGGGGTCTTAATCAGAGCGAGGAGCTCTATGTACATTTATGATGATGTAATCAATATGAGATCTGTTTGTGTACTGAATTAATTTTCTTTGGTAACAAGATACAGAGTCTAATAGAATTTCAAGGAATTTACAGATATGAGTGGATAATGTGGTTGGGACAATGCATAACAGCGTATGTGTACAGTAGACAGTAGGAATACCACATCAGGTAACAACTGAATAAGAGATCCATATGAAGCAATATTAGGGTCGACCACGGGATCGAGAAACTGAGTACGGGGACCAAAATAGACAAAATGGGTTCTATATAATTAAGATATGACGTTTAGCCCACCAGAGGGCTTTATTTGAGTTGAAATTAATGTAACATGCTCACCAGAGAGCTTAATTTCAGTTGTGTGGTCATAATTAATTTGTCCACCAGATGGCACTTCGAATTGCCTGTATTTAAAGGTCTCCGTGTGCCGTTACCAAAATCACCAATGAGTAATAATGATCCTATTGTGCACAAAGAGTTTGAGATTACCTGAGAATTGTATGATTCACAGAATATAACACATTTTTGTTTATAAATGAATTCGCTGTTTCCCTAAAGATACACTCGTTCCTATGACAAAAACTACATTTCCCAGCCACTCCCTGTAATTGACAGGAAGTGATGTCATTGTTTTGAGTTTGTAGCGTTTTTTTCTAAATACAAAATGGAACTGTAACATTGTATCATTACCGTGATCAAGCAACAGTGGGTTGCGAAACGCGTTGGTGCTATGTGATGCATGCTGCTTCCAAATAAACCGTGACAATTGAGGAAAGAATTTCTGTGGTGAGTGCTGACTTATGCTATCGATTGATAGCTTTTGGTGAATTTAAGAAAGCGGGGCTCTGCTTTGAAGTCAGCACCGGTGGATGAGCGCCGTTGGATTACAGTATTGAGCCATAATTGTGGATATATATATATATATATATATATATATATACATATATATATTTGCGCACCCAAAGCGTACCTACTGCAGAGGGTCCACGTATTCTAGCTTCCATTTTGGAAAAGTCGTGAAGGATCCGCGTATGGTGAGCAAACAGTGCGTTTTTTTTTCAATTTCTTCAAATATGTACAATGTTACGTGGTGCGCGCGACTGGTATGTGACCGGTCCGCGAGTCCTGCTCCCACGCATTCGCGACACAAGCGTATTACAGTATGCGACACTTGCGCAGTGGCGGGCCACAAGTGACGTCATATAAGTGCTGGGACGTGCTGTGTGTGCGACTCCCGTGAATTTTTTATGTTCTAAAATGATATGTACATGTCTTTAATGTACATATTAGGGCAAAAGATTATCTAAGGTATTCATAAAAATAATATATTTCTTCTTGTAATAAACTTATATTATTTTTAAATATATTTTCGCGAAGTCACGTCAGGTGAACGCTTTGTGAGCGCACGGTGTGCGTATCCCATTTGACCTCAAAAAAAAAGATTTGATTGGTTTATAACATTTTCCTCTGCAACTATTGAAGGACCCTACCCATTTTATTTGTTCTGTTTGGAGCAGTTGATAAGAGACATCTCTTCTTCTTCCAGAGCTGGTTTTGGAATTTATTTGGTGTTTTTAAAAAATTGCATTGAAGAAATGACATCTGGCTTGCAAGCTCCTCATCATTCTTCAGATGAAGATATCTTGGAGGAAGATCCACACAAGCAGAGGCCTGAATCAATGGTATGGAAAATATTCACCTTTCCTGACGGAGAAAAAAAGGTCAACGCAAGAAAAGTCCCTTGCTTGCTGTGTGACAGGGTCCTGTCACGAGGCAGTAGCAAGAAATACTCCAGTGGAACAGCGAGCACGTATAAACATCTGCGGACCATTAACCTGAAGAATCTGGCACAAGAAGAAATGAGGCGTGCAGCAAAAAATCCACCACCAGGCATTGCTAGCAACTTCGGAGCTTCCACTTCAGCACCACCAGTAGACATTCACCCAGAATTTGCTTTTCTGCAGCAGCACTGCAAAACCATCATCTGTTATGGTGAACAGTCAGGGGACACTATTTGTACAGCTCAACTGAACCACAAATGCACATTTAAAAAAAATGTTTGTTTTAGGAATGATGTTGAATTCCAAAAGCTAAATGTTTACTTAGTTCCTTTTTTGTTCAATTTTTAAAAAACACTAAAAAAGTACAACATTTAAAAAAAAAAGTAGAAAACAAATACAAAAAGGAAAAAAAAGTTCAAAACTACCTTGTCTGGTTTTAAAAAAGGACTATAATTGCATGGTAATTTCCAAAAGTTTGGTTGAATATATGTGAAGAGCATGATTGACTGAAAGAATGCATTAGTACTGTATGGTGAATTTATAGGGGCAGATCTATGAGGAAGTGCTGCAGCGTGACACTGCAAGCCCTTTAGCTGCACTGCGCTGCGGCACTTTCGAAACACAGGGATGTGACATATTTACATGAATATGTCGCAATTCTGTGTTCCCTCTGCACAAAAACTGCAGCCATGCAGTGACGTAGGCACCGTTGCTCCATGGTGCAAGGATATCTGTGTCATGGGGAGATTGTTTTTGTGCAGGAAGGGACTACTTCTTGCACAAAAACAATCACTAAATGCATTTTCCTCTTTCAATGTGTGCTGTGGAACGCAGCATGCATTGAAAGAGGAAAACATGAGAAACATTTCTCCTTTTTGTGCCTCGCTACACCACCTCTAGGGTGGTGCACCATTCACACGTATCTAAAGATTTACACTTTCTCGTAAGTCATGAGCTGTGTTATTCCATTGGTGTTGTGTGGAAACAGACACAGCAACACCCATGGAACGCCCCTTCAACTCAAAGTGCTGCGTTTGAATGGGTCGTATTTTCAAGGAGAGGAAAAACCACGGTGGGTGGCTTTTCCTCTCCTTGTAAATATGGAGGAGTCCCCAGCGCCATCACTACGTTACAAATAATGATGTACTGGTGGTGCAGGGGGCTTGTAAATCTGCCCCATAAGTGCTTAGGTATTGGCAGAGCGATACAATAAGAACACAGTGCTGGATAGCTGGTTCACTAGCTGCATGAGACTGACAGGAGTTGTCCTAAGCTGCATGAGTACTACTTCAGTATTTAGTGGAGTGTACCAATAGTATGTATCTGCTTAGAGGTTTGTAGGGATTTTGCACAGAATTTTGTACATGTACTTGTTTTGGTGCCTAGGTCATTCTATAAGCACATCACTAGTAACTAGAATGATGACAGTGCTGCAAAGAGAGTGCTCAGTAAATTCATAAGTGCTTAGGTATTTTCTCAATGCCTGAGTCATTCTGCAAGTGCATAGACAGTGACTAGGTTCCTAGAGTGCTATTAGTTGACAGCAGGATAGGTTTATATGCACTTATGTTTCAGCAGAGTGATTAGATAAGGACATACTTCTGTCAGGTTGATTGCAGGAGTGGACACAGACTCTACGCCGGAACCACCGCCAAACTCCAGAAGAGACTCCTCCCTCTACGTCAAAATCACCGCCAAACTCCAGAAGAGACTCCAGCGGATCCAGAACGCCTCAGCACGACTCATCCTGGACATCCCCCGTCGTAGCCACATCTCCGGACACCTGAGAGACCTGCACTGGCTCCCGGTCAACAAGAGAATCACCTTCCGACTCCTCACCCACGCACACAAAGCCCTACACAACCAAGGCCCAGGATACCTCAACAGCCGCCTCAACTTCTACGCTCCCAAACGCCAGCTTCCATCGACCGGCCACGCCCTCGCCGCCGTCCCCCGCATCCGAAGAGCCACCACAGGGGGAAGGTCCTTCTCCTACCTCGCCGCCAAGACTTGGAACTCCCTCCCGACCCACCTCCGCCTGACCCAGGACCACCTCGCCTTCAGGAAGCAACTCAAGACCTGGCTGTTCGAACAGTAGCGGGCCCCCCCCCACCTCCCTAGCGCCTTGAGACCCTCTGGGTGTGTAGCGCGCTATGTAAATGCTCTGATTGATTGATTGACAGTGTGATTCCAGACAGGCATGACTATTATCTGGACTTTTGCAGGACGGAATCAGATCAGTGGTCTGTATGGACATGCTTCTGTCAGGATGATTGTTGGAGTAGCGTTGAGGGGAAGGCAGGCGAACTGGCCATGCAGTAACCGTTGCTTATACTGAGCAGTGAGGAAGGGATCCCCCCAAAACCACGCTAAGGCTCATGAGGTCTCCTAACCTTGAACTATAAGTTCTCTTCAACGCCAATTGGGCGCAACTGAGCATATTCGTTGAAACATTGATAGGTACATTTCACCTAGTCTATTTTTGTAGAATACACTTTGACATCTCATGTGAGTAAGGTGAGGATAACGTGCATATCCTTGTCCTGAAGAAGGAGTCTGTGTACTCCAAAACATGCTGAAACCTTTGTTTGATATACCCTAATACGTATATAATCAACCCCACCTTGCACCTTTTTAATAATACCAGCCGAGGATATAATAAATTTATTTTCTTCCTACGAGCCAGGTATTTTTTAACTTCACTTTTTTCACCTCACCTCACTTACTCACTCCAAAAACACACACCCTCACATAGTTCACTACCAAGTGCTCCTACGTAGTCGCAAGTCGTAGCATGCCGCATCCAGTAGAGGGGTGCAAAGGCCCCAATGATGAAGCATGACACCAAGGGGCCTGTTGGTGTGTGAGGGGCATTTAAACAACACTGTGTGTTCCCCATCACTTTAGGGACCACAACCACTTCTCTGAGTGGATTCTATTTTGTTTAATCTGATTGTAGGAGTGGACAGAGCTGCTTTAGAGCCATAGAACAGGTCAACAGAGCTGCTTTAGAGCCAGAGAACCAGGTCAGCAAAGCTGTTGTAGAGCCAGAGACCTAGGTCAGCAGAGCTTCTGTAGAGCCAGAGAATCAGGACAGCAGAGCTGCTTTAGAGCCAAAGAACCAGGTCAGCAGAGCTGCTGTAAAGCCAGAGAAACCAGGTCAGCAGAGCTGCTTTAGAGCCAGAGAACCAGGTCAGCAGAGCCGTTGTAGAGCCAGAGAACCACGTCAGCAGAGCTGCTCTAGAGTCTAAGAAGTAGGTCAGCAGAGCTGCTCTAGAACCAGAGACCCGGGTCAGCAGAGATGCTCTAGAGACCGAGAACCAGGTCAGCAGAATTGCTGGTGAGCCAGAGAAACCAGGTGTGGAAAAACAGTAGTCCCTACCTCGTCGGAATGGCGGTCTAGTCAGGGGTCCCTCACCCCCGCAACGGGGCGAACAGCGTCCCTTGGTCATCGGACTTCCTCTATCTCTCTTCGCCCACAGGATCCGCCAACCAACGAAGACCCGGAAACAGACAACCAGGATACCGGAAGTGAAACCCCTGTAGGTGACCCGGAACCCGACCCATCCGGAACCGGAAGCACGTCCACTGCAGTCCGCCTGGACCATAGAAAAGCCGGGAGGACAGACGAAGCATCGTTCAGCCCAGCGGACTCGTGGCAGGAGACAGCGAACGGCGCGGAACCCCCAACGGAGAGCGGAAAGAAGGAGGAGATCGGAGTGAAGGCGGAAAGCGGAGAGGAGAACGAGGAAGAGGACCTGTGGTCGGAGGACTGGTGGCGACCTCCGGAGGTGGCTGGAGAGCGGCCGCAACTCGGATGAGAGTTGCGGCGGGGCACGTGAGTACCCTCTATCCTTTCTCCGTGTCCCTTAGTGTAAATAGTGTAAATACCTGTAGAACTTGTAAAACTTGTATATAGACCCTCACGAGCACCCCGCACTAGCCTTAGTAAATAAGTGTAGTATCACGGGCACTGTTTATATTCCCCCCACTTGTCCCTGACACACTCAATCACCCTAACCCTCCAGTTTCTTATTGGTCTGATCCCTCCTACCCTTCCAACCTCCCCCACGTTCATTTTCTGGCCCATTCACTCCCCGGTGAAGGTGGAAGCACGCGGTAGTCCTTACTGGACGGGACTAACCCCTGTACTCTCTCTCCTTTACATATCTCCGAGGAGCCCCATCACCCGGCCGTACCCTGATGACAACAGCCCCGCAGAGGATTACAACCAAGGCATCTATACTGCATCAGAACCCATCCGGCTCGGTGCTTCCCTCCGGAATTCTTTCCTCTACCTCTCTTGAACAAGACTTTGTGTGCATTACCAACGAATAAATCCTTAACCATAGCTCACTACATCCGGCCTCCCAGCCTGTTATTCCGGTCCGCCCAGCCCACAACTCCACAGGTGGTGTCAGAAGTGGGATCTGCCGGAAGCATGGAGGCCGCAGTCAAACTCCTCGCGGAGAGCCAGGAGCAGCTTGGCAAAATGATGGAACGCTTTCTTAAAACTGCGGAAGATGACCGAGGTCAACTCCATGATGTCCTAAAGGGACAGGGGACCGCACAGGACCAAGCCCTTGAAAAACTGACCACAGTCATGGGACAACAAAGACCCATAACCTCCTTACCCTCAGTCGTCCTCCAAAAGTATGTGTCGGGTGAAGACCCCGACTATTTCTTCACTAATTTCGAGCGCCTGGCCCAGGCTGCGGCTTGGCCTGCCGATCGCTGGGGCCACTATCTGGGTCCCCTGTTGACTGGTGAACTACAGGCAGCCTATCAGCAGGCCAATATACAGGGCCTGACTCCCTACCAAGACATAAAAACCTGCATTCTGGAGAGGCTGGGGATTGACGACGAAACATATAGGGTTCGTCTGCGGCAGGCCAAAGAGGGTCCCCAAGAAACGCCACGGGCTCTCTCGTTCCGGATACAGGACTTGGCGAACCGATGGCTGAAACCGGCCATCGCCACTAAGGAAGAGATTCTATCAAAAATATACTTGGAACAGTACCTGGCATCTCTACATCCGGCCACCCAAAAGTGGGTGAGACAACACGCCCGCCTGACTCTGGATAGTGCGGTGGAGATTGCCAGTGCCTACAGCAGAGCCCAAGAGTCACAACGGGTCAAAGAGGAACCGCATCCACGTATTCCACATGGCAGCCACTCACGTCCCCAGAGACCACCTCCCGCGGTCAGAAGACCGGATCCGGTTCCCCTGATGCCCTACCCAGTCATGCCTCGACCCAACCTGCCTGGTCCTCAGTGTTATCACTGCGGAGGGTACGGGCACATAGCTCGTGTGTGTCCTCAAAAGGAGGAACCCATGGACATAGGGATGGCCCGGAATTTTGTATGTCTCACCAACGAAGTTACCCCTCCGCCTTTCCGCTGTCCAGTGAGAATGGAGGGACACCGCATGATGGCTTTGGCGGACACGGGATGTAGACATAGCGTCCTACGACCCCAGGAACTACCCCATCCTGTCGGACCACTAACTGGAACGGTCGCTATCAAATGTGTCCACGGCGACACCAGGAGTTATCCAACGGCCCGAGTGCGGGTACAACAACACTCAGATGAGGGAAGTATGTTAACTGTCGGTTTGGTTCCTAATCTCCCTGAACAAGCCATTTTAGGTAGCGATTATAGTGGTCTTCCCCACCTCCTGAAAGACACTACAGACTCCCTAAAGAAATGGTGGGCGGAGGCCCCGTTTCCCCATGGGTCTCCTTCCGCGGACTCTCCATCAAAACCCGGGAAGACCAAGAAGCAAAAGAAAAGAGAGAAAAGGATCTTTACCGGTGCATACCCTACTCAGATCGATGTTCACCCCTGGGAAAGAGACCGGGAATTCCGAGCCACCCAGCAAGAGGATCCCCGTAATGCAGGAAGCCTGGAATCGTGCCCTGGACAATGAGGACCCACTGCAAGTAGGTCCTTACTTCTTTCAAAAGAATGGACTCCTCTACAGAAAAGGGGGGCCACAGCTCCCAACCCAGCTAGTCATCCCGGGATTGTTTCGGGACAAAGTCCTGTATCTGGCCCACAGTCACTTGCTGGGAGGGCATTTCAGTGATGAAAAAACGGGGCAAACAATCCTTGGAAAGTTTTACTCGCCGGGCGTACACGGTCAAATAAAACAATACTGCAGGGAGTGTCCGGTCTGCCAGAGAAATAGCCGGTATCGTCCCCCCCCGAGTTCCTCTCCAGCCCCTTCCTCTTATCGATGTGCCTTTCTCCCGAGTAGGTATGGACCTGATAGGACCTCTGCTACCCTCTAGGACGGGTTGTAGGTACGCTCTGGTGTTGGTGGATTATGCTACCCGGTTCCCGGAAGCCGTCCCTTTGAAACAACCCACTGCCCAAAACATCGCCAAGGCCCTCATCTCCATCTTCAGTAGAGTAGGGTTCCCTCGGGAGATCTTAACAGATCAAGGTACGCCTTTTGTGTCCTCCCTCATGCGTCAAGTATGCGCCCAACTGGGTATTAAACAAATAAGAACTTCGGCGTATCACCCCCAGACAGACGGGTTGGTGGAACGTTATAACGCCACATTAAAGACCACCCTCAAGAAGCTCCTGGGCCTTGAGAGCAAAAGGTGGGAGGAGATGCTTCCCCTTGCCCTCTTCGCCATCCGGTGCAAAATGCAAAGTAGCACCGGGTATTCCCCATATGAATTGTTATATGGACGAGCCCCTAGGACCCTGTTAGATATGGCTCGCGAGGCCTGGGAAGCTGAGCCAGATCGTACCCGTCCCCTCCCGGAGTATGTTGATAATCTCCGAACCCACTTAACCCAAATCAGAGAAATAGTGAGACAGAACATGGTAGCCTCTCAGGTCACCCAGAAACAACAGTATAACAAAGGAACCAAGGCCCGTTCGTTTAAACCTGGAGATCTGGTATTGTTACTTCTGCCCTCCTCCGACCATAAACTATTGGGGCAGTGGCAGGGCCCATTCCCTATCTTAAGACAGGTGACTCCCGTCACCTACGAACTCGATATGGATGCCACCCGAGGGGTCACACAGATCTACCATGTTAATCTGTTAAAGAAATGGGAGGGGCCCCTCCCTGTCCTGACAAGCACTCCCTCCCTTCCCTTTGAGGGCTGTATGGATCCCGACCTCCCTGAAAGGAACAAACAGGACCTTAGACGGGTCTTATCCTCTGTACAATCAGTGTTTTCTTCCCTACCCGGACACTCCACCATCGTGGAGCACGCAATCCACACAGAATCAGGGAAAACAGTGCGACAAAGACCCTACCGGATCCCTGAAGCACGAAGAGCAGTCTAAAAGAAGAGACGACCCAGATGTTGAAGATGGGTATAATCGAACCGTCCAACAGCAGTTGGAATTCCCCAATCGTTCTAGTACCCAAACCCGATGGCTCTACTCGTTTCTGCATCGATTTCAGGGAGGTGAACAAAATCTCTGCCTTTGATTCCTATCCCCTACCTCGAGTAGACGAGATGGTGGAGCGTATAGGCAAAGCCAAATATATCAGTACCCTTGACTTGTGCAAGGGGTACTGGCAGATCCCTTTAAAACCCAAAGACAAGCCGAAAACGGCGTTTTCAACCCCTGAGGGTTTGTTCCAGTTCAGAGTGATGCCCTTCGGGCTTCATGGAGCCCCGGCAACTTTCCAAAGGGCTATGAACCTGGTCTTACGACTCCATGCCAGCTATGCCGGGGCGTACCTAGACGACATAGTCATATATAGCGACAGCTGGGAACAACACCTACACCATTTGCAGACAGTAGTACACTCCCTTGGTAATCACGGCTTTACCATCAACCCCGCCAAGACCACCTTGGCTGCCCAAAGCGTGAAATATCTGGGTTATCTGTTGGGGGAAGGGGTCATTCGTCCCCAAAACAATAAAATCCAGGCCATTCACTCCATACCCTTCCCTCACACCAAGAGAGAACTTCGTGCCTTTCTCGGGTTGCTGGGGTATTACAGGAGATGTATACCCAACTTTTCCCAGATAGCCGCTCCCTTGACAGACCTGTTGAAAAAAACCTCCAGAACCGAAGAGAAGTTACAGCAACCCACTCCCCAGCTGCTGCAAGCCTTTGACCTACTCAAGCAGTCCCTGTTGTCAGAACCCGTGTTAATCAGTCCTGACTATTCACAACCATTCATCCTGCAGACAGACGCCTCCGATCAGGGTTTGGGGGCAGTCCTGTCACAGAAAGATGCAAGTGGGGTTGAAAAACCGATCCTGTATCTCAGCCGGAAGCTCTTCCCACGGGAGCAGAACTATGCAGTGGTAGAGAAAGAGTCTCTAGCGATTAAATGGGCTGTGGACAGTCTCCGGTATTATTTAGAGGGCCGTGAGTTCCTCTTGTATACGGACCACGCCCTGCTTGAGTGGATGGCCCACAACCGGGGCCACAACGACCGGGTTCTTAGGTGGTTTCTTTCTCTACAGCCTTTCCGTTTCAGAACACTACACCGAAAGAGACAAGACCAGGGAAATGCTGATTACCTCTCACGTTATCCATCTCCTTCCAACCCTACTAGTAAGACAGCTAGGGAAAGGGGATGTGGAAAAACAGTAGTCCCTACCTCGTCGGAATGGCGGTCTAGTCAGGGGTCCCTCACCCCCGCAACGGGACGAACAGCGTCCCTTGGTCATCGGACTTCCTCTATCTCTCTTCGCCCACAGGATCCGCCAACCAACGAAGACCCGGAAACAGACAACCAGGATACCGGAAGTGAAACCCCTGTAGGTGACCCGGAACCCGACCCATCCGGAACCGGAAGCACGTCCACTGCAGTCCGCCTGGACCATAGAAAGCATCGTTCAGCCCAGCGGACTCGTGGCAGGAGACAGCGAACGGCGCGGAACCCCCGACGGAGAGCGGAAAGAAGGAGGAGATCGGAGTGAAGGCGGAAAGCGGAGAGGAGAACGAGGAAGAGGACCTGTGGTCGGAGGACTGGTGGCGACCTCCGGAGGTGGCTGGAGAGCGGCCGCAACTCGGATGAGAGTTGCGGCGGGGCACGTGAGTACCCTCTATCCTTTCTCCGTGTCCCTTAGTGTAAATAGTGTAAATACCTGTAGAACTTGTAAAACTTGTATATAGACCCTCACGAGCACCCCGCACTAGCCTTAGTAAATAAGTGTAGTATCACGGGCACTGTTTATATTCCCCCCACTTGTCCCTGACACACTCAATCACCCTAACCCTCCCGTTTCTTATTGGTCTGATCCCCTCCTACCCTTCCAACCTCCCCCACGTTCATTTTCTGGCCCATTCACTCCCCGGTGAAGGTGGAAGCACGCGGTAGTCCTTACTGGACGGGACTAACCCCTGTACTCTCTCTCCTTTACTTATCTCCAAGGAGCCCCATCACCCGGCCGTACCCTGATGACAACAGCCCCGCAGAGGATTACAACCAAGGCATCTATCCTGCATCAGAACCCATCCGGCTCGGCGCTTCCCTCCGGAATTCTTTCCTCTACCTCTCTTGAACAAGACTTTGTGTGCATTACCAACGAATAAATCCTTAACCATAGCTCACTACATCCGGCCTCCCAGCCTGTTATTCCGGTCCGCCCAGCCCACAACTCCACACCAGGTCAGCGAACTGCTTTAGAGGGAGAGAACCAGGTTCGCAGAACTGCTTTAGAGCCATAGAACCAGGTCAGCAGAGCTACTTTAGAGCTATAGAACCAGGCCACCACAGCTGCTCTAGAGGCAGAGAACCAGGACAGCAGAGCTGCTTTAGAGCCAGAGAACCAGGTCAGCAGATCTGCTGTAAAGCCAGAGAAACCAGGTCAGCAGAGCTGCTTTAGAGCCAGAGAACCAGGTCAGCAGAGCCGTTGTAGAGCCAGAGAACCAGATCAGCAGAGCTGCTCTAGAGTCTAGGAAGCAGGTCAGCAGAGCTGCTCTAGAACCAGAGACCCAGGTCAGCGAGCTGCTTTAGAGGGAGAGAACCAGGTCCGCAGAACTGCTTTAGAGCCATAGAACCAGGTCAGCAGAGCTTCTTTAGAGCTATAGAACCAGGCCAGCACAGCTGCTCTAGAGGCAGAGAACCAGTCAGCAGAGCTGCTTTAGAGGGAGAGAACCGGGTCAGCAGAGCTTCTGTAAAGCCAGAGAGACCAGGTCAGCAGAGCTGCTTTAGAGCCAGAGAACCAGGTCAGCAGATCTGCTGTAAAGCCAGAGAAACCAGGTCAGCAGAGCTGCTTTAGAGCCAGAGAACCAGGTCAGCAGAGCCGTTGTAGAGCCAGAGAACCCGGTCAGCAGAGCTGCTCTAGAGTCTAAGAAACAGGTCAGCAGAGCTGCTCTAGAACCAGAGAAACCAGGTCAGCGAGCTGCTTTAGAGGGAGAGAACCAGGTCCGCAGAACTGCTTTAGAGCCATAGAACCAGGTCAGCAGAGCTGCTTTAGACCTATAGAACCAGGCCAGCACAGCTGCTCTAGAGGCAGAGAACCAGGTCAGCAGAGCTGCTTTAGAGAGAGAGAACCAGGTCAGCAGAGCTGCTCTAGAGCCAGTGAAACCAGGTCAGCAAAGCTGCTCTAGAGCCAGAGAACTAGGTCAGCAGAGCTGCTTTAGAGCCATAGAACCAGGTCAGCAGTGCTGCTCTAGAGCCAGAGAACCAGGTCAGGAGAGCTGCTGTAGAGCCAGAGAAACCAAGGCAGTAGAGCTGCTTTAGACCCAGAGAACCTGGTTAGCAGAGCTGCTTTAGAGGGAGAGAACCCGGTCAGCAGAGCTGCTTTAGCGCCAAGGGAACAGGTCAGCAAAGCTGCTCTAGAGCCGGAGAACTAGCCCACCAGCTACCTCCAATAAGCGTCACAGAGCTGCGTTGCAGAAAGGTGTAAAAAGGGGCATGACCTCAGAACACCTCTCTGCAACACAGTTCCCTGGCACATACTGGAGGTACCTGGTGGGCTAGTTGGCCCCTAGGGACCCTCAAGATTGAAGAGGAATTAATTCCTCATCTTAAAAACGCACCACAGGGCAATGGTGTTTGGGTAGTGCAGGGGGTCGTTGTCAAAGCCCGCTCACCTGTGAATCCTGATTTCTTCTTTTGGGAAGATGAAGACTATTCGCACCTGCCCCTGTGCCTCTTGTCTTACTGCACCGATTGTAAACAATGCGCAAGAAAAAGAAACTCAAGGGAAGGGGGAAGTGGATAAAATAACAAAAAGAGAGACAAACGCAGCTCCTCTTGCCAAGGCTACCTATGGCGATTGCACTTGGTCTGTTAAATCTAGAACAAATGAAACAAATAAGAAAAATGTTTAGACCCCCTTCTTAATGTATCATGCATCCAAATCTTCACCTTGTTTACTAATGCATATTCAAATATATTGCTAGATACCTCTCTACTCTGGATTTTCAGCTCACCAGAGCTTTTGGCTTGATCAGGAATATACTTCTTCCCTTTAAATAAACATATACCTTGTTAATGACTTGTGCGCAAAGACTAAAACTTTCATATGTCATCAAATGAAATAACCTAAAACATCTACTCACTGATTAATCAAGTAATATACCATTGTCCATTGCAATCCTGCTCACATTGTAAATCTGTGGTCTTTTCTTGACAAAAATAGCAACAGAACAAAATAAATAAATTAAACCAAAAGGATGAGGTCTCTTTCATCAAGTTCTGAAAGACCTTTTATCTGGGCGCGCTGTTGAGAAAATCTTTTCTGAGCCCCAAATCAAGAAAGAAAACTTGGTCCGATTATTGCCTTTAACTTGGTCAGAACATTGTCATTAACTTGGTCTGGTTATGTCCTTTCATGTACATGAAATTGTCACTTACTTGGAGTACTGCACAGTTCAAACACACTTTTCTTACTGTTCGTCTTTTTTTTTGTCCTCATTTGCCGTATCCTCGTTCCAAGAAGTATTCAACCACCTTATTGTCCTTCCAGGAGAGAGCAAAACCGTGGCCTCTTCCTGCACCCGGACAGATGTGTATGATTGGCGGGAGGTACTTTTAGGAAGATCGTACTCCATCTAGGCTTATCACAGCCTGTTGGCCCTGACTTCGTTGTGTTCCGGCAGACCCCCATCTGGACCTTGGAGTGTATGGGCATAATCATCAGACCCGGGGGGAAAAAAAAAAAACGGTGGCCCGAATAACTTAGCGTCTCCACTTGACTAATAAATTCCAAAAGGCAAGACTCCGAGAGCTGCCAGATCTAGCTGTGTCTACCTTTGATGTTTCGTAAAGGGATGACAGCCATACTGCGTGGGTTGGAGGGGGGAATCGACCCAATGTTTGCATATTTGCTGTCTTGCACGGAGCATTGCATGGAACAGGAAGGTCTTCTCTCACCTCGTGATATTATCCTCTAGGCCAAATATAATTAGTGCCAGACTGATAGAGAATTGATTCCAGAGTAGTCCTAATTTCTTCCCAGTATACACTGATACCGGGACAGTCCCAAAACATATGAGTGTCCGAAGCTGCTGGGAGGAGGCACTTATTACAACACTTTCCTAGCTGGAATTTAGAAATCCTTTGGGGGGAGAGATAAGCCCGATGGCATGTAAACAGGTGGTTACGTCTTAACCATGCAGGCTTAACAACTTTGTATAAAAGGCTAAAAGAACTTAGCCATAAATCTTCACCCTGTGTCCCCAATTCCGCCCCTCACAATTCTGACGGGAGCTTAAATTCAACATCAGCCTCCTCCATAATGGACCAGTACCAGAAGGCCACCTCCTTGCGCCCCACTTGTCTTTCTACCAGATATTTCTCTAGAGGACTGTATTCCCCGACCTGATCATTTCTCCTTAACTGCTCACTAGACCAACTGGCCAGCTGCAAGTATTTGAATCTGGATATGGCTGGGCCAACCCTCTCAAAGAGCACTTCCCATTCCACCAAAGAGCCTCCCGCCATCAACTCTCCCCATCTTTGAATCCCAGCTACTCGTAAGGGGACAGCAAGACTGTCTTTTAGACAGGGAGGGAGCCCCGTGGAATCCCAGATTGGGGCAAGATTAGAAAAATATACCAACCCAACTCTAGACTTTATCCGAACCCATTCTCTCATCAATGATTGTAGAATCTTTAGTCTCACCTTCTTAAAAAATCTCTGATGACCAAACTTAAACAAAAAACCGTCAAGCAGGAGATTAGCCCCGGTTAACATAGTCCTAAACATTTTCCCATTTAAGTTGTCCCCAGGGGTCTTCAACAGCATCCTGGAGTGGGACAGCTGGAATGCCCAGGAGTAATACTCCAGGTCTGGCAATGCAAGCCCTCCCTTCTCCCTCCTCCTCCTTAATTTTTTCCAAGCCAGCCTAACCGACTTGTAGCTCCAGATAAAAGAGTTAATTTGCTGCTGGCATTTATGAAGCTGTTTGGGATCAAAAGCAATTGGAATTGAATTAAAGATGAACGTAAATCTAAGGAGGATCGACATTTTTACTAGGTTTGTTTTCCCATACACAGTCAAAGAGAGAAAGGACCATGCTTTCATTAGTGCCTTTGCCCGATCTAAATTGGTATGAGCTAGGATGCCCATATCATGGGTGATTTTAACTCCCAGATAACGGATTGAGGGGGTCACTGGAAGTAGTGAGTTATCGATATTCCAGGTCATAAGCTCAGTTTTCCCTGCGTTTATTTCATACCCAGAGACCCGTCCGAATTCCTCTTCCCTCTTTATAACCACTGGGAAGGCCAGGCAGGGTCTGTGGTGTAAATGAGGATATCGTCAGCATAGAGTCTGACCTTCTTCTCCCAACCATAGAATGTAAATGGTGGGACACTACATTCGTCTCTCAAGATCTGAACAAAAGGTTCTACATACATATTAAACAACAGGGGAGAGAGCGGACCACCCTGTCTGGTACCCCTCATAATTCGAAAGGGTTCAGTGCGAGTGCCATTCACCAAAAGGCTGGCCCTGGGAACACTATATAGAAGGTTGATTGCTCGACAGAACTTAGGCCCAAACTTCTTCATTGTTGCATCCAGGTAGGGCCAGTTGACCCTATTGAATGCCTTTGTGGCATCCAGGTCATAATGGCCAGAGGAAGGACAAAAGTTGAGGCGATATCGATTGCCCCCACCAAATCGTGGGTTAGATCTGCCAGCTGACGCCCTCGTATAAAACCCTTTTGATCTTGGTGTATAATCGTGCCGATCTACCCCCAGACATCAGAGCCCAACCCAACCTCCTCTCATTCCGCAAAGCACTCAAAACTTGGCTGTTCCCGTGAGGCTCCATCTACTTCTGGGCATCCACTTCTGGGTCTCTGTCATTTAGCGCTGGGACGCTCACGGGCAGCTATGCGCTCTACAAATCGGTAAAAAAAAAAAAAGAGATCTCTCTCCCAAGCCGTGCCGACAAAATAGTGGCAAAGACTGGTCAGATTTAATTTTCCAGGCTAACACTTTACCTGCGGCCTCCCCATATTTAAAGTATGAGAGCTTACTGGCCTCCCACCTCTTGGCCACCCTTTCCTGAAGAATGTTATCAAGTTTCCCTTTTAATTCTTTCCGTTTCTCCTGATCTTCCAAGGGCAGATTGCCAGAGCCTGATTTCGAGTCCAGTAGTGAGAGCTCCTGTTCTATATTTGATATTACCTCACTATACTGCTTCTTTCTATATGAGGCTCGATTAGTGATACACCCTCTTAAGTAGGCCTTAAACGCCTCCCACAAAATAGCCAATGAGGCCGAGTTTACATTCTGATCTAAAAACAGGGTAGACTCTCCTATCAGGAAGTCCGTCTCTACTTCCTCGAGCAAAATGGTTCAATCAAAAGACCAGGAGGTGTGTTTGATGTGTTGACCCCGTGTTAAAGAGAAGGAGATTGCCGAGTGATCCGGCAGATGGGATGGAAGGTAAACCACGCCCCTCAAGGCTTCTCTTAAAGTGTAGCTAAAAAGAGCATAGTCAATGCGGGATTTATGCTTATACTTAAGGTTGTGAAAGGACACTCCCAACGTAGTGCCTGCTCTCTCCCTCCATACATCCGCTAACATCAAGGTTGTCATACACGTTATGAGGGTTGACCTAGATTTGGTATGTGTCTGTGCTCTGGAATTGGGCGATTTATCCAGTTTGGGATTTAGTACTAAATTAAAGTCTCCCATCCATATCATGGGGTCTTGGGATGTAATCAGGTAGCTTTGAATTATGTTTAGGTAGGACGGGTCATCGTCATTGGGACCATAGTATCCCACCAAGGTGAAAGCTCTCACATCCAATTGAACACTGACTAAAAGTCATCTACCACTGGGATCCTCCTTGTAATCTATGATCTGAGCTTTAGCCTGTTTCTTAAAAAAGATAAGAATCCCCCGAATGTTGGCATTATGATCGGTACAAAGAAATGTATCCACCCATTTCAAGTTTTTCACCATTTCGTTCACCTCTTGTTTTAAAAGATGTGTCTCCTGGATGACAATGACCTGCGAGGGGAGAATCTGAGATACTGCAAGATTTTATGTCTCCTTCCCCTCAAACGCGGGCCATTGACATTCCAGGATAAGAACTGTAGACCCGTCATTTATATTTCTGGCCCCTCACCCCTCACCCTTCCATCGGAACCATAGGGGACCCATAGTGACTACTCCTGTCCTGGTTATTATCAGGTTGTCATTAGGTTTACGGCACATAAGATGGATATTAATACATATATAACCAAAGAGAACCAGCATATGAGAACTTTTTAGTGCTTTTTCCCCCCACCCTGGAAAACCCCCTCATACTTGACCTGGCCAGATGTGTTGCCAGATTGCGTCTCCAACACGACCCTGCCCCAGCCTCAACTGCTTTATCTAAAGGGTTATGTCCGGCCTGCGCGCATGTATTACAACCCAGAAGTCGTGGGGGAAAGGGGGAGACCCCCTCCCTAAGTTGTGCCCAAGAGAGAGAAGAAAATAACAGATGTGTTTCTTAGATGGTGTATACCCCCAAATAATTCAAATTTATATATATTTATATCATTCTCTTTTCTTTTTTTCCTTCCCCTTTCCCCCCTTTTTTCTTTTTTCTTTTCCCTCTTTCTTTTCTTTTCTTCTTTCTTTCTTTTGTTTTTCCTTTTCGCCCCGCGACTGAAATGTTTTTTTTTTTGCTTTTTGCTTTTCATCTTTTTAGCTTCCCCTTTTTTTCATTTATCTATTCTTTGCTATTCCCTCTATCTCGTTACCCACTTCTATACATTCCCCTGAAGCCAAAACACTCAGTTTACACTGTTAAGTTGAAGGGGAATACACAGGGAAGAGCTTGCATTGCATTATTGTGGGGTATCCGAATATGAGAGAGAGAAGATAAGGGTAGCGTGAAGGTAACCTAATTGCCCCTCTCTGTATGGTTGCTAATGGTGGCTAACAACTCGTCAGCATCCAAGGGCGTGCAAATGTTGTGCATCTTGTTGTTAAACATTACCCTTAAAAAAGCAGGGAATCTCATCTGCACCGTCGCCCCCAGGGCCCTAAACTTATCCATTTTCTGACCCAACTCCCATTGCCTGTCTAGCGTGGTTTTAGACAAGTCTGACCGGGCTTCAAAAGAGAAATCCGGGGCCTTCAATGAGTTGGCCTTAAGTGCAAGGTTCAGAATCTTCTCGTTGATGGAGTAAGTCAGGGAGTTCACCAGAATTTTCCTGAGCTTCACCCTTCCCGGGTTTAAACGGAAGGGATCCCGATGTATCCTCTGGATGTCGTTCTCTAGCTCCGCAGTGGTCTCATCTACGTTTAGGGCGTTCTTTAATAGGGAAACAACATACTGATTGATCTCGCCACCCTCCTTTCCTTCAGGGATCTTTAGGAGTCTAAGGTTATTTCTCCTTGAATAATTTTCCATGGATTCGACCCTGTCCTTCACTGCATCTCCTTCTCTCCGCAAAGACTGGATCTTGACCTCTGCATACTCCAACTTCGCTTTTAGTTCCCCCACTTCCCCCTCCAGGCTCTCAGTTCTCTCGTAGAGACCATCTACCTTCTTTCCAAGGGTATCACAGACGGCTCTGATCTCATTTTGGTTTTGCTTAGATTCTGTGAAACCACATTTGATCTCACTCCTTATTGCTAAGAGCATTGCCTCAAGGGAGTCTACCCCTTACTACCCCCGGGCGTTGGTCCGCCGATCCCTGACGTCTCGCTACTCTCACTTTCAGCCTCCACTGAGACTTTCTCGGCCCCCTTGGGGTTTCTAATTGGCTCAGATATATTCACATCCCTTAAGCTCGCAGACCGAGAGGACGTAAGCCCCTGGGAGGTAACAGCTTTATCAGGCTTAGCACTCATATTGTTAAGCTGGAGGCCTTTCTCCCCCACCAAACTATGCCCAATATCCAATATCTGGGGTAGGACCTTGAAATAAGATCTTAGCGATGGCGTGATTCGGGCGGCAGTCTTTCGTGACCCCTTAGACGTATTCTTCCCCGCTGACTGCTTCTTGGAGGTTGTGTTAGATTTAATGCTCACAGCCCCCCTCCTGCTGTATTTCCTGGGAGAGACTGCAAGTTTTCCAAACTGATCTGTCCCTCCTCCAGAGCCTCTACCCCGGATAGTTCTTCCCCTCCTTTGCCCCCGCCGCAGGCTCGCTGCAGTCAACTAACCTTTGGGTCTCGCCGTGTTTGTCAGATGATGCGGAATGACCAGGGCCCTTCCCCTGCCTCCTACCCTTCCCAGCACCCGGTTTCCCAAGGGTACTGCCGCGCCCAGACTCACCTCCCTTCAAGGCACTATTGTCCACACCTGCAATGCTACCATAATCGAAGTAGGAGTCAGCGTCAACGTCGGGATCGGGACCGAGGCTTGAATCCGACACCGCAGCAACGCTAGACACTGATGCGGGCTCTGCTGGAAACAGCCCCCCAGGAGGCAACTTCTTTCCCGCTCTCATCTCTCCGCTCCTCCGCTGGGCGCTTCCCCCCAGGAGTCCACGAGCTGCTGATCTGCGGCTCTTCCGAAGCTCCATGGCTGCCTCTGACCACCGCAGGAGAGAGGCAAGCGGTGAGACAGGGCTCACACACATCCACCGCCCGGAACCGCTTCCAAACCGGGAGCCGAGATCACTCCTCTTTCTGTTGAGGAGCCCCGCACATGGGCAAAAAAGGAGAAAAGAAAAGCAAAGGAACGACTCTTCTTGCCTTCGAGGGGTTTCACACCATGAATCAGCCGCCACTGGTAAAAATTACTGCATACAGTCGGAGGCTAGGAACAGGTCTGCTGAGACTGGCGGTCCGCCCTAACCAGCGGCCGCCATGTTTTTCCAAACAGCTGTTTTGTCACTGGCTGGTAGGAACTCCCTCCCTACTTCCCTTACTGTTCGTCTTTTGTCTTTGATTCAGGAGGATCTGTTTCCAGAAGGATCGGAATCGCCACGGACGAGAAGCCGGAATGAACCAGGAAGTGAAGCAAGCTGTTCCTGTAGAGCCAGGAGTCACAGGAAGGACGAGGGAAATCCAGGAGTTGAAGAGGAAAGGAGCAGGAAGACCGGCGAGGGATTCACAGGTAAGACGAGTAGTCGGACGAGCGCAAGCAAGCCCTGATGTTCCAAGAAGCCTTTCATAGGCGAGGGCGGGCGGGCGGGGCTCACACGCCCTGCACTTTGCAGATGAGGCAGTTTTAAAACGTGCAGCGCTCATTAGAATAGAAGACTGACGCTGCACCTGGACTCAAATGCAAGCGATATCCAATGGTGCTCGGAATTCTAACAAGCCTTGACAAAAACAATTCCAACATAGTAAATAACATGGAATACAAGGGAATTTGGCACCATGTTATAAATATATCGCTTTGTCAATATACAAAGAAATAACACATTATTAATTTGTGCTTCTTCTAATGCTGGGACAAGGGACAGGCCCTTTGTACAGAACAAACCCTTACAGTCGCCCCCTTATAGGGCGCGGTTTGCCAGGATGTTTTAAATAAAATATTCTGAGTAGTCGTGGGGCATGCACAAAAGAAGCTGGTTCCCATGAGTTTTCTGTATCATCAATCCTTTCCAGGCTACTAAGTAAAATAGATACCCATGAAGTCTTTTGGCATCTAAAATTTTACGTACTTCATATTCTAGATGTCCTGCAATAGGAATGGGAGTAGGTGGGGTTTCTGCTCGAGTATGAGGGTTGTAGGGTTTAAGCAAAGACACATGAAATGTAGGGTGTACTGGATACTCATCAGGAAGGTCTAATTGTACTGTAACAGGATTTTTTATTGCAACAACACTAAAGGGGTCTATGAATCGTGGCTTTAATTATCGAGACCCTTCTATGTTCAAATTCTGTGTGGAAAGCCAAACCTTATCTCCAACTTTATAAACTGGTGCCTCTGTTCTATGTTTATCTGCTTGTGTTTTCATTCGATCCTTATAAATACTCAGGTGTTTTTTAGCTTTTTCTTGAATGTCTAACAAAGAGGTCAACCTTTCAGTAACTGTTGGGAGAAGAGAGTCATTCAAAATAACAGGTAAAGTCCTAGGATGGTATCCCTGCATGAAATAAAATGGCGAACAATGTGTAGCAGAATGTACAGAATTATTATATACAAATTCCGCCAGTGGTAAAGCCTCAACCCATTCACTGGAGTAATCTGCTAATAGACAGCGTAAGGTTTGAAGCAATGTTTGATTCAGGCATTCTGTTTATCCATCTGTTTCTGGATGAAAAGCAGTGGACAAAGCTACTTTTATTTTCAATTTGCCACAAAGTGTTTTCCAAAATTTTGAATTGAACTGACTGCCTCTATCCGAAATCACCTTACTTGGCAAACCATGAAGACGTACAACTTCTTTTAGAAAAATATCTGCAAAGTCTACTGCGGAAGGCAACTTTGTTAAAGGTACAAAATGTGCCATTTTGGACAAATAGTCCGCTATTACAAGTACGGTAGTATATTTTTAGCTGGGGGGTAAATTTACGATAAAAGCTAAACTCAAAGTATGCCACGGTATCTGTGGGGTTGTCATTGGAATTAATAAACCAGCTGGTGCTCTGTGTGGAGATTTTTGACAAGCACATGTGGGGCAAGCCTTGATATATTGTTTCACATCATTACTCATGGTGGACCACCAGAATTGTCTTTGAATGTTTTCTAATGTTTTAACCCAGCCTGGATGTCCTGCTAAAGCAGAAGTGTGATGCCATGTAATAATCTGTGTTTGTAACGCAGCGCTTAGTACATAAAGAAGGGAATCATTATACAACAAACCATGTTGTATAGTGTTCAGCGGCTGTTTCAGCCATTCTTGTGGAGGAATTTGTATATGTGTCTTATATAAAGCCTTCATAAAATCCAGTTGTTGAACTGGGGCTATTATGTTTTGTGGTGCTATAATAGACTGTCCTTTCTTTTCCTGACTTGCGTCTACTGAATGACCATACCTGGACAACACATCTGACTGAATTTGTTGTGTACCTGGTCTGTATATGATAACAAAGTCGAAGGTACTTAAAGAATTTAACCAACGCATATGACGTGGTGTTAAGGCTTTAATGGAACTAAAGAATTATCAGATTTTTGTGATCACTGAAAATGGTGACTGGAAAATTTGCCCCCATTAGATGATGACGCCACTCAAAAAAAGCTAATTTTATGGCTAATAATTCTCGCTCAGCCACAGTGTAATTCTGCTCCGCAGGAAGCAACTTTTTAGAGTAAAAGGCGATAGGATGTAGCTGACCATCTACTGAGTCTCGCTGTGAAAGAACCCCACCTAGCGCCACCTGTGAAGCATCCGCTTCTACAAAAAATGGTAGATCAGGGTCAGGATGTTTAAGGATAGGTGCAGAGGTGAATCTTTGTTTAAGAAGCTGAAAGGCTTGTGAAGCCTGGGTATCCTACAAAAAGCGCTGTCCTTTCTGTAATAATTTAGTGATTGGAGCCATTAGGTCTGCAAAATGAGAAATAAATCTCCTATAAAAGTTAGCAAAACCTAAAAACTTTTGTACTTCTTTAGGGGATGTTGGTTCTAGCCAATCTGTAATTGCAGTTACTTTCTTTGTATCCATAGTGATACCCTGTGGTGATAAACAATACCCCAGGAAGTCAACTGTGGTTGCATTAAAAATGCATTTTTCCAATTTAGCAAATAGTTGATGTTATTTTAACTTTGATAACACTGCTCTAACATGCTGTACATGTTCCTCTGGGTACTTAGAATAGATAAGGATATCATCTATGTATACAATTACACAGACGTGCAAACATTCATGCAGAACCTCATTAATAAAAAATTGGAACGCCGCTGGGGCGTTACACAATCCAAAGGGCATTAGAGTGTATTCAAACAGACCGAATTTGGTCTTGAAGGCAGTTTTCCATTCATCTCCCTCTTTAACTCGCACCAAATGGCATGCTTCTCTCAAGTCCAACTTGGTGTAGATGGTGAATGTCTTAGTTGATCCAAGAGGACCGGAATCAAAGGGAGTAGGTATTTATTCTTAATCGTTGCTTTATTAAGCCCCCTATAATCTATGCAAGCGCGAAGAGTATTGTCCGGTTTTGGTATAAAAAAGAGGAGAGGACAAAGGAGATGTGGAGTGTTGAATAAAACCAGACAGTAACAAATCATCTAAATACGTTTTTAAATACTCAGTTTCTTTCTCAGTAAGCCCATATACTCTGCTATTTGGCAGAGGGGCCCCAGGGATCAAGTCAATGCAGCAGTGGTATGACCGGTGTGGAGGCAAAACACTCGCTTTTACCGGGTCAAAGACATCTCTAAAGTCCAAGTATTCAGAGCGAATACCAATATCTTGACATGATAGAGTATTAGCACAGTGTAATACAGAGAGATGTTCATGACCTGCTTCTTTATAACAAGTAGACCTACAAAAAGAAGAATCCAAAGTAACTGTTCTTGCCACCCAGTCTATTTTCGGATTATGAGTAATCAGCCAAGCTACCCCCAAAATTAAACCAAAGTTGGGAGTATCTATCAAATCGAAAATAAGTTCCTCAGTGTGCCCATTCTGACATACCATAGTAATAGGGCTAGTTTTGTTTGTGATTAAGCCAAAAGTCAACTCCGAACCATCCACTGCACAGACGGTCTCTGGGTGTGTTTTTTGAACAGTTGGTAAATTTAATTTCCGAGCTAAGGCATTATCAACAAAATTCCCCGTGGCTCCTGAATCCAAGAGTACAGGAAGAGTGTATCTTACTTGAGTGCTCACAATTAAAATTATGTGTATAAGAAAGTGTTTTGGAATATGTGGTACAACAAAAGCTGCAGAGAAAGAGGTGTGAGTATGACTATTTCTCGAGCAAGTGACCTCTGCCCTTGTCGAGTTTATTCGTTTTCCGACTCCGATCCTGTCATAGACAAAAGATTAATCTTTTTTGTGGTCTTAGGTTTTACAGGACACTCTTTGGCAAAGTGACCAGACTTGCCACAATACAAGCACAGTTGCAGCTTTCTCCGTCTTTCCTTTTCCTCAGATGACAAAGGACCTCTGATTGTCCCTATTTGCTTTGGCTTTGGTTCAGGGAGTTTGTTTTCCACCTCCTTCTTGTCTTGTTTAATAAAAGTCAATCTAGATTCCATCCTAGACCTATCTCCTTTCCTTTCACCTAATCAGTGGTCTAACTTGACCACTAAATCAACAAAATCAGAATAGTCATCAGGAAGATCAACAATATGTGCTAAGGCATCTTTTAGGTCATCTCTCAAACCCTTATAGAAAAGAGAGACTCGCTTCTCCTCGGGCCATTGAGTCTCAGTTAGGAGTCGATTGAAACAGGTAAGATGAGTTAGCAAGTCTTTATTACCTTGTTTCAGATTTAATAACTCGTTATCACTGGCCTGAATATAAGTATGTTTTGCAAATAGTCTAATCATTGTTCTCTTAAACTGATTCCAATTATGCAAAATCGGGTCGTCTCTATCCACATATGGAATAGACCAATTAGCCGCTGTTCCTCCCAAATAAGAAAGGACAAAAGCCACTTTAGTAGCATCGGTGGGAAACTGTTGGGGTTTACAAACAAACTGTAACTGACATTGATTGAGGAACACGTGAAATGTATTACTGTCTCCATGAAAGCGTTCAGGAGCTGCTAGGGGCACGACATTGGGTACATTGACTGTGACTTCGACCGGAGAGGATGTGGAAGCGGATGTTTTGGACCTAGCACCTGTCTCAAGAGGTTCTTTAAATAAAGGAGTGTATCGTGTTCCCCAAAGATTTTCTCTGGGTTTATAGCGAACCAATTCTTCAGAGTTTTTAATTCTTCCTGCATATGTTGCAAAAGAATTGTGACAGAATCATTACGAGTTAGATCCTCGTTCAAGGCTTGTGCCAAACCAGTGGCATCTATGTTTTCTAAATCGTCCTCTGCATTCATCTTTCCAACAGATTTAAGGTGTGGCTTGCGCTTCTGTCAAAGCCCGCTCACCTGTGAATCCTGATTTCTTCTGTTGGGAAGATGAAGACTATTCGCACCTGCCCCTGCGCCCTTTGTCTTACTGCTACGAATGTGAACAATGCGCAAGAACAAGAAACTCAAGGGAAGGGGGAAGTGGATAAAATAACAAAAAGAGAGACAAACGCAGCTCCTGTTGCAGTGGCTACCTATGGCGATTGCACTTGGTCTTTTTAATCTAGAACAAATGAAACAAATAAGACAAATGTTTAGACCCCCTTCTTAATGTATCATGCATCCTAATCTTCACCTTGTTTACTAATGCATATTCAAATATATTACTAGATACCTCTCTACTCTGGACTTTCAGCTCACCAGAGCTTTTGGCTTGATCAGGAATATACTTCTTCCCTTTAAATAAACATATACCTTGTTAATGACTTATGCGCAAAGACTAAAACTTTCATATGTCATCAAATGAAATAACCTAAACCATCTACTCACTGATTAATCAAGTAATATACCATTGTCCATTGTAATCCTGCTCACATTGTAAATCTGTGGTCTTTTCTTGACAAATATAGCAATAGAACAAAATTAATAAATTAAACCAAAAGAGTGAGGTCTCTTTCATCAAGTTCTGAAAGATCTTTTATCTGGGCGGGCTGTTGAGAAAATCTTTTCTGAGCCCCAAATCAAGAAAGAAAAATTGGTCCGATTATTGCCTTTAACATGGTCAGAACATTGTCATTAACTTGGTCTGGTTATGTCCTTTTATGTACATGAAGTTGTCACTTACTTGGATTACTGCACAGTTCAAACACACTTTTCTTACTGTTCGTCTTTTGTCTTTGTTTCAGGAGGATCTGTTTCCAGAAGAACCGGAAGACTGGAAGAGTCGGAATCGAAGCGGACGAGAAGTGGGGATGGACCAGGAAGTAAAGCAAGCTGTTCCTGTAGAGCCAGGAGTCACAGGAAGGACAGTGGAAATCCAGGAGTTGAAGAGGAAAGGAGCAGGAAGCGGTACAAAAGGGAGTGGTGATGGACAGAGCATCTGAATCAATCAAACACTCACACCCAGTCAAAAGATCTGGGTTTAATCCATCACCGTTCTTTAGCCCACTCTGCCACCCCAGTTCAGACATGGCTATATGCAAATCAGTCTGACCCTGTGCCTCATGGGAACAGTCCAGCCCGAACTGCCAAGCCATGTCTTCCCTGGACCGGAAACAAGCTTCCGAGGGCCGGTTTCTGGCATTCCAGCCATCTTCAGCTCGGCTTGCTTGAATCCAGTGGCAAAGTGATCAAGGGACTCACATCTGAGCATACCCTGCTACACTTATGGCTGCCAAAAGCGGTACAAAAGGGGCTGGTGATGGACGGAGCATCTGAATCAATCAAACACTCACACCCAGTCAAAAGATCTGGGTTTAATCCATTTTCCCTGGAACGGAACAAGCTTCAGAGGACCGGTTTCTGGCATTCCAGCCGTCTTCAGCCCGGCTTGCTTGAATCCAGTTGTGGAAAGGTAGGGCCGATTTCGACCAAGGACCTTTGAGTATTTGCCCGGCGTTAGCCACGTCTCATACCATTCAATATTATCAAACAAAGAGGCAGGCGCTGGAGACTGGAAGGCAGGAAACAGGAGTTTATTCTGACAGAGCAGAACACGTCAAATCAGACAACAGGGTATCTTCTCGAGGTGCTCTAGCCGCATCTCTGAGGCCTGGCCTCTTATACACTGGTTTATGATCTTTATTACAGTAACACATTCCTGCAAACACTTTGAAGTACGGAAAAGACATCCTCGGAACCCCCGCTTCATGCCCGTTCCCACACACATTTACAGTAGAAGTCCCCACCCCGGTCTCAACAGGTGATGACTGTCGCGCAGCTGGATATTCCGCCAGTTCCCAGAATGTGTGTGGCTGATCGGATCTCATGGGGTGGGGGCTTCGATCAGTTGTGGATCCTTTGATGAGAGAAGCTTTCTACTGTATGGGGGCAATAAACTGCATCCGCAGGGCCAGGTGGCGGCCTGGGAACGAGTAGGACAATCGGGCACAGAGGGAAGGGGGTTTATCAAAGGGTGCGAGATCATGAAAGGGATGGAGGGAGGTGTCTAGCTGGGAACGGGATGTGGTTCTGAGGCAGGGTTGCGCTGAAGGGGAGGTTTATGGTCCAAGCATGTGAGAGCGGGGGCTGTCAGTGTACGGGGGATGCTTACGAGGTCAGGGGGAGAGAGACGCGCTGGCTAGCAGCAATGAGCAGAGAGGCCATGGCATTCTAAATGGCGGCCATTTACGCGCACATATGAGCCTTAAAGGGACAAGATGGCACCGATAATGTTGATGTCGCAAACTAGATTTTAACACAGTGGCAAAGTGAGCAAGGGACTCACGTCTGAGCATACCCTGCCACACTTATGGCAGCCAAAAGCGTCACAAAAGGGCGTGGTGATGGACGGAGCATCTGAATCAATCAAACACTCACACCCAGTCAAAAGATCTGGGTTTAATCCATCACCGTTCTTTAGCCCACTCTGCCACCCCAGTTCAGACATGGCTATATGCAAATCAGTCTGACCCTGTGCCTCATGGGAACAGTCCAGCCCGAACTGCCAAGCCATGTCTTCCCTGGACCAGAAACAAGCTTCCGAGGACCGGTTTCTGGCATTCCAGCCGTCTTCAGCCCGGCTTGCTTGAATCCAGTGGCAAAGTGAGCAAGGGACTCACGTCTGAGCATACCCTGCCACACTTATGGCGGCCAAAAGCGGTACAAAAGGGGGTGTTGATGGACGGAGCATCTGAATCAATCAAACACTCACACCTAGTCAAAAGATCTGGGTTTAATCCATCACCGTTCTTTAGCCCACTCTGCCACCCCAGTTCAGACATGGCTCCGTCCATCACCACCCCTTTCGTACTGCTTTTGGCCGCCATAAGTGTGGCAAGGTATGCTCAGACGTGAGTCCCTTGCTCACTTTGCCACTGGATTCAAGCAAGCCGGGCTGAAGACGGCTGGAATGCCAGAAACCGGTCCTCGGAAGCTTGTTTCCGGTCCAGGGAAGACATGGCTTGGCAGTTCGGGCTGGACTGTTCCCATGAGGCACATGGTGTCAGAGCTCCAAGCATACCTGATATGTAATCGCCTTGACTTGTACTTGCGCGGGAGCAGAGATGATTAGGCTCAGGAACTAGATGCCAGTACCCGAATCCCAAGAGACGATGTCGGCAGGTCTATAAGAACCTCCCTACATCATCCTCCGGGAAGGGGGTGTGGATAAATAACAAACAGAGAAGAGACTGGTCCGGAAAGTTTCCTCAGACTACTTCCTTCAGGGTGTCTGCGTACTGGAAACCTGTAAGAGGAGCACACCATTAGTTTTTCCTTCCTACGCTACTCTGACTCTAATGTTCTCGGGCTTAATCTTAACTCACTTAATATTTTCCCGGACCTGGCTTCTCTTCTATGAAATGTGGTCTTTCTCGTCTAGTTAGTCGTTGCTGCAGGGAAGACAAGGGCGAATGGGTTAATTCCTTACACATGCTATTCTATGGTCACCCCTGATACTGTCTTCTTCTAAACATACTTACTTGACTAACTACTCGAGTACGCTGCTTGGGGGGGTTCTGTAAAGTTGTTCTGAATTGGGAAAACGTGGTACAGGACTTTACTTATAGATAGTCTTTACACTAGCAACGACTCAAGGAGGAATGTTCTGGCAACCCTTATTTCCGCTTTTTTCACACAAAGTTCAGGAAATGGTTTCTCTTTTCCTTTGCCATTCAATGTTCTAGGAAGAAAAAGACTTCTCGTTTCTTTTTTTGCTCAAGGTTCAAATAAAGGGTTTCTCGGTTCTCTTTTACTCAGTGTTCAAGAAAAGGTTTCTCGTTTCTCTTGGTCACATGGGATTTAGAAGTTCGGATTGTGCACTTGACAATGTTAACTACGACACTTTGAATATCTTCAGTTTGGCCAAACACTAGTTATTCGACACTTAGCTTTCTGTTGTCGACTGACTCTCTTGTTCGCTGAATTCTTCTTCTCCACAGGAATTCACCTTTGCTCAGTATACACTTCGACGATTCTTCGGAGGTTCTCTTTACCGCTGGAAACTTGGACTTGGGAAAGGGCTGTTATTACGCGTTTGAATTAGTACGCCGTAATAACGTTTCCTCGACACTCGCGCTAAACGCAAATGGAGTACTACAACCAGGATACTTTAAACTAAGGATTCGAGAAATTCACCAGAGTACGCACACAGGTTCTTCTTCGCTAACGGTTCAGGTGAAGTGCGTAGTTTCTAGAACTTGCGTCCCGCTCATACTCTCCGCACCAAAACAAGGCTTAAACGACTAGAGCGTCAACCTCACAGCACCACGGCACCGCGGCAGCCATTTTGTCTCTCCAGAGTCGGACCCTCTCCGACCATGATAACTCTGTGTACCTTCGGGCTTCGCCTTGGGTCGAGGTTGAACCACACACCAGCGTATTCACATGACGGGTTCTGACAGTACCCCCCAACAAGGCAGGCTCCTTCCTTCTGGGCTTGGAGGGGTAGCGTTGGTGGAAGGAATGAACCAATCTGGGAGCGTGAACATCTTCTTCCAGTTCCCACGATCGCTCTTCAGGCCCATAACCCTTCCAGTCGATGAGGTAGTACAGTTTCCCTTTGGAGAACTTGGAATCCAGAATGTCTTTTACCTCAAACTCCGTTCCCGTTTCCAGGTGAATTGGCTTAGGGGGTGCTTGCATTCTCAGGTCTACAGAAGTTCCCTTTAGCAATGAAACATGGAAGACAGGATGAATCTTTAGCCTAGGAGGAAGTGTCAATTGATAGGTGACGGGATTGATTTGTTTCTCCACTGGGTAAGGACCAATAAAGCGGGGTTGAAATTTTCGATTTCCTTTTAGTCTCAGATGCTTTGTGTTCAACCACACCTTATCCCCCACGGACAGTGGAGGACCAGCACGCCGCTTCCTATCCGCATAAATCTTATACTTCTCCTTAGCCTTTTGCAGATTGTCCGTTGCCTGTTGCTGGATGTGATCCATCTGGGACACCAGGTCCTCGACAGCTGGGACTGCCGTTTCCATTTGTCGGATCGATGCGTTTGGATGTCGTCCATAATTCAAGAAGAAGGGGGAGAAACCAGTGGAACTGTTTCTCGCATTGTTATGGGCGAATTCCGCCGACCACAAGTAATCGGCCCACTGAATTTCTTCCTTCAGAAGGAATAGTCGAAGATACTGCTCCAGCTCTTGATTCACCCTCTCTGTTTGCCCATCTGTCTCTGGGTGATAGCTCGTGGAAAACCTAACTTCTGTACCTAGACCTTTCATGAATGCCTTCCAAAAATGAGATACGAACTGAGTATCCCTATCCGAAATGACCACCTTGGGTATGCCATGGATCCTGACTATTTGGGAGTTAAAATGATCTGCTACTTGTTTAGCTGACGGAGTTCCTTTTAATGCTATGAAGTGGGCCATTTTTGAGAAGGCGTCTACTACTACTAGAATGGTGTCATAACCTCTGCTCAAGGGTAAATCGGTAATGAGATCAAGAGTCACTGTGTGCCAGGGATAAGGAGGGGTGGGTAGGGGTTGCAGGAGCCCCTTAGGTGCTTGTCGTTCAGATTTTCCCTGAGCGCAGATCTCACAAGCCTTAACATATCTCTCAATATCTGTTGACATCCCAGGCCACCAATAATGTCTCTTTATCAGCTCTTTGGTTTTGTTCTCTCCCATGTGTCCCGCCAGCTTATCATCATGACACTCACGCATCACCTGTTGCTGCAATTCTGTTGTAGGCACATACAAGGCCTCCCCTTGATATGGCAACTGACGAACGATCTTCCTGCCAGGATCTTCTTTAACCCAATTTTGCTTGTCCTCCGAACTCATGCTTCCTGCTATGGCCTCTTGGACATTGATTGAAACTGTGGCCCCAATAAACTTGTTCTCAGGGATGATCGGTTGAACCTCTATGGTCGTTCTCTGAGGGTCGGTATCCAGTCTGGAAAGTGCGTCGGCCTTCCCGTTTTGTGCTCCTGGACGAAAGGTAATTACGAAGTCGTAATCCGCAAAGTACAGGGACCATCTGAGTTGCCTTGGTGTGAGCGTTCTGGCGGACTTCAAGAACTTCAGGTTTCGGTGATCTGTGAATACTGTGACTTGATGCTGTGTCCCCATCAGATAATGCCGCCACTCCTTGAAGGCATCCTTGATAGCCAGTAATTCCTTCTCGGTGATAGTGTAGTTAATTTCCGCCGGGGTCAGCTTCCTAGATCGGTAAGCTACTGGATGCAGTTGACCTGTGCTCTTGTGACGCTGCGACAGGACTCCCCCCAACGCCTGGTCTGACGCATCGGTCTCGACATAAAACGGTTCCGATGGATCAGCATGAAGCAGGACTGGTGCAGTAGTAAAGGCTTCTTTTAAGGCTTGAAAGGCCCCCTCGGCCTCTTCCGACCACTCGAACTTCGTTCCTTTCTTTAACAGCCTGGTAAGGGGTAGAATTCTCCCGGAAAACTCTCTGATGAATCGCCTGTAGAAGTTGGCAAACCCAATGAAACTTTGGACCTCTTTCACACTCGTTGGAGATTTCCAGGTGGTTACTGCCTCTATCTTCCGCGGATCCATTAAAATGCCAGACGGGGAAAGGACAAATCCCAAAAATTCGACCTGGGAAACGTCGAAGGCACACTTCTCCAGTTTCACAAACAGCTTGTTCTCTTGTAGTTTCCTCAAAACTCCTTTCACCTGCTCGTGGTGTCTCGTCACATCAGAGGAATAAATCAAGATGTCATCAATGTATACAATGGCACACTGGTCGATGAACTCCTTCAGGACATCATTAATAAAATGCTGGAAGGCAGCTGGGGCATTACATAGCCCATAAGGCATCACTTGGTACTCGAATAGGCCAAATCTAGTCCGAAAGGCCGTCTTCCACTCGTCACCTTCTCGCATCCTGACTAGGTGGTAGGCCCCTCGCAGGTCTAATTTTGTGTAGACTTGAGCTCCTTTGACTTGGTCCAATAACTCCGATATCAAGGGCAGGGGGTATCTGTTCTTCTTTGTTATCCTATTGATTGCTCGGTAATCGATGCATGTTCTTAAGTCCCCTTCCTTCTTTGGCACGAAAAATAGGGGCGACGAGACTGGCGACTGTGAGGGTCGGATGAAACCATTCGCCAGATACTTGTCCAGGTATTCTTTCAGATGTTGGTGTTCTTTCTCGGTTAACGCGTACACTCGACTGCATGGCAAGTTGGCTCCAGGTTCTAGATCAATCTTGCAGTCGTAGGCTCTGTGTGGAGGTAACATCTCGGCTTCCACTTCGTTGAACACACCTTCGAACTCCTTATACATCTCCGGGACCTGGCGGGTGTCCATGGCGCACACGGAGTGCTCTACAAGACTCAAGGCATGAGCTGGGTTTATTTCTTCTCCACTATTCCTTGGAACAAAACAGTTCTCACCACAGTAGTTTGAGTCCATGTGAACGGTTCTGGAGTTCCAGTCAATCGTGGGGTTATGCTCCGTGAGCCATGGTAGTCCAAGAATTAACTGAAACTGTGGAGCATCGATCAGGTTGAACTGGATCAATTCACGATGGCCATCTGCGGTGATAAGCTCCATCACCTCTGTGTGGCTCACGATGGGTCCCGAAGATAGGTTAGTTCCATCCACAGCGCGGACTGGCTCGCTTTTTTCTTTTCTTATGGCTCTGATTCCCACCTTGTCCGCAAAACGCAAGTCACAGAAATTTCCCGTCGCTCCAGAGTCTACCATGACAGAGACTTCGGTCAGGACCGTCGATCGGAACATCACTCTCATAGACAGAATCAGATGCGGAGCCGCCGCTTGTAGGGTATTGGCCACATGGTGTTCTTTTGGAGTCTCTTCAGTAATCGCACCCACCCGTTCAACTCCAGCCACAGGTGGTGCCGCTAGTTTTCCTTCAGCTTGAATGTTCCTTTGGGCTTCTTCAGACAGTTTCGGACAAAATGCCCACTCGAACCACAATATATGCACAGGTTATTCGTTCTCCTTCTCTCTCTTTCTTCTTTCGTTAGGGGCCCTCTGATGGTTCCGATCTGCATTGGTTGGTGTGCACCTGTTACAACGCATTTTTTACAACGCACTACCGTTACAACGCATCTATTACAACGCAGGTACTGTTACAACTCATGTTTTTACAACACATTTTTTTACAACGCAGGTACCTTTACAACGCATACCATTACAACGTAAGTATTGGTAAGTATATAATTATTTTAAAATGTTATATGTTGGGTATTTTTAGGGGTTAGGGTCAGTTTTGGGTTTTAGGGTAAAGGGGTATTTTTAGGGGTTAGGGTCAGTTTTGGGTTTTAGGGTAAAGGGGTATTTTTAGGGGTTAGGGTCAGTTTTGGGTTTTATGGTAAAGGGGTATTTTTAGGGGTTAGGGTCAGTTTTGGGTTTTTGGGTAAAGGGGTATTTTTAGGGTTCAGGGTCAGTTTTTAGTTTTTGGGTAAAGGGGTATTTTTAGGGTTCAGGGTCAGTTTTCAGTTTTTGGGTAAAGGGGTATTTTTAGGGTTCAGGGTCAGTTTTCAGTTTTTGGGTAAAGGGGTATTTTTAGGGTTCAGGGTCAGTTTTTAGTTTTTGGGTAAAGGGGTATTTTTAGGGTTCAGGGTCAGTTTTTAGTTTTTGGGTAAAGGGGTATTTTTAGGGTTCAGGGTCAGTTTTCAGTTTTTGGGTAAAGGGGTATTTTTAGGGTTCAGGGTCAGTTTTTAGTTTTTGGGTAAAGGGGTATTTTTAGGGTTCAGGGTCAGTTTTCAGTTTTTGGGTAAAGGGGTATTTTTAGGGTTCAGGGTCAGTTTTTAGTTTTTGGGTAAAGGGGTATTTTTAGGGTTCAGGGTCAGTTTTTAGTTTTTGGGTAAAGGGGTATTTTTAGGGTTCAGGGTCAGTTTTCAGTTTTTGGGGTACAGGGTAAATTAAAATTAATTTTTAATTAAATTATTTTATAGTAAATAAATTAATTTAAATTACATTACATTATTTTTGGGGTTTAGGGTCAGTTTTGAGTTTTTGGGGTACAGGGGTACAGGGTAAAAATAAATTACTTTCTTTTAAAAATTACAATAATTAATTTAAATTAATTTAAATTAATTTACTTAAATTTATTTTGGGTGTTGAGGGTCAGTTTTGAGTTTCTCGGGTACAGGGGTACAGTGTAAAAATAATCTATTATTATTTTTAAATTAAATTAATTAACGGAAATTAAATTAAATAACATTACCTTAAATTATATTTATTAAAATTAATTTACGTTTATAATATTAATTTTAATATATACTTACCAATACTTACGTTGTAATGGTATGCGTTCTAAAGGTACCTGCGTTGTAAAAAAATGCGTTGTAAATACATGCGTTGTTACAGTATCCGCGTTGTAAAATCCGCGTTGTAACAGTATGCGGAGTAAAAGTCCGCGTTGTAACATCATATATCCGCATTGGTTCTACTCCGGAGTTTCCTTCTGAGGTTCGTGTTCCCTCTGGACGCGCCCTGTCGAATCTGGGAACGACCGCCCGGAAATCTTTTTTCTTTTCCCCTCGCCGCTCTCCTTGACGAAAATCTATTTCTAGAACTAAATCGATGAGGGCCGATATCTCCGTTGGGCGATTTGGAATTTGAGCCAACACGTCCTTCAGCTCGTCTCTCAACCCACGATAAAACACTGCTGCTCGTTTGCTTTCTGGCCAATCCGTCTCCACCACCAACTTGTTAAACTGCGCCAGATATGCTATTAGGTCTCGATTGCCCTGTCGCAAATCTAGTAATTCGTTGTCCCCAACTTGGGAGATCCTCCTGCGATCAAATATTCGAAGAAACTCTTGTTTGAAATTTTCGAAGCTCCTCAACAGCGGGTCTTCTCTGGTGACTAGAGGCATGGACCAGGCCGCTGCGTCCCCGCTCAAATACGAGAGAATGAAGGCTACTTTGGACTGCGCATCAGGGAAAATCGATGGGCGGCACAGGAAATGTAAGGAGCATTGCGAGAGAAATATCTGTGCCTTCTGTGGATCCCCACTAAACCTTTCAGGGGCGGCTAGAGGAATAACTGGAGACAGGGAGTGTATGACTTGTGTAGTTGACCTGTTTGTCGCTTCTAACACTGGATTCATGGCCTCCTGCTCTAAACTACTAGTTCTGTGTAACCTCAGGGCTAACTCGGCTGTTTCCTTTCGGGCGTTCACTACCTCTTGTTTTAAATTCTGATTCTCTTCCCTTACTGCCCCCAGTTCCTTGTGGATTGCGTCTAGGATCGTCCCTAACGATTGTACATCTATTCCTTCGGCCATCTCTGCTCAGGTGCAAAAAATACTTGGGCACTTCACTCTGTCAGAGCTCCAAGCATACCTGATATGTAATCGCCTTGACTTGTACTTGCGCGGGAGCAGAGATGATTAGGCTCAGGAACTAGATGCCAGTACCCGAATCCCAAGAGACGATGTCGGCAGGTCTATAAGAACCTCCCTACATCATCCTCCGGGAAGGGGGTGTGGATAAATAACAAACAGAGAAGAGACTGGTCCGGAAAGTTTCCTCAGACTACTTCCTTCAGGGTGTCTGCGTACTGGAAACCTGTAAGAGGAGCACACCATTAGTTTTTCCTTCCTACGCTACTCTGACTCTAATGTTCTCGGGCTTAATCTTAACTCACTTAATATTTTCCCGGACCTGGCTTCTCTTCTATGAAATGTGGTCTTTCTCGTCTAGTTAGTCGTTGCTGCAGGGAAGACAAGGGCGAATGGGTTAATTCCTTACACATGCTATTCTATGGTCACCCCTGATACTGTCGTCTTCTAAACATACTTACTTGACTAACTACTCGAGTACGCTGCTTGGGGGGGTTCTGTAAAGTTGTTCTGAATTGGGAAAACGTGGAACAGGACTTTACTTATAGATAGTCTTTACACTAGCAACGACTCAAGGAGGAATGTTCTGGCAACCCTTATTTCCGCTTTTTTCACACAAAGTTCAGGAAATGGTTTCTCTTTTCCTTTGCCATTCAATGTTCTAGGAAGAAAAAGACTTCTCGTTTCTTTTTTTGCTCAAGGTTCAAATAAAGGGTTTCTCGGTTCTCTTTTACTCAGTGTTCAAGAAAAGGTTTCTCGTTTCTCTTGGTCACATGGGATTTAGAAGTTCGGATTGTGCACTTGACAATGTTAACTACGACACTTTGAATATCTTCAGTTTGGCCAAACACTAGTTATTCGACACTTAGCTTTCTGTTGTCGACTGACTCTCTTGTTCGCTGAATTCTTCTTCTCCACAGGAATTCACCTTTGCTCAGTATACACTTCGACGATTCTTCGGAGGTTCTCTTTACCGCTGGAAACTTGGACTTGGGAAAGGGCTGTTATTACGCGTTTGAATTAGTACGCCGTAATAACGTTTCCTCGACACTTGCGCTAAACGCAAATGGAGTACTACAACCAGGATACTTTAAACTAAGGATTCGAGAAATTCATCAGAGTACGCACACAGGTTCTTCTTCGCTAACGGTTCAGGTGAAGTGCGTAGTTTCTAGAACTTGCGTCCCGCTCATACTCTCCGCACCAAAACGAGGCTTAAACGACTAGAGCGTCAACCTCACAGCACCACGGCACCGCGGCAGCCATTTTGTCTCTCCAGAGTCGGACCCTCTCCGACCATGATAACTCTGTGTACCTTCGGGCTTCGCCTTGGGTCGAGGTTGAACCACACACCAGCGTATTCACATGACGGGTTCTGACACATGGTCAGACTGATTTGTATATAGCCATGTTTGAACTGTGGTGGCAGAGTGGGCTAAAGAACGGTGATGGATTAAACCCAGATCTTTTGACTGGGTGTGAGTGTTTGATTGATTCAGATGCTCCGTCCATTACCACCCCCTTTTGTACCGCTTTTGGCCGCCATAAGTGTGGCAGGGTATGCTCAGACGTGAGTCTCTTCCTCACTTTGCCACTGGATTCAAGCAAGCCGGGCTGAAGACGGCTGGAATGCCAGAAACCGGTCCTCGGAAGCTTGTTTCTGGTCCAGGGAAGACATGGCTTGGCAGTTCGGGCTGGACTGTTCCCATGAGGCACAGGGTCAGACTGATTTGCATATAGCCATGTCTGAACTGGGGTGGCAGAGTGGGCTAAAGAACGGTGATGGATTAAACCCAGATCTTTTGACTGGGTGTGAGTGTTTGATTAATTCAGATGCTCCGTCCATCACCACCCCCTTTTGTACCGAAAGGAGCAGGAAGACCGGCGAGGGATTCACAGGTAAGACGAGTAGTCCGACGAGCGCAAGCAAGCCCTGATGTTCCAAGAAGCCTTTTATAGGCGAGGGCGGGCGGGGCTCACACGCGCTGCACTTTGCAGATGAGGCAGTTTTCAAACGTGCAGTGCTCATTAGAATAGAAGACTGACGCCGCACCTGGACTCAAATGCAAGCAATATCCAATGGTGCTCGAATTCTAACAAGCCTTGACAAAAACGATTCCAACATAGTAATTAACATGGAATACAAGGGAACTTGGCACCATGTTATAAATATATCGCTTTGTCAATATACAAAGAAATAACACATGATTAATTTTTGCTTCTTCTAATGCTGGGACAAGGGACAGGCCCTTTGTACAGAACAAGCCCTTACAGTCGTGCCGGGGGTAGTGTCTTAGGGTTTAGGTTAGCGCAGCAGTGTTTGGGTAGTGTAGGGGGTCATGCCGGGGATAGTGTTTTAGGGTTTAGGGTAGCGCAGTAGTGTTTGGGTAGTGTAGGGGGTTGTGTCTGGGGTAGTGTTTTAGGGTTTTAGGGTAGTGCAGTGGTGTTTGTGTAGTGTATGGGGCCATGCTGGGGTAGTGTTTTAGGGTTTAGGTTAGCGCAGTGGTGTTTGGGTAGTGTAGGGGGTCATGCCGGGGGTAGTGTTTTGGGTTTAGGGTAGCACAGTGGTTAATGGGTAGTGTAGGTGGTTGTGCTGGGGTTAGATTTAGGGTAGTACAGTGGTGTTTTTGTAGTGTATCGGGTCATGCTGGGGGTTGTGTTTTAGGGTTTAGGGTAGTGCAGTGGTGTTTGGGTATTGTAGGAGGTCATGCTGGGGGTAGTGTGTTAGGGTTTGGGAAGTGCAGTGGTGTTTGTGTAATGTAGGGTCGTGCTGGGGGTTGTGTTTTAGGGTTTAGGGTAGTGCAATGGTGTTTGTGTAGTGTAGGGGGTCGTGCTGGGGCTAGATTTAGTGGTTAGGATAGTGTAGTGTTTTTAATCTAGTGTAGGTGGTCGTGCTGGGGGTAGATTTAGAGTTTAGGGTAGTGCAATGGTGTTAGGGTAGTGTAGGGGGTCGTGCTGGTGTAGTGTTTTAGGGTTTAAGGTAGTGCAGTGGTGAATGGGTAGTGTAGGGGGTCGCGCTGGGGATAGATATAGGGTGTAGGGTAGTGCAGTGGTGTTTGTGTAGTGTAGGGGTCGAGCTGGGGGTAGTGTTTTAGGGTTTAGGGTAGTGCAGTGGTGTTTGTGTAGTGTAGGGGATCGTGGAGAGGTAGTCTTTTAGGGTAGTACAGTAGTGTTTGGGTAGTGTAAGGGGTCGTGCTGGGGTAGATTTAAGGTTTAGGGTAGTGCAATGGTGTTAGGGTAGTGTAGGGGGTCGTGCTGTTGTAGTGTTTTAGGGTTTAAGGTAGTGCAGTGGTGAATGGGTAGTGTAGGGGGTCGTGCTGGGGATAGATATAGGGTTTAGGGTAGTGCAGTGGTGTTTGTGTAGTGTAGGGGTCGTGCTGGGGGTAGTGTTTTAGGGTTTAGGGTAGTGCAGTGGTGTTTGGGTAGTGTAGGGGGTTGTGCTACGGGTAGATTTAGGTTTTAGGGTAGTGCAGTGGTGTTTGTGTAGTGTTTGCCTGCTCGTGCTGGGGGTAGTGTTTTTGGGTTTAGAGTAGTACAGGGTTGTTTGTGTAGTGTAGGGGGTCGTGCAGGGGGTAGTGTTTTAGGGTTTAGGGAAGTGCAGTGGTGTTTGTGTAATGTAGGGAGTCGTGCTGGAGGTAGATTTAGAGTTTAGGGTAGTGCAGTGGTATTTGTGTAGTGTACGGGTCTTGCTGTGGTAGTGTTTTAGGGTAGTGCAGTGGTGTTTGGGTAGTATATGGGGTCGTGCTGGGGTAGATTTAAGGGTTAGGGTAGTGCAATGGTGTTTGGGTAGTGTAGGGGGTCGTGCTGGGGTAGAATTAGGGTTTAGGATAGTGCAGTGGTGTTTGTGTAGTGTAGGGGGTCTTGCTGGTGGTAGTGTTTTAGGGTTTAGGTAGTGCAGTGGTGTTTGTGTAGTGTATGGGGTAGTGTTTTAGGGTTTATGGTAGTGCAGTGGTGTTTGGGTAGTGTAGGGGTTCGTGCTGGGGGTAGATTTAGGGTTTAGGGTAGCACAGTGTTGTTTGGGTAGTGTAGGGGTTCATGCTGGGGGTAGATTTAGAGTCTAGGGTGGTGCAGTGGTTTTTTAGTAGTATAGGGGGTCATGCTGGGGTAGTGTTTTAGGGTTTAGGGTAGAGCAGGGGTGTTTGGGTAATGTAGGGGGTCGTGCTGGGGTAGATTTAGGGTTTAGGGTGGTGCAGTGGGGTTTTAGTAGCATAGGGGGTCGTGCTGGGGTAGTGTTTTAGGGTTTAGGGTAGAGCAGGGGTGTTTGGGTAGTGTAGGAGTCATGCTGGGGGTAGTGGTTTAGGGTTTAGGGTAGTGCAGCGGTGTGTGTGTAGTGTTGGGGACGTACTGGGGGTAGATTTAGGGTTTAGGGTAGTGCAGTGGTGTTTGTGTGGTGTCGGGGGTCATGGTGGGGGTAGATTTAGAGTTTAGGGTGGTGCAGTGGTGTTTTAGTAGTATAGGGGATCGTGCTGGGGTAGTGTTTTAGGGTTTAGGATAGTGCAGGGGTGTTTGGGTATTGCAGGGGGTCGTTCTTGGGTAGATTTAGGGTTTAGGGTAGTGCAGTGGTGTTTGTGTAGTGTTTGTGGGTTTGTGCTGGGGGTAGTGTTTTAGGGTTTAGAGTAGTACAGTGGTGTTTGTGTAGTGTAGGGGGTCATGCTGGGGGTAGTGTTTTAGGGTTTAGCGTAGTACAGTTGTAATTGTGTAGTGTATGGGGTAGTATTTTAGGGTTTAGGGTAGTGCTGTGGTGTTTGTGTAGTGTAGGGGGTCGTGTTGGAGGTAGTGTTTTAGGGTTAAGGGTAGTGCAGTGGTGTTTGTATAATGTAGGGGGTAGTGTTTTAGGGTTTTGTGTAGCACAGTGATGTTTGGGTAGTGTAGGAGGTCGTGCTGGAGTAGATTTAGGGTTTAGGGTAGTGCACTAGTATTTGGGTAGCATAGGGGCCATCCTGGGGTAGTGTTTTAGGGTTCAGGAAAGTGCAGTGGTGTTTGTCTGCTGTAGGGGGTAGTGTTTTAGGGTTTAGGGTAGTGCAGTGGTGTTTGTGTAGTGTTAGGGGCTCATACTGGGGGTAGTTATTTAGGAGTTAGGGTAGTGCAGTGGTGTTTGAGTAGTGTAGGGAGTAGTGCTCACCAGGGAGTTAATTGGAAGTCTACTGCTGGTATTGAAAGTGAATGTTCAGTCTGCATGTCAGAATTTTCAAATTAAATAGAAGAGGATTTGAGATCTCTCCTAAAACATGCCCTAATTTGTCTTTCCACAGCACTGACCATAATTTCTATGACAAAATGAACTCCCTCATGTTGTTCCTTTTAAAATTAAATGTTTTAAGTGTTACCACTTTATTCAAACCAAGATGGCGTCAGGTGTGCCATAATTTTGTCATAAGTAAAACTGTTAGTTTTCTAGTTGTTCTTTAGAACACTCTGGGTAGCTGCAGTGGAACACAAAGAAATCTACTGCCAGGCTGCTCCTGTTGAAATATACCAGGGAAGATATTAGAGATCTCACTTAAAACATGTCCTAATTTTTTTTCTACAGCACTAACTACAGCACTACGGCATAATTTCTAGGGAAAAATGAACCCCCTCATTTTATTCTTTTTTAAATTAAATATTTTAAGTGTTACCAGTTTATTCCAATTAAGATGGCTTAATGTGTGCCATAACATTTGTCATAAGTAAGACTGTTAGCTCTTTAGTTGTTCTTTAGAACACTCTGAGTAGCTGCAGTAGAACACAAAGGAATCAACTGACAATCTCTGCCCTTGTTGGATGTACATGTTTTACTGAGAATGTCAGACTTAATTATAACATGACTGAGAATGATAATGTGAATTTACAGAAAATATGCTCTCATTTTAGCTTCTGGAGCACCTTCCAAACCTCTATGGGACAAACATGTGAAAATAGTTTTCCCTGAAACATGATTCATGATATCCCAGTAGAAGGTTTTTTCACATAGTAAAATCACCTTAGAACACACCACAATTCCTAAAATGTGTATGACTGCCAGTAGGTAACATACATATATAAATATATATAAAATCTGCATATCTATAAAAATACAAATATAAATGCATGCATACATATACATATACATATATGCATACATATGCATGTCATGTACATGAAAGTTTGAAAAACACTAACAAAAGCAAAGCTAAAAAGTCACCTAATTCCAAACAGAATTGCTTTTACCTAAACAAAGGGTGAGACCTATTGCATTTTCAATACATTTTAGGGCTCGCTGCGAAAAGCGCGCGAAAGCGCGCTCTTGCTGAGAGAACTATAGCTGTCGGCTCAGCCAACAACGAGGGGAGACAAGACCTGGCCACGCGCAGCATTTTCCAATATGATTAGGTCGCGCGCGTGAGCTTGTGCATTTGAAAGCATGGACGAAAGAATCGGATTGCGGCGCGCGCCTCGTGAACAGTTCACGTGACTGACTTTGGAATGCGGGGGGAGTCTGCAGAGGGGCGTGCGGCACTGTTCACGAGGCGCACGGCGCTGATAAACAGGCAGGCTGCAGGCTTTATTAAACAAGGAGAGACTCTTTAAAAATAAATAAACATTAAAATAGACAATAAAAGTGGAAATAACGTCACAGGCAGCTTCATCCACACGGAGGCGGCCCGGTGGCAATGCCATGTTTTTATAAAAATCATGATTAGTACAAGTGTTTCCTTACCCGTCCCTCTCACAACCTTACTGTTTAGCATAGTGAGCCGAGGGACAGAAGAACAAGGTGATGACCCAGGATCACACACCCTGGCCAACAGGGGAGCCGGGACTAGAATTTACACCCTCTGCTTCTGCAACCAAATTATGACGGCTCCTCGGTAACAATGTACACAGGCTTCGCAGCAAAGCTCCTCGGTAACAGTGTACACAGGCTTCGCAGCAGAGGGCGCAGTATATGGTGGGAGTTAAAACAGACCGCGCTAGTCACTTTATGACTGAACCAGTTCCTCCGTATTGTATTATAAAGGCACCCCCGTTCAGGAAGCGTGGACCCGACCAGACCATGAAATAAACCTGCACACTGCAGGATTCTCACATTCGGCGCACTGTGTATCACGATGCATCACGAGGCTCTCACCTGTGGTGACGAACAGCAGCCGCTCTGGTAGCCAGTGTGTCAATGCGCCTGCACCACCATCAATGCACCCGAGGCCGGCAGTGTGGGCCCGGTGCAGCTGCACCTTCCGAGCCCAATGCATCGCTCTCTGTCCCACTGTGTGATTACCACTCAAAAGTACCAATATTTACCTTTTATTTGGAGTTCGAGAAATCTTCTTTTGATTGAAATAAAAACATCTTCTTAAGTTACAACCGATAGCCCTTATATATTTCTATTAAAAGTGTGCCGCTACAGTGTAATGTCATTGGTTTATCAGTTTGTTTTCCGATATCAAAAACCCTGAAAACAAACTAAGTTGTCTGTAGGTAAGTAGAAATCATTAATAGTCCTTTAACGTTGACGCTTGGAAGATGCAGTCAGTCTCGCAGCGATTCCAACATCTCACTGCAACTTTCACCCTACCCGCTGAGCTAAGGGATGGCACGCAAACGTTTAACCCCGAATGCCACTGTATTTGGGTCTGCGGGGGCACGTATGGTTGCACAGAAGTGTCAGAAGTGGGGGTACACCCCAGAATATACTCTGAAAAAGAAACAGTACAAAAGTAAACCCCAACAAATGCGCACAAAAAATGCTAAAGGCAATAGAAACTACTTGTTGTATTTGTTCACCCCCTCTGTGTTTTCCCATTGTTATCTTGTAATTTAAAAAAAATTGGAATGTATGTTTCCTTCCCTGTGTTTGCTAGCCCACCTCCCACGCCTCTCTGTCATGGCATCCCCTAACAGTGTTATTTATGAGCTTTTTGTCTGCAGAGCTGCAGACAGAAAACGCCCATAAACAACTAACTAATGTTTTAGTGGTACCCAAATCTCCTGCCACGGGGGGCCGAGGGCCGGTCCTTGACACTTTAGCAGCTTAAGTGGGGGGTTCACTGCTCCTCAGGCACATACACATATTCGTTCTAAAACATGAAGTTAGTTCTGTGGTGCCTTTGCTGTAATTAGGAGTACTGTGCTGCTCTTTCAAGATAAAAAAGCATTTGCAATGTAATAGGTCACAAATTTGCGAGAGTTTAACCTATTGGTATTGTAATTGACAATGCCTTTTATTAACATTTTAAAAAACAACACATAAATAAAAGGCAGTGCCATTTACAATGTCAATGGCTCAAACTCTAACAACTGCGAGACCTATTGCATTTCAAATGCTTGTTTACTTTGGTTCCTTCAAGAAGGCATTCAGAGATGTCACACATTTGCCATAAATTCTGAATGTTAGCACTCTAGTTGCTCATTAGATCACTGTAGTAAAGCTACTGCTCACCATGGAAGTCTGCTGCTGGTATTCAAAGTGCATGTTTCAGTCTGCATGTTAGATTTTTTTTAATGAAATAGAAGAGGATTTGAGTAGTCAGAATGTGCCCTAATTTTTCTTTCTGTAGCACTAGTCATAATTTCTATGGCAAAATGAAGCCCCTCATGTTGTTCCTTTGCAAATTAAATGTTTTAAGTGTTACCACTTTATTCCAATTAAGATGGCTTAAGGTGTTCCATACTGTAATAAGTAAGACTATTAGCGCTCCAATTAGCTTTTTAGAACACTCTGGGACATTCTGCCAATAGGCTATACTTGGGCTACATCTGGGTGATATTTGTGCTACATTTGGGCTCTTTTGTCTATGGCGGACATCTTGGGAGACTTATTTGTAATGAAGTTTCCTAATTTCCTCATTTACTACAATCTCCTCAGTAGGAAATACTTTCAGTGTTTTACACTGTAGTTGCTCATTAGATCACTGTAGTAAAGCTACTGCTCACCATGGAAGTGTGCTGCTGATATTGAAAGTACATGTTTCAGTCTGCATGTCAGATTTTTTTTTAATGAAATGCATCTAGCAGTGGAGATTTGCCTTCGATACCGACAGATATGAGACTTATCAAGGTCCATGAACATGACTATGTGAAAATTTGACTAATCTCCACGCAGCAAGTCGCACAATTTAACAAAGACCTATTTCTATGACTGTCTATTGTACAAGAAAATACAACTTGGGACACAATATTATGAAGTTTGAAAGGTGAAATTAACCCTAGAATTACTCCGTCTTGATTATCATTCTTAATAGGATTCCAATTTTCAGCACCACAAATTTCATCCTCTGATGAATAAGACCCTCCCGACTATTACATCTGACAAGAACTTTTATTGCCTTGAAAAAGCCTCAGAGTAGGCGAAACACGTGACGGCGGTGCAAAGCTGGAAAACTTTTAATGTGTTTGAAAATAAAGATTTTGAAGTACAACGACTGTTTTGGATCCATACTTTGAAGCCTTTGAACTACAAATGAACTTGTTATTGACATTGGTGTAAAAACCATCAAAACTAATACTTTACAGAAATTTTCCATATAAACAACTTCTTAGAGAGTGCTTGAGTAACTTGGTTTTCCTAGATTCTTGATATCTAAGAAACTACTGAACAGATTTACACCATTTAACCAAAAGGCACGAGTGTGAACCAAGGACTACCTCTTTGCCACATTTGGTGTAATTCTGTTCAGCAGTTCGGTCTGTAGCTGCGATTAAAGGTTTCTATGGAAAGTTGCATTGGAAAAACACGTTTTGGGACCCCCTTTTTTCTCATCCCCCGCTTGACGAATCACCCCTAGACTTTTAGGTTAGGAGCAGACCGGAGCGCCCCCACCAGTTTTGACAATTTCATGAAAATTTGTCAACCGGCGCCAAAGTTATTCCAAATAATATATATATACATAATGAAATGTTACTGGAGTTTGTAGAATTTGTCCTTCATAATAACATCTTCCTTTTTAATAAACAACATTACCGCCAAATAAGGGGGACCACGATGGGCACCTGCTTCGCCCCAGCTACGTGGATTTATTCGTGGGCTGGTGGGAGAAGCAGGTGGCCTGGGCGGACCAATACAGTACATGGGTGAACTGCACCATATCTTGGCACAGGTACATAGATGACCTGTTCATCCTATGGAAAGGCCCCAAATCCCAAGTAGAGGCATACATTGCTGAATTGAATAAGAATTCCCTAAATCTCCACTTCAGTGGAAAGATGAGCCAAACTATGGTACCCTTCCTAGACCTACAGGTGTTTGTTCAGGGCGGCAAGATCTACACAAAGCTATTTAGAAAATCTACAGTGGGCAACTCGACTCTTGAGGCTAGTAGTAGCCATCAACAATCTCTGAAAAATAGTATTCCATACAGAGAACTACTACGCCTCAAGAGGAATTGCTCAAATAATGAAGATTTTAAGCAGGCAGCAAATGAAGCCATTGAATGGTTTAAGGTCAGAAGGTATAAGATCAGTTTACTAAACCAAACGCTTGAGCGGGTGAATCAAATCCCACGTAAAAATTTGTTGAAAGAAAGACGCCAACCCACTGAATGTGAAACTGAATCTTGCATATTCATCACCACATTTTCTGGTGAAGCAGGGGCACTGAGGCAAACACTATACCGTAATTGGCATATACTAAAGGTTGATCTATTGATTGGTAAGGAATTACCTGAACAACCCCAAGTTACCTTTATACATAGCAGATCACTTAAAGACCATCTAGTAAGGAGCCACTACGAGTCAGTACCCTTCGTTCAAAGAGTGAGTGCCATGACTGGATTCTTCCCATGCTCCAAATGCAAGCCATGCAAAAGTAGCACTAAGGTCTTAACCTATCAGGTCCCAGGCAGGAAAGATATGAGGAAGATTAATCAATTCCTAACATGCACTACACCTTTTTGTGTATACTGTCTGGTATGTCCTTGCATGCAAACCTACATTGAAGAGGAGGATCTTAGAGCACGCACGTGCAATTGAAAAGAATGACCCGACATATCCAGTGGCAAGGCTTTTTTTTTTTATGCCATAATAGTGACAGGCCACTTTTTAAGTTTTTCTGCATTGACCACGTTCCGCCACGTTCCGGCAAGTGGACGAGGTGGCCATAGGGTGCAAAGATTGCATAGACTCGAATCGAGATACATAATCGATTTGAGCACTATCATGCCTTTTGGCCTTAATTCTGAAGAAGAATTAGCAATACACTTAGGATAAGGTGGCTTTGATGTAACTGGAGATGCAATATACTGTTGCCTTTACTTATACATATAATGCTCCTTGGATTTAGAGGATTGAATTTTGAATCTGGGATGCAATAATGAATGAAGAGTATATATCCCTTCTGACATTACTTTCTGCATGGAACACTGACTATAATGAAATGCATGATATATTGAACTGCAATTTGTAAATATGCCCATACAGGGCTCAATTTTGTTTTGCTTTAATACTTTCTCAGTGGTATCAATAATGCCCATTCAGGGCTCAATTATGTTGTCGTTTAATGGATATAATTGTAGATATGTATAATAGGACTGAGAGCTAGTATATTAATTTGAAATCATGAATTAATGAAGTTTTATTCACTTGATTTGAAGAGATTATATAAACATAGGCTCTATGTAAATAATGCATATATTCAAACTCTAAGATGGCCCCCAGAGTGGGATTGAAGTTTTTTTCTGCTCTCTATGTCTATGAAATGGACCCTCGCAAACGGAAGGGGAAACTAACGAGGTAAATGAAAAAAATGTTACCTCCTTGTTTGTTTTAAATGGCGGGAGCTTCTTTATTTCTGTTGACACAGGGGAAAAAGGCATGTTTCCCGAAACACGTCCTGTTTACGTGTAAATAAATTCTTATATCACACCAAACGTCGAAATGCATTATGCCGCATGCTATCAACATTAAAGCGATTTTCCCTTCAACCCCGCAGTGTCCTTCTGGGTTTCTTGGGAGAGAAGTTACCTTTTGGAAGTGTTTAAAACGCGAAAGCCAGTCACGCGTGGAAGGACCCGCTTGTAAGAATCCGAGGTATGCCTGGCATTTCTGTTGTCCCAACGAACTTGGTTTCTAACCTCGGAACGCCTCGCAGATTATCCCAGCAAGTGGTTTTTTGCAATGAAAGCAACCCGGACATGACGGGGGAGCACGGGCACTGGTCTGCTGTTCCGTGATCCTGCTGGTGAAAGTACTCTGAGGCAGAGCGTCAGGGGACCCAAGGGAAACCGACTTCTAACTAAAAGACATTTATTTGGCAGCACACTTTACTCCAAAAAAGGCACGCACAGCGCGAACTTGCTAAAAGAGCCCCAGAGAAGATAGTTCCTAAACCGGAGTCTTCTGGGAGAGGTAGTCTATGACTATGGACTACGTGACAGAAACTACATGTTGTCAATTGGGGCCAGCTGTACTCCAAGACTGTGGGAGGAGCCACGAGGGTTAAAATGCAAGGTGCTGCCTCAATCCCATTTGCGAAGGCATCTGATGAAGACTAAAACGTCGAAATGCATTATGCCGCATGCTATCAACATTAAAGCGATTTTCCCTTCAACCCCGCAGTGTCCTTCTGGGTTTCTTGGGAGAGAAGTTACCTTTTGGAAGTGTTTAAAACGCGAAAGCCAGTCACGCGTGGAAGGACCCGCTTGTAAGAATCCGAGGTATGCCTGGCATTTCTGTTGTCCCAACGAACTTGGTTTCTAACCTCGGAACGCCTCGCAGATTATCCCAGCAAGTGGTTTTTTGCAATGAAAGCAACCCGGACATGACGGGGGAGCACGGGCACTGGTCTGCTGTTCCGTGATCCTGCTGGTGAAAGTACTCTGAGGCAGAGCGTCAGGGGACCCAAGGGAAACCGACTTCTAACTAAAAGACATTTATTTGGCAGCACACTTTACTCCAAAAAAGGCACGCACAGCGCGAACTTGCTAAAAGAGCCCCAGAGAAGATAGTTCCTAAACCGGAGTCTTCTGGGAGAGGTAGTCTATGACTATGGACTACGTGACAGAAACTACATGTTGTCAATTGGGGCCAGCTGTACTCCAAGACTGTGGGAGGAGCCACGAGGGTTAAAATGCAAGGTGCTGCCTCAATCCCATTTGCGAAGGCATCTGATGAAGACTAAAACGTCGAAATGCATTATGCCGCATGCTATCAACATTAAAGCGATTTTCCCTTCAACCCCGCAGTGTCCTTCTGGGTTTCTTGGGAGAGAAGTTACCTTTTGGAAGTGTTTAAAACGCGAAAGCCAGTCACGCGTGGAAGGACCCGCTTGTAAGAATCCGAGGTATGCCTGGCATTTCTGTTGTCCCAACGAACTTGGTTTCTAACCTCGGAACGCCTCGCAGATTATCCCAGCAAGTGGTTTTTTGCAATGAAAGCAACCCGGACATGACGGGGGAGCACGGGCACTGGTCTGCTGTTCCGTGATCCTGCTGGTGAAAGTACTCTGAGGCAGAGCGTCAGGGGACCCAAGGGAAACCGACTTCTAACTAAAAGACATTTATTTGGCAGCACACTTTACTCCAAAAAAGGCACGCACAGCGCGAACTTGCTAAAAGAGCCCCAGAGAAGATAGTTCCTAAACCGGAGTCTTCTGGGAGAGGTAGTCTATGACTATGGACTACGTGACAGAAACTACATGTTGTCAATTGGGGCCAGCTGTACTCCAAGACTGTGGGAGGAGCCACGAGGGTTAAAATGCAAGGTGCTGCCTCAATCCCATTTGCGAAGGCATCTGATGAAGACTAAAACGTCGAAATGCATTATGCCGCATGCTATCAACATTAAAGCGATTTTCCCTTCAACCCCGCAGTGTCCTTCTGGGTTTCTTGGGAGAGAAGTTACCTTTTGGAAGTGTTTAAAACGCGAAAGCCAGTCACGCGTGGAAGGACCCGCTTGTAAGAATCCGAGGTATGCCTGGCATTTCTGTTGTCCCAACGAACTTGGTTTCTAACCTCGGAACGCCTCGCAGATTATCCCAGCAAGTGGTTTTTTGCAATGAAAGCAACCCGGACATGACGGGGGAGCACGGGCACTGGTCTGCTGTTCCGTGATCCTGCTGGTGAAAGTACTCTGAGGCAGAGCGTCAGGGGACCCAAGGGAAACCGACTTCTAACTAAAAGACATTTATTTGGCAGCACACTTTACTCCAAAAAAGGCACGCACAGCGCGAACTTGCTAAAAGAGCCCCAGAGAAGATAGTTCCTAAACCGGAGTCTTCTGGGAGAGGTAGTCTATGACTATGGACTACGTGACAGAAACTACATGTTGTCAATTGGGGCCAGCTGTACTCCAAGACTGTGGGAGGAGCCACGAGGGTTAAAATGCAAGGTGCTGCCTCAATCCCATTTGCGAAGGCATCTGATGAAGACTAAAACGTCGAAATGCATTATGCCGCATGCTATCAACATTAAAGCGATTTTCCCTTCAACCCCGCAGTGTCCTTCTGGGTTTCTTGGGAGAGAAGTTACCTTTTGGAAGTGTTTAAAACGCGAAAGCCAGTCACGCGTGGAAGGACCCGCTTGTAAGAATCCGAGGTATGCCTGGCATTTCTGTTGTCCCAACGAACTTGGTTTCTAACCTCGGAACGCCTCGCAGATTATCCCAGCAAGTGGTTTTTTGCAATGAAAGCAACCCGGACATGACGGGGGAGCACGGGCACTGGTCTGCTGTTCCGTGATCCTGCTGGTGAAAGTACTCTGAGGCAGAGCGTCAGGGGACCCAAGGGAAACCGACTTCTAACTAAAAGACATTTATTTGGCAGCACACTTTACTCCAAAAAAGGCACGCACAGCGCGAACTTGCTAAAAGAGCCCCAGAGAAGATAGTTCCTAAACCGGAGTCTTCTGGGAGAGGTAGTCTATGACTATGGACTACGTGACAGAAACTACATGTTGTCAATTGGGGCCAGCTGTACTCCAAGACTGTGGGAGGAGCCACGAGGGTTAAAATGCAAGGTGCTGCCTCAATCCCATTTGCGAAGGCATCTGATGAAGACTAAAACGTCGAAATGCATTATGCCGCATGCTATCAACATTAAAGCGATTTTCCCTTCAACCCCGCAGTGTCCTTCTGGGTTTCTTGGGAGAGAAGTTACCTTTTGGAAGTGTTTAAAACGCGAAAGCCAGTCACGCGTGGAAGGACCCGCTTGTAAGAATCCGAGGTATGCCTGGCATTTCTGTTGTCCCAACGAACTTGGTTTCTAACCTCGGAACGCCTCGCAGATTATCCCAGCAAGTGGTTTTTTGCAATGAAAGCAACCCGGACATGACGGGGGAGCACGGGCACTGGTCTGCTGTTCCGTGATCCTGCTGGTGAAAGTACTCTGAGGCAGAGCGTCAGGGGACCCAAGGGAAACCGACTTCTAACTAAAAGACATTTATTTGGCAGCACACTTTACTCCAAAAAAGGCACGCACAGCGCGAACTTGCTAAAAGAGCCCCAGAGAAGATAGTTCCTAAACCGGAGTCTTCTGGGAGAGGTAGTCTATGACTATGGACTACGTGACAGAAACTACATGTTGTCAATTGGGGCCAGCTGTACTCCAAGACTGTGGGAGGAGCCACGAGGGTTAAAATGCAAGGTGCTGCCTCAATCCCATTTGCGAAGGCATCTGATGAAGACTAAAACGTCGAAATGCATTATGCCGCATGCTATCAACATTAAAGCGATTTTCCCTTCAACCCCGCAGTGTCCTTCTGGGTTTCTTGGGAGAGAAGTTACCTTTTGGAAGTGTTTAAAACGCGAAAGCCAGTCACGCGTGGAAGGACCCGCTTGTAAGAATCCGAGGTATGCCTGGCATTTCTGTTGTCCCAACGAACTTGGTTTCTAACCTCGGAACGCCTCGCAGATTATCCCAGCAAGTGGTTTTTTGCAATGAAAGCAACCCGGACATGACGGGGGAGCACGGGCACTGGTCTGCTGTTCCGTGATCCTGCTGGTGAAAGTACTCTGAGGCAGAGCGTCAGGGGACCCAAGGGAAACCGACTTCTAACTAAAAGACATTTATTTGGCAGCACACTTTACTCCAAAAAAGGCACGCACAGCGCGAACTTGCTAAAAGAGCCCCAGAGAAGATAGTTCCTAAACCGGAGTCTTCTGGGAGAGGTAGTCTATGACTATGGACTACGTGACAGAAACTACATGTTGTCAATTGGGGCCAGCTGTACTCCAAGACTGTGGGAGGAGCCACGAGGGTTAAAATGCAAGGTGCTGCCTCAATCCCATTTGCGAAGGCATCTGATGAAGACTAAAACGTCGAAATGCATTATGCCGCATGCTATCAACATTAAAGCGATTTTCCCTTCAACCCCGCAGTGTCCTTCTGGGTTTCTTGGGAGAGAAGTTACCTTTTGGAAGTGTTTAAAACGCGAAAGCCAGTCACGCGTGGAAGGACCCGCTTGTAAGAATCCGAGGTATGCCTGGCATTTCTGTTGTCCCAACGAACTTGGTTTCTAACCTCGGAACGCCTCGCAGATTATCCCAGCAAGTGGTTTTTTGCAATGAAAGCAACCCGGACATGACGGGGGAGCACGGGCACTGGTCTGCTGTTCCGTGATCCTGCTGGTGAAAGTACTCTGAGGCAGAGCGTCAGGGGACCCAAGGGAAACCGACTTCTAACTAAAAGACATTTATTTGGCAGCACACTTTACTCCAAAAAAGGCACGCACAGCGCGAACTTGCTAAAAGAGCCCCAGAGAAGATAGTTCCTAAACCGGAGTCTTCTGGGAGAGGTAGTCTATGACTATGGACTACGTGACAGAAACTACATGTTGTCAATTGGGGCCAGCTGTACTCCAAGACTGTGGGAGGAGCCACGAGGGTTAAAATGCAAGGTGCTGCCTCAATCCCATTTGCGAAGGCATCTGATGAAGACTAAAACGTCGAAATGCATTATGCCGCATGCTATCAACATTAAAGCGATTTTCCCTTCAACCCCGCAGTGTCCTTCTGGGTTTCTTGGGAGAGAAGTTACCTTTTGGAAGTATATATATATATATATATATATATATATATATATATATATATATATGTATATATATATTAGTATACAAAGGAGGCGGCACAACCAGGATACTTTAACAGCCTTGTTTATTACACTTCACCCCACCAACGCGTTTCAGCCACAACTGGCCTTGCTCACGGTCGGTTAGTCCCTCCACAGTGTTACTTTTTGTACTATCCCATGTTAGCTGATTATGAAGCATTATGGGAATTGTAGTTACAATTTTAGTGAAAAAAAATATTAACAGAAAAAAGGAACATTGTGTGCATTTCAATTACTGCACCTTTGTGACTGAATGTTCACTGTGGCATATTCATTGTGATTTGTCAATTATTGGGTATAGTACCCAGGTCTTTGGTTATAGTTCATCATTCATTGTTTTTTGAATTTTTGATTTATTGGGTATAGTACCCTAATCATTTCAGGAACATGTTATTCCAGATGAACGTGCAGAATCGACCAACAGATCACTTGTTCCTCAAAAAATGTAGTGTACATTGTGGAATGTAAGTGTGGAATGAAATACGTAGGATGTACCACATGTATGCTAAAAAAACGGATCTTGGAGCACATAAGAGCGGTGAAAAATTTGAACATGCAATATGCCACAGCAAAACATATGAGTTCCTGCCAAAATGGAGACTGGAGACAAATGCAATTCTATGGAATAAAAATGTTGGACAAAATGGAAAGAGGTGGAGACTTGGTTCGGAAACTACGTCAAATTGAGTCCCGGATGATAATCAGACTAAGAACAAAGCATCCGAAAGCGATGAACTTTGGAGAGGATCTGCACGTTCATCTGGAAAAACATGTTCCTGCAACATTGTAGAATAAACTGTTGAACCTGAGAGTTCAGTTAGGAGGGAGTTGCTATGGTAACAGATAGAAAGATCTGAGAGGGGGAAGGGTGTTGGTTTGAAAATAGTGAGGGAAGACTTTTGATTGGTTGAAATAAGGCATATGTGTGCAAAGTTAGAGATTTTCTATGCCAGTCTTGGTTTCAGTGTATTGATGCACACCTTTTGCTCTGCTAAAGAAAAATTGGTGTGTGTGTGTGTCTGACACTGTTTTCAATCTCCCAAAGCATTTGTAAAGGTAAGGAATGATTTATTTAATTTAGATAGAGACTTGTTTGCTCTATGGAGAATATTTGGAAGCAGAAAGTTAAGTTTCAGTTGTGAAACTGAATGCCTGTACATAGGTTCTGTACAGTGTTTCTTAAATGTTATTCAAAAAACGATTTTGGGTGCAAATCAATGGTATTTTAATTTGGCCCTTATTTATGATTGCCTTGTGCAGCCGGTGCATCACTTTAAACATGGGAAATAAGTGACGCTCTGGTGGTGCAAGGCCTTCATAAATAAGGCCCTGAGTTTATTTGCTGTTGGTTTGTTTTTTGCTTTTTGATAATGCTTGATATCAACATTTGCAAGATACAGGATTTGTATTTTGGGAAACAGTGATGTTTCAAAAGTGAAATTCTGTGCTTGTACATAGGTTCTGCGCAGTGTTTCTTAAACATTATTCCAAAAACGATTTTGGGTGCAAATCAATGGTATTTTCATTTGGCCCTTATTTATGATTGCCTTGTGCAGCCGGTGCATCACTTTAAAAATGGGAAATAAATGACGCTCTTGTGGCGCGAGGCCTTCATAAATAAGGCCTTGAGTTTCTTTGCTCTTGGTTTGTGTTCTGCTTTTTGATAATGCTTGATATCAACATTTGCAAGGTAGATAATTTGTATTTTGGGAAACAGTGATGTTTCAAAAGTGATATTGAGTGCTTATACATAGGTTCTGTGCAGTGTTTTTTAAATGTTATTCAAAAAACGATTTTGGGTGCAAATGAATGGTATATTCATTTGGCCCTTATTTATGATTGCCTTGTGCAGCTGGTGCATCACTTTAAACATGGGAAATAAGTGACGCTCTTGGGGCGCAAGGCCTTCATAAATAAGGCTCTGAGTTTGTTGGCTGTTGATTTGTTTTTTGCTTTTTGATAATACTTATTATGAACATTTGCAAGATAGTGGATTTGTATTTTGGGACACAGTGATGTTTCAAAAGTGATATTGAGTGGTTGTACATAGGTTCTGCGCAGTGTTTCTTAAATGTTATTCAAAAAACGATTTTGGGTGCAATTCAATGGTATTTTCATTTGGCCCTTATTTATGATTGCCTTGTGCAGCCGGTGCATCACTTTAAACATGGGAAATAAGTGATGCTCTTGTGGCGCAAGGTCTTCATAAATAAGGCCCTGAGTTTATTTGCTGTTGGTTTGTTTTTTGCTTTTTGATAATGCTTGATATCAACATTTGCAAGATAGAGGATTTGTATTTTGGGAAATAGTGACGTTTCAAAAGTGATATTGAGTGGTTGTACATAGGTTCTGCGCAGTGTTTCTAAAATGTTATTCAAAAAACTATTTTGGGGGCAAATCAATGGTATTTTCATTTGGCCCTTATTTATGATTGCCTTGTGCAGCCGGTGCATCACTTTAAACATGCGAAATAAGTGACGCTCTTGTGGCGCAAGGCCTTCATAAATAAGGCCCTGAGTTTGTTGGCTGTTGATTTATTTTTTGCTTTTTGATAATACTTATTATGAACATTTGCAAGATAGTGGATTTGTATTTTAGGACACAGTGATGTTTCAAAAGTGATATTGAGTGGTTGTACATAGGTTCTGCGCAGTGTTTCTTAAATGTTATTCAAAAAACGATTTTGGGTGCAATTCTTTGGTATTTTCATTTGGCCCTTATTTATGATTGCCTTGTGCAGCCGGTGCATCACTTTAAACATGGGAAATAAGTGATGCACTTGTGGCGCAAGACCTTCATAAATAAGGCCCTGAGTTTATTTGCTGTTGGTTTGTTTTTGGCTTTTTGATAATGCTTGATATCAACATTTGCAAGATAGAGGATTTGTATTTTGGGAAACAGTGATGTTTCAAAAGTGAAATTCTGTGCTTGTACATACGTTCTGCGTAGTGTTTCTTAAATGTTATTCAAAAAACGATTTTGGGTGCAAATCAATGGTATTTTCATTTGGCCCTTATTTATGATTGCCTTGTGCAGCCGGTGCATCACTTTAAACATGGGAAATAAATGACGCTCTTCTGGTGCAAGGCCTTCATAAATAAGGCCTTGAGTTTCTTTGCTCTTGGTTTGTGTTCTGCTTTTTGATAATGCTTGATATCAACATTTGCAAGGTAGAGGATTTGTATTTTGGGAAACAGTGACGTTTCAAAAATGATATTGAGTGCTTATACATAGGTTCTGTGCAGTGTTTTTTAAATGTTATTCAAAAAAACGATTTTGGGGGCAAATCAATGGTATTTTCATTTGGCCCTTATTTATGATTGCCTTGTGCAGCCGGTGCATCACTTTATACATGGGAAATAAGTGACGCTCTTCTGGCGCAAGGCCTTCATAAATAAGGCCTTGAGTTTCTTTGCTCTTGGTTTGTGTTCTGCTTTTTGATAATGCTTGATATCAACATTTGCAAGGTGGAGGATTTGTATTTTGGGAAACAGTGATGTTTCAAAAGTGAAATTCTGTGCTTGTACATAGGTTCTGCCCTGTGTTTTTTAAATGTTAATCAAAAAACGATTTTGAGGGAAAATCAATGGAATTTATATTTGGCTGTTATTTATGATTGTCTTGTTGCGCCAGTATGCCACTTTTAACATGGGAAGAAAGTGACGCACTGGTGGCGCAAGGCTTTCATAAATAAGGCCCTGAGTTCCTTTGCTCTTGGTTTGTGCTCTGCTTTTTGATAATGCTTGATATCAACATTTGCAAGGTAGAGGATTTGTATTTTGGGAAACGGTGATGTTTCAAAAGTGAAATTCTGTGCTTGTACATAGGTTCTGCCCTGTGTTTTTTAAATGTTAATCAAAAAAACGATTTTTGGTGCAAATCAATGGAATTTATATTTGGCTGTTATTTATGATTGTCTTGTGGCGTAGGTATGTCACTTTTAACATGGGAAGAAAGTGACGCACTGGTGGCGCAAGGTCTTCATAAATAAGGCCCTGAGTTTCTTTGCTCTTGGTTTGTGCTATGCTTTTTGATAGTGCTTGATATCAACATTTGCAAGGTAGAGGATTTGTATTTTTCGAAACAGTGATGTTTCAAAAGTGAAATTCAGTGCTTGTACATAGGTTCTGCCCTGTGTTTTTTAAATGTTATTCAAAAAACGATTTTTGGTGCAAATTAATGGTATTTATATTTGGGTCTTATTTAAGATTGTCTTGTGGCGTCGGTATGACACTTTTAACATGGGAAGAAAGTGACGCACTGGTGGTGCAAGGCCTTCATAAATAAGGCCCTGAGTTTCTTTGCTCTTGGTTTGTGCTCTGCTTTTTGATAATGCTTAATATCAACATTTGCGAGGTAGAGGATTTGTATTTTGGGAAACAGTGATGTTTCAAAAGTCAAATTCTGTGCTTGTACATAGGTTCCGCCCTGTGTTTTTTAAATGTTAATCAAAAAATGATTTTTGGTGAAAATCAATGGAATTTATATTTGGGTCTTATTTATGATTGTCTTGTGGCGTAGGTATGTCACTTTTAACATGGGAAGAAAGTGACGCACTGGTGGCGCAAGGCTTTCATAAATAAGGCCCTGAGTTTCTTTGCTCTTGGTTTGTGTTCTGCTTTTTGATAATGCTTGCTATCAACATTTGCAAGGTAGAGGATTTGTATTTTGGGAAACAGTGAGGTTTCAAAAGTGAAATTCAGTGCTTGTACATAGGTTCTGCCCTGTGTTTTTTAAATGTTATTCAAAAAACGATTTTTGGTGCCAATCAATGGTATTTATATTTGGGTCTCATTTATGATTGTCTTGTGGCGCCGGTATGTCTCTTTTAACATGGGATGCACTGGTGGCGCAAGGCCTTCATAAATAAGGCCCTGAGTTGCTGTTGTATAAACTTAAATATGTTGCAATTTATTGTTTATATTGTTTGCTTTTTGTCATTACTTTGTTGTTTGCTAATAGTGGTCTTTAATGTGTTTTTTTTCCAGAACAACAGATTCAAATCAACTTTTGAAAAGCAAGCAAAAATGCCTTCAAGGCAAAGAAGTATCAAAAATACCATACGTAAAAGGAGAACATCAGCAACAGAATTTATGGAATCCTCTACAACAACTACTTCAAAAAACACCAGAAAAGCTCCTGGTAAGACAATTAAGTCTTTTCTTCGCAACATATGTCGTACAAAAAGAAATGATATTGGTAATGTGAATATTCAGAAGGAGACAGCAAATCTAAAAAGTAAGGAGAGGCCCACAAAAAATGTCTCGATTGGAGTAGGAGAGAAGAGAATGGATAGCAATAGAAGGGTAAATCAATTTAGGGACATTCGTAGGCAAATGTTTCGTAATAGGGTAGTTTTAAATTTGCTAAAAAATTATAAGAAAGGTAAACAGAGAAGTGCTTTTTATAAGAAAAAGAAAAGTGTAGAGAAGATTGTTGATCAGGCTTTTGAAGTTAAGAAAAAATTATTTATTTTAGTAATCAATAGAATTAGGATACTTAATAAGGCAATTGATGTTTTCAAATCGAACAGTAGATGGAAAAGAATTATTAATCGGACTAATTTTTGTGAAGTATTTTCTGGCGAATAGATGCATAGTTCAAGTTCTGAGCCATTTTTCAATGAGGAGAGTTACTTTCAGGAAAATGATTTGGTGCATGCAGTAGACACCAGTGGTCGAGCATATGAGGTGAAATATGGTTGTGTGATGGAAAAAGAGAAACTTGTGTCTAGAGATGCAGAAGAGGTGTTAGCTGATGAAGTTTTAGGGAGACGTACTAAGGGTCCAGTGTACACATGGAAGTGCAGTAGTATTTGTAGTGTGCGACAGGATTCAATCGATTTGCTTTGAATTTTCTAACGTACATATAGTCAAAAGTCTCAAACAAAAAATGAAGATCTTGCAAGAGTTAGATCCTTGCAGAGTGAGAGAAAGCACAGGTTTGCATGGGCATTCACTGGCTTGTCTTTCTAGAAAAGTATGTCAGAGTGTTTTTCATCATTTTAGGATGTTAGCAGTGCATCATAATAAGGTGAGGAAATTAGTGAGAAAGTTGTATTATGCAAAAAGTCCAGCACTTAAGCTTAAACAGTTAAACAGTGCTCTTTTGCATGGATCTGAAGTGGATGTGAAGACTATTTGTGAAGAAATTGAGTTTTGTTATTTTGGGAACAAAGAGGACAGTGTAGAAATGGATATAGTAATGGATGGTAATGTGGAAGACAATGGACAGATTTCAAGTACAGAAAAGTTTGACGAGGAAATTACCAAGTTTAAGGTGAAATCAAGTGAAAGGCCTAATTTAACTTGTGTGTGTTGTCGACAGACTCATTATAAGATTCAGACTAGGTTAGTTGATTTATATGCAAAATGTGAATTGGAAAATAATAGTGAATGGAAGGATTTTGTAAGTTATTTGTTGGTGGAGAATTCTTTTGATTTGAGTTTTGATCAGCGTATTTGTAATTATTGTTTGAAAAAATTAAATGAAAATAGAATGCCTGCTAGAGCAGTTCATAATAATCTTCAGTTGATAGATATTCCTTCTGAATTGATGGATTTAAATACTGATGAATCAATTTTGATTCAATGTTTCCATCCTTTTCAAGCTATTGTTCGCATGGAGCCTAAGATAGGGAAATTACCTCCTACAAATTTACAAAGAGGATTAAAGGGAAGAGTTGTTTATTTGCCTCTAGATGTCAAGAAAAATATTGATACAATTGGTGTAGAAAGAGTAGAAGAGGATCCTCTAGTTATTCTAGTTAATGGGGTTCCGACAAAGAGTAAGAAAATCTGGCAAGATTTAGTGGATGTTAGGAAAGTCAAAAAGGCAACGTTGTATTTGGTCAAAAACAATGAGTACTATAAAGATGTAAGTGTTGGAGCAGAGGAAACAGCTACAGAAGAAGACAGTGATTGTTCAGTTGGCCAAATTGAAAAAGTTGATGTGTCTAGAAATGAAGAAATATATGAACATTATACTGTTCATCCTTTGCATTCCAAAGAAGTAATGGGGAATGCAATTGATTTGTTTCAAATAAAAGCAGCAAAAGGAAGTCCCATTAGTGTATGGGAAGAAAGTTTGGAAGCTCGTTGTTTTCCACAGTTATTTCCAACAGGTCGTGGTGGACGATATGACGATCAACCAGTTCAAATTCCTGCAGCTGAATACCGGACTTTAAGATTATATGCTGAAGATCCAAGGTTTCGGCAATGCATTCCGTATTTGTTTCATCTACTGTATGAAAGTGATTTGTCTGGTCTTTCTTATGCAGTTAATCATATATTGAAAAGTGGAGCTCATCTGCAAAATGTTTCTGCAAAGGACTTTATGGAGAAAGTCAATCTGCAAGATAGTATTTTGGAATCTCAGCTAATCAATCTCATGGCATGTCAGCGTGGAACCAATGAGTATTGGTTGCGTCGTCATGGAGAATTGAAATATATGCTAGGAAACTTAGGAACTCCTACATGGTTCCTCACTCCTAGCTGTGCTGAGTATGCATGGGATGACTTACTTGAATTTCTACGAGAGGCAAATGGAAACATACAAAATATAGAATTGAAAACACCTGGAGAACTGTGTTCTTTGGATCCAGTGAATGTTTGCAGATATTTTAATCATAGATTTGAAGCTATGATGTCTTTTATTACCAACAAAAAAAATCCTACCCTTGGAGAGGTTTTGGATTTCTTTTGGAGGAAGGAATATCAAGCGAGAGGTGCTCCTCATATACATATGTTGTTATGGATTAAAGATGCACCCAAATTTGGATCAGATTCGGATGAAACAGTGATGAGTTTCATTGAAGAGTATTCAACATGTGCTGTTCCAAAATCTACTGAAGAAAACAGTTTAAGGCAACAAGTTTTACATTTTCAATCTCATCGTTGTGGAAAGTACTGTCGTCGAAAATGTAAAAACAAGGAAAAGTACTACACGAAATGTCGTTTTGCGTTTCCACGACCAGTGATTTCTAAGGGAAGAGTAAATAATTTGATGTCATCTCTACGACATACTGTGACGAGGAAATCTCCCAAAAGTACATACAATTTGAAAAGAAACGAAGAATCTAAGTACATCAACGATTACAACCCAGTGATTTTGTCCATGTGGAATGCTAACATGGATATTCAGTTCGTTGCTGACAACTCTATTGCTGTGGCTCGATATGTGACATCTTACATCACCAAAAAAGAAAAGACAGAACTGAAGGAAATGTGGGAGGACATTTCACGTGAAAAGAGTCTAAGCAAGAAATTTTACAGTTTCAGTCTGAAGATGTTGTTGCATAGAGAAATTGGAGCATATGAATGTTCTGATCGGTTATCATCAGCAAGTCTCTATGCCAAATCAAGAACAATCATTTGGGTGAGTCTAGGTCTTGCTGCAACACGAAACCGAGTTTTGAAATCTGTACAAGAAATGGAATATTTGGCGGAGAAAGAACCAAACAGTACAGATATTTTGAAGACAAATATATTGGATACATATTATCCAAATAGAAGTACTCACCTTGAGAACACTTGTTTGTATGAAGTTCTGCAAAACTACATTTATAAGAGGAACATCACAGAAGATATCAATAATGGAAAATATGCAGTCATTGGCTATGAAGGATGTCTAGTGAAGCAGAAAAAAAGGCCATTTGATTAATCATCGAAAATGAGTTGCGAAGCTCCAGACAAAAGAGAATTTTACTATTTAGCTCTTTTGCAACTCTTTAAGCCATGGCGTACAGAAGAGGAACTACTTGGAGATTTTCTCTGTTATGAAGACTCTTTTAATGCAACTAACGATACCATAGAATGTCCTATTTTTCTAAATTATCTGCAAATGTTGAACGAAGAAATAGAGCAAGAAACCACAATTGCTGAAGGGATTGCTAGAGACAGTTCTCAAGACAGTCAGAGTTCTACTTCATTGAGTCAGGATCCACTAGGAGGACCTATTATCCAAAATGAAGCTGCCACTGCCATGGATGAGGTGGAAAGAGCTATGGAACAAGCTCAAGAGGATGGAGTTAACTTAGAAGATTTGGTAAAGCAACTAAACGTTGAGCAGAAAAAGATATATGATGAAGTCACAGAACAGATTGAACATGGATTCAGACATGAGAAAAAAGAGTGCTCATGTACATCATTTGAGCCTGTCCGACTATACGTAAGTGGAGAAGCGGGGACAGGAAAAAGTTTTCTAGTTAAAGCCATTGCAAGTTATCTGCAGAAAAGGACTGATTCACCGCTGTCTTGTGTTGTAACTGCTCCAACTGGTCTGGCAGCACATAACATTAAAGGGATTACTCTACATCGTTTACTGATGCTGCCAGTTGAGCTTGATAATAAATTGCATTACAACAAGTTATCTGGAGATGCGTGTTCTGAAGTTTCAAGAGTCTTGAAGAAAATGAAACTTCTTATCATTGATGAAGTAAGCATGGTCTCAAATCTAATGCTTGCTATTGTGCATTTGAGAATGCAAGAAATTCTTAGAACAGAGTATGATGTGTTATTTGGAGGAAAACACATTACTGTTTTTGGAGATCTATTGCAGTTCACTCCAGTAAAAGGACAACCAGTGTTTAAAATGCTCACGCATGAAGATACTAGGAAGTCCCTTGGAAGCATTGGAAACGTTAATATATGGTGACATTTTAAATATGCTGAACTGCTTCAAAATATGCGACAGGCAAAGGATGAAGATTATAAAAATATTCTACAAGATGTAAGAATTGGAAAAGTAAGCGAGTTTGGGAAAGAAGCTTTACATGCTCGATTAATTTCAAATTTGTATCCAAATGAAAACATTCTTCCAGAGAATATTTTTTTAAAAATTACTGAGAAGAAATCTGGGATATGTTTGATGCCAACTTTGCAAGAATGTTTCATCTTCAACAACAAAATGTTAGAGTTAGAAAATGAAGAGATTGTGAAACTGGAAGCAATAGATAAAATAGAGCATATGGGTGCAACAATTGTTTTGCCTGAAAATTTGAAAACCAAATTGGATTCATTAGAGAAAAGTATTTCTAAAACAGCTGGTTTTGAAAAGACTCTGAATGTGTGTTTAAATTGTCGTATCATTTTGAGAAGGAATTTAAATGTTGAAAGAGGTCTGGTAAATGGAGCAATGGGTTATGTTGTTGATTTTGTGAATTATAGAAATAGAGATGGAATTGAATTAAAAAAAAAAAATTGATGGCATTGAGCAAGTACAACAAATCAGTCGTTGTTCTGCTAGATTTTTACTTGTAAAAGACTTATATGTTCGCCGAAAACAGTTTCCTGTTTGTTTGGCATATGCAGTAACAATTCATAAATCTCAAGGTTTAAGTGTAGATAATGCTTTAGTGAACATTGGAAGATCTGTGTTTAAAGAGGGTATGGCATATGTGGCATTATCCCGAGTCAGAACTTTATCAGGATTGTACTTGATTGAGTGTGATGAGACAAAGATTTGTGCAGATCTAGATTGTGTTAAAGAATACAATAGGTTAAGAAGAGAGTATGCTCCACATTTGCCTCAAAATCCTCTTTTTGAAAAACGTGTGGTAGGCCGAAAAAGAAGAAATGAGAGTAATTGCAGTGAGGTAGTAGCAAAAAGACAAAATGTAGACGAAACTGTAATTGAAAACAGAAAGAAAAAGGATTGTGAAGAAAATGTTGTTGGATTTCAGTTTGAAAATAGTTCTGGTGTCAACTGCTATGCTAATGTAGTGGTTAATGTTGTTTTTTTTCTTCAAACTTTACAAGAACAGATTGTTGAAAATCGGGATCAAAGATTGTGTGGTTTATTGAATTCTGTGTTTGAGAAATGTAGCAGTGATAGAGCAAAAATAGAAAGTGTAACAGAAATTAGAAATATTTTAGTTATGTGTTCTGGTCAAGATAAATTTTCACAGAACATTCAGCAGGATTGTCAGGAATTTTTAATGTATATGTTTGGTGTTTTGGAAGATGAAGGTGTAGATGTAGATAATCTTTTCAGCCTTTCTTATCAATGGCAGCATGACTACCACGATTGTAGTTCATCAAGTAATACTAGAATAGACACTGAAAGATTTATATATTTGACTTTACCAGACTGTAAATCAGTGTCATTTAAAAATCTAGTTAAAGCAGTAGATCATAATATGGTGTGTACCCAATGTAACTATCCAATGCTATCCACATTATTTATACAAAGTTATGGTCAGTACATCATTTTAGTTTTCCAACGATGTAGACCTGATGGAACTAAATTGACAACTTCTATCAAAAATTTTGTGGCTTCTCAGTTATCAATTTTAGGAAGAACCTTTACAACTGAAGCTATTATTTATCATGACGGTTCTTCGACAACCTCAGGACATTATACATGCTACTTAAAATGTGAAAAAGGATGGAGTTACTGCAATGATTCTCATTTGACTTATAAACAACGTTTGCCTTATGACTCTACATATTCTTACCTAGTGTTTTTAAAACCAAAGTTTTAGTAAAGGGAATTGGCCTTTGAAGACGGGAATAGATAATAAAAGTTAGCTAGTTAGTTAGTTAAGCTAATGTTTTAAATTATTTATCTCATATAGGTACTGTAAGTGGATCTCAAAGTAAAAAATACTGATATATCATAGGAGGTCGATGAAATGGAAGTTATAGAGCACAGCAGACTTTTTTCCACCAAGAGGACCTTCACTATCTTCTATTTGGCCTCACGGAAAAGTAAGTGAATCAAAGATTAGTGTACATATATGAGATGTAAGTTTTTAATGGTTTTTTTAAACACAATCTTTTAGATTGTGTTTGTTTTTTTCCCGCTGTTATATGATGAAGACTTTGAACTCACTAATTTAAGTGAAATTCAATATATTCTGAGAACAGCAAAAATAAACAATGTAACATATTGTAGAAGTTATTCTATAGTTTGCATTGTGTAATTTATATTGTATTCACATTGTCTCACACTCATTTTCCTTTTTCACCCTTATATAGCCGAGATACCCGCCACCCCCTCTCAACACAATCCCCAAAAGGAGTGAAACCGGAAACAGTTCTTGAAGTTTTTGGAAGTGGGATGGAGTGACCATCCCGGCCGTATTTATTAAAACAAAATTAAAACATTAAACGTTTCATGTTATGTACAATTTCATTACCATATTGCGATGTTTGGCTAACCTTAACAGATTCTCTAATACAGAGGTTCTCCTAGCCGAACTAGCAACCTACAAAACATTTCTTGACATATTGAAATTGTACAACCTAACGTTTAAGGGCCAACAGCAAGGTCATAACCGGTGTCAAGATCCCTAACCGGACTTACCCCTCCCACTTGGGATGGGCGACAGCACGGAGGCGTACCTCAAGTGCAACTACTACCAATTTCCCTTGACTTGACGGGGGCACCAAAACTCGACGCCAGTTAAAGGTCGTTCGAATACTCGTGTGAGGTATCTAGAAGGTATCGTGGCCCTTATCCCAACCCCACACAACTTACCGCATCTGCCGTCGCAGATGTCACTGGCCCCGGGAAATTCCCCAGGAGGGGGCTGTAACCCCTCCTACAAAGGAAGGGGCCTTGACCGCCTTTCCTTTACTTCCGGCGACCCATCCTTAGAAGGGACCGCCTCCCCATTGAGGGGCCAATGGCCACCTCTCCCGAGCGCTCCCATCCGTGTTGGGTGACGCCCACTCATAGGGATCTACTAATTAGTGCTCACCGATCATGACCTTACCGCCTACCAAAATAAATACGACAGTGCAAATTAACCTAAGAATACATTGGTCACTATGACCGAAAGAGCATACATCAAAATTCGACACTAACTGAATATCTTTAATGGCAAACATACTCAAAACGAACATTCTTTATTAGCTCAAAATCAACACGGTACTACAACCTGAAAATGAAAACAAAACCACATTAATCAACTTTATTATACACAACTGGCTGTCTTCAGGGGCTGGTGGGTGGGTCAAAAATTGGCTCTTCGTTCTGTCCCGAGCTCACGTGCAGCGAGGAGGTGCAGCTTCAGAGCACAAGAACAAGAGGATGTCTTCTGGTCTTGCGTCCCTTTTTATCCGTCTTCAGGGCGGGCGTATACCCGCCCCTGCCTGCCCCTGAGGGCGTGGCTGGCGGCGTCGGTGTCTAGGCCAGCCCACTCTAGGGCGGGAACGAGCGCGCCCCAGCTACGCCGCTTCGGGCATACCAGCTGAGACGCGCCTCCCGCCCAAAATGGCTTCCCGGGGGGATCGAGGCACTCGACCATAAGTTCGGGGGGACCGATTCGGTCGCCCCTTTCCATATAGCCGAGATACCCGCCACCCCCTCTCAACACAATCCCCAAAAGGAGTGAAACCGGAAACAGTTCTTGAAGTTTTTGGAAGTGGGATGGAGTGACCATCCCGGCCGTATTTATTAAAACAAAATTAAAACATTAAACGTTTCATGTTATGTACAATTTCATTACCATATTGCGATGTTTGGCTAACCTTAACAGATTCTCTAATACAGAGGTTCTCCTAGCCGAACTAGCAACCTACAAAACATTTCTTGACATATTGAAATTGTACAACCTAACGTTTAAGGGCCAACAGCAAGGTCATAACCGGTGTCAAGATCCCTAACCGGACTTACCCCTCCCACTTGGGATGGGCGACAGCACGGAGGCGTACCTCAAGTGCAACTACTACCAATTTCCCTTGACTTGACGGGGGCACCAAAACTCGACGCCAGTTAAAGGTCGTTCGAATACTCGTGTGAGGTATCTAGAAGGTATCGTGGCCCTTATCCCAACCCCACACAACTTACCGCATCTGCCGTCGCAGATGTCACTGGCCCCGGGAAATTCCCCAGGAGGGGGCTGTAACCCCTCCTACAAAGGAAGGGGCCTTGACCGCCTTTCCTTTACTTCCGGCGACCCATCCTTAGAAGGGACCGCCTCCCCATTGAGGGGCCAATGGCCACCTCTCCCGAGCGCTCCCATCCGTGTTGGGTGACGCCCACTCATAGGGATCTACTAATTAGTGCTCACCGATCATGACCTTACCGCCACAGGCCCGGATAGTTGACCGGCTATCCGGGCCCCCCACCAAAACTCCTAGCTAAAGGTCATGTTCCAACGTCTTTAACCATGCTAAGAAGTCTCCTATGAGTAACTCATTTCCCACCCGAGACAAATGCACACCATCCCCCATATACATACTGTCATCATTAATACAACCGTGCGAGATAGAATGCAATGTCCTGGAACGGAACAACCTACTCATTTTGTTATTAAGTTTCCTAACAGAATGGTTCAAAGCAGGGATCGAAATAGCCCCCCGCCACACTTTTCGTGGGATCATATGAGACCACGCAATTATGCACCCCGGAACTCTCCTCGCCAACCAACTTACGGTGGAAAGCATTGCCTCCAGGAGAAGTCGTCTACCGGTGGTGACCAAATCATTGCCCCCCAAATGTACTATGACTATTGACGGCGGTGACCTCGTCCGCCCTAACAAACCCTCAAAGTAAGCTTGAAACTGGTCAATACAGAGACCGCCCCTTCCGTAGAAGGACATCCTGTACCCGTATTCCCCAGCTACGTGAATCATGTCACCTGCTTCGAATACGTCTGCGGCACGCCTCACGTATGAGTGGCCCACGACCCACACCTCCTTTCTCACAGCCGGTGATGTCTGACCGCTGGCCCGGTGTTGGGTCGACTGCATAGTCCGCCCTGCCTCGAAGGCTTGCGTAACTGAAAACCAAACAAAAGACAAGAAGCGTGAGTACATTGTTACAGCTTCACAACATGTGCAACCGCACATACCTCTTATAACAATTGGAGGACCAACGCCCCACTCGTTTTACTTGTTCCACATTAAGACCCCTGGCTGCAGCTTCAGTGGCAGCCCCTATCCGAAAGGAGTGGGTCCCAAACTCCCCCGGGTCCAAGCCTGCTGCGGCAACTGACATCGCGAGCACCCGCTGAAACTGAAACTTTGTCAGTGGGGTGGCGTCCGCGTGTCTCAACATTGTCCCCCCCCATGATGCCACCCTTTGTGCTAGGTAATCCTCTAAACACCTCACCGGACACATGGAGGATCCTGGAATCCTGCGAATGACTATGCAGTCTCCCACCCCATTTTGATCGGTTTTCGACTTGACAAAGGATACCGTCATAGTCTCACCCCTGATCTGAACGTGTTCCCGGCACAAACCCCCCGCCACATCCCGCTTGCTCCTTGCCACCAGCTCACTTATCCTCATAGCCCCGTGAAATGCAAGCGTAAAAGCGGCTCGGAACAAACAGGCCTCGAACTGAGACGAGCATATGTCGGGGAGTGTGGCCAGCAACTGGGACAACCTATCCAGACCTATCGGGCGCCTCTCATCTACTCTGCGACCCTCAAGGCGTTGCCACCCACGCAGCGCTTTCTGTACAGCAAAAGACGCTGTCGGGTCCTGGATATTATGAGCCCTGGCAACAAAGGAGATGGCAGCACGATGCCTCTGGGCTGTAGCCACCGACTTCCCAGCCTTACGCAAGGACATCAGAAAATGTACTACCCAATCCTCATGCCCCCAAAGTCCCCCTCTCTCAGTCCCCAAAAAGGCCAAATAAGCCCGAAACGCCCCTTCGTATGCCTTCCTCGTCCTTGGTGCTAGACTCTCTCCCACGAGGTAACGAAGTTCGGGGCACCGAGAGACCAGAGAGCTTCGGGAAAGGGTGCTGGCTCGGGGTCCGCTGAGGGAAGGAAACCCGAGAAAGCCTGCATTTGAAAACGAGACAGTGCATCAGCAGCCTGATTCATCACCCCCGGGACATGTTTCGCTCTGAATACCACGTTCAGTTGCATACACAGTAAGACAATTTCTTTAAGCAGCCTCAAAATCATTTTACAACGTGCTGCCTGACTGTTAATGCATTCTACAACGGTCATATTGTCAGACCAAAATATGACAGAATGATTTTTGAAACCATCGGGCCAGGATCTGAGGGCCACCAAAATAGGAAACAGCTCAAGGAAAGCAATATTACTCGTCAGCCCCTCATCGTGCCACCATGTTGGCCACTTCTGTGCCGACCATTTTGTGCCGAAGATGGCGCCGAAACCCATGCTTCCCGCTGAATCCGTCCATAGCCCCAGCTCTTCAGAGGACAAGGCCGGTTTATTCCAGACGACTCGACCATTGAAATCCGCCAAGAATGCTAACCAAATACGCATGTCCTGGCGGACCTCGGCCGATAACCTCGTGCGATGGTGACCCTCTTTTAGGCCGACCATCGCCTGTGCAATCGAACGGGAGAAGGGTCGGGCCATCGGGATCACCCTTAAGGCAAAATTCAACTTCCCCACCAATTGCTGCAATTGATGCAGCGTAACTTTAGATGCAGTGATACACGTTTGCAGGGCTGTCTTGAATTTCGATACTTTGGAAGCTGGTAAACGAAAACAACCCTCACTAGAGTCCAACTCGATCCCGAGGAACTCGAGGCAAGTCGTGGGACCCATAGTTTTACCTGGTGCCAACGGCACGCCAAAGTGATTCATCAAAACACAAAATTCAGTCAAGGCCCGGGCACATTCATCATCCCCAGCGGCCCCAAGGAACAGAAAATCATCGAGGTAATGCATCACATTCCGAAAACCTGTTTTCTTCGTGTAAACCCATTGCAGAAAACTACTGAATTTCTCGAAATAAGCACAAGATATCGAGCACCCCATTGGCATACACCTGTCCATGTAATACGAACCTTGAAACATGAATCCCAACAAACGTTGATCATCCGGGTATACCGGGAGCAAACGGAACGCTGACTCGATATCTGATTTCGCCATCAGCGTCCCGGGCCCCAGGCGATTCAAAATGGCTACGGCCTCATCGAATGATGCGTACCGCACCGAACACATTTCTGGATTAATTGCATCGTTTACAGAAAGGCCATGAGGGGCTGATAAATTGTGAATCAATCGAAACTCACCCGGGTCCTTCTTGGGGACCACCCCTAAAGGAGAACAAACAAAGTTCGGTACCGGGAGAACAGGAAATGGGCCGGCAACCCGGCCTCGGGTAACCTCTTTCCGGATTTTATCCTGTACTACCGTAGTATGTTGTATGACGGAAAGTTGATTTTTGCACGACCCGACACCCTGAAAGCTACCCACCGGGATGCGGAAACCATATGAGAAACCGTTTCGTAGCACCCCAGCAGAAGTACGATCTGGGTATTCGCTGAGCCAAGGAATCATCGCCAGGGTATCAATCGGAGTTGGTAAAGGCGCCCCTCGGACTATATTAGACCTGTTTAGCGCCTCCTCTACCCCCATTTTCACCCGATTTGGCTCTGCACGAGGACTCAGGATGGGGTGCCCCACAACCACTACATTCGTGTTTGAACTTACAAGACCCCGGGGGCCTAGTACATTTGCTTCTGTTGAAATTGAAACAGAACCCCCTCTTCCCTGTATTGCCGGCGGGTCTCGGGTAATCGTCTGTACCCGTACCCGACCGAAAGGGCGTCCCCCCATTTTGGCGGGAGGACTCACTAACCATACTCCCCACCAAAGGCACTTTCAACATTCCCGACTCTTTCATCTTATTCCATGTTAACGAATCGTAACAGTCCCAGGTTAAACTTTTGTTATGCTCCATCGCTTTCCTGAAAAGGTTGTCATAACAGAACCATTGGTTACCTTGGTGTGATGTCGAGTACCCCATAATTCGTGACTGATATACTGGAAATTCAGGGAGCAAATCAGGCCTACGTTCCCCCAAAATTGCCGTAAAAATTCCCCAGGCATTACCCCAGTTACCAATATTCTCATTCACTTTAAAGGCGGCCATTTTTGCGCGCCAAACACTCGGATGCATCAGATCCTTTTGACCCTTAACAGTTTCGACCTCATGGTGATCAACGAGCAGGGAGAAAATGTTAACGTATTCCCCCGCCCAAATCTTTTCCTTTATTGGCAAAGGAACATGTTGCCCCAATCTTTCTCTACGAGAGGGTGTTGACTCATCCCTTGCAATCGGCAATGGCCGCTTACCTGCACCGGACGCTGCTTCCGTCCCTCGTGGCTTGTCTATCGCCGCATCCGGCGCGGGCACCTTGGCTGTATCACGTTTCTCGCGCAACTGTTTTATGAGAGCTTGCGCTTCGGTAGCCATGGCGCCTCCATTACTGTCCCCCAACCATGCTGCTAACTGTGCCGCCAACTCGGGAGGCATATCTCCGGCAGACGTCGGGGTAACTATCACGGGAATCGGATTCCCTTCATCCGGTACCGGGGCCGGTACCGGGGCTGGCGCCTCGAGCGGGGAACAGGGAACCGGGACGTCTCCCCCGACCGGCCCCCTTCTCGGCCTCTTTGGCTTCCCTCCGGCCGGTGGACGCCCCGATCCCTCCTCGCCGTCTCTCTCCGCCAACCGTTTCTTAATTTCGGACATGTCTTTCATGAGTGCCCGAACCAACTGGTCAGTCGACATTCCCTTTGCTCCTTTCTTGGGCATCCTTTCGACGAAGTATCTAAGAGACAAAGAGAGAGATTAAAACGCTCAAAAATTGGCTCTTCGTTCTGTCCCGAGCTCACGTGCAGCGAGGAGGTGCAGCTTCAGAGCACAAGAACAAGAGGATGTCTTCTGGTCTTGCGTCCCTTTTTATCCGTCTTCAGGGCGGGCGTATACCCGCCCCTGCCTGCCCCTGAGGGCGTGGCTGGCGGCGTCGGTGTCTAGGCCAGCCCACTCTAGGGCGGGAACGAGCGCGCCCCAGCTACGCCGCTTCGGGCATACCAGCTGAGACGCGCCTCCCGCCCAAAATGGCTTCCCGGGGGGATCGAGGCACTCGACCATAAGTTCGGGGGGACCGATTCGGTCGCCCCTTTCCATTTACCTCTCTTTACTCATTTACACTGCCTTTTTTTAACTTTGTTTCATCGCTGTTCCTTTTCTGCACTTCATTCACAACTTCTCAATCCAATTTGAACTGTCTGCATTTCCTCTCTTCCTTCCACCACTTTTTATCTTTTACACATTCTCTCAGTACCACTGCTTTAGATTTCTTCCCCTCTCTTTCTTTCTTTTTCTCCTTTTTTTTTCTTTCGCACTCTTTGTACTGTAGTTCACTCAGTCTTTCTCTTTGTTTTGTGTGTACTTACTCTCTCACTCCTTTTTCATCCATTGTTCTATATTAACCTCACTCCCTTCATCCCTTCACTCTGTGACTCCCCTTCACTCACTCTCAGTCATCTTCTATTCCTATTTTTTATTAACATTTCCTCATTCAGACTTCTCTCCTTTTCACTCATTTTCCTTTTACTTTCTTATCTTTCCTGATTTCGTTTTGGTATCTCACATTCTTTTAGTATCTTACTTACCTTCATTAATTTGTTCTCTTTCTATTTCTTTTTCCTTCTTTTTTCTCTTTCTACATTACTTTATTTCTGTTTTTGTATCCTTCACTATTGCTTTATTTCTTAGTAAACTTTCTTAGATGTTTTACCTCTTGAACTGTTTCTTCTATTTTAATATATATTTTTTTACTAATTATAACGTGTTTTTTCTTTTTTCATTAATTATATGGTAAGTGTGTTTACAAAATGTAGTTTGTTATCACCCATTGCTTTAACCTCACTACTTTTCTCTCACCCTACCTCACCTTGTTTCCTTACTTTGCTTCCCTCACTTATTCGTATCCTCCATGTTTACTTCCTACCACATTCAACTTCTTTCAGTACCTCTGCTTATCCACACTCCTTCACTTACCTTTTTTACTGGTTCACTTAGTCCCTTTCTGACACTCCTTCCTTTACTCTCTCTCTTCTTTCTCTCTGTCACTCCCCATGTCTTACCCTTATTCACTTATATACACCCTCTTTCACTCCTCTTTACTTACACTCACTGCTATTTTCCTTCCCTCCGTCACTACTGTTTTTTTTCTCTGGTTCCGTCACTATCTGTCATTCCCCATACTTAAGTCTCCTTCCTTTTACTTTCATCACCCATTCACATTTTCCCAGAACCTCTGCTTTAGTCTTCTTCCTCTTTCTTCTCTTCTTTTGCCCCCTTATTCATTTTCTTTTTCTCAGTTACTTCCTCTTACACCTTTTCTCTGTCTTACTATCTATTACACAGTCCCTCTGTGTTCCTCCCTCTAGCTCTCTTTCTCTTAACACCACTCTCTCTGTCCCCATTCCTCATGCTCACTCCTTCATTATTTTTTTTTTTTGGTGCGCTGACGGGACGCGCACCGGTACGCGCACCGGGGCGTTCACCGGTACGCGCACCGGGAGCGCACCAGAGTCAAATATGAAAAAAAAAAATACAATTTTTAAACAAAAATATTATCTTAATATACAATATAGGGTTCATTTTTAGAAAAACATACCTTTCTCAGCTAAAGACATTTGCGAAAAAATAACCTTAGAAATTCACTAAAAAGTACATAGGTATGAAGCCCTATAAAAAGTTAAAAATTAGCAGTTAAAAAACCTATGAAATTCACAGAAAAAACCAAAGGTTTCACACCAGCTATAGTTAGGAATTAGCATTAAAAAACCTATGAAATTCACTGAAAAAACCAGAGGTTTCACACCAGTTATAGTTAGGAATTAGCATTTAAAAACCTAAGAAATTCACTGAAAAAACCATAGGTTTCATGCCAGTTATAGTTAGCTGGAAATTTTACTGACATAAAACCAATGAAATTCCACGTTATAGTTAGTTGGACTCACTATAACTTGCGTGTGTAATGCACTGCTGATGACATCACATATTACATCACTCATGACATGGTCAGTGACATCACTCATCTCACCTCAAATGCCTGTTTTTCTATCAAAGTCTTTAAGCATAGGATTAGCAAAGTGCCATCCACGCCGAGATAGAAAAAGTCTTTTGCCATTTATATATTGGATTGGTTGGATTATCACGACCTGCCCCCGTCAGAAAGGATTACTAAACTGCGGGGTTGAAGCGGTATGGGGACCGGAGGAAACACACGCTGCGCATTTGTGCCTTGGGAACAATTGAAGGATACAAACAGACTTTGAGGTACATTTTCCTTCCCCTTCACATATGTGATACCTACCAGCAAAAAATCATTGCATGCTGGACCTTGTGGGCGCTGACAAGCAAGCGGACTACAGGAGGTGTATGCATTCGAAATCTAAGGGGGAGGAGCCAAAGTCCGTTTGGGAGAAGGCAGAGTATTTCAACCTTGCTCACGCCCGTTCACTCAAGCACACACACCTGGCGCTGAAGAGGCAGAGAATGCCGAAATGCATCCGCCATAACAAAGGAGAACATTTTCCGTGATGTGCAGCTCAATAAAGTGCTTCCGACTTGATCCTCAGCTGTTGGCCTTACTTCTTTTCGAGTGAAAGGAGCGGAGTTTGATATTACAGCGCGGTTCCAGGACGCGCATCTAAGGCTCCCGTTTCATCAAGAGACTCTGTTAATACTGGGACATTGCTTGTTTCTCCGGGGTACCGGATTTCACAGAGTCCACCACGCAGCGAAGCAAGAAGTACGACGGTGTGGAAGCCTGTGTGCGCCACGTCGGGCTGGTTGGATTATCACGACCTGCCCCCGTCAGAAAGGATTACTAAACTGCGGGGTTGAAGCGGTATGGGGACCGGAGGAAACACACGCTGCGCATTTGTGCCTTGGGAACAATTGAAGGATACAAACAGACTTTGAGGTACATTTTCCTTCCCCCTTCACATATGTGATACCTACCAGCAAAAAATCATTGCATGCTGGACCTTGTGGGCGCTGACAAGCAAGCGGACTACAGGAGGTGTATGCATTCGAAATCTAAGGGGGAGGAGCCAAAGTCCGTTTGGGAGAAGGCAGAGTATTTCAACCTTGCTCACGCCCGTTCACTCAAGCACACACACCTGGCGCTGAAGAGGCAGAGAATGCCGAAATGCATCCGCCATAACAAAGGAGAACATTTTCCGTGATGTGCAGCTCAATAAAGTGCTTCCGACTTGATCCTCAGCTGTTGGCCTTACTTCTTTTCGAGTGAAAGGAGCGGAGTTTGATATTACAGCGCGGTTCCAGGACGCGCATCTAAGGCTCCCGTTTCATCAAGAGACTCTGTTAATACTGGGACATTGCTTGTTTCTCCGGGGTACCGGATTTCACAGAGTCCACCACGCAGCGAAGCAAGAAGTACGACGGTGTGGAAGCCTGTGTGCGCCACGTCGGGCTGGTTGGATTATCACGACCTGCCCCCGTCAGAAAGGATTACTAAACTGCGGGGTTGAAGCGGTATGGGGACCGGAGGAAACACACGCTGCGCATTTGTGCCTTGGGAACAATTGAAGGATACAAACAGACTTTGAGGTACATTTTCCTTCCCCCTTCACATATGTGATACCTACCAGCAAAAAATCATTGCATGCTGGACCTTGTGGGCGCTGACAAGCAAGCGGACTACAGGAGGTGTATGCATTCGAAATCTAAGGGGGAGGAGCCAAAGTCCGTTTGGGAGAAGGCAGAGTATTTCGACCTTGCTCACGCCCGTTCACTCAAGCACACACACCTGGCGCTGAAGAGGCAGAGAATGCCGAAATGCATCCGCCATAACAAAGGAGAACATTTTCCGTGATGTGCAGCTCAATAAAGTGCTTCCGACTTGATCCTCAGCTGTTGGCCTTACTTCTTTTCGAGTGAAAGGAGCGGAGTTTGATATATATATATATATATACATTGGACTTCGTGCCTGGCATGACCTATAAATTGCTCTGGCCAAGCAAAAGAAGATGCAAGTTTCCTTGCTTGTGCCAGTGTGGGCAGGGAAACCGCTGTGTCTCTGGGTCGGGCATCCCTGGACATAGCGGGAGCTGGCCCTGTTGGATCTGGTTCCCAGGGCCAATAATGGTTCTGGGAGAAGGGCCACACAGCCCCCCTTCATTTTCAAATTACATCTAGACCACAGGGATGGGGTCCACTGGGCTAAAATCGGCCCAGGTAGGGGGGCTGCATGCCCCCTCCCCCTTGTTCAACTTTGATTGAGCCCCAGGGGATGTGGTCCCCGGGGACTAAGTCAGCCTGAGAAGGGGGCCACGTGCCCCCCTCCCAATGTTTTTTTAATGACTCAGCCCCACGAGGAAGGGTCCCCGCAGTCGAAATCAGCCTGTGGAGAGGGGCTGCATACCCCTCTCCCCCTTTATTAACTTTTGCCAGGCAGGGGGATTGTGTCCTCAGGGCTTAAGAAGATGTGGCTCCTCTCCCCTTCGAAATAGATATAGCCCTGGGAGTTGGGGTCCCCAGAGCCTATTGAGGCTCAGGGAGGGTGGCATGTGGACCCCCTTTCTATTAAGAAAAAAAAATGTCCTGGGGATGGGATCCTCAGGGCCCAATAAGACTCACCTGTTCAGTAATATTTGCCCCTCAGGGATGGGATCCCTGGGTCCCATAGGCCAAATCCTATGCCACTTGGCAAAGCATTACCCCCGCCCCCCACACCCCCTGCCACGGACAGCAAAATGACATCCACGTCATGGAATTGACTGTCTAGGATGGGGTTGACTGCAAGTGGGGTGTTGTCCACGGGCTTAGCGTGGGGTTGGACGCCTCTGGGGTGGGTTGGCACCAGGGCATGGCTGCAGGCCAGGCCTTGTGACCAACTTCCCTCTGCAAATGACCAAGGCAATGTACAGTTTGGAGTTTGCTGCATGCTGGAAGTTGATAGCAGGGCCTGACCACAGGCTAGACCATACAGTAAACCCCCGGCCATGAACTGCCTTAGAATTTTTTTAAACTCTAAAAATCCCAGAAATTTACCAGTTATAGCTAGAGATATCTCATATAACTATGACTCATGCCCTAAGATAACTTTAACTTGTGCACTTGCAATGCACTGCTTATGACCTCACATATTACATTACTCATGACATGGTCAATGACATCACTGATGACATCTCAAATGACATCACTGATGACATAATAAAGTGAGTGTAAGTGTTTTTAAAAGGTTATGCGTGTTAAACATACCTACTAATCTACTACAAATGATAGATCAGTATACCAGTGTACTACTTATGAGTGATACTATCTCTAATATATGTAATATGAGTGGGTGTGTGACTGTTTATATCAGTGTGTGATTGGGTGTGTGAGTGGCTGTATGGCGGTTTGAGTGCATGCATGAGTGAATGTATGGGTAAGTGAGTGAATTTCTGACTTGGACTGTAGAGGAGTGAGTGGTTGTGTCAGTGTGTGTATGGTTGTGTGAGTGGATATCTATGTTGCTGTGCAGGTGTGTGAATGAGTGATTTTGTGGTGTGTGAGTAGCTATATGGGTGTGGGACTGGGTGTGTCAGTGACTCTATGTGTCTATATATTAGGTATGGGAGTAGCTGTGTAGCTGAGTGAGTGGGTGTATCAGTGGCTGTATGGAGAGTGAGTGATGGTGTGAGTGACTATAGGTGTGTGAGTGAGTGTCTGAATGACTGTATGAGTGAGCAACTGGATGTGAATGTGGCTGTATGGGTAAGTGAGTGGCTGCTTTAGTGAGTGTTTGGTTAAGTGAGTTGGTGTGTGAACGATTGTATTGGGGGGGGAATATCTGTGTGAATGGCTGTATAGTTGTGTGAGCAGATATGGGAGTGCTTGTATGGATGTGTGAATGGGTATGTAAGTGGTTGTGTGGGTGTGTGAGTGAGTGCTTGCATGGGTGATTGAGTGGCTGTATAGGTGAACAGATTTCTGAGTAGCAGTATAGCTAAGGGACTGGTTGTATGAGTGGCTGTATGGGTGGGTGAATGATTGTGTTAGTGGCTGTATGAGTGAGTGAGTGGGTGTGTGAGTAGCTCTAAGGAGGAGTGATTGGTTGTGTGAGTACTTGTATGGGTCTGTGACTGGGTATGTGAGTGGTTGTGTGGCTGTGTGAGTGGGTGTATGAGAGGTTTTATGGGGTGTGAGGGTGTGTGTCAGGGGTTATGTGGATATTATCAGTGGTGTAATTTGAGATGTTATCAGTGATGACATAAGTGATGTCACTGACCATGTCATGAGTGATGTGATATATGAGACCATCATTAGTGCATTGCAGGGGCATAAGTTACAGTTACCTCAGGTAACTATAACTGCTGAATTTCAATGGTTTTACACAAGTGAAAACTGAGCCTAACTATTAAATCCCTGTCATCTTTGTTTTTTCCAGTGAATTTCTACAGTATTTTAAGACAGATGCAGGGAGAGAGCCATTTACTTGTTTAATTAATAGTGGTGTTCCATTTTTTAGGAGGAGCAAAAACTGATTTACATTAAAAAAAACCTGTTAGAAACAATGTACTTGTTAATGAAGTACCTCATGTTACTTTGATGTTTTTCTTATACATGCATTCTATAAACTTAGATTTTGAACCTTAAAAGAAATGGAAGTCTCTAGTTGGCAGAGGTAGGTACCTTTGTCCAAGTCGGGACCCCTCTTCAGGGTAAGGGGGGATACACTCCTAAAATAACCCCTGCTCACCCCCTTGCTAGCTTGGCACAAGCAGACAGGCTTTTCTCAGAGGCAGTGTGTAAAGCATTCGTGCATGCATTCAGTAACACAGTGAAAACACTACAAATGGACACCAAACCAGTTTATAAAAATAAGGTAAACTTTATCTAAACCAAACAAGACCAGAAATAACAAACATCTAAGATAAAGTACTGTAAAAATAGTTACTGTGCAAAATAACTTTAAATTGCAGGAATCACATGAAAACACAATTGCTCCGACTGAGTAGCTCTTTGAGGGGCTATCATGATACTGAACACAACAGAGTCTAACAATCTGAACCAACCGCGTTGGTACGGGTTAGCTAAAGCTTTGACAGACTCAGAGACAGTACCTTTCTTGTTGCGGCCGACACAAGGGTACGAGCCAGTCAGGGGCAACCAAGTGGTTGCGATGTGAGATGTAAGCCTTGCAGCGTGCGGAGTCCCCATGGCTCGGAGCAGGCATGGGCTTGTAGATGGAGTCGGTGAGACCAAGGTTTGCGTTGCAGCATGAGGAGGTGCTCGATGAGGTGCTGGCAGGTCACGGTGCAGTCACAGAGCCGGTTGATGGTTGAGCCGGGCAGTGACAGAGTCAGTGACGTCTGCGCAGCGTGTAGCAAAGTGGTGTGGCGTGCGGTGCCCACAGGACATTGTGCAAGTATTGGCTCATTGATGGGGTCGGTGAGACCAGGCTTGCTTAGCGAGGCGGTGCTCTCAGCGGTGCCTTCAGGACACGGAGCCTGTGATGGACTTGGTGAGGGAGTTGGTTGCCCTTTTCTTCTGTGACGACTGGAACCAGTGGAACCAGAGACGGTACCAGAAGGATGGTGATGTCTTTGCTGTTCCTGAGGCCTCTTGAAAAGAGAGCAAGCTCCACTCCAAGCGCTTGAAGATACTTTCTCAAGCAAGATACACACACGGTTCCTCTCCTTGGCAGAAACAGCTACTGCAGGCCAACCCCAGACAGCACACAGAAAGGGGGCAGTTCTCCTCCTCCATTTTCTCCAACTCTTCTCCTTGACAGAGGTTCCTCTTGTAGTCCAAAAGTGATATAAAAGTCTGGGGTTTGAGTCCCTCTTTTTATACAGTAAAATCATTTGTTCTCTGGTGGCAGAGAAGCCTTATGCTCAGACAAAACCAGTTCTGTCCATTCTGGTGCAGCTTCCTGGCAGGAGGTGGAGACAGCATTGTGGAAGGCATACCAAGCCCATTCAGGTGAAAGGAAATCTCCTCCCCATACTCTAAATGGAGCCCAGCCCTGACTCATCCAGACTCTCTGGAGCCGCTGCCCCTCCCCAGCCCCATCACTCCAAAGCCAGACAGTCCATAGGCATCCTACCAGAGGCACTCTGGATGGCTAAGCAAGAAAATACCTACTTTCTAAAAGTGGCATTTTCAAAACACAGAATGTAAAAACCACCCTCACTAAAAGATGCATTTTAACATTCTGAGTTCAGGCATACTAACCTTTATTTCCCTACTGTGTTCCCAGGGGTAGTTATGTTTATAAGATGTTATAAGCAAACTTCCCATTCCATCCAATGGGAACAGGTAGCTTTGCAATAGTGAAAATCGAAATTGGCAGTATTTCACAACCAGGACATGCCACACACACACCAGGGCATTCCTACCTTTCACGTACACTGCACTCTGCCCACAGGGGTACCTTTGGAAGGTTAGGGCCTAGCAAGTGGGTGCACTTGCCAGGCCGACATGGCAGTACCAGACTACACAGGCTCTGCAATGACAGGTCTGAGTTGTATTTACAGGCTGCTTATGTGGGTTTCACAATCAGCGCTGCAGCCTACTAGCAGCATTTGATTTACAGGCCCTGGGCACACACAGTGCACTGTACTAGGGATTGACTATTACATCAAATATGTCAATCATGGAATCCCCAATCCATAACACTAATTTACAAAGGGGGCACTTGAACTTTCCAACACACAGCAAAAGCAAAAATACAGGGGGAACCCATGCCAATGATGCCAGTTCTAACAAAACCCCTATCTGTAAAGGCACAGATGAGCTAAAACAATAGCATGAAATGTACCAATCTACCTATCAGCTATTTGGAATACATCAGATATTTTCATCCATCACTACATTGCCTGGTATGTCCCTGGAGTTGGTATATTTTTACTGTTGAGCCTATTGTGCCCTATGAACTAAAGCTGCACTTCACCGGTGACCAGCAACACCAAAACATGTCTGGGGATTCCACGTGTTTCTGTGTTCATGTGTTTGTTCTGTTCCTATTCAGAGAGGATGTGGACTAGCAGTTTAGAGTGGGCTGACATTTATGAGCTCAAACCAAAGTAGATTTGTACTGAACTGCTTGCTTCTTTCTCAGCAAAAAATAATCAATGGAACAGAATGAGAAGAACTAATTTTCAACAGATCTATTGACATTTTAGCTAGGGGTATGTGTGCCTACAAATCTATGCTTAGTTTGTCTAGGCTCTCTACAAGGCACCAGAGTAAAATGTGATTTATGAAGTCACAATCAAATTTTGAAAAAGATTCTCACCGCGGAAAGAAGTACCTACATGATGTCTTAGTGATTTGAACACTTGCAATGAAATCTGTGCTGAACTGTAGGTCACATCTACAGTCTTTGGCAAGGTTAACTCAACCTTCCATCCTTACAGTGGGGGGTAAATTGAGTGGCATTATATTGGATACTATTGAATACTGTTATATACAAGCTTTGAAAAAGACAAATGTGGGATATGGCTTGTATTATATATATATATATATATTCACAGAAAAAACCATAGGTTATAGTGGATATATAGTTAGGAATTTGCATTTACAAAACCTTGAAAATTCAATGAAAAAACCATTGGTTTTAGGCCATATATAGTTAGGGATTTGCATTTACAAAACCTTATTTTACTCGCATAAAACCATTGAAATTCCATATATAGTTATAAGCGCTAACTATATATCGCGCACCCGCAATCCACTGCTGATGATGTCACATATTACATTATTCATGACATGGTTAGTGACATCACTGATGACATCACTGATGACATCTCAAATGACATCACTGATGACATCACTGATGACAACATGCAGTGACTGTATGTTTCTGTAAAGTTAAAATATCTCTTACATATTGAAGAATGAGTGGATATATAAGTGTCTGGATGAAGGATTTAGTAGGTGCATGACTGACTGTATGAGTGAGTGATTAAATGTGTCTCACTGAGTGCATGGGTTAGTGACTAAACTGTCTTAATTTGTGCATCATTATGTCTGTTGTTCTGTAAACTGTTGCATGTGTTGATAAGTAGCTATATGAGTAACTATATGGGTTATTGATTGGTTGCCCAAGTATTTGTATGGGATACTGAGTGTGTGTGTAGGTGGCTGGGAGGTGTATGACTCTGTGCATAGATGTGTGAGCAGTTGATTCACTAGATGTATGGTTTCAAAAGTGCATGTGGAAACAGCTGTATGGGCGGTTGACTGTGTGCATGAGTGCATTGGTGAGTGAATGGATATCTCAGTGCTACATGTCAAAGTAAGTACATATGTAAAACACAGTACATGTGAGAGTTGACATATATAAATAACTGTGCATAAGAGCCAGTGAATGTGTGAGTGGCTGTATGGATCATTGTGAACTTGTATCAGGGATTGTATAATAGAGTAAATATGTGTTAGTATATGTTTGAATAAGTAAATTTTGTATAACTGTATAGTTGAGGAAATGGAGGTGTGATTGATTCTTTGCATGACTGACTAGGTGTGTGAGTAACTCCATGGATGAGTGACAGTCTGTGAGTGTCTGTTTACACTGATTGTATCTAAGGTTATATTAGAGTCTGAAGAGGTTCATCGTATTATCACATGAATGATATCATCAGTGATGTTATCAGTCATGTCAAATGAGATGTTTTCAGTGATGTCATCAGTGATGTCATTTGAGATGTCATCAGTGATGTCATCAGTGATGTCACTAACCATGTCATGAATGATGTAATATGTGACATCATCAGCAGTGGATTGCGGGTGCGCGATATATAGTTAGCGCTTATAACTATATATGGAATTTCAATGGTTTTATGCGAGTAAAATAAGGTTTTGTAAATGCAAATCCCTAACTATATATGGCCTAAAACCAATGGTTTTTTCATTGAATTTTCAAGGTTTTGTAAATACAAATTCCTAACTATATATCCACTATAACCTATGGTTTTTTCTGTGAATTTCATTGGTTTTTTAATAGCAAATATGAAAAGCTTTAAAATGTCAAGTACGTGATAGATAAAAACATTTTCGTATTTATGCACGCTGATGTGCTTTGAACGCTGCACCCCCCCTCCCCTCTTTTGTCTTAGTAGTACTCTCTCTTTGCAGATAGTGAACGGTAGTTAACGCAAGCCTTTGCCCCCGTTGTAATCCGTCGTGCCTGCTTGTCTCTCCATTTGATTGATTGTTGTCCAAGCATTTACTGTTTTAGAATTGGTTCTCTTTGGATCATTCTCTATTTACAAACAAGCACAAAGTCGCAATACTCTGTTTAGTCTTTGCAGATAGTGAAAAATCGTGTAAAAAAAATAAAAGTAATCGAGCAAAATCAGTAGGCCACTAATTGGATCTCTTTTTGACCTTGCTAAAATAGAAATATTAGGAACAACCCTTCATGAGAAATACGAAAATAGTGAGATGAACTGAGCTCCACACCATGAGGGCTGCAAGACAGCTCGGCTCCATCACCCATCCCGCACAAAATAACGACAAACCCTATGCAAATATTAAAAATATAGACAACACACCAGCAAAGAAACAGGGTAAAACATTTTATTAAAAAACTATTTACATAACGTTGGTTTATAAGATGATGTCAGTAGTGGACCGATGTGTGAATAGATCAAAAGCAGCACAAGGCTCCAAGATCCGGATGGCAAGCTCCTGGATGTTGGGTGCCATAGTTTAGAGTTCTGAATTTGAGCCTTTTTCAATGCCTGTGCTTTGTTGAATCAAAATGGCGGCTTGACACAAAGCTGACTCAAGCGTTGCTACTGATGCTATGCAGACCAAAACTGGTTTTCAGTTTGTACATTTTTCTAGATTTTTCAATCCAAGTTTGGTTGACTTTGTAGAACGATGGCTTCAAATTTTCAACATACGGTGTGGTGGCGCTGACTGGGAGGGGGCGCTTCGCTCCTGCCCCCTCCCCAAGTAAGATTTTCATACGTGAAAGTACGTTAATGGTTTTGGTCCCTGAGATGCTTCGATGTCACTGCCATTCTCAAATAGCATAAGTTCTGGATGTTGGGTGCCATAGTTAAGAGTTCTGAGCAGTGCTTGTAACACTGTCTGAAGCTTATTTCCACCTACTGCAGCTTCACTATTCTCAAAGTAAGTGAGTGTCGTTTGTGGACCTGACTGCATTAGAAAACGATGTGATATGTTAGCTTCCTAAACAGCTTGACGGAGGCCCCTGAGGGGCGGTGTGATGGCCATGGACTCGGAGAAGACGCTTGGCTCCGACACCCTCCCCAAGTCTTATAGCACTGGTGTAGCCTGAGATCGCCCCCGACATAGGCGGCCGGCTCCCGGGGTCCGGCGGAACTTTTTGCCTTTTGATGACTCTTCAATTCTGGACCTTGTCCCACAATCCGTTTGACCTGAAGACAAGCTGTAGTGGGGCGCCCTTTTACCGTTTTAGTTGCCATTCCGCCCGCTTTTGCTACACTGTGCCTCTTCCGCCATTCAGCTGTTTACCGCCCGCTCTTGCGACTACAGCGTCTCGCTCATCATGTAGTTGAGTTGCTCCCGCTCTTGCGGTGCAGCGATAGGCGGCTGCCACAGGACTCTCAAAATGGCGGCCGGCTCTTCGGTTTTGGGCCTGGTCCACTAAAATGGCCCTGGGACACCTTGGAACTCGGACGCTTCCCTGATAGGGCTTGGGTCCCATTCTCGAAAAGCGTCCCCTCAGCCGTGAAGATTCTACAAAAGTCTTGGGGGCCTCCGACTCCCGCAGGCTTCTGGTGGGGAGCGGCTGCCATGATTGCTCGTGGAATGGCCACGACGGAGCTACGAGATGGTAGTGGTCTCATGCTGACGCCAGCTTTAGTCTGAAACATCCAGAAACACTGTAGACTACCAATTCGATCAGTTCCGGTAGCGCCCCAACATGACCCGGAAGAGAAGAACTTGCCCTCCCCTCTTTGACTGATGGTTCTTGTTGCCTGTCCCCTCTGTTGTCATTTAACAGAACTTTTTGGACTGCTGAAAGGGGTTGTGTTCTGAACGCTGGTTGGTGGAGACATTTTGACTATATTCTTGACCTACGTTGTCGCGTAATGCGTTATATGACACGCCGCGTTAGCGCACCCGGAAGTGATCCGAGGCGCGGCGCGCAGCGCGTAACGTAAGCATAACAGGTCATGTGACTTGTTAATAAAACTTTTCATTGATTCATTTTACTTTTGTTAATTTAATGATGAAAAGCTTGGTCATATGACCTAAAAATTACGCTTTTTATTGTTTTCGAACAATATATTTTTTTCAAACATATGTTATAATATTCCAGGCTAATGTACTTTCCCGGAAAATTTACAACTGTCTTGCAAGTAAAATATATTCCTTTTTCGAGAAAAAGGGCGTTTCTTCCTTCCATGACGGAGCCGTTGAGTAAAAGAGATTCGGCCTGCTGTCTTAGTCGCCGATACGCCTGATTATCAGATTCTTATCGATCACTTTATGTTGCAGACATGAAAAACACAACTGCCCTTGACCATTTATCTTTACTGCGTTCCTACATATTATACCTTTTATCCGTCATGTAATTGGACTGCTTTATTTCACTTGCCTTTTACTGATTCGAAAACAGTGACTAAAAGTAAAAACTTTGCCAATGTAAATACTACTACCGTGTTTTGTTTTAAAAACCTTTATTGTGAAAATGTCAGTATACAAATACGGGCCTATAACCACGTGGGCCGGCCACGGAGCAAACTGAAATCGTATATGATGAGGAGACATTTACACTGTAGAGGAACGTAACGAGCGGGCCATTAGGTTGCAAGAACTAAGGTGTCTAACAGTTGCGGAATCGGTGGACATACATTTTGTAATTAAAATATGACAGGGCCACTTACAATAACATTTTCTAGATATACATTTGCGGGCAAGGAGTTACGAGTCCCATTTATACCGGCGCCATTTTGGGCGAGGCCGGGCAGGTCCAAGATATAGTCAAAATGTCTCCACCAACCATCGGCCAGACCAGAACCCCTTTCGGCCCTTTATGCTACAAGATGGTGTCTTCCATTCAGAAAATATTGTTGGCAGCATTTTGAAAGGAAACAGAAACAGCCGTTCTCCTAGTGAGTTTCACATTGTTACATTTAGGAAGAATGTTGAAGAGTAGTATGTGGAAAATCTGAAGCCATTTTTCTACAAACTCTCAATCAGACTTGGATGGAAAAAAAAAACCTGAAGAATGTACAAACTGAAAACCAATTTTTGTCTGTATAGCATCAACAGTAACGCTTGAGTCAGCTTTGTGTCAAGCCGCCATTTTCATTCAATCAATAGCGTCCCCCTACACACATTCAGGGACCTGGTCGTGTCTTCAGATGAAACGGATTGTAGGAAAAGAAGCAGAAAGGAAAAGGAAAAAAGTTCCGCTGGACACCACCTTGGGCAATAGTGAAGCTGCAAAAGGTGCAAATAAGCTTCAGACAGTCTTCAACTTACTCTGATTCTTATAATAAACTTCAGACACAACATCGGGGCCATCCAGATCTCGGCGCGTTCGACTCACTGTACCGCAACAGTGACCGCAACTCAGCTGGACACGCCGTCTTTTGGCGCAGCATTGTAGGATGGCCACACCAGTGCGGCAATTTGCTGGACACCACCTCGGTGCCATCCGGATCTCGGCGCGTTCGAGTCACTGTACCGCAACAGTGACCGCAATTCAGCTGGACACGCCGTCTTTCGGCGCAGCATTGTAGGATGGCCACACCAGTGCGGCAATTTGCTGGACACCACCTCGGTGCCATCCGGATCTCGGCGCGTTCGAGTCACTGTACCGCAACAGTGACCGCAACTCAGCTGGACATGCCGTCTTTCGGCGCAGCATTGTAGGATGGCCACACCAGTGCGGCAATTTGCTGGACACCACCTCGGTACCATCCGGATCTCGGCCCGTTGTGCTGCCTTCGGCCTATTCGCACATCGGTCCGCTACTGACGCCACCTCACGTGCCAACGGATTTTCTACGCTTTTTGTAGCCCTATGCCGCATAACAGGTCATGTGACTTGTTTATAAAACTTTTCATTGGTTCATTTTACTTTTGGTTTCCTAAAGATGGAAGGCTTGGTCATATGACCTAAAAATAACACTTTTCATTGGTTTAGAACATTTTTTTTCCCAAACGATGAAAGCCCCACCTTGTTTCTGGATCATTCAGACTGAAGCTGGCGTCAGCATGAGAGCACCACCATCTCGTGGCTCCGTCGTGGTCATTCCGCGAGCAATCATGGCAGCCGCTCCCCACCGGAAGCCTGCGGGAGTCGGGGGCCCCCAAGACTTTTGTAGAATCTTCACGGCTGAGGGGACGCTTTTCGAGAATGGAGCCCAAGCCCTAGCAGGCAAGCGTCCGAGTTCCAAGGTGTCCCAGGGCCATTTCAGTGGACCAGGCCCAAAACCGAGGAGCCGTCCGCCATTTTAAGAGCCATGTGGCAGCCGCCTATCGCTGCACTGCAAGAGTGGAAGCAACTCAACAACATGGTGAGCGAGACGCTGTAGCCGCAAGAGCGGGCGCAACTCAGCTAGATGGCCGCCACCTGGGGAGGCCCGTTCACGCCGCCTCCCCCACCCCCGGGCCGCCACACGCCAATTTTCGGAGCAGCATTGTAGGATACCAAAACCAGTGCGGCAGTTTACTGGACATCACCTGGGTGCCTGTCGTACATGTTGTGTCAGCCATGTGACACTGGACACAGTCCCATCAACATCTCAACGCGTTCTGCTGCCTTGGGACTATTCGCACAACAGACCGCTACTGACGAGGCCTCCCCCCGCACCACCCGGGACGCCCCACGCTGTTTTTCTGTGCTGCATTGTAGGATCCCAAAACCAGTGCGGCACCCAGGCAACATCACCTGGGTGCCGTCCAGAACTCTGCACGTTGTGCTGCCTTGGGACTATTCGCACAAAAGACAGCTTCTAACCATTGTTGCTTTTTGTGTTGAAAATTTTTTAAATGTTTTTAGTTTTTGTTCCGTTCGTTATAGTTAATAGTTAATAAAGTTTTATAATCTTACTTTGTTGGAGTGTTATCTATTTTTTTTAAAACGGGTGAATGGGGCCTTGAATCGGGTTATTGTCATGTGTGGGCTTTGGAAGTGTGCTGCTGCAGGATCGGACATTTCAAACTCAAATGCACGTTCTTTTTCTTACCTTTCCGAAGCATGGAGCGCAATAGCAGGCAGAGAAAGGGTGATGCACGTGTTGAACACTACCTGACCTGGCAAGTTGCTGGCAGTGCCCCCCCGCCCGCTCCTGAAATAGGGCACACACACACCGCCGCCCCGAGTACTTCACAAATCTTTAAAAGACCATGCGCTTGTTCATGAGGCTTAAATGGTTTATCACCTCTTCTAGAACCCCTGCATCGACCCTCTGACGTTTCCTGGAAAAATTACCATGTAACACAATACCAAGCCCTGTCAGCTGAAACCCCCAAGGAATCGTGGGGCATATTATCAAGGGGGTTTATCTCCGCTTTTTTGGCTTTAAAAGCCATGAAAGCGGAGATAAAATTATCTCCCTATTACCAAGCTGTCGCTAACACCAATTAGTGACAGCTAAAAGGAGATAGCGACCATCTTGGGCCCCGCTTTGCATGTCAGTGATACTTATCACTAATGACATGCAAAGTGGCGTGCCAAGATGTTAGCGACTGGAAACAGTCCCTAACATCGCTATCTTCTATTACCAACTTTTGGAGATATTCGCGCTAAGCGCGAATATCTCCAAAATCTAACACCTGCCCTGAGCAGTTCTTAGCCATGTTATCCAATGGGAGGTGGATAACATGGCTAAGAGCATTTGCTCGATAATACATGAATATCGCTGACTTTTCTGCGATAATAGCAAGGTTTATCTGCGATAAAAATCGCCGATGTGCGGCGATAATTTTTGTCTCTAAACAAGTTAGAGACAAAAATTATCGCTAGTTGTTCGTAATATGCCCCCGGGTTTTTGCTTGCAGAAATCGGGAGGCGGGAGACTAGCACTGAAATCAGTAGTCACACGCCTGAATCGGGAGGGTTGGCATGTCTGAATTCTCTACAGCTGGGGCCATAAACTACATCCGCAGGGGTAGGTGATAGCCTGGGACCAGCCTGGCATCTAAAATGGCTGCCGTGCACGACAAAATTGTGGCATTGGAAAAAAGGCAAGATGGCGCAGCCGCTGGAAGAGATGTATCAACATATATCAGCCTCCTCAGCCACCCTCAGGAAACATAGGGGATTAGGATACGTCTCCCGCACCCCCTTATACCTAGTAATTTAATTAACGAAGCACAAAATGGCGAATTCCCGTTTCGCTACCAGTTTGCGGCCCAGTTTGCGGCCCGTGAAGCGCTTCTACCGTGAAAAATCATTTTTTTTTTCTTTTCCCCACGGGACCCTTTAATAACCCCAACAACATTCCTAGGGGGTCAAGAGGGGGATACCTTGCCCCCTTTCATTAAATTCCCCCTTAGTTTTTCACCTCTTCTTCTCTCTCGATCCTACCGAGAGACAAGATGGCGGCCGCTCCGGACTGTCACGCAGCAAAAAAAAAAAAAGCTCACGCACAGCCGCTGGAAGAGATGTATCAACATATATCAGCCTCCTCAGCCACCCTCAGGAAACATAGGGGATTAGGATACGTCTCCCGCACCCCCTTATACCTAGTAATTTAATTAACGAAGCACAAAATGGCGAATTCCCGTTTCGCTACCAGTTTGCGGCCCAGTTCGCGGCCCGTGAAGCGCTTCTACCGTGAAAAATCATTTTTTTTTTCTTTTCCCCACTGGACCCTTTAATAACCCCAACAACATTCCTAGGGGGTCAAGAGGGGGATACCTTGCCCCCTTTCATTAAATTCCCCTTTCGTTTTTCACCTCTTCTTCTCTCTCGATCCTACCGAGAGACAAGATGGCGGCCGCTCCGGACTGTTTAGAATGTTGACAGACACCGGAGAGCCAATCAGCTTTCTGCGCGCAAAGTTCCGAAACGCGAAAAGTAAGCGGACCGGATCGCTGCCCGGAGCGCTGTTACAGATATATATCTTGATTTAAACGTTAATTTCTCAAAATCCACTGAAGCACATATATTGAGACCTAGCAAAGGCACATCAGGCTAACAGTCCCTACAATTTTGCCAAGTTTCGTGCAAATCCATTCAGCCGTTCGAGCTAAAAGTGAGTCCAACCGCCCTGTGGAAAACTCAATGTAAAAAACGCGTTTTGGGACCCCCCTTTTTTCTCAGCCCCCCCTTGACGAAACCCCACCAAATTTTCAGGGGCTGCTCAGAAACAAAATGTGCTATTTTCCTGAAAATTTCAGCCGATTCCGTCCACAAACGCCAAAGTTATTAGACATAGAATTTTCAGAAATCCCATAGGGAATTAATCCTAACTATATATACCTATATATATATATATATACAATCCAAGAGTTGCCCCAAGTGAGGAAGTCACACCCAGAGGGGTAAGAGCACACAGCTGCGGGCAGCAACAAGCGCAGCTTCTCTCCTTCCTGCCACCCATAGTGATAGCCAGACGCGTTTCAAGCGGTTGTCGCTCTTCCTCAGTGGCTACATGAACACAGAAGCAGCTGCGTGTGGTGGAAGACTTTTTATTTCAAATTACAGTCCCGCCCCTTTGGGCGCATGGCATCCTGGATATAGTAGTCCAATAATGGTTGCCCCGACCTTGATTTCCATAGTACACCCCAGTGGGTGCAGCTGCCTCTCGTGAAATATTAAAACAATGTCTCTCCCCCAGTGGGTGATGGCACATAGAAGAAACTCTGCGCTGCTGCCAATAATTCCTCACAGCTAGGCCCCCTCCGCTCCTTACTGAGTCCGCGTTTGCAAGATTCTGGATCCGCCCGGTAAGGCAGCGGGACCTCCTCGCGGCCGGACCAGCCGCTAAACACACAATCCAAGAGTTGCCCCAAGTGAGGAAGTCACACCCAGAGGGGTAAGAGCACACAGCTGCGGGCAGCAACAAGCGCAGCTTCTCTCCTTCCTGCCACCCATAGTGATAGCCAGACGCGTTTCAAGCGGTTGTCGCTCTTCCTCAGTGGCTACATGAACACAGAAGCAGCTGCGTGTGGTGGAAGACTTTTTATTTCAAATTACAGTCCCGCCCCTTTGGGCGCATGGCATCCTGGATATAGTAGTCCAATAATGGTTGCCCCGACCTTGATTTCCATAGTACACCCCAGTGGGTGCAGCTGCCTCTCGTGAAATATTAAAACAATGTCCCTCCCCCAGTGGGTGATGGCACATAGAAGAAACTCTGCACTTGAATTATTGGCAGCAGCACAGAGTTTCTTCTATGTGCCATCACCCACTGGGGGAGAGACATTGATCAAGAGATCAGGGCTAGATCCAACACCGTTTTTTAGCTGACGCATCTAGGTAGATGGGTCACTTTTTAAAACCCTGCGCCACATTATACCTGCGTCAGGTATAATGTATGCAGAGGGGGCGTTCCCTCGCAAAAAGCTTGTTAATAGCGACGCAGTGAAATGTATGAGATTTCACTGCTTCACTTTTAGGATGCTGTTGCGTCAAAATCTTGCGCCTGCCTCACAGTAGGTGTAAGACTGACGCAAGACCTTTCACATGGTGCTTTCCCCATGTGAAAGGACGCATTACTGGAGTTGCGTCACTTTTGTGACGCACTCCAGCAATGCGTCACTTTTGTGTTTACAGATACGTCAGAAACACTGACATAAAACCATTGAAATTCCCATGTTATAGTTAGTTGGACTCACTATAACTTGCGCGTGTAATGCACTGCTGATGACATCACATATTACATCACTCATGACATGGTCAGTGACATCACTCATGACATCACCGATGACACCATCCTTGTGACAGAGAGACTGACCTACTTTCACTGTAAAGTAACCCTTAAAACACATTTTGAAAAATAAAAAATAACATTTAAAAAAAAGTGGACATACCTATACCAGATACAACAACCAATTCAGTAATTCCACCATTTATCTACACATCCACTCGCTCACCAGCACTTCTATATAGTCACTCATACATATACTAACTCATCATATGTAGTGAGACACCTATACATCCGTTAACACACTGACTGTCTTCAAAAAGTTGCTCACACATGCAAATAAATTATTGAACATCCATTTATTTGCATATACAGCTATATATACACTGCCACCTTACTTCTAAGGAAACTTACACATACTTACTCTCTTAAACAATCACTTATAGAAACACATACTTATTAAAACAAGAACTCTTTCAATCTCTCATTCTCACATATACTCAATTATATACACCAATACTCACAAATACTACATTAAAACATATGTAGTTACTGATAAAGACACTAGTGAGACAGTCATTAACTTACTAACACATACATATACACACTCATTCACCCTTACAATCCTACACATATGCTGTCTTCAAAACACATACAAACAGTGAGTCAGTCATTGATGCATCTTTGTGCTAAGTAACACCCCCACCAAATCAAACAGACAATTATAAAGATACTAAAAAAAACATCTAATAACCCAAATACACACACATGTAGCTACTCACCAACCCATGCAGCCACTTATACACAAAGTGAAACACTGATACATATATTTAAATATTTAAACATTACTCGCTAATATATGTATTCACTAAGATACACTTAATAAGGCAGTTATCCAATCATTTTTTTTAAAAAAAACATCCATTAAGACAATAATTTAAACAAATATTCCTCCATCGACCTTAACATACATATATAAAACATATTTATTTATCTGAAAGACACACATTCACTGGATGGTGTCATCAGTGATGTCATGAGTGATGTCACTGACCATGTCATGAGTGATGTAATATGTGATGTCATCAGCAGTGCATTACACGCGCAAGTTATAGTGAGTCCAACTAACTATAACGTGGGAATTTCAATGGTTTTATGTCAGTAAAATTTCCAGGTAACTATAACTGGTGTGAAACCTATGGTTTTTTCAGTGAATATATATATATATATATATATATATATATATATATATATATATATTACCTACTGGCGGTCGCCAGTAGGTAGTTATAGTTAGGATAATTTTCAATGTTAAATCTCAACATTCTATTTTGAATAACTTTGGCGCCGGTTGACGAATCTGCCTGAAATTTTCAGGAAAATGGTCTCATGGCGGTCCGGTCCTTCCCTGAAAGTTTGGGGGGGATTCGTCAAGCGGGGGCCGAGATAAAAGGGGGGTCCCAAAACGCGTTTTCCCCATGTTAATTTCCATAGGGCGGTCGATTTCACTTTTAGCTCGAACGGCTGAATGGATTTCCACCAAACTTGGCAAAATTGTAGGGACTGGTAGCCCGATGTGCCTTTGCTATGTCTCAAGATATGTGCTCCAGTGGATTTTGAGTAATTTAGGTTCAAAAAAATATATATATCTATAGCCGCGCTCCGGTGCGCGCACCGGAGAGCGCTCGAGGCGCGACACGCGACTTGCGCGCAGGAAGCTGATTGGATCTCAGTTGTCTGTAAACATTCTAAACAGTCTGGAGCGGCCGCCATCTTGTGTCTCGGTAAAATCGAGACACAAGAGGTGGCTAAAAGAAAGGGGGAAATGACAATAAGGGGGAAGAGTACACCCCCTCTGACCCCCTAGTTTTGATGTGGGGGCCATTAAAGGGCCCCGCGGGGCCTCAAAAAAAAATTATTTTTTTTCGATTTCCGCGGGGGGCGCACCCGGTACGCGTACCGGGGAGCTTACTGAGGAGCGTACTAAGGAGAAAAAAAATGACAGATTTTTTTCACAAAAAAATGCATTTTTTTATAAATTAGAGGTAGTTCTGAAAAGAACTTTTTTTTTTCTTCTTTTTGTTGTTTTATATTTTTTTGTGTTTTTTGAACTTTTTGAACTTTTTTTGGCTTTTTAAAACAATTTTATAATTTTTTTGGATTTTTGTCAAGGGAAAAACAAAAAACAGGAATTCAAAAACGGCTCAACAGGAGCAAAAAAATGTGAAAATTTAGGGACTGTCAGGGCAGCGGTGTTGCTGTTTCTTTAGGGCAATAAGTTCAACACTCTGCTCCCCATAGCAGAGCAGTTCGTTACACTCCGTGCACAGAAATTTGATGCCTGCAAACTCTGGCTGTATGTTAGGGACCATTCTTCTACGGGATGGTCCCGAAGGTGTTGCTCCACCAGTGGAGGTGCTGCCGCCATCTGTGGGTAATTTCCGTGCCAGGTCTCTGACACTCTCCCTCGCAAAGTTGTTTGGGTGTCTTCTTTTGACATGCCTGATTAAATTGGCATTACCAAAACTATATTTTTTCAGAGGATTGCCTCTGGATAAAGTACTCCCACATATTTTGCAGGTTACTTTTGGAGCGTTGACTTTTTTTTCACCTTCAGGGATGTTATAAAATTTCCAGATGAAATGGATTTTTTTCTTCTCCGTAGGAGGGTCCTCATCTACAAATGCATCTGAATCACTGCTGGATGACTCTCTTGCAGCCATTGCTGTAGATCAGGAAAGTAGGAGATGAAGATAGTACACAGAACAGCTCTTGCTCTCTCCAAGTACAAAGCAATAGTGAAGGAAATGGGTGGGGATTTCATTCTTTGTAAAAAAAACTGTTAGCAACCAATGAAAAGTGTTATTTTAGGGTCACATGACCCGACGCGCTTACGCTGCGCGCTTCGGAGCACTTCCGGTGCGTTTACGCGGCGCGAGCGGAGGCGCTTCCGGGGCGCAAACGTGGCGCGATCGTAGGCGCTTCCGGGTGCGTTTACGCGGCGCGATTTGAGGCGCTTCCGGGGCGCACATATGACGCGACCGTAGGCGCTTCTGCGTGCGTTTACGAGGCGCGAGCGTAGGCGCTTCCGAGGGCACTTACGTTGCGCGCCGAAGTGATGTCATCAAACTTTTACAGAAATGCATAATCATTTTCCTTATTAAAAAAAACTGATTTTATTTGTATAGTACGAAAAGTTTTGCATTATTATTAACTTTTCATTCATATTTATTTTCACGAACGACAATAGCGCTCCGGGTGCGCTTTCTGCTAAGCTCACCGGAAAGCTTACGGGAGCGCTTAGCTGAAAGCTTCTCGGAGCGCGCACCAAGAGCGCAAAAAAAAAAAAATATATAAAAAAAAGAATACTTACAAAAAAACAGCAAATTGTAAAAAAAAAAAGGATACAAACTCGATATAGAAAGGAATTAGCATTTAAAAAACCTATGAAATTCACTGAAAAAACCATAGGTTTCACACCAGTTATAGTTAGGAATTAGCATTTAAAAAACCTATTAAATTCACTGAAAAAACCATAGGTTTGACCCCAGTTATAGTTAGCTGGAAATTTTACTGATATAAAACCATTGAAATTCACACGTTATAGTTAGTCGGACTCACTATAACTTGCGCGTGCAATGCACTGCTGATGACATCACATATTACATCACTCATGACATGGTCAGTGACATCACTCATGACATCACTGATGACACCATCCAGTGAATATGTGCCTTTCTGAAAAAGTAAATATTAGTGAGTAATGTTTAAATATTTAAATATATATATTAGTGTTTTACTTTGTGTATAAGTGGCTACATGTGTTGGTAAGTAGCTACATGCGTATGTATATGGGTTATTAGATGTTTCTCTTAGTATCAGTATGAGTGTCTATATGGTTTGGTGGGGGTATTACTTAGCACATAGATGCATGAGTGACTGACTCTCTGTTTCTATGTGTTTTGAAGACAGCATATGTACAGGACTGTATGGGTGGATGAGTGTCTATATGTGTTTGTTAGTGAGTGAATGACTGTCTCACTAGTGTCTTTATCAGTAACTACATATGTTTTAATCTAGTATATATGAATATTGATGTATATAAGTGAGTATATGTGAGAGTAAGAGATTGTAAGAGTTCCTGTTTAAATAAGTATGTGTTTCTATAAGTGATTGTTTAAGAGAATAAATATGTGTAATTTTAAATAGAAGTAAGGTGGAAGTGTGTGTATAACTCTATATTCAAATAAATGGATGTCCAATAGTTTATTTGCACGTGTGAATATGTGTGTGAGTAACTTTTGGATGAATGTCGGTGTGTAACAGGATGTATAGGTGTATCACTTCATATGATGAGTGAGTATATGTATGAGTGACTATATAAAACTATTGGTGAATGAGTGGATGTGTATATAGATAGTGGAATTACTGAATTGCTTGTTGTAACTGATATAGGTATCTCCATTTTTTTAAAAATTTCAGTTTCTATTTTTGAATATGTGTCTCAAGGGTTACATTATAGTGAAAGGAGGTCTGTCACTATGTCACAAGGATGGTGTCATGAGTGATGTCACTGACCATGTCATGAGTGATGTAATATGTGATGTCATCAGCAGTGCATTGCACGCGCAAGTTATAGTGAGTCCGACTAACTATAACGTGTGAATTTCAATGGTTTTATATCAGTAAAATTTCCAGCTAACTATAACTGGGGTCAAACCTATGGTTTTTTCAGTGAATTTAATAGGTTTTTTAAATGCTAATTCCTAACTATAACTGGTGTGAAACCTATGGTTTTTTCAGTGAATATATATATATATATATATATTACCTACTGGCGATAGCCAGTAGGTATATATAGTTAGGATTTTTTTCCTATGGGATTTTTGAAAATTCTATGTCGAATAACTTTGGCGTTTGAGGACAGAATTGGCTGAAATTTTCAGGAAAATGGAACATTTTATTTCTGAGCAGCCCCTGAAAATTTGGGGGGGTTTCGTCAAGGGGGAGCCGAGAAAAAAGGGGGGTCCCAAAACGTGTTTTTCCCATGCAATTTTCCATAGGGCGGTTGGCCTCACTTTTAGCCTGAACGGCTGAATGGATTTACACCAAACTTGGCAAAATTGTAGGGACTGGTAGCCCGATGTGCCTTTGCTATGTCTCAAGATATAGGCTCCAGTGGTTTTTACGAAAATTAACTTTGAAAAATATATATTGGGCTACTTTGGGCTATATATATGTTGGAGCCCAAATGTAGCCCAATGTAGCCCAATGTAGCCCAATGTAGCCCAAAGATGGCCACCAGAGACAAAAAAAACAAATGTAGCCCAAATATCAGCCAGATGTAACCCAACTATAGCCCAATGACAGAATGTCCCAGAGTGTTCTAAAGAACAACTAGAGTGCTAACAGTCCTACTTATTACAAAGGTATGGCACACCTGAAGCCATCTTGATTGGAATAAAGTGGTAACTCTTAAAACATTTAATTTAAAAAGGAACAAAATGAGGGGGTTCATTTTGCCATAGAAAGTATGATTAGCGAATATATGACGAAATCCCGCATACCATCAGTCCGCAAAAAAAATCCTGCATGTACTATTAGGCCGCAAATTAAAATAACGAAAACTTTTAGAACGAATATGCCTTTAGCATACACTAAACAACTAAACTACCCTAAACCCTAAAACACTACCCCCAGCATGACCCTACACTACACAAACAGTACAACACTACCCTAAACCCTAAAACACTACCCCCAGAATGACCCTACACTACGCAAACACTACAACACTACCCAAAACCCTAAAACACTACACCCCAGCATGACCCTACACTACGCAAACACTACAACACTACCCTAAACCCTAAAACACTACCCCCAGCATGACCCTACACTACAAAAACACTACAACACAACCCTAAACCCTAAAACACTACCCCCAGCATGACCCTACACTACGCAAACACTACAACACAACCCTAAACCCTAAAACACTACCCCCAGCATGACCCTACACTACGCAAACACTACAACACTACCCTAAACCCTAAAACACTACCCCCAGCATGACCCTACACTACGCAAACACTACAACACTACCCTAAACCCTAAAACACTACCCCCAGCATGACCCTACACTACGCAAACACTACAACACTACCCAAAACCCTAAAACACTACACCCCAGCATGACCCTACACTACGCAAACACTGCAACACTACCCTAAACCCTAAAACACTACCCCCAGCATGACCCTACACTACGCAAACACTACAACACTACCCTAAACCCTAAAACACTACCCCCAGCATGACCCTACACTACGCAAACACTACAACACTACCCAAAACCCTAAAACACTACCCCCAGCATGACCCTACACTACGCAAACACTACAACACTACCCAAAACCCTAAAACACTACCCCCCAGCATGACCCTACACTACGCAAACACTACAACACTACCCAAAACCCTAAAACACTACCCCCAGCATGACCCTTCACTACGCAAACACTACAACACTACCCCAAACCCTAAAACACTACCCCCAGCATGACCCTTCACTACGCAAACACTACAACACTACCCAAAACCCTAAAACACTACACCCCAGCATGACCCTACACTACGCAAACACTACAACACTACCCAAAACCCTAAAACACTACCCCCAGCATGACCCTACACTACGCAAACACTACAACACTACCCTAAACCCTAAAACACTACCCCCAGCATGACCCTACACTACGCAAACACTACAACACTACCCAAAACCCTAAAACACTACCCCCCAGCATGACCCTACACTACGCAAACACTACAACACTACCCAAAACCCTAAAACACTACCCCCAGCATGACCCTACACTACGCAAACACTACAACACTACCCAAAATCCTAAAACACTACCCCCAGCATGACCCTTCACTACGCAAACACTACAACACTACCCAAAACCCTAAAACACTACACCCCAGCATGACCCTACACTACGCAAACACTACAACACTACCCAAAACCCTAAAACACTACACCCCAGCATGACCCTACACTAGGCAAACACTACAACACTACCCAAAACCCTAAAACACTACCCCCAGCATGACCCTCCACTACGCAAACACTACAACACTACCCAAAACCCTAAAACACTACCCCCAGCATGACCCTACACTACACAAACACTACAACACTACCCTAAACCCTAAAATACTACACCCCAGCATGACCCTACACTACGCAAACACTACAACACTACCCAAAACCCTGAAACACTACCCCCAGCATGACCCTACACTACGCAAACACTACAACACTATCCTAAACCCTAAAACACTACGCCCAGCATGACCCTACACTACGCAAACACTACAACACTACCCTAAACCCTAAAACACTAGCCCCAGCATGACCCTACACTACGCAAACACTACAACACAACCCTAAACCCTAAAACACTACCCCCAGCATGACCCTACACTACGCAAACACTACAACACAACCCTAAACCCTAAAACACTACCCCCAGCATGACCCTACACTAAACAACATCCACAACTCTACTCTACACTAACACAACACTACACTACACAACACTACACTACACTACACAATCACTAACCCACGAAAAAATTAACACAAACCCACTTACCTCTCTCGTCATCGTGGTTTTCACAACGCAAATGCATTTACCATACATGCCTTTAAAACGTAATTCTTTGTAAAGGCATGCACGATAAATGCACATGCGTTTTGAAAAAATGCGGGATAATGGTATGCGAGGTCAATGACCTTGCGGGATAATGGTATGCAGACTGAAAGTCTGCGGGATAAAAAATGCGGGAAAATGGCTGCAAACCATGATTAGCAGCAGACTTCCCTGGTGAGCACTAGCTTTACTACAGGGATCTAATGAGCAACTAGAGTGCTAACATTCAGAATTTATGGCAAATGTGTGAAACATCTGAATGCCTTCTTGATAGAACCAAAGTAAACAAGCATTGAAAATGCAATAGATCTCGCCCTCGTTTAAGTTAAAGCCATTCTGTTTGTAATGAGGTGGCTTTTTAGCTTTGCTTTTATTAGTGTTTTTAAAACTTTCATGTAAATAACATGCATATGTATGCATATATGTATATGTATGCATGCATTTATATTTATATAGATATGCAGATTATATATGTTTATATATGTATATTACCTACTGGCGATAGCCAGTGGGTATATATAGTTAGGATTTTTTCTCTATGGGATTTCTGAAAATTCTATGTCTAATAACTTTGGCGTTTGTGGACGGAATTGGCTGAAATTTTCAGGAAAATGGCACATTTCGTTTCTGAGCAGCCCCTGAAAATTTGGGGGGGTTTCATCAAGGGGGGGGCCGAGAAACAAGGGGGGTCCCAAAACACGTTTTCCCATTCATTTTTCCATAGGGCGGTTGGACTCACTTTTAGCTCGAACGGCTGAATAGATTTACATGAAACTTGGCAAAATTGTAGATATGGTTTGCCCGACGTGCCTTTGCTATGTCTCAATATATGTGCTCCAGTGGATTTTGAGAAATTAACGTTTAAAAAAATATATATATCTGTGACAGCGCTCCGGTTAGCGCCCCGGTTTGCGTACCTGACGAGTAACGGAACTTCGCGAAGCGAAGCTGATTGGCTCTCCGGTGTCTGTCAACATTCTAAACAGTCCAGAGCGGCCGCCATCTTGTCTCTCGGTACGATCGAGAGACAAGATGTGGTGAAAAACGAAGGGGGAAATGAAGGAAAGGGGGCAAGGTAGACCACTCCTGACCCCCTAGGATTGATGAGGGGGATATTAAAGTGCCCCGCGGGGCAAAAAAAAAAAAAATAATTTTTTTGCGATTTTACGCCGTAGAGGCGCGTCCCGGTACGCGAACCGGGCAGCTCACCGGGCAGCTAACCGGGCAGCTAACCGGCAGCGTAGCTGTCAACATTGTACACAGTCCGGAGCGGCCGCCATCTTGTCTCTCTGTAGGTTCGAGAGACAAGATTTGGTGAAAAAAGAAGGGGGAAATGAAGGAAAGGGGGCAAGGTAAACCCCTCCTGACCCCCTAGGATTGATGAGGGGGATATTAAAGTCCCCCGCGATTTTTCGCGGTAGAGGCGCTTCCCGGTACGCGAACCGGGCAGCTAACCGGCAGCGTAACGGGAGTCCGCCATCTTGTGTTTTTGGAGCGTCCGGTTCGCGTACCGGGTAGCGTCCCGGTAAGCGTAACAAGGGGAAAACCAAGAGAAACAGTAAAAAAAAAATTAAGGGAATAGATTTCCAGCAAACTTGACAAAATTGTAGGGACTGTTTGTTTGATGTGCCTTTGCAAGGCCTCAAGATATGTGCACGTGTGGATTTTGTCTAATTAAGGTTAAAAAAAATATATCTGTAAGCGTGCTCCGGCACGCTTACGTTACAGGTTTTGTTTGCGCTGCAGAGCCGATATGTCACGGTTATGCGACGCGTCATGAGGCGTCTCACGTGGCTACGTGATACGTCACGTAATAAAGAATATATTTTACAGCTATAGATATTAGCTTTTAAAAAAACAATGAAATTCACTGAAAAAACCATAGGTTATAGACCATATATAGTTAGGAATTTGCATTTACAAAACCTTGAAAATTCACTGAAAAAACCATAGGTTAGAGACCATATATAGTTAGCTGGACATTTTATTGACATAAAACCAATGAAATTCCATATATAGTTAGTTGCACTAACTATATATCGCGCACCCGCAATCCACTGCTGATGATGTCACATATTACATCATTCATGACATGGTCAGTGACATCACTGATGACATCACTGATGACATCTCAAATGACATCACTGATGACATCACTGATGACATCTCAAATGACATCACTGATGACATCATGACACACCAATACCAGTTACTACATACGCACTCACTGATTCCTACATCTACACACACATTCACTCATTCACCCATACAATCACTCATACATACAGTCACTCATTATTACAACACTATCATATGCACTCATACACCTATGCAGACACTCACACACTGCCACTCATCCATGGAGTTACTCACACATCTAGTCAGTCCTGTAAAGAATCAATCACACTTCCATTTCCTCATCTATACAGTTAAACACAGAACACCATACTTCAGTGACATCACTGATGACATCACTGATGACATCTCAAATGACATCACTGATGACATCTCAAATGACATCACTGATGACATCATGACACACCAATACCAGTTACTACATACGCACTCACTGATTGCTACGTCTACACACACATTCACTCATTCACCCATACAATCACTCATACATACAGTCACTCATTATTACAAGACTATCATATGCACTCATACACCTAGTCAGTCCTGTGAAGAATCAATCACACTTCGATTTCCTCATCTATACAGTTAAACACAGAACACCATACTTTTCACACATATACTAACACATACTTACTCTCTTATACAATCACTGATACAAGTACACATTGATATGCAAAGAGTCACACACCTCCCAGCCAGCCACACACACACTCAGTCTTCCATACATCCACTCATTCTTCAATATGTAAAACATATTTAAACTTTACAAAAACACACAGACACTAGATGATGCCATCAGTGATGTCATTTGAGATGTCATCAGTGATGTCATCAGTGATGTCATTTGAGATGTCATCAGTGATGTCATCAGTGATGTCACTGACCATGTCATGAATGATGTAATATGTGACATCATCAGCAGTGGATTGCGGGTGCGCAATATATAGTTAGTGCAACTAACTATATATGGAATTTCATTGGTTTTATGTCAATAAAATGTCCAGCTAACTATATATGGTCTCTAACCTATGGTTTTTTCAGTGAATTTTCAAGGTTTTGTAAATGCAAATTCCTAACTATATATGGTCTATAACCTATGGTTTTTTCAGTGAATATATATATATATATATATATATATAAATATATTGGGAGCACCAAAAAAGAACTCAAACTGAGAATTTTAGAACATGTCCGTGCAACTGTCAACTGTGATCGCAGCAACGCCATGGCCAGACACATGGAAAAAGAACATAAGGGTGATTGGAAGTCCCTAGTTTTCTATGGAATCGAAAGTGTTGGACCCAATCGGAGAGGTGGAGATCGTGAACTGGTATTGAGGCAAAAGGAGTCCAAACATATCATGAACTTTCGGACCCTCAGCCCGTTCGGGCATAATCAGGATGAAGAACTGCATTGCCACTTGTAAAGCAATTTTGATTCATTGATCAGACAGGAAGTGATGCTTGCTCTAATTTTTAATTCTTTAACTAACTGAACCCACAATTATTTTTTGTTTATTTTGGACATAAACATGTGTAGTTGTAAATCTTTTTCAAGCATGAATGTATGCAGTAATACACACAATAGCTTGTTTGCCCACTGGAGGGCTCAATTTGTGCCTGAACATGCATAATTTATTCCACATTGATCCCCAAAAATCATCTTTTTGGTTAAAAATCGTCCTTAGGCGGTACGTATTGTAACATTGAATTGAAGGAACCCACGAGAGGGTTTCATTATGGTAGCGGTATATTATTTGACCAAAATGATCTCGTGATTAATATTGACAAGGTTGTCAAGTGTCAGTGCTAATTTGTGTCCAAAAAATTCTATAAAAAATGTTAATTTTTTGCCAATTTACAACAAACTACATGTCCCAGAAACACTACATTGCAAACAGGAAGTGATGTAATGCCATAGTGTTTACCCCTTTTCACTGTTGTTTATTTAACACAAACTATTACCACAAGATACTAACCTGTGAGCAAGGTCTCCGTAGAGACCGAAAAGCGTTAGGTTTTGCTGGATGCTGTATAAATAAAAGAAAGAAAATTGCGAATTCACCTTAAACCCGGTGTGGTTTCCTGATTTCTAACACACGGGAGTGCATGAGGAAAAAACCTTCCTTTGTGGAAAAACCGAATGATTTGATCGCAGCGGGTCCTGCTGCGCCTCGCGTGCACCACCGCAGAGCGCCTGAGAGCCTCCGCATCTGGGCCAGACGGAATCGATATATATATATATATATATATATATATATATATATATATATATATAACATTTCTATGGCAAAATGAAACCCCTCATTTTGTTCCTTTTCAAATTAAATGTATTAAGTGTTACCATTTTATTCCAATGAAGATGACTTCCGGTGTGCCATACTTTTGTCATAAGTAAGACTGTTATCGTTCTAGTTGTTCTTTAGAACACTCTGGGACATTCTGTCATTGGGCTATAGTTGGGCTACATCTGGCTGATATTTGGGCTACATTTGGGCTCTTTTGTCTCTGGTGGCCATCTTGGGAGACTGCATATCAGAATTGTTTTAATGAAATATAAGAGGATTTGAGAAGTCACTCAAAATGTGCCCTAATTTTTCTTTCTTCAGCACTAATCAGAATTTCTATGGCAAAATGAACCCCCTCATTTTTGTTCCTTTGCACATTAAATGTTTTAAGTGTTAACACTTTATTCCAATCAAGGTGACTTCAGGTGTGCAATACTTTTGTCATAAGTAAGACTGTTAGCGCTCTAGTTGTTCTTTAGAACACTCTCGGACATTCTGTCATTGGGCTATAGTTGGGCTACATCTGGCTGATATTTGGGCTACATTTGTTTTTTTTTGTCTCTGGTGGCCATCTTTGGGCTACATTGGGCTACATTGGGCTACATTTGGGCTCTAACATATGTATAGCCCAATGTAGCCCAATATATATTTTTTCAAAGTTAATTTTCGTAAAAACCACTGGAGCACATGTCTTGAGACATAGCAAAGGCACATCGGGCTACCAGTCCCTACAATTTTGCCAAGTTTGGTGGAAATCCATTCAGCCGTTCGGGCTAAAAGTGAGGTTGACCGCCCTATGGAAATTAACATGGGGAAAACATGTTTTGGGACCCCCCTTTTATCTCGGCCCCCGCTTTACAAATCCCCCCGAAACTTTCAGCGAAGGACCGGAGCTCAGCGTCAACCGGCGCCAAAGTTATTCACAATAGAATTTTGAGATTTTGCATTGAAAAAAATCCTAACTATAACTACCTACTGGCAACCGCATACATAAAATTCACTGAAAAAACCATAGGTTATAGACCATATATAGTTAGGAATTAGCATTTACAAAACCTTGAAAATTCACTGAAAAAACCATAGGTTATAGACCATGTATAGTTAGGAATTCGCATTTACAAAACCTTATTTTACTCACACAAAACCATTGAAATTCCATATATAGTTAGTTGCACTAACTATATATCGCGCACCCGCAATCCACTGCTAATGATGTCACATATTACATCATTCATGACATGGTCAGTGACATCACTGATGACATCACTGATGACAACATCCAGTGACTGTATGTTTCTGTAAAGTTAAAATATGTCTTACATATTGAAGAATGAGTGGATGTATAAGTGTCTGGATGAAGGATTTAGTAGGTGCATGACTGACTGTATGAGTGAGTGATTAAATGTGTCTCACTGAGTGCATGGGTTAGTGACTAAACTGTCTTAATTTGTGCATCATTATGTCTGTTGTTCTGTAAACTGTTGCATGTGTTGATAAGTAGCTATATGAGTAACTATATGGGTTATTGATTGGTTGCCCAAGTATTTGTATGGGAGACTGAGTGTGTGTGTGGGTGGCTGGGAGGTGTATGACTCTGTGCATAGATGTGTGAGCAGTTGATTCACTAGATATATGGTTTCAAAAGTGCATGTGGAAACAGCTGTATGGGCGGTTGACTGTGTGCATGAGTGTATTGGTGAGTGAATGGATATCTCAGTGCTACATGTCAAAGTAAGTACAAATGTAAAACACAGTACATGTGAGAGTTGACATATATAAATAACTGTGCATAAGAACCAGTGAATGTGTGAGTGGCTGTATGGATCATTGTGAACTTGTATCAGGGATTGTATAAGAGAGTAAATATGTGTTAGTATATGTTTGAATAAGTAAAGTTTGTATAACTGTATAGTTGAGGAAATGGAGGTGTGATTGATTCTTTGCATGACTGACTAGGTGTGTGAGTAACTCCATGGATGAGTGACAGTCTGTGAGTGTCTGTTTACACTGATTGTATCTAAGGTTATATTAGAGTCTGAAGAGGTTCATCGTATTCTCACATGAATGATATCATCAGTGATGTGATCAGTAATGTCAAATGAGATGTCATCAGTGATGTCATCAGTGATGTCATTTGAGATGTCATCAGTGATGTCATTTGAGATGTCATCAGTGATGTCATCAGTGATGTCACTGACCATGTCATGAATGATGTAATATGTGACATCATCAGCAGTGGATTGCGGGTGCGCGATATATAGTTAGTGCAACTAACTATATATGGAATTTCAATGGTTTTGTGTGAGTAAAATAAGGTTTTGTAAATGCGAATTCCTAACTATATATGGTCTATAACCTATGGTTTTTTCAGTGAATTTTCAAGGTTTTGTAAATGCTAATTCCTAACTATATATGGTCTATAACCTATGGTTTTTTCAGTGAATTTTCAAGGTTTTGTAAATGCTAATTCCTAACTATATATGGTCTATAGCCTATGCTTTTTTCAGTGAATATATATATATATACATACATATATAAACATATATCATCTGTATATCTATATAAATACAAACATAAATGCATGCATACATATACTTATATGCATACAGATGCATGTTATTTACATGAAAGTTGAAAAAACACTAATAAAAGCGAAGCTAAAAAGCCACCTCATTACAAACAGAATGGCTTTAACTTAAACGAGGGCGAGATCTATTGCATTTTCAATGCTTGTTTACTTTGGTTCCATCAAGAAGGCATTCAGATGTGTCACACATTTGCCATAAATTCTGAATGTTAGCACTCTAGTTGCACATTAGATCACTGTAGTAAAGCTACTGCTCACCAGGGACGTCTGCTGCTGGTATTCAAAGTGCATGTTTCAGTCTGCATGTCAGAATTTTTTTAATGAAATAGAAGAGGATTTGAGAAGTCACTCAAAATTATCCCTAATTTTTCTTTCTGAAGCACTAATCATACTTTCTATGGCAAAATTAACCCCCTCATGTTGTTCCTTTTTAAATTGAGTGTTTTCAGACTTACCACTTCATTCCAATCAAGATGGCTTCTGGTGTGCCATACTTTTGTCATAAGTAAGACTGTTAGCGGTCTAGTTGTTCTTTAGAACACTCTGGGACATTCTGTCATTGGGCTATACTTGGGGTACATCTGGGTGATATTTGGGCTACATTTAGGCTCTTTAGTCTCTGGTGGCCATCTTGGGAGACTGTATGTCAGAATTTTTTAATGAAATTGAAGAGGGTTTGAGAAGTCACTCAAAATGTGCCCTAATTTTTCTTTCTGCAGCACTAATAATAATTCATATGGCAAAATATACCCCCTCATTTTGTTCCTTTTTAAATTAAATGTTTTAAGAGTTACCACTTTATTCCAATCAAGATGGCTTCAGGTGTGCCATACCTTTGTAATAAGTAGGACTGTTAGCGCTCTAGTTGTTCTTTAGATCACTTTGGGACATTCTGTCATTGGGCTATACTTGGGCTACATCTGGGTGATATTTGGGCTACATTTGGGCTCTTTTGTCTCTGGTGGCCATTTTGGGAGACTGCATGTCAGAATGTTTTAATGAAATAGAAAAGGATTTGAGAAGTCACTCAAAATGTGCCCTAATTTTTCATTCTGCAGCACTAATCATACTTTCTATGGCAAAATATACCCCCTCATGTTGTTTCTTTTTAAATTAAATGTTTTAAGAGTTACCACTTTATTCCAATCAAGATGGCTTCAGGTGTGCCATACCTTTGTAATAAGTAGGACTGTTAGCGCTCTAGTTGTTCTTTAGAACACTCTAGGAGGCTGCAGTAGAACACAAAGGAATCAACTGACAGTCTCTGTCCTTGTTGGATGTTTATGTTTTACTGAGAATGTCAGACTTCATTTTCACATGACTGAGAAAGATAATGTGAATTTACAGAAAATATGCTTTCAGTTTAGCTTATAGATCCCCTCCCAAACCACTGTGGGAAAATCATGAGATATTAGTTTTCTTTCAAACAATATTTATGATATCACAGCAGAAGGTTTTTTCACATGGTAAAATCACCTTAGAACCCACCACAATTCCTAAAACGAGTATGGTACCATCAACAAATGATTTATAATGTAACTAAAGTCCTAAAACCCTCTATTAACTACAATGCTTTTTAATGAGGTGCTATCATGTATATTGGTCCCAAGATGGCTGCCAACACTTCTTGGATGAAGTGCTGACAGCCAATCAGATCAGATGTGTGGTTAGGCTCCGCCCAGATATATATCTTTTTTTGAACCTAAATTACTCAAAATCCACTGGAGCACATATATTGAGACCTAGCAAAGGCACATCGGGCTAACAGTCCCTACAATTTTGCCAAGTTTCGTGCAAATCCATTCAGCCGTTCGAGCTAAAAGTGAGGCCAACCGCCCTATGGAAATTAACATGGGAAAAACGCGTTTTGGGACCCCCCTTTTTTCTTGGCCCCCCCCTTGATGAAACCCCCCCAAATTGTCAGAGGCTTCTCAGAAACACAATGTTCCATTTTCCTGAAAATCTCAGCCAATTCCGTCCACAAACGCCAAAGTTATTAGACATAGAATTTTCAAAAATCCCATAGAGAAAAAATCCTAACTATATATACCTACTGGCGACCGCCAGTAGGTAATATACATATATATATATATATATATATATATATATATATATATATATATATATATATATATATATATATATATATATATATATATATATATATATATATATATATATATATATATATATATATATATTCACTGAAAAAACCATAGGTTAGAGACCATATATAGTTAGGGATTAGCATTTACAAAACCTTAGTTTACTCACACAAAACCATTGAAATTCGCATATATAGTTAGTTGCACTAACTATATATCGCGCACCCGCAATCCGCTGCTGATCATGTCACATATTACATCATTCATGACATGGTCAGTGACATCACTGATGACATCACTGATGACATCTCAAATGACATCACTGATGATATCACTGATGACATCTCAAATGACATCACTGAGGACATCACTGATGACATCTCAAATGACATCACTGATGACATCACTGATGACATCTCATTTGACATTACTGATCACATCACTGATGACATCATTCATGTGATAATACGATGAACCTCTTCAGACTCTAACATAACCTTAGATACACTCAGTGTAAACAGACACTCACAGACTGTCACTCATCCATGGAGTTACTCACACACCTAGTCAGTCATGCAAAGAATCAAACACACCTCCATTTCCTCAACTATACAGTTATACACACCTTACTTATTCAAACATATACTAACACATATTTACTCTCTTATACAATCCCTAAAACAAGTTCACAATGATCCATACAGCCACTCACACATTCACTGGCTCTTATGCACAGTTATTTATATATGTCAACTCTCACATGTACTGTGTTTTACATATGTACTTACTTTTGACATGTAGCACTGAGATATCCATTCACTCACCAATACACTCATGCACACAGTCAACCGCCCATACAGCTGTTTCCACATGCACTTTTGAACCCATACATCTAGTGAATCAACTGCTCACACATCTATGCACAGAGTCATACACCTCCCAGCCACCCACACTCACACTCAGTCTCCCATACAAATACTTGGGCAACCATTCAATAACCCATATAGTTACTCATATAGCTACTGATCAACACATGCAGCAGTTTACAGAACAACAGACATAATGATGCACAAAATAAGACAGTTTAGTCACTAACCCATGCACTCACTGAGACACATTTATTCACTCACTCATACAGTCCGTCATGCACCTACTAAATCCTTCATCCAGACACTTATACATCCACTCATTCTTCAATATGTAAGACATATATTAACTTTACAGAAACATACAGTCACTGGATGTTGTCATCAGTGATGTCATCAGTGATGTCATTTGAGATTTCATCAGTGAAGTCATCAGTGATGTCACTGACCATGTCATGAATGATGTAATATGTGACATGATCAGCAGTGGATTGCGGGTGCGCGATATATAGTTAGTGCAACTAACTATATATGCGAATTTTAATGGTTTTGTGTGAGTAAAATAAGGTTTTGTAAATGCTAATCCCTCACTATATATGGTCTATAACCTATGGTTTTTTCAGTGAATTTCAATGGTTTTTTAATAGCAAATATCAAAAGCTGTAAAATGTATTCTTCTTTTAAATGACACTTTTTCCCCAAACTGCCTTGGTATATTCCAATATATATCAAAGAAAAAATGTAAGTGGTCAAATTATTTTTTTTCCACAATTTGAGAAAGCACAGAAACATGTGAATACATCTGTTTCTGCTTACATGAGAGACTATGGAATGGGTTTAATATACAACAATAACTTGCGTTCCAACATTCAACACATCTACAGAAGAGATGTTGTACACTTCTCAGATGAAGGGAATAGAATATTCGTCCTTTATTTAAAAGTGTGCATTGGAACCTACTTGTAGGTACCTAAATTAGCCACAGAACACAATAGCTCTTTTCAGAGCTACCCTACCTCTAATCATTCAAAAAGTTTTTTTTTTTATCTTCACAAAAGTACGCTCCCCGGTTAGCCTACCGGTGCGCATACTGGGCGCTCTCCCCGCGAAATTTTTAAAAATTAATTTTTTTTACTTTTGCATATATCAGCGTCCTAATCCCCCCTCAGAAAACCTAGAGGGTCACAAAGTGTCTAACGTGCCCCCTTCTACCCATTCCGTACATTCTTTGTCCTCCATCTTATGACTCAATTCTACCAATACAGAAAATGGAGGACTCCCGTAACGCTGCCGGTTCGCGTACCGGAGAGCGCACCGGTAAGCGCTCGTTAAAAAAAGGTGGGAAAGTAATTTACAGAAAAACTACTACAGACACTTTCATCAAATATAGAATAGGGCCTACTACTTAGCAGTCCCTACCATTTACCCAAATTTGATGGAATTCCATTGAGAAAATTATGCTGTAAGCCTGACTAAATATCCTGAGGTAAATTACCTAACAAAAACACTTATGAAGTGTTAGAATTGACAACCAATCAAAATGCTACTTTCAATATCTTCTATTATTTTATGACATTTGATTGGTTATGTACCTGAATATATATAAAGAAAAAGAGAGAAACACAGCCATTTTGACTACTACTTCCTGAAGTACATATCAAGTGCATTTCAACTGAGAACTTAAACTTCTTTTTGATTGGTAAGATGATATTTTAAAAACTGAAGTATGTTCTGCACTTTAAGTTAAGTAGGAAAACATTTTCTGATAGCTATATACTATCCCTCTGTAATTGTTATAGAATAAGATAGACATCTCTGTTTTAGTTATGGATGGAGTTAGGCTTGTCTTGTATAATTAAGAATTAACTTAGGCTTTATCACATACATTTTTTTATATTTCTACTTCCAGTCTGATACTATACCCTGCCCAAAGATAAAATCACTGTTTAAAAAAACAAACTACCTGTCTGTACTTAAACCCAACAGTGCCCGATCTGTACTGATATATTTTTTAAAAATTCGTTTTACAGCACAAAAATGGAAGGAGAGAACAAAACTAACTTGGAAATTGTTGCAAGAAGCAACACAGATACAGAAATTGACTCAGAATTCTATGATGAATCACGAGACTTTGAACTTCTGCAATGTGTGGAATCAGTAGATTTCCTAATTGAAAATGAAAAAAAATCTGACAATGAATTATTAGAAGTTCTTTTTAATTTTGAAAACGAATCAGAAAAATAAATTTGTATTTAATAATTCAAAAATTGTTTGAGACATTATTCATTTTTATATGTATTTTGTAAACTAGTAGCAAATTGATTATAATGTAAAATCAGACTTTAAAAATACTGTGCAACTTTTTTGTGTTACATAATAAGTTTGCTCATAGTTACTTCCTTTCTCCCACTATATTATCTCCAATGTGTATTTAACATCTCTTTATCATCTCCTGCCTCCATGGTGTTTCTGCTTTCCTGACAGACTACGCTATGAATTCCATATACCACAATAACTTCTGAAACAACATGCAAGATATTTACAAAGAAAACGGTGTATTTTTATTTTTAGACTCTGCATTGGTACCTACATCTTGGTACTTAAATAAAATAAAATAAAAAAAGAACCATCACATACAATATTTGAACATTCTTTCATCCCATTTTCCCAATATTCCGCTTCCCGGTCCGCTTTCCGGTGCGCGTACCGAGCGCTCCCCCCCGCAAAAAAAACGATAATAATTTTTTTTTTCTTTGACCCGCGGGGCCCTTTTAAAGCCCCCTCATCAAACCTAGGGGGTCAGGGAGGATGTACTCTACCCCCTTATGCTCATTTCCCACTTTGTTTTTTCCACCTCTTGTCTCTCGATCCTACCGAGAGACAAGATGGCGGCCGTTCCGGACTGTTTAGAATGTTGACAGTCACCGGAGAGCCAATCAGCTTCGCGAAGTTCCGTTACGCGTCAGGTACGCGAACCAGAGCGCTAACCGGAGCGCTGTCACAGATATATCTGTTTTTAAAAACGTTAATTTCTCAAAATCCACTGGAGCACATATATTGAGACATAGCAAAGGCACGTCGGGCAAACCGTATCTACAATTTTGCCAAGTTTCGTGTAAATCCATTCAGCCGTTCGAGCTAAAAGTGATTCCAACCGCCCTATGGAAAAATGAATGGGAAAAACGCGTTTTGGGACCCCCCTTTTTTCTCTGCCCCCCCTTGATGAAACCCCCCCAAATTTTCAGGGGCTGCCCAGAAACAAAATGTGCCATTTTCCTGAAAATTCCAGCCAATTCCGTCAAAAAACTGCAAAGTTATTCGACATAGAATTTTCAGAAATCCCATAGGAAAAAAGTCCTAACTATATATACCTACTGGCGACCGCCAGTAGGTAATTACCTACTGGCGATAGCCAGTAGGTATATATAGTTAGGATTTTTTTCCTATGGGATTTCTGAAAATCCCATAGGAAAAAAAATTGCGATTTTTTGTCGTAGAGGCGCAAATCGGTACGTGAACCGGGCAGCTAACCCGGCAGCTAACCAGCAGTGTAACGGGAGTCTGAGGAGAAGCTGAATGGGTGTCAACATTGTAAACAGTCTGGAGTGGCCGCCATCTTGTTTCTCGGTAGGATCGAGAGACAAGAGGTGGAAAAAACAAAGTGGGAAATGAGCATAAGGGGGTAGAGTACATCCTCCCTGACCCCCTAGGTTTGATGAGGGGGCTTTAAAAGGGCCCCGCGGGTCAAAGAAAAAAAAAATTATTATGTCCATGACCATGTCATGAATGATGTAATATGTGACATCATCAGCAGTGGATTGCGGGTGCGCGATATATAGTTAGCGCAACTAACTATATATGCGAATTTCAATGGTTTTATGCGAGTAAAATAAGGTTTTGTAAATGCTAATCCCTAACTATATATGGTCTCTAACCTATGGTTTTTTCAGTGAATTTTCAAGGTTTTGTAAATGCTAATTCCTAACTATATATGGTCTATAACCAATGGTTTTTTCAATGAATATATATATATATATAGCTATATATATCTAATTCTTTATATATATATATCTATATATATATTTATATATAGATGTATATATATCTATATATAGATATATATAGAGAGATAAAGAGCGATATATATATATATATATATAGATATATAACCTAGTGGCATTTGCCACTAGGTAGTTATAGTTGGGTCTGCTTTTCCATAGACATTGCGTTTTTTGTTTGTTAATACCTTGGGCCCTGTTTGAAGAATCGACATAAAACGTTCTCAAAAATAAAAGTTGATTCCTCAGACCCTTACTGGAAAGTTTTGGGGTGATCAAGAAAACAGGGGATTTCACAATGCAAAACCCTCATGCATTTTCCATTAACGTTTTTAGACAAGGCTACAGCAAAAACTGCTGAACTGAATTACACCAAATTTGGCAGCATGCTAGATGTTGGTTCGCAGATTGTGCATTTTGTGATTTGATGGAAATCTGTTGAGGAGTCTGAAATAAAATATAGATATTGGTACAGTTGAGTTTGAGAGTCCTCCCAAATTAAAAAGAAAATAGTTTTCTGATTGACCCAGGTAGCTTTTTCTCTTGAGCCAATATGCCCCCTTCGAAGTTAGACTTCTGCAGGAGCGAGCGCGTTGACTGGCTGCTAGCAACATGAGAAAAATGTTGAGGGCAGTCATTACAGAACTCATGGACTTAATCTCCTGTCCTGGAGATGTAAAATAAAAATATAAGGGGGCAGGGTAGGGATACCCTGACCCGAAGACCCCATGGGGAGACACAGAACGACAACCTCGGAGCCAAAACCAAAAGAAAATCAGCATAGATAATCACATCTTATGGGACTCCCACAGGATCGTATAAAAACAAAAAACAAAATGCTGACCAGAGTCACTTTCTTTTATTAACACCATGCGCGCTAGCGGAATTCCGCTAGTGCGCTGGGCTTTTCAAAAACGCACTTTACGTGACGAGCTGGGCTTGTCATCAGCGTGTGAGCGGGCAACGCCATGACGAGCCCAGCTCGTCATGAGCGTCGAAGGGGTTAATAGGAAGGGGCACGTGGCCTACCTCCCCTGTCCTTAACCCCTTCCGTGCTCGCACTCCCTCCCCAGTGCTGCGAACGGCCAATGGCTGACGCAGCCCCGCCCACTTATTAGAGCGCCGGCACCACGGCTGAATTGCCACCGCGTTTAAGGAGTTAAGAGGCCCCAGGGAGCCCACCCCCAGGGCCAATATCATTGAACAAAGGGAGGGTACACACGCGGCCCCTCCCTGAGCTTGGGTGATGTCATAAGTGATCTCATTGGTGATGTCATCATTGCTGTCATTTGAGATTTCATCATTGATGTCATAAATGATGTAGAACATGTCATGAGGGATGTAAGACATGAGGTCATAAGCAGTGCGCAAGTTATAGTTAGCTCTGCTAACTATGGTGAATTTCTGTGTTTTTTAGTTCAAAATGTTAATGTTGTCACTGACTTTATCATTATTTTAACCTTTGGGTTTTTTCAGTGAATCTCCTCCATTATAGATATGTCTCGGGAACTGGATCAAAAATGCGCTCCTTGGTACAGTTGTATAGCGCTGAGTGAAAAAAGCTGACAATGTCAGTCGAATTGCGTGCACAGCTCATTCAAAGGAACGGCTGTGTATTCAGCGTCCAGCCCTTAAGCCCTCCCGAATTCATTGAAGTTTCCATTTGCATCCGCGGTTTCAGAGCTCAAATATGAGCACATCCCAGGCAGCACATCCCATGATCCCGTGCGCTCAGAGGCAGGCAGCATTTCAAAGCACGAGCCCAGAGAGGGCAATCTGATAGCCTGATGAAACCACGCACCTGGTGATCGGCCGCATTAAAGGACACGGCTGGGTCAGTGACTTGAAATGCGAGCAATGGCTTATTTTGTTTTCCTTCATTTTGGTGCGGCTGACCTGGGCAAAGGGCTCGTTATTAGAGTGTGCTTGTGTGCAGGCTGCAGCTGAGGGAATGTGTCGGCTTCTGCTCCTCGTGGTCTGGCTGAAATTGCCAAGCTTCTTCTTAGGAGAAACTCAAGCAAAGAACCACAACCGGTTATGAACTGTAAAAATCCTGTTTGTCGGAGCTGTAGAGGCTTAGATTATATTTTCCAGTTTCTATAGCGTAACTAACAATTGCTATTACATCGTAGCACATTCTCAATCTATTATGGTTCTCCGGTTTCTTTAGAGCTGACTGCCATTGTTAAGACATTGTAGCACCTTCGTGCTATACACATTTCTACGGGGCTGACTGACATTGTTATGACATCATAGCAAGATTTCAAGTTATGTTATTTCTATTTCTGTTCCACGAACTATTTTTGTTATAACGTCATAGAGCGTTCTGAATCTCTTATGTTGTTCTCAATTCTATGGCGCTAAATATTGTTATGATATCCTGTCAGATTCCCACCTGGGCGCCCTTTTGCCCTGATCTTTTAAGGTGGTCTAAACGCACGTTTGTTCACTTCTTTTTTATGATCAAAATGTTTCTTTGAGAATCACTCACTGACTCTTACATTGATCGTGTGCACACATTTTTCTTATATTTTCTATCATTGATTTTTATTTTTACTTCTTCATAAGTATACTTCAGCATTTAGTATTATTAGGTCTGGTGTCATCCAAGACCTTTCGATATTACTAAATGTGTATATAAAATATACTCAGTTATAGGGGTTTTCGGCTAGTTTTCTTCCTCCAGTGGTCTGTTATTGTGTCATTCTCACTTTCTATCATGAACTTCAGCATACAGGATGGGGCAAAATGTCAGCCCATGTCAGTCATTGGCTAGCTTCACTGTGAAATTCCATTCCGCATTTGCACATGGAGTAGATGCAAACGCAAAGTAGTTTGCCGTAGTGCCGGGGCTCCTATGACAATGTTTGTTTTTTTGGATGAAAAAATACTTTTGTCATTATTGCGGGCCTATTAGCCTCCGCAACAATGCAGTATTTTAGAGAAAATAAGATAAAACAAAACTGACAAAATGAAAAGTATGACCGCTAATGTGAGGCCTACTGGCTTTGGCCATTTTTTTTATCTTGTTGCTGTAGTGATAGTGAGGGTGCGTAGAGGGTCACCTTTGTGCTGGTCGCATTTGTAGCTGAAGCCACTCATACATTGGTAGCGTGTTTGATAATGAACCTTCCAGTTGTAGCAACATTATTTCAGCATCCGGGTATTGCCCAGTGGCATAACATAAATTGATAGGACACCACTGCAGAATGTGAGGAGGGGCCCTTGAGTCTCCCATATCTCACATATAGTCAAAGGCGTTCGGCTGCATGGGGGTCCTGGAAGGGCAAGGGGCCCGTTGAAGAGATAGGGACCTCCTGTGCTGCATGGGCCAGTGTTACACCACTATATTTCATCTTCAATAAGCACTGCTCTCTCAACCTATCTTTCATGTAGCCCTGTTTTTCAATAAATTGTTTAAATATAGAGTTCCTAACACATACCTTTGTCTAGATACAGGATAAAAATGTTCAAATAACTTATAATACATTTAAAAACCTCTTCGGCCACAACAGTTTTTCCAATGCAATCCCAGATCTTTTGCTAACATACGTAATATAGAACATGGGCTAAAACTGAAGACGCGTACAGGTTAATGTAATCATGCATATTTGGAGGAAGTAAATATGTATCTTTGAGATGATGTTGCTAAACGAAAAAGTTTCAGAAGCGTGTAAGGAATTAATGTACTGAATACATATCAAAAATTGCTACTTGCCCCTCTTCTAAGCAAGGTAAACGTAGTAATATAACCACAAGTAATACTTTAAACTCCTTAACAGTGTTAAGCCCATAAACCACTTTGTTTTTCTTTTTGCTCACAGAAATGATCACGAAATGATGTGCCAGGTTTGTGATTTGGCAGCAAATGGAGCAGCACATTGAATATTGAAAAAATGCTTGAATAAAGCAGTTTTGCAGGCCTATTTTCTCTGGCAGTGTACACAATCTCAAGACATACCTGCTTCTGCTACGGCTCAGTAAAGAGGCAGGATCACCGTCAGGTTATAGTTTCTTGGATGTATGCTACCCCACTGGCCCTAGGATGCTCCCCAGATCACGTGTCTGTGCAAGGGAAGGTGATATACAGACTTACATATCGATTGCTAAGAAGCCTGTGAACTGCTGCTGCCAAAAAAGTCACTGGAGAGATGCAGCAAAGTTGTAGGTACCAGTCTGTACTATTTTAGTTCTTCCTTCGTCTTACAATGTACACTCCTTCCTTTATCTGGAGTGTGTTCCCAATCCTCTGTGCATCTATCAATTTTCAAGGTGAAGAATCCGCTCTCTCAAGTGCAGAGATATTTCGCTCTACCCCCCACTCATCCTCGAACCCAAGCCAGATGGTATTTCTAAACGTAGACACAATCTTCCCCTAGTATCACATACATGGAAATCGTCTTGTATATGTAAAAAGGTTTTGTAAGATCCTTAATATAATAAAAATGGCAAAATCCAAAAGTGCACATTGCCGAGTAGTTACTGGCACTGAAAGTAAATATATAATATATATAAATGTGGTAAAATCTGAAGGTCTTGGCTAATAACAGAACAAAATTAAAGCCTTGAAAAAAGGCCTAAGAATATAAGAAACTAATGAAAAAGCAAACCTGTCAAGAAGAGGGTAAAAGCTGGTGTGGTTGAGCAGTGGTGTGAAATATGGAATTATGATCTGCTGAGCGTGGCAGTAAGAGTGTACATTTTCAGAGTGTGTATATATGGATAGCTGAATGTGTGTAGAGTTTGGCTGAAAGTTGACAAAGCACATTAAGCTACAGGTGCACAGTCTAAATATCGATTCCTAAATATCGACCTACAGTATTATCGAGTTGTAAATATCGAAGGTGAAGAATATCGAGGTCAAGAATATCGTTGGACAGAATATTGACCCTAAGGTAAGTAATATCGATGTAAGTAACATCGAAGTTAGTAATATCGGTATCAAATATATCGATGTTACTAATTTCAGTGTTACTAATATCGATATTTGTTTGTTGTTTTGTATCTTATGTATTTTATATGTATGTGTTATATGTTTTTTGTTAAGTATTTAATTTGTTTTAAATTATATGTGTACTAATATTCATATTTTATTAATCTTATTTTTAATTTAATTTTATGTTTTAGTACTGGAGCGGGTTGTGGGTTTATAGGGGAATAGGGTGGGAAGTAATTTAATTATAGTAAATTAATTATTAATTTTTTGTAATTGTAAATGAGTTTTAATAAATTTTTGCGTTTAAGTTCTGTAGCGGGTTGTGAGTTTATAGGGAAATCGGGTGGGAAGTAATTTAATTGTAGTTAAGTAATGATTTTCTTTTTATTGGTATTTATAATTATTTTATTTTTAATTCATTATTAATTGGTAATTATTTATTTTTATTGGTAATTATTTTTTATTTCTAATTAATGTTTGTAATTGGTAATTAAATTTTTTAATTGGCAATTAATTTTTTTAGTTGGTAATTACTTTTTTTTAACTGGTAATTCGTATTTTTAATTGTTAATAACTTTTTATTATTGGAAATTCTATTTTATGAATTGGTAATTATTTCCTCATAAAAATATTTTTTGATTTAAAAATAAATTTATTGTTTACCATTTTTAAATTGTTAATCCATTTTTAATTATTAATGTTTTAGTTTTGAAAAATATTTTAGTGTTCAATATTTATTATTTGGTAATTAATATTAATTAATGATTATTTATTGGTATGTATTGTTAATTTATTGTTCATTAATTATTCAATTGTAATTATGTTTATAGTAATTATTAATGGGTATTTGTAAATGATGTATTAATTATATTATTAACAACAATTATTGTTATATTTAACTTTTATTCTATTCAACACTTTCCCTACTGTTGCACTCTCTGGAGTTGGAATATACATTGTTACCCCTACGCTATCCAACACTTTCCCTACTGTTGCACTCTCTGGAGTTGGGATAGTAATTTTTACCCCTACGCTATCCAACGCTGTCCCTCCTGTTGCACTCTCTGGAGTGGGATTAGTAATTTTTACCTCTACGCTATCCAACGCTTTCCCTACTGTTGCACTTTCTGTAGTTGGAATAGTAATTTTTACCCCTACGCTATCCAACTCTTTCCCTACTGTTGCAGCCTCTGGAGTGGGAATGGTAATTTTTACCCCTAAGCTATCCAACGCTTTCCCTACTGATGCACTCTCTGGAATAGTAATTTTTACGCCTACGCTATCCAACACTTTCCCTACTGTTGCACTCTCTGTAGTTGGAATAGTAATGTTTACCCCTACGCTATCCAACGCTTTCTCTACTGTTGCACTCTCTGGAGTGGGAATAGTAATTTTTACCCCTACGCTATCCAACGCTTCGCTACTGTTGCACTCACTGGAGTTAGAATAGTAATTTTTACCCCTACGCTATCCAACACTTTCTCTACTGTTGCACTCACTGGAGTGGGAATAGTAATTTTTACCCCTACACTATCCAACGCTTACCTACTGTTGCAGTCACTGGAGTTAGAATAGTAATTTTTACCCCTACGCTATCCAACGCTTTCCCTACTGTTGCACTCTCTGGAGTGGGATTAATAATGTTTACCCCTATGCTATCCAACGCTTTCCCTACTGTTGCACTCTCTGGAGTTGGAATAGTAATTTTTACCCCTACGCTATCCAACACTTTCCCTACTGTTGCACTCTCTGGAGTGGGAATAGTAATTTTTACCCCTAAGCTATCCAACGCTTTCCCTACTGTTGCACTCTCTGGAGTTGGAATAGTAATTTTTACCCCTACGCTATCCAACGCTTTCCCTACTGTTGCACTCTCTGGAGTTGGAATAGTAATTTTTACCCCTACGCTATCCAACGCTTTCCCTACTGTTGCACTCCCTGGAGTGGGAATAGTAATTTTTACCCCTAAGCTATCCAATGCTTTCCCTACTGTTGTACTCTCTGGAGTTGGAATAGTAATTTTTACCCCTACGCTATCCAACGCTTTCCCTACTGTTGCACTCTCTGTAGTTGGAATAGTAATGTTTACCCCTACGCTATCCAACGCTTTCTCTACTGTTGCAATCTCTGGAGTGGGAATAGTAATTTTTACCCCTACTCTATCCAACGCTTCCCTACTGTTGCACTCTCTGGAGTGGGAATAGTAATTTTTACCCCTATGCTATCCAACACTTTCCCTACTTTTGCACTCTCTGGAGATGGAATTGTAATGTTTACCCCTACGCTATCCAACGCTTCCCTACTGTTGCACTCACTGGAGTTAGAATAGTAATTTTTACCCCTACGCTATCCAGCACTTTCGCTACTTTTGCACTCTCTGGAGATGGAATAGTAATGTTTACCCCTACGCTATCCAACGCTTTCCCTACTGTTGCATTTTTTAGAGTGGGAATAGTAAATTTTACCCCTACACTATACAATGCTTTCCCTACTGTTGCACTCTCTGGAGTGGGAATTGCAATTTTTACTCCTATGCTATCCAACGCTTTCCCTACTGTTGCACTCTCTGGAGTGGTAATAGTAATTTTTACCCCTACGCTGTCCTACGCTTCCCTACTGTTGCACTCACTGGAGTTAGAATAGTAATTTTTACCCCTGCGCTATCCAACACTTTCCCTACTTTTGCACTTTCTGGAGATGGAATAGTAATGTTTACCCCTACGCTATCCAACGCTTTCCCTACTGTTGCACTTTTTGGAGTGGGAAAAGTAATTTTTACCCCTACACCATCCAATGCTTTCCCTACTGTTGCACTCTCTGGAGTGGGAATTGCAATTTTCACCCCTATGCTATATAACGCTTTCCCTACTGTTGCACTCCCTGGAGTGGTAATAGTCATTTTTACCCCTATGCTGTCCAACGCTTTCCGTACTGTTGCACTCTCTGGAGTTGGAATAGTAATTTTTACCCCTACGCTACCCAATTGTTTCTCTACTGTTGCGCTCTCTGGAGTGGGAATGGTAATTTTAAGTTCTATGTTATTCAAAATTGTTACTACTGTGTTTTTTTTACTTATGGATTTTGAATAGAATTGTTATTTATTTAGCTATTTAATATTTTTTGTATAATTTTAGATAATGTAGTATATAAGTAATTTAAAAAATATTAAAATATACACATTTTTTTATGTATTAAACATAATTATTTACTTTTTATTTATGTTTTTGTTTTGTTTGTAAATGTATTTGAAATGTATAATATTTTTTATTAATATATAAATTATTAAAATAATTATTAAAACTTATATATATTTTCTGTATATGTTTAATTAATGTATTATTATTATATATGTATTATTTATTAATTTTAAACCTTATTAGATATTTTTAACTATGTTTATTTTATTTCTTAGTTATTTACTATATTTTACATTTATATTTTTACAGAGAGAAAAACCGATATTTTGAACATCGATATTTTTAACATCTATATTTTTATTTCAATATTTTTGTACTTATCATGTTGCAGATAGGATGTCGATATTCTTGCCTTTGATATTTCAGCATCGATATTTCTGTAGCTCGATATTTTCTAGGTTGATATTTTGTCAGTGATTCTAAGCTACAGTAATTGGCTTCCTATAGACTGCTTAGTGAAGTGTACATTAAAAGCATGAGGAGGTAGTACAAGGAAAACAAGGAATTTAGAATATGAGAGAGTGCAGAGCAGGTACAAAAGAGTAAGGGCCATGCCAGAAGGTTTGAAGAGTGTGTCCAATCTTTGTTTACAGCGTTTTGCTTGGTTGGGACAGGGATGATGACAATGCTGAAGATGTGCAGTTTTGGATTGAGGGTGCACCAAGCGTAGTTCAGGAAGGGTTTTTCCTTATCGTAAAATTGCTGACTGCTTCAGGTAAATGAGGGATCCAGTGTCGGGAAGAAACAAGTGAACTAACAGAAAAAATATATTTTTTTGTAACACTAATATTATGCTCCATGCTTCATGGTTGCACCCAAGGGTTCTGCAAAATTTGAGATGATCTTTGACTATCCTTTAAGTCAATCTAAGTTGTTCAGATGTCTATTCTTCATGATTTTAAAAACTATAAATGTATAATTTAACTGAACATTGGTTGAAACATACTGATTGGCTCGGCTCGTGTGGTTGCTATTAAAGGTATGTTTCCTGCTTCCTAACAAGAAAGAGACCCTCAGAACAGTTTTGTTCATTAAATGGTGCCAATATTTGTGGCATATCATTAAAGTGGAAAGGGTGAATCTATGGAAAATTTCCTAAAATAAATGTGGTTACAGAACAACCTCACTAGCGTATACAGTAACTGAAACAGAGTCAGCATAAGCTGTATACATGAGTTGCAAGATGTCTTCGGCTGCCTTCCTCTAAGACATCGCAATCAATTCTCCTGCAGTTTCAATGGGTTTAATGTTTCTATGATGTACATAGGGCTTTATTTATGAGGCCTTGCGACAGTTTTGCGCTTCCGTTGCGTCACTTTTTGTGACGCATCGGCGGCATAAAACATGCCCCATGTTGCGCCCTATTTACAAAGTGACGCATCTAAGCAGATGCGTCACTTTGTAAGCTCCTGCTCTACATTATACCTGCGTCAGGTGTAATGCAGGGTGGGCGTTCCCTTGTAAGTAAGCCGCGTAGAAGTGACGCAGTGAAATCTGCGAGATTTCACTGTGCCACTTCTAGAGAGCAAATGCGTAAGACTGACGCAGGCCCTTGTGGAAGGACACATTGCTGTAGTTGCGTCACTTTTGTGACTCACTCCAGCAATGCATCAGTTCTGCACCTACAGATGCATCAGAAATACTGACGTATCTGTAACGCCTTTGCAACATGGTGCTTTCACGCAGCGATGCGTCACTTCTCATAAATGAGGCCCATAATGTCCTCAGTCCCATACCCGTTTTTTGACCAGAGCTGAGTTACCAGCGATATTTCATATTGATTTTTAAACTATATTGAGTATCATCTCTCTTATTACTGTCATCTTTTTAATTGTATGACATGTTGTCTTATTGTTTACTGCACCTAGAAAACTGGCCCCCAGGCAATTGTTTATGCATTAAATATTTTAACGTTTAATGTGATCATTTGACAAGGAGCTGCTTTCAGATTAATGAGGATAAAAGAAATCTTAAACACGTTAAACACAAATATAAAATCTTCAGAGGTCTCAAAACTACTCGCCATACTGTTAAGAAAACGACTGCTTCTGGAAAATTTTGATATAATAGTAAAAGGGCTTCACCATTAATACAACGATTTTCAAACACCAACTTTTACCCAGACAGACATTTGCTTGGAGAGGCAATATTGTATAGTTGAATGACAAGGTAATGTCAACTTCTTTTCGATGAAAGAAAGGTACCTCTGCTTCAGTTTCTCAAACAGTAGCCCTTATTATAGGGGGAAGTTCAAAGTCATCTCTTATCAACTGACTGTTAAACATAGGCTCCTTTCCACCTTTTTTCAGAACAGGTCAGAAACTTGAGGGTCGTTTTCATCTTTGACCTCAACTTCCTCACACAAATTAGACTAGTGCTTCAGGGAGTTAGCTTTCAGCTCTCTCTGAGCTGCAACATCCTTCTTCTCCTTCATGTCAATGACTGGATCAGGCCGACACTAGTGTTAGTTATGGTCCATTTTGAACTATGTTAATGCCCGCCTCCCAAATAAACTTGTCATCATATGATGAACAAACCATGGGGACCAAGGACCCAAAACGCAGGAACTGAATCAGCCCATAACCTCGACTAGAAGATTATAACCTTCAGTTCAAGAAATTCCTGAAAACTGAACTTTTCAAACAGGCCTCCTTTTGTGGGATGAAAAAATGCCAGATCCACACTTTGGACCATAATCTTAAATCTTGTGGTTTCAGAACATTCATAACAATGTTTTCCCTGTTTTTGTTTAAAGTGGCATAGATGATAGCACTTCATAAACATCCAAATTAAATTAATAAAAATATAATGAATCTATGACAATATTTCAAAGCTATCTATGTTCAATTTGAAGGAAGAATACACACCCCTGGCTTTGTTCTTCATTTTTTTCTTAGTTAGAGCTAATCAAATCAGAAAGCGCACCCCTGCATCCCATCAGCAAACCTGGGTAAATGATCTCATAGAGAGAAAATATTCTCTTGCCTATGGTTTTGTACTATTCAAGAAAATTTTCATAAAAAGTTTCACTGTGAATCCACATGCCTAAATTATAATAAAGGCAAAAGCTAACTTGAGCTTAGTTATTCTGATTGAAAATAAACAACAATGCAGTGAATCCTTGTGCATAAGTCAATTCAGTTACATAACTTATGTACATAACTTATGTACCGACAAAGTGCCTCCTAGACTGTCTGAAGAGACATTTAGATATAAAATATGTAAATGTAGATGACACAGTACTTAATCATTGTAGGAACGATCTCACGAAGTAATAGGTTTCAGATAAGAATTTATTCAATAGACGAACAGATTGACAACCACAGATGAGAGACACGACCAACTGCTCTCAAATCCTCTCTCCTTCTCCTAGTTTATCCCCAAACATTCTAAATGACCTAATACAATTCTAAGTATTACATAATGGTAGAATACCACACACCTACCCCCTCTGAAAAAAAACAAAAAAACATATTAAATAAAAAAAAAAAGAAAAATGGAACAACCAATAGCGAACATAGTCTTTAAATTTAACGGGAACATGTTTAACACGTTCACTTCTCCTAGAAGAAGTTACTTCCCAGTCAACATCAGAAAAGTAATTAGAAACATTCTCATTGGTGTTCTCATGTAGATTCACATCTGTGTCATTAACATTTTCAATATTTGCATGTAAATTATCATGGACCTCATGAATACCAGGAAAACCATCTGACTCATCACAATATTTCATGGAATGATTGATTCCAACAAATTGGTTATTAGAACTACATTAAAGAGAAAAGTCAACATGAGATTTACATATTGAAATACGTCTGAGATTCCAAATTTTACCACCATCCACTCTAACCACTTTGCTAAAAATTTCTGTAACTTTTACAGGATCAGACCATTTTGAGATTTTCTTATTGGTTTGTCCACCAAATTTCACTCTCACAAAATCACCCACTCATAGGGGTCGATTAGGATGGTGGACGGATCGCCACCGCCATGCAGGCGGTGGCGATCCGTAGGCCATCCGTGCCCGTCTGCCACCTATTGCCCCCCCGCCATATTACAATGGCGGGGCGGACCGCGGCGGACGGGAAGACCGTCCGCCGCTTTTCCGCTGCGGTCGCCTTGCGACCGTGGCGGAAAGGGTCTAATACAGTGGCGGTGTCTATCAGACACCGCCAGCCATATTAGGATGTGCTGTGGGCGATGCCTTTCCGCGGCCACCACGAAAAGGCATACGGTCTTTGCTTCGGGGGCCCGTTGCCGGCTCCCTATGGTACCCCCCTGCATTTCAAAATACAACATGGCAGGCACCGCGCAATGCCTGTCATGTTGTGCTTTGAAACGCACAACATGCATTTTTAGCATTGCGGCGGCAATGTTAAAAATGAGGGATGCACCCGCCCCTGTGGCGGGAGTATCCTAATTCGAGGCACGGGACCTCTGCCCCTGTGGCGGACGGTCCCGTGCCCCGACAGGATGGCGGACGGACTTTGTCCATCCGCCATCCTAATTGACCCCTTAGTTTGCAAACATTATATCTTCTTTTAGAAATATGTTGTACCATTCTATTTTGATATTTTTCAAATCTGTCTCTGACTTCCTTGGAATCCAATTCCAAATGATATGAATTATTCCCTTTTAACCACCAAGGCATACGTTTTGAACCTGGTTTCCTGCCTCGAAGCATTTCAAATGGAGATAACCCCGTTACAGAGTTGGGAGATGTGCGCTAAGGTAACAGGGTACCTTGTAATGCGTTTTTCTACTTCAACCCACTTTTCATAGCCAACTGACAAGACTCCTTAACTACTCAGTTGAAACGTTCAACCTGACTATTTGCGTGTGAAAAATAATTTGAAACCCTTTTATGTAAAGCACCACAATTAGAGAGAAAAGATTCAAATTCTCTGCTAATAAATTGTGGACCATTGTCAGAAATGAGTTCCTCAGGTAATCCTTCTCTAGAAAATATTTCATCCAAAAATTCAACTATCTTCTCAGAAGAAACTTTTTCAACAGTTTTTAACTCTGGCCACTTAGAAAAGTAATAAATCAGAACTAAAGCAGATAGTTCCTTGCCAGATTGATAATTAAATGGACCAATAATATCAATGCCCAACTTTCTCCTAGGCCCATTAGCATACTCAATAGGAGTAACCTCAACTGAAAGAGCATTTACAGATTTGTCACTCAAAGTACAAGGAGAACAATTCCTAACCCACTTATCCACCATACCATCAACACTAGGCAACGAATACAATTCTCTAATTCTCCTTTTAGTAGTTGACATACCCCTGTGACCTTCATTTGCTAATTTGCAGATGAGTTCTCTAAGATTAAATGGAGGTTCTATTTTATCAGCTCTTAAAACTGGTGTGTATCACTTACATCGCAACTATTACAACGTAATGCTGTTACAACGCAGCTATTACAACGCGGGATCCATTACATCGGATGCCATTACAACGCATGGCATTACATAGCAGATGGTATTACAACGCATACCATTACATCGTAAGTTTTGGTAAGTATATAATTTTTTTAATTTTATTTAATATTATAAAATTGTTTCATTTATTATTAATTATAAATAAAAATATTTATTTATGTTTTTAAATATTATAAATTAAATATATTAATTTAAGTAATTTTTTTAATAAGTATGAGTATAGGAGTATATGTTTTGGGGTTTTGATGTATATGTTTTGGGGTGTTTGGGTATTTTTAGGTTTTAGGGCAGGGTTTGGGTCTTGGGGTACAGGGGTGTTTTTAGGTTTTAGGGCAGGGTTTGGGTTTTGGGGTACAGGGGTGTTTTTAGGTTTTAGGGCAGGGTTTGGGTTTTGGGGTACAGGGGTGTTTTTAGGTTTTAGGGCAGGGTTTGGGTTTTGGGGTACAGGGGTGTTTTTAGGTTTTAAGGCAAGGTTTGGGTTTTGGGGTACAGGGGTGTTTTTAGGTTTTAGGGCAGGGTTTGCGTTTTGGGGTACAGGGGTGTTTTTAGGTTTTAAGGCAGGGTTTGGGTTTTGGGGTACAGGGGTGTTTTTAGGTTTTAGGGCAGGGTTTGGGTTTTGGGGTACAGGGGTGTTTTTAGGTTTTAGGGCAGGGTTTGGGTTTTGGGGGACAGGGGTGTTTTTAGGTTTTAGGGCAGGGTTTGGGTTTTGGGGTACAGGGGTGTTTTTAGGTTTTAGGGCAAGGTTTGGGTTTTGGGGTACAGGGGTGTTTTTAGGTTTTAGGGCAGGGTTTGGGTTTTGGGGTACAGGGGTTTGTGTTTTGGGTTAATTAAATTATATTTTAAATTATATTTACCATTTTTAAATTAATTAAAATATATTTAATAAATTAAATTAATTTTATTTCATTAATTACATTTTTAAATTAAATTAATTAAATTAAATAAATTATTTCAATTATTTAAATTTATTATCAATTATAAAAATATGTACTTTAAGTTAATTTTTTTACTTTGATTCCCATTTTTTATTAAAATTACATTTATTAAATAGATATTATTTTATTAAATTAAATTAATGGCTATTTTAAAATGTATTTTATTTAATTTTATTAAATTAAATTAATTAAATTAACATTTTAAAAAAAAGGTATACTTACCTATACTTACGATGTAATGCCATGCGTTGTAATACCATCTGCTATGTAATGCCATGCGTTGTAATGGCATCCAATGTAATGGATCCTGCGTTGTAATAATTCCGTTGTAACGGAATGCGATGTGATATTTCGCGTTGTACTGACACCAATCCCTTAAAACCATGTCCTGACTTAACCTAAGTTCATCTTTAACTTTAAAAAATGAAGCCAATTCACCAGTTAATTTCGTTTCTTCAGGCCAACCATTTCTTAAAAATTGTTTTACTTGCCTTAAGACATCATCTTGATTGAAAGCCTCAATCCATACAGCTTCAGAATTACAGTGAACCCTTCTTGACCTGAAATTAAATTCACATCACCAACAGTGTAAGCTATATCACACTCATCACAGCTTATAGAATCCAAACAATTACTCAGAGGAAAATGTGACATGCAATCAGCATGTACATTAGACCGACCTGGAACATATATCACTTCACACCGAAATTCTTGTAGTTTAGCAGCGAGTCTTGCTAAACGAGCTGTTAGCATTCTTCCCCCTCCAGCAGACAACATGCTAACCAAAGGCTTATGATCCATCCTCAAGGAAAACTTAGTTCCCCACAAAAACTGACGGAAATGTTGTGCTGCCCATGTACAAGCAAGTAACTCCTTTTCAATAGTTGAATAATTGAATTCGGCATCACGAAGAGTTCTGGAAGCATAAGATACTACAAATTCACCTTCTTTGTTTTTCTGCATTAAAACAGCACCTAACCCAAACTATGCATTCTTTACCCACTGAATACGGTTTCAAAAATGGAACATCAACAATTTTTTTTTGAGAATGTCAAAGGATTCTTGTTAGTCCTTATCCCAAATGAATTTTGCTTTTTGTTTAGCAACAATCTTAAAGGATAAACAATAGTAGAATAATTTTGCACAAATTTTCCATACAATTCCGTAAGACCTAAAAAAGATAATAACTGTTCCTTAAAAGTAGGAATAGGTGCATTGGTGATACTTTGTACATGGTTAATTTTAGGTTTGATATCCTCTTTGGAAATTTCATGACCTAAATATTCTACTTTATTCTGTCTAAATTTGCATTTTGAGAACTTCAATGTCAAACCTTTCATCTGAACGTTATGTAAAACTGAATTTAAATACTGATGATGTTCCTTACAATCTTTCCCAAAAATTTAAATATCATCCTGGAAAGCTATTGCTCCTTTACAATCCAATAACAATTCCTTCATCAAGCGTTGAAAAACTGAAGCTGCACTCGCTAATCCGAAAGGCATTCGCAAGAACTGAAACATGCCTTCCGGAGTTACAAAAGCAGTCAATTTCTTAGAATCATCATGTAATTCGACTTGATGATATGCATTTGCAAGGTCAATGGTGGAAGAAACAGTGGCATTGGACAAGGTGGAAATGACTTCATGAATATTGGGAAGAGGGTATTTATCTATCCAAATCTCTTTGTTGAGACTGCGGAGATCAACACACAAATGAAGATTCCCCGTACCTTTAAGGGACAAAACAATGGGAGAAACCCATGGAGATGATTCAATAGGTTCTATAATCTTTTTCGAGACTAAGTCATCTAACATCTCTTTTAGTTTAGTACTGTAGGCTAAAGCAACATTCCTAACTCTATGTCTAATGAGAGTGGCTTTCTCATTTAAAATGATTTTATGTTCGAAATTAGTATATTTTCCCAATTCTTTTTCAAAAACGTTAGGATAACACATTTTTATGCTTTCAACAAACAACTCATTTTTTATGGAATCTGAAGAAGTCTAATTGACATTAGAATTAGCCTGTGATAATTCACTAACAGAACTTACAACACACACTGGAGGAGTAGCATTGGGATCAAGTATGATCCCCAATCCCTGTTGATGAGGCCAACCAAGAATAGACACACCTTTAGTTGCTACATGAACTTTACCATTAATGGATCTGTCTTTAAATTCACGTTTTGCCCCCAAAAAAACCTTCTAAATCAATTTTGTGACCCGAATATCCACCAGGTTGTATGTCAGGGGATAACAATTCCCTATGACTCCAAAAATCTTTGAACACTTTTTTACCAATTATGGTGTACCATGAACACGAATCAACCATTAACTCAATAGGTTTATCATCAATCATAGTGATGCAAGAGGGAAACTTTTTATGTTCAGATTTGTTCACAGAAAGTATGCAGTTGAGGCTATGAAGATCCTCTTCTTCTTCTTGAGAAATATAATTACCTTTATGAATTGAACAACAAACATTACTGAAATGTCCCTTTTTTACATTTGATACACACTTTGTCCCAAGCAGGACAACCTCTATAGTTACCACCATGGGGGCTGAGTATGATTGCGGTTAATCCGCATCCTCCAGGGCTGGCGGAAGCCACCGCCGGCCCGGAGGTTGCGGATAAACCGCTGCGGACTGAAAAAGACCCGATTAGGATGGCTGGGGAATCTATTTCCGTCCGCCTCTTTTACGCCGCGGTCGCCTTCCGACCACGGCGGAAAAGCTCTAACATGGCTGGCGGTGTCTATCAGACACCGACAGCCATATTAGGATGTCAGCGGTACTATGCATTTCCGCCTTGGAAAGGCATACGGTCTTTTCTTTGGGGGCCTGTTGCGGGCCCTCAGGGTGAAGGGGGGTTGGGGGTGCACATGGAGGGTATCTATGGTACACCCCTGCATTTGCATGCACGAAGTGGTAGGCACCGCGCGGTGCCTGCCGCTTTGTGCATGCAAATACACTGCTTGCATTTTTACCATTGCGGCGGGTGCTGCTTCAAGCAATGTTAAACATACAGGATGTGACCACCAGGGTGGCGGTCACATCTTAATTTGCACGGAGGGACCGCCGCTGCCCCTGCGGACGGTCCCTCCTCCTCTGGGGTGGCGGACGGATGCAGGTCCGTCCGCCATCCTAATAGGCCCCATGGTTAGGACTACCACATCTATAGCATAAAACAGTATTTCTCTTGAAAAAACTCTTGTTGTCATTGATATTTTTAACAGTCTCTTTCTTAAAGTAACTTGGGATTGGAGCTTGTTTGATTTTTAACAACCGAAACTTCAGGCTCCGAGATTTGCGTCTTGGAAGATTGATTCCTAATTTCTGATACAAATAGCTCAGATAGCTCAATGCCCTTTGCAATATTGACAACAGCACTAAGTGTGGATTCTGTGCCCAACCAAAGTCTTTCTTGGATCTTTTTACTCTTGGTTTTCAACATAATGTGGTCTCTGAGGACTTGCTCATAGGAAATAGTTTCAAAAGCGCAGGAACATGCTAGAGAATGTAAAGCAGCGACATAATCTTCAATAGATTCATCAGTTTTTTGAGCTCGAGAATAAAATTTAAGCCTTTCCATAACTGTATTTATTTTCCTTCCAAAACGTATTTTCATTTGCTTAGCAGCTTTTTCAAAAACATCCATATCTCCAGAATCTTCAATAGGAGGTAAATTATCAAAATCTTTGATGCCTGCGCCTCCTAAACAATGTCTAAGTAAAGCAAGCTTCCTCTTTGCAGAACAACAATCTTTTTCTAAAACTTCAACATTAGCAATGAACATAGGATACCATAAATCCCACTCATTATTAGGATCCCCTGCTACTTGCAGAAAATGTGGAGGAGCAGCTATATTTGACATTGTAAGAAATATACACAAATGATGAGATAAAGAAAAGGAAAAAAAAAGAATGGTACCTTGCACTGTAATATGAAAGTGAAGTCTTGTAAATTTTAAAAAGGAAGGAGGCCGGCAAATAAAATATGCTGGATACAGAAATGTTAAAGAGCGGAAACGGTGTGCGAATCACCGAATGAGAAATCGCGCTGTCGAATTTAAACTTTCCTGTGTCGAAAATTATTTTCCGATGAAGCAATATGGCCGTCAAAAGCGTAACGACGTGCGTGGTGACCTCAGACGTTCCCAGAATTCAGTTAGGGATGATGCGTTAATCCGAGAAGACGGAAACAGCAATCCAGAACACCACGGAGACTCTAGGAGCTTGGCAGAATGGTAAGTAAGAAAGAACTCTAGTAACTGTTCAAACGATGGAACTCCAAACCACCCCTCGATGAGTGCGGTCGGTAACGGCTATATGTTGAAAACGTATTGAATGCCTAGTATTATAGAGAAGAAAAAAAAAAAGGTAGACACACTACGTAAGGCAAGAAAACTTTTTGACCATCAGCGGAAATAAAGATAAGCAGGAACTAAAATTAACCGCTAGGTTGAAGAAGTTAAATATGGTAATAATAAAGTCAATAAAAATACATTAACAAGTAGTGGCTACAGATTTCAAAGATGTTGATTGAAGAAGTTCAGAGAGTAAGTACAAAAGTTTCCAATAATTTCCAGCGATAAGAAAATCCAGTTCCCAAATGTCGCCAATAATTGTGTAGTAACGATCTCACGATGTAATGGGTTTCAGATAAGAATTTATTCAATAGAAAAACAGCTTGACAACCACAGATGAGAGACACGACCAACTGCTCTCAAATCCTCTCTCCTTGTCCTAGTTCATCCCCAAACATTCTAAATGACGTAATACAATTCTAAGTATTACATGATGGTACAATACCACAATCGTCAAATGTGCTATGTGAATATATACAAAGCTTATAAGAATGAGCAGATTAGGAAGATTGAAGCAAAGCATTACAGGTGCTTAATAAACAAAATATTGCATCCTAGCAATCCGTGGGTGATGATATTTCAGTGTTTCAACTCTAATGTCAGCAGTTGTTCGGGCAAAGACGTCAAGTTCAAATGGAGCTTGTGCCACAATATGAGACGTTGTACCAAAGGCTGCCAATGGTGCAGCATCAATTACAATCATTCCACAATATATAGACTGTGAATTGTCATTTTTTAAATCTGGGTCCGTTTAAAAGTCTTTCTGCTGATTTTGGTCCAATAGAGATTCGGAACATATTCATTGACGCCACCCCAAGTGTCCCTCTTTGAATTTGAAAGTTTTGTGGATTTAAAAAATTGGTATGCATAAAATATAATTTGTATATGTGATAACTATGTCTGATACATTGTGGTGGTATACCACTATTATGTAAAAGATACTTGAGTTTTTTGTTTCTGGCTTTCTCATGCTGTAATTTAATGAATCATGGTGCAATCTCACAGTTTATATGGGAAGTGTAGGGGGCGGGAGACCACCTCTGAAATCTTAGCAAAAGTTCCCCGTGGCACTCTGGTAAATGCAGCTCATGATAATTTCAGTAACTTAAAAGTAAGGAAAATTACATTATAACTTGCTTTAGCCAGTGCTGATATTTCCTTACATTCCAACACCCACGTTTATGGTTGACTGCCTTTCTTCAGTAGGCAGTAGCAGGTCTCATTAAGGCTGCTTGGAATGGGGCTGCCTGTGGCACATGCAGCGCAGACACCTTGGCGGGAAGAAGCCTAGCGCCACATCACCATGCCCCACAAGTCACTTACCTCCCCCAAGACCATCTGGTTTGGGGGGATTGCAGTCAGGCAGCAGGCTACCACTAGCCCGCCTCCTGGGTCAAGGTGGGCTCTTCTGGGGCATGCGGGGGCCGCAGGCATGGAATAAGTACCTGGCTGCCGCATCCCCTCATCCTCTTTTGGTGTTCTTGTGATGACAAGGAGACGTGGAGGCAACAACAAGCATTTGGTGGCATTTTTTTGGCGGGCATCTTGATTCACCCCACTGGACACGCTGTCCGCAGGTGCTAACATAGCATTCTCAACTGGGAGTTGTATCAAAGAGGCACAGGCTGCTGCATTTGGCGTCTTACAGATTTCATCACACTCGTGTGCAGGTTCGACTTTTACAGGATTGTATAAGTGAGTTTGTTGCCCCCTCCCTGGTGTTGGGCTTTGTTCAGTAGTCCCAGGGCAACACCAGGCAACCGAGGGCTCCTGCCACCCGGAGTTTGGGGGCACACCTGGTCAGGCGCCACAAGGTGATAATTGTGAAGTGCACGTTGCAATGAGTTGCTCGTTTCATTCCCATTTTTAAGGAATTGGAGTAAAGGTGCAATGTAAGTTATTCACAGTGGATTTGTATCGGATGGTTGTTTGTAGAATTACAATGGCTCGAGACTCATTACTGAATGTTTCTTTGTGCTGTGAGGAAGAGGTTCTAATGGCTAGTTTCCCCAGTCGGGGACAGTCGCAACACTGTCTACAGTGTCTAGCACGAGCACCATTGCGTCGCTCTGGGTGCAGGACTACCTCCAACTGTGTCTGAGTATAAGCCCCCTCTGCCATGCAACATGCTTGGTTTGGAATCCAGCATCAACCTTGTAGCCTGCACTCCTGCGAAGCGGTTATACCCAAGGCAAAAAGGTGTTTTTAGCGGGCAGGTACAATTGAGGTTAATGTGCGGCGGGCGCCTCATCAGTGGCTTTGCTGTGGGGTCCCTGCATGTCTGTGGGGCCCTAAAAGAGTCATGGTTGCCTAGGGGTGAAGGTCTTAGACTCTAACTCGAAGGGCTAAGTGTTAATTTCCTGCTGCTTCAATGGTTTTGTGCGCTCTGCATCAATGTCAAATACTTGCATCAATGTTGCTACAGTGGGCCACTTCATAAGCCTGTGAAGGCTTTAGAATGCTGAAAGGGGTAGCTGAGGAGCAGGCGGAACAAACGGCAGTGTACATTTCTTATTCACTAATCTAGTAAAATACAGAGGGGGTAAGAACAACTCACAAGTCGTTCCCAAGTTCCAGGGGTTGAGCAATGGGCATGGCGCAATGGGCTATTTCAGCAACAGGAGCAGCGACCACAGCCCGAAAAGAAGGCCTTCCCGCTGACAGCATCAAGAGGCTGGGCCTGTGGGAGTCTGACCGCTCTAAGCTATACATTAGTCCTTGAGGAATTAAGATGAGTGGGTTCAATGGAAGTGGCAACAAGCAGAGGGTTCTCTGCAGCATATGCTTTTGTAAATAGTTTTGCAATGTCTTGTTTTGGGCACAAGTGTTAATGGGGAGGTTAAGGGAAGCTGTTAGGGTTGTGGAGACGTCACAAATGCATTGTGGTTTGCAATGTATATACATATTGTGATGCTGTTTTGTTTTCAGTTGTTAAAACAAGTTTGTCACTGCGCCCCCGCCCCCCTTTTTTTTCTTTGTTCCCTGGCAGTGGTCAGAGTCTGGGTCTTTGGCCACTCATTTGTCTTAAGGGCAGCACAATAGGCCATTTAAAGGAACAAGAACCAGGACTTTCTCCGCACTGCCATAACACAGCTTGATTTCCCAGGCATGCGCTGAGGAAAGCTCATGACTAGACTGTGCCAGTGGCCAGCTATTTACCCCAGGGACCCGACATGCTCATAATTCACCTGGGAGGCAATGATTTTACCACAATAGGCAGGCGCCCCTTAGTACAGGGCATTAAGGAGGCATTGGTGGACATCCACAAATGTATGGGTTACTGCAAAATATTGTGGTCTGAGATCATCCCGCTTAGATTCTGGAGGGATCCCTGGCCTGTTTAGGCATTCCCCAGACTGGCCAGCATCTCCACCTAGAAGTTCACTGAAAAAGGGAATAGGGTTTCATAAGGCCCAGCCTGATCAATGTGCAAACCTAAGTTTTTTTTTTTAGGAGTACATAGTCCACCTGTTTGACATTTGCACGAATATATTCCTTCTGGGCTTGCAGGAGGTCCTGGAGAGAGCAGGTTGCAGGTAAAAGTTTGGCAAGGCAGCATTGGGCTTGGTGGAGTTACGGGCTGATCCAAGGGTTTCTGATGCAGAATGCAACCAAAGAAGGAGCACAGAGGGTTTGCTCCTGGCCAACTACCCACGAGGCCTTACGGCGAAAAAGCAAAGGCACCTCTGCTAGACCCAGAGGCAGTAGTAAACCTAAGGAACTATGGGGTTACCCAGTACCCCTCCACTACCTGGTGTGAGTTAAGGTCTAGGGGATAACTGGGTGAAGACCCCCAAGAGTTTAGTCTAGTCCAGGTACTGTTTGGCCAAACTGGTGTGTGGAAGTACAGGTTGCTCATCCACTGGCTGTCCTGGATTGCCCGTAAACTAACCCAACGTTGTCTTGCCTACATGTGCAAAATAAAGTTACAAATGGGGGTGGGGTCGCACACTACACACACACCGGCGGTGTCGCCCCTAAGGACTCTGGTCAATGTAGTAACGTGTTCGCGATGCATCATCTTTCGATCTTCTGCTATCTTCTCTGTCTTCGCCATCCCTGGACATGTGTTTCGGGGTATCACCCCTCGTCAGCACGGATAGACCGTGTTCTGGGGTTGCCGATGGCTGCAAATATCTGCCAGGTATAGTACCACTCAGGCGCGTAGGTGCGGGATCCCAGGCTCGTCAGCCCACTGCTCAAGGGAGCTTTAAAGTTACAAATGGGGGTGGGGTCGCACACTACTCACACACCGGTGGTGTCGCCCCTAAGGACTCTGGTCAATGTAGTAACGTGTTCGCGATGCATCATCTTTCGATCTTCTGCTATCTTCGCTGTCTTCGCCATCCCTGAACATGTGCAAAATAAACATGCAGTAGTTTCCTCCAACAAAAATCCGGTGTCCAGGTCTTTTGCTTGGGTCGCTCATTTTATGTCTCACTTGCATGCCAGGGGGCGGAGGGGGGCTATGTGGTATCGGTGCTTTGTTGCTATATTTCATCAGGTAATTACCGACCCAAGGCTCTTCAGAGTATTCATTCCAGAAGCAGCTTTAAAAATGCAGACGGTGCAGCTGCTGAAATCTCAGCAAATGTTCTCCATTGAATACTGGTAAATGCAGTTCATGATCATTTTAGTAATGCACACATAACGAAGTGTGCACCTTCAGTTGATACAGTCAGTGCTGGCATTTTGATACATTCTTAGAGACATTTTTCTGGGGAACTGTCCTTTTTCAGCAGGAAGTAGCAGGTTTCTTTAAGAGAGCTTGAAACACTGCATGAATTCCATCAGATCAGTAACCACTCTGAAACTTGAAGGTGCAAGGGATTTCAACTGCCACAGACCCTCTTGAAGGCCTCCTAATTATCTTAAATAAGAAATGTATGTACAGCAGATTCAACTTTAATGGTTCTTCTATAATTGAAGAATTTGAAAATGTAGCTCTGTTTCTTTGCTCCTATTGAAATATAAAGGCTTATATCTGTTGTATCATTTGCAAGCTATGTCCTAAGTTATCTTTTATAACGTGTCCCAGAACACCCAGCTAGTCAGCTATCAAAGGTCAATGCAGTGGCGGCTGGTACAGAACCCGGGTGGCGAGGTGCTATCACAAATCAATGCAGTGGCAGCTGGTAGAGAACCGGGGTGACGAGGTGAGAAACAAAATATAACACCTGTGCACGGTGGCCATCTCTCCTCCGCCTCTCTTCCTGACTTCAGGAAGCAGGTAGCACACAGGCTCCCCTAAGTCAATAACGGCACTGCAGTCACCAGCATGACAGCAGAGTCTTGATTGGTCTGAGCGGCCTGGTTCAGCACTCAGACATGGAGTGGGAGCCTGTGCATTTTCCCCACAGGCTGTGCAATGCAACCAGGTGGAGAATCTGCTATGTGCGCATGACATTTTGGCTGACCCGGGACAGCTGTCCAAACTGTCATGCACATTTAAGTGCACATATTTCCTCCTCTCGCTGCACTGACAACCCAGTCCCCCCCAACCTGGCTTGCACTGAAAAATAAAACGATAATAACATGGTATTTTTATCATTTTATTTTTCCTTTTTTGCACTGCTGAAAACTGGGACGACGCACCTCCGCCATAGCGGAGAAGCTGCCGCTGGGTCAACAACTTATCATCGGTTTGCTGACTTCCCTAAGCTTGCGTCTGTCCAACCCTGCAGTCCCCTCCTTGTTCTGTGCTCTCCTTATCAATTGACTCAGGCTGGCCTACCCGTCTTCAGTGGCTTGATCTTAAGATTGCATCTTAAAAACACTATACTGTGGAAGAATCCTGACATCGTGTTCTTTTTGCACCACCACCCCCTGTGCTTTTAAGCAGCATTTAAACCCCCCAAAATAAATAAACAATAAAAAAAATATGCATGGTACATAGGTTCAATTTTGAAAAATTTTAAAACTCATTCAAATGTTTAGACTTAATTGGGAAAAGCCCAGGTATTACGGAAAATCCCTCTCTGAAACTGCTTTTTTTTCAACTTGATTCTTTGTTCGTCTTTATATTTTCATGGCATTTCAAAATATGCAGCATATGATAGCTTAGCAGCACAGACACTTGTAGTATTTTTACTTTGGGAATTTGTATTGAGCTGCAGCTTCTGTCCAAAGTTTTATAATGATATGATGGATAGGATGCAGATATTGTTGACCAATTCCCGAGACTGTGTGAATCCCACTTTCAGCTACTAAATATTATTTGAGCTGAAATTCTTAGACTTGTCAACTCTTGCAGCTTTTTTCTCCTTTTTGTCATAAAAGAACTATTCTTGGCTGAAGAAGGTCATATTTTGCATTTTTCCAGAATAAGAACTGCATTAGCTGTCCCAAAGTCCCATCTATCTGTCTGCCCCAGTTTAGTTGGCGGTGTTTGGTGTAGGAATCTCTTCTACTCCATTGATGAACAACCACTGTGCAGTTATTTTTTCTCTATACTGCATTTCATTGCTGGCCTTCATTCCTTGCAAGTGCTTTTTGTCATAAAAAATAAAAAGAGGTGTTTATTTATTTGATTCAAACTTCTTGTAAAGTGTTACATTGATATTTTGCTCAGTTACGGTCTTGCTCTGATATGGAAATTCTCAGGGTACACAAAATAAATAAAATAAGTTGTATTCAGCAGAAGACTGGTGCGATCTTTTGTCGGAATAATGGCCCATAAATCTAAAAAATTCCACGGTAACCTCTCTTTTTCAGGGATCTGAATTTCCCACGATGTTATGATATTGTAATTGTAATTACATTTATATAAAGCTTACTACCCCTAATGAGGCGTCAAAGCGCTTTTTATATTTATGATTATTTTTACAATTTTATTTTTGGTTTGACAATAGACATATTTTAGCAAAGTTTCATGAAATACACAAATTTGAGTTATGTTAATCAGAAGAGGGTATTATAGCCATGCTATAAGTCTGAAAATACTAATAATGCTCGACATATGTGCACAAGTTAACACACATTTTAACCACGATTTTTGCAAAATGACCCATCATGTCCTCACACTACAAGTATTAACGCACCTGATTCAGTATCATAGATGTAAATACAGTTGTGTACCCTGACAGATTGGACAGTGATATCTTATGTGCAGGTGTGTGGTGGTAGCTGTTGAGAGGCCGAGAATGGTTATTACCACATATTTGACAGATCTACATGGAAATCTCTGTTATGCTATGTTATGTTATGTTATGCTATGCTTTGCTATGCTATTCTATGTTATATTATGTCTTTCTCATGGGTGCCCAGCTGGATAGCATCGGCCTCTCCTCTGCCTTATAACCATCCTGGGCAGCGGAGCATTGTCCCGCTACTCTCAGATCAATGAAAAAGGAAAAATAAAATGATAATAACATCATTATTATCATTCTTTTTGCTACAGGACTAGGTTAGGGTGGGCTGGGGTCACAGGGGGGGAGCGCGCATGACAGTTTTGCCAGCCGCCTTGAGACGGACAAACAGCCATGCACACTTTGCATGTTCCCCACCAGGCTGTAATGCATAGCCTGGTGGGGAACATGCACAGGCCCATAGTCCTGATGTGGGCGTCGAACCACGGCACTCCGACCAATCACAACACTGCATTGCAGCATTGTTATTGTCTTAAGAGGGCTTGTGTGCTTCCTGCTTTTTTTCTGGGACTCGTCAGAAGGGAAGCAGAGGAGAGATGCGGATGGTCGAGTTATAAGTGCGTTTTTGTGTAGATTTTTTTTTACCCCACTCCCCTCACCGTTCCATCCCCTTTACCTGCCAGCCGCCACTGTAACCATCACCCTCCAACTATCTGATCAAATATGTTATCTTTTTTCCATTCTTTGTAAATTGTTTTTAGTTGTCTCTGGTTGGTTACTGTTGTTATATCCCTGTGCGTCTGGGGACTAACAGCCAGAGGCAGTGGAACTACATTAGCCAGCATCCACTGCAGTTATCAGCTATATTCAGTCAGTGCCGGTGCCATGAATGAGGCATGAAAGTACCCTATAATCATTGCCAGAAACTCCCTAGAGCATGCTCCCTTACAGGACACATCCCCTTGTACATCTTCCACCACTCTATTGCAGGTGGATCTCTTCTGATCGCAACCCACTCCTTTCCTGATACATGCTGTTATCTTTTCTATACTTTTTTTGCATTGAATATTGTGTTATATCATCTCTGGCTTCTGTCTCTTGACTCAGCGGCGCATTCATTGAAAACAAGAGCCAGCAGACCTAAAGCTCCGAGCTGCCATCTACAGATGTGGGTGATTTGGCATCATATGATGTCTTTTGTCAATGTAATGGCCAAAAAAGGTGCACAAAGGTTTTCTCAGCCTATCTGCCTTTTTCATGCTGATTGGCGGTATTGCTTCCAAAGTCGTTTTGATTCTGTGGTCAGTACCATTACCTCTAATCCCACATTGAACTCAGATAAAAGTGAAACCCTTGTCCACCTTTTCTGTATATGTCCGGCCCTGATAAGACAGAGATTACTCCTATTGAAACCCATATTCAACGCGCTAAACATCCGCTCCTGAAGACATCCAGTCACAAGCTGGCTTGGAGGCTCCTCCATAATCCTGGCATGCCGTGGAGTTAAATTCATGGCAGAAGCAAGAAAATGCCTAGAACTAAGAGAACAGGAGGCCCAGCCAGTTGGCGGGACAACAGGGTCGCCCTAACCCCTGGATCTTATATGCCCAGTCCCCAACAAAAAGAGAGACTGAGAGACAATAATTTCAGTATTTTCAAACTTTGCACTGTTATTTCATCATGTGAATTTTGTAACAATTTTAACTAATTATGCAAATTAAACATTTGACTTACTTTGACTTTGTTAGGGTATGATTATGCTTCTCATATGAAGCATGGGTCATTTGCAGTGTATATCGCTCTCATATATATGTAAGCAAAAAGTTTAATCCAATCCTATTTATAAACAGTGAGCTTGTCCTTTACCTAGGGAATGAACTGTGCATGTCATAGTTGGGCAGCTTCACAATTTGAGAAGATAAAAGAAGTTTTCAAAATTGCGCAACCCAAATTTTACTTCACATATTCTTATACTCATTTTCTCGTCTTACACTTCACTGCCCACCTGACTGTAGGTAGTTGTGTTTCCCATAGTCAATCAGGGATGCTTTTGACCCTGAGTGGTGGAGTCAGAAGTCACCATGCCAGATTCCCTAGATATTCCACTCAAGAATTTCTGGCAGTGGGAAACAGAATGTGCACAGCTTTGTAGGGTAGCAGGGAGATGGTAAGCTGTAGCTGTCAAGTGAAATGCTAATGGCCCAGAGTGGCAGTTGGAACATTCTTGATGTCACAAATGGCTTCTGTTGTGCTCTTTTTTAAATGTTTATAAATTTGCCAGCTTCTCATGTTGCAAAGATTGCAACGGTTTAAAAAAAATATTCAAAATGAAGTCAAGGGTTAATTCCAAATTGGAATTGCCTCTTTTACATAAGGGCTTTAGGCCTGAAATGATGCAGGGAACTAGTAATAATGATGTATATAAAATGGAATAGGTGTGGATACCTCACAGGGTGCTGATTCTCTCTAGGATTCCACCTGTGCATAAGGGCTGATGTGGTGAGACTGGACAGGCTGAGGGCCTAAGGGGAGCTGTTTTGGGGGTTGGCTACCTGACTGAACATGTGGATTTCTATGAAACTGTTGCCAGACACTGTGACTGCACTCACGATGGATAATGATGATAAAATGTAGATTGATCAAGAAAATATTGCCTTTCTTTGTTCTCAAACCTCCTGCTACAAGTGTATATGGCAGCGATTAGGTTATTGCCATGGACTTGGCTCTTGGGGATTTCATCATTATGGCTTCACTGAAAGACTTGCAGGCCATTCAAAGTAAGTTGGATACGAATGTGTCTTGATGGGCAGTAGTGGAGGTTCTGCAGGCATTCCCCGAGGCAAATTAGTCCATGGCATGTAAGGTAGTTCATAAAGTAGATATTGATTCACAACTTTCAAAGATGGGAGAGAGTGTGATCATCTAAAGGATTTAAATATCTGTTCTGTTACCTCCATTGTGCCACTGGAACTTAAAGGCCGGAGTCCTTGAAAAGAGCATAGAACTTGTACAACTCAGGTTTTCAGTAATCTAGGTAGAGGAAAAATGAGAAGAAAGGGTACAAAGATTTCTCAAGACAGATGTGCTTGCTGTGGATGTGGTTGATGTGGTGAAAGTGGTGAGATTGCCCAGCAGGTGAAGGAATGGGATTCATTAGGGGACTGGTAAATGATCCAAATCCAAAGAATTCAACTTTGGTATTAAAGGCCATGATTAAGAAGCCCATAAAGTTGGAGTGAAACAGGTCATATAATTCTGGATTTGGGTAATAACATGTTTTTAAGGAGTCTGGAGGTGGGAAGATCAGTAGCTGGTACATCACAAATAAAAAAAACTGGGTGGTATACATACAATAATTGCCCCTAACTAACGCTAGTGAGCGGCAATTTTCTTACTATCGCCGAAAACTATTGCCATGGTACCGGCGTATTTCCAGTACGTTGCTACATGGCATAGTATCTGCTCACAGTGGTAAATTTTTGCTCCTAAGACTAGCGTCAAGGTGATAAAAACTTCACTTTTCTGCATCTAGAGCCAAAAATAGCCATTAAGTCCACAACCAATGATAAAAATAAAATAAAAGCATTGAAATGCAGAATTAAGCAGTCAGGGCCAAGTTCAGTACAGGAAGCAACATCCCCAAACCCCCCAACAGTCAGAGTCCGAGGGGAAGAGGAAATGCAGATTCAGCGCTCCATATATATAAAGCGGCGAATCGCTGAGGAAAACCAGTGATGCATCACTTTTCCTAGCGCTTCCCTTGCGACACCTAGGCAGCCAAAGCCTGGAAGTGTGGACAGTCCGAGGGGTTATAGGCATATCTGGGCCTGCGCCTGAGACCCGGTGTGGGAGGCGGAGGTGCTGTGAAGTTGCTGCAGCCTAAGGGTGGAGGCGGGCCACGTCAGGACCAAACCTGTTGGCTGTGTTGATAGACATTGAGGCATCAGCGATCACACTTACCTGGTGGTGAAGTCTGGCAGGTCACATGGAGACACAAACAGAAATGGTAACATGGATAAAGGGCGCACAGCTATGAGTATGGCTAGTAGTAAAGTTCAAACTTATTCCAAACGATTGCTACTAGGCTGGAAAGGAAGGTTACCCAAATTCCTTAATTATCCTGGACTAGTCCAAGATGTAAAACTGAATCTGTGTTCCTGCCGAGCAATCTAATAACAAATTATTATATTCAAAAACATCAGATGTGATATTTATCAAAATTTAAATAACAAGTGTAAGAACAAGAGTCCAAATTCTCATCCAATAGGCATTTAGACACCCGGATCTTGAAGTGCGTTGATCCGTATTTTAATTCCAAATTTCAAAGTTCAATCCAAATTGTCAAGTCCTTTGTTCAATCAAACCGTATTTTAATCCAGATTTCAAAGTTCATTCCAGATTCTCAAAATCAAATTCCAAACTTCACAAGTATCAAAAGAACATTCACTGCAGCCAACACGTATTTCATTGGGCATTTATCTCATGCCAACCAACTTCCTCAGGGCTGCAAGCCAAAATGATAAAAAGTATAAACTGATATAAATAGATACTGGAATATACCAACAATAATAATTTTCCAATTGTTTGTGAAAGGGTTGAATTATTGTTAATAAAATCACCACCTAGGTGAGAGAAAAAACATAGTACCCTTATTTAAGTGACAAGTTATAACCTTAAATGCTTTATGTGGATCCCGGTGTCAAAGTAAAAGAAAGCAGCAAGACATTCTGACATGTCGCCAAATTCAAATAGCAAAAGTGTTTTACCTAGATCACAATAAGATATCCATCAGTATCAAATTCCTTCCAATGGGCGTTTATCAAAAAGTCAACAGTATCTGGAATGATACAGGGAGGCTCTTAGCTTTGTCACCACAAAATATCCTGTTGAATTATTCTTACACCAAATAACTATCATAGATTATATAAAGTCTCTGAATCTCATCAGGTGAAGCCAAATATATCGTCATTGGTGGCACACATATAATACTATTTATATAGAACATAAGAATCGTGAAAATATATATAACACTCTTTCATATCTGTGATCAAAAAGTGTATACAAGCACGACACCCGATCGGCGTTAGTGTATTATAATAGTAAAAGATGGTACCTCTCCACTTCTTCACCTCCACGTTTATATATAATGCATCAGCGATGAATATGTTTCTCAATGGAACTATCATAAGAAATCACAAAATCAAACTCCTACTTGCTATAATATAGTAAAGCAAGTACCATTTAGTTAGCACTGAATTCCCCTTACCTATATCTCGGTGCATAAGCGTCAAACGCTCCGCTCCCGTAATGTGAATTTCGTTCGGTTTATTCTATTACCGGGTCTATAAAAGAAGAACCACTAGTTAAAAGGTCTTCCAAAAGAATATCTATGTATTTATTTTCGGAAACGAGAGATTTCTCTTACCTATATCCCTGTTCAGACTTTCGGTGTATATCTCCTCCAAGTATCGGCTGTCGGCGTGAACCATGGCCGCCATCTTACTTAAGTACCAGACCGTGAGGTAATTCAACTGCATGTAAGGCGACAGGTTATTTCACCGCCATCTTAAAGTGGCTAATGAATCCATAAGAGATGGTCCCGATCTAACTTCAAATAGTAATTATTGTAGTCAAATACGATCGTATCAATAATAACAATTTATAAGCAGGATAATTCTCATTTTATGGCTTTTTGTTATTAATAGCAGAAATCATCGTAATAATGAAAGTATTCAGGATTGGTAAGTTTATAATCCTAAATAAAAAACGGAACTGTATAGGTACCGACAATTACTCAAATATTTCCAAGAAGAATGAACGCGTGTGAACATATTCAGCTCACGTTAGTGTTCATATATTTCTCCGCCATCTTAAAGTGGTTAGTAAAATGAACGCGTGTAAGCATATTCAACTCTCTTTAATGTTCCCATATATTACTCCGCCATCTTGGATTGGTTGAAATACATAATTAGTCCAGATTCATTTATTTATTAAGTGGTGACGATGCGTCAAGCGTCCCGTGTCATTCATATTATAGTTAATAAAATGATGTAATGAAAAAAGAGTTGTGACATTTGCATTTGAAATACCCAAGTATCATTTTACAAGTCATCTATCCAGTGTTTAACAGTATACTTATAATAATAAACAAGCCAAATCACATACAGTTAAACTCAATAGTTACATTTAATTCTGAAACATAACTAATCTCCAACGAAATACTGTAGTTCAGTATCCATATTAAGCCCATCTTCCACAGCCCGAAGTACCATAATCCATTGTGCCTCTCTCCGTCTTAATTTCAATACTCTGTCTCCTCCACGTCTATCTAAAACCACTTGTTCAATACCATGGTAAAATAATTTGTGGTTCTCAGAATCATTTCTGTTTTGAATAGAGTGTGAAGCTATGGGGTACCTTGTATCCCCATTCTTGAGCCCCCGATAGTGTTCCACCATCCGGTCTTTAAGTCTCCTAACTGTACTCCCAACATAAATCTTTCCACACAGGCAAGCAATAACATAAATCACAAAGGTGGTTTCGCAATTAATAAAGGAATCTATGTGGTAGGTTCCTGTATCATTGTAATCAAATTTTAAAACCTTTCGCTTTGCCCACCAACATGAACTACAATTACCACAATGATAGAAACCTTTAGGGCGAGCACGTAACCAGTCACTATGACCCAAATGTGAAATCGGTTTTGGGTAGCTCGGGCTTACAATATTAGCAATGGACATTCCCTTCCTAAAAGTAATACTTGGTCTCTCTGTTAGGTAAGGTTTCAAATCTTTATCAGAATAAAGCGTTTGCCAGTATTTCTTCATAATACTGAAGAATTTATTACTACCAACACCAAAATTTGTGATCATTCTAATAGTCTGGTTGTTATCCTTGGTGTCACTTTTGTCTTTAGGTCTCAGTGTCACATCTCGCTTCAGTTTCTGTACTCTGTTAACAGCCTTGTTAACAGTAGTGTTTGTATAGCCTCTATTTTTAAACCTCATCTTCATATCCTTGACATTTGCATCAAAATCAATATCTTTAGAACAGTTTTTTCTTGCTCTGATCATTTCCCCATAGGGAATTGAATTGATTTGGCTCTTGGGGTGGCAACTGCCCGCTCGTAAGAGTGCATTGCAACTAGTTTCTTTACGAAACATGCGACTATATAACTTATTTTCCTCCACAAATAATTCAATGTCTAGAAAAGTCAATTTTTCTTTATCATAATATGTAGTAAATGACATATTAAGATCATTGGTATTGAGAAAATTAAAACACGACTCCAATTCCTCTGTAGTGCCTCTCCAAAATAACAGGCAGTCGTCAATGAATCTTCCCCAATAATATATGTGATCTATCCATTGGCTGCCCCTTGGTCCCCAAATCCACTCCGCCTCCAGTTTCCCCATAAAGAGGTTCGCGAAGGACGGAGCAAATTTGGAACCCATCGCAGTCCCTGTCTTTTGTTTATACCAGGTAGATTCAAAGAGAAAGTAATTGTTTTCCAGAACCATTCTTGTCATTTCCAATAACATAGATGTATGGTCCAAATATTCTGCTGGTCTGTTATTCAAGAAGCTCTCAATTGCTAAGATGCCTTTCTCATGGTCTATATTTGAGTATAAGGATACTACATCAAGAGTAGCAAGGATCATATCATCATCCCACACTACATCATTAATTATATTGAGGACATGCTTAGTGTCCTCAATATGTGATGGTAAATTTTGTACAAAGGGTCTCAGATATGAGTCCACAAATTGAGATAGTTTCTCTGTAGGCCCTCCAATGCCCGAAATTATCGGTCTGCCCGGTGGTTTATATCTATCTTTATGTACTTTTGGCAAACAATACATACATGGGGCCTTAGGTGATTGTATTTTGAGAAACAAAAACTCGTCATAATCCAGAAGACACTTGTCATACCATTCCTTAAGTTTCATGTTGATTGTACATTTAACCATCTCTAATGGATTGGCAATTACCTTCTCATAGTATTTGTTATTTCCCAATTGAGACAAAACTTCATTATTATAGTCAATACGATTCATAACAACAATGTTGCCACCCTTATCAGCGCTGCGTATTATTAGGTCTGGGTGATCGGTCAGTTGACGGAGTGCTTCCCTTTCATCTATTTTTAAATTGTCTGGAAATGTTTTCTTACGTTGTCGTTCTTTTCTAATCAAATTGTCTATCTCTAAGGTGACAGATTTATAAAAAGCATCAATAACATTACCGGAGGACAACTGCGGTGTCCACTTTGATTTATCTTTAAACCCACTTCCGGATGCTAAACCAGGATTAATCTCTAGATCTCTTAAGAGAGAATTCATAGTCACAGGGTCACCTTCTGATTCAGTGAGAGATAACAAAAGTTTCGTATCATAAAGGTCTTGGATAGTAATCTCAGTCAATATTGGTTAATTAATGGTTTTCACCCTGGTATTATCTTTCAAAGAATTTTTTTTTTTAATTTCAACAAACGTACAAACTTATACAAGTCAATTTTTGTGACATACCAATCAATATTCTTGGTAGGACAATATCCAAGGCCCTTCTTCAGTACATTACTCATACTCACAGACAATTCAATAGAAGAAAGGTTGATCACTTCAATCATTTTAGTTCCTGTGTTTATTTCCTCCACGACCTTAGTCTCTCCCTCATCCCTGGGACCACTTCTCCTGCGTCTGCCACAGCTCCCTCTCCTTGTCTTGCTGTTTGTGTATTGCCATATCTCCCTCCTGTATCTCGGTTTCCTCTTTTGAACCTCTGTACTTCCACTAAAAAATTATTGTTATTCGTGGCATCTCCACTCTGGACATTGGAAGCTTCTGTAGTACCTCCATCAGTGGAAATACTGCTTGATGAAGTATTAACAACTGAACTCAAGGGTGTCACATTTCTCCTGTTACCTTGACCTTTTTGAAAAAGATAGTCAAATTTACGCGCAAAAGTAAATACCCTACCGGCTGTGCAATCCTGTTCATCCCTTTTCAATTTACGCGCTTTTCTCCTTTTGATATCTGCCTGCAAGTTAGTCAAGATCTCATCTAACATATCATAGTTTTTCATGGTAGCTTCTGGTAAATTTAATTGTTTAATTTCATCTTCACACGTTTTTATCTCTATCAGAAGTTTCTCAATCTTACGTTCAGCATTATCAATGAGTATCCTTATCAAGTTACATGAACTAGTAGTTAACTCATGCTCCCATTTGTCCAATAAATCACGTGCTAAGTCTTCATAAGTTGGTATAATAGTTGATCTTAAACCTCTGGGGATGCGGTTGAGAGTAAGATATTGTTTCAGTGTTACCGCATCCCACCACTTGTTCAATTCTGCTCTCTTCAGCTTCTCTAATTTAACGAATTTGGCTCTAAGACCTTCCTGTTTTGCTGGTGTAGTAGAGGCTACTGCTACATTTACAGATGAGCCTGTGTTTAAGTTATTAAATAAATCCTGAGCTTCTTGTTCCCGGTTCATTATTAGTTTTTACAGCCGCTAGCGGCAGCCCAACCCAAAATTACTGATAAACAAACAGAAATGGTAACATGGATAAAGGGCGCACAGCTATGAGTATGGCTAGTAGTAAAGTTCAAACTTATTCCAAACGATTACTAGGCTGGAAAGGAAGGTTACCCAACTTCCTTAATTATCCTGGACTAGTCCAAGATGTAAAACTGAATCTGTGTTCCTGCCGAGCAATCTAATAACAAATTATTATATTCAAAAACATCAGATGTGATATTTATCAAAATTTAAATAATAAGTTGAGGTTCCGTGACAACTGTAAGTGATGTTTTTGACTCGCACGAATATGGTCGAGTCTGGTATCTATGAACCGCAAATGACGAGTTTAGTGGGTGTATGCAATTTCGCTGTGCTAACCTAAACCGTTCGTCTGTTACGTGGGTTATTCTATCTGTACCCACGGGTTCCATTTTAGATATGGCATCCATTTTGTCTCTTGCCCTCAAGTAGTCAGCGAACGGACGCTGTCCGCTTCGCGACCCTGGGATTCCCGAGAGATGTATGGAAGACACATGTCCTTTGAAAATGTCTTTATGATGAGGGGGATGATACCGTAAGGCAAACGGCCCGCTCGAGGCTCATTTTGCCGTGCCGGTTTATTGTCTCAGCCGTGCATCTCATTAGGCACGTCCCTTTGATGCCAGGAGCTCGTGTTTCCCGATACCTCCCCTTTTACACCCTTTTCCAATTCCCCACTGTCTCCATCTTCCTCCGCACCTGTCCTTGTTCTTCCTTCGATCTGTTTTACTGCTGATTGGAATGCACTAATGGTGAGAAGATGGGTTTTTTTACAGTTGGGAACCACCAAATGTTTCCGCACTTATGTTCCGGACCTTGAATGTATCAAAGAGACCAAAGCGACCCCTCTAGTGGATAACTATGAGAACTGAGCCATAAACCTTTGTGTACCATGTAAACCTATGGGTGAATTATGTATAAAAGGAGCGATCCACAGAACCAATTTGAAGCAGTCTCCACAAGTAGCACGCGTTGTACTTGCCGTGATTTCTGTGTTCCCTGCAGTAAATAAAGCTCGAATCTTTGACGCCGAAGGAAGTGTCCCGTGTCTCTGTCACTTGTACGCCGGAGCAGGTTACCCACGAAGGTTTCAGGTGTTGTTCCCTGGCACCGCTGGGTCTTAAATAACCCAGTCCTTCAGTTGGCGCCCAACGTGGGGCTGCATCAGAGGTACCGGTCCAAGCCTGACGATCGTGAGGAACTTCGTGTGAAATCTCCGAGGGAAGGTGCACCCCGCTTCATCGATCCTGTTGTCGAAATAAGTGGCCCGAAGACTTTTCCCGCGAAGATTCCCGCCTCCTGACGGCTGCGACGGACTGCTGCCCTGACTGTAGACCTGTTTTGGCGCCTGGCGTAGACCTTGGTATAGCGAGACGATTGACGGGCCTTCCTGGTGACGCCATCGATCTTTGAGTTAAGTATTTGTGGGTCGCTCCCAGAGTTCTTGGTTGTGGTTACTTAGTTGTTGCATGGTTCCATTGCATTTGTGGTTCTTGGTACTTTGTTGTGATATTTGACGACTGCAGATGCCAAAAACCGAGGGTTTTTGCTCTTTGCTGGGACTTGGTAAATCCCGTAACCCTTGAAGTTTGTGAAACACGGCTAGTGTGCAAGATGCCTGGTCGCTGTACTTTGTTTAGTTGTTTCAGACGTTGTGGTGCGGATTCCCGACTGGAGGACTCGTGTCCGATACCTCCGGTTGGAACTCCCACTTATGAGCTCTACAGTAAGCACGGGCTAGGCCCGATTACTTTTAATGATTATTGGATTCGGTATACTAAGAAGGATGGTGTCCTTAGTTGGCCACCTCATGGTAGCTTTGAGACTCCAATCTTAGATAATCTAGAGGCTAAATTATTTGCGAAAAAGCCAAGGCCGGCCATGTTTGATGCCTTTCGGTTGTGGCGCAAAGAAGCCCGACAGAAAGAAATCAGACAGACTAAACGAAATCAGAGAGATAGTGTTGCTGCCATTGTAAAGAAAGCAGAGCAATTTCAGCGTGATAAGGAGGTTAAGGAAAAGGAAGTGTTTGATAGGTTACAGCGTATGACTATAGATAAATGCTATCCTGCTTTGCCTACGGAGTCGGAAAAGAAGGAAGAAATAGTCGAGGATCCTTTAATGTCCTATCTTATGAAGTCGCCACCTCCGTATGTACAGGGTGCCGCAGCTCCTGTGGTTCCCCCTGTACCTGTTCTTCCACCTATTCTTCCTCCGCCTGTTCCTCAACCTGCACCCGTTCTTCCGACTGTTCCTGCTCCTTTGCCTGTTGCTATCCCTACTGCTCCTCCGCTTCCACATACTCCTGCTCCCGCTACTGCTCCTGCTCTGTTGACTCCTGCTGTTGCCTCTGTCTCTACTCCTTTGCTTGTTAGTCCTATGTCCTATGCTTCTCCCTCTACTCGAAGTCGTACTTCTCCTCTTGCGGCTAGCTTCTTTCATTCTCTCGGACCTGTTCTTGGGTCCGCTGGTCCAGATGGTCCTCAGAGACGTAGTCAGCTTCCCGGTGGTAGAGAACGCGCTTCGCTATATAACATGGCGATGGGTTGGATGATGCATCCTCTTAGGAATCCTCCACGTATTGTACTTGACACGTTCTGTCAATTCAATATACCAACACAAAGATTTGTTTTCGAAGAAATGTGTAAAGTTTTGCGCGATCAGATATCGGCCGATGCACCTGACGAGGTGTTGACCGCTTTGTCTGATCTACAACTTCAGTTCTCGAACGGACTGATAGTGGATACCAACGTTCGACGTGCTGTTGAGCGGTTGCTATCTTTCCGTCCCACTCCTATACCTCAAGCCCTGTTTGTTGAGGATGTTGAAAGACAGTCAGATGAGTCTGGCCAATTTCCTATGCGTGAAGTTCCACCAGTGTGGATGCCAGGTAATCCTAATGCTGCTCCTCCGATCTTGCCGTTCTTTCAGAGAGTATGGATACATCTCCCATGGAAACGCTCGGAAGTTTTACAGGTGAAGCAATCTTTGCCTGACCCTCGCAAAAATCCTACAGGGTATTACAAGGAATTATCGCAGCTCGTAGATGCTACGGTAATGAATCTTGCCAATATTGACATGCTGTTTGGCAATGTTGTACCGCAACCGGTATGGGCTAAGATTCGGCAGGAAAATCATCCGAATGAATTAGGTGGTGATTGGGCTGCTATTATAGCGGCGGATGGTCGACAAACTGGTGGTGCTAAACCCGAGCAGTTGATTGCTGCTCTTCCTCAAAGAATAATCACGGTAATGAAAACTCTTATGCCAGGTATGAGGGTGAATTGGGATAAATTGTCAGCCTGTAGACAGAAGAAGGAAGAGAGTGTCTCCGACTTCTTTACGAGATTTGAGGAGGCATTCATCGACCATAGTGGTCAGGATATGGGTACTGAGGGTGGTCAACGGTTGTTCGTGGATAAATTTGTTTCAAATTTATTGCCCGATTTGAGCAATAAATTGAAGAATTCGGAAAGTGCGTGGGCCGTTTCTACTTCGGCTCAGATATTGGCCACAGCACAATATTATGAGAATAGAGAGAAAGAAGAGAACGACCGTGCTGATAAAAAGACGAAAGAACTTAAAACAAAGGTGTTGTTACAGCAAGCGTATCCTCCACGATCGAATCAGAATGCTTCGCAACAGAATAGATCGCAGTCGCAATCGAACCGATCACAATCTCGAAATGACTCCTCTTCCCAAAGATCTTCGTTAGGGTACAATCAATGTGCCTATTGTAGACAGGAGGGTCATATCAAATTCAATTGTCCTGTTCTAAACGATCGTAATAGCGGTAATTCATCTAGAGGAGGTCGTGGTGGTTCGCAGCAGACATCACGCGGTAGGGGTCTTGGTGCTCAGAATGACCGTTCAGATAACTCATCAAATTCTAATAACTGTTTTGATCAACGTGGATCATTGCAAGGACGATCTGCGCAGTACAATGTAGACGATTATTACGTCGATCAGGGAACTGACGACAGTAATTACTAGGACAGCCATAGACAAGGAGAGGGAGTGGTATCAGTTCCGGTTGATCAGAGAGGGCCTTACGTCGCAGTTGCTACATCGGGCGTCGTTGAGCCTTTTCTGTTGGACACTGGTGCAGCGAAAAGTTCCATTATGCATTCGAAACTCCCTGGCGCACCTTTGTCTGGCTTAACAAATGTTTCCGTTGGATTCTCTGGCGCCCCCGTTAGCAATCCAGTTTCGCGCCCTTTGCCCCTTACAATTGGGCCTCGTGAGCTGCAAGCTCCGTTGATTTTGACTACTGGTTGTGGTGAATATCTCTTGGGCCTGGATTTGCTAAAACGTTTGTACGCAACTCTGTATTGTTCTCCTGCGGGTGTAAAGCTTACGTTAGGAGAGAGGGTTGTCTCTCCCATGTACTTGTCTCTCGATAAGCTTCCACCGGAATTGAGTTCTCTTCCTGCATCTCTATGGGCAACAGGTCCCAATGATGTGGGCCTGCTTGACATCTCCCCTCATGTTGTTCAGTTGAAATCTAATGTGCGATTGCCACGTATTCCCCAGTATCGTATCTCTCTTGATGGTGAACGAGCACTGTTAGCGATCATCTATGATTTGATCGACAAAGACGTTATTGAAGAGACTCGGGGAAACGTGTGCAACAGCCCTGTGCTGCCTATTTTAAAACGTACTGATCCTTCGAAACCACCTGTTTATCGTTTTGTTATCGATTTACGGGAGGTAAATAAAATTGTGATTCCTCAGTTCCCCGTTGTGCCTGACATCACGGCACTACTGACTCTGATTCCAGCTTCTGCATCTTGGTTTTCAGTAATTGATTTGAAGAATGCGTTCTTCAGCATCCCGATCGCAGAAGAGAGCAGAGACCTTTTCGGTTTCTCTCTTGGTGGGCGCAGCTTCCGGTTTAGACGCGCTCCTCAGGGCTACTGTGAAAGTCCATCGATTTACAGTCAAGCCTTGAAGGGTCAACTGGATGCGTTTACATTGCCGGCTGGTGCGGCCTTAATTCAATATGTTGATGACTTATTGGTAGCTGCGGATACTCAGGACATTTGCAAAATTGCTACGGTGTCGTTGCTACAACATCTCTGTGATCTACACCACAAGGTGTCACCTTCTAAACTCCAGTATTGTTGTCAAGAAGTAACCTATCTAGGTCACTTATTGTCAAAGGAGGGAAGACGGTTGACCCCAGAGAGAATTGCAGCAATTGCGCGAATGGCTGTGCCAACAACACAAAGAGATGTGCGTGCCTTTCTAGGTATCACGTCGTACTGCAGGCAATGGATTCCAAACTTTTCATTGCTAGCGAAACCATTGGTGGCTCTTACGTGCAAGGATGTTTCAACTCCTTTACCATGGACGGAAGAATGTCAGAAAAGTTTTTCTGAATTACGTGATTCATTGTGTTCTGCTCCTGTGTTAGGTACCCCTGACTACAGTAAGCCGTTCACATTGTACGTTCACGAGAGGGAAGGTTGTGCTTTGAGTGTCTTAACGCAACCTTTTGGTGGTAAGCAACGTCCATGTGCATATTTTTCCTCGACCTTGGACCCGGTAGCTAGAGCATTGCCGAGTTGTTTGAGAGCAACAGCGGCAGCTGCGGTGTCCATCCGACAATCAGCAGGATTGGTCATGGATAATATGCTTACGGTGATGGTTCCGCACGCAGTCGACACTCTTTTAAATCGTACGAAAACTCAGCACTTGACAAGTGCGAGGTTGTCCGGATATGAGTTGACGCTGCTGGCAAGTCATATTCAGATAAAACGTTGCAATGTGTTGAATCCGGCAACTTTGTTACCCATTAGTACAGAGTCAGATGAAATAGCAGCCCATGACTGCTATTTGCGGACAGAGGAGGAAACAAAAGGTCGAGTGGACCTTAAAAACACTCCTTTAGAAGATCCAGATGGAACATTGTATGTAGATGGCTCGTGTTTTAAATTGCCGAATGGTGATGTGACCACTGCATATGCTGTTGTAACTTTGAGTACTGTTGTGGAAGCTGCGAGATTGAATCAGAATTCTGCCCAGGCTGCAGAGCTGATTGCCTTAACTAGAGCGTGTATGTTAGCGAAAGATAAACGTGTGAATGTGTATACTGACAGTCAGCATGCATTTGGTGTTGCGCATAGCTTTGGACGGTTGTGGAGAGAGAGAGGTTTTCTGACATCGCATGGTACGAAGATTCAGCATGGCCAGCTTGTGAATGATCTCTTGGATGCACTTGCGTTACCTAAGCAGGTAGCGATTGTTAAATGTAGTGCACATCGTAAGGTGACGGATGACGTTGGTCGTGGTAATGCGTTTGCGGATGAGACTGCTAAGGAGACTGCCCGGAACCTTAGCACTCGAATGTATGTGACGAGTTCGGTTAGGTGGCCTACAGAGTCGAGTATGTGTGAAGACACTATCGAGAGTGTGAAAGCAATTCAGAATGAAGCCACCGAAACTGAAAAGACGGAGTGGAAAGAAAGTACGGGAAAGTTGGATGCAAATGGTTGTTGGATTGATTTGTCGGAACAGAAAAGATGGATGTTGCCGGATGCGTATGTGCTGGCTGTTGTGACAATGGCACATGGGTTAGCACATATTAGCGTGAAAGGTATCTGCAAATTGTTGTCTCCTGTGTGGAAGAATGATGGTATCACGAAATGTGCTGAGCGCTTGGTTAGGAACTGTATGGTATGTATGTTGTACAATCCTGGTAAGGGAACCCCAACTCCTCCTGGTAGTTTTGCTCCCCCTTCGTGTCCCTTTGAGGTGATTCAATTAGACTTCATCCATATGGAGCGATGCAATAACCTGAAATACGTTTTAGTTGTGGTTTGTGCGTTCTCCCGATGGATTGAAGCCTATCCTCTCAAGGACAACACTGCTTTGTCAACGGCAAAAATCCTACTGAAGGAATATTTTCCTCGGTACGGAATGCCTCGGTTTGTGTGGTCTGATAACGGAAGTGAGTTTGTGGGGTGTGTGATGAAGAGTGTGTGCAAAGGCCTTGGAATTAATCAAAAATTCCATAGCGCCAATCATCCCCAGTCAGCTGGTTTGGTTGAAGGGTATAATGGCACCCTTAAACTAAAACTAGCGAAGATCCAGGCTACGACTGGTCTTTCGTGGCCTGACGCTTTACCCTTAGCCTTACTATCAACAAGGGCAACCGTACACTCCCGAGTAGGGCTCAGTCCCTATGAAATAGTGTTCGGTCGTCCTGCAAATGTTTGGGGGGTCCCTAGACCGGGTGTGTTCTGTGATCTTGAGTACCCAATGTTGATCGATTATCTTCATGACTTGACTGCTAAACTGAGGTTAATTCACCAACAGGTTTACGAAGCATTGCCGACACAGACGGAGGGTCCAGGCCACCAGCTCCAGCCTGGAGACTGGGTGGTTACCAGAAACTTTTCTCGGAAGAAGAACTTGGAGCCCAGGTTCACCGGACCCTACCAGGTCCTCCTTGCCACGAGAACTGCTGTTCGTCTAGAGGGTCGGAAAAATTGGGTGCACGCCACCCATACGAAGAAAGTCCCTATTCCGTTGTCGGCAGACTCGTGGGTGAGGAGAGGCATTGCATCAACTGAAACCGAAGGATTGCCGGCGTTTATACCTTTCAGCGACGCACAACCTGCCGGAGAATCCTCAGTGCAGCAGAAAGACACTGTTGAACATTTGTCATCAAAAGACTCAAGACCAGAACATTCAACTGATCAACAGAACGCTGTCTCTTCAACGGATCCTTTGTTTGATGAACAGACACGACCTGGGAAAACTCGATACTTTTTGCGATCCAGCACTAAAGACTAATAAAAGATCCTGTTCTGTCCCTTGACAACTGCATTATCCCGTTTTCCACGATCAGTTTGAACACTCGTATCATTGTAATTATTCTTGTATATATACATTGAGTTTCGTTCCTCATATTTTTGCTTCCACAGCTGAAAAACATTTTTGCATATACATAATTGCGAATAAAGGCCGTAGGGCCGCGCGCGTACTTCTTTCTGGTTAGTAGGTCTTGACGTGAGGTTAAAGACCGTCGGTTCCTGGGAACTCCTAGGAATTGACTACTGCTACACGGAACGAAGTGCGTCAAGAAACGTTGCGGACGGTCATAGGGGATGGCGTTTTCAAAGCTGATGGACGTGGAAAGAGCACAGGCACAAAGATTCGAGCTACAACAACTTAGTCGTACGAAATGCTTTATGTTTCAGATATTTGTATTGCTCTTGATTGTTTCTGCATTACTGGCGGGTGGGGTGTACTATATGATGTCGTACTTCTTACCTTCTGCCATACCTACATCTATTCCTACTTCCGACTCTAAATTCACCTCTACTGCATCTCCTCATTCCTTCCATATCTTACCCGAACACGAGCAGGCTAGACGTGCAGAATTTCGCAATAACTCCTTTATTCAGCTCCTTCACCAGCACCAGTTAGTGGTTAACACTACTAATTGTTGGGTGTGTGGGTTGATGCCACATACCACAGATAAGGGAATTCCATATTTGGTTTTGCCGTACAGTTCCCAGGGTTCTGCTCGAGCATTTCAAACAATGTTTCGAAGCGCACTAGGTTCCCACCCCAATCGAGAGCCACGATCCCCCTACTCTGGCCCTGGCTCGTATCAAAAGCCTTTGTCTATAGCGATAGAGGATCTAGATAGAGATATCTATGAACCATCGCTTATTCCCGAAGAAGAGGTACAAGCCTATAGGGTCCTGAGTAGAGGCGAGTATAGTGTGTTCACTAGTGAAAAACAGCTTAAAAGCTCGCCCCCGATATGGGTCGTACCCCACATTGGTAATTTTTGTCTAATAGGTCGTGGCCGAAGATCGAAGGCCCGACTTGGAGAGAGTGCTTGCACTGAAAATTACATTTTGCCGATGGTCTCGTCCCCTGCGTTTCTGGCTGCCAAGGGTACATACTTTATCTGCCATGATCGTGCGTATGCATGGTTGCCCTTCGACTTTGTGGGCTCATGTTTTATCGCAAATTTGTTGCCTCCGACGTTCACTGTAGATGCAGACTATCACAAGACTAGAGTTGTGAGGGGCGTAATTAGCGAAGAGGACACTGCCGGTCAAGAGGCAGGAGACTTTTTCAAAGGTTTCTTCCCTTTTTGGGGGCCTATGATTAATAGTAGGAACCTGAGACAGTTGACTCGAGTGGTGGAATCGACAGCTAATATTACTGCCAGTGCCCTTGGTAATAGCACCACAGAACTTCAGGCGGATAGACTTATGACGTTACAAAACCGTATGGTTTTAGACGTGATCTTAGCAGATCGAGGTGGGGTATGCAAGGTGATCCATTCGAGCTGCTGTATTTTCATTCCTGATAATGCTCCGACTGTTTATCAAGCCATCTCAAAGTTGCATAAAATCTCTGAGTCCATACACGTGGACGTAGGGGGTTGGACGCTACTTGGGTGGTTTTGGGGCCTGATGTCGACTTGGGGTTGGAAGATTCTGATGATTATCGGAGTTGTTGTGGCGTTCCTGTTCACGTGCTGCCTTTGCGTGCAGTGTGGTCCTGCCTTATGTGGCCTCTGTGCTACGACGTGTATAGGACAGCCGCCTGTTACCAAAGAAGCTCGGTTGGACAGAGCTATGTTACAGCAACATCTAGATGGTCTGATGAATATAGAATATGATTCCGACTAGTGCTTGCCTACATGAGGGCAAAAGGAGCGTCTGAGGTTCCGTGACAACTGTAAGTGATGTTTTTGACTCGCACGAATATGGTCGAGTCTGGTATCTATGAACCGCAAATGACGAGTTTAGTGGGTGTATGCAATTTCGCTGTGCTAACCTAAACCGTTCGTCTGTTACGTGGGTTATTCTATCTGTACCCACGGGTTCCATTTTAGATATGGCATCCATTTTGTCTCTTGCCCTCAAGTAGTCAGCGAACGGACGCTGTCCGCTTCGCGACCCTGGGATTCCCGAGAGATGTATGGAAGACACATGTCCTTTGAAAATGTCTTTATGATGAGGGGGATGATACCGTAAGGCAAACGGCCCCGCTCGAGGCTCATTTTGCCGTGCCGGTTTATTGTCTCAGCCGTGCATCTCATTAGGCACGTCCCTTTGATGCCAGGAGCTCGTGTTTCCCGATACCTCCCCTTTTTCACCCTTTTCCAATTCCCCACTGTCTCCATCTTCCTCCGCACCTGTCCTTGTTCTTCCTTCGATCTGTTTTACTGCTGATTGGAATGCACTAATGGTGGGAAGATGTTTTTTTTTACAGTTGGGAACCACCAAATGTTTCCGCACTTATGTTCCGGACCTTGAATGTATCAAAGAGACCAAAGCGACCCCTCTAGAGGATAACTATGAGAACTGAGCCATAAACCTTTGTGTACCATGTAAACCTATGGGTGAATTATGTATAAAAGGAGCGATCCACAGAACCAATTTGAAGCAGTCTCCACAAGTAGCACGCGTTGTACTTGCCGTGATTTCTGTGTTCCCTGCAGTAAATAAAGCTCGAATCTTTGACGCCGAAGGAGGTGTCCCGTGTCTCTGTCACTTGTACGCCGGAGCAGGTTACCCACGAAGGTTTCAGGTGTTGTTCCCTGGCACCGCTGGGTCTTAAATAACCCAGTCCTTCAAAGTGTAAGAACAAGAGTCCAAATTCTCATCCAATAGGCATTTAGACACCCGGATCTTGAAGTGCGTTGATCCGTATTTTAATTCCAAATTTCAAAGTTCAATCCAAATTGTCAAGTCCTTTGTTCAATCAAACCGTATTTTAATCCAGATTTCAAAGTTCATTCCAGATTCTCAAAATCAAATTCCAAACTTCACAAGTATCAAAAGAACATTCACTGCAGCCAACACGTGTTTCATTGGGCATTTATCTCATGCCAACCAACTTCCTCAGGGCTGCAAGCCAAAATGATAAAAAGTATAAATTGATATAAATAGATACTAGAATATACCAACAATAATAATTTTCCAATTGTTTGTGAAAGGGTTGAATTATTGTTAATAAAATCACCACCTAGGTGAGAGAAAAAAACATAGTACCCTTATTTAAGTGACAAGTTATAACCTTAAATGCTTTATGTGAATCCCGGTGTCAAAGTAAAAGAAAGCAGCAAAACATTCTGACATGTCGCCAAATTCAAATAGCAAAAGTGTTTTACCTAGATCACAATAAGATATCCATCAGTATCAAATTCCTTCTAATGGGCGTTTATCAAAAAGTCAACAGTATCTGGAATGATACAGGGAGGCTCTTAGCTTTGTCACCACAAAATATCCTGTTGAATTATTCTTACACCAAATAACTATCATAGATTATATAAAGTCTCTGAATCTCATCAGGTGAAGCCAAATATATCGTCATTGGTGGCACACATATAATACTATTTATATAGAACATAAGAATCGTGAAAATATATATAACACTCTTTCATATCTGTGATCAAAAAGTGTATACAAGCACGACACCCGATCGTCGTTAGTGTATTATAATAGTAAAAGATGGTACCTCTCCACTTCTTCACCTCCACGTTTATATATAATGCATCAGCGATGAATATGTTTCTCAATGGATCTATCTTAAGAAATCACAAAATCAAACTCCTACTTGCTATAATATAGTAAAGCAAGTACCATTTAGTTAGCACTGAATTCCCCTTACCTATATCTCGGTGCATAAGCTTCAAACGCTCCGCTCCCGTAATGTCAATTTCGTTCGGTTTATTCTATTACCGGGTCTATAAAAGAAGAACCACTAGTTAAAAGGTCTTCCAAAAGAATATCTATGTATTTATTTTCGGAAACTAGAGATTTCTCTTACCTATATCCCTGTTCAGACTTTCGGTGTATATCTCCTCCAAGTATCAGCTGTCGGCGTGCACCATGGCCGCCATCTGACTTAAGTACCAGACCGTGAGGTAATTCAACTGCATGTAAGGCGACGGGTTATTTCACCGCCATCTTAAAGTGGCTAATGAATCCATAAGAGATGGTCCCGATCTAACTTCAAATAGTAATTATTGTAGTCAAATACGATCGTATCAATAATAACAATTTATAAGCAGGATAATTCTCATTTTATGGCTTTTTGTTACTTAAAGACTTAAAGACCGGATGGTGGAACACTATCGGGCGCTCAAGAATGGGGATACAAGGTATCCCATAGCTTCACACTCTATTCAAAACAGAAATGATTCTGAGAACCACAAATTCTTTTACCATGGTATTGAACAAGTGGTTTTAGATAGACGTGGAGGAGACAGAGTATTGAAATTAAGACGGAGAGAGGCACGATGGATTATGGTACTTCGGGCTGTGGAAGATGGGCTTAATATGGATACTGAACTACAGTATTTCGTTGGAGATTAGTTATGTTTCAGAATTAAATGTAACTATTGAGTTTAACTGTATGTGATTTGGCTTGTTTATTATTATAAGTATACTGTTAAACACTGGATAGATGACTTGTAAGATGATACTTGGGTATTTCAAATGCAAATGTCACGACTCTTTTTTCATTACATCATTTTATTAACTATAATATGAATGACACGGGACGCTTGACGCATCGTCACCACTTAATAAATAAATTAATCTGGACTAATTATGTATTTCAACCAATCCAAGATGGCGGAGTAATATATGGGAACATTAAAGAGAGTTGAATATGCTTACACGCGTTCATTTTACTAACCACTTTAAGATGGCGGAGAAATATATGAACACTAACGTGAGCTGAATATGTTCACACGCGTTCATTCTTCTTGGAAATATTTGAGTAATTGTCGGTACCTGTACAGTTCAGTTTTTTATTTAGGATTATAAACTTACCAATCCTGAATACTTTCATTATTATGATGATTTCTGCTATTAATAACAAAAAGCCATAAAATGAGAATTATCCTGCTTATAAATTGTTATTATTGATACGATCGTATTTGACTACAATAATTACTATTTGAAGTTAGATCGGGACCATCTCTTATGGATTCATTAGCCACTTTAAGATGGCGGTGAAATAACCCGTCGCCTTACATGCAGTTGAATTACCTCACGGTCTGGTACTTAAGTAAGATGGCGGCCATGGTTCACGCCGACAGCCGATACTTGGAGGAGATATACACCGAAAGTCTGAACAGGGATATAGGTAAGAGAAATCTCTCGTTTCCGAAAATAAATACATAGATATTCTTTTGGAAGACCTTTTAACTAGTGGTTCTTCTTTTATAGACCCGGTAATAGAATAAACCGAACGAAATTCACATTACGGGAGCGGAGCGTTTGACGCTTATGCACCGAGATATAGGTAAGGGGAATTCAGTGCTAACTAAATGGTACTTGCTTTACTATATTATAGCAAGTAGGAGTTTGATTTTGTGATTTCTTATGATAGATCCATTGAGAAACATATTCATCGCTGAGGCATTATATATAAACGTGGAGGTGAAGAAGTGGAGAGGTACCATCTTTTACTATTATAATACACTAACGCCGATCGGGTGTCGTGCTTGTATACACTTTTTGATCACAGATATGAAAGAGTGTTATATATATTTTCACAATTCTTATGTTCTATATAAATAGTATTATATGTGTGCCACCAATGACGATATATTTGGCTTCACCTGATGAGATTCAGAGACTTTATATAATCTATGATAGTTATTTGGTGTAAGAATAATTCAACAGGATATTTTGTGTTGACAAAGCTAAGAGCCTTCCTGTATCATTCCAGATACTGTTGACTTTTTGATAAACGCCCATTGGAAGGAATTTGATACTGATGGATATCTTATTGTGATCTAGGTAAAACACTTTTGCTATTTGAATTTGGCGACATGTCAGAATGTTTTGCTGCTTTCTTTTACTTTGACACCGGGATCCACATAAAGCATTTAAGGTTATAACTTGTCACTTAAATAAGGGTACTATGTTTTTTCTCTCACCTAGGTGGTGATTTTATTAACAATAATTCAACCCTTTCACAAACAATTGGAAAATTATTATTGTTGGTATATTCCAGTATCTATTTATATCAGTTTATACTTTTTATCATTTTGGCTTGCAGCCCTGAGGAAGTTGGTTGGCATGAGATAAATGCCCAACGAAACACGTGTTGGCTGCAGTGAATGTTCTTTTGATACTTGTGAAGTTTGGAATTTGATTTTGAGAATCTGGAATGAACTTTGAAATCTGGATTAAAATACGGTTTGATTGAACAAAGGACTTGACAATTTGGATTGAACTTTGAAATTTGGAATTAAAATACGGATCAACGCACTTCAAGATCCGGGTGTCTAAATGCCTATTGGATGAGAATTTGGACTCTTGTTCTTACACTTGTTATTTAAATTTTGATAAATATCACATCTGATGTTTTTGAATATAATAATTTGTTATTAGATTGCTCGGCAGGAACACAGATTCACATGGAGACACGTTGCTGACCTGTGTGAGAAGACCTCTTGGCGCTTCTTGGAGCTGTGATTGGTAGAGGCACTCCTGCGCACCAATGTAGGGAGGTCTGCATTGCATAACACAAACCACCACTATACCACGGTGCACAGAGGAGATTTCCAATGGCGGACTGCGTCTCTCTGCACCACAGGCCATAGGATGTGGCACTGCCCAGACGCTGTGGAGGGTGAGGTCCCTGAGCTGCACCAAACTTGTGTGGCAGGAGTGCTGCAACCTCATGCCTAAGGGGGCCCTGTTGCACCACCTGCATCAGGAGGCGCCCCTGTGTACTTGGCTGCAGCTTCTGTATCCAAGCGTGTGAATCTCACCTGGCTGAGGCTCCTGCTGGCTGAGTCACAGATTCGGATAGAGTGCAGCGGATTGAGCACTGGTGTTGTTGTCCAGGTGAGGAGAAGGTAGGATGTGGAGCAGAGGACGCCTGGAGGTTGTGTCGGGCCCAGGACTTGCACCAGTGGGTTACTCACACTGTGCCCTAAGCAATCCCTGCACTGCAGAGGATGCACATTGCCGAGGACACTGCACAAGACTGGTGGGGGACTCCACTAACTGGCTCAAGTTGATGAGATTAGCCATTGTTGGCAACAGGTGCCTGGGCTCCGAGGACCGGTTCAGGGCCAGGCCCTTGGGTATGCAACTTGATCCACTAGAAAACTGGGGAACATGGAAGCTAGTTACCACTTTTAGATCGGAAGAGGCAAACTGGTGGTGCTGCCTTTCCGTGCCCCTGGTAGTGAGCTCTTGGGGTGTACAGGGGACTAACTCTTAGTGGACTTGCCCTTCCCATGGTGCAGCACCATCAGGTAGCTGCTGCTGCCTCCTTCTGCTTCTGTTGGTTCCTCTGACCCAGAGGTCAGGTGTTCTAGGCCCTCCTCCCCCACAGACAGGGGGTAGAGCATCAGTGCTCTGGTGGGTGTCTGCCCTCCTCTCCCTCTCTTCTGCTATTCCATTCCTTCGTTCTGCTCTTCTCGGTTGCTTTCTACCTTTGGTTTTATATTTTTTTCTTTGATTAGTTTGGCTTGTTTTTCCTGTGCTTTTGTACAGTTCCTTTTTCTCTGTCCTCCCCCTTGTTGACGCTGTGATCCCCCGCAGCCCGACCCCTTCAGGGTCCTTTACCACATTTCCCGCCTCCCAGCTGGCCAGCCCCCCCGAGCACTACTTAATGACAGCCACTTTGTGGCCATGTTCAGCGGTGTGTCACTGGTGCCCCACCGCAATTATAACAGCACTCTCCTTGCCCACATTCCTGAACGCCACTCCGCATGCCATCTAGCATCACCAAAGAATGCCCTTGCCCCCTTCACTGCAGAAACCGAAAACACACCTTCTGCCACATCAACACTCCAGCGCTACACGCCGCCTAGCCAACCAAAAGCACACCCAACCATGTCTACTGCATCCTCCTCAATGAGTGGTTCCATCACTACACGCCACAGAAAATCTGGCACCTCCTCGATGCCAACTCTTCAGACATCAACTTCTTCAATTAAACCTGGTCCAACCTCTGCTCTGGACCATACATAGCCATCACCATCTCCGACGGCTTAAACATCACCCACAAGGACCACCCCGACCACCCAGGAGGAGGCATTGCCATTGTCTACTAAAGCTCTGACTGACCACGTACTCTAATGACCCAACAGATATGATGGAACACCTCTACTTCTAGATCTGGACTAAGCCCATTACCAACCTCAGCAGGCACCATCGTCTACAGGCCGCACGGCCCATGGCCCCCATTCACTGATGCCATCGTACAAATCATCGCACCGCAGGCTCTTCACCGACTACATCCTACTAGAAAACCTCAACTTCCACCTGGACAACCCCAGTGTCCATAACACCAGCACCCTCCTGAAGAACCTTGCCAACATCGGACTCAAGCAGCTAGTCACCGCACCAAAGCCACAAAGCCAGGCACATGCTCGATCCCATCTTCTCTGTCACCGGAAACATTCAACTACAGCCACCAAACTCTCCTGGACGAACCATCATTGTATACATCACGCCTTCACCATGCCCACCGGACACCACCGCCATCATTGCACCTCTCGTCGCAGCGGGCTCAAGGCCACAGAAGAACTTCTCATCAACTCCCTCAGCACAACCACTGCACTAATGCTTACAGATACCAACACCGCAGTGCACAACCTCTACCGATGGATATCTAACTGTGCCATCACCCTGGCACCCCTCAAGGAGAAACTGTGCAAACAATACTCCAAGAAGGCCAACTGATTCATTCCCCCCTCCACTAGTCCAGGCGCACCTGCAGACATCTCTAGAAGAGATATAGTCACAACATCAACCAACACTGCACCACAGTCACCCTTGCACCATGGTGCAAGGGTACCTGCGTTGGTACCTTGCAGCCATTGTGCGACATCATAGGGGAAAAAGACAGGGGGTCTTATTCCTGAGCCCCTTCCGACAGTTAAACGCGGCTGGTGCGTCATTTTCTTGACATACTTGCAGCATGAATCTTGCATCACATACCGTCATATTTACAAAGTGACTCATCTAGGCATATGCGTGGCCTTGTGAAGAACTGTGCCACATTATACCTGCATCAGGTATGATGTATGCAGGAGGGGTGTTCCCACACAACAAAGCCTCTTAGGAGTGGTGCAGAGAAATCTCTCAGATTTCACTGAAACAATTCTAGAACACCACTATGTCAAAACCTTATTCCTGCCTCATGGCTGGTGTAAGGGTGACGCAGTGCCATAGGGATAGGCTGACCCCATGCATTGTTGGAGTTGCAACACAACAGCAGCAATGCGTTGGAGTTGCACACAACAGCAGCAATGCGTGATATTATCGCTGACAAGTATGTCAGGATTCCAGATGTATCTGTCATTGATTGCGACATGGAGCGCCCTACATTAAATACAGTGCAACCATGGTGTCACAAGGAGGGCACAGTGAAAAGTCTTACAACACTGATTTGTCACAGCGATGCAACCCTTTTCATGAATGGGGCCTGGGAATGCACCTTATCTTATTGATACAGCATCCCTGACCTTTTGTTGTTTTTGCGCAGGTCAATGCAGCAATATTCCTTGTAGTGCTGTCCAGCACTAAAACATCTTACATGTAAACCCAAGTGTTTGCACTCATTTTAAGGCCAGCTATTTGTTGGTCTTAAAAAAACTGCCTCTAACTGGACATAGCAGCAGTTTTGGGGGGTTATCCACGGACATGATATTCTTTGTAAATTAGCTGTCGTTTTTTCACGGGATCGCCTACCTTGCATCTCATTTTCGTTAAGTCCTGCTAACAGAAGTGACAATCCTGAAAATTCCCCTTTACGCTGAAAAAGTGCAGCTAACCACAGTTGTACACTCCCACACACACCCCCAGACCACAAAGCCAGGTTCAGTGTAGCCAAAGAATTTCGCCATCTTGAAAATGCCCTGGCCAGTTTCCAAAGACGCAAACAGGAACTACTGAAAAAGCGAATGCCCTCATTAACCCTCTGGGTAAGAGAGGGCCCAGGAGTGATTCCTACTAGCTAGTACCAGGCATAAATATGGCACCTCCCCAAGACACCCCATCAAAACACTGTTAGAGTTGTGAAAGGATACCATGTAGACTAAACCTGCTGTACTTATCATGTGTAACCTGAAAGAAGGACCTGAGGCGGTTGGACCCCCTTTCTACTTGAAATTCAAGGACAGAAACATCTTCAAGGCTCATAAGGTTGATCCCCTGGGTGGATCCGGTAACATAAAAAAGCTGAAGAGATATTTCTTCTGTGATGAATCCAGGCTGACCAGTGGCAAGTGCACCTGGATTTAACTTTGTTGTTGCCTAAGAGACTCTAAATGGCCCCCTGGCGGTTCTGAGGGCATTCCTATTGTTTGGGCACCAAAATAATTGAAAAAACGTTGTAAAATGTGTTGGTCTAGTTCTTCAAGGGGATCGACCATGAAAAATATCTGACTGGCAGTTCCACAGCTTGGGAAAAAAATTCAGATTTATCCACAGGAGACAAGAGCTTTTCTTCAGAAAAATGACAAAGTCCCTTTTCAGATTGGGACTTTTCAGAACTTCCCTACTTCCAAACCTTAGCAGGGCAATTTACATGTTTTATCTGACCCATGCTCAAACCTCACTTAGATCCTGGGGCTCTTTATTTTTATAAATTGGAGTGGAAGTTTTTATTGTGTTGTGTTTTTAACTTTTTAACTATGTTGAAGCTTCTAAATGTTTTACATACTTTAGCCTGTCTGCTCTGTGCCATAGCTACCAGGGATTGAGCAGTTTTTAAATTACTGAAACTTTTGAAGGACCTAAGAAGATTGTGACTTTATTACTTGCAAAGGAAACCAATCCATCCTAAAGTAATAAACAATTTTCTCATTCTGATAATTTAATATGGCTGTTTTTGTTTATCATTAGACAACTCTGATTTATATACTTTTCAAAAGTTAAAGTGATTACTTTCCTCTTCATGGGAAAATACCCATAAGGGTCCTAATTCCACGAAATATAAGCAGGATCACAGGTATGATGTGATTCTGCGGCCACTGCAATTTCCGCATAAGTGTGGATTTGTCACACTTACCAAAAAATCCATTATACTCTGAATAATGTGCCGATTTTAGCAAAAAACATGTTTCTAGCTGAGACAGAACAAAAGTTGCTAAAAACGCAGCAATACATGTTACAGGGCAGTGTAGGGCCTTTAGCAAAGTTTGACTGGTCACTTTTCAGTTGCTTAATCCTCTATTTATGTGTTAAACTGGTACTAAGGAAGAACAATCTTACTCCAAGTTGTGTTAGTATGTGCCAAATTTTCAAAATAATGAACTGATACTATCACAGAATGTTGTGTATTATGCTGAATAATGTGCATTTTATTTCCGCAAAAATGTGGTCAAACGTGCTGCAAACTTTGTTCGTCTCATGCCACATAATTACAGTGGCCTTGAATATAGGTAAGCGTTATAGGTATATTGAGCTTCTGCATTGTTCACAAACGGATGGGAACCTAACACAGTGTCCAACAATAATTATTCATTTTTGCTCAACTTTCAAAAATATTGTTCCATACTTTTGTGGAAATAAAAGGTTTAAAAGTCTGACTGCATTGAATAATAAGGGAGGCTGGAAAAAGCTGATGAATCTGCTGAGGATACTCAAAGTAGGACCTGTAGGTCTCATACGACCCTTAACTCAGCACTAACATTAAAACATGTTAAATAAACAGCAATGATTTATTTAACAGTTAATTGCAGTTACAAAATGGAAGTACCTAGAGGGTACTGCACCCCGTAATTTTAGGAACACCTTCATTTTTAGGTCGAGCTTAACACAGCGCACCTGTGCTGCTCTGCGAGGCATGGTGTAGCTAGTATATGTAGTGCAAGGACCTCCCATCTTTTCTATAGGCTGTTATTAGTGCCCATCTTAAATGCCCACTTTTATTTGGTGGATATGCTTAATCAGTCCCGCCTTTTGGCATTTTGGACCCTCCCAGGCGATTGCCCCTGTTACATGTCGTTTTACATTTTAAAAAATATATATTTGTTCCCACTGACTTTTTATTTTCCTCTGCTTGTGTATTAGCACGGCATCCACTTCATGGATGCTGCATCATGTTTAGACAGCATTTCTTTCATTTATATATACCCGCTTCATCTTTCCCTTCCATCGCTGCCTCTTTGTTTTTGTTATCCCCCTCTTGTGTTAGGTATCCACCTCATAACACAAATGCAGCTGTGGGTTTCTTAGTATACGGCGGAGAGCCGATGCCAGGACCTCGCACTGTGATTCCCCTCTCCCCTCACCACCAGCAGCTCCCACCCATTTATTGCCTATGTTAACTTGGGCAGAGGCATGTGCAGGTCTGTTAACCCTTTCCCCCCTCTGTTCATACTTACAACAGTATGCAGTTACATGTGGCATGCTGCCTCTTTAAATTGCCCTGCACCTAGCTTACTCACTTGCTGCTGTTTACAGGCCCCCGGACATTCGATAGACCAACAGAAACTAACAATATGGCAAATCTATGTATTTATTTCTGTTTCCGACAAGTACAAGGTAAAGATGAAAATTTGAGTTTGCCCACTGACTCTGTGAAGCCACAGAGACGTACGTGACTTGTGGAGTTCCAAGCATGCTTCCACCCTTTCCCACCCAGACTCTTAGTTACTCTGATTCTGTAGCACGAAGGGAGCCACAAAACTGACCTTGATTTATACATTCCAGAAGCTTCAGAAGAAGGAGACATAAAAAGTGTATCCTGTGATACTCTGAATTTAATTTACTAATGGGTAACAATTTCTCGTTCCTTTAACGTACTTGCATAACTTATCAGTTCTCATCTGCTCTCTTTAGAGCTTTGTGTGATGAGTAGGGTTTGGTGAGAACCGGAAATCAGTCGATTTACATAGTGTTTTATGGTTGAAGTGCCACTAAATAGTATGATGTATTGCTGGATGTTGTGATTTTAGTAAGATGGTGTGATGAGGTTGGAATGTTGGATTCTTTGAGATGATATGCTGTTGCTGAAGACGGCTGGAATGCCAGAAACCGGTCCTCGGAAGCTTGTTTACGGTCCAAGGAAGACATGGCTTGGCAGTTCGGGCTGGACTGTTCCCATGAGGCACAGGGTCAGACTGATTTGCATATAGCCATGTCTGAACTGGGGTGGCAGAGTGGGCTAAAGAACGGTGATGGATTAAACCCAGATCTTTTGACTGGGTGTGAGTGTTTGATTGATTCAGATGCTCTGTCCATCACCACCCCCTTTTGTACCGCTTTTGGCCACCATAAGTGTGGCAGGGTATGCTCAGACGTGAGTCCCTTGCTCACTTTGCCACTGGATTCAAGCAAGCTGGGCTGAAGACAGCTGGAATGCCAGAAACCGGTCCTCGGAAGCTTGTTTCCGGTCCAGGGAAGACATGGCTTGGCAGTTCGGGCTGGACTGTTCCCATGAGGCACAGGGTCAGACTGATTTGCATATAGCCATGTCTGAACTGGGGTGGCAGAGTGGGCTTAAGAACGGTGATGGATTAAACCCAGATCTTTTGACTGGGTGTGAGTGTTTGATTGATTCAGATGCTCCGTCCATCACCACCCCCTTTTGTGTTGCTTTGTGTGGCATGATGTGGTGTGCATGTTGTACTATCTGGTGTTATATGATGTGGTGTAATGTTATGTGGGGCAGTATGGTATGATGTGATGTTTATTATGGTGAACTGTGATTTGGGGTAGTTTTGTATAGTGTGTTATGTTGTATAGTGTAAGGTGGTATATGCCGTACAATAGTGTGATGTGGTGTATTTTGTTAAGCAGGATGATGTGATTTTGAATAGTGGCATGTCATTCAATGATGAGAGAAAGTGTTGTTTTGTGTAGTGTGTGTTAGTTGATTTGATATCTTATGGTCAGGTAAAGAATGAGGTGATTTTAAGTGTTGCAGTGTTGTGTTCTTTTGAATTGTGTCTTATGCATTTAATGGTATTGCATGTCTAAGGTTTAAGTTCGTTGGGTAAGTATTATGTGCTTTGGTGGGGTCAGTTACTGTATTGTATTATGTGTTGTAAGGTACAATGGCATGATTGAGTGGTATATGAGATAATATTGCAAAATCCATTGCATGAAGTATTCTGTATGTTCTGGTGTTCAATACTGAGACTGGTGTGGCGAGAAAGAGACAGTTTGCGGTTTTGGATGTTATAGTATTGCCTGGTGTAGAATTGTATGTTGTATAGGTGGCGTTCTATGATGACGTTTTGTAATGTGTGACATGGTGTGTTGCATAGTCTGGTATGGTGTGATGAAGTATTGTATGGGATAATGTGGTACAGTACTTGTAATATGACTTACTAGAGCGTGGTTCAGTCGCAGAACACTCTGCCTGCAGCGCCACACAATAAAGTGGCATGCAATGCCACACAAGTGCACACAGCATAATTCCACTGCACACCACATTTCGACACCTCATAATTCCACACCACACAATTCAACTCCACAATACCCTACTACATGTCACATAATCACAAACAACAAATTCAACTTCAATTTCCACTCTGCTCAATGCCACATAATTCCACTTCACTTAATACCACTCCATGCAACATAATTTCATTACACTCCACGCCACACAATTCACCTAAAGAGAATTTCACTCCACATAATTACAGTCCAAGCTACATAATTACACTTCAAAACACATAATTACACTCAGCAAAATTCAACTCCACAACATGCCCCATATTTACACTTCACATAATTCCAGACCATGGCACACAATGCCACAACACGCCATTCAATGCCACACAATTCAATACCACATTACATATTTACACTCCACTCAATAGCACATTATCACACTCCACATAAAACTACCCCGTGCTGCATAGCAACATCCCACAAAAATACATTCAACACCATGCTACATAATTCCACTCAACATAATTCCACTCAGTGCCACACAAGTCCATGCAACACAATTCAACTCCACACACTTCAATTCCACTGCACAAAACTTCACTCCACAAAACATAATTCCACTACAAACCACATACATCCAATTCACAACACAAAAGTCCACATCATGCCATATAATTCAACTCCACACCACATACTTCCATGCAATACATGCCACTCCACAACACACAACACCACTGCACATAAGTCCACTACACTTAATACCACATAATTGCTATACACATAATTTCATAGCATAAACACACACTGAAACAACATTTCTCATATTGGTTCACTTCAGGTCTTTAAGCACAGTTACTTTATCATAATTTTCAAAAAATCCAAACCACAAACACACACTCGCCTCTATTTATTTCGCTATTGCGTGCATTCACAAAAACAGCCTCTTTATGTGTCTGTAAACTTCTCTCCCCTTCATTCTCTCTTTCTACCTCTCTATCTAGACTTCATTCAGTACTTAATACAAAAACTACCTATTCCTCTCAATCTTACTTTCTATTTTATACAACTCTCACCCCTATCTAGTCACCATTCCACATAATTCCACTACGCAAATACAGTACACACCACACAATTCCACCCCACACAATTTCACAACTAACAATTCCAATTCAAACCACATAATTCCAATACAACCAACATACATCTTATCCACTCCAAACAAAAAACATAAGTAAAAAACTAAATAATTTACAAAACCAATAGCTCAAACTCTAGCAAATCTAAACTATTGTATTGCAAAAGCTTGTTAAAGATAGGCAACATGTACAAATATGATAGTCTCTTCGAAATTCAAAATGTGTATTTCATTAACCGGCAGAAACATTTCACCTTATTAAATCAGATTATAGGAGTGCATTCAGAAGTATTGTTTTTATAGTAATCGTTTGTTTTCAAACATGAATTTAGAACTGTTCATGCTTCACGCTTTTGACAACAATGCCATTAGTGATTAAATCCAAATACAGGAGAAGAGTTTGTAGAGCAGGCATCCGGAAGGCATGTATTTCGAGATCCTCTTGCATGTGAAGAAAAAGGAGGAAAATTGAAATAAAATGACTGCCCAGGATTCCAAAATTTGCTCAAGTGGGGAAGCTGGGGTTCAGCCCCTGTTTTCTGGTTCCACATTGTGAAATTCAGTTCAGCCACAATATGCACATGCTTCTCTTCCCCCACACCCACTTTATGGCCCCCCCACTCGTCCACCATTCTGCTGGCATCAGTGCGGCTAGAGCCTGCCTTTGTTAAGAAGGCGCGCTGGGCGGAGAATAATTTGTTGCCCTTGCTGATGCTAGTGAATTTAGGGGGTCAATTTTGTCTTCACTGGTTAGTATCTGGATGACAAGTGACTGGGCATTGAACACAAATGTCTCCGGACCGCCCTCAGCTCACCTAAATCCCTGCTAGCTTAGCCGCCTCGTGCTGATGATGATTTTGTTGGTGTGTATCAGTAGGGGTGAGACAGTGAAAGTTTGTTCAGAAGGGGGCAATGAGGTGTGAAAAACATTGCCCTTAGTATGATAATGAAGGATTAAAACCAGTTTAAACTGGCAAATCAGACAAAAACTACCTTGCAGGGACATGGGCCAGCCTGTTGAAAGAGGACTGGGGTGCTGCTATTGGCATTACCTTAATGCACACACCTCCATGCGCCCATCGGAATATTGCCATTCTGGGCCTGGGTTATGCGATTTTTTGAGCCATCACCTCCCTCGATATGTGAACATATGTCTCTTGTTCTACACTGCCCACACAGCTAAAATCCCAGTTTCTGAGCAATGCGGGCATTTTGGTGCACGAGACGGCTTCATTTTTCTTTTGAACCGTCCATTAATTTTACAAACTGAGGAGCATTTTCTCTGACATAGACTCCATTGCATATACTCATGAGTAGACATGAGTTTTTTTGCACTAATGACTCCTTTGTTGTTTGGACAATCACACTCTTATGTAGTAATTTAAAGAGAGTTCTTACCACCGCATAATACAGACAATATATTAAGGTTGAAAAAGTTATTTTTTCTTTATTGCTATATCTCCTTTCTCCTTTTATGTAACTACTGGTTCTATGGAGGTCATGAACCATTTAGTTTATTCTTCTGAATGCACTCATAGTGATCAGACTGCACTATCACCATTTTTGATTTAAATAAGTTATTACCCTTTTTTAAGTTAGCAACTGTCACCATTTTAGTATGTAGGTTAACTATGCCTTAAATTCAACTGTCTACATGACGAGTGTGGTTTCTTTATGGTGGTACAATACCATCAAGTATTTTGAAGTCCCATTTACTCTCCACCTAGGACCTAGATGTCACCTCGAGATCAAGGTGTCACTTGATTACCTATAACTACGGGTAAGCCATTACTAAGCTGGGTTGCCAATTTGGTACTGGGTTCGAAATTATCAATACCAAACTTATTGTTTTGATCCACAGTTGTCTAGAGTGCGTTATAGCGATTGTGTGTTGAAATTGAACACATTTTCTCTTTTACAGGTAAACACACTGATCAGTGGACCCCACATTTTGAATTGACAAACCATTCCATCCACTGGTTTTGTATTCTCACTGTCTGTTTCCATACGGGAAGAACCTACTCCACCCTGTTTTTTTCTTTTGTTCCGGTCCTAAAGAAAGCTGCTACACCTCTGCGGAGGGTATAAGGCTGAAACATGTCGACCCACTGTTCTGTGACATGTTTAATCAACCCCCTGTGATAGTGTTTTAATTCAATCCTAACCTCTGGATGCGCCATTAAAGTTTGTTTTGGCGTTCCTCTGCATTAGTTTTAGTTCACATACACTTCTTTTCCTTCTCCCTACATCACACCCTGCTCCTCTATAGGTTAGTATACCTCTCTTCTCACAAAAAACCATCCCTGAGCCCCTCCCTCTCAGAGAGAGGCTTGTAGCCCACACTATGACCAGGTTCGTCATGCGAAGAGGTATCTCTATGATGAAGCATGCCCCCTTCAGGCATTCTGGTGGGTGAGGGAAATCATCCTGTAAAAGGGTTACCTCAGCACTCTCTCTCATACAAGACCCACGGTTGTATCTGGTGCTTTCGCGCTCTGGGCCTTGGCCCGGCTCGTGCATGCTAAAGGCCATCCCTGAGTGCTGCCCTTGGTCACACAAAAGACCAAACTTTTCAGCCCCTGGGAAAATGTTGCATGTACCCATGCTCTCGGTAATGTACAGAAAAAATCGGCCTCGTTACATGCCCACTAAAACGGATGAGATGAAAGCCTTTACAAGTTAACATTTGAGCAAAGATACGTGTCCCTCGGAGCAGAAAAAATACATTCCATTCCAGAGATAACATGACTGCTAATATTAGCCTGGGAAACGTCCTCTTCACCGTGTGCTCTGTGACAAAGCAAACATTAAAGTGTTGTGGAAGAGTTAGTTTCTCGTTGTGACGCAGGTGCTTTGTAGTCGCTCCGATGAAATACTGTGCACTTCAGTAAGTGTTTTCTTAGCATACCACGTATCCGTTCACACGGTATGCAAGCCAACATACCTCAGCAGAGAGCCCCCTTTTTTACAGGATTAAAAGCCAGCGTCTCTGGGTGAGGAGTAAACAGCGTTCTCTCCCCTCTCAACAGAAAAGCACCTGCCAGCATGCACATGCCCCCCTTCGGCACACGCATGTATGGCTGCAGCTGTCCAGCAGCTCTTCACATATGCTAATGCAATTTCCTGAATACAGGGCCTGCGCTCAGGGCATTCCCCTGCCCCTCCCCCACGCCCTTGCACACACATTCCTCAGGCAAAATAGTTTAACGTAAACAACAAATGCATTAAACATCCTCGTTCATTTTCCACCTCCAGCAAGCCTTGCTGGCAGAAGTATAATTAAAAAGACCACAATGCCATTTCTGAATGGAAAACAAATTACATATTTTGCTTATTCGATTTTGTTGTCTTACATGCACTCTGTGCATGTAAACACGAGCCCGTGTATCTGATTATTGTTGTTTATTCGGCGTGACTTCTGGAAGCATCGTGTTACTGTAATGTTATCTGATATAAGTCACCTGCTTGTTTTACCAATCTGTTAACCTCATATTTTTTTCACCAATTTAGTTAATTTTGTTCTACATGTTCTGCCATTTTATCATTTTGTTAGTGAAATGGCAACTCTACCAACACGTTTTTAATTCAGGGGCCTGAAGGAGGCTGGATACAACTTGTATTGTGATTTTGAAATAACCTTTCCAGGCTTAAGTGGTGAGCTACATAGATTTGATAAAAACCATGTAATGATTTTAGTCCTAAAAAAACATACAGTAGAGCTTGTCTACGATTCAAGCACCAAAGTTAGCTGACACGTGTCTTCCCTTTTACCTGCTGGATTGATGCACATTGTTTTCTCAAAATTAGCAGCTGAAAAGGAGTAAAGCGAACTACCCGTTTGGGTATAGCCGAGTACCACTTATTTATGCGAAGTAGACAGGCTTCTATGCCCCACTGGATCTGGTAAACAAAGATGCAACCAAATATTTTTTAGACAACAATACATGATAACTTTAAAGAGACATAGGCAGGAGAGGTGGAGCTCGTGTGCCTATTTATTCATCTCACCTCCCTGATCAAAGGCATCGTCTTTACTGTTTTTTCGCTCTCTTAATTTGTTGTGGTAAAGTACTTTGGGGTCACATAAATGTACATAAGGTTAAGCAACTAGTGTGTGATGTCTGGGTCATGTGTAACGGTAAGTAGAGAATTTGAGGGCCCATGGATGAGGCCTTCAGTGTAGTTAGTAACCCTGGGCGGAGTTGCACTACGCAAAGCTACGCGAAGTGAAAAAAAACTCTGTCGCTCTACGCGGAGCTCCGCGGCCGCTTGGAGTATAGTAGAAAAATGCAGTTTGCAGTGATTGCAAAGTGCTGGAGGCTTGTCCGCACTGTGCAATCTTTGCGAACAGCACCATGCACACAGCGCAAGCTTACCTTTTCTGCTGCACAAGTATATTTTTACTCGAGCTGCAGCTTTCTTAACGCGAACGGGCCGTTTCTTAATGCAAGCGATTGCGAGGATATGCGACCACTCGCAATGAGAAACCTGACCCCCCCCCTCGCATTGAGAAATCATGCCAGGAGGTTTATTTTCCATGCTCGCCAACTTGATGTTGGCGATTGCAAACGAGGAAAAATCTCGCTGGGAGGTGGATTTTCATGTCACTTGCTTGCCAACTTGACGTTGGTGAACGAGAGCGAAGAAAAAACCTTCACTGCACGAAGAGGAGGTTTTCGGAACTCCGCGAGCTCCCCGTAACACGGAGTGCGGGAAACTCAGCAAACTCAACGAGCGGAGCGAAGTTTATCACCCAGGGTTAGTAGTTAGTTTAATATGTTTAGAAAATAATGCAGTTCATTCTCCAAGTCCTATACATCTCGGCTTGAAGATCCATCATGTTGCCATGTTGCCATTTCAGACCTGCCTACTTCCAAATAAAATGCACTGTGTGAGAGGACGTAACCTGGAGAGGACGGCGCCTGGGGAGGGGGCAAGTTCCTGTGACCTATTGCCTCCCCAGTCATGAAAGTGCGACCTAGGGGGCATGGCTATTTAGGTAGGGGCAGGGTTTTGGGTAAACCACTGCTTGTGAGCCACTGTAACCCGACCTGTAAAACAAAGTGGGCCTTTAAATGGTGTCACTAATGTCATGGGGCGGTATTAAAGCAAGATGAACATCAGCTGATCTTAGACTTACACACAAGGGGCCATATTTATCATTTGGTCACGCAATGCAGAGAGACAACTTGCTCCACTGCATGAAAGCTAATGAGCAGGAATGCTCCATAGCTATTACGATATGGCTCCTTCCTGCTCTCTCCTTGCACACTTTTGGCTGTCATGGCACTAACGCAGGCACCCTTGCACCAGGGTGGTTGCGCTGTATAAAACAATTCTTTGAGGCTTCTTCCTCTTTCTACCTGTGCTGCAAAATGAAGCACATGTAGAAAGAGGAAATACAAGGAGAAATAAAGATATTTCTCCTCGTTACCCACCACCCCAAGGAAGGCATAGCATTTTTACCCATTCCCAGGGATACCACTCATGGTAAATCTGGGAATGCGCCAAAATCCATGGGTGGATTTGTAGGAACACCCTTGCTCCGCTCATGGAATGCCTCCCAGGGTCCCAGTAATGCAAGGCAGTGACTTGTGCTGCTGTGTGTTACTCTATATTTACCAAGCACTGCATGGTCATGCACGGTGGCCTTGCGTGGCTTCGTAAATCTCAGCTAGGATTTTGCAATGCCCTTGTGTTAACTTGCGTGTAGCAAGTGCAAAACACAACACCTTTGACAAATATGCCACAATGTGAGTTGGAAACACTCTCTACGGGGGTTTCTACTCCCATTCTCTGCCACTGAGTGACCGTGGTAAAGGAGCCAATATTGTGTGACACACAGTGGTGTAGTGTGAGTTGGCAGAATTATACTGTGTGAGTCTTAATGTTTTATTACCATCACTGTCATCTGCAGTGGTTACATCTATTCCATGGAACATGACTGTTGAGCGTTCCTTGGCATTAAGCAATATTGGAGCACTTACAATCTATCTTCTTGAGGGTGCATGCATTTTGTCCTTAAGTGCTCTGGTATTACTGACTATGTCAATGATACCACATTAATCTATAAAAACATATATAACATATTTCGTGCTGCAGTTGTAGAAATGGGGAATGCGTGCAATTGATTAAATAGTGAACAAGGTACATCATGGTAAAATTGTAGTAAAAAGTTGGGCACTACTACTAAGTATAAGAAACCAGAAAAACAAAACAGAAGATGTCAAAATGAGGTAAGGTAACTGGCTATCAGACATAGCCTTACCTGGCACATCTATTAATGAATAGGGGTGGGAGTAACTTCCATATTTGCTGTAGCATAATTATGTGATATTTCAGCAACATTACAATAGATTATGTGAAGAGCATATGCCTGCTATTTTCTTAGCACAAAATGAACCATTGCATCCAAAATGAACATTAAGTCAACAGTGCTAAATGAAGCAAAAGAGAAAGAGCAGCAGTCAGCAGCTGCTTGAGCTCTATTGCTAGGCTCTGGGGAAGACATTTTTGCCCAGCATTGCAGCAAATTATGCCATAAGCATGACCTCATAATTCTCTATAATTTCACCTCACAAAAGTAGCATGAAATTACTCTGTTTACTTAGAGTAATTCAAATTTCACCAAGGCCTAATATTGAGCCCAGTCTGGATAGTGCTGGTGTTAACCGAAATGCAACATCTCATGATACCGTTAAGATTGTCAATTTATCAGACTTTAATCTCACTGATGCAAACATTCAAGTCTTGAACAATGGCATACCTTTTATTTGACTCAATCTTGCTACTTCTGCCAACTGTACATTAATATTTTTAGATTCACCAGGATACTCTACTAACAAAATATGTTTAAAGAAAAGAACGTGTTTAAAACCACTTCAATCCATTTCTCGGCCATTGACTAGCAACTATTCTGTACAGATTACACAAGATAAAGTACAGCTACTGCCTCCAATTTCATTTCACAAGGTATCTACCTCTGAAGCATGAGACACACAAGAAAAGCGCTGGAGAGTTTGATTTAGGTAAGTGATATGTCATCAATCATGGCTTCAAAATAGTTTACATTGTTCTTGGCAGTGGGTTTCTCTCACACAATGTTAAAATAAAGTTGGAGTTCTAGTCTGCTTTCTTGGTTTTCAAATGCCTGGCCCCAGCTCGACCCCCTGCAATGGTGCGGGAGAGCAGACAATGCTCCCTCGGGAAAATTCCTTGTATAGGACCTCATATTTTTGGTTCCGTACAGGTATACTCCTTTACAGGGAGAAAATGCACTATAGTCAGTTTTTGATGCGGGGATACCACCACCATCAGGGATTGGTGCCCTCTGGTATCCCTACACCAAAAACTGGCAATAGGAGATGGCTGAGAGGCAATTGATGAAGGATCAAACATGTGATGTCATCACGGGGGTTAAACAGCGCATGACGTCACTTCCTCTATCCCTGGAACTTTGGCGAAATAGCATTCATATTTCCTTCCAATTTCTGCAGCCAGGGAGCTGCAATTTGATTCTCCAAACACATCTGAAAGGAGCAAGGAGCCATTTTTTATACCAGGGTAATAATCATCTAGAACATGATGATATGATTCTAAACGTTATTACACTGAGGAGGACAACAAAATATTTTATTTTGTGCATTTCGTATCAATTTGCAGAGCACATGTAAAATAAATCAAACGCCTATTAAATCAAATGTCAGCTGAAAGTAGGTTTGTTTTATAAAAAGAAGTTAAAATGTGAAGGATAAAACCAGCTGCCAAACTATGAAACTCTGAAAAACCTCCCACTTGACCTATATTTCTTTAAATCTGGGCAATCACTACTCCAAAAGGAGCCCTGTTGGCAGAGCTGTGGTAGGAGAAAGCGTCGGCATCAGAAAAGTTATCCAAGGCATAGGCAAGTGTTACTAAAACTTCCGTGGTGGACGGTTGATTCATCATCAGGGGAGAGTAACCATACCATGAGGATTAATAGTGCTCCGAAGAGAACTTTTTTTGCCTGACTTGAAGCACGTTTGAAAAAAATATTTATATTGGCAAATCTGTAAAACTATATGAACAACTGTGTAGCCTGCCACATCACTTAGAATAAGAATCCAGAGAGGTCTTGTTCAAGATTTTCTCTAAATAAATCTACACACCTGGCAACTCTGCATATTGGTGTGAACGACACCACAACCTTTAACGCCCCTAAGAAAGACAGTACCCGTATGTTTGATATGATCTATGTTGGCAACAAGAAGGTCCTGAAGAAGGTGATCTGAATAAGGTTTTTTACCACTGAAACATGCGTTGACAGCGTTGTATGCGCTCAGCCCACGACAGGGTCAAGGAGACCAAGAAACATCTTTTTACCCTTCTGACCAGATTGTGTATGTGTATGTGGGTTGACTGTCACTTTGATTGGTGTGGTTGTGTATGTATGCTAGTTATTTTTGAGTTAAAAATGTGTATTATCACTGTGCAGATAGGGGTGCATAATTGTTTAAAATCACAGTATGTGTTATGAAATGTATAAAAAAGAGAAAAAAATACACACAAACCATATAAGTGTTGTTAAACAATGACTGTTTAAAAACAATTAGCTTTGTCCATTCATATTGATATAAGAAAATAAATGAGTTTACATTTGAAATAAAAGAAAGTTGAATTGAAACATAACACGTTTTCAGATAATGATTTAAAGAAATATAGGTTAAGTGGGAGGTTTTTCATAGTTTTATATTTGTGTTTTTCCCCTCTTCTCTCAGACCTTATTATTCCTTAGAGGGGGTCTATTCGTTCGTTAGTAAAACCAGCTGCCACCCATAAGAAACAATCCTCAAATAATGGTCAAAATATATGGAATGGTAAAATCATGCTGACATTTTTTATATCAATTTTTACGCCACTCTACAAAAGAGACAAGGATCATAAAAAGATCAACCGTATGTAGAAAACAAGAGCACAAATGAAATACAAAATGTTATGTTTATGCAAAGAAGGCCCTTTGTGATCTTCAGACTGTGACAAGCCTCGGGATCCTTTGCATAAAGATAAAAGTATATTACAAACTAAAAAAATACCAAGTGAAATCCAAAAGATGAAACAATAGTGAATCGCAAAGGCCAGACTAGGAAGACTGGCTTTGAGAGTCCTGCAAGTTCCTGCATCACAGTGCTTAGTTTGTAAAACAATAAGTGCCATAGCCCTGCAGATTGCATCACACATTACTAATGCCAGTGTTACAAGTGACAGTACCAACACAACTACTAACCATCACACGCCTACAAGTCTGACAACGCAGCCTTTTCCAGTCCCCCAAATCCATAAGAATTGCTTGAGAAGCAGGTGCTATTATTTTTAATGTATATTCAGTTAATAAACAACTGTTCTTGTGCTCATCTGTAAATGAGACAAGCAGCACCACCATGTGGCAGACTGTCATGAGTGTTAGTGTTGACAATTAGGTGTCGGTGGCAAGCACCAGAATTCACCGGCTCAAATTAAGCCCTCCTGCACCAAGTAGATACCAATGCATGAAACAGTCGATTGTCAAAATCAGCAGCTAATCGGACTTTACCTGCCTCACTCATAACAAATAGTGCCTCCTACACACCTTAATGCGGTCAAAATAAGACTTATGCTTAGCTTTGTGCACTGAGAACTGGAATTTAGAGGACGGGTTCCTGAAATCAAAATGTGTGCTCTGGTCTTGTTGATATTTTTGCCTGCATTGCGAATTACCCCCTATTGACTTAAGTCTTGATAAAGCTCTATGCTCACCAGCACAGAGGCGAAACGTGTCGCTTGAAAGTAGTATGTTGGAAAGGTCTGTAAAACACTATTGGAAACTAAAACAATCAATCAGTGGCTGAATATAAGCACAGCATCTCGAACTATTTATTCCTGAACTTTAAACAACAAATGTATGCAACCCAAATGTGTACATGGAATGAATGTAAAAGAATTTAACAACTTGATCCATCATTTATAAACATAGCCATTAGTCCAACTAAGGAATAAATGGTTACTGTAAGTCCATTACAACCAGTGAATATTGCAAACTCAAGTGGAATAATGGCAGACCCAGCATCAGGAAGCACATTCTAAAAATCTTATCTTCTACAGAAGGGCAACATTAAGCCATGCTTCTCTCAGAGAAACCCCTGGCAAGATCACCTGATTTAATGTGGAATGATTCTGCACCTAAGGATAAATACCAGGCAAGAGGCAGGTCAATCTGTTGACTTTATCACAGCACTGAGCGTCAGTTGTTTAATAAAACAGTTTGCAATAATGTGTTCTTACAGTTTTTGTAAGAAATTTATTTGTAAGGGCTACAGCAATTATTGGAAAAGAACACTATTTTTTTTGGTATGGGAAATGCAAATAATTTTCAATTAGATATCCTATGGGAAGCCGTCCACCATCTTACTTCCTTGGGTTACTGAACACTTTCAGAAATGGAATAAAGTACAAAACCTCTGAAATGCTGTTTAAAAAAGTCCCATCTGTCTCATAGGTTTGTGCAGTACAATAATTTTTCATCTGTGGGTGCTGTCGGTGTCCAACATATGTCCAGTACAGCTAGATCCATGCCAGATTTGCAAGCATCCACATAAAGTAAACGTGTATACAATCAATTTAAATGGAACATATCCACTTAGTTGTCATCCCAAAAGTATGGAATGGATCTGGCCATCCCGGATGTCCGCTGGACACTCCAGTAAGTGGAGCATCTATGCTACGAGCAATAGGCACTCTAATGCATGTATATGTCCTGTCCTGTTTTTTCGTGTAGATTATCTGGTCATCTTAGGCTTCATTCTAGTTGAGGCGACAGGAACAAAAGTTGATACATTTTCTATCTGAAAATGCATTCTCCCACTAAGGGTTATAATTACACCTCTTCTACCCCTAAGGTGCAAAGGGTCAAATCTCCTCTCTGAGGCCTCTCATCCATCACTACACAGGTAAACAGATAATAGCAGCAGGCCAGTCCACACTCCCATCAAAAATAATCACCCAGACAAGATAATCAGGCCAGACCTGTACAGTTATGAAACCTCTGTAAGCAGAAAATGGCACTATCTTTTAAATCTGATCACATAGACAAAGGCAGCATGCCAGAACTGTGCCACCAATAAAACCGATCAGCTAGTTGCTGGCTGTAGGCCACAAAAGCATCGTTAGCACTGTCATCAAAACTGAGCACCAGACAAAGACCTCAGGGCAGAAATGCACTTTCAATAAAACTGAACAGCCTGATGATAGTAGCCAAGACATTTACTGTTATTTAAACAGCAGCCAAACAATGATGGCAGGCTAAAACCTGGATACTATTATAGCTGAGAAACCAGACAAAGACCAGAAATGCACTGTCTTCAAAACTCTGTACCCTGGCAAAGGCAGTAGGCCGGAACTTCACTCTCGTTAAATTAGAGTACCTAGACAATAGTAGCAGGCCAGAAGTGAACTGCTATTCACGCCCATACACTGACTGCAGGCCACAGCTGATCAACCTGACAAAGGCAACAGGCCAGAACCCAAAGTTAGCAGGCCACAACTACATTGCTGTTAAATCTTAGCACCCAGATAAAACAGTTGGTCAGTACTGCACTGTGATTAAAACTGAGCATTTAAACAAGGGCAGCAGACCAGAACACGATTGTCATGAAAACTGAGCACCCAAACACGGTGGGCCTGATCATCAGAGACAAACGTACACTTTTGTGTAAGTTTACGATTATTTGCTAATCACAAAGGGGCATATTATCAAGGGGGTTTATCTCTGCTTTTTTGGCTTTAAAAGCCAAGAAAGCGAAGATAGAATTATCTCCCTATTACCTAGCTGTCGCTAACACCAGTTAGCGACAGCTAGTAGGAGATAGCGACCATCTTGGGCCCCACTTTGCATGTCAGTGATATTTATCACTAATGACATGCAAAGTGGGCGTGCCAAGATGTTAGCGACTGGAAACAATCGCTAACATCGCTATCTCCTATTACCAACTTTTGGAGATATTCGCGCTAAGCGCGAATATCTCCAAAAGCTAACACCTGCCCTGAGCAGTTCTTAGCCATGTTATCGAATGGGAGGTGGATAACATGGCTAAGAGCATTAGCTCGGTAATGCATGAATATCGCTGACTTTTCAGCGATATTCATGCATTGCGGCCGATTTTTATCGCATTTGTGACAAACCTTGGTAATATCAAGGTTTATCTGCGATAAAAATCGCCGCAGGTCGGCAATAAATTTTTGTCTCTAACCAAGCAATAGCGATAATTATCGCTATTGCTTGGTAATATGCCCCAAAGTTATTTTACTAGTAGTATCTTCACCACTGAGGAGTCTCCACACATAAAAAGATAAGACTGTCCTATCTTTTTGTATGGGTGGACACTTCACAGTCGTAAAGATACTGCTAGTAAAATACCTTCGTGTATAGCAAACAATCATAAACTTACAGAAAAAAAGTTTACCTTTGTGAATCAGGCCCAGTCTGTTGGCCAGGACATCCTTGTCATCCAAACAGCACCCTAATAAGGTTAGAAGGCCAGAACTTAATATCCTTAAAGCTGAGCACCTAGCTAAGGGCAGCAGACCAGAAATACGCTGTCATTAAAACCGAAGCCAGACAAGGCTAGCGGGCCAGAACTGCACCTATGCTGGAACAAGGTCAACAGGCCAGAATTGCACTGTCATCAAAACTCACACCAAAGCAAAAGAATAGAGGATAACTGCTGCTTGTAAGACAGCACCAACACTAGGTCAGTAGGTCAGAATTGCACTGCCATGAAAACTCTCTCCAGGACAAGAGCAGCAGGCAATTACTGAAATGCCATTAATGCTCAATACCCAGACAAGGGCATCAGGTCAGAAACTAACTGCCTTTAAAACCACACGGACACCAGGTTAACATGCCAGAAATGCAGTGGCATTAAATTTGAGTACCGAGACAAGTGCAGCAGGCCAGAACTGCCCTCTCAACAAAACGGATGGGGTTTTGGAGTGCCACTCTAATTGTACAGTAGTTTTTATGTGAGTGGGAGGAATTTTGCCGGGAGTTCATTTTGCATCCCACCTCTGGGCCTCTCATACATCCACCTGCAGCTTGTGTGAGACTTCAGCCATGCAGTCAACAGGGAAACAAACCTTTTTACCGAAGGAAGAAACAACAGCCGGAATTACTGACATCAAAAGTTCATTAAAAACGTTCCCCACAGTCATATTCTGACATTACGGTGACACTGTTTGCAATGCATTATTAAAAGCTCTCCGATTCATTAGCGTGCGATGTGTCTAGCCATAAAGGAGCTTGCAGAATAAAAGCCGGAGCTGTTCCGCTTAATTTATGGCATTTTGTTCGGGCTACAATTCCTTGTGGTGTTTAAATGACGATGACATGCCTTGATCTACTCAGAGGGAATTTATTTACAGCCCAGGTCCCTTTCAAATCGAGACAGTACCTACATCAGCTCAGCTAAGATGCGCATTACTCCGATCTAAATCACTTTTTCAGCCACCCCTTTTAACACGTTTATGGCAGCAGTAAGAAGTCACTCGTATGGTAATTTGTAGCAAGGCCTCTGTTGATGTATGTGGTGCGCCGGTGCATGTCAGACAACAATAATTGGAATTAATTACAGTGCTTTCGGTTATCTGTGGTAAGGGCAGATAAGCAGGGCCCTGCACGGGCTTGGCTACAGGCCAGGCACATACCTGTCTGCCTGTCATGTTTCGGCTGCAGACAGTAAACAAACACCCGCAGTCAGGACGCGCAAGGCATGCCGGAATGTGCATCCAATTGTCTGTAGCTAGGGGCTAAGGATTGGCCACGCAGCCTTGTCTTGTCTCCTTGCATATTGCATGGCCTCAGAGTCAATGCAAACAATGGGAACCATGTCAGCCATGAGGTGGTGTGACAGTCACCTGAGGTCTCACAGGCCAGAGGAATTCCAAGAAGCGAAGTTGCTTCAAACTTATAACCGTGCAGATGAAGTGGGAGCTAGTTACACGTCAACCTATTGAGAAAGAGAAGCACATATACTCATTGTAATATACTTGGATACACATTTGAAACATTACAGCTTGAAAATGGGCAATGCCGGATATTTGAGGAAGTACAGAAAGGGAGTGGTCCCAGCCTTACAATCTAAAAAAAACAATTAATGAAATGCCAGCCACCATTAGTTCAAATTACACAACACAATAAAGCGATCAATATTATTTAATCATATTGAGCATCAGAATAAATCTGGGACAGCGTATTATATCAAGTGCCCCACGAAGTGGTGGAAAGAAAGAGGAAATTGTAGGGTGGGCTTTGTGAGGATTGGGGGAGTGAAAGAGAAAGGTAGTGACATCAAATACATTACAATTAGAGCCGGCTTCACTCGGCTATACAATAATCATGGAGACATGTAAAAGGCCATTGTTTGCAATGCACTATCACAGTGAAGCAAGCACTGTTGATCAAACTGGCATAGGGCAGTGATGTCGTCGACGTTTCAACCCCAAAAGGTAAGTAGGCTGTTTGGGTCCTTACGCCGGGGTCTTCCTCCTCAGGACTAAGCAGGGGCACCTGAGAAATTAACAAGAAAGGTTCTTAGTGTCTAATGTACTAACCCATGCAGTGGTGAAAGATGAAAAAGTTAAAACAAAAAAAAATTCACCAGAGCCCAGAAACGGAGATATTGGTCTAAAAATCCTATTGGAAGATTAAAACGAATAGATGTTTAGAGTGTTTTACTAGTGAACCAGGTCTCAATTGTAGAAGAATGCAGTGCATAAGGCACAGATTGATGGTTTTAGAGACAACAGTAGAAAGAGGATAATCTTGTGCATTGCATTCTACAAGAAGTAGAGTATTCCTGTGGTAATTAGTTTGTTTTTGTCAACCACGTGATACCCAATCGGTCTAGGAACTTGAGTGCTTAAATAAAAGGAAATAATGGTTCCTTCCCATATATTCTAAACACAAATGGAAATTCGATACAAGCATTGCAGAGCCAATCAGTCTTGCCTTATGGCTTTGTTGATACAGACTTCATGGTTTTGTCAATTGTTTTTGCCACATATGCAGCAAAAAGAGGACAAGCATTGGCAAAGCCAGCCGATCTCAGCTATTGAATTTGCTCATGCTGTTTGAGTTACTGTTCAAAATGTGCAAAAATAAAGAGAAAAAGACACGATGAAGCTCCTGCTATTGATAGTAGTGTTACTCTGTAGGTATGTACCTGCATCACCAGGCATATGCGTACGTATAGAAATATCAGGTGCCATTTTCCTTTTTTTACTAAATGATCTACGATGGCGGATCACCCATCACTTAGATGGGTAAAACGAAAAAGAATGGGCATCCAGAGAATCGTGGACAGTTTTGCGATCTTCTGTAAAAGCAGGGGGTTAGAGATCAATACCCAAAAGGCAAAGTTTATGGTCTTCAATCCACCTAAAACACTGCGTCCCAACCCTAGTCTAGATGGCATCATGTTGGATAGCGTGACAGTTTTTGAGTACCTAGGGATCACCCTGACAGAAAACATGGAGTGGGGCGCACAAATTGCTAAAGCCAAGCTTAAATTAGCCCAGACTACTGGAGGAATTATTAAACTATTGAGAAACTCTTCCTCCAAACCCGCTGGGCCTTTAGTGGAGATCTACAAGGTGCAAGCCAGAGGTGCGACAATTTATGGGGCTGAATTATGGGGGTACTGTTGCTGTGGAGACGTGAGCAAAGTAGAAAACAGTTTTATGAGACAGATTTTGGGTCTCCCCTCCAGTACCCCGCTCATCCCTACATGACTGGACATAGGAATTAGACTCTTTGAAGAGGAGATAGGTTTCAGACCCCTAACTTTTGGTGCAGACTATGGGTGACACCGGAACTGGCAGTTTACAGAGCGGAATAAAAGAGATATTGAGGTTCCCAGGAGCAGCAAAAGTCCCTTGGTTTACCCATATATAAAAAGAATGTAACAGGCTGGGAAAACCAAGCCTGTGGAGTAACCCAGAGGAAGCGTGTCTTGCAGTGTCCCGTTCGGAATTAGTAAAAACCTACCCAATGAGTAAGCTAGCAGAGGTGCAAGGGAGCTCGACCACAGGACACCTGGCAGTTAAATTTTCATCCTTGAAGGGAGAATCTGTTTGAACCCTTTTTAGATGATATTCACCCATTCCTGGCAAGAAAATTGTATGTGTTGTTTAGACTGGCACCCTGCTGCTCCGTGCTTTTTCCTGCAAATGGTCAAGCGCGGGCTGGAAAGAGTTTCCAGCCTGCAATTGGGAAGAAAAGTCAGAGCTTCATGTCATCTTTTTCTGCCCTGCCTATAAACTAGTGAGGAAGCACTGGCTCGTCCCACTGTGTAAGAATCTAGGGTTCGTACATTGCACAGAGGCATTTAGAGATTTAAAGTGTGACATCTGCAAGTCCATTGTTTTTGCTGTAACACGATTCTTGACCTCAAAGTGGCGTAGCGGCTGGACTTTTGTACGTATGTCTGTCTAGTAACAAATAGAGCATTCTTCCTGATCCTCTAGGGGTATTTTTAACTCACCTTTAAAACTTTTTTTAACTTTTAACTTTAAAACAATCAGGTTCTTACTGGTCAATATGTGTCATTTTCATGTTTTTATGTTGGCTACAACGTAACCATAGTGAATTACCGTTGTATTACTATTTTATGATTTTTTTTTCACTAAATGTCTCCTTATTGCCACTATTGATGGGTCTCAGCAGGTGCTGGCCTTTTCAAGTTCTTGCCTCTTGTTTTGCACTCACCCGCACGTGTATTTTAGCAACTATTGGACTTAGACATGTATCTGCGAAGATCCCTCTTTATATTTGAACTATTGAGGTGATGTAATTATATTTCTGTGAAGAGGACTGATCATTGTTTACATTTTTTAAAACTGTTATGAATTGTAATGCATTGTTTATTGTTAGTATACTTTCATGGTCGCACTGACCGAAATAAAGATTTTCAAGCAAAAAAAAACGAATTGCTGCTAAGTGTGTGAAATCCCTTTTGATGCAGCTGGGCATCTCACAGCACATAGAAGCTGCTGGGCACTTCAAAACAAAGTGCTTCAAAAAAAGGAAATGAAACACCAACTAGGGTGGGGGAGCTAGTGTGGTAGCGGGAGACTAAAATAAAATAATGACAGGCAGTCTGAGGAGGTATAAAGCTGCACATGAGGGAAAGAGCAACCTGACGCATTGGGAAGGGAGAGAAGCAGATGAGAGAGAGAACAGCACAAAAGGGACAGAGCAATACAGATCGCAGAAGCCAAGGTAGAAGCACATGATAGAGGGAGCAACAAAAGGAGAGATCCACTTGGAGCATGTGTGCGGGGAGCAATGGGTCCCCAATCAAAATGATAGTGACAAGAATATGGTCCAGGGGATGAAAGACAATATAAGAAGGAGAATGCGAGCCATTGAATACGAAGTAAACAAATGTGAATAATAGTAAAGCCATTAGAACACAATGGGTGAGATTTTAACGTACTGTGGGTTTCTGTTATGTTAACAATGGGTCTTTTGCAAACACACAGCATGGGCTGTCTGGTAGGTGTATCTACATTTTGTTTACTGTTGCTGATGCTGAACAGCATCAATAAAAACATGATTATGTGCAAGTGTGAATGTGTGACTAAAGAGTGGGAGTGAGCAGGAGCAGCTGAGGAGCTGGGGTGTTTACAAATAAAAAAAGCATTTGACAAAATGTATTGGAATGCCTATACGTGGGAGGGTCGCTGCAACATGGAGATTGGTGGGTGGATTGAGACGAGAATCAGACCATGAGGGAGTGAGCAAAAAAACCCATGCCCTCCAACAGAGTATTGGAAGAACAAGAGAAAAGGAAACAAACAGTTACCTCATTGCAAGTAGTGGTAAGACACAAGTCATCCAGTCAGACCATAGTAAGAAGAAAAGCTCCATGAGTTGGACATAAAAAGAGCAAAGAGGAAAGTCATCAAATAAGAAGCTGGACAATGAGCTAGGCAAGAAAACCATACATGAAAGAACAAGGAGATAACCCAAAGCCGGATACAGCTACATATTTTAATACTTAAAATATTAATATATTAGAGACTAAAGCATCTTCAACAATTAAATCTGTCTGGAGGCAAGATATAAAAAGTATGAATGCCTCTACTTTAAAATAAGCATTATTAAGACAATAGGTATAACCTTTTCGCTTTGCCAATGCAGACCTATTGGTTTTTTCATTGATGTTTGCTTATGCTGTTCGGAATCAGCCTACTGAAAACAAGCATTGGCATAGCCATTAGGTCTCGCCTTTGGTGCATTATAAGTATTTAGATATGCAGCACAATATCCTTCCTGCAACAACATCAACTGTTGCATGGCTAAACTCCTATAAGGTCCCAAAGGCGCGACCTGTTGGCTATGCCAATGCTTGTTGTTCAAGTTGGCAGGTATTATGACCTGAGTGAACTTGTTCTCGCTCTACGTAAGGAAGACACTATACTGAAAGCTTGGCTCTAAGTAGAAAGAAAAACTTAGGGGGCATTTCGACGGAGTGTGGCCGATGTAATGAAGGGCGTGGCTTAAAAACAAAAATTGAAAATCCATGCTTAGCATAGTGTGTCACCCCACTGGTATTTTGCTGCTTCATCATTCCATCCAGCTACAACAAGTAACATTACACCTACAACAAGCCAGGACTATTGGCTTTGTCAATGATTGTTAGTTCCATAAGATAAATAAGCAACAACTATGGCTTCAATGTACATCATTTTGAAAATGCATGCATCATACTGCCCCATCAGGTTTGCATTAATCGTCACTGCCCAACAGCCAAGATAACCATATTGTCCCATCAGGTTTATCCATTCAGCAAATGGCAATAGGCCAAGTCTGTGCCTAGAAGCAGTGTCTTGTGTGACTCAGTAGTAACACTATGACACGGCTAGTGCTGGCAGCGGTTAGTGCTTTTTTGTGTGTGGAGCTGCAGGGCAAACAAAAACATGGGAGGATAAGCAACAACGGGGGCGGAGGGTCAGATGACGACAGCTGGTGAGTGGGTGCAAGCAATGGGCAAGGGGACAGAGAAGCAACGACTATGGAAAAAAGCAAAAAACATTGTGAAGAGAGCTAGTTAATGAGAAATCCACGCCAGGCAATCAAGTTATGAAAACAAACAGTGGGAGACCGATGGAGACAGGGGGGGAAACAAACGGACATGAAAAAGAAACTATACACAAGAGAGACAAAGACGGTATATGGGGTGCACTGAACTCAGTAATGTTGGGATTACCTGCTGAGAGAGGTCGCCTAGTAATACCCCTGAAATTAAAGCAGGAGAAAGTAGCCAGAGGAGAGCGAGCCCGTGAGAAAAGGTGGAGAAGAGTGAACAGAGCCAGAAAAAATCAGAGAATGTGTGTCAGCCGTGAATTGGGCGCCGAGCTGCGTAACAGTTGTTCAGAAGAAAAAAAATGCAGCTGCCATTGTTGCCGATAAGGAGTGGTGTGCCGCACACTGCTGACACTGCAATCGTGTGTTATCTGGCCCGGGACAGGTGTGTGCGTGGGTACGCGGTCTGCTCTTTTTGGAAGCACATACTCGCGCTTGTGTTCACCCCTGCTCGCTCCCGCAATGTGGAGGCCACCACAAGCACGAGTATTTGCTTCCAAAAAGAGCAGAGAGACAGCTAAAGGTCCTCCTATGCAGCACATGTCCGCTGCGTAGGCAAGACCTAAAAAAGTTACTGCAGACGCTGAACATCAGCAAAAAATCTCTATGATGTCTGTGAGTATATGTGTCATTCCACATACACGTAGGCTTCATGGCACTATGGTGGTCCAGTGTGATGACTTATGTTTGTGCATGCTTCAGCACTCAAGCACACGCATACGTTATGATGCAGCTGCAATTTTGCTTTTTTAAATTTACAGCAATGTGCGGGGAAGCACATTTTTTTCAAGGTGGGGCCTCATAGCAAGTTGCAGATGCAGTGCTCTCAAAGGTGTAAAAAGAAAGGAAGGAGAGAGTTGGGGAGTAATGGAGGAGAGGAGGGGGATATCAAGTAAATGCGTCTAATAAGTGTTGGTGCAGAGAGCAATAGAGGAAAGGAGGTTTATGAAAAATGCTGAATGGGGTGGAGGGGTGTTGGAGAAGCAACAAACAACAGTCCTGTTAAAAGAGCTTCAAGGAGAGCCCGGGGTGGGACTGAGAAGACGGGCGAAGGTGAGAGACCAGGAAAACATATACACTGCAATGATGTTCTAAAAGCAAAATTAAAATGAGTTTCCTGTATGTAAGCATACAAGTCATCCAGTTAAAAAGATGGAAAGAAGCTATGCTGCAGGGGAAGGACAAACACAATAATAGGAAGGAAAGTCATTGAATAAGAAGCAATCAAATTAGATTAACAAAAAGGCCAACCAACGAAATGCAATTGGCTGGCCCAAAGCCCACTGCGAGTATTAGTATTATTTTCATGTTCCCGAAAGTTCTTTAAACAAAAGGCAGTCAAAGCTGCCTGTAGACGAAAACTAAAAATGGCCCTATATTAGGATTAAATTCAGATATATTCCTTTATTGCATTACTTCACCACAAGAACCATACGTTCTACAAAAACACAAAGGCATTCTTTAGTTTTACATATAGGATGTTCAAAAAGTCAAGGTGCTATGGTGCAATAAGAAATAGACATCGCAGTGCTCGATATCACATGTGAAGCACAAAAGCACAAAACGCTATTCGCTGGATGTCCTAAATTTGATGTGTATGCTCAGTAATTTTGGGGATTTACAATTATATTTCCAAGTACAATCAATTGTTAATGATGGACAGAGTTTTAAAGTCATCATATCAACCCCTTCATTATTTAGTTCGGAGGGTTATTCTTCAAGAAGTGGTCATCGAGAAGTTATAGTAGTTCCCCCTCTATCTCCTCCAGGCAGAAATTCCATGAATGGAGATTAGTCGGCAGATGTGGGAATTTGAGTAGCCCATCATTTGATAAAGTAAGGCTCCAATGAATTGTGAGCAGGGGACACATACAGTGGCCAAATGGCACCTGCGAGAACCAGTCTCTAATCAATTATGAAATATCACTTAATTTAACTGTACACTGTCAAACGAACAGCACATGGTGCTCTGCGGTCAGCCCAGGGATAAAGGTCTCCAGATATAATGATTACAATTATAGGCATTGCAATTGCAACTCCTGAAGATTTGCCACAAATTGGTAGTTCTATAGCGCACGGCTAACTGAGGAGCATCAGACTACTTTATGCATAAACGAGCAGACCGAGGAGCTACATCGAGTCAGGGAAGGACCAAACCAAGTGCATGTGATATAAAATTGGAGGGAGCGTTGGATTTCTTTAGACTGACAAGTGATCAGAGGAACTTGGAAACACTGGACAGATGATCCATGACTTCTTTTTCTGGTACCACCAGTAATAAATATTTCAGAGGTGATTCTGTAGCTCATTTTCAGTTGAATAACCCTTTGACAATTTAGCAGTTCAGAAAGGTTTCTTCATACTCTAGGAATCCTAAGCCCCATTACACTGATGCCAAAGGATATTTAGAGGGGGATGAGGCTGTGACATGATGGATGATAACAACTACATAACAGTTTTTAAAAACCCATAACATCTTGCCAATGTTCTCATAAAATGTGCTTTTTAAGGGGACAACTGAATACCTATGCATTGTTAACAAGTGGACGAGCCACTGAAGGCTCAGACCAGGCTAGATCCAGATGTCTAGCTTTGGCTCAGCCTGAGATTCTTTTGGCCCTCAAGCCCAAAACGAGCAAAGACTTCATGTGGCTTCTGCCTGCTGCCGTGCACGAACCTCATGAGCTAGGAAGTATTGCCCTTTGCTATAAATTGACTGAATTATGTAATGTGGAATCAGAACACCTGGGACAATCCTAGCTTTCTTCTATGACCACATTTTGTGATCCTAGAAATTCATTCTTTTCATCATGTCTTCTTTTTTTGTCATTATCACATATGAAGTTAATCTTTCAAACATAAGTTCAGAATGTCCGCGGTACGAAAATGATCCCTTGTCTTTGATTTTAAAGACTATAATATTTTTCCATATATAATAACAACCTGTGTGGCATACATGATGCTCTTGACAGCTGACTTGCCGTTTGGTTCATTAATGACTTTAAAGTCAGGAGGGAGAGGAGAAGAAATGCATGTTTCTAAAGTCATGTCTAAAAAATATCCCTTCTAATAAATGCCACTAAATGCAGTGATATAATGCGATTCACTAAGGTAAACTGCTACTGCATGTTAAAGAAATAAACATTTTCGAATTGTGGTGAGCCTTTATCATATTTTAGAAGATGTTTGTTGACCAATTTACATACTAAACATTTTCAATGGCCAGTTCTTGCACAGGCTCTTAAAGCCAAGCCACACCCTTGGCTCGGCTCAGGCTCAGCTTGCTAAATTGTTAGATCGCCCACCTCCAGCATTAAAGTTTGAAATGTTAAACATGCTACTCTGAGAAACCAGTGGGTTGCTAGCACTGGGCAAAGACAAAAAGTATACGTTTAATGTGCTAATGCATGCACTATAAGTTGTCTTTCTTTAGTTTCTATGATAGAGAAAACAAGGAAGCTATAATAAAGACTCCATTGCCTCCCACCTTACACTTCTTATAAAAATTTAAAGGGGCTGTGATGAAGGTAATGGAGTCTTCAATACTAACAGCCATTGATTTATAGGAAACAAAAAGAAAAAAGAAGAAAACACTACAAAAGTGGAACCATGGCAGTATCGCCCAGGAGAAAAGGGAAATGGAGGGAACAAGAGGGTGTAGTTGGAGGGTGAGCAAGAAGCACACTGAGGAAGGAGGGCGGGCAGGAGGAAATAAGTAGATAAGATAGTGGGCACTAATGAAGGGCATACAGGAGAAAGAGGGAGAAATGGGAGGGAGGGGGGATGAGAAGGTGTGGTAGTTGAGGAGATCAAGAAGCACACAGGAGAAAGAGGAAAGGCCAGAAGGGAGCCAGAAGTAGGCAGAGAGACCTTTGGTTGTAAAGTGAGGCTTCATTCAATTCAATCCAAACAGAGCTTTGGAGGTGGACAGATGCACCCTAAAAACCAAGAGCATTAGGTGAGAGAATTATACTGCTCTGGACGGTGCCAAGATATGATTGACAACGTCTCAAGCCTATGTCTGAAAAAGACTGGCAAAAAAACATTGGTCGAAGGAACGACCAAACGCCCACTATGTTTATATGGAAGCTAAAATCACTTTTACCGCTCTGCTGTCACCCAAAGCCAAACACCGCATAATTTTGTTTTCCAAATGACTTGGGGGCATATTATCAAGGACAGGCGATACATTGTTTCCGCTTTTATCGGCAGGAAACTGCCGATAAAGCGGTGATAATGGCCTTGATAATATGCTCTATGAATTCCAATCGAAGCCCATGTTCGATGTGAACACATCGAACATGGGCTTCGATTGAAATTCATGGAGCATATTATCAAGGCCATTATCGCCGCTTTATCGGCAGTTTCCTGCCGATAAAAGCGGCGATAATGTATCGCCTGTCCTTGATAATATGCCCCCTAGTCTATATTGAAACTCATGCTTTTAGTCAGTTTGTCTCCATCACGTAATATATGTTCAATATATTTTTGATTTCACAAAACAAAACTTTATTGTAAGAAAAAAGCAACTGACAACATAGATTGTGGATTTTTCTTTTACGTCTACCTGCCACTTTTAATCTCCCTTAAGAGTTTTGGATCGGTTGAAATTTTGTATGCAATGCCTCAAATTAAAAAAAAAAACTCTTCTGTATATATCCATTTTGCCTACACTTCTTAGAAAGAATGCACAAAAGCCCAAAGCAATATTAAACTTTTGACGAGTTAAATGTAATAAAACATTATGTTACTTTTGGGGGTGTCGAATAAACTGTTTAATTCGAATTTTTACAACTTAAAACAAGAGGTGCATGTGTTATGGTCTCTCAGCTCAAAAGGAAAACAAACTGAATAAGGAAACACAGAGGCCCTCAGCGAATGGTGCGCATTACAAAATGAGTATCAGGAAAACAATGATTCCCTGCTTTGGAATGTAGTTCAGAAGCCTTGTTTTGTCGCCATGTCTACTGCTGGGCTTCTGTCCACAAAACAGGATGAAAGGGGTTGAGGGTTAAAGAGGTGAGGAAAAGGGGAAGTGAAAGGGAGGTCGCACAAAGTGAAAGAAAAACATCTCTGATGAAGGAGTTGCAGCTCCCAGATGTCCTTCATTAGCGAGTGAACAATAGCAAGCAGAGATTTATGGCTACAATGTGTGATCCAGCTGGTTCAGAGGCTGCATTGTAGAAACGCCATTCTGTCGTCACTCACATCCGATGATCCATTTTGCTTGGATTTTGGCACCAACAAGTCCAGAAGTTGGTTCAGGGTACGGAACATGTATGTGGACAGTCCATCGCCTAAAATGCGGATTTATAAGGCTTATATAAGGCAAGGCACATGCCATAGTATGGAGGGCACTTTCCATTTCACTGCACATACATGGGGCTTAATATTTTTAACATATTTTAATAAACAATTTATTTTGGGTGGAGAACACTTTCATGGGCAATACATATGTCATTGTGACATAGGAGAATATTTAATGAAATTTGCATAGGCAATTGAACGTCTTAACATACATTTGTGTTGAGCTCGCTGGTCTATATAATGTGTAGTAAACAGATGTTATATTTTGTGTTGTTTTGTGTCACACAAATGTGCACACAAAACTTTAGATGACCTACCAATGCATGATTGACATGTTCATTATACGTATATAATACGTATATGTTATATGGGACCTCCCTCTCACATTGTTACTGGAAAAGCAGGAATTATCATGAGATAATAGCATGCCACCTAAGTTGGAGGCCCCGGAGCTAAAAAGGGAAGAGCCCTAGCAAAGTTGATGGGAATTAACATACATGATGATGCCAGTATTAGTAATCACTAATGCTATTAGGGTTAGTTAGGGTAGTAGAGGTTGTCCCAAGGGTACTACAAGCATGTTTTGTCTACTCTTTCGTAGCCCAGCGCCTATTTTAACACATTGACAGATTGAGCAAGAGGATTGCACACCTTTGTGCTTAACTACTACCCAAATGGGAATGTCCTGACTTCAGCTGCAAGAGTAAATAAAAAAGAGGATTACCGTGTGAGTTGCATACTGACTGAGAAGTCAAATATTACCATTATTTGAACCACAAGCAGAAGAGTTGTAGACAGCAGACCTTTACTTCCAGTTAATGCCCTACATCTGTGTGAGCTGCTCTGCAGGCATAGGTCTAACATTTCATTGCATATTCATGTAATTTCTTTCGGTAACTCTCTTCATCTAGCAATAGCATATGCCAATTGTGGTATGGGGAGCTCTTTCTTTAGGGTTTAAGGCAGTTTTCTCTACAAACTTCCTGGCCACCACCTGACAAATCCAGTTGTCATGTTAGGGATAGAAAGAAAATGGGGGCAGCATAATGGACTTCAGAGCTGTATGAAGCTGATTTCTTTGGTGCATTACCAACTGGAAACATTAATTTGAAATTAAAATTGTGAGATGAATGTGCTTATGTTACACCACCTTGGTGTTGTTCACAAAGGCACATTTCTTTCAGATGCCAAGATCAATATCTTGTGTGCATTCTTGTTGTTACTGTCTCTTGTACTTAATACAAGTCTCAGAATCATTGTAAAACAAGTAGCTGGATTCATCCAATTGCCACGGTCACCTACCCTCAAGAATGAAAGCATGCAGAAGTCAAACCTCTACTCAAGAAACTATCCACCAACAAGCTGATGAACTACCTCCCTGTCTCCCTGCTGCTCTTTCCTGCCAAAGGCCTTGCGAAGGCCATCCACCGACAACTCACAGAACACCTGGAGAACAACCATTTTCAGGACACCTCCCAATCTGGATTCCGTACTAGCTACAGCACCAACACCGCCCTGATTGCAGCCAAGGAGATATCAGATCCCTCCTCGCTCAAGGGAAAATGTCTGCCCTGATCCTCCTCGATCTCCGAGCAGCGTTTTTCCCAGTATCACACCACACCCTGAATAAAAGGATTCACAACATTGCAATCCAAAGAAACATCCTCAAGTAGATCACCTCCTTCCTTACAGGAATGACCCGATAATCTGCCTTTCTTCCTTCACTTCTGAACTCAAGAACACCATCTGCAGCTTCTCTTAACCCCTTCCATGCTGATGATGGCCCCCAGCCGTCATGCACTACGGTGCTCGTGTGCTGATGATGGCTGGGGGCCGTCATAAACCCGCCCACTCATGATTCTGCCGCATAGGCGCAGAATCGCGGCCGCATGGAAGCGGTTAAGGCTCAGCCTTACCCTGTTCAACTCCTACATGACTCATATGGGCAACGTAGTTACATTGAATGGAGTATCATCCTCTCACTATTAGAACACCCCTCCACCATGTTGACTAACTTCTGCTGATGCATGACGAGCATCGCCAACTGAATGAGAGACAACTGTCTTAACCAAAACCAAACACATGCAAAACAGAAGTGCTGCTCTTCAGGAACAACACCGCCCCATAAAATGACATTTGGTGACCCCCTGAACTAGGACCCTCACCCACTCCGATCAACCACACCCATAACCTTGGCATCATCCTGGACAGTAAGCTCACCATGATAAGAGACTTCAATACAGTTCTGCTTCCTCACCCTTCAGATGCTCTGCAAGATCATCAAGTGGCACCTCATCAAACAAGATGGACCATCTCACAAGCCCTTGTCACAAGCTGAGTTAACTACAGCAATGCACTCTACGAAGGAATCACCTCACACCTCCTCAATAGACTGCAAACAATACGGAAGTCAGTAGCAAGACTCATTCTAGATCTCACTAAATGTGCCCACCTCAAGAAGTTCTACTGACTCCTCATTCAGAGAAGATACCAGTTCAAGATGCTGATCCACACCTTCAAAGCCCTCCACAACCAGGGACCAGCATACATCAACCACCGACTAAACCCGTTCCTTCCAGACACTTGCACTCAGCCTCACTCTCTCTGCCTCGCCCAAACACTCCGTATCTGACACAGATACTGTGGAGGGAGCTACTTTCCTACTTCTTTGTGAAGCCCTGGAACAACCTCCCACTACACCTATGGATCTCATTCTCTCTCCTGAAATTAAGGCAAGGACTCAATACATAGCTGTTCAATGGTGCCCCCTGCAGCAGTTTATCTCAGCACCTGGATACCCTCTACGGGATTAGCCACACATTACAAATCCAGGTTGATTGAGTGATTGATTAATACACCAATTTGATGTTGTTAGTTAGTTGTCCTGCTTCTAGATCTGATCCTTAATTGAAGAACTCAGAAATATGTGCAGTAATTTGAAAAAAAATAGCGCTATGTTAAAGAGACCCATAATTTCTTGACGTATCCATATTTTATATACAAACACAAAAATGTGTAGGTCTTTACATGCCTCATGTTTCAGTCTACCACCATATTGGGATATTGTCTTGAAGGACAGTCTTGTTGCAGAGATGTGTGATTATCCATATGATAATGATAAATATGTTGTGAGGTCAGCATGGTGCTTCACATCTGCCCTCTTCGTTGATTGATCTTTTCTTGTCAAACATTTCAATTACTTAATATAAAAAAACTTTCTTTGGTATCCAGTAAAGCTCAGACACACTAGACAGTCCATTTTAATTATGTGTTACATGTTTTTGTTGTAATTATCTCACCCAAACTCAAGTGAACAATTTGAATCCAGAGCAAGGAAGAATTCAAATAATACCTGCCATTCCACAATTGCAAAGGGTGAGGTTTTAGGGATGACAGGTGTAGGAGTTCCTGACAGGCAATTCGCTTAAAGCTTGTCCTTGAGACTCAGTGTCTGGTCTGACTGTTTCCATCCCACTAATCCTCGTCTCATGGAATACTGCCACTGAAGTAATGGAAATAGGACAGGCAGATGGTGTAATTATCTAATGTTAGTAGGAAAGCGTCCTCCAATATAAGATAAACATTCAGTCCAGCTGCCAATCCTGCCACCTTTTCTGGACTGTGCCTAACTGGATTACACAAAATGTTCTCTGTAGTTTTCAGCAGTACTGTTTCTCTATTGAAGGCTCCCTGCTCGCACACACTCTTTGGCGTTTTGGACTTCTTCAACTCATCTCAGGCAGCAGGTGCGGTCTTTCATGCTGAGAAGCTGTGCTCATACCACCATCACCCTCAGCCTTTAACTTTGCCTCCCATAACTTTCTACTGATGCCACTGAAGTGGATGTAAGTGAAAGAGGCAAGTTATCAATCAATTAATCAATCAATCAATCAGGGATTTATAAAGCACGCTACTCACCCGTAAGGGTCTCAAGGCGCTGGGGGGCGGGGGGGGAGACGGTCTCAGTCGAAGAGCCAAAGAAGGTGGGATAGCTCGTGTCGGGCAAAGGTGGTGGGTTGTGGCAGACTTTGTTTGTCAGTGCAGGGTCTTGAACAGTTGTATGTACAAAGAGATTCATGAGATCGAGATTTCTGGGGCAGTTTCTGAAACTTATAAATTTGGCCTAAATATGCCTTCAACCAAAGTGATTGAATTGGAGAAGGAGAGGGTATTGCAGCCTAAATCTTCATTTGGATGCTCTCCAACGGGGGTATTATAAGATGCATGTAGAAGGGACATTTTTGAATATGGAATGCTTAAGAGAAAATCATCAATAAGAAATGGGAAATCTTACTAAGACAATTTCCTTGCCAAGGTAAAGAATCAGCATCTCCTTGAATTAAGTCAAATTGAATTTGGGAAACAAAATTATTGTGTGGATAGAATATCATGTAAGTGCAAATTGGTAAATATAGTTTTACTATCCTTAACTGCACATCTACGTACCTTGAAGATATATATATCCACACTGCTTAATGATTTAAAAAGTTTCCACTTTGTGCAATGAGGTGTGTGATCAAGACTACAACAGTAGTCGAAACGTTGCATTTGGAAGGCACAGGAACCAAATAAAACATCTTGCCTGGAACAACGTGGGGTCTGTCTCTTCATTCGCCGCTGGGCTGTGGAAGTGTGAAGATTCTGTGCTGATATTACTGCGGAAGCTGGCTGTCTCCGCTGGCAGCACCCCCTCCTCTCGTCAGCGGCTTTTTGAACAAACAACCGATCGTGCTTGTGGATTCCTGGAGGAATACGTCAGCAAAAAGCCCCCTGACACGGACAATTGTCGGAACACTTGGATTTCTCCACACCGAGGGAGGCTGGCTTGATTGCGGGCCACCGCGGTATACGGAGAGAGACGAGTTCAGTGATATTCATTCACGTCAGGTGAGGAGGCAGCGTTTGATTCCGAGGCAGCGCGCACAAACGCGCAGGGAGCAATTTCAACCCGAGTTCCATAATATCGCAGTGTGCAGTGAGAAAACCTTCCAAAATACACCGCTCAATTGAACTGTTTGGAGCCATGGCAGCGAGCTCTGAAACGGAGCGGGAAGCGGCGGCAGACGTGTTGTTTGCACAAATACCACGTGGGAGTAACAGCAAACAAAGTCAAGCAAACGCCGCCATTACAGGCAATCAGGATGTGAAAAAAATGTTATCCTTGCTGGAAAAGAAGTCGCGCTCAGAAATTACCAAGTGGTGGGAGCACAAATCGCTCACCAAATATGAAGAGGTAGGACGAGTACCAAGAGGGCTGCGAATTATGCTGGCACCAAGTTTTATGGACCCAAACCCCAACATGCTTAAAGAATGGGGAGAACTAAATTTGGGGGCATCCATGAATCTCATCAAATTGTTGATTAAATATGCCGTCATAGATCGGGCAGCGCTACTAGAACAAATAGTGCAAATCAACAAAGACTTGGATGCATTTAATGACGCGGAAACTCAATCTATAATTAGCAAAGGCCGAAAAGACATCAGCGAACGTCTAAAAAAACACGAAGAAAAAATAAAGACGCGGAAAATCAACAAATTCGCAAGGGATCTCAATGATTATGAGACCGGACAGATCTATACATTTGCTCGCAAATACGATCAAGCAAAGAAGCAGCGGCAACTTCAGAAAACGGCCCTAAAAGCTAAAGCAACTGTGTCTCATCAAACATCAGGTACCGCAACGGCCAACTTGGAACTAACGTCAACGGACACCATTTCCCTAGCTGGTTCTTCTAGTTCGTGTGGATCCCTGGTAAGCCTCACAGATGACAACACCTCACTTGAAATTCTTGATTTGGGTGAGGAAATTGATTTTTTAGTGGAGGCGCAAATGCAAACACAGGGCCCACGAACACGCTCACACAATGCAGGAAAAGGAAAAACGCAAGGCGTAGGGCAAGAAGAAAGCGCGCCAAAAGTGTCGCAAGGGCCAAAAAAGAAATGGTTCAAAAAGCAAACCAGCAAGCAATAATTAACGCAAGTACAATAGTTAATTTATCGGATGTGACGTTGACCAATGCAGAAGAACAAATTCTTAAACTAGGACTGAACTTCTGCCCTGAAAGCTCATTTAACTACACGAATACGAGAGCTGATGTCTACCTCTACATAAGAAAATTGAAACTACAAAAGTTTTATGCCATCAAATCAAAATCCAACGCCAGCGCAATGGATTCTAACAAAAAAGCCACCAGTGAGCTAGATTCAGATTTGGTGCCTGCAAATGATGCGAGAACGCTTATAACCCTTTGTAGTCTCAGCAAAACTTCTTCAACAGTGGAAAACAGCAATGCAGACGTTCCCAACACCCAAAGGGAACTGCGCGAAATTGATATCCATCAGAAAGGTGCTGGGGAAAGCCCCTTCAAACCCAAAAGTAAATTTGTCCCCGTCATGCCAAAGGATGCGGTGGACATTTATCATGACTGCATTGTGGAAGACTTGAAAAAGTTAAATAAAAAATTCCACTCAACTAAAAATATGGCCAACTTCCCAACCAAGGAATACCACAATCTTATGAATAAATTATCAAAGAACCAAGAAATCATTGTTTGTCCCTCAGACAAGGGAGGGAATATTGTTGTGTGGCAAAGGGATCAATACATTGCTGAGGCAAAACGCCAGTTAAACAACGAAAATTGTTATGTACTCAGCAACGGGGTTCAATACAAACAGGCCAAAGATAATATCAAGAAAATGCTATCAGGCTACAAGAGAGAAAGTCTGATCACTTCTACTGAGTACAATTTTCTGGTTAAAGAACATCCAGTTATTCCACATATGTATTTGATCCCCAAAGTTCACAAAAGACAGACCCCTACTCCCGGGAGACCAATCATCTCCGCAATCAACAGTGTAAGTGAAAATGTGTCTAGATACATAGACTTTTATCTCCAAGAACATGTCCAGAGGTTACCCAGCTACATTAAGGACACCGGTGACTTTTTAAACAAATTGGAAACCATATCATGGCAAAATAACTGGTGTATAATTACCCTGGACATCGAATCGCTATACACATGTATCGAGCACGACACTGGCATTGAAGGAATCAAACATTTCTTGGGACGTAAGTCTTGTGCTTACTATAGCCATAACAAAATGATTATAGATCTAATATTGTGGTGTCTCAATAATAACTATTTCCTGTTTGGTAAGGATATATGGAGACAAATACGTGGGGTGGCCATGGGTTCCTGCTTCTCTCCCAGCTACGCGTGCTTGCACGTGGGGCTGTGGGAGGAGCGGGAACTCCCTGGCGTTGTTGGTTTTGAACATGTGAAATATTGGATGCGTTTCATAGATGACATTTTTTGTGTGTGGGAGGGTGATATCAGCAGTGCCCAGGTTTTTGTTAATAATCTTAACAATAATCATTTCAATTTATTTTTCACTTCAAACATCAGTGATCACACTGCTGAATTTCTAGATGTGTCCATTCAAGTTATCAATGATCACATTGTAACTGCTCTCCACAGAAAACCCACTGCTGGGAACAGTATTCTTCATGCCAGCAGTGGTCACCCCAAACATGTAATCATGAGCATCCCATTGGGGGAATTGCTTCGCCTCAAACGCATATGTAATACCCAGGCTAAGTTTGAGGAAGGGGCTTCAGCAATGCTTGCTAGACTAGAGGAAAGGGGGTATAGTAGATCTTGTCTTGCAACTGCATTGAAAAAGAGCGAGGGCAGAACCAGAGATTCGTTGCTACTGCCTAAACCCCCAGAGAGGGAAGCAACCCCTAATACAAACAGACTTATAACAACCTACAGCCAACAACATCGCAAAATAAAATCCATTATCAGCAAACATTGGCCAGTCTTAAAAACTGATCCTGTACTGCGCGATATTATACCTGAAAAACCTGTGGTTACATTCAGGCGCGCGTTCAGTATGCGCAGCAAATTGTCAAGACCCAGCCCTGAATTACCAATTGCTGATCAGAGGTTTGGGAGGAAGGGCTTCCACAAATGTTCATCCTGTCGGGCGTGCAAGTTTGGACAGAATACCACTCATTACCGCACTCCATTTTCTAGCCAGAATTTTCCTATCAAAGGCAATTACAACTGCCGTACGGAGTTTGCGGTATACGTCCTAACTTGCACATGTGGCCTACGTTATGTGGGCAGTACCGGCGCACAGGTGCATGTGAGGATACTACAGCACCTAAGAGCAATAGTTAACCACGATGCAGTATATCCAGTGGCGCGTCATTTTAATAACAAACACAATAGGGATTTATCATGTCTCACCTATTATGTTATTGACGCAGTGGCTACCCCGAGGCGTGGGGGAGACCGCGACAAACTATTGCGCCGGCTAGAAACGCAATATATAATCAAGCTCGACAGCAAGCAACCTAACGGGTTGAATGCAACGGAGGACATGCACAATTTTCTGTAGGAATATCCAGTTTCGTACTAAAATCTGCATTAAAATGTATATAGGGACCATAACGTGAGCACGTTAAATATAAATGTAAATATTGCGCGTGTATGTATATATATATGAAATTCTGATATAACAACACCTATTTTTAGGTATTCTGTAATCCTGTTTCTGTTAGGGTTTAACTGCCTTGGTTTTTCAAGCAGTTCAGTTTTTTAAACAAACACATGAAACTTTAGTTATATGCATTTTGGGTGATTAATTTGCACTGGTAATTTATTCAGCACTTTTTTTAGGGATACACACTAGTTTCGATGTAATAATTTCCTGTATAAACTTGATTGGGATATATAATTAATGTAGAGAAGTGCATATATAGCCATATACAGGAATTCGAATCTATGTTATATGTATATATTATATCATATTTGGGTGTTGTTCTTTGGTATACAGTTTTTAGTCACTTGTATAACGATCTTAAGCATCAGTTAGCAGTGTCAATGCCATGAATTACGAGATTCATTATGGATTGTGCCGATTTGCTTTTATAGTCGATGAGACAGATTCTGTTGTATGCATTATGTACTTCATTACCCATGTTTGAATCAACTATCAATATTGGTTCAACAGCGCATTTATGCGGTCATACTTTTTTAAGTCTGTAAAATGTATGGGACAATTACTTAATCAATAGCGCATTTCCATATGTGCATTAATAGTGTCTCTGTGGACTAAAACATATGCGCATTCAAGCGGGTATATGTGTACGACAATTCTTGTAAATATGAACTATGCATGGACTTCAGATGTTACAATGTACGTCTCCTAGTTATAAAATTATGCGCATTCAAGCGGATATTTTTAAGCAATTCTTGTATATATGTATATTGCATTAGCTCAACAAAATTATTTTCGTAGCAATGTAATAATACCAATGCACAAACTTGCATAATTGGGCGCTGCACCTTTAATAGATCTGATGTTACAAATGTTTTAACACGTGACTCACGTTTGGAGGTGGGACCTGATGGGTGTGTCCACACTGCTTAATGATTTAAAAAGTTTCCACTTTGTGCAATGAGGTGTGTGATCAAGACTACGCCAGTAGTCGAAACGTTGCATTTGGAAGGCACAGGAACCAAATAAAACATCTTGCCTGGAACAACGTGGGGTCTGTCTCTTCATTCGCCGCTGGGCTGTGGAAGTGTGAAGATTCTGTGCTGATATATATATATATATATATATATATCTTTTACCATACCAAACTTTCATTCAAAGAAGGCGCTGACTCCGTGATTCTCAATCCAAACGGTTTATTTCATATTCAGTTTCTGCTCAGACGCATTTCGGCGGCTTGCTCCCGCCTTGTTCACTAACATCTGCCTTACAAACTGTGCGAAATATATACAGATACATAATGTCATGGGTTCAATTAACAAAACTAGTTAGCACTGGTTGTTGCTATGGTTTCACAGTTACACCCTCTGTGATGACGTGGACAAGTACATGACTATGCACATTTAAACATCACGGCAGTCTGTTTTCACTTGTTATCATGACACATTTGTCCCTCAAAAATTCCAAACATTTAAATTTGTGCTCGTAATATGGTTTACGAAACGGTGCTTTAACTGTGTTTAAAGATGATCACATAACATCACACGCTATTCAATTAATATCATTGGAAACATTGTTTGGTTTGTTTACATGTCCTGGGTCATATGTGTTCTCTCATCAATCGTGATTGGTTGAAAGCTATGTAGTCAAAGTGACTTGCCATGCAATTGGGCGCTCGATCGGGGGTGAGATTCATACATCCGACTCATGCGGTCTGATTGTTACAATGGCCCGGTGGAATCGAGAAAGCAGAGTACTTAGATAAGTAAAAGAGCGTCCAAATGCTCATCGCTTTGATGCTTAGCTTCTGTATAGGCCAGTGCCTGCTCTATATTCTGGTACATGCTTATCTCGTAAAAAAAGGGTACCACATACGCGAACTGCTGTGTAACATTAACACTCGGCAGAAAGTGCATTGTTGGCTATCGAGGGTTACCCGATACTTTTAACCAGGTGGGAGAGAGCTACCCATAGGACTTGTAATATTTACTCGTGTTGATGCCTAGTGATAAAAATAAGGGTGTGTGCAGTGGGGTGATTCTTATGGCACATCATGTGTGCGCAAACCCAGTGTGACATATAAAGTGAATTTACAGTGAATAGTGCGTGAACAACAGATGTTTCAAGGGTACTCGAATAGGAAAGGAGGCGCATGGACTGGAGGGGTTATATGTGGACACTAAGGGCTTCATCCGCATTCAAGCCTTAAGGGATTTTGGAGTTTAAGAGAATGATATACCTTGACTCCAGGCGGCGTAAAGCAAGTTTACGATTTCCGCCTCTGACATTTTTGGGGATGATGTCTATGACGAAGTATGTCAGACCATCTGCCTTGCCTCCATGGGTCTCATGGATGTGCCTTGCCACTGGATATGTTTGGTCCATATTGGCGATTGCCCGGAGGTGTTGCAGGATTCTCACATGCACAGGGTGGATAGTAGATCCTATGTATTTTTTACCACATTCGCATGTGAGCATGTATACAGCAAACTCAGTCTTGCATGTGTAGTGTTCCCTGATGGAGTAGGGCAGTCTTCTGAATGGTAACTCAACATTGGTGGTATTAATACCATGGCTGCACGCCTTGCATTTACTGCATTTCTTGAAATCTTTTTGGGCCTGTAGCCAGTTTTTTTGCTTCTTAAGGACAGGGGCATTGCAGACTAGCTGGCTGCGCATTGATTTTGCTTTTCTAAATGATACTAATGGTCTTTCGCCCACTGTGCTCCCTATGGTTGGATCATTATGAATCAATGGCCAGTGCCTTCTAAGGATTTTCCGAAGGTTTGCATGGTATCGGTTGAAACCAGTGATTAGCCTTGGGGGTTGTCTTTCTTGCATGTCTCTGTTGGTATCTGGCCTCACCGGGAACAGCAAGTCCGGTCTAGTTTTAGTGCTGCATATATATATATATATATATATATATATATATATATATATATATATATATATATATATATATATATATATATATATATATATATATATATATATATATATATATATATGTATATATATATATATTTATATATATATATATATATATATATATATCATGAAGCTAAATATATGTGAAGTTATATATAGTAAAACTTTGCTTACCTAGAGAAATTTACATTCACAATATTTTTGTCCACAATATTCTTAACACTCTATTTTGTCCCATTATCTTTTTGTTTCTGATATTCTATCAAAACACCATAAATCTGACACCCTGCTACCTTCAATGAAGTCCCTGCTAGAGCCTTTAAAAGAGTTATAAGGGGTTGAGGAATGTAGAAACCACCAAGGCAGAAACAGATGATCGGATGTTGGGTCCTAACCGACACAACATCTCTTGGCTTTATACATGAGGATGTGCAGAGTGTCAGTCAGTCAGAATATCTTTATTCGACTTATTCCAAGTCATACAAAGAAACAAAAACAATAAAACATGACATAGGATACATACATAACCCCACGTTTTCCTAAAAAGCATCAAACTAGATGCGCATTTAAAATACTATATACAGAATTAAGAAAATACATTTTCAGTTCATGTCAAGAGAAACATGGTAACCCTTTAAAATTGCTAAGGCGAAATTTGGCCAGCAGCTTTCACCCTAGCAGCGGCCACTAAAAAGTTAGCAATGCCGAAGATTGTTCGGGGATTTGTCAGAAGCTGTAAATAGAGCAGCGCCGGGCGTACCTGTGTAAATCCCGCTTCTTTCAGGATGGGGAGCAAATATTTTTTCCTCTGCTCATGATACAAGCTACAAAACATGACAAAGTGCATTGTGTCCTGCACCTGAAAATGATCACAACTGCAAGGTGGGGCTAGGTCTGGCTTCTGCCAGCACTTAAAAGAACCTAAGTGGTAATGTAACAGGTTAAACCTGAACTTGGTTAGTAAGAACCTGTGATAAGGGAATGTAACGAAACTAAGATAAGGTGCGAGAGAGGGGACACTAACCAAAAGGTTGTGTGACCTAACTGTTGGCTTCAGTAGTTCAACTTCCTCGCGTCGCGCTTCCTTCCTTTCCCTGAATGCCTTTTTTATATAGCCTATGTCCAAAGCCCTGATTATTTCTGGGCATGAAAAAAGTTCTGGGCGACCCAAATCTGTGAATGATTTAATTAAATAGGCCAGCCATGGGATACTGCTATATTTGTCTAATGATAAGACATCTTTCAGTATTTTATGGTTCAGTGGGAGGTCTTCATTCAACCACATTTTCAGCCATAGGGTCAGGGGCGCTAAGCTCAATAAATCTGACAAGTAGGGTAAGCCCACCTCTTGATGGATAGAATAAGTTGGGGTTGACTGGGGTACAGAGAGAAGAGATCTAATGAATCTATTTTCTGCTCTCTGGATAGGGTCAAGGTTTACATACCCCCACAAAGGAGATCCATATAGTGCAATGGCCACAGGCTTACACTTATAGATTTTTAGAAGGGCTTCCATGGGCCTAGCTCCCAACTTACCCGCAAAGCCCAAGATCGCTGAGGAAGATCTGGTTACCGCCAACCTCTTTGCTCTTATCTGTGGCCCCCATGTTCCCTTTTTATCAAACAATACACCCAAATAGGGGAATGTGGTTACCTTTGAAACAGGGACCCCTCTGCAAAAGAATGATTTATGTCTTTTTTGGTACACTCACGCCCCATTACCATCGTATGTGATTTGGAAACATTAACCTTCAGGTCCAAATTATCTATAAAAGAGCCAAAGGCATCCAAGAGGAGCTGAAGTCCAACACCAGTGCGGGCGATCAACACGGCGTCATCCGCGTACAGGAGTGCCGGAATTTGTACATCTCCTGCGCGCGGGACGTCCGCGTCCTGGCAACGCAGGTGTGCCCCCAGGCCATTAATGTAGATGGTAAAAAGCGAGGGGGCTAAAATGCAACCTTGCCGTACCCCCTTTAGAGATTTAAACAGTGGAGTACATCTGCCATTGTTTGACACTCGTACGGCTGCAAAAAGCTCCTGATGCAAAGTGGCCATGAACGTAACCAAAGCCTCATCGATGCCCATCTCCAACAGGATCACCCACAGTTTTGACCTATTGACAAGGTCGAACACTGATGAAAGGTCCATAAATGCAAGAAACACGGAACCCTCCTTGGCCACCGTGTACTTAGAGATGAGTAAGTGCAGATTAATACATTGTTCAATGGTCCCTTTTCTCTCTCTAAAGCCATATTGCAGTTCAGACAACCCGCCACAACCCTCAACGTTCTCCCTCAATCTAGATAAGAGGACTCTGCCCAAGATTTTTATGGTTGAGTCCAAGAGGGATATGGGCCTATAAAACGCGGGATCATCCCGCCGACCTTTATTTTTAAAAATGGGAACGATGGTAGATATGGCCCACGAGGCGGGGGCTGAATTGCCGTTAACTGCATTAAACACGTTTGACATAACCTCAGCCCACAGTTTAGGTGAATACATGAAAAAGTCAGCGGGTACTCCGTCTGGACCAGGTGCCTTATGTTTAGTGGTTGCCAGGAGAGCTTTTTCCACTTCTTGAGGATTAAAGATGATAGGATGTACATCTATGTTGGGCAGTTGGCCTTTTTTAGTTCCTTCATCATCGCCCCCATATACGTTTTCGAAAAAAGACAGCCATGTTTCATCAGTAATCACGCAATCCATGGGTGCATTGCTATCTTCCGAAAATAGGGGCTGTTTGATGATCTCCCAAAATCTCCTACTGTCCTTCAGTACTGCCGCTGAAAGGAGATTATCCCATGTTTCACGTTTGATGGTGTCTTTACGACTCTTTATGGCTGCTTTGTAAATTTTCCTTAGTCTCGAAATATCATCTTTGACCCTAGGGACAGATTTTAGGGCCGCCAGCAATTCTCTGTGGGCTTTCGAGCATGCAGGGTCGAACCATCGCTTATGTCCTTGGGCTCCCTGGATGGGTTTGGCTAGAAGATCCTTAGAGACCTGATCGCATATTGCCTCATAAGCTGCTACTATAATATTCCCTTGATTGCCCAGATTTCTACAGAGCTCTACCTGGGCTTTAATTTTAGGGAAGCATTTTTCATAAAAGTTTTCCGGGATCACTTTAGCCCACTTTACTCGTCTATCTTGGTCAGAAGTCCTCAGGGGATGTGCCAGTTTTGCGGTTACTGGTGACGCCCCCATATGGGCTCCCCAAGCCACTTCGAGTAGTACTGGGTTGTGGTCACTATAGTGTGTTGAAACTGTGCGGTAGGCCATAGTCCGATTTAGAATGCCTGGTGAGACAAAAATATAATCGATCACTGTTCCATATTGGGCGCCAGTGAAAGTTGGATTTCTCAGGCCACAGTCAGGTTCGTATAAGTCATAGTTAGCAAGTAGATCTTCAAGCTCCTGCCCCTCTGCAGAATGTTCAAAGTGAGGTCCCTGTAGGGCTGCATCATCCGCCTCGTTGACATCTCTTCCCTTGCAGGCTAATTTACATAAATGAATATTAAAATCGCCTAATAAAATAAACTCAAAAACTAAGTTGATATTCTGTGATACTGTGTTTAAAATATTGTCCAGGCTGGCGATATTACGGCCGCTGTATTCACTGTTCCCAGAATTATAAAAGTTGACATATAATGTCCTGCTATCTTTATTGATCACCCTTTCGACCATTAAGATGTTATCAGAATCAGAGCTGATCTGCCTATAGCTACCTTTTAGAGCCAATGAAAACAAAATCACCAAGCCCCCTTTAGCTTTGCCCGCTCTGCTAGGGACTGCAGGTTTAGTAAAGCTGGTGAACCCATCCCACCAGAGGTTGTTAGATGTGTCCCAAGTTTCTTGCAGGGCGATGATGTGATATTTTGAGACAAAGCTCAGCCAAGCCTGATCCTGGCGTTTTGCATTTAAACCTGCTACATTCCAGCTTATAATCTTACAAGAATCAGTGGGTAACCTTGAATCGTTTACGCCCTCTGAGTCTCCTTCCGCTGTTTGTTGCAATACCAGACCACCACTTATTAATAATGGATTGTTCGACACCTCCCTTTCTTGATCGACTCCTGGTTCAAGTCAATCACAGGTATTTAAATCAGATAAAGGAGCAAACCTATTGCCAGTACCAAAACCCCACTCAAAGGGAGTAGCTACCTGACCCTGACCATATGGAGCTGAGTTCCACATGGGTTGTGGAGTATTTGGACGTGTCAAGAACTGATCGTTTCTCAGCCAGTGTGTTGGCCTGATGCCCCGAACGCTGTGGTCATAACCCAGGAAGCCAGAACCCCAGCCGTTTCCTCTTGGCTCTTGTGCCAAGACAGGCCTGATGTTTAACTCATTCGGGTGATTGAATCTTCCTGGCTCCCGGTGTGCTATAGGCTGAAACCAGTCATTAGGATGTCGAAATCTGGTGCCCCCTCCCCAGCTGCTAGTTTTAATATGTCTTTTATAACTGGGGAATTTGGGTAAGGTGACAAACTGAGTCTCACCAAAGAAAAACTTGAGGGTGAGAGGAATTATAGAACCTCTGCGACGTTGGGGTGGGAAAACATTGCTCAAAATGTCTGGAAGGACCTCGGCATTAGCAAAGTTTAGAATAACGCAATCCCCTTTAAACTTTTTTGGCTTGCTGCCGATCCAAGATACCCTCCTAGACATGACGATGTCTCCTGCCAATTTATCAAACCCCTGTTCTGTCATGTGCATATTGTTAGTGAGCCAGCGTAACGCTTTATCTTTTAGATCCTGATTGGACTCTACTTTGTCTTGTGATAGAGCAGGGACATTTGCCAGCACCAGAACTACCGGTGAGGCTTCCATAATGAATTGGGCTGAAACATCCTCTTGGTGTGTTCCCGCTGTAGCGGCAGTTGTGCTGATACGGGGGTCTGCAGCATCTACGTCCTGTCCAAATACAGGTAATGATGGTAATGGTGGCGGAAGCAGCGGCCCTTGCTGGATGGGTTGCGAATTACTTTCAGTTGGGGTAACCTCCACATTTGTGGGTATTAGGTTTGTAACGAGGGAAGATAAGTTTTCTACCTCGTCAGCCAACTTGCTGTGTACCCCACCCAACTTTTTGACCTCAGATGTTAGTTTATCCAGTTTCCCGATCAGGGGTTTAATTATAGTCCTGATTTTGATGTCTATCATGTCTTGGATCCTATTAAAAAGGTCGTCATCAATAATACTTCTTGACTCAGTATCAATATCGAGATAAGCGTGTTTCCCTACCAGTCTAGGGGGTGGGGTAGTGGCCTTTTTCCTACCTAGATGTTTTCCCCCCGTTTAGCTGCGGATTTTCTACAAACTCTAACAGCCCGTGTAGCGGGCTGCAGGGGTTGTGGGGCTTCGTCCATAACAGCTATCTGATGGTTTGAATCATTGATAGCATTGTCTGATAAATCTATTAAATCTAGTCTATCTAATGGAGGGTCGGAATCATCATCATCCTCAATACCATTATCTTGAGGGTTCGAAACTGCTGGGTTTAGTGGAGGATTTTCTAGCGGTAGTTCAGATGTCGCTGTACTTAGTACACTTGTCGAGGGGCTTTCTGAAGGCAAAATAGGTGATTGGCTCAAGCCTAGAGATTGCCTTCTCTTATTGTTAATGTCGTTGACCACTTGTACAAGATATGAATCTAAAGTATTCACAGTCTCAGCCGGGGCAGGTACCCGTTTTTTTCCCATTATTGGGGCTGTAGCTATAGACAGCCTACAGAAAGCTCAGCTCAGATGGGTTCGATAGAAGTCAACTAAATGAAGTGATATGGCTGGCCGTCAGTGACAGAACAATGGCAGGCCAATAACGACAATACAGTATAATAAACAAGATGTCAAGCTGGGAAAAGTACCTTAGTAATCAGCCGGTAGATGTCAAGGGAATGGCCTAGCCTGGCCTTTTCGTGCCTCTGAGGGCCACAGAGGGCCCGCCCTTTGCCCAGGCTTAGCCCCGGGCGTCCCGCGTAGCTGAGGGCTTAGTGATTTTATATGCCCCTCCTGGCGCCTTGGTCAGGCGTCAGGGAACGCGCCTCCGCCGCAAAGACTGCCGGGACCTGTAGTCCCGGGGCGGCGGTGGCGTGCCTGGTGCTCGCGGTCTCCGGTCGCTAGTTCTTTCAGTGCAGGGATGCGGCGTGGCGTGGAACAGGTAAATACCCCTGTTTTCTCTTAGCGCTATCAGCGCTCCGCAGTCTGTGGCTCCAAAGTGCTCCCCCCGCTTCACCGAGGGCTTAGTGATTTTATATGCCCCTCCTGGCGCCTTGGTCAGGCGTCAGGGAACGCGCCTCCACCGCAAAGACTGCCGGGACCTGTAGTCCCGGAGCGGCGGTGGCGTGCCTGGTGCTCGCGGTCTCCGGTCGCTAGTTCTTTCAGTGCAGGGATGCGGCGTGGCGTGGAACAGGTCTACAGGGCAATCTCTCTCTTTCGCCAGTTCTGGTGATAGCCACGCCACTGGTTCACAATACTCAATCTTTCACAGGCACAGTAAGGGGACCATCAGTGCTTTGCAAAAGCCACATGATTCTGGAGATGGGGAAAGGAAATGTCAGATTCAACCCTAAGGCAGGAATTATACCTCAGAGATAACGAGGTGGTGAGGAACTCTCCCTGGCTGCATCTAGTAAAACTCATTCTCCTTCTACCAGTGAAATTGCTCCAGTAGAAACAGGGAAAACTGTTACAGCTAATACAAAGGCAAGTCTCAGTCGGGAAAAAAGGTACTTATCATGCAAACAATTTTGGTGTCAGGCCCTGGTGATAAAATATTCTCAATGTTCCAGCTCTTGCTTGCAGAATGCAGGAAATCAAAGCTGCTCCAGCAGCGATGGAGGCAAATTTGAGACTCAACTGGACGTGATTGATAACAATATCCAAGGTTGGAACACCCACTCTGAAGAATCACGCTAAGAGTATCCAACTTGGAAGACACGTTAGGTAACCAGTCTGAGGCGATTCAGCAACTAAAGAAAGAGAAGAAAGTAATTTATAGAATGCTCGAGGACCTAAAAAATCTATTGTGGAGAACAAACCTGCCTTTGGAAGGGGGGTCTTAAAAATGAGAGAAAGACTCTGATATGACTCATGCAGTGTCTTAGTTGATAACTGTGTGTGTGTTTAAGGAGCCTCTAGCAAATCTCTCCATAGCCAGAGCTAATAGTGTACCCCCATGCTACCTAAGGAGGGAAAGAAACCTCAAACTATTCTTGTATATTTCCAGGATTTTAGAATTTGAGGAAAAGTGCTCTAAAAGGCTATGCAACTTAAATCTGTTAATATTGAAAATGATTATTCTTTTAAAATGTTTCCCAATGTTTCTTTTGAAACCTCTCGCTGTGGGTGGGAATTTAAAAAGACGTTTGAAGAGTTTAAGGCAAAAGCGGCACAGGCTCAGATTATTCAAACAGACAAAATTGAAAGTTTTATGGCCATGCATATTCTATAGTTTTTTAGAAGTATATGAGGCTAAGGTGTCACTCTCTAAGATAAGTAGATCAGCCTACTAGGGGGATGAATGCCTAGCCTCCCCAGGTGCAATAGTGAGTGAGTCTGTTGGGGAAGAAGGGTACAGAGATGTGAGGTGGGAGGGTTTCATGGGATAGAAGAAAAGGGAGAAAGAGACTAAAAGGGAAAAATCAAAACTAATTTGTATGTGTATAAGGAAGTAATGAGGATACTGAGGATAAGTATTGTGGTAAAATGGAGGCTAGGATCCTAAATATGATGGTATCTTTAAGGGAATTAATGAATGAGGTTTGCACTGACCCATGGAGGTATTGAGATGTATTAGTTTTATTGTTAATGGTCTTAATAATATACTGACAAGAAATGCAAAATGTGCTTGGTTTAAGCAATTTAACCAAGGGGAGAGGAGTTGGCCTAACGGCTATGGCGGTCAACCTCAAATCTGGGGAACCGGGTTCGAATCTCGGCAAAGACGCTGAACATTCTGTGATTCTGGGAAAATCACTTAATCTCCCCGTGCCTAACAAAAAAAAATTAATGTGTCCTCATGTAAAGCAAAAAGTGCTATGTAAAGCGCTCTGATACCTGATACGGGTCAAGTTCGCGCTATATAAACCTCTGTAAAATAAATAAACCCAAGTACAATACTTTTGCAATTGTCACCTTGGATTAAGCGAAAGAGAAGAACAAGGTGAAAAATGTAGGCTAGTGAGACAGATTTTCCTCCTCAGTCAAAACTACCCAATGAGGGGTTGCAATTCTGGTACAAAAAGATATGCAAGCATCATATTATCCACTTATTTAAGACCAAGAGGAGCACTGATCCTTTCTCCTGGTTAAGATTGGAAACCAGAGAATTACGTTTGTCTCCTATTATGTTGACCGGAGCACACCCCAAAAGATAGGTTGAGAACTGTGTTACTCGTCTTCGGAGGTTATCATAGGAGGGTCTTATAATGTCGAACTAGGATTCATCAACCCTTCTCAAATCCAATATAAGAGACATACTGAAAACATTTTCAAACATATTTGTTTCTGTTTAGGATTACATGATATTTGGAGATGGAAAAATTTGACCTCCAGATTCAATATCTGTCACACTAAAACCTGTCATTCTGCCTACAGAATTGACATGTTCTTAGGGCCTCCCTTCTATTATAGATATCGCACAGCACCTTTCCTGCACCGGTTAAAACTTACAGTTACATGGACAAGACTATTCTTCTAAAAGAAGATATCATTTATTTAACTACTATGGAAAATGTGGAGTATTTAATAGATAAAGAATCACTATTTGATGTGTCAATTTTTTTGGAGGCTTTTGGGATCACAGTCCTCATAAATCATTTTCTGTGAAGAAAGAGAGGAAAGAGATCTGCTCTTTACAGAATGGGGTGGAATGGACTTATCAAACCTTGGTCACAGACTTTGTAATTTTGTAAGAAGATGGGCTTGGATGAAGAATAATAAAAGGGATTTTTACCTCCAAAGGCAGATTGCTAACAACCAGACATTTCAATATCCGGGTTATAATGGGGAAGTTCATTGGTCATTGTTTGGCCTAGCAGGCTACAGAAAGAAATAAACAGAGCTTAATTAGTTCAAAACCTTAGGACTAATAAATTTGTGGTTGGGGTAGATGAAATTAAGCAGGTCTTTCCTGACCATTATGCCAGTTTGTATCTAAAGGAGCAGCCAGAGCTTCAGGGTTTGGAGCAGCAGATTAATCATTTTATCAAAGATTAAAATGTGTCAAAAATGTAAATGTACCCTCTTTGACATCCAAAGCTCTAGCCATTTTAGAGAGGGATGTAAAAACAAAAACTGATGGACAGAATGCACACCAATGTCATCCATTGTCCCCAGTACAGAGATCTGAGCCTAAATCCCAAATTTTTTGCTTCCATGCCATTCCAGTTTAAACCAAGCCAAATGCAAATCAGTCTAGACCCTCTGCCCAAATGGAACAGTGCAGCCCGAACTGCCAGGCCGGGTCCTCCCTGGACTGGAAACAAGCATCCTAGGACCAGTTTCGGGGTTTCATCCCTCATCAGCCAGGATAGCTTGACTCCAGTGGCATAGAGAGCACTGGACACACGTCTGGGCATGCCCGTCCCAATGGGGGTGAAAAATGCAAAAACAACAACTGATGGACAGAATGAGGAACAATGTCATACATTCACCCCAGTACAGAGATCTGGGCCTAAATCCATTGTTTGTTTGCTCCCCATGCCATTCCAATTTGAACCCAGCGATATGCAAATCAGCCTTGACCCTGCGCCCAATGGGAAAAGTCCAACCCGAACTGCCAGTCCAGGTCCTCCCTGGACTGGAAACAAGCATCCTAGTTACCGGATTCGGGTTTTCACCCCTCGTCAGCCAGGATAGCTTGAATCCAGTGGCATGGAGAGCACAGGACACACGTCTGGGCCTACCCGTCCCACTCAGGGTGTGAAATACAAAAACAACAACTGGACAGAATGTAGGACAATGTCATACATTCACCCCAGTACAGCGATCGGGACCTAAATCCATTGTTTTGCATATAGCTGTATCTGAACTGGGGTGGCAAAGTGAGCTAAAGAACGATGTTGGATTCAACCCAAATCTGTGACTGGGGGTGAGTATCTGAAAAGCTTCAGTGCTCCGTCCATTATCTCCTTGTGTTTGCTTTGTTCACCCTAAATTTGCAGGGAATGCGGAGACATGGGTCCCTTGCTCACTTTGCCACCGGATTCAAGCTATCCTGGCTGATGAGGGCTGTTAGCCCGGAACCGGTCCCAGGATGCTTGTTTCTGGTCCAGGGAAGACATGGCTTGGCAGTTCGGGCTGGACTGTTCCCATGAGGCACAGGCTCAAGACTGATTTGCATATAGCTGTGTCTGAACTGGAGTGGTAAAGTGAGCTAAAGAACAATGATGGATTCAACCCGGATCTGTGACTGGGGGTGAGTGTCTGAAAAGTTTCAGTGCTCCGTCCATCATCTCTTTGTGTTTGCTTTGTTCGCCCTAAGTTGGCAGGGTATACCCAGATGTGGGTCCCTTGCTCACTTTTCCAATGGATTCAAACTAGCCTGGCTGGTGAGGACTGTTAGCCAGAAACCGGTCCCAGGATGCTCGTTTCCGGTCCAGGGAAGACAAGGCTTGGCAGTTTGGGATGGACTGTTCCCATGAGGCACAGGCTCAAGACTGATTTGCATATAGCTGTGTCTGAACTGGAGTGGCAAAGTAAGCTAAAGAATCATGATGGATTCAACCCAGATCTGTGTCTTGGGTGAGTGTCTGAAAAGTTTCAGCTCTCCATCCATCATCTCCTTATGTTTGCTTTGTTTGCCCTAAGTGGGCAGGATATGCCTATACGCAGGTCCCTTGCTCACTTTGCCACTGGATTCAAGCTAGTCTGACTGATGAGCGCTGTTATCCTGTAACCGGTTTCAGGATGCTTGTTTCCGGTCCAGGGCAGTCATGGCTTGGCAGTTCGGGCTGGATTGTTCCCATGAGGCACAGGATCAAGATGCATATAGCTGTGTCTGAACTGGGGTGGCGAAGTGAGCTATAGAATGCTGATGGATTCAACCCAGATCTGTGACTGGGAGTGAGTGTCTGAAATCTTTCAGCGCTCCTTCCCTCATCTCCTTGTGTTTGCTTAGTTTGCCTTAAGTTGACAGGGTGTGCCCAGACGTGGGTCCCTTGCTCACTTTGCCAACGGATTCAAGCTATCCTGGCTAATGAGGACTGTTAGTCTGTACCTGGTCCCAGGATGCTTGTTTCTGGTCCAGGGAAGACATGGCTTGGCAGTTGGGATGGACTGTTCCCATGAGGCACAGGGTCAAGACAGATTTGCATATAGCTGTGTCTGTACTGGGGTGGCACAGTGAGCTAAAGAAGGATGATGGATTCAACCCAGATCTGTGAATGGTAGTGAGTGTCTGAAAAGTTTCAGCTCTCCATCCATCATCTCCTTGTGTTCATTTTAGAGAGTGAGGCACAGAAATGTATTGGACAGCTCCCACGTGGTAGGGCCCCTGGAAAAGATGGTGTTGTCCCTCAATTTTCATAAATTCTTCATCTCCTCCTAAATTGGCCTATTGACCACTCTATTCAATTATTTGTTAAATGACGAACGGGTTCCTGATTCTCCTCAGAAGAGTATTGATTACATTTCTTAAACAGAGGAAATTAATGGAGCCCAAGCCGTATAGACCAATAGCACTTTTGAATTCTAACTATGAGATATATGCTAAAATGTTTGCAAATCGGATAAATATTATTGCCCCTTATCATATTTCAAGTGATCAAAAAGGAAATATTAGCGGCTATAATCTATATATTAATACTCATTTTATGTTTGAGTTAACTGATATAGGAACTGATGAAGCTATTCAGCCAGCAATTGTTTTATTGGATGCTGAGAGGTCTTTTGGCCAGGAGTGGTTTCTTCCAAATCTTGGGAAAATTTAAATTTCCATCTATGCTTACAAGATCATTTTGCACATATCAATGGGCCACTGTACTGCTGATTAATAATAATTTCCCTGCTGGTCACAATATTCTTAAGCAGAGCAGCTGGCAAGGACATCCTCTTTACCCTTAATTAGTTGCCTTTTTTATTGAGCATGTGGCCCAGCAAATAGATATATCATAACACCCCTTCTAGAATGTCTAAAATAAGGCTGTATTCAGGTGATATTGCATTATTCTTAACCACTGCTCTGATTAATATAAACTTGGCTTGGCAAATAACTACAACAGTCACTGGTTTAGAAGTTGATACGATTAACAAGATGAAGACAGAATGGTTATTGTTTAATACTTACACATAAGATGTCCCGCCAGCCTTGAAAGAAAATTATAAGGTTGCCTCATATAAGATATCTAGGGTTCTAATATTCAGAGCATCCAAAGGACTTGTTTTTAAAAAACTATAACCCAATTATGATGAAGGTTTTCAACCTCCTAGAAATATGGAAGGCTCCCCCATTATTGGTTTTCTGTGGTTAAGCACTAATGAAAATGTCTATTTTACCTCTGTTTTTAAAAATGTTATTTTGAAAATTTCTTGTAGTTTAGAAGCTTCTTTTGTTTTCAATTAGATATGTCCCTGTGTTAAGCTGAAAGGGTTCGAAATGACCAAGAATGAGGGTGACTTGGGATTCCCAGACTTTCAGCTTTATTACATGGTGTTTTTATTTTTGCCATTGCTTTGCTTCTCTATCTGGAGCTAATGTTTCGATTATTCTATTTTCACAGTTATTCTGAATAATCATTATGTACATGATCTTTCCTGGTGTTTTAAAACTCCCAAATCCCAATGAAGTTCTGCTATAAATTACTGAATTTTATTTGGAATGTGATACAAAAATTCTTCTCGAAATATAAAATCGCCATTGTAAATGCTAAAACGCCTTTGTAGTATTGCCACTCTCTGTCATCAAATTTGACAGATGAGACAATATACCAAACGTTGGATCTATCTATAAAAAAATATGGGACTTTTACGAGGGGTCTAGTATGAAATATTTTCAAAATATCTTTCTAACTAACAAACAAAATTGATGGTCATTACCACTTTTTAATATTTTAAGTTGTGTAAATAAACTGGCACAAAATAAAAAGTTAATCTAACCCTTACCTTCTGGTATAAGGATCTGCCCCTGAACTCCAATGAAATCTCAGAAAGGATGAGACTGAAGTGGTAGCAGCACACCTGGATGCACATAGAAGAATTTGAATGGGCGAGTTATTTAGATTTTAGCTATTCAAGCCTAAACTGGGCCAATTTTTAGTGCATGGCATTCTTTAATGGATGGATACAATATCGTATGCCGCAGAATCTGAATAAGATGTTTCCCTCTAAAGCCAGAACGGGCTCTAAATGCAGCTTGTAAGGGAACTAGCTCAATATGTTCTTGCTCTGTGAGTATTACAACAGAGTTGCCTTGTTTTTCAAGAAAAGTTCGCGCCCCATCCCCCCCCCCCCCCCCCCGGCTTGCTATATACATGGAGTTTAGAAGATCCTTACATGAGACATTGTGTTATCATTGCATGTTGTTAGTCTGATTGCTAATCACACTTATGGGAAATCCTCAGCCAACCCTAGATTTGATGAATGGGCTAACAAAATGTAGAGAGCCATCGAGAAGCCTGGTATCATGCCAGGTTGAACCGACTATCCATATACTACAGAAAATTGAGAAATTGGGATTGTAAGTAGGGGGCAAGTTTGACAATTTTGGCATTTCTTCCCTGCTGTGCAGATCTGAATTGGTTTTTTTTGTAAGCACTGTCACTTTAATGGCTGGTTTGGGTAATGGTGTATTTAGCATTGCTTGGATGTAAACAGCATAAGTACTCACACAAGGAGATGATGGACGGAGCGCAAAAAAATTTCAGACACTCACCACCGGGTCACAGATCTGGGGGAATCAATCATCGCTCTTTTACTCACTTCCCCACTCCGGATCAGACCAAGCCATATGCAAACCAGTCTTGACTGTGTTCCCCATGGGAACAGTCCAGCCCGAACTGCCAAGCATAAGTACTGTCAGTTTCTTTGGATAAATTACCTTTTTTTTGTTGAGATGCACTTTCATATTATAGTAGGATAGAATGTCCAGGTAAAGAAGGAAGTTATAATGATATAGAAGAAGGGCTAATACATCAAGACTTCTATTCAGGAAAGAGTATGTGGGGGAGGCGATTTGGCCTAACGGCTAGAGTGGTCGACCACAAAGCTGAGGAACCAGGTTAGAGTTTTGGCAGGGTCGCTCAACATACTGTGATTCCGGGTAGTTCACTAACGGGCATATATTTAAGCCCCTATCACCACCATAAAAAGTTTTGGAAGTCAACATCAATGATGCTTTATTTACAGAAATTGGTGAGCTCTCATAGATCCCTGGTCCTATCCCACTAATAAGGAAAAGGTAATATGTTGTTATATGTAACAGGAACATAAGGATATAATCATGACAAATCAAAGATGATTGAATTGTATAGAGATTTTGAGCAAGGGTTTACACATGTTTACTTCCAATAATTTAAATAAATAACAGTCACAGGTACAGTGGGCTGGATTATGTAGACACACTGCAACCAGAATGGTGTTGTTTATTATGTCTTTTAGCCCTGAAGAAGTTGTGGGTTAATACTGACAAAACGAAACACATGTTGGCTAAAGGCTTAATGAAGATTGAAAATAAAGACAACTACAAATATTGATTGCATTTGTATTGGAATAACCTAATAAATTGTGTTTTTTCGCATAAAGTGTGTGATCAGGGATATGGTTGAATATTATTAGGATTCTTTTCTATGTCCTGTTTGGGGCGTTGAAGGGCAATTTCCTTCTCCCTTTGAGCACCTCAAGATTACACTGCAAAGGCATACACAGCCACAACATATAGTGTTCACTCAATCATTCACTCACCTTAAATTTACCCCTAAGAGCCAAAATAAAGACCAGGAAAAACCTGGTCTAAACAGGACGCAACGAGGAGAAATACATTATTTCTCCTTGTTTTTGCTGTTTTTATGTGTGCTGCGTTGTGAAGCACACATTAAAAAAAAAAGCAAAACACCATGCATGATTGTTTATGTGCAGGAAGGTCTCCCTTCCCCACAACGCAGGTACCCTTGCACTATGCTGTAAGGGTGCCTGTGTTACCTCTTTCCTCTGAGCACCTCAAGATTACACTGCGAAGGTATACACAGACAGGACATACAGTGAGTGCTCAATCATTCACTCATCTTAAAGTCACCCCTTGGCGTTAGGCAGCTACATTTAGCACCAGTGAAGGGGGAAATGCTGGGCTGCACCGTATTGTTGTAAAAACGGTGCAACCTTTCGTTTCAGAAGTGGCCGAGTGTGGCCTTAAGTAAGCATGTACGAAATTTTCAAATTCGCGGATTTCCCCGCAAAATGGCAAAAAAAATCCACGAATTCGTGAATTTTCCCGCGAAATCGCGGATTTGTTTGCGATTTGCCCTGGAGTACTTTCTACTGGCTAATCCAGTAAGTGCTCCCTCATTGGGTAAATGTATAGGGCCTCATTTATGAAAAGTGATGCATCGCTGCGTGAAAACAGCAATGCCTCACTTTTCACTGCGCCCTCCTTGCGACACCAATGATGCGTCATATTTACAGTATGACGCATCATTCCGCAAGGAGGTACAGATACGTCAGTATTTCTGACGTATCTGAATGACGCAAAAGTGACGCATTGCTGGAGTATGTCACAAAAGTGACGCAACTCCAGCAATGTATCCTTTCATAAGGGCCTGCGTCAGTCTTACGCCTGCTGTGAGGCAGGCGTAAGAAATTGATGCATTTGTATCCTAGAAGTGGCGCAGTGAAATCTCATAGATTTCACTGCGTCACTTCTGCGACGATTTCTTGCGTCAATACGCCTCCCTTACATACATTATACCTGGCGCAGGTATAATGTGGCGCAGGGGTTTACAAAGTGACGCATCTACCTAGATGCGTCACTTTGTAAATATGGCGCAACAAGGTGCATTTTGTACGCCACTGGTGCGTCACAAAAAGTAACGCACCAGAGGCGTAAAAGTGACGGACAGGCTCATAAATGAGGCCCATAGTGCTTTTACTACACTGCACCTGCGTAAAGGGCCAGAAGATGTGTCTCCTGTGACCATGTGTGCCTGCAACACAGGCACAGGCACACATGGTCACTGGAGACACATCTTCTGGCCCTTTACGCAGCTACAGTGTAGTAAAAGCGCCTTGGGGCAGATTTACAAGCCGCTTGCGCCTCTTTTGCGCCGCAGTTGCGTCACTTTTGTGACGCAACAGCAGCACAAAAGATGCGTCATGGTGCTGGGTATTTACAACGTGACGCATCTGAGAGATGCATCACGTTGTAAAGCCCTGCGCCATCAGGAGGCGTTCCGGCGCAGGGGAGGGTGTTCCTGCGCAGGAACGCCTCCTAAAAGTGGCTGAGTGAAGTCTACAAGATTTCACTCAGTCACTTTTAGGCCAATGCTGCGTCAAAACCCTGCGCATGCTTGAAGCAGGAGCAAGGCTTGACGCAGCATTGGGGAGATAGGGCCCCCCAGAGCATTGCTGGAGCTGCGTCGCGCTTGCGATGCAGCTTCAACAATGTGCTGCTTTACGGCACAGATGCTGACGCATCTGTGCCGTTTTTGCCACTTGGTGCACCACATTGTAAATGCGGCAGACCATGGGTGGCAGAGCTGCGGCGCACAATAACTGGTGCATCCCTGGGGATGCGCCAGTTATTCTAAATCTGCCCCTATACATTTAGCCAACGAGGGAGCACTTACTGATTAGACAGTAGAAAGTACTCCAGTTGAGTAGAGGTATTGCACAAAACGGTGGCATCTTCGTGGACAAACACGCAGGGCGGGATTCATTCTGCTCCCTGTTAGACTCGTTTTTTGTGCCCTTCTGGCCTCTGTTAGACCCGCTTTTCCCTTGTTTTTCTGCCCTTCTGCCCTCTGTTAGACTCGTTTTTCCCTTGTTTTTCTGCCCTTATGTCCCCTGTTAGACTCGTTTTTTGTGCCCTTCTGCCCTCTGTTAGGCTCATTTTTCCCTTGTTTTTCTGCCCTTCTGCCCTCTGTTAGACTCGTTTTTTGTGCCCTTCTGCCCTCGGTTATTCCCTTATTTTTCTGCCCTGTGTTAGACTCGTTTTTTGTGCCCTTCTGCCCTCTGTTAGACTCGTTTTTGTGCCTTTCTGCCCCTGTTAGACTCGTTTTTTGTGCCCTTCTGCCCTCTGTTAGACTCGTTTTTCCCTTGTTTTTCTGCCCTTCTGTCCTCTGTTAGACTGTTTTTTGTGCCCTTCTGCCCTCTGTTAGACGTTTTTCCCTTGTTTTTCTGCCCTTCTGCCCTTTGTTAGACTGCTTTTTGTGCCTTTCTGCCCTCCGCATCACCACATCATCACTCAGTGCTACCCCAGCATCACTCAGCACCACCACATTATCACTCAGCACCAACACAGTATCACTCAGCGCCACCACAGCACCACTCAGCACCACCACAGCATCACTCGGCACCACCACATTATCACTCAGCACCACCACAGCACCACTCAGCACCACCACAGCATCACTCAGCACCACTACAGCATCACTCAGCACCACCTTAGCACCACCCAGCACCACCACAGCATCACTCAGCACCACCACAGCACCACTCAGCTCCACCACAGCACCACTCAGCTCCACCACAGCATCACTCAGCGTCACCACAGCATCACTCAGCGCCACCACATTATCACTCAGCACCACCACAGCACCACTCAGCACCACCACAGCATCACTCAGCACCTCCACAGCATCACTCAGCACCACCACAGCACCACTCAGCACCACCACAGCACCACTCAGCGCCACCACAGCATCACTCAGCACCACTACAGCATCACTCAGCACCACCACATTATCACTCAGCACCACAACACCACCACTCAGCACCACCACAGCATCACTCAGCACCACCACAGCATCACTCAGCACCACCACATCACCACTCAGCACCACTCCAGCATCACTCAGCACATCCCAGTATCACTCAGCACCACCACAGCACCACTCAGCATCACCACAGCACCACTCAGCACCACAACAGCACCACTCAGCGCCACCCCAGCATCAATCTGCGCAACCATTCAACAACAACTGGTTCAAATATGCTCTCTCAATGTTTCGAGCTTTATTACAAATGTCAAAAAAGGATGTTAATATTTCACTTCTGTTCTTGGATTTTCGTCACAATAAAATACACTGAATATAATCTTCACAAAAGTTATTTACAAATGTTTAAGCTATTGCCATTATAAATTAAAATCACTTTTGTTTAAGTATTAATTATTTTAAAAAATTAAAAGCCATTGTAATTTGTAATATCAATACATCTGAGTCACGTAAATACAAAACATGTTGCATTACAAATGCTATAGGTGTCACATTTGCGAAAGTTATAACTATTGGCATTGTAAATGACAAAGCTAATAATTTAGCTATTTTCAAAACCAACACATAAATAAAAAAAATTGTCATTTAAAAGACCAATAGGTCAAACCTTCCTAATGCGAGACCTATTGCATTGCAAATGCTTGTTTTTATATCTGTCAGTGCTTCCTGTTGAGGTTTAATTTTCGTGACAGGCGCCTCATTCCCTACTTGTAACTATTCTCTGACCCTGCTTCAAGGGTCAGAGCAGGGTCAGAGAACAGTTGCAAGTAGGCAACGAGGCGCCAGGAAGCACTTACAGGTTTACAGCAGCAGGTGCCCAAGTTGAAGTTAATTTCTTTGTAACCCTTTTGTAAAAGGTTACAAAAATTATCTTCAACTTTTGCACCTGCTGCTGTAACCCTGTAAGTTCTTGGCTGAAAATTCGTTGCGCTGATTTGCGGATTTTACAGCGATTTCGCGAGATTCGCGGATCGCGAAATTGCGGAAAGTCCGCAGATTCTGCGAGCGGAACGAATTTTCAGCCCATGCTTAGCCTTAAGCCGAGAAAGCTAATGCCGTACTCTGTCACTTCCTTGTGCATATGCCCCTTTATCTCTCCCCGACTACCAAAATTGAATGTGTCCATCTGTAACGTAACTGGTGCTCATGTAAAGTGCTTTGATACCTTCGGGCCCGGTTTGTGCAATATAAAGCTCAAAAAAAAAGAAAAGAGTGCTAGGAAGTTTCAAAAGTTTTTCCGAACCAGGCACACAGTGGTCTTACCATATAATTAAGTGAACATAATTTCATAGCAGAGAGATAACATATAGTAATGTTTGTACTATCATAACATTCAACAAGAGAAATCTTATAAGAAAGCAAGAGATGGAATTATACATTTTCAACAATTCCTCATAAGTTTACCTAATATCTGCTATCGGTCATTATGGTCCTGCAAATGTAAGGTAATCGAATATTCTATAAGAAGTCAATTTTGACTTCAAGATGCTAATTCAAGAGCTCCCAATAGCATCCCTGAACTGAGCAGAGCATTTATGAGCCGAATAATGGTCAACGTGGTTTTATTACAAGTGCTAAAACCTTTTCTATCCCCTTGTCATTTTCACAATGAGGGAAGATTCATCTGGCTCATATCCAAGGTTTACATCAGGAAACTCCACAAGAGTTGGAGTCATGTAAAGCAGGGATGGTAGCTGGGCTTTGTTTATGATTTGCTTTAAGTTAGACATTTGAGGCAAAGCATTTTGGGGGATCGAGAATTCTAAGGTAACAACAAAAAAAGATAGCAACTTGGGTTGTGAAGTGTTGGTAGACCTGAAGAGGACAACCACACAGTCAGTGTACCTATTAATGGCACATATATTGTAAATGTCACAGTGTTTGTCCTCGGGTGTCCATGGCCGCCTGTTTTGCTTCAAACACTGGAATGTGATCAGTTCATTTTCAGCTCATAAAAGCTTATAAAACGGAAGCGATAAGCATGCATACATTATAAGTAGTTCTTGCCATGAGTCTGTTAAACCTTTCCTTCAGATACCAAGCTCAAGGTTTTTGGTTGGTATGCAGTTATAGTCTTTTACACTATGGTGTTTTAATAATGCCTTTGATTGTCTATAATAATATGATATTGCTTCAAGGAATATGCAACATAATTCCTCATTTAAACAACGGGGGCCAAATTATCAATAAAGGGGGATACATTATCGTTGCTTTTATTGGCAGGAAACTGCCGCTAAAGCGGCGATAATGGGCTTGATAATATGCCCTTGTGAATTCCCATAGAAGCCCAAGTTAACACCAGGACCTGGGGTGCTCCTTGTCACTCTAGCTACTGACTCTGCTCACATTACCTGGGATCTGGTACCCTTCAGCTGCCGCTACCATTCAGCCTGTCTCCTGTCGGTCTTCCCCGCCGCCGCTGCACTTTGACACCCGTGCGCGGCCGCCGAGGGGGAAGACCACAATCCCCAGCGCTCCCTGCGGCTGACCCCGCCCACTAAAGGTTTTCGCGCCAGGCGGCGCTTTAAACGGAGGACAGAGTTCCCGCGTCGCCCGGGCTGTCTGTGGCCATCAGAAGCCAGAGGAGGCCGGGCCGGGCCAGTCCCTTAACATTGGGACCTTGTGTGTAGTTAAGTGCGTTAAAAGATAGCTTTCTTGTATTTTCCTTGCTGTATGCTATTTTTGGTGTTGGGGACACTATACTACGATTGTTGAGGGAGCAACTGTCATTATACATGAGTAAATCCAGCCGTAGGGGTGGGACAGGGGGTGGTGGTGCCAGGACGATGGATGCCTTCCTTAACGGGCAGAATCAGCAATAGCGAATGAGATAGAACTAACGGAGAAAAGGCTCTCGTTGGAGCCATTAAATTGATCAAATCAAGATTTTGATCCAGTTTCGGGCTCTGAGGTCTCCGGTAGTAAACGTCTTTGCCCTGTATCCCTACAGTTGATAGTATCACCCCATCAGGACGATAGGGTGCCTGTATTATATAGGTCTAACTCAACCTGTTCCTCCACGCCTAGTCCCTCGCCCTCTCCCCCATCACACTCACAAGACAGTCACGACTACCCCCTGGGGCTAAAAGTAAAGACCACCCAGTGAAAAGAAAAGCAAATGGTGCGCCGAAAGGAAGCCGCCAATATGCAAAATTAGCTAGGAATAAAAATTCCACATCTGGGTTGTGTCAGCAAACAGAAAAAGCCACTCCCACGATCTTCCATCCCGCTCCACAAGTAGGGAGTAATATATTGCCACCTGCTCCAAACTGTTCTAATGAGGGAATTCTGCCTGAGTTAATCGGGCATTTGGAGGGTCTATTTAGAGCAATTGTCCATCCCGGTTTCGAGAAACTTGAGTTGTCAGAACGTAGGTTAGACACTATGGAGAGACATCTTATAAATGAGTGCCCAAGTAATATGGGGCTTCACAACACAATAGTATCTCCTCTTAGCATCGCTGCTCCTATAGTTCCCATAGACACTGCACAGGGAAGCCTCCTTGGTAGCCTAGTGAACTCAGCTCCTAAGATACCAGCTGTGGCACAAAATACCAACCCCCCAGCTAAGTCTGCTCCTCAGGGTCCGACAGGGAGATTACAACCATTGGCGAATAGCTCCTCTAGGGAAGTATTTCTCCACCTGCCCCTGGAGGCTTGTCCCTATTCTATTATTCTGGCAAATGTTCCAAAACTCCCGGAAAGTGAGGAAGAGCATTGGACAACGCTCAAATATAAGGTCCTCCACTTTTTAAGTAACAAAACAGTGCTAGGAGATCACTTATTTGCCAACTTTTAATATGGTACGCAGGGTAGCATGGGTGGGTCACTCAAGGAAAGGAATGCAGGGGGATTATGTTGTGGTGAACTTTAGCTCACCGGAACTGGTAAGGCACATTCTGAGGCAGACCGGGTCAGCTAGGATTCACTATGATCGCATGAATGTACTACCATCCGTCATCTCACCCAGGAGTTCAGGTTATGTGTAAAAGCTCTCCACTGGCTCTTCCCCCTATTACCTCTCTATCAGTTAGCAACAGATATGAGATCCTTAACTCTTTGGATACTAATGATTGACATCATGTGTCTTGCTAGTAATGATCGTGTCTGCCCACTCCTTGGTACTTGTTTACTGGAAGTCAATGTCTCCTCCGGGACTGATGCTGCATCAAAGAGTGGATTTGACCAAATTCCTGAGCAACTAAAGGAGGTGTGCCTAAATGGCGCGATAGTAAATGGGGGTCAGGCTGATATTGATCCCCCCACGCCACTTAATAGTGATATTTACCCCGATGTAACAACTTTGGTCTTGTGGAATGTTGCAGGGCTGAGAAACAAGGTAACATCTCTGGATTGGCTATCCTTTTTAGATACCATGGATTTAATTCTTTTCCAGGAAACCTGGTTGGTTGCTCCAGAATTTAAACATGGATAACTCAATTTTTATGTCCCAGCCACTGCGAGTCTGCGGGGAGACCGAAGGGGGGTTTACTTACATGGGTAAAACAAGATTGCAGATATTCTATCAACCAGTTGGATACTAAAAGTGCAGACATTTTGTTAATTCAAGTTAAATGCCCCGATTGTAATGACCTTTTTGTTTTTAATATTTACTCCAGGGGATTGCAGGGAGGCAAATCTTCTGATCTAATTGAACAACTAGACGTTCTCCTTGAGTCTTACTGTAAAAAAGGTAATATTATAGCAGCAAGGGATTTTAATTGTTGTTTTGAACCCCTGGACAGTAACGATATAGATCTTACTCTGGAAGAAGATTTTATATAGAATATCCCTCAGTTGACATTACCACCTATTAAAAAATGGTCAGAGGCTGCGCTCCAACTCTAAGTTCTATGTGTAGGACATGGGCTACGTGCTGCAAATGGAAGAACGGCTTCTGACAAACATGGAGCTTTTACTTTCAATACCGGCTCGTCCAAGAGTCGCATTGATTATATCCTTACTAACAAAAAGAATTGGCCAAATATTAAGGATATATCGATAGTGGAACGGGTCGAGAGTGACCATGACCCTCTAGTCTTATCATTCAGGTTATTTAAATCTTATCAACGTGAGGGCCCTCCGGATTGCGTGAAAATAGCCCTTTCCAATGACTCCAGACGAATTAGGTGGGCTAACTTTTTAATGAAAGAAGAGAATATAGTCGCGATGAGGGAATTGACTGTCTAGGCTACAGTGGAATGTCAAAAACTTACAGCTTTGGAGGACATTATATCAAATGTTAGCCAGATCCATAATACATTTTTAGGCAATTAAGGTGTTTTTTTACAAAGAAGGTCCCAAACAAGCTGAATAGGCCTGTTAAGAAGGAAGACCAATGGTATGGGAAGTCCTGCAGGGTTGCTACAAAGCCCTATCTGATGCAGTTAAATCTTAAGATAGGGATAGGATTAAGAATGCTCGTGCCATGTACAAAAAGATCAAATATGACGCTAAACGAGACTGGGACGAGGACTTTTGGAGGGAGCTGCTGAGTGCAAGTAAAGAGAGATCAATGTGCTCCTTCTGGGATATGGTAAAATGGGGAAAGGGGATTAATAGTGGCGAACCGATTAATTACGTTTCGCCAAACCTCTGGGTTTCTCATTATGCATCCCAGTTTGCATTAATTGATACGGCTGGTGACGAGAGTGAGGCTTTTTGTACTTCAAATTGGGATATTACTCCATTATCCTTTACTAGAACAGAGGTTACGAAGATATTGAACATTATCCCTAAGGGTAGAGCTCCAGGTCTAGACTTAGTCCCAGCAGATTTATTTATGCACGACAAGGAGGTCTGGGCACCTTATATACAATTACTTGCAAACTGCATTGCTATAGGCTCACCAATACCTGACTCCTGGAAGGGTGCCGAGATTATTTTGATTTTTAAGAAGGGGGAGCGCTCGGACCCAGGAAACTACTGAGCCTAATCGATTGTATAGAAAAGTTGGTAGCCAGGTTAGTACTGCAGCGAATCCAAGGGTGGATTGAGGAGAAAGAAGTTCTGGCGCTATCCAGGCTGGGTTCCGCAGCCGCACAAGTACGGTTGATCAAGTTTTTAGATTTGTTTTAATTTACTGGCGGGTGGTAATGTTAGGGGGAGGCACACTCTTTGCGGCATTTGTCGATCTTAAATCAGCGTTCGACTTGGTGCCTCGTGCGAAAATGTGGGCAGCTTTTAAAGATCAGGGCATGCCTCTGGATATTTTGTCCTTTTTAATTAAATTACATGAGGATAATTTTGCCCAAGTCCGTTGGAACCAGCGCGGGAGTGTAACTGATACATTTTCAATCGCTAGGGGAGTACGCCAAGGGTGTGTGCTGGCACCAACCCTCTTTTCATTATACATCAACAGGGTGATCAGCTACTTTAAAGGTCAACCAACAGATGCCCCGAAGTTAGATGGTAAGTTTATCCCCCTGCTGATGTTTGCAGATGACACGTTACTAATTTCTAAAACCCAACAAGGCCTTGAAAAGGCCATTGATGTATTTGAGGTCTTCTGCAAAGACCATGGACTTGTCATAAATGTAACCAAGACCAAGTTCATGGTCCTACACAAATCCAAGTATGTTAGAGGGAAGGTGGTTATGAATGGGCTACAACTCGAACAGACCCAAGTTTTCTCTTATCTGGGCATTACCCTAGGATCTAAATTAGATTGGAAACATCACACCAACCAGCTGGTCACGAAACACGTGCAATTGGCGGGAGCACTTATCAAAGAATTTAACCAGTCATATACTAGGCCTATCACCCCGGCACTCAAGATTTATGACGCTAAAGTCGGAGCCGCTGTTCTTTATGGTGCAGAATTGTGGGGATTTAGTAATTTAAACCAACTGAATACATTTTTGCATGGTATTACAGGTCTCCCAGCATCAACTCCCTTGACTCCCCTTTTCTATGATTTAGGATCTCAACGCCTCGAAGATCTGGCCCGTTATAGACCAGCAGCTTAATGGAGGAGATTGTGGGTTACCCCAGAACTCTACCAGTATGCACAGGCTTTTCTCGAGGTTAGAGATGCTGATAGGGCACACAAAATCCCTTGGATGAGGAAGGTAAGGGCAACATACTCTGCTATGGGCCTATCCCCCTTGTGGGACGACCCAACTGCTAATGTATTTCCCCCAAGAAAATGTTTTAGAGATTTGTACTGGAATATCCTTGTGCTAAAAAGATTTGGGCGTTGTCTTAGCCCATCTCTAACGGTGGAGTTCTTGGGACTAAAACACTCTCCAGCTCTTAAGGGTTATTGGGATTGGATTACCATTCCTGGGGATAGGAAGAAATATCACCAGTTCAGGGTTGGGACATTACCACTCAATGCCTGCACTGCGAAATGGAGCGGGGTACATAGCTCTGTTTGTCCCTTCTGCCCTACTCAACGGGAAGGCATTGGGCATATACTTTTTGTCTGCCCTGAATATAAAGTGTCTAGGATAACATGGTTAAAACCTATCTGCTTGCAGCTAGGTCTTAAAACAGGCTGTGAGTCTGTAAGGATTCTTCGAACCAACAACTCTCAGACAGTGGTCATAGCCGTTGCGAAGTTTCTCCACTGGATGTGGATTATCCGAGCACGCAAAACAAGTTTACAGTGACAAATTGCGTTTTTTTTTAAGTTATCTATGTGATCATGCCACCTTAAAGCATACATAATTTCATATGTTGTAGGTGCAAAACTATGGCATTTTAACCTTCAATATTTTTATAAATATTTAAAGATACTTGCATAATGAACTATATGTGTTTTGATAGGATTTAAAAACACATGATATAATATACTTGTTATAATTCATCAAATGCACTTAATTTATGGTCTTAATTATCAGATGGATGGGTTATTATTTGATTTGGCTCTCTAGCGATATATGGTATTGTGAAAAATCTCCTGTTTAATATGTTAATGGCTATCTTTTAAATATGTAAATGTCTAGCTGTTGTGCTGTCTTTAATGATTTCTAAATCGAAATAAAGACTTATGAAATTTGTATCGCCTTTTTTTGATAATATGGCCCCACATTTGGAGAATTTTTCAGAAGGTTTCTTATGCATTCATTGTCAAACCCAGTGTTCATCCTTCAGTTTTCTCTTGTTCTAATTTTGCATTGCATACATTAATTGATGCACAATGTGAAGATATCAAAATGCCTCGACCAAAAATGAAATGCTTTCATGTTTTCTTCAATACTTCCAAATTACTTTTTTTTTATATTGAAGTTTATTGAAGTTTCAGATGATGATACACAACAAAGCAAACAGCATTGCAAATCTTATCAGAATACATCATACATCAAGTTTCGGGCACAGTCAGGTCCAGCATGTAAACAATAGCCTTACATTGCCAATATCTCTCCCAAACGTAATTAATGAGGGAAAAGGGAAGGAGGGAGTAAAACAAAAGCAGCACAACAGATTTTGAGTGGATGGAGATCCTGTAGTATTGGCTTTAGCCGCACTCTCAGGGTGACGCGGCTAAGCGCAACCCCCACCAACCTGAATCAGCAACTGAAGTTACCAAGGTAGCAGGCACAGCAACAGCTAATCCGCCACTCGCCCATCAGGAGCAGCATCCTCTATCCTCTCCTTATCTCACTGATTAAAGTATAACTTCAAGGGGACCACATTTATTTAGGATGTGACCCCACTGGCATCAATTTACAATAGGCAGTTTGGTGACCCTGACAACCTGCAGCATCCTCCAGCCAAATAGCCACCTGAGGAACAGGTCAGTGACTCCAGTTCATCGCCACCTGCTATTTAGTGATTAATAGCAGGAGTGCCGTCAGCTTCCACAGCTTTGGGTAAGTCCCTTAACAAAACCTAGCAATACGACCTGGGAAAGTGCTCCAGCTGTAGACCTGTGATCTTGTCTATGGTGTTGAAAACAGTGTGCCAGAATCGACCCACCCCAGGCAGTCCCAGAACAAGTCAAAGATTGGTACGGGGCATTGAGTGCAGCATGCGTCTTCCCAAAGGCCAAGCCTATGCAGGCGCTCTAGGGTGTGACAGAGTCTGTGAAGAATACTTTGAAGGGAACCCCTTAGGTTATTCACTTCCCTTCTCAGTAGCGGCAATAGCCGCCAAGATGTCATCATCAATCTTACTTTTGGAACGTTTAACTGCTGCAACCAAATATGTCGAAACTGCTGTATTCGCGGCTCATCGGCCAAACTATTGCCAACAGCGTGAACTCCCACACATTGATGACCAAGAGTATGAATTACATACACGAGTGGCAGCTGCTCTTTAAGTTCAGCCACTCTGACCCAGATCATTTTATGTTTTATTGTGCTACCCTTGGAATCACAAAAATCATTCTGAATCCAAAAGAACAGGTTTTCATTGTAAGACTGGACACAGTAGTAAGAATCACTCACAATAAGAGTAGTCACACTAGGATCTGCGTACTCCCATGCAAGCATCAGAGCACGGAGCTCTGCCAATTGCGCTGTACAGTCCCCTAATGTCTGCGTATGTACGACATTGTACTTGAACTCATCATTCACCATGGTACCAACCACAATGGCGCAAGCTGAAACATAGGCGTGCTTAGACCCATGCGCAACTTGCGCTGAACCATTATTGTAAATGATACAATGGAAATCCTCCAAAGGCTGCATGGTTAACGGAGCAGGATGAACAAATTCATACTGCAAAAACTCCAGTGACTGCAAGGAGGCATCAAAAATAGACGTGACATCCGGAGTTGTCAATGATGCTGCCCATTGTATCCACCGTTGGTGCAAAGCCTTAGAATTTGGTACACTGGCTTTCGTCACTGCCTCTAGTGCAGGATACGGGGTAACAACCAACATGTGTTTTCCCTGCGAAAGTGCACGTTCATTGTTGAGCTCATAGCCCAGGAACAACACTGTGTACTCTGCAAAATGAGACTTTGCAAAGTTGAATTTGTAACCGAGGTTCGCAAAGTTACAAATAATACGGTCAACGCAACACAGATGCGCCCAAATCTCGTTGTCTGTGAGATAGATGTCATCCACATACGAACACTCATCTGAGTCCACTCTCTCCAAAAGAGATATAATGCGGGCAGCAAACACACCCGGACTGTTCTTATACCTTGGCCAGGTGTCTAAATTGGTGTAGATTGCCGCCACTGGTAAAACTGGTCCATTGGGAACTCAGACCAGACAAATTGTGGGTAAAAAAACAGTTGGATATGTCAAGTGTGGTTTTAAACCATTTGTGCACAAGACCATCCACCAAAGCAGAGCCGTAGGTATTCTGTACTGCGCACGTACGGCAATGCGAGTTCAAATGCTGGTAATCCAATACCAAATGGTACGAACCATCAGTCTTGGTCACAGTAAAAAGTGGGTTATTCATCGGTGACACACAAGTTTCAATCACCCCTTGATATTCTAATTGTTCAAGGATTTCCGCCACGGAAGCCTTTGCTTCACGCCGTATTGCATATTGAGGTTGAGGCTGTGGCAAAGACCGTAAGGGAATCTCGTGGTGTGGGGAAAATGTATCCCATCCACAGTGAGTTTGGTACAAAGCAGGCGCAAGGGCCTTAACCCACTCTTCTGATAAATTCAGCGCATGCTCCTCAGACACTGTGGGGCATATTATCAAGGTGGTTTATCTCCACTTTTTTGGCTTTAAAAGCCTCCGGTCCGTGTTCATCCTGAACTCGCTTAATGACCGTCGGAAGGACAGCCATTGACGGATTGCTGAAGCATCTCGTGTTACACTGCTGCAAACATTCTACCCCATTTCTCGCATTCACCGGCTTCTGGTACCAAATCCTTGGGTAAACTAATTGTAAGAATCCTATGTTTTTCTACAGGAGTCGAATTAGGAAATACTGCTTCCAGCTGGTCAAACTTCTCGGCAAGCCAAAAAGGCATATCATCCTTATACTGGAGACGCTTGTCCATAACCCCATTGACCATCACAGGACTAAGCTTCATTCCGCTCAGTCCAGCTGGAAGGGCCACAACACCAGGCGGCCGCCCTGAAAATTGTGGGTAATATATTGAACTAGGGCCTGAATAACACTGATAGAGTTATTCAGGGTCCGCAATTCAGAAACTGGGACTAACCTTGAACGAGGATGCGGGGTGAATCCAGCCAAAACCAGCCAAGAAGCACCTGGAATGGACAAAGGACCCGATCTGATAGCCGTTACACTGTGGGAAAGGGCGCCATCAAACCAAACACGGTGCTGCCATGCAGAAATCGGAATCTCCTGTGTCCTATAAGGAACATATTCCAAGGGCACGGCAGTGTGAGTGTAAGTGTGAAACACCTGAGTAGCCGCATCTGCTGCAGGAAACGTCACCCATGAGTAGAAAGTCTCAAACAGGTAAGCAACCTCAGCACCCACCACCAAAATAACTGCCATCCCCTCCAAACCAACGTCCTAAGCCTGCAAATGATTGTGGATTGCAATCCGACTATGCTGTGGTATGTCTACGTTAGCCATAGTGACACAGAGAGGAAGAGGTACACTGTAACACAAAGTAGCACAACTGGGTAGTAATTCAAAAATTGTAAATAAATAAATTGTGTGTCTTGTAAAGCGCACTGCTACCCGCACCGCAGGCCTCGTAGCACTATAGACAGCTGGGGAACCCGTCCTGGCTTTCCCTGTGAGATAGTCCCTCCTGGGAGTCTCCAAGGTGAAACCAGGCATCCCCGGCTTTGTGAGGGGCCGTTGTGGAGATGAGGCAAGCTTGATGCCCAGAGTTGCCGAGTGTGATCCCTGATTAGAGTAGGCACCGAGGCGAGAATGATCAAGTCCGCTGATACTGGTCCAAGACCCTGCCGCGTCGGGAATCGAACCCTGGTCCCAGGCCGTTCTCTGCTCTCGGGTCTGCCGCCTCTAACCAGTGAGCCACACCACTCCACTAAGGATCTTTCAAAAAGGAAACCATTTTGAAAGATTCAAGCTAGAAAAGACCTATGTAACTATAGGTAGGTTTGTCCGACACCACTGTTATCCGGAAACAATAGCGAAGGGGCTAAGGACTGATTGAAGTACTACTCAAGCGTCATGTAATAAGACCACCATCGTTGGGCGCCATGTAGCAGGGATTCTGCTCCTACACAGAACTGAAATAACAACGAGAGGAGGTAGAGTAAAAAGATAGGATTCCTACTCCACAGGCACTGATAATTAAAAAATCCTACTTCCAGTGTGCACCACAGGGATGGGGACACTCAGTGTTGTGTAAAATACCCCTCACACACCAACAGGCCCCTTGGTGTCATGCTTCATCATCGGGGTCTTCGCACCCCGCTAGAGGGATGCGGCACGCTGCGACCTACGACTACGCGGGAGCGTTGACAAGGTTGACTATGTGTGGTGTGTGTTGAGTGCAGGTGAAGGGATATATGTGAGTGAAGGGTGTGGTGAAAATTTAAAAAGTACCTGGCTAGTGGGTGGTGTGAAAAAACTTTATTCAGGACCCCTAGCTGGTGCTATTAAAAAGATGTGCAAAAAAGGCGAGGTCCGTTGTCTTAATTAGGGACAAAACCTCTGGTGTGCGTCGACATGTTTCGGAACTGGTGTTCCTTCTTCAGGACGGGGCACAACTTCCCAACCCTACTCACGTATTTCTATAAAAAAAGTGTTATCTTAAAATCCTTTTACTGAAAAAGTGATAACAATCTCACGGTGGCTAACAATGTGCCTACAGCGGTATTATTGGTTCATGCAGTTGCATGCCCTGAAAAAAAGAAAAACCCAAATAAGTTTGGTTACCACACAGGGTTGGCTCAGACAGGTGCAGTCACCTGGATCCCCAAACAGTTAAATTAACCTGTAAAGAAAAATGGGACACACATGACACACAACATAGAAGACACATTTATAGTTCTTTGTATTTGTTCTGTAAGACATACTCATAGTCACTGTTGTATATTGCATCATGAGCATATCCAGAACATCAAGGTAGGTAGGTGGATCCACAATCTGTGAGGGTAAAGAGTTGATTTCAGTGTTTTTACTCTTTTTACTCACTGTTTGACTCCACGCTAAATCTGGGTATCTGGGAGTTTCTTTTGTGCAATATACTCACGAAATCCGCCTAAATTGGCCTCCTTCTACCACCCTGTGCTGCTCCGCTGTGAATGTGTTAGCGAGCAGGGCTGTGGTATATATTAGGTATTTAGGTGTTGTTTGATTCGTTAATTAGCGGAAATAGGCAGTGGGCCATATAAGGGACATCCGTATCCCCGCCTATCATGAACATGCTCACGGTCTCTATGTGACATGTGTCGTTTTTATCTCATCTCATTCGTTAATTAACGGGTTTTGTTGCTAGACCAAATTAGGAGTTTCCGCTTCCATGCCTATCATGAGCCCGGCCATGGGTTCTTGCTGACATGTGTCCCACTGAGCATGCCCGGTCCTTGAGTGTTCCGAGAGGCACGCGCATGCGCATATCGTATTCGCTCCGCCGTGGTCCGCTGGCTCTCGGCGCATGCGTAGCTGTATGGATCGTCTCTTCGAGGAACACTGTTCTAATGCGATGTGTACCGCATTGACTTTGGGCCATTCAAAGTGATACTAGTGTTTAGCGCGTGACTCCATATTTTGTATATTGCTTATTTTATTATGTGGAGCATCACCTACTGCAATCCATAGTCTTATTTGTCATTTGGGCAGTGGTATAAAAGGAAGAAGTTATTAACATGATCCAAAAACGGTGGGAAGCGCATTACTTAGGGGCATTCCGTGATTTCTTTATTTTATTCTCTAGATTGAAAACACACCAGGTTGCTTTAGATTTTTTGAATTTTTTAATTCTTCCTTATTTTTGAAATGAAAAAATGAGTTTCATGACGTTACTGTGTATTCAGTTATTGTCCATTCATTTGGCTCCATGGAATTTCATCATTGAGACCTATGATGTGGGTTCCCAAGCGAAACACCCATCGTTGTTCTTTTTGGAACAGGCCTGTTTCAGATGTTAAACGTTCAATTACAGTCCAACGTAAGTCGTTGATGCAATGTTGATGTTCCAGGAAATGTGATGCCATCTTGGTGGTCGTTTTTTTACAGCGTATATTGCTTTTATGTTCGCCTATCCTCACTTTGACAGGTCGGGTGGTCATGCCTATATACTCTAGACCACATGGGCACGTTATCATGTAGACCACGTTCTTCGTATTGCAATTAGAGAAATGACGCTGTTCCCATGACGTGCCATTCCTAAAGGTTAGGGTTTTGCTTTTCTGGGTTTGATGACAGCAACTGCAATCGCCACAAGGGAAGTGTCCTTGGACCCCAGTCACATTCTGTCTTCCAGTGGGGTTCTGTCGTGGTCTAGAATGTACCAGCATGTCTTTAATGTTTCTGCCCCTCCGGTGTGCATACATTGGTTTCTCAAAATCTAGGTCTCCACAGTTCAGTATTCCCCAATGTTTGTTTATGACTTTCGATACCTGGTTTGATATGGATGTGTATGTCGTAACACAAATAGGTCTTTTGCTTGCTCCTTTGTTTTGTGGATTATCCTCTAGGAGTGCATCCCTATGGTTATTCCTTGCGCATTTCATTGCCTTGTCAATGGTTTTGATAGGGTATTGTCTCTGTATTAGTTTAGTTTTTAAATCTTTGACCTGTTTATTAAATTGGTTCAATTCTGTGCAATTTCTTCTGAGACGTAAGAATTGTCCATACGGTAGGTTCTCCCTTAAGTGTCTGGGATGGAAACTATCGTATCGTAATAAACAGTTCCTAGAGGTGGGTTTAAAATGGGTGGTACTTTTCAGCCTTCCATCCTCAGTGTATATATTCAAATCCAGAAAAACCATTGATGTGTTGGAGATCGTGCTTGTAAATTTTAGGTATTCATTCTGGTTGTTGAGCCAAGCTACAAAATTCGTGGCACTGTTTGCATCCCCATTCCATATGATGAAGATATCATCTATGTACCGTTTCCAGGTGTTAATCTTGGGACGGTATGGATTGTCTTCATGTAGGATCTTGTGCTGTTCCAGGTGGTGGACGTATAGTCCCGCTAGAGACGGAGCAAAAGTACTACCCATGCTCGTTCCATGGGTCTGTAGGTATAGGGTCTCTTTATATTTGAAAAAATTGTCTTTCAAAGCCATGGTGATGCATTCCAGGACCAGGTTCCTTGGTGTCTGGTACTTCCATGTATTACTGAAGAGCACTTCCTCTATGATTTGTAGTGTCTCCTCATGAGGCAGGCTAGTATATAAGCTCTCCACGTCGAGGCTTAGTAGGAGCTGTGTGGATGGATCAAATTCCTTGTCTTCAAGTAATTGTAAGACCGCTTTGGTGTCTTTCAAATATGTGTTTAATGATTGTACCATCGGTCGGAGGAAAGCATCCGAGAACTTAGACAGTGGCTCCAGAATCGACCCAATCCCGTAGATGATTGGTCTTCCCGGAGGATTGTTGATGTTTTTGTGGATCTTTGGGATGCAGTAAAAGTATGGTATTTTCGGAGTAGGTTGTTGTAGGAAGTCAGCTTCTTTTTTGCTGAGCCAATCGTGGGCTAGACCTTCCTCTACCATGCCGCCAATCCGGATCCGAAGTCCTTCCGTTGGATCACTTTCCAAAATTTTGTAGTTTCGTTCATCCGATAGTAAACGCTGGCACTCTTTATCATATGCCTCCAAAGTTTGCAATACTATCGCTCCCCCTTTGTCTGCTGGTTTTATAACGAGCTCACCGTTGTTTGTTAGCTCTCTCGGGGCTTTTTGTTCTTCACCACTTGTGTTGTAGAAAACGTTTTTCCTTTTTGTGTTTAGTTGGTTGACCTCAGTGGTCACTGCCTTTTCAAAGGTTAGGATTTCTACAGGGAAGAGGGATGCGGCACGCTGCGACCTACGACTACGCGGGAGCGTTGACAAGGTTGACAATGTGTGGTGTGTGTTGAGTGCAGGTGAAGGGATATATGTGAGTGAAGGGTGTGGTGAAAATTTAAAAAGTACCTGGCTAGTGGGTGGTGTGAAAAAACTTTATTCAGGACCCCTAGCTGGTGCTATTAAAAAGATGTGCAAAAAAGGCGAGGTCCGTTGTCTTAATTAGGGACAAAACCTCTGGTGTGCGTCGACATGTTTCGGAACTGGTGTTCCTTCTTCAGGACGGGGCACAACTTCCCAACCCTACTCACGTATTTCTATAAAAAAGGTGTTATCTTAAAATCCTTTTACTGAAAAAGTGATAACAATCTCACGGTGGCTAACAATGTGCCTACAGCGGTATTATTGGTTCATGCAGTTGCATGCCCTGAAAAAAAGAAAAACCCAAATAAGTTTGGTTACCACACAGGGTTGGCTCAGACAGGTGCAGTCACCTGGAGCCCCAAACAGTTAAATTAACCTGTAAAGAAAAATGGGACACACATGACACACAACATAGAAGACACATTTATAGTTCTTTGTATTTGTTCTGTAAGACATACTCATAGTCACTGTTGTATATTGCATCATGAGCATATCCAGAACATCAAGGTAGGTAGGTGGATCCACAATCTGTGAGGGTAAAGAGTTGATTTCAGTGTTTTTACTCTTTTTACTCACTGTTTGACTCCATGCTAAATCTGGGTATCTGGGAGTTTCTTTTGTGCAATATACTCACGAAATCCGCCTAAATTGGCCTCCTTCTACCACCCTGTGCTGCTCCGCTGTGAATGTGTTAGCGAGCAGGGCTGTGGTATATATTAGGTATTTAGGTGTTGTTTGATTCGTTAATTAGCGGAAATAGGCAGCGGGCCATATAAGGGACATCCGTATCCCCGCCTATCATGAACATGCTCACGGTCTCTATGTGACATGTGTCGTTTTTAGCTCATCTCATTCGTTAATTAACGGGTTTTGTTGCTAGACCAAATTAGGAGTTTCCGCTTCCATGCCTATCATGAGCCCGGCCATGGGTTCTTGCTGACATGTGTCCCACTGAGCATGCCCGGTCCTTGAGTGTTCCGAGAGGCACGCGCATGCGCATATCGCATTCGCTCCGCCGTGGTCCGCTGGCTCTCGGCGCATGCGTAGCTGTATGGATCGTCTCTTCGAGGAACACTGTTCTAATGCGATGTGTACCGCATTGACTTTGGGCCATTCAAAGTGATACTAGTGTTTAGCGCGTGACTCCATATTTTGTATATTGCTTATTTTATTATGTGGAGCATCACCTACTGCAATCCATAGTCTTATTTGTCATTTGGGCAGTGGTATAAAAGGAAGAAGTTATTAACATGATCCAAAAACGGTGGGAAGCGCATTACTTAGGGGCATTCCGTGATTTCTTTATTTTATTCACTAGATTGAAAACACACCAGGTTGCTTTAGATTTTTTGAATTTTTTAATTCTTCCTTATTTTTGAAATGAAAAAATGAGTTTCATGACATTACTGTGTATTCAGTTATTGTCCATTCATTTGGCTCCATGGAATTTCATCATTGAGACCTATGATGTGGGTTCCCAAGCGAAACACCCATCGTTGTTCTTTTTGGAACAGGCCTGTTTCAGATGTTAAACGTTCAATTACAGTCCAACGTAAGTCGTTGATGCAATGTTGATGTTCCAGGAAATGTGATGCCATCTTGGTGGTCGTTTTTTTACAGCGTATATTGCTTTTATGTTCGCCTATCCTCACTTTGACAGGTCGGGTGGTCATGCCTATATACTCTAGACCACATGGGCACGTTATCATGTAGACCACGTTCTTCGTATTGCAATTAGAGAAATGACGCTGTTCCCATGACGTGCCATTCCTAAAGGTTAGGGTTTTGCTTTTCTGGGTTTGATGACAGCAACTGCAATCGCCACAAGGGAAGTGTCCTTGGACCCCAGTCACATTCTGTCTTCCAGTGGGGTTCTGTCGTGGTCTAGTATGTACCAGCATGTCTTTAATGTTTCTGCCCCTCCGGTGTGCATACATTGGTTTCTCAAAATCTAGGTCTCCACAGTTCAGTATTCCCCAATGTTTGTTTATGACTTTCGATACCTGGTTTGATATGGATGTGTATGTCGTAACACAAATAGGTCTTTTGCTTGCTCCTTTGTTTTGTGGATTATCCTCTAGGAGTGCATCCCTATGGTTATTCCTTGCGAACTGTGCATAGAGTCTTGGAACCTCAGTGAATTAGGGTGTGCCAAAACTCACGTTAGTACCCGACATCCCCTACCAGACTAGCATCAGTGTCTCATTGGCTCTTCCATAACACCAATGATTAGACAACCCAGAACATGGAACTTAGATTACCTCAGGCAATGTGGAACACATGAACACTCTTCCGTTATACTATCATACCAGTCCAAAACAGGGAGTAAAAGAAGACACGTGCAAGTTTGAAATATTTATTTACAATGCCTTGTTCTCATGCGCACTATCTTAGCTAATACAAGCAGACATATTATAAGCAACAAGATTATCAGCATAGTTAATATTCCCAAAAATACAAAGGGAGAAAGCATGTAAAGCATGTTCTAATGCTAAATGGAAACAGGTATAAAATATACCTATATTTCACCCTCCCTTGCTAGTAGGTTATTTCATATCTATAGAAGGTCTCTAGCAATTACAAAGGCAGCCCCATACCTCTGGTACTAGCAGAAATGGATCACATCCGATTCTACACCAGCTCTCAGCATGACAATGCCCTCCAAGTGTGTGTGATCATGCCTATGCAGTGCCTTATTAAACGCGCCAATCTAAGAGGTGGCCACAGCTGCAAATATGTTATGTCTAGAACGTGCGCTGATCAGTCCGAACAACAACCACTGTGTTGAAATAACCTTGAAGGACTCGGCACTCACTGTTCAGACTAAGCTTACCAAGCAAGGCTGCTAATATAGAAAAACATGTTATTCTCATGTGAAGCAAAACACTCTGCTAAACTCTAAACATTTATTATAGTGTGTGCTGTGTGCAAAGGGCAGCAGAAAGGAAAAATGGTGTTTAAACTTCTAATAATCTCATGTCAACTTAACACTGCATGAATGCAAGGCTCAGCCCCACGACAGCACCTGGGCCTGAGTGCAACATAAACGCCACTGGGATGTGAGTTGCAAAGGCATCAGCCCTCACCAATTTTGTGCCAGAGACATGCACCAGTGCCATCTCTCTCTAGCCATAGAACCTTCTTTCTGTCCCTGCAAATCAGGGCAATTGTGGGATGAAGTGGTGTCTAGGCAGGGACTGCTTACCCAATGATCTGTGTGCACGTTCCACTTTAAGCATAGTGAAGAGCATGTTCCCAAAAAATGTGGGGAGCATTGTCTCCACATAAACCTCCATGCGGCCCATTGCGGTGGTCTCTGGGAGGCCTATTATCCACAGGTTATTTCTATGTGAACGTTCTTTTAAATCTTAATTTTTACTTTGGATGACTTCCAGCACTTTTTCCACTTGGAGAAGTTTCTTGCGCTCTGTTGAGCTATCATCCTCAACAGTCGATGGGCAACCTTCAAGTTGACCAATGCTCTCATCACAGCAGTCCACTTATTCTTTGAATCCGTCAAACAAGTCAGTCAACAGATTAGTTTTGGTGTTGATAGCTGTAAGACTGTGTTTTAGGTCCAGAAACATTGCTCAGAAGTCTGGCTCTTGCAAGGAGCTCTTGCCACTCCCCTGGCATGGCTGCTGGTCCTCCTTAGGCAAATCCATCACACATGTCTGCCTGCATTGGTCAAATGAGAGCTTGGTCTGTTTTGTTTTGGCTCTACCCATTGTTAAGGCAAGCAGAGACTTCTGGCAAGCAGCAGCTGTAGGTAAGCAGGCACCACATGACAGTCAGAGACGATGTGTGCTCTGCCACTCCTTTACCTCAGGCAACTGGCTCCTGAGGGCCACGAGCCGACCGTTGCCACTGGAATGCTGGACAGGTAGAGCAAAGAGGTGGACCTCCAGGGAGGAGACCGCATCACTCATGATGGAGCAGGAATCGCTGTATAATCAGCAGACTCTGTCAGGGGGCGTGAGCAGGCCAGCACAATTCCATCTGGTGAGGTGCTCCCTAATGGCGTCAGAAGCAGTTGTGTACAGCTGTGCTGGTAAGAGGGTATACACATTCTGGAACTTCAGTCCCCAGAGGCCAATCACCAAGAGGGGGACCTCACCTGCATCTATTATGTTTGGCCTTCTGTTGCTGTCAACCTCTGCACTAGTGCTCTAAAAGGTGGCCTTGCATGACACTCAGTTGTCCCCCTGCACCATTTGGCATAGGATGTTTAATGAAAGCATAACCTTCCTATACAAATTCCATTGTCTAGACAAACATAGAAAGATCCCATGCACTCGATGTATGCTGTGCACTGCAGAACACATGCACTGTGTGAGGTTGTTTAAGAAATTATAATATTCCTCCTTGTTTGTGCATGTTCCATCGAGGTGTAATTATTTGATGTAAAGTCCAGTCTCGCTATCTCAGTAGATCACACTTAGCGCCAAAATCTAAGGGTGTTTGCAACGATTTGCCCAAGTGAACCACTTGTAACGCCCATTGATCCAAATCAGCATAAAGTGTTCCTGCTAGGTATAGGGCACCTTTACACTGTTGCTTTGTCTTAATTTACATTGCTATGCACTGGTGCAGGGTCTTAGTGAATCTGGCACTAAGTAAATGACAACCATTAAAGATAGCAATAACAAATATGCTCCTAGCTACCAATGAATTAGGCAACAAGTAAGGAAATCTGTAGGTGAATTTCAAGTATTGGATGTCAAGGGATGGAATCTACCTACCTTTCCTGAGGCATCATAACTTAGGAGCAGACAATTGTCATAGGGCACATATTCCCAGTTCTTCACAATCTATTTGTTTGTAATGAATGATGATCTTCTCCTGAAGGTAGGCTGATGCTGACCCATAAACACATTTGAAAGTCTCTCACATATAACAGTTTGCAAAATATAGTGGGCTATTCACGATGGCATTTTAAGTACCTAAATCAGTGCTCTTTTACATAATCTTGCAAACCTTTGAGAATTGGCACCTGAAACATCTAAAATGATGGAATATTCAAATGCAATTAGGACAAACAGAATGTGCCCTCTTCACACTTTTACTATTTTGGAGTTGCACATTTTGTGTTAATTAAAAAATGTATTTAAAAGTACGTAAAAGAATACTGTAGTACTCTTTCCCATACTCATAAAAGCTGTGAATCAGCCCTAATATATTGTCCAATAGGCAGCCAATGCAACGATTTTATACATTTGGAAACATTGTCACATTCCTTGATATTCAATATTAATCTTGCAGCTGCCTTTTGTGCCTGCTTATGAATGGCAATTTGGAATAAAGGAAGTACTCCCACATTGGCAGTTGAAGAGCCCAGTTTAGATGTGGTCAACTTGCTAATGATGTGTTCATGATGGTATTTTATTTCTAAAAGGTGTTCAATGTTTTAGTTGTCATCCAAAGAAGAAATTTTAACTAACTGGGTATCTATGTTAATGTTAATGACCCAGGAATTACTGGGGCAAAAAGGAAAAGGAAGACAATTAAGCCTACTTCTCCTAAGAGGAAACAACCACCCCGTTTAAAACCACAGAACACTATTTTAAACACATGGATCAAAGGCCCAGAGACCATAGTGGCCACAGCAGACACAAGGATTGAATCAGTAACTGTTGTTACCCCTGCTGTCTTACATGCGCCATTGATGGCTAATCATTTATCTCATATCCAAACACAGACAGAGTCCATATTACCGCTTCTTAGCATTTTCACTCTGGGAGATACTGCTATTGACATTATTGTGGATACTGTGTCTGAGCGTGTAAAGGAATTTGTTGATAAAAATGTTGCCTTACTTTGGAAGCGTCTGGACCGTTTGGAATCGCTTTTTAATAAGTCCAATTCCTACACTGATGCACCTATTTCGTCCGACAAGTCAAAGGCTCAAAAGTGTTCGAAATGCTGTATTTCCAATGTGCAAAAACCAAAATTAATTACTGTTCAATCTATGCCAATTGGGCTACCTGGGATTTGTACTACCACTGAGAGTTCTGTTGATCACTGTAATAACCTGCATTTAGGTACTTCAAATACAGTACATTCACCTAGTCGACGAGCTGCTCCTATCCCTAGTATTCCTAGTATTCGTTCTGCAAATAACACTAGCTCAAGCCAAAGCCAAAAGTCACAGAACATAGTCATCGCCCAAAGTAAAAATTATAGTAGGCCTGCCAAATTAGGAAGAGACGTTTTAAACTTACCACCTGAAACTTGCCCTTATGTCTTGGACTTAGCAGGGGTTCCCCATTTAAGGGAAAATCAGCCAGAGTCCTGGGATCAGTTACGTAATAAGATCGCCAGCTGGCTAGTAAAACATAAGAGGTTTGCTATGCAAAACATCAATGACATCCTTATGGGCGCAGGGTTGGTTGGGTTGGTCCCTCAAAGAAGACTATTGAAGGAGACTGTGTCGTTGTTAACTTTCGTCGGCCGACTCTGGTAAAAGCCATGCTAAGTGTAAGGGAGTCTAATAATAATTTCTTTCCCACTGATATTTGGTCCTTGCCCCTAGGCTATTTTTATAAACCTAATAGTTTTGACAATTTGGCAGTTACCTTCCCGCCTTTGACACAAAATAGGTTTTACCCTCTTTCTGATTTAGATACACTGGATTGACTGCTCCCCACACTTTTGCCTACTGAACTAGTCCATAATATAATGGTGATAGCCACTTTGGCTAGCGATGTTTCTGAACACCGTACATTTTCGCCCACCGAACTAGTTCCTACAATATCAGCTTCAGCCCCCCTGGTTAGCAATGCCTGCAAGTCTTTTAATTATGACTTGCAGGTATTAAGCTGAAATGTCGCAGGTTTGGCTTTGAATGTAAAAAATGATGACTGGGTCAATCTGGTTAAAAATTTCGATATCTTAATGTTCCAGGAGACATGGGCTACAGGAGATCTATACCTTGAGGGCTTTCAGTGTTTTAATATATGCACACCAATCCCTGTACATGGTCGACCTTCGGGTGGTCTATCTATATGGGTTAACATCTTATCAGGCGGCAGTGTTAAATACATCCCTACCAATAGTTCAAATTTTCAGGCTTTGATATATACACGGGGAGCTTCCATTTGTTTTATCAATTTCTATAATAATGATTTTATAAATATACCAAATACGATTATTGTTAATCTTTTTAACTTTGTGACAGACATACAAACTCTATCAGGGAATCCTACCCTCACTGGAATCTGTTTGGGAGAAGATTTTAATGTCAAGATTTCTGGTGCAAATATATTAGAAACTGCACATGTACCACATATCAACTTGTGCAAAAGGGGGATGGAATTGTCTGATTATTTGTTGAATCATGATTTATTAAACGTAATGGATATTGCAGCCATAAACAAAAATGATATCATCTAATACCAACGTTTAGAGGCCATGGCTGCGCTTCAATAATTGATTACATTTTTATATCATCTACACTGGAGGATATTTTAGTTAATACCCACTGTATTTGGGGATCATAATCCAATCTCTGTAATGTTTAGGGTCATCTCTAGAACACATTTCTCTGCAGAACCAGGAGTTCGCAACATAACGCCCTCGACCGATAATTTGAGAATTATCTGGAAAGGTGTTGATAATAGTGCAGTGTTCACAAATATGGTAACATCTTACCGACCTCTTGTTGACACTTGTTTGTCGCTCATGGATGTCAACCTTGAAGTAGTAGTAGCTTTTGAACATTTATGCACAGGAATTAAGCAACTAATATGAAAACCCATGACTCAATTATTCACGATATCCTTAACTGAAGTTGAGGATGTGATCGATCAAAGCTGAGGTAATAAGACTCCTGGTCCAGATGGGCTTTACATTGACCTTATTAGGCATAAATCAGAATTTTGGGCTCCGCTATTGCTTAATGTTTTTAATAATTTAATAGATTCCCATATCATCAGTACATGGTCATCTAGCATTATAGTCCCCATTTTTAAAAAAGGAGATAGGTCCAACCCTAGCTGCAATAGACCGATATCACTGATCGACAACACCTTGAAGATACTTGGGAGAGTGTTATTTAATAAGATCAGGAGTTGGGCTGAGGATGAGTGTATTTTGGATAAATGCCAGTTGGGGTTCAGAAGTGGACTGGGAACTGTAGAGCAATGCCTTAATTTAAATTTGATAATAGGCAAATACACCATTGCTCGCCAGTCCCCAGTCTACCTGGCCTTCATGGATCTCACCTCAGCATTCGACTTTGTGAACAGATCGCGTCTTTGGCGATGTATTTTAAAGTATGGGTTGGATGATGCTCTAGTACATTTTCTGGCCTATCTACACAGGGAATTGGGTGCCAGGGAGAGGATTAGTAGGGACGGGGCAGTATCAGGGAACATCTTGATTGGAAGAGGGGTCAGGCCGGGATGCGTCCTGGCCCCTCTGCTTTTCATTTTATATATCAATGAGTTGAATAATGATCTGTCCAAACTAACTAAGGCTGTCCCAATGATTAATGGCAAAATGTTACCCGCTCTGTTATACGCAGATGACGCGGTACTAATGTGCCGCACACCTAATGCACTGCGCACTTTAGTCGGGGGCTTCGTAGATTTTATGAAAATGCTAGATCTTTGCACAAATTAAAAAAAATCATTTTTAATGGGCTGCAGACCTAAAAAATATTCTTTGAATGTAATTCATTGTGGCACCGAAAAATGAATATGCAAACGCACTATTCCATATCTGGGTTTTGTATTTTCGGATACTGGCTCCTGGGCCGCTCACCTGGCACATAGTAGGAGCAAATTCGTAAAAGTTAACAATTCTATTTTGTGCATACCACAACCAAGAAGAATTGAGGTAGTGCTCCCTCTGTTGAAAATATATAAAACTTAGTGCCTACCCACTGCAACATATGGAGCAGAAATTTGGGGCCATGTAAACTGTAAGAACATTCAGACAGAAGAGAATAGATTTTGCCGGAAGGTCTTGGGGGCACAGATAAGTTCTTCCTCATTTGTTTACCATCATGAGTTAAAAATACCCGTTCATTGAGGATGATATCGGGACTCGCCCAGTGATCCTCTGGATGAAAGTTTGGCAAAATCCGGCAGCAACGCTAACCAGAGATATTATAGTCGATTGCCTTAATTGCAACAAGGGAGGGGACATACCTTGGTTGGCGGCTGTGAAGACCAGCCTGAGTATTGTAGATTTGTCACATCTTTTTACAGACCCAGGAAATTTGGCAGGTACTAATAAAAAGATCGTTCAGGGGAACTTGTATGCATACTATGGTAACCGAAGACGTGAGCGTGAAAATCTGAAGCCCTCGGTTGCCCGTTATATAAACATGCTAGGTGCCGATGGCTCCCTCACGGCTCCCTCAGAAAATCCCCAGCAATTTATCTCACAAGCGCGATTACTCGCTGGGAACGAAGTCTGCTCTTTCGCCTTAGGGCTGGCACCTTAAAATATCTACTTTGCTTTCCCTTGGGCTTTAGTTCGAATTTTGATCAAACAATCTGTCTTTGTGGTAATAGTGGGAGCCAATCAATGTAAAATTTTTTATTTTTCTGCTATTTTTATCAAGTATATAGTAAGGAGTTTTTGATCCCCTATTTTAAAACTTATGATATCACCGATTTTAGGGAATCATATAGGGAGATTTGTATGCTTAATGGGGACAACTTAACACTCCGTGTCAGTACTTTTTTGAGACTGGCAGTTCATTCCCGTGCCACTATGAATATAGCATAAGAATTAATTACTAACGTACACGCCAAATTTTATGTCTATGATTGTTATAGGATTGTTTTGATGAATTGATCATTGTACCTTGTATATAATTTATCTTGTAATTATATTAATATGTCCATTGCATTTGCTGACCTACTTCTTAATATTATATTAGTGTATGTACTGTCTTGACTTTTTATTCTGTACTTTTATGGATATTTCCCTGTATCTGAATAAAGAAATTGATTGATTGATTGACTGTTAACGTTAATGGTTGACATTGGAATTCCAAATAACCTCCAGGTATAACACCGGGGCTGGAATATTTTATACTAGTGCCAAACAGAAACGGTGAAGGGGTGTTTTGTGTTCATCCCGACCACAGCAGTAGCACTTCTGCCTTTATCTCACTCAGTTTGAGATTGCTTGGATTAATCTGTTAAGCTTCCTCATCCATCCTTTCCCATCGTGTCTGGAAGTCATCATCAAAACAACTTACTATCACATAGCTCTTAATGTCATCAGCATAAACAGTGAAATTCTAAACCTTCAGCTTGTATCAATTTTAAACAATTACTTGATGAAAATAATGGTAAACTAAAGTAGGTATAATGGAGAGTGGGAAAACTTCCTTCTCCAGTAGAATTCACATGGAAAGGTATGGGCAAGTTCACCTTCAACAGAAAATAAGGGCACTGCTGAGATGAATATTTCAAATTGTAAACAATACAACAAGAGATCAAAGTTAACAATGTCTAAGACTACTGACAATTCGAGAAGGACTAGAATTGAGAGCAGCCCCTCCACTACATCAGCTCTGATATTTTCAACTAGCGACACTAACACGATTTCACATCCATTTTTGGGTATAAAGCCTGACTGACAACTATACAACCATTTAAGGGGCATATTTACAAGGGAATGGCAGAGCGTGGCGTTAAGCACAAAATGACAACACCATGCTGTGCCATTCTGAAAATGCAGGGATGAGCCGTATTTACAAAGATACAGCACATCCCTGCTTTTTCCCCAGTGCTGGCACCAAATTAAGCTGCCTATCTCCAACTCAGCGCCCTTGCACAATAGTGCAAGGGGGCCTCCATTGAGGGAATGATTGTTTGTATGCAGGAAGGCGTCTCTTCCTGCACACAATCGCAAAAGGCGATTTGAAACTTCTATGTGTGTTGCATTGTACAGCACACATAGAAGTTCAAATCACCATTTATTTTATGATTGTTTATGTGCAGGAAGACACTCCTTCCTGCACATAAACAGTAATTCATAGTGATTTGCTGTTTGTATGTGTGCTGCACATTGCAGCCCACATAGAAACAGCGAAAACGAGGAGGAACAAATATTTCTCCTCATTTTGCCATGTTATAACCAGGTTTTCTCTTGTCTTAATTATGACACTGCCTCCTATTTATGCCACCTTTGTAAATAGGGGGCAGCTACAAAATCAATGAGTTTTGCTGGGGAAAAGATCCCCACAACGCCCATTGTCCACCCCTTTCACGCTAAGCATAGCATGAAATGGTGCCTTATTTACAAGGCGGCATTAAGCCACATTAAGTGGCCTAGTGCTGACTTGTAAATAAGGTGAAGCACCTATCGCCAAAGGAATGCCATTAAAAGTGATGTTCCTGTTGCGATAGGGGGTTGTAAATATGCCCCTAAGTTGTTTAACAAATATTTGCTACTTGCTCGACAACATACTTTCCAGAATTTTAGATCACCGGGAAAGGCATGTTATTTGCTGAATGTCTGGCAAGTTGGCAAGTTCATAGCAGCCTTTTTAAGAAGGATAACACTATACACATCAGCTGAAGGAGAACGGTCTACATCTGAAGTCAACCAGTTTAGTGTTATATGAGACATCATTTACAAATAAAGGGTATCATTCTTCTAGTATGTTGGCATAATTGCTTCCAGCAGAGTTCCATTGTCGCAATTTTCCACATGCCTCAATTATAAACCTTGTTCATATTACCCAATAGTCATTATAAGAAGTATTTGCAGTATTATGCAGTGATTACATATGCCATCACAGCCTTGGTGGTCGGTGACATTGTTAAAGCAATACATTTGCATCCTACATGGGGTACCTGTTAGGAGTGCGATGTAATCATTTGTAAAATGGACTCACAATTATTCAATGTTATGAAGGAATTAGAAATGAGGAGAAAGTGTGAATCAATTAACATGTCATTGTATGAATTAAAGCAATCCAATGAAAGGTTTAATATTTATTGTTCAGAATAAGTACTTATCATGCTAACAAATGTAACACATTTTATATTGTGATTCAGTGATGCATCAATGACGATACATGTTTTTCTAGGTTAGTGATGAATACAAAAATGTGTATTAATACAGTTGGCTGATGTATTTACTAGCCTACCTTGTATAGTGAATCTATTAACTTAGCTTGACTCCTAGACCATGACTTGTATTGTACTAAGGTTATGGGGGTGTAATTTACACAGGAAAAAACAGCGCCTGCCAAATTAGCATAGTACAAACATAACAAATACAATTCTTGCGGGGCCTCCGGTTCTGAACACGCATTCCGCAGTGCAGGAAGTTTACAGCGTACTCGCTGCAGATGTCTCACATCGGCCTTCTTCTTAATTTTCCCTCCACACACATTGGCACACAATTGATTAGGAAAGGATTTTATTATTTTAAGATTCACATGGCTGAATAATGTGATTGGTGACACTTGAAGGATTTATGACCAGCCGGGCCAGAATTATAGCCGGCGGTGAGGTGTTTGATTTCCACATTCTAAGCATTACAGCCCTAAAGAAGACAAGGGCAAATTCCCTAACGACGAAACACGTGTTGGCTGGACTTTGGGTTGTTTTTCATGAACAAAGACAAAGAAAGGATCATAAGAGACATAACTTGCCTCCTTCTGTTTACCTTCTTTCAATGAACTCTCATTAAACACGAATGAGTGTGCATAGGATTTGACAATATCTACTTGATTTGTATTGGAAGAGTCTCCATTGACAGCAATAATGTTTAACTTTGTATGTGAAATTTGCAGAATGTTTTTTCTCATGGTTGCATTGCCCATGGATGTTTACTAGAGAATAGTAGGGGTATTGTTTCATTAGGCACGGTTGCAGAATGAATGAGTTACAGTTAGCTTGGCTGCAAGATAAGGTGGAGGGATGTATTTTCACATGGGAGAAGGAGTGAAGACCAAGGACGAGCTGCTATAGAGGGGCAAGGAGAAGGCCGTAAAGGGAGTCGACATCATGGAAAAGTTTGCGGCTGAGCCCAGTTTACTGCTTGTGAGATAAAAGCATTGTGGGACATTTGATGAATACTATTTTAAGTCTATGCAGCTTTGAAGAGAGGGACAGTTACCCCATTCCCACTTGAACTCCTGACAGAGTGCACCTATGAGCGGATGTGCTCTTCCTGTCGCTTGTGGCTCATGCCTCTGACCCATCCCACGGCGAAGTGACTTCCTAGGGAGGCTTCATCTGCTGACACTTTTTCAATTTTCTTTCTTTCCCCCACTCATGATCTAGTTTAGGGATGCCACTTTAGTGTTAGCTTATGGAAAGTTAGATTTAAATATTGCATCAAGAAATGTCGATGCAAGGAGATCTTAGCTTATCTTTTTGATCTCATGTTTAATTGTTATTGAGCTCTTAGTTCTTCTTATGCTCCAGTGAGTGAACCTTTTAAGAGGGATCAGCTTACTTTTTGTCCCTTTGTACTTCCATACCCTCATGCTGAGATGTGTATATATCCAACTATTTTTGAATTTGTAATAAACTGACTAACCTTCATTTGGTTGTCTGCTTGGGTTCTTGTGTAGCCATTGTGTTACACTGAAATTCAGTTAACTTATGACCTGTTCTTCCCTGTACGCATTAATGCTACTAAAAAGATCAATCAGAGATCTGACATTTAACTCAACTGAGCAGGTGGGCCCAGGCTCCTTCAGTTGGTAGGAGAGTAGGATGGTTAGCACATGAAGTAAGGGGAGAATTCAGAACCAGTATTTAGAATAGCCTGGAACCAGGAGCCCCAGGTAGAGCACTGATGGTCGAGTATCAGTGAGGATGGACTTCGGTAGTTCATGACAACATATGCAGCCCAAGAAGGATTGAGTATTAAAAGGGTATGTGTGGAGTGTTGGATTGTGATGATGATTGAATGTGGAATGTCTTGCGAAGTTGTCGCAAGAATTGAGTTAATGTGGATTTGTATCTGACGTGATCCAATGAATTGATTTATGGTTATCGGGTCTGAAGTGGCCTAAGATACCGGGACATTCTCAGGTGTAAAAGACACCTAACTGGTGATTGTCTGACCAAAGAGTTGAGGAGTATTTATGAGATAAGGCAGGGAACTTTGTGTGAATGGGATGAGTGTGAACTGTGTAGCAGACTCTGAGTACAAAGGGAAAACCGCACTGGTTCTGGTGATTCCGCTCTGGTCAAGGTTTCATAGCGAATGTGTATTCTTGAGTGATAGAATTCTATCAATAGGCCTTTACAGATATAAGATGATTGTGGGAGAGTATGTGTGCAAAGAAATTGTGAAGGAGGGTGAGCTGCTGCGAAGAGTGAAGGTCACAGTAATTTGTGCCACACTGGGATTGGATGGGTGGTGTAATGCTGCGCTGGGATTGGCTGGTTTTTGTAACGCTGCACTGGGATTGGTTGACAATGGTGTATTACATCTGGAGAGTTTGAAATTGTAGCGCCATCTTAAGCGGCTTAAATTTAATTAGGACTTCTGATCAATTAGTAGGAGAATTATGAGGTATTTTGGGGTTCTGAGAAACTTGTTTTGGGGAGATGAGGGCGTTATCACGAGGTGGGAGAAGTAGCACCACCAAAAGATACACCGGCTCATTATATGGCAACCAATGTGGGACTCCACACTATTATTTGGCTTCAAAACTGGCATGAGATCACTGAGAAGAAGGGAGCATTGGCATTTCCATGCTATGGCACTTTCAAGTTGGAGGTATTATATAATTTGAGAGGAGTGATGTTTGCGATTAAATCTTTACCTAAGCCTGAGCAGTTTGAAGCACTTGATGCATGGATGCATGGATGCATGGATGCGTGCAGCTCATGCTAAGAAGAGGGTGAGCTATCAGTGAAGGATGAAGAAAACAATACGAGCTGACTAAAGGCCCAGTGGGATGCTAAGTTAAAGAGAAGGAGGGTGGACATGGTCAAGTCTGAGAGGTTGTACCCTGCATTGATGAGGGATGAAAAGACCAGCGATCAGAAGACAAGGGAAATAGACGTTGTTGGGGACAATGATTCTGATGATCGTATGTTGAACGGCCTGTTGGCAGAGCATCCACCCCATTATAGCCCGCAGCAGGATGGGAATGAGAGAACCCTGGAGGGGATTGTCAGCACTGGGTACACTACAGGGAATGCTTCGGCCTCAATCACCCACGGACCTGAAGTCCTGAGAAGCAGGAGCAAGATTGGCACAGGAGAAAGAGGAGACAGGAAGAGGGTCGATAGGAATTTGGAACACAGTAATTCCGTTGGTGTTGCTCCAAAATTACCAGAAGCTCTCACAGTGCTGGTTACCATTGGGCCTATCATTTCTATATATGATCAGGGCCAGATGGGAGCTGGTAGGTGACAGCAACAGAGTGTGGGCACTGAAGAAATATCACAAGGCACATCGGTCAGTGTTGAGGGGGGCTTAATTTCATTGCTGCCTGTAAACTTGAGTACGCCATATGGTGGAGCAGACCTTTCGGTACATCAGGGTCATTCTCATGTTATGAGGCCACTACCTGTGATAAATGCTGAGTCTGACCTGACTATGTGCAGGACTCTTCCTAGCATATAAAGCAGCATGCCTTGAGAGGAGGGAGAGCAACAGGGAACGTCTAACAGCCAACAGATTTTTGATGTCACAGACTTAGAGTCATGGCTTAGAGATCATAGTAGCACTAAGGAGAACAAGGGCACATCAATGACCCAGAATTCGAAAAAGTGTGCCGTAAAGGCTAAACTGGTAGATGTGGTGAGAATGAGCGCTGAATTGAATGAGATAATCAGTGGGAATCTGGTAATGATCGGGTAGAAACATATGAACCCGATGAGTTGCTGTTCATGGTGAAAGATGTTACCAGAAGAGCAAGATAGGCACATGAGAAGTTGACCGAATTGGCTCAAAGGTACAATGTAGATTTGATCTGAAAGGAGATGCTAAAAGGGAATCATAAGCTTACCTATAGTGATCAGGCGATAGAAGTCTTGAGGGTGCCAGGCTCAAAGACCCACATTTGGGAACTGGTGGTAGAAATGAGGGCATGGAATGTCTTAGGCAAATGTTAAGAGAAGTGGTTAAAAAAGAAGAATGCAAAGAAGGTGTCAGAAGAACCACCTCTTCCAGGAGGAGGGGGCAGCAGGAGTAAAGGCATACCCATTACGGAAAGTGCCTAGTGTGGGATAGATGCATGTACCCTAGAGTCGAGGTGATCTTGGCGCTTTCACCAATGATTTCCCAAAATTGATGGAAAAATTAGCTGAGTGGTATAAACAGGTTGATCAGTTTGTGAAGATCTTGAAGGTGCTGTGGATTGATTTGAATACGTTGTTTGAGATTGTGGTACCGAGTGACTTGTGATTTGCATGTAAGATGGCCATAGAGTATCCTGAGAAGGAACCAGACAGGGACCTAGTGACGATCCATCACGATGATGATGAAAAAATATAGTCAGGTGATTACGTGGTTACAAGCTAAGATAGCACTGTAGGATATTGATTGGGTCAAAATTGATAGGAAGACCCAAGAACCCAAGGAAGCTGTTGATGAGTACTATGAAAAGCTGTTGTCTGGCTTTCAAACAGTACAACAGGTTGGATATGGGACAGCTTTTATCCAAGTTCGTAACTAGGTTAAGACCTGAGATTAGTCTCATGATACAACAACACTTAATCTGCTTGCAAAATAAGACCGCTGATGAAATGCTGCACTACACGAGGTATTGTTGCAACAAGGTTGATTCCAAGTGTAAGAGATTGAAGGAGAAGCTGACGTTAGTGCAGATGCAGAATGCTCAAAGGGGGAAGGAATAGGCACCTGCTGGAAACTGTCCTCAGCAGCTGGGAACAAATCCCACTGGAGTTCAGATGCAGACAATGGAGGGGTATCAAGACAGGGGAGAGGTAGAGGGGACTCTATCCAGTAGATCCCAAAGCAGGAATAGATGTGGCAACCTTGAAAAGGTTCACAGTGTGTCATTTCTTTTAACAGGGTGGGACTCTAGAAGCATGAATGTGGCCTCAACCCAGAAAATCAAGAGCAATTTGGGGGTTTCAGCCAGGGACAGAATGACAATGCACTGATACAGACTGTGACTAGACCCACATCACAAAGTATGGGGGGACCTCAAGGTCATGCCATACCTGTACCGCAACCTCCAGTGGGGTCCCAGGCAAATCCAACTTACCATCAGATGCCCTTGATGGATTCGATTGACAACTTTGGCTCGGACCCATCCTTAAGACGGTGCATGTGAGGGGAGGAAGATTGTACACTTGGCACAGTCTTGGAGATAGACCAGCGAGCATCATATGTTGACGCACACATGAAAGCCCACCCGATTATATTCTTGATCGACACTGGCACAACCCACTCTACTGTAAGAACAGCAGGTTCCCCAAATCTACCTCTCTCGGGAAATTTGATCCAAGTTGTAGGTGTTGAGCACAAGACAATGTCTAAGCCACTGACGGAAGAGGTACCTGTGAAGATTGGGTCCTTTGAGGACCAGTTTTTGGTGTGCGTTTCATGTCCTGTATGTTTATGTTTATTGGGTTGTAATCCACTGTGCAAACTGAACTGTACCTTATATTGCACTCCAAAGACAATGAAATTGTAAAAAAAATGATGAACACGTTGTTTTCAAGCTGGAAAATCGGAATTCCTATGTGTCCATGTTTCCCATGCTAACAGTGAAGGAAATGCCTAAAGATCTCAGAGATACTGTTTACCCGGTTGTGTGGAATTTCTCGGCCGAGGCGATAGGACTCATCAAGGGGTTTGAACCAGTTCACATACAGAGTGGGTCTGTGAGTGAGTGCTTGATTCTCTGGGTTGGTCTGTGAGTAGGTGCATGAACCTCAGTGGGTCTGGAAGTGGATTTATGACTGTCTGATGGGTGTAAGAATAAGTTTGCTAGCCTTAAAGATACTGAAATCAAGGGAAGTGATTATGGTCGCCATGGCGAAATCTTACATGGCATTTACGTATGTGGACTGTAAACACTGCGTTGCAATAGATTCTTATGTTGAAACAACCACATTCAGAGAAGGGGTGTAGAAAGAAAACCAATTGAACTAAACGCCATCAAAAAACTTGGTCTGGCTAGTATAGTTCAAAAGGTGGGTAGTGTTTTTAAAGATAGAATATAAGAGAGGAGCATAGTAGTGGTTGACCTGGGCCAGGGTGACTGTTTCAGAGGAGAATTGTAACAACATTTGTCCCCCCTTATTTTTTTGTTCTCTATTTCTTGCCTTTTATGTAATTTAATATTTAAAAAATATATATTTTAATTTATGGAAATGTTTAAGTGACCCCTGTATATAGGAAATGTTATTTTAATTGTTATGTTTTATATGGATTTTAAATCGAGAATAAACATTTATACGAGTGTCTGAGTGGGCCTGTGATTGGGTGCATGTGTCTCTGAGTGGTTTGTAAGTGGGTGTATGAGTGTCTCATTGGGTCTGTGAGTGATGTGTGATTCTTTTAGTGGGTCTTTAAGTGGGTGTGTGATTGTCTGAGAGTTCTCTGTTTTGCCCTCTTCAGCTCTGTTTTGCCTTATCTGCTTTTCTTTCTCGTCCCTGTTCTGCCTTTTCTAATCTCTTTTTTGCCCTCTGTTTTGCCTTTTTTGATTGGTTTTCTGCCCTCTGTTTTGCCTTTTCTGCTAATTTTTCTGCCTTCTGTTATGCCTTTTCTGTTGGTTTCTCTGCCCTTTCTTTTGGTTAATTTTCTCCCTCTATAATAGGAAGGGGGCTGTCTTAATTTCAATAGGGGAGGGGGTCTCCCCTTGCAAGGCTGATTTCAGACTCAAGCACCTCATCCTTTGAGGCCTAGCCTATATTCAATGGGGAAGGAGGACTGTGTGGCCCCTGGTGCCTGGCCTTCAAATGCTGGGTACCCTGGAGCCCATCCAGGGCACCCAGTCACCACCGTTGGGGACCGCAGGGGGAGCCTGAATGACCCTGCAGTCCCTACCGGCTTCCCACCTCCGGTGGAAGCAACCATTCCTCTTACACACAGGGAACTGCTAAACATGCAGCTCCCTCTGTGTAAGAGCAATCCTTTCATATGTTGCCCTGCCTGCCTGATGGTGGGCTCAAAAACAGATGAAAGTTCTGCTCTCAGCAAGCATGAGTGGTTTCACAGCACCCCACCAACTTTAAAAATGTTACATTTGACCCGGAGAGGTGGTGGTCCCTGGGGCCCGGCTCCATGAGCCACCCATTACTAGCAATTTAGCACAGGGAATGTGGTGGTCCCCAAGGGCCAGAGGATCCTTGCAGCCTGCACACTTTTTATATTAAAGCCTCAGGGAGGTGGTGGTCCCCAGATCCTAAGGGGTCTGTGCAGCCACCTACACAATTTTTAACATCAAAGCCCTAGGGAGGTGGCAGTCTTCGGGGCCCATGGGTATATGAGTGGCTGTATGGGTGTATGAGTGGATATCTCAGCAGCTGTATTAGTGAGTGACTTTCTGTATGTGTGCCTGAATGGGTGAGTCTTGGATGTTTATGTAGACCTGTGAATCAGTGAGTGGATATGTACGTACTACTATTGGTGTGTCAATGGTTTCAAGAACAGTAATCTTAAATTTGGAGTAGGTGTATGATCGGTTATATAGGGGTGTGAGTAGGTGCAGCAGAGATTATGTGAATGATGTCATCAGTGATGTCATTTTAGATGTCATCAGTGATGTCACTGACCATTTCATGTGTGATGTAATATGTCATGTCATCAGCAGTGCATTGCGGGGGCACGCGAGTTATAGTTAGTTCAGCTAACTATAACAGCTGAATTTCTCTGGTTTTGTAAGAGGAAAATGTTAGCCTAAATATAACGTCCCTGAATCCTGTGTTTTTTTTTCAGTACATTTCTAAGGTTTTTTAAATGCAAATTCTTAACTATAACGTCCCTGAAACCTCTGTTTTTTCCAGTGAATTTCTAGGGTTTTTTAAATGTTAATTTCTAACTATAACTTCCCTAAAACCTGTGCTTTTTCAGTGAATTTTTAAGGTTTTTAAATGCTACTTTTTAACCATGCCTAAATAGGTAAGACATGTGCGGAAAAAGAAAGAAAGGCGCAGAAAGAAGGAAGAGAAGCGCAGAAAGAGGCAAGAGAGGTGCAGAAAGAGGAGGAAAAGTGCAGAAAGAAGCAAGAGAAATGAGAAAGAGGCAAGAGAAGTGCGAAAGAGGAAGAAAGGTGCAGAAAGAAAGAGGAGAAGTGCAGAAAGAAGCAACAAAGGTGCAGAAAGTAACCCTGTGCATAGTGGGCATAGTGGGGCTATGATGAGCGCCACCCTCCTCCCACCTGCCCTATTAACAATTGTTTTACAAGCTTAAAAAACAATATCAAGTATTAAAAACACCTATGGCGTCCCCGGGCTGCCCTCTTCCTCCATCGCAACTTCTTGCTTCTTGATGACAACTGCGCAGGCACCCCGCATGCGCAGTTGTCATCAAAAAGTTGCGATGGAGGAAGAGGGCAGCCCGGTTGACTCTATTGTTTTTTTAACCCCTTCCGTGCGGGGCTGTTTCCCCCGCTGTGCTGGGGGCGGGGGCGTACACCGCCCCCATGCTCATAACGAGGTCAGCTCATCATGAGCTACGGGGCTCCGGTGCTCATGAAGAGCTGAGCTCGTCCTGGCCACACCCGTTCCAATGGAACGCTCAGCACAGCAGGGGAATCAGCCCAGCATGCGAGCGTCCCACGGAACTGGCGAGGTCATGACGAGCTCAGCTCGTCATGAACACCGGAGCGCCGTAGCTCATGACGAGCTGACCTCGTCATGAGCACTCAAAGGGTTAAGCTTGTATAACAATTGTTAAAAGGACGGGTTGGAGGTGGGGGGTGGTCAACTCTGCTCCAACACGGAGTGAGCAGAGTTTCGCCTACTTTGCGGAGCAGGCAAAACTCTGCACACTCCGCGGAGGAGAGAAGCTCGCCGCCCACCCTAAGCAGAAAGAGGCCTACTTCGACTGTACCTTTCCACAGATTCATACAAATTAGCCTAATCAGTAATCCTTCTCCCAAAATGTCTTAAAGCTCACTTTTCTCCTGAAGGTTCACTATTCATCGAACGCTCAGAATGTTAGACGTACCAAATATAAAACAGAAATCCTAACCATATCACTGTTGTAAGTTTCACCAAGTTTCTGAAGGTATGCATGCATGTGTCTGTGCTTTTACCTAGTGACATGTTACATAGAAATAAACATACAAATACTTGATGTTGCGCAATCACTCACAGCATTCCGGTTGTTTCCTTCTTGATGTTGTAATGTCCTAATTCCTCCGTGAACCAATTAGTATAGCAAGGAAAGAGAACACTTGCCAACCTAACTTGTCCTTGAGGGAAAGGGGAAGTGGAGTGAGAAACACAACAAACACTGGGCCTTCGTCTTGAGGGATCCAGATGTTGTTTCTCTTATTGAAGTGCTCTGGGCCTTCCTTGATTGTTCTGTTCGCAGGCAAACACTTCTTCTATGAAGACAACAACACCCTGATTAAATATGATTATTGCAACACTTCTCCACGTTAAACAATATGCGTTTGATATTCCTCATTTATCAGTAACGTACCACAATTCAGAAGATCATGCAATCACTTCTACAGTTATTTAGATGATTCAGATTCTTGGTATGACCTTAATCACCTTAAAAAGACACAAAAACATATTCAGTCCCTAATACATGCATGAGAAATGAAGTGGTTAATAAGGTTAGTCAAGTGCTGGTTAAACACACCCACACGAGTATTCATACCTTTAAACTGTATGTAGGTTTCCTTACTTGGGGTTTTGTGATGATAAAAAAGAAAAGAAACAACACAAAAAACTAGTACAGGGATTAGGCAAACTTTATATTTTACAGCAAGTACTCAGTTCACAGATATAAATCCCAATTGGTAGTTTACTTCTCCTCAATTAGGAGAATCTATTGCTTCCTGTCTTCAAGCTTTAGACAACAATCATCCCAAAAAAAAGAAAACAATGTATTTGTCTTTGAAATAAGTATTGTTTGAGTTTTTACGGAATAGTCTTTTGAGAGTAAAAATCTAGTGAAATGATCCGTCACAAATTATCCTTCTTAATCGCTAAAGTATTACTGGTTGCTTCATAATGCTTGAAGTCTTACCGGTTTCTTGCCGATTAGGATTTCCAAAAGGAATAGCGTGCTGACGGTTGCCTAGTAACCAAAAGTCTTTGCTTTCCTTTTTAGAATTCAGGAAGTTGTCTTAGGATGACGGGACCTCCGGAAGAAGAAGAAACCGGAAGAGGAGCTCCGGAAAATCCGACGATCAGGGACTGAAGTCGATCTCGCTGAAGTCAGGAGAAATGAAGATCCAGGTAGGTAGTGTTGGGTTCAGGAGGAGGGAAGGAGCGGGTCTCTCGGGTGCTGGAAGGAACGGGTCTGAAACGCTCGCGGTGACGCTGTGCTAAGAAGCGAAGCACTGTCACGCACCGGGCGAGCCTTTTATAGTCTCAGTGCTGCATGCTCTGGAGTTGTGCACGCCCCTCACGTGGAATCACCCAAGAAGTTGAATGATGTATTCACGTGAGGCAAGGGAGACGAATTCTGATCAAGGCAGGCTCCAAATCAACAACAAGCATTGCTGCCCACAAGACAAACCAATTACAAGTGCCAAGCTGTTGGGTAGAAAGACAATATCACAGACATGTAAATATACAAAGACAGTGTCAAGCAGTACCCCTTTGTCAGGAAGAACCACAAATCAGATAACTGCTCCATAAGAACCCTTAACAGTTCCACCCCCCAAAGGCCATCTCACAGGGTAAGGTTTCTCTGGATGAAGGTCATGAAATGATTTAACTAATCTTGAAGCATGCACATTACTGTCTGGTTCCCAAGATCTCTCAGATGGGTCATACCCTTTCCAATCAATTAAATAGTAAAGACGACCACAAATGTGTTTTGCATCCAAAATCTGTTTCATCTCATATTCAAGATGATCTCCAACCACAATTGGGGGAGGGAGATTATCTGGTTGTGTAGATGGGTCATGGGGTTTTAGGAGAGATACATGGAAAACTGGATGAATTGAATAGTCCTTGGGAAGATCTACTTTAATAAAGACTAGATTCAAAATCTTTTCAATTGGGAATGGTCCTATGTATCTTGGTTTGAACTTTTTAGGGCCTTCAATTTGAATATTTCTGGTTGACAACCAGACTAAATCTCCTTCTTTATATGGTAGGGTTGGTAACCTATGTTTGTCTGCTGATTATTTCATCCTTTGTTTATTTTTGGCTAGACTCTTTTTAATTTGTTCTTGGAACGCTAGCAACTTGGTCAATCTTTAAGTAACAGCGGGCATAATTTGTTCGGTTTCTGGAAACATTATTGGAATGGAACGTGGGTGTTGACCTGTTAAGAAATAGAAGGGTGAACAACCTAAGGCTGCATGCACGGTTTTATTGTATGAAAACTCTGCCAAAGGCAATACTTCATCCCAATTAGCTGACATGGTAGAGGTCAGACATCGCACACCTTGTTCTAGATATTGGTTCACCTTTTCGGTTTGACCATCAGTCTGAGGATGAAAAGCAGATGATAAAGCTAATTCAATTCCTGATTGTTACTAAGCTGATTCCGAAATGTCAAAGTGAATTGGGGGCCTCTGTCCGAAATTATTTTATTTGGAAGGCCATGAAGCTTTACAATTTTGGCTAAAAATATGTCACTGAACTCTGTTGCTGATGGAAGTTTAGGCAATGGAATGAAGTGCCCTATCTTTGATAGCAAATCTACCACTACCAAAATCGTGGTTAGGCCATGAGATGTTTGTAAATCAGTAACAAAATCTAAGCTAATTGTGTGCCAGGGAAAGGGAGGGATTGTCATTGGTTGCAATAGCCTTATTGGTGCAGAGTGTAGAGCCTTTCGACTTGCACACACTGGACAAGGCTTGACATATTGTTGCACTTCTTTTATGATATTATCCCACCAAAAATATCTTTGACATAGTTCAAGAGTTTTGTTAACCCCTTGATGGGCTGATGTGGCCAGGTCATGATTCCAATTCAACACTTGAAAACGCAATTTCTTTTCAGGAACTAATATTTTGTCTTTATGAAAGAAACAACCCTCACGAATAGTATTATGTTTCTGGGAAAGCCATTGTTGTTGATCCAAGGTTTCTACTTTTAAAAAAAATCTGATTTAAGAAGTCATCAGAATATATTTTTGCCATTATTCTTTCAGCAAGAATTATGCTTTGTGTTTCAGTGACTAGGTCATTATGCTTTTCACAAACCAGGTGAGAAAGAGTGTCAGACAAAAGTTGTTTTGATCCTGGGCGGTATGTGATCAGAAAATCAAACTCACTAAAGAACTGCAACCAGCGCATTTGTCTGGGGGTAAGTGCTTTTACAGTAGAATAGATTTGTACATTATTATGGTCAGAAAAGATGGTGATGGTATGTTTTGCCCCCAGGAGGTGGTGTCTCCATTTCTGAAAAACTGCCTTTATCGCCAATAGTTCGCGTTCAGCAATGGTGTTATTTTGTTCTGCAGGCAAAAGCTTACGGGAATAAAAGGCTTTGGGGTGTAAATGTCCTGTTTCAGAATCTTTTTGCACTAGCACACCTCCCAGGGCTGTTTGTGAAGCGTCCCCCTCAACAAAAAATGGTCTGTCTGGGTCAGGATGAATTAAAATTGGTGCTGAGGTAAAGACTTTTTTTTAGATTTGAGAAAGCTTGTTCAGCTTTTGAATTCCATTGGAACTTTTTCCCCTTTTTTAGTAACTGTGTAATTGGTGCAACAATTTTGGAAATTTTTTAGATAAACCGTCTGTAAAAATTAGCAAATCCCAGGATTCTTTGAGTGTCTTTAATTGACAACGGAGCAGGCCAATTCAAGATTGCATCCACCTTTATTGGGTCCATTATAATCCTCTCGGAGATAGCCAGTACCCTAAAAACTCCACTTTGGAGGTATTGAAAACACATTTTTCTAATTTTACAAACAAGGAATTGTCTCTTAGTCTTTGTAAGACCGAACGAACAAGTTGTATTTGATCTTCTGGATTTTTTAAATGTATTAGAATGTCATCTATGTACACTATGACACAGATTCCAAGAGGTCATGTAATACATCATTGATGAAGTATTGAAACGCAGCTGGGGCGTTGCAAAGGCCAAAAGGCATTACTGTATATTCGAATAGGGCGAATTTGGTACGAAAAGCTGTTTTCCACTCATCACCTTCCTTAATGCGGACTAGGTGATAATCTCCTCGTAAATCCAACTTAGTAAGATTACTTGAGCCTTTTACTTGATTAAGCAATACTGGGAATAATGGTAATTCATACCTATTTTTGATTGTTGCCTTGTTTACCGCGCGATAATCGATGCACGCTCTCAGATCACAAGTCTTCTTAGCAATGAAGAAGAGCGTTGAATAGACTGGCGATGTTGAGTGACAGATGAAACCAATTTCTAACAGTTCATCCAGGTATGATCTTAAATATTGGTTTTCTGGTTCTGTTAGCGCGTATATCCTGCTACAAGGTAACACTTCTCCGTCAATTAAATCAATTCTACCATCGTAGACCCTGTGAGGTGGTAGCTTGGTTGCCTTAACAGGGTCAAAAACGTCGAAGAAGTCTTGGTATTCTCTAGGGATGTTAGAGATTTCCTGATTCAAGGCGGCGCAGAAGAGAGGCATGACTGGGTTTTTGGTTTCTTGGTAACAATGAAGTTTACAATGAGATGAGTCTAGGATGACTGTACGTTTGAACCAATCAACTTTAGGGTTAAGGAGTTCAAGCCAAGGAACTCCAAAAATTTACCCCAAAAGTTGGCGTATCAATGAGGTCAAATATGGTATTCTCAGTATGACCATTATCAGCAACTAGGGTCAAAGGTGTAGTGTGAAACCTAATTAAACCAGAAGACAAAGCTGAGCCATCCACAGCCCGTACAGGCTCTGGTTCTTTTTTAGGAACTTGAGTTAACTGTAATGTTCGAGCTAATTCTAAGTCAAAAAAGCTGCCTGTGGCTCCTGAATCAATAAGAACAGAAATACTATGTCTTTGTTGTGTGGATAAAATTAAAATCAGTCTCACTGCGAAATGTATGGGTGTATGATTGATTACATTGGTTGCATAATGAGAGATCTTTTGAAAATTACATCCCGGAGAAACGATCTCCGCTTTCCCCGATGAAATTAGTTTTCCGACACCTAAGTTAAATCACTAACAATTGCTTACACTTTTTTTTAGCTGGTTTTACAGGACAATCTCTAGCGAAATGACCTGATTTTCCACAATAAAGACATACATTTCCTTTACATCTTCGTTCTTTTTCTTAGAGTGACAGAGATCCCTTTACATCTCCAATCTGTATTGGTTCTACAATTGAACCCTTATCCTCGATCTCCTTTCTGTCTGTTTTAAAATGTAGATTTCTAATGTCCCCTCTGGGTCTTTGACTTTTTCGTTCCCCCAGTCTATGATCTAACCTGACTACTAAATCTTGGAATTCTGCAAAATCTTCTGGCAAGTTGACTATATGAGCTAAAGAATCTTTAAGGTTATCCCTAAGACCTCTATAAAACAAGGATACCCATTTTTGTTCAGGCCAATGGGTTTCAGCTAATAATCTATTGAAGTTGGTGACATAAGTTATCAGGTATTTTGATCCTTGACGCAGACTAAGGAGCTCATTATCTGATGCTTGTGTGAACACATGTTTAGCAAATAGACTGGACATGGCTGTTTTAAAATTGTTCAAGTTATGTAGAATAGGATCGTTGGTATCTACCAAGGGCATGGCCCAGTTAGCTGCCACCCCTCCCAAGTAGGAAATAATAAAGACCACCTTTGAGGTATCATAACTAAAAATCTGTGGTTTACACATAAAGTGTAATTGACACTGACTCATGAACGTTGTGTAGCGAGTACTGTCTCCTGTAAATCTTTCTAGGTTTGCTAGGGGAATATGACTCGGGGCAACTACAGTGACTTGTACAGGTTGTTCAGTGGTTTGACCTGATGCATTCTGGGATTGGAAGGCAGTGGCGCCAAATTTGGAAGGGGTTAAAATGGGTCGTCCTTCCTCTGAAGATTCCCTCCAAGTGGTAAACCTTGATCTGGTCTTATCTAATTCTTGTCTGAGGGACTGGTTCTCTAAACGCAAGTCCTGCATTTCTTCATTCAGTTTGCGCACTAGTTGAGTCAACTGGGTGATATCCATGTTAGCTAGATGAGTAGAAAATCAAGAGGAAACAAGGGAGTGAGGGTTTCGCTTTCTGTTGTGCAATCAATCAATCAATCAATCAATCAATCAATCAATCAATCAATCAGTGCATTTATAGAGCGTGCTACTCACCTGTGAGGGTCTGAAAGCTCTGAAGGGAGGGGGGTGCTCCTACTGCTCGAATAGCCAGGTCTTGGGGTGTTTCCTGAAGGTGAGATGGTCCTGGGTCAGTCGTAGGTGGGCTGGGAGGGAGTTCCATGTCTTGGCGGACAAGTGGAGAGAGAAACAAGACAAACACTGGGCCTTCGTCTTGAGGGATTCAGCTGTAGTTTCTCTTATTGAAGTGCTCTGGGACTTCCTTGATTGTTCTGCCAGCAGGCAAACACTTCTTCTATGAAGACACCAACACCCTGATTAAATATGATTATCGTAACACTTCTCCACGTTAAACAATATGCGTTTGATATTCCTCATTTATCAGTAACATACCACAATTCAGAAGACCCATGCAATCACTTCTACAGTTATTCAGATGATTCAGATTCTTGATGTGACCTTAATCACCTTAAAAAGACACAAAACATATTCAGTCCCTAATACATACATGAGTGATGAAGTGGTTAAGAAGGTTAGTCTAGTGCTGGTTAAACACACCCACATGAGTATTCATACCTTTAAACTGTATGTAGGTTTCTTTAAGTGGGGTTCTGTAATGATACAAAAGAAAAGAAACAACACAAAAAACTAGTACAGGGATAGGCAAACTTTACATTTTACGCCAAGTACTCAGTTCACAGATATACATCCCAATTGGTTGTTTACTTCTCCTCAATTAGGAGAATCTATTACTTTCTGTTTTCAAGCTTTAGACAAAAATCATCCAAAAAAAAGAAAACAATGTATTTATCTTTGAAATAAGTATTGTTCGAGTTTTTATGGAATAGTCTTTTGAGAGTTAAAATCTAGTGAAATTAACCGTCACAAATTATCCTTCTTAATCGCTAAAGTCTTACTGGTTGCTTCGTAATGCTTGAAGTCTTACTGAGGAAAATCAGCCCGCATTACAACCGATACCCAGGCTGCTGGCACAAGACGCCTCTTAGTTCCCATCTTGAACAGTTACCAAATAAAGAGACAGGCGCTGGAAGCAGGGACGCAAGAACGGAGTTTTATTTCTCACGAGGAGATCCTGTCATTTCGGACACGCGCACAGTGTCTTCAAGAGGTGCTCTAACAAGTTTTACTGAGGCTTCGTCTTTTATACACAGGTTTATGATGCACAAACATTCCTTACTGCAATAAAAGACACTTTGAAGTACGAAAAGGCATGTTTGGAATCCCAGCTTCAGGCCTATTCCCATACCCTTCCTCGGATGTCGTTCCCTCTCCCAAATGTAACAAGTGATTGTAATCTTGCAGCCGGACATTCCAACAGGACACGAGGGCGAGAGGGGATGGTCATATCTAAGGGTGGGCAGGCGATAAGATCGGGCACTTCGGCTGATGTATCACATTTTGTTATGCTGGGCAATAAGAAGGGGGTGGTATATCCGCGAGGCTTGGTCTTACGACTTGGGACCGGGTCGAGAGGCCAGGTGTAGCCGGGAGGGGGGAGTCATCAGAAGAGGGGAAGGGTGTTCTTAAGGGGAAATACAGGGGGTGTGGGCCAGGCAGGGGTGTCACTTCCAGAGTAGGGTCGCGCAGAGGAAGAGGGTTTTATGGTCTATGCATGAGAAAGCGGGGGGGTGTTCAATGCGCGGGGGGTGTGCTGGGGATTTAACAGAGAGGCCGTGGTGCCTAAAATGGCGGTCGCGTACGTGCGTGCATGGGCCTACACTGGCGGGATGATGCAGTCAATGCTTCGCGGTATTCGTTCTGCTTACAGAGAGGGGTATGGTGAGCACAAATGAACACCGCTTATGTACATATACATGGTCATTTTCCACAGTCACCGCTTTTTAACATAAGTTAGTTCATTTCCGTGATTATCATAACTGACGGGGTGTACATATAGCCATGTGTGGTCAATGAAATAGTGTTTGTCAGTACTGGCGGATTGCATATAACCATGTGCAGTCGAAGCGATAGACGAGGTGCAGTACATATGGATTTACATTTGTTGTGTTATACATACGAGTCTAGAGATCGGTGTACTACTCAGTCGAGGTCATTCAAGAAAATGTTCCGACACATTATAGAACCATATTCTGACTCTCTCTCCGGTGGTATCAATGTTCAGTTAAAAGTGACCGACAAAACATTTTGAAAGCAATACAAAGTGGTTGAGGGGGGGGAATTCAGTTCTATACAAGCAATTAGTCAAGGGGGGGGGTCTTCGCCACAGTGTCTTTTTAGCAGCGAGCCATCACTGGTAGGCTCTAGTAGTCCGTCTTCTTCCGTTGGCGCTGTTGAGCACCGGCGGTGGAGCTATAGGTCCAGCTCGGATCCAACCTTACGCGTTGCAGGGTGCGATCTGTCCTCTGCTGTTAGACCACAGTCCTGTTTCCTAACTAATCTTCTTAGGGGTGCCTCATGCTGGGCACCTGCATTTCTTTCTCCTTCCGTGGCAAAACCCTATTCTACCTAAATGCTGTTCTTCTTTTCTGAGTCAAAATCCATGTGGAAAAAAGGGGGGGGGTGTTGCTGGATAACCGAGGGAAGAGAGGGCGGAGTGGGATTAGATCTTTGAAGCAAACCAAGGGAGCAAAGGATAACGAGTAGGCAGGCCCATTGATCGGGCTCAGAGGGGCGGGGGATTTCTGTCACAAGTGGATCAGCAAAACAGAGGGCTTCAAGGCAGCCCTTCATCCTTTTATTTTTCGTGTTTGAGAGTGGTGCCTTGTCCCGCGTCTCGTTGCTCTGCGGCTCCACCTTTGGTCGAGGTCACATGTGCTTCATGATCTGTGGCCAGGCTGAGCGTCACATCCGATCCCTCTCCTCCGGTGATTGTGTATCCTTGAATGGGTACAAAACAAGCTTTTTAGAGAACCGGCAGGAGAAGACATTTATACATTTCAATTCCGTCCCCAATCCTAGGTAGTTGGGGATACGTTCATCGGTCACGGTCAGAAGTCGTCACTATGGAGTATGTAGGTGGGCATTTCTACTGAGTTTGTACTAAGTCTAGTTGGTGTTCATTCATGGCGTATATGGAGAGAAGTCAGACTCCTATCGACTGCATATTCTATCAAACTCAAAATTGGCCTTAGGTAGAAACTCGCTTTTCTAACCCGAGTCCTGACAGTCTTATATCTTCCTTCGGGGCCGGCTAACTCTTGCAAGCAGGGGGGGAGGGGTGCTATCATCATGAGAGAGGGACAGAGGCTAAACATTCTTTTCTCGGAGAGCAACGGTTAATCAGGGTCATCAGTTAAACTTCGGGGACAGCTGATATGGAGCTGGGGTCAATCGGGAGAAGCGAGGACGCTTTGGACATCCTTACTTGGGTGCAGAGGGGTGGGGCAATCTGGGCATTGGGGATTGTTTTTCTAACGAACTGAAAAACAGAAGGCCACTGACATATAGTCCCCCCTATAAAAAGGCCAGATTAGGGGACATCAGTCGTCTTACCTGTCCTTTCCTTCTTAGCCAATTCAAGTTCCTTCATTTTGCAGAAAGGAGAGGTAGTAATATGGCAATTTACAATCGTTTTAGTTTCTGTCAATTTTTCCCGAACACCTTTGTGTTCACAAACCAATTAGGCTTGTGCCGGCGGGGCACAACGTTACCACACAAAGAAAGAGAGAACAGGGGGGACCCTCAGAGAGAGAGCGAGTCGTCCGCATTCTAAACGAACCATTCGGTACACGTACGACATGGAGAGAGAGAGAGAGAGAGAGAGAGAGAGAGAGAGAGACGTGTACAATAATAGGCCATTTAGTGCGCACACAACACAGAACAGCAGGGGTCAAGTTATATAGAAACACAGGCTGAGGGACGACGTGGATCCATGCATTACGCACACACGAATTCAGGCGGTGGAGACAGTACATGTATTACATACAAAAATCCAAGACAAAACATAGAACAGTTTTTGGCCAAAAAGATTTCTTCCTGCATGCTGCGCATCCTTAGTATCCTACTTAATTCGTCTGGGGGCTGAGCTTTTTTTTACCTTTTTCTTCTTTCTTTTTGTTGGCTGCCTTTGCTGGTGGCCTCGGTTGCAAATACTTACACTTTTGTCAATTGGTCGGGAACTAACCTGGTTGGGCTAATACTCACAGTGGGATCTTCGAATCGTTTTTAGTGAATGGGTTTCCAGGCTGAGGCAACAGAGGGTATCAGTCGGGAGAACAATGGGGCAGCTTTGAGTTTTATGTCTATGACGGTGCAAGAAGGAGGCGGTAAATCTTTAACATTTGGTAACATTCCCAGTCCTCCAGGCGGAGGGTACTTGGATAAACCTCACCCCGGAATATTCCTTAACCTTTCCCTACTTAGTTAAAGTTTGAATTTACTCATTGGTGCACGTCATTCTTGGTTGCATTATTTGGGGTGCCGGTTGGAGTCACATTTTGTCATACTGTAATAACCCGTCAAGTTTCTGCTTCACCCTCCCAGTCGCTGTGTTCAGAGAGAGAGAGAGAGAGAGACAGTCATTTCTAAGTAAGGGAGTGCTATATCTTTGTTTGTTTATCGTGTATAGGCACCATGTTCAGACCCCTTTTTCCCCATTCCATCGGTCATTCGATCATCACTTAAGTCATACACAAAACATTTCTCTTATCAATCCACACATGTGCAACGTATATTCAGTCGAGCTATACACATCAGGGCATGCACGCGTGCATTCATATCGCACAAGTTCGTCACGTTCTCAGGGGCAGTCCCCATAGGTAATATATAATTTTCACAGTGCTAGCCCGATTTCCGCGCGGGACCATGGCGTGCTGCTTAGGTCTTCTCCATACTTTAGTCGACGTTCCGATGTGACCTGCAGAAGGAGGGGAAAAGAAGGGGTGGGGCAGCGTTTTAAAACACATCAGCGCGCATAAACCTGAAAATGCTTTTACTTACCACATACTCGGCCTGTCTCCGCGGGATGCAGTCCCTACCATCTCGGCGTTTAAGCCCAGAGGGATCGGTAGTGTGGGAGAGATAATTATTGATGGCCTGTGTATAGCATAGATCGCCCAAGTGTGGCATTACGGATCGTGTGCAGGGGAGGGTCAAAACAAAGGGCAGTCGGTGTAGAGTGGGGGGGTGAGCTTGTGCTCTCCTTTGTGGAAGAGGGATGGTCTACAGTGGTACAGGGTCGTTTTCGTTCGTCAGGCACGGAAACTAGAGGGCTAAGTGGCATTCCTTCGGAGTGGCTTAGGGCATCTAAAACGACTTCCCTGATACATGTGGCATATAAAGTAAAGGCTAAATACCGGGATCTTTATCGATTGCTTTACGTTGCACAAAAATGAAAAACACATACAACAAACCTGGACCATTCACATTTGTAATATCTCTGTGTACTATACTTTTTATCCTTTAACTAATCGAGCTCTTTTCATTTCACCTGTATTTTACTTATCTCGGAGACAGTGGCCATTTATTCGAAACTTGCCAATCCAAGCGGTATAACTATGTTTGTTTTTCAAAAAAACCTTTATTTAAAAATGTTGGCGCACAAATACGGGCCTACAACCACGTGGGCCGGCCACGGAGCAGACTGGAACTGTACATGAGGGGATATTTATTTGTGGAAAACATAACGGAGTTGGTGGTCAGTGATTTCATAATAAAGTGCGACAAGTGCAATAAAATCATATCGAAAATTCATTGTGAGCAAGTACCATGAGTGTCGAAAAAATTCGAACTTTCAATAACATGATGCGCCAAAACTTACCATCAATTCATTGTCCGGATGTTCAATCAGTACCCATCCCATATCAATTCATTGTCCGAACATATAATCAGTACCCATCCCATATCAATTCATTGTCCGAACATATAATCAGTACCCATCCCCTCCCACCATGTGCTAAAAACTGCATACATATCTCATGATATCAAGGCTGAGCAACCGGGACACAACGAGGAGTTGCGAGTTTCATTTGTACCGGCGCCATTTTGGGTGAGGTCAGGCGGGTCCAAGTATAGTCAAAATGTCTCCACCAACTCGTGGTTGGACCAGAACCTCTTTCGGCAGTCCAAACGTTTTCTATAAAGGGTAGCAAAAGGGACTGGCGAAATGAACCATCAGTCAAAAAAGGGTGGGGAGGCAACAATCTTTCCTACCGGGTCATACTGGTGTCCCAAAGGAACTTGATCAAATTGGTAGTCCGCAGGATTTTGGTCATTTGAACTGAGGCTGGCGCCAGCATGGGAGCGCCAACGTCTCGTGGCTATGTCTTGGTTGTTCCGTGGGTGATCATGGCAGTCATTCCCCATCGGGGGGTGCCCGCGGGGGGGTCGGGCCTGCCCCCACGCGGCTCTCATAGAATCTTCAAAGTCGAGGAGAACACTTCTGGTCGTGGGACTCATTTTCTAGCTGACAAGCGACCGGACCATCCTTTCACGCCGGGCCCGCTCCTGCAGAGTTGACCGCCCACTTCATGAACTCGGCTGGTTCGGGCGAAGTGTTGTTGCACCGCAACAGTGGACGAGACCCGGCTGGGTGAGTGGAGCGCCGCTGCACCGCAAGAGTAGACGAACCCTTGTCGGGTGAGTGGAGCATTGGGGGTGCAGCTGGGGCCCTCCACCTGGGGAGGTGGGAGAGGCTCGTCCGCGCCGCCTCTCCCTCCCAGCGCACCCCATGCTGTTTCCCGGTGCGGACATTCGTGATGGCCGGACCAGGCGATAAGAGGGGGGGGTCGGAGGCATAAGCAAGACATCCCCCCCGTGGCCTGCAAGGCGCCAAAAGAGGATGGGAAGACCAGTACATTCCGGGCCGACCATCCCACGACTTCTCTGGCCGATGGCGGCCAGCCGGGCCCCGCCCTGCACGTGTCGAGGCCTCGTCTTCCGGATGGGCGTAACCGTGGACCTGTTGCACTTCGGGAGTTTCCGGAATGGGGGTAGGTATCTGCTGACTTGTATTTATCTCATGTTACCGTTATTGGGCGTGGCGGGCGGTGGGACAGACATGTTTGGAGCAGTGAGGGGCGGCGGAGCCTAGCTACCTCGTGGCTGCCGTGATGTCAAGCTTGGCTTCTCTCACCACTTTCATGTTTCTTATTGCGGGCTATTTCTAACGTTTCTTATTTCTAGCGAAGTCAAAAACTCATCAGTGGCCTACTGATTTTGCTCGATTTCTTTTTATTTCCTTTTCTAGTGTGTTTTATGCTAAAGTTTCTGTTAACAGGATACAGTGATTACTTCGTATATTTCATATATTCTTTTTATTAGGGGTGCCCTCCGGTTGAGCCAGATGATCTACCTCTAATAAATGGTCCGGGTGGAACTAGTTTACCAATCAGTGGGGAGTAGATAGGCATGACAGATTACAACGGGGGACAAAGATCCGCATTACCTTCCCTTCACTACTTGCAAAGACTAGACAGAATATTTCTATTCCACGTTATTTGCAGACAGAGAATACCTCAAAAGAACTATTCCTTGAACAATAAATGTCCAGACAATCAATCAATCAGTGGGGAGAAAAACAGGTATGACGGATTACAACGGGGGACAAAAGTCCGCATTACCTATCCTTCGCTATCTGCAAAGGGAGACAGAATATTCCTATTCTTCTCTGTTTGTAGACAGGGAATATCTTAAAAGAGCGATAATCGATAAAGTCGATAACAAACAATCAGTGGGGAGAAAGATAGGCATGACGGATTACAATGGGGGACAAAGGTCTGCATTACCTATCCTTCCCTATTTGCAAAGAGAGAGGAACGCTCCTATTCGTCGCTGTTTGCAAACAGAGAATGTCTCAAAGAGAACCAATACTTCAAGTAGCAACCAAGGCTAAATGAACCAATCAATGAAAAATACCAGTATTTAAATACCGATTCCAATACAAACAATCAATCAATCAGATGGATAAAGCCATCCTACCAATCAGACGTAAAGACGTCCTACTTAACCTTACCCGGACCGGACCGTGTGGACAGTTCTTAGCCTTCCCTTTCCAGCGCCCGATCGTTCTCTTACTCCATGTTTTTACCGCAGCATTCCTGTGGGATTCCAGTCAGGACAGTAGGTCGCTTGAGAGAGGTCCGTTCGGAATCGGTGAAGTTCATTCAATCGGCAGCCGGGCGAGGGCCCCCTCAAGTCAGGTATACTCCAATCGTTTTAGATGTTCACCCCATCGTCTGGACCTCTCTTACCGGACCTTATGTCGCTGATGGACCCCGCGTTGGGACGCCAATTGAGGAAAATCAGCCTGCATTACAACCGATACCCAGGCTGCTGGCACAAGACGCCTCTTAGTTCCCATCTTGAACAGTTACCAAATAAAGAGACAGGCGTTGGAAGCAGGGACGCAAGAACGGAGTTTTATTTCTCATGAGGAGAGCCTGTCATTTTGGACACGAGCACAGTGTCTTCAAGAGGTGCTCTAACAAGTTTTACTGAGGCTTAGTCTTTTATACACAGGTTTATGATGCACAAACATTCCTTACTGCAATAAAAGACACTTTGAAGTACGAAAAGGCATGTTTGGAGTCCCAGCTTCAGGCCTATTCCCATACCCTTCCTCGGATGTCGTTCCCTCTCCCAAATGTAACAAGTGATTGTAATCTTGCAGCCGGACATTCCAACAGGACACAAGGGCGAGAGGGGATGGTCATATCTAAGGGTGGGCAGGCGATAAGATCGGGCACTTCGGCTGATGTATCACATTTTGTTATGCTGGGCAATAAGAAGGGGGGGGTATATCCGCGAGGCTTGGTCTTATGACTTGGGACCGGGTCGAGAGGCCAGGTGTAGCCGGGAGGGGGGGGTCATCAGAAGAGGGGAAGGGTGTTCTTAAGGGGAAATACAGGGGGTGTGGGCCAGGCAGGGGTGTCACTTCCAGAGTAGGGTCGCGCAGAGGAAGAGGGTTTTATGGTCTATGCATGAGAAAGCGGGGGGGGGTGTTCAATGCGCGGGGGGTGTGCTGGGGATTTAACAAACGGGCAGAGAGGCCGTGGTGCCTAAAATGGCGGTCGCGTACGTGCGTGCATGGGCCTACACTGGCGGGATGATGCAGTCAATGCTTCGCGGTATTCGTTCTGCTTACAGAGAGGGGTATGGTGAGCACAAATGAACACCGCTTATGTACATATACATGGTCATTTTCCACATTACCGTTTCTTGCCGATTAGGATTTCCAAAAGGAATAGCGTGTTGCCGGTTGCCTAGTAACCAAAAGTCTTTACTTTCCTTTTTAGGATTCAGGAAGTTGTCTTAGGCTGACGGGACCTCCGGAAGAAGAAGAAACTGGAAGAGAAGCCCAGGAACATCTGACGATCACGGACTAAAGTCGACCTCACCGAAGTCAGGAGAAATTAAGTTTCAGGTAGGTGGCGTTGGGTTCGGGAGAAGGAAAGGAGCGGGTTTCTCTGGCGCTGGAAAGAGCGGGTCTGAAACGCTCGCGGTGACGCTGTGCTAAGAAGCGAAGCACCGCCACGCACCGAAGCGAGCCTTTAATAGTCTCAGTGTGGCATGCTCTGGAGTTGTGCATGCGCCTCACGTGGAATCACCCAAGCCGTTGAAAGGTGTATTCACGTGAGGCAAGGAAGACAAATTCTGATCAAGGCAGGCTCCAAATCAACAACAAGCATTGCTACCCACAAGACAAACCAATTACAAGTGCCAAGCTGTTGGGTAGAAAGACAATATCACAGACATGTAAATATACAAAGACAGTGTCAAGCAGTACCCCCTTGTCAGGAAGAATCACAAATCAGATAACTGCTGCATATGAACCCTAACAGTTCCTCCCCCCAAAAGCCGTCTCACAGGGTGAGGTTTCTCTGGATGAAGGACATGAAATGATTTAACTAATCTTGAAGCATGCACATTACTGTCTGTTTCCCAAGATCTCTCATATGGGTCATACCCTTTCCAATCAATTAAAAAGTAAAGACGACCACAAATGTGTTTTTGCATCCAAAATCTGTTTAATCTCATATTCAAGGTGATCTCCAACCACAATTGGTGGAGGGGGATTATCTGGTTGTGTAGATGGGTCATGGGGTTTTAGGGGAGATACATGGAAAACTGGATGGATTGAATAGTCCTTGGGAAGATCTAATTTATAGAGACTGGATTCAAAATCTTTTCAATTGGGAATGGTCCTATGTATCTTGGTTTTAACTTTTTAGGGCCTTCAATTTGAATATTTCTGGTTGACAACCAGACTAAATCTCTTTCTTTATATGGAGGGGTTGGTAACCTATGTTTGTCTGCTGATTCTTTCATCCTTTGTTTATTTTTGGCTAGACTCTTTTTAATTTGTTCTTGGAAAGCTAGCAACTTAGTCAATCTTTCAGTAACAGTGGGCATAATTTGTCCGGTTTCTGGAAACATTACTGGAATGGAACGTGGGTGTTGACCTGTTAAGAAATAGAAGGGTGAACAACCTAAGGCTGCATGCACGGTTTTATTGTATAAAAACTCTGCCAAAGGCAATACTTCATCCCAATTAGCTGACATAGTAGAGGTCAGACATTGCAAACCTTGTTCTAGATATTGGTTCACCTTTTCGGTTTGACCATCAGTCTGAGGATGAAAAGCAGATGATAAAGCTAATTCAATTCCTGATTGTTACTAAGCTGATTACAAAATTTCAAAATGAATTGGGGGCCTCTGTCCGAAATGATTTTATTTGGAAGGCCATGAAGCTTTACAATATTGGCTAAAAATATGTCACTGAACTCTGTTGCTGATGGAAGTTTAGGCAATGGAATAAAGTGCCCCATCTTTGATAGCAAGTCTACCACTACCAAAATCATGGTTAGGCCATGAGATTTGGGCAAATCAGTAACACAATCTAAGCTAATTGTGTGCCAGGGAAAGGGAGGGATTGTCATTGGTTACAACAGCCTCATTGGTGCAGAGTGTAGAGCCTTTTGACGTGCACCCACTGGACAAGCCTTGACACATTGTTGCACTTCTCTTATGATATTATCCCACCAAAAATGTCTTTGACATATTTTAAGAGTTTTGTTAACCCCTGGATGGGCTGCTGTGGCCAGGTCATGATTCCAATTCAATACTTGCAAATGCAATTTCTTTTCAGGAACGAATATTTTGTCTTTATGAAAGAAAAAACCCTCACAAATAGTATTATGTTTCTGGGAAAGCCATTGTTGTTTATCCAAGGTTTCTACTTTTTTTTAAATCTGATTTAAGAAGTCATCAGAATGAATTACTGCTGTTATTCTTTCAGCGGGAATGATGCTTTGTGTTTCAATGACTAGGTCATTATGCTTTTCACAAACCAGGTGAGAAAGAGTGTCAGACAAAAGTTGTTTTGATCCTGGGCGGTATTTGATCAGAAAATCAAACTCACTAAAGAACTACAACCAGCACATTTGTCAGGGGGTAAATGCTTTTACAGTAGAATAGAATTGTAAATTTTTATGGTCAGAAAAGATGGTGATGGTATGTTTTGCCCCAGGAGGTGGTGTCACCATTCCTGAAAAACTACCTTTATCGCCAATAGTTCACATTCAGCAATGGTGTAATTTTGTTCTGCCGGCAAAGGTTTACGGGAATAAAAGGCTATGGGGTGTAAATGTCCTGTTTCAGAATCTTTTTGCACTAGCACACCTCCCAGGGCTGTTTGTGAAGCGTCCGCCTCAACAAAAAATGGTCTGTCTGGGTCAGGGTGAATTAAACCGGGTGCTGAGGTAAAGACTTTTTTTTAGATTTGAGAAAGCTTGTTCAGCTTCTGAATTCCATTGGAACTTTTTCCCCTGTTTTAGTAACTGTGTAATTGGTGCAACAATTTCAGAAAATTTTGAGATAAACCGTCTGTAAAAATGAGCAAATCCCAGGATTCTTTGCGTGTCTTTAACTGACATCGGAGCAGGCCAATTCAAGATTGCTTCCATCTTTTTTGGGTCCATTACAATCCCCTTGGGAGATAGCCATTACCCTAAAAACTCCACTTTGGAGGTATTGAAAACACATTTTTCTAATTTTACAAACAAGGAATTGTCTCTAAGTCTTTGTAAGCCTGAACGGACATGCTGTATATGATCTTCTGGATTTTTTAAATGTATTAGAATGTCATCTATGTACACTATGACACAGATGTCCAAGAGGTGATGTAATACATCATTGATGAAGTATTGAAACGCAGCTGGGGCGTTGCAAAGGCCAAAAGGCATTACTGTATATTCGAATAGGCCGAATTTGGTACGAAAAGCTGTTTTCCACTCATCACCTTCCTTAATGCAGACTAGGTGATAATCTCCTTGTAAATCCAACTTAGTATAGATACTTGAGCCTTTTACTTGATTAAGCAATACTGGGATTAATGGTAATGCATACCTATTTTTGATAGTTGCCTTTTTTACCGTTCGATAATCGATGCACGCTCTCAGATCGCCAGTCTACTTAGCAATGAAGAAGAGCGGAGATGAGCCTGGCGAGGCTGAGTGACAGATGAAACCAATTTCAAACAGTTCATCTAGGTATGATTTTAAATATTGGTTTTCTGGTTCTGTTAGCGCGTATATCCTGCTACAAGGTAACACTTCGCAGTCAATTAACTCAATTCTACAATCGTAGACCCTCTGAGGTGGTAGCTTGGTTGCCTTAACAGGGTCAAAAACGTCGGAGAAGTCTTGGTATTCTCTAGGGATGTTAGAGATTTCTTGATTCAAGGCGGCGCAGAAGAGAGGCATGTCTGGGTCTTTGGTTTCTTGGTAACAATGAAGTTTACAATGAGATGAGTCTAGGATGACTGTACGTTTGAACTAATCAATTTTAGGGTTAAGGAGTTCAAGCCAAGGAACTCCAAGAATTACCCCAAAAGTTGGCGTATCAATGAGGTCAAATATGGTATTCTCAGTATGACCATTATCAGCAACTAGGGTCAAAGGTGTAGTGTGAAACCTAACTAAACAAGAAGACAAAGCTGAGCCATCCACAGCCCGTACTGGCTATGGTTCTTTTTTAGGCACTTGAGTTAACTGTAATTTTTGAGCAAATTCTAACTCAAAAAAGTTGCCGGTGGATCCTGAATCAATAAGAACAGGAATACTATGTCTTTGTTGCGTTGATAAATTAAAATCAGTCTCACTGCGAAATATCTGGGAGTATGATTTATTACATTGGTTGCATAATGAGCGATCTTTTGAACATTACATCCCGGAGAAACAATCTCCACTTTCCCCGATGTAATTAGTTTCCCGACACCTGAGTTAAATCACTCACAATTGCTAATACCTTCTTTTTAGCTGGTTTTACAGGACAATCTCTAGCGAAATTACTGGATTTTCCACAATAAAGACATACATTTCCTTTACATCTTCGTTCTTTTTCTTCGAGTGACTGAGATCCCTTTACTCCTCCAATCTGTTTTGGTTCTACAATTGAACCTTTATCCTCGATCTCCTTTCTGTCAGTTTTAAAATGTAGATTTCTAATGTCCCCTCTGGGTCTTTGACTTTTTCGTTCCCCCAGTCTATGATCTAACCTGACTACTAAATCTTGGAATTCTGCAAAATCTTCTGGCAAGTTGACTATATGAGCTAAAGAATCTTTCACGTCGTCCCTAAGACCTCTGTAAAACAAGGATAACCGTTTTTCTTCGGGCCAATGGGTTTCAGCTAATAACCAATTGAAGTTGGTGACATAAGTTATCAGGTATTTTGATCCTTGACGCAGACTTAGGAGCTCATTATCTGATGTTTGTGTGAACACATGTTTAGCAAATAGACTGGACATCGCTGTTTTAAAATTGTTCAAGTTATGTAGAATAGGATCGTTGGTATCTACCAAGGGCATGGCCCAGTTAGCTGCCACCCCTCCCAAGTAGGAAATAATAAAGGCCACCTTTGAGGTATCATAACTAAAAATCTGTGGTTTACACATAAAGTGTAATTGACACTGACTCATGAACGTTGTGTAGCGAGTACTGTCTCCTGTAAATCTTTCTGGGTTTGCTAGGGGAATAGGACTCGGGGCAACTACAGTGACTTGTACAGGTTGTTCAGTGGATTGACCTGATGCATTCTGGGATTGGAAGGCAGTGGTGCCAAATTTGGAAGGGGTTAAAATGGGTCGTCTATCCTCTGAAAATTCCCTCCAAGTGGTAAACCTTGATCTGGTCTTATCTAATTCTTGTCTGAGGGACTGGTTCTCTAAACGCAAGTCCTGCATTTCTTCATTCAGTTTGCTCACTAGTTGAGTCAACTGGGTGATATCCATGTTAGCTAGATGAGTACAAAATCAAGAGGAAACAAGGGAGTGAGGGCTTCGCTTTCTTTTGTGCAATCTATCAATCAATCAATCAGTGCATTTATAGAGCGGGCTACTCACCCGTGAGGGTCTCAAGGCGCTGAAGGGAGGGGGGGTGCTGCTACTGCTCGAATAGCCAGGTCTTGAGGTTTTTCCTGAAGATGAGATGGTCCTGGGTCAGTCGTAGGTGGGCTGGGAGGGAGTTCCATGTCTTGGCCACCAGGTAGGAGAATGATCTTCCTCCGGTGGTGGTTCTGGGAATCCGTGGGACAGCGGCGAGGGTGAGGCTGGCGGAGCCCAGCTGGCGGGTCGCAAGCACTCATGGCATTCCGGTTGTTTCCTTCTTGATGTTGTAATGTCCTAATTCCTCCATGAACAAATTAGTATAGCAAGGAAAGAGGACACTTGCCAATCTAACTTGTCCTCGAGGGAAAGGACAAGTGGAGAGAGAAACAAGACAAACACTGGGCCTTTGTCTTGAGGGATCCAGATGTAGCTTCTCTTATTGAAGTGCTCTGGGACTTCCTTGATTGTTCTGCCAGCAGGAAAACACTTCTTCTATGAAGACAACAACACCCTGACTAAATATGATTATCGCAACACTTCTCCGTGTTAAACAATATGCGTATGATATTCCTCATTTATCAGTAATGTACCACAATTCAGAAGACCCATGCAACCACTTCTACAGGTATTTAGATGATTCATATTCTTGATATGACCTTAATCACCTTAAAAAGACACAAAACCATATTCAGTCCCTAATACATACATGAGTGATGAAGTGGTTAATTAGGTTAGTCTAGTGCTGGTTAAACACACCCACACGAGTATTCATACCTTTAAACTGTATGTAGGTTTCTTTAAGGGGGTACTGTAATGATACAAAAGAAAAGAAGCAGCACAAAAACTAGTACAGGGATTAGGCGAACTTTATATTTTACGCCAAGTACTCAGTTCACAGATATACATCCCAATTGGTTGTTTACTTTTCCTCAATTAGGAGAATCTATTGCTTTCTGTCTTCAAGCTTTAGACAACAATCATCCAAAAAGAACAGAAAACAATGTATTTGTCTTTGAAATAAGTATTGTTCGAATTTTTACGGATTAGTCTTTTGAGAGTTAACCCCTTCGATGCTGGTGACGGAACCATTCCGTCATCAGTCACGGTTGAGCTGTGCTGATGACGGAATGGTTCCGTCATGACCACACCCTGTTTTGGAATGTCCAGCACCGGGGAAGAATCTGCGCCGCACGGAAGGTGTTAAAATCCAGTGAAATTAACCATCACAAATTATCCTTCTTAATCGCTAAAGTCTTACCGGTTGCTTTGTTATGCTTGAAGTCTTACCGGTCTCTTGCCGATTAGGATTGCTAAAAGGAATAGCGGGCTGCCGGTTGCCTAGTAACCTAAAGTCTTTACTTTCCTTTTTAGGATTCAGGAAGTTGTCTTCGGCTGACCGGGACCTCCGGAAGAAGAAGAAACCGGAAGAGAAGCCCCGGAACATTCGACGATCAGGGACTGAAGTTGACCTCGCCGAAGTCAGGAGAAACGAAGATCCAGTTAGGGGGTGTTGGGTTCGGGAGGAGGGAAGGAGTGGGTCTCTCGGGTGCTGGAAGGAGTGGGTCCGAAATGCTCCCGGTGACGCTGTGCTAAGAACAAAACACCGTCACGCTCCGAAGCAAGCCTTTTATAGTCTCAGTGCGGTGTGCTCTGGAGTTGTGCATGTGCCTCACTTGGAATCACCAAGCCGTTGAACGGTGTATTCACGTGAGGCAAGGGAGATGAATTCTGATCAAGGCAGGCTTCAAATCAACATCAAGGATTGCTACCCACAAGACAAAACAATTACAAGTGCCCAAGGTGCAAGAACTTAGCTGTTGGGTAGAAAGATAACATCACAGACATGTAAATATACAAAGACAGTGTCAAGCAGTACCCCCTAGTCAGGAAGAACCACAAATCACATAACTGCTGCATATGAACCATTAACACTTCAATGCCTGTGTTTCAAACAACATACTCTGTAAATGTGTGTACAAACAGGTGTATGTATTTCTCTTTGCTGATAATACAGGGCACATGGGTATTCAATAGTACATTTGAGGGAGTCTGTACACCTACATATGTAAGACATGTCTTCCTGTGCAACCAAATGACAGAGCAGAACTGAGAATATCTGACCACCTATAGGAGATGCTACCTGCTTTTTAAGCTACCATCTTCAGATGCATAACACAAGAGAATACATGTACATAGCCATATACCTCAGTCACGATAGCATGGAGACCTTTAAACTTGGCAGCTTGCACTTCACATTTAAGTAAAGAAAGGCAAGAGAAGTGGAGAAATAGCAATAGAGGTAGAAGGAGTGTAGATGGGTGCAGAAAGAGACAATAGGGGTGCAATAAGAACCAAGAGAGGTACAAAAAGAAGCAAGAGATGTGCAGAAAGAGGCAAGAGAGGTACAGAAAATGGGAAGAGGGCTGCAGAAAGAGGCAGGGGGTGTAGAAAGAAGCAAGAGAAGTGTAGAGAGAAGTAACAGAGGTACACAAAGAGGCAGGAGAGGTGCAGAAAGAGGGGAGAGGGGTGCAGTAAGAGGCAAGAGTTGTACAGGAAAAAGCAAGAGAAGTACAGAAAGAACCAACAGATGCGCAGAAAGGGGCAAGAGAAGTGAAGAAAGGTGCATTAGAGTGCACCTCTTTTTTTTGCACAAAAGAGGTAAGAGAAGTACAGAAAGAGGCAATAAAGGTACAGAAAGATGGAAGAGGGGTACAGTAAGAGGTATGAAGGGTGCAGAAAGAGGAAGAAAGGTGTGGAAAGAGGCATGGGAAGTGCAGGAAGAGGCAAGAGATATATAGAAAGAGGGAACAGGGGTGCAGAAAGAGACAAGAGAGGTGCAGAAAGAAGGAAAAAGGGTACAGAAAGAGGAAAGAGGGGCACAGACAGACACAAGAGGAGTACAGAAAGAAGCAAGATAAGTAAATAATAAACCAACATAGGTGCAGAAAGAGGCAAGCGTGGTGCAGAAAGAGGGAACAGTGGTGCAGAAAGAGCCCAGAGGGATACAGAAAGAAGCAAGAGATGTACAGAAAGAAGCAAGAGAAGTACAGAAAGAAGCAACAGAGTTGCAGAAAGAGGGAAGAGGGGTGGAGAAAGTGAAGGACTGGGTTTTTCTAATACCCAGCGGTGCCAGGGGACAACACCTGAAACCTTCGTGGGTAACCTGTTCCGGCGTACAAATGACAGAGACACGGGACACTTCCTTCGGCGTCAAAGATTCGAGGTTTATTTACTGCAGGGAACACAGAAGTCACAGGAAGTACAGCGTGTGTATGTTCGAGGAGACTGCTTCAAATTGCTACTGTAGGTCGCTCCTTTTATACACATTTCTCTCATACGTTAACATGGTACACAAAGGTTTACAACTTGGTTCCCAACATTATCCCCGAGAGGGGTCGCTTTGATGTATTCAGGGTCCGGAACATAAGTACGGAAACATTTGGTGGTTCCCAACTGTAAAAACCCATCTTCCCACCATTAGTACATTCCAATCAGGAATAAACAGATCGAAGAAGGAACAAGGACAGGTGCAGAGGAAGACGGGACAGAGGGGAGATCGGAAAGGGTGTAAAAGGGGGTGGCCTAGGGAAACACGAACTACAGGCAGCAAAGGGACGCGCCTAATGAGATGCACGGCTAAGACAATAGACCGGCACGGCAAGATGAGCCTCGAGCGGGGCCATCTGCCTTACAGTATCATCCCCCTCATCATAAAGACACTTTCAAAGGAACATGTGTCTTCCGCAAGAGTCTTGAGAATCCCAGGGTCGCGAAGCGGACACCGTCCGTTCGCTGGCTACTTGAGGGCAAGAGACAAAATGGATGCCGTATCTAAGATGGAACCCGTGGGCTCGGATGAAGAAACCCACGAAACAAACGAACGGTTTAGGTTAGCACAGCGAAACTGCGCACACTTACTAAACTCGTCATTTGCGGTTCATAGATACCAGACTCGACCATATTCGTACGAGTCGAAAACACCACTTACAATTGTCACAGAACCTCAGACGCTCCTTTTGCCCTCATGTAGGCAAGCACTAGTCGGAATCATATTCGATATTCATCAGACCGTCTAGATGTTGCTGCAACATAATTCTATCCAACTGAGCAGCTTTGGTAACAGGCGGCTGTCTTATACACGTCGTAGCACAGAGGCCACATAAGGCAGGACCACACTGCACACAAAGGCAACACGTGAACAGAAACGCTGCAACAACTCCGATGATCATCAGAATCTTCCAACCCCAAGCCGACATCAGGCCCCAAAACAACCCAAGTAGCGTCCAATCCCCTACGTCCACGTGTATGGACTCAGAGATCTTATGCAACTTTGAGATGGCTTGATAGATGGTCGGAGCGTTATCTGGAATGAAAATACAGCAGCTCGAATGGATCACCTTACATACTCCACCTCGATCTGCTAAAACAACGTCTAAAACCATACGGTTTTGTAACGTCATGAGTCTATCCGCCTGAAGTTCCGTGGTGATATTACCAAGGGCACTGGCAGTGATATTAGCTGTCGATTCCACCACTCGAGTCAATTGTCTCAGGTTCCTACTATTAACCATAGGTCCCCAAAACGGAAAGAAACGCTTGAAAAAGTCTCCTGCCTCTTGACCGGCAGTGTCCTCTTCGCTAATCACGCCTCTCACAACTCTAGTCTTGTGATAATCTGCATCAACAGTGAACGTCGGAGGCAACAGATTTGCGATATAACATGAGCCCACAAAGTCAGAAGGCAACCATGTATATGCACGATCATGGCAGACAAAGTATGTACCCTTGGCAGCCAGAAACACAGGGGAAGAGAGCATCGGCAGAACATAAAACTCGGAGCAAGCACTCTCTCCAAGACGAACTCTCGCTCTTCGACCACGACCCATTAAGCAGAGATTACCAAGGTGGGGTACGACCCATATCGGGGGCGAGCTTCTAAGCTGTTTTTCACTCACGAGCGCACTATACTCAACCTTACTCAGGACCCTATAGGCTTGTACCTCTTCCTCTGGGATGAGCGACGGGTCATAGATATCCCTATCTAAATCCTCTATCGCTGTAGCCAAAGGCTTGTGGTACGAGCCAGGACCGGAGTAGGAAGAACGTGGCTCTCGATTGGGGTAGGAATCTAGTGCACTTCGAAACATTGTTTGAAATGCTCGAGCTGAACCCTGGGAACTATAAGGAAGGACCAGATACGGAATTCCCTTATCCGTTGTATGTGGCATTAACCCACACACCCAACAATTAGTAGTGTTAACCACTAACTGGTGCTGATGAAGGAGCTGAATAAAGGAATTATTTCGGAATTCTGCACGTCTAGCCTGTTCGTGTTCGGGTAAGATATGGAAGGAATGAGGGGATATAGTGGCGGTAGGTTTAGGTTCAGAAGTAGGAGTAGGTATGGCAGCAGGTAAGAAGTACGACATCATGTAATACACCCCACCCGCCAATAACAAGGAAACAATTAGAAACAGGAGGAACACCTGAAACATAAAGCATTTGGTACGGGTAATTTGTTGCAGTTTGAATCTTTGCGCCTGAGCTTTTTCCAAATCCACAATTTTCGAGAAAGCCATCCCCTAAAACCGTCCGCAACGTTTCTTGACGCACTTCGTTCTGTGTAGCAGTAGTCAATCCCTAGGAGTTCCTAGGAACCGACGGCCTTCGACCTAGTGTCAAGACCTACTAACCAGAAGGAAGTACACGCGCGGCCCTACGGTTCACCTGGATGTAAGGTATTTTATATACAAGTATGTACAAAAGTCTCTCAGCTGTGGAAGCAAAAACACATGTGGAAAAAAACTCAATATTTACAAAAGTCAAAATAGTACGGGTGTTTAGACTGATCGTGGCAAAGGGGGTAACGTAGATGTCAAAAGGATAGACACGAATCTTTTATTAGTCTTTAGGGTTGGATTGCAAAAAGTATCGCCTCTTTCCAGGACGTGTCTGTTCATCAAACAAGGGATCCGATGAGGGAACAGAGTTCTGTCGATCAGTCGATTGTTCCGATCTTGAGTCGTGTGATGATGAATGTTCAACAATGTCTTTCTGCTGCACTGAGGATTCTCCAACAGGCTGTGTGTCGCTAAAAGGTACAAAGGTCTGCAGTCCTTCGGTTTCAGATGAAGCAATGCCCTTCCTCACCCACGAGTCTGCCGGTAAAGGTATAGGTACCTTTTTGGTATGGGTGGCGTGCACCCAGTTTTTGCGTCCCTCCAAGCGGACAGCAGTTCTCGTGGCAAGGAGGACCTGGAAGGGTCCAGTGAAGCGAGGTTCCAGATTCTTCTTGCGAGCGAAGTTTCTGGTAACCACCCAGTCTCCCGGTTGGAGCTGGTGGCCTGGACCCTCCGTCTGCGTCGGCAATGCTTCAAAGACCTGTTGATGAATTAACCTCAGTTTAGCAGTCAGATCATGAAGATAATCAATCAACATTGGGTACTCAAGATTAGAAAACACACTTGGTCTAGGGACCCCCCAAACATTTGCAGGACGACCGAACACTATTTCATAGGGACTAAGCCCTACTGGGGAGTGTACAGTCGCCCTTGTTGACAACAAAGCTAGAGGCAAAGCGTCAGGCCAAGAAAGACCAGTCGTGGCCTGAATCTTCGCTAGTTTAAGTTTAAGGGTGCCATTATACCCTTCAACCAAACCTGCTGACTGGGGATGATTGGCACTGTGGAACTTCTGAGTAATTCCAAGGCCCTTACACACACTCTTCATTACACTTCCTACAAACTCACTTCCGTTATCTGACCATACAATTCGCGGCATTCCATACTGAGGAAAGTATTCCTTCAGTAGGATTTTCGCAGTGGACATAGCAGTGTTGTCTTTAAGCGGGTAGGCTTCAATCCATCGGGAGAATGCGCAAACCACAACTAAAACGTACTTCAAGTTATTGCATCGCTCCATATGGATGAAGTCTAGCTGGATCACTTCAAAGGGACATGAAGGGGGTGCAAAATGACCAGCAGGTGTAGGGGTTCCCTTACCAGGGTTGTACATCATACATATCATACAATTCTTCACCAATCTTTCAGCACACTTCGTAATACCATCATTCTTCCACACGGGGGACAGCAACTTACAAATACCTTTCGCACTTATATGTGCTAACCCATGCGCCATTGTCACAACAGCTAGCACATATGCGTCTGGCAGCATCCACCTCTTGTGCTCCGACAAATCAATCCAACAACCATTCGCATCCAGCTTTCCCGTACTTTCTTTCCACTTCGCCTTTTCAGTCTCGGTGGCCTCATTCTGTATCGCTTTCACACTCTCGATGGTATCCTCACACATACTCGTTTCTGTAGGCCACCTTACCGAACTCGTCACATACATTCTAGTGCTAAGGTTCCGGGCAGTCTCCTTAGCAGTCTCATCCGCAAACGCATAACCACGACCAACGTCATCCGTCACCTTACGATGCGCACTACATTTAACAATCGCTACCTGCTTAGGCAAAGTAAGTGCATCCAAAAGATCATTCACAAGTTGTCCATGCTGAATCTTCGTACCATGCGACGTCATGAAACCTCTCTCTCACCACAATCGTCCAAAGCTATGCGCAACGCCAAATGCGTATTGACTATCAGTAAACACATTCACCCGTTTCCCTTTCGACAACACACACGCTCTAGTCAGAGCTATCAGCTCCGCAGCCTGAGCAGAGTTCTGATTCAATCTCGCAGCTTCCACAACAGTGTTTAAAGTTACCACAGCATACGCAGTCGTGACATCACCATTCGGTAATTTAAAACATGAACCATCCACATACAGAGTCCCATCGGGATCATCCAAAGGAGTGTTTTTAAGGTCCACGCGACCTTTTGTTTCTTCCTCCGTCCTTAAATAACAGTCATGAGCTGTTACTTCGTCTGACTCTGTACTAATTGGCAATAAAGTCGCCGGGTTTAGGACATTACAGCGTTTTATCTGGATGTGACTTGCCAAAAGCGTCAACTCGTACCCAGACAACCTTGCACTCGTCAAGTGCTGAGTTTTCGTACGATTTAAGAGAGTGTCAACTGCATGCGGAACCATCACCGTAAGCATATTATCCATGACCAATCCTGCTGATTGCCGGATGGACACCGCAGCTGCCGCTGTTGCTCTCAAACAACTCGGCAATGCTCTAGCTACCGGGTCCAAGGTTGAGGAAAAATATGCACATGAACGTTGCTTGCCACCAAAAGGTTGCGTCAAGACACTCAACGCACAACCTTCTCTCTCGTGCACGTATAATGTGAACGGTTTACTGTAGTCAGGGGTACCTAACACAGGGGCCGAACACAACGCGTCACGTAATTCAGAAAAACTTTTCTGACATTCTTCCGTCCATGGTAAAGGAGTTGGAACATCCTTACACGTAAGAGCCACCAATGGTTTCGCTAATAGTGAAAAATTTGGGATCCACTGTCTGCAGTATGACGTGATGCCCAAAAAGGCACGCACATCTCTCTGAGTTGTTGGCACAGTCATCCGAACAATCGCAGCAATTCTCTCTGGGGTCAACCTTCTTCCCTCCTTTGACAATAAGTGACCTAGATAGGTTACTTCTTGACAACAATATTGAAGTTTAGAAGGAGACACCTTATGATGTAAGTCACAGAGATGTTGCAATAACGACACCGTAGCAATTTTACAAATGTCCTGAGTGTCTGCAGCAACCAATAAGTCGTCAACGTATTGGATCAAGGCTGCACCAGCCGGCAACATAAACGCATCTAGTTGGCCCTTCAAGGCTTGACTGTATATCGATGGACTTTCACAGTAGCCCTGAGGAGCACGCTTGAACCGGAAGCTGCGTCCACCAAGAGAGAAACCGAAAAGGTCTCTGCTTTCCTCAGCAATCGGAATACTGAAGAACGCATTCTTCAGATCGATCACCGAAAACCAAGATGCCGATGCTGGAATCAGAGTCAGTAGCGCCGTGATGTCGAGCACAACAGGGAACTGAGGAATCACAATTTTATTTACCTCCCGTAAATCGATAACAAAACGATAGACAGGTGGTTTTGAAGGATCAGTACGTTTCAGAATAGGCAACACAGGACTGTTACACACGTTTCCCCGCGTCTCCTCAATAACGTCTTTCTCGATCAAATCATAGATGATCGCCAACAATGCTCGTTCACCATCAAGAGAGATACGATACTGGGGAATACGTGGCAACCGCACATTAGATTTCAAATGGACAACATAAGGGGAGATGTCAAGCAGGCCCACATCATTGGGACCTGTTGCCCACAAAGACGCAGGAAGAGAACTCAATTCCGGTGGAAGCTTATCGAGAGATAAGTACATAGGAGAGATGACTCTCTCGCCCAAAGTAAGCTTCACTCCCGCAGGAGAACAATACAAAGTCGCATATAAACGTTTTAGCAAATCCAGGCCCAAAAGATTTTCACCACAACCAGTGGTTAAAATCAACGGAGCTTCGAGCTCACGTGGCCCAATTGTAAGAGGCAAAGGGCGTGAAACTGGATTGCTAACAGGGGCGCCAGAGAATCCAACGGAAACATTTGTTAAGCCAGACAAAGGTGCGCCAGGGAGTTTCGAATGCATGATGGAACTTTTCGCTGCACCAGTGTCCAACAGAAAAGGCTCAACGACGCCCGAGGTGTCAACTGCGACGTAAGGCCCTCTCTGATCAACCGGAACTGATACCACTCCCTCTCCTCGTCTAAGGCTGTCCTAGTAATTACCGTCGTCAGTTCCCTGATCGACGTAATAATCATCCACATTGTACTGAGCAGATCGCCCTTGCGACGATCCACGCTGATCAAAACAATTATTGGAGTCAGAAGTGTTAGTGGAACGATCGTTCTGAGCACCGCGACCCCTACCACGTGATGTCTGTTGAGAACCACCACGACCTCCTCTAGATGTGTTACCACCATAACGCTTATTCAGAACGGGACAGTTGAATTTTATATGACCCTCCTGTCTACAATAGGCACACTGATTGTACCCTAACGACGATCTTTGTGAGGAGGAATCATTCCGTGGTTGTGACCTATTTGATTGAGACTGCGATCTATTACGTTGCTGTGAATCATTCTGATTCAAACTCGGAGGATACGCCTGTTGCAACAACACTTTAGTTTTGAGTTCTTTCGTCTTTTTGTCAGCACGATCGTTCTCCTCTTACTCCCTATTCTCATAATATTGAGCCGTAGCCAATATCTGAGCAGAAGTAGAAACAACCCACGCACTTTCGGAATTTTTTAATTTGTTGCTCAAGTCAGGCAATAAATTGGAAACAAATTTGTCCACAAACAACCTCTGACCACCTTCGGTACCCATATCTTGACCGCTGTGGTGGATGAAAGCCTCCTCGAATCTCGTGAAGAAATCTGAGACACTCTCATCCTTCTTTTGCTTGCAAGCGGACAGCTTGTCCCAATTTACCCTCATAGCTGGCATAAGCGTTTTCATTAGGGTAATGATTCTCTGAGGGAGATCAGTAATGAGCTGTTCGGGTTTAGCCCCACCAACTTGTCGAGCGTCTGCCGCGATAAGAGCAGCCCAATCACCACCTAATTCTACCGCATGGTTTTCTTGACGAATCTTTGTCCATACCGGTTGCGGCACGACATTGCCAAACAGCATATCGATATCGGCAAGATTCATTATCGTAGCGTCTACAAGCTGCGATAATTCTTTATAATACCCTGCAGGATTTTTGCGAGGGTCAGGCAAAGATTGCTTCACTTGTAAAACTTCTGATCTTTTCCATGGGAGGTGTATCCACACTCGCTGAAAATGTGCCAAGATCGGGGGCTGAGCCTGAGGATTAGCTGGCATCCATACTGGAGGAACTTCACGCATGGGAAACTGACCAGGTACATCTAGCGGTCCCTCAATGTCTTCTACAAACAACGCTCGAGGCATCATAGAAGGACGAAGGGACAGTAATTGCTCGACTGCACGTCGAACATTGGTACCTATGATCATTCCGCTTGAGAACTGAAGCTGTAGATTAGTCAGGGCAGTCATCACATCATCGGATGCGTCAGCCGATATTAGGTCGCGTAAAGCCTTGCACATTTCTTCAAAGACAAATCTTTGTGTCGGTACATTGAATTGCTCAAACGTTTTCAATACCGCACGTGGAGCATTCCTAGCAGGACATCTCACCCAACCCATAGCCATATTACACAATGAGTCACGCTCCCTACCACCAGGAAGCTGACTACGTCTTTGAGGACCGTCCGTACCAGCGGACTCAAGAATAGGTCCAAGAGAAGTAAAGAAGTTAGCAGCTACAGAAGGAGTACGACGTCGAACAGACAGAGACAAAGAATAGCCCAGAGGGGAAACAAGAGAAGTACCAGGAACAGAAGGAATGGCAGGGGAAACCAGAACAGTAGAGGCAGCGGGAGCAGGAGTATGAGGAAGTACAAGTGGAGGAGCAGTAGGGACAGAAGCAGGTAGAGGAGCAGGAGCAGCGGGAAGTGCAGGGACAGGAGCTGGTTGAGGAACAGGTACAGGAGGAACCACAGGAACTGCGGTACCCTGTACATATGGAGGTGGTGATTTCATGAGATAAGACATTAAGGGGTCCTCGGTACCATCCTCCTTTTTGTCCGTATCCGCCGGTAAAGCAGGATAGCACTTATCGACAGACATACGTTGTAATCTATCAAAGACTTCCTTTTCCTTTTCCTCCTTATCTCGCTGAAACTGCTCTGCTTTCTTTACAATGGTAGCAACACCATCTCTCTGACTACGTTTTAACAGTCTGATTTCTCTCTGTTTGGCTTCTTTACGCCACAACTGAAAGGCATCAAACATGGCCGGCCTTGATTTTTTCTTAAACAATTTAGTCTCGAGGTTATCTAAGATCGGGGTCTCGAAACTGCCATGAGGTGGCCAACTAAGGACACCATCTTTTTTGGTATAGCGGATGCAATATTCATTAAAAGTAATCGGACCTAGTCCGTGCTTGCTGTAGAGCTCATATGTTGGAGTTCCAACCGGAGGTATCGGACATGAGTCCTCCAGTCGGGAATCCGTACCACAACGGCGAAAACAACTGAACAAAGTACTACAACTAGGCATCTTGCACACTAGCTGAGTTTCACAAACTTCAAGGGTTACGGGATTTACCAAGTCCCAGCAATGATCAAAACCCTCGGTTTTTGGCGTCTGCAGGCGTCAAATATTACAACAAAGAACCAAGTACTAAGAACCACAAATGCAATGGAACCATGCAACAACTAAGCAACCACAACTAAGGACTCTGGGAGCGACCCACAAGTACTTAACTCAAAGATCGATGGCGTCACCAGGAAGGCCCGTCAATCGTCTCGCTGTACAAAGGTCTACGCCAGGCGCCAAAACAGGTCTACAGTCAGGGCAGCAGTCCGTCGCAGCCGTCAGGAGGCGGGAATCTTCGCGGGAAAAGTCGTCGGGCCACTTATTTCGACAACAGGATCGATGAAGCGGGGTGCACCTTCCCTCGGAGATGTCACACGAAGTTCCTCACGATCGTCGGGCTTGGACCGGTACCACTGATGCAGCCCAACGTTGGGCGCCAACTGAAGGACTGGGTTTTTCTAAGACCCAGCGGTGCCAGGGGACAACACCTGAAACCTTCGTGGGTAACCTGTTCCGGCGTACAAATGACAGAGACACGGGACACTTCCTTCGGCGTCAAAGATTCGAGGTTTATTTACTGCAGGGAACACAGAAGTCACAGGAAGTACAGCGTGTGTATGTTCGAGGAGACTGCTTCAAATTGCTACTGTAGGTCGCTCCTTTTATAAACATTTCTCTCATACGTTAACATGGTACACAAAGGTTTACGACTTGGTTCCCAACATTATCCCCGAGAGGGGTCGCTTTGATGTATTCAGGGTCCGGAACATAAGTACGGAAACATTTGGTGGTTCCCAACTGTAAAAACCCATCTTCCCACCATTAGTACATTCCAATCAGTAATAAACAGATCGAAGAAGGAACAAGGACAGGTGCAGAGGAAGACGGGACAGAGGGGAGATCGGAAAGGGTGTAAAAGGGGGTGGCCTAGGGAAACACGAACTACAGGTATCAAAGGGACGCGCCTAATGAGATGCACGGCTAAGACAATAGACCGGCACGGCAAGATGAGCCCCGAGCGGGGCCATCTGCCTTACAGTATCATCCCCCTCATCATAAAGACACTTTCAAAGGAACATGTGTCTTCCGCAAGAGTCTTGAGAATCCCAGGGTCGCGAAGCGGACACCGTCCGTTCGCTGGCTACTTGAGGGCAAGAGACAAAATGGATGCCGTATCTAAGATGGAACCCGTGGGCTCGGATGAAGAAACCCACGAAACAAACGAACGGTTTAGGTTAGCACAGCGAAACTGCGCACACTTACTAAACTCGTCATTTGCGGTTCATAGATACCAGACTCGACCATATTCGTACGAGTAGTAAACACCACTTACAATTGTCACAGAACCTCAAAAGAGGCAAGAGAGGTACAGAAAGAAGTAAGAGATGTGCATAAAGAAACACAAGGAGTGCAGAAAGAAGGAACAGTGGTGCAAATAGAGCCAAGAGGGGTGCAGAAAAAGGGAAGAGGGATACAGAAAGAGGCATGGAGGTACAGTAAGAAGCAAAGGAGGTGCAGAAAAAAGCAAGAAATGTACAGAAAGAAGCAAGAGAGGTGCCAAAAGAGGAAAGAGAGGTAGAGAAAGAGGCAAGGGGGGTGCAGAAAGAAGCAACTGAGATACAGAAAGGGGGAAGAAGGATAGAGAAAGAGGCAGGAGGATGCAAAAAGAGTGAATAGGGATGCCGAAAGAGGCATTAGAGATATAGAAAGAAACACGAGAGGTGCAGAAAGAAACAAAAGAAGTGCCGAAAGTAGGAACTGAGGTGCAGAAAGAGGCAAGAGTAGTGAGGAAAGAGGGAAGAGGGATGCAGAAAGAGGCATGAGGGGTACTGAAAGAGGCAAGAGAGGTGCAGAAAGAAACAAAAGACATACAGAAAGAAGGGAAAGAGTTGCAGAAAGAGGCAAGAGGGGTGCAGAAAGAGGGAAGAAGTATGCAGAAAGAGGCGGCATAAGTGGTACAGAAAGGAGCAAAAGAGGTATAGAAAGAAGCAATAGAGTTGCAAAAAGAAGCAAGAAAAATGCAGAAAGTAGCAACAGAGGTGCAGAAAGGGGAAAGAGGGGCGGAGAAAGAGGCAAGAGGGGTGCAGAAAGAGGGAAGAGGGATGCGCAAAGAGGCATGAATGATACAGAAAGAAGCTAGAGAGGTGCATAAAGAAGCAAGAGAAGTACAGAAAGATGCATCAGAGGTGCATAAAGAGGGAAGAGTGGTAGAGAAAGAGGCAAGAGAGGTACAGAAAGAGGCAACAGAGATGTAGAAAGAATCAATAGAGATGCACACAGAGACAAGAGAGTCACCGAAAGAAACAAGAGATGTGCAGAAAGAAAGAAAAGAAGAGTAGAAAGATGGAACAGAGGTTCATAAATAGGCAAGAGGGGTGCATAAAGAGGGAAGAGAGGTGCAGAAAGAGGCAAGAGAGGTGCAGAAAGAGGGAAGAAGGGTGCAGAAAGAGGCATGTGGAGTGCAGAAAGATGTACGAGAGGTGCAGAAAGAAGCACGAGAAGTGAAAAAAGAAGCAACAGAGGTACAGAAAGAGTGAAGAGGGGTAGAGAAAGAGGCAAGAGAGGTCGAAATAAGCAACAGAGATGCAGATGGGGGAAGAAGGGTGCAGAAAGATGCAAGAAAGGTGCCGAAAGAAACAAAAGAAGTGCAGAAAGAAGAAACAGATGTGCAGAAAAGAGGCAAGGGGGTCCAGAAAGAGGGAAGAGGGATTTAGAAAGAGGTATGAGGGGTACAGAAAGATGCAAGAGAGGTACAAAAAGAAACACATGAAGTGCAGAATGAAGGAGCAGAGGTGCAGAAAGAGGCAAGAGGGGTCCAGAAAGAGGGAAGCGGTATGCAGAAAGAGGCATGTGGGGAACAGAAAGAAGCAGGTAAGGTGAAGAAAGAAGTTAGAGAGGTGCCAAAAGAAGCAAGAGAAGTACATAAAGAAGCAACAGAGGTGCAGAAAGGGGGAAGAGTGATGAAGAAAAAGTCAAGAGGCGTGCATAAAGAGGGAAGCACAAAGAGGCATGGGGGTACAGAAAGAAGGAAGAGGGGTACAGAAAGAAGCACGAGATGTATAGACAGAAGCAACAGAGGAACAGAAAGAGGGGTGGAGAAAGAAGCAAGAAAGGTACATAAAGAAGCAACAGAGATGCAGAAAGAAGCAAGAGAAATGTAGAACGAGGCAGGAGAGGCACAGAAAGAAGCAAGAGGTGTGCAGAAAGAAACAAAAGAAGTGCAGAAAGAAGGAACAGAGCTGCAGAAATAGGAAACAGGAGTGCAGAAAGAGGCAAGAGATGTGCAGAAAGAGACACGAGAGGTGCAGAAAGAGGGAAGAAGGGTGCAGAAAGAGGCAAGAGGGGTGCAGAAAGAGGCAACAGAGTTGAAGAAAGAGGCAAGAGAGTTGCATAAGCAGAAGAGATATGAAGAAAGAGGAAGAACGGTGCCGAAAGAAGCAAGAGAAATGAAGAAACAAAAGGAGTGCAGAAAAAAGGAACAGTGGTGCAAAAAGAGGCAAGAGGGATTCAGAAAGAGGGAAGAGGGAAGAGGGGTAGAGAAAGAGGCAAGAGAGGTACAGAAAGAAGCAACAGAGATGCAGATAGGAGGAAGAGGGGTGGAGAAAAAGAAAAGAGGGGTGTAAAAAGAGGGATGCGGTGGCCAAGATGGCGAAGGAGTAAGACGTGCTTTCGAGTCGCTCCGGCGCCCGACCTGCTAAGCGTTGTACAGCATTGCCTACGGGACTCCAGTCCGCTCCCAGACGACCGCAGCAACCGGTGGTGCTAAGCGGGGTGGTCCGGAGCCCTTAGCGAATCCCGGAGTGGTCGTACGGCGCCATTAGGGGCTCTTCAACATCGGGCCTGCTAAGCCCTGGCCTTGCGTGAGACCGAGGCCGCCTCGGAGCACAGTGGCTCGGCCCGACTGGGCGTGGCTTCCCGGAGTGGCGGGCTCCCTCTGCTTTCCCAGCACTCCGGCTCCCTCCGCTATAGCGAGACGTCGGTCTAGTGGTTCACCATTGGCTTTGGAAGACCGGAGGATTCAACGGCCGGCTGCCTCGTGGAACTTGGATAGCCGCTCCTAGGCCCCACTGCTGGAGGGCCTCACGTCGCCATTCCTCGAGCGGCCATTACTTGTGACGCGGGTGCTCTCCCCTGCCCACCAGCTTTGCCGCCATGTCGACCTTGCCCCGCAAAGGGAGGACAGTGAAGGAGACAGCCTCCAAAGCATCGCAACCACCAAACTCCCCGGGAGCGAGTGGCTTGGCGAGACAATCGGACGAGGAGGCGCCGGCCACCAAGGCCTTCATGTCGGAACTCTTCGCCTCGATCAAGGAGGACATTTCCGAACTACGGGCCCAGCTGGCGTCGGACCTACGCGAGGTACGAAGAGATGTGGACGGTATTGGAGAACGGGTGGCTGTGTTGGAGGACCATGACCTGAGTATGGCGAATGATGTCCACCAGCTTCAACAAGATGTCCTTCGCCTCACTGACCAGAACCTGAATCTACAAGCGTATGCTGAGGACCTGGAGAACCGCTCCAGGAGAAACAACATCCGTATCAGAGCGGTCCCCTGGGACGGTGAGGCTGGTGACTTGAGGGGATATGTGCAGGCCCTCTTCCTCCAGGTGCTTGACGAGGAGGACGTTCTGGAGATCAAATTGGACAGAGTGCATAGAGTTGGCCTGCCCAGGCGGGGAGGCCCTCCTCCGGACATCCTAGCATGTGTCCATGATTTTCAGATTAAGGAACGCATCCTCCGGAAGGCCAGGGCCCTTCCCTCCTTGAGCTTCCGAGACCATCGACCTCAGCTGTTCCAAGATTTGGCAGCGTCCACGCTTCAGAAACGGAGGGAATTCCGGCCTGTAACTACCTATCTGAGGGAACAGGGCATCTCCTACTCCTGGGGTCAACCCTTCCGGATTATATTCCGGTGGCAGAACAGATTAGTGCAAATCTGCTCCTTGAAATCCGCGAGGGAGCTGTTGGGCCTGGAGGAAGACCCACCTTCGCAAGCAGCGCGGTCCTCGCCTTCGCGGCGACGACGTCGCTCCTCATCGTGGCATCGGGTTGGGGCTTCCCCGGAGCGGCTGCGACCGGACCAGGGGATCAGGGGACCAGGGGATCAGCAGTGGCATCGGTGGCCTTGGCCACCCTTGCAGATTCTCAGCATTCCTCTGGAGCGGCATGACCCCGGCCTTCCTTGATGGTTCGGCGCCGGGGCACCTCTGTTCCGACGGCCTTGGGGTACTATGGTACTTTTGGAGAAGACACCCCGGGCATCGGCCCTGGGGGCCCCTGATTTGGTGTCCCCACCCCGATACCAGTCTGATGTGGACCGTGTGACCTGTGGCCCATTGGAACTGCCGCTTGTACATTCCAGGTTGCGGGCCTTGTGCTCTGTTTCTTTGATTTTTTGGTTGTTGTGGGGGGGGTCAGTCTATGCCTTACAAGCACTTGTGCTGGCAGAACAGTTTTGGTTGGGGTTGGGGTTTGGGGGAGTAGTGGTGGCGACTTTGTGTGCTGACTGTATGGTGCGTGTGACTCCGTTGACGTCTACTCATACGTTTTGTGTTTTTCTCTGTGAAGGGGGCCCTTGGGCCCTGGTGTTTTTTGGAAAGGTAGCTATTCTGGAACTCTCGGAGAGTGGCGGGGTGACCCCCTGGTTGTGTCTGTGGCTCGACCCTTTCCTCTGGGTCTTTTTGACTGCATGTTGTAAACGGGTTGGGGCCCAGTGTGTATTGGAGTTCGGACCGAACTGTGTGGCTGCCCGGACGTATGCATGGCTTGGAGTTTTAGTTCCCCGTTATGGCTATTAGCATTGGAACTTGGAATGTGAAGGGCCTCAACTCCCCACAGAAGAGGCAGAAGCTCTGGAAGTACGTTGTGGACCATCACTTGGATGTGGTCGCCCTTCAGGAGACCCACCTGGCTAGGAAGGACGAGCTGAGGCTCCGCCATAGACAGTTCCCTCTTATCTACAGGGCGTCTGCGGCCACGAAGCATAAGGGGGTGGCCCTTCTCTTCCGAGCCTCCCTCCATTTTCAGCCCCTAGGAGTGAATGTTGACAGGGAGGGCCGCTGGCTAATGGTGAAGGGGATGTTGCACGGATGCCTCTGTACCTTTGTTGTGGTGTATGCCCCGAATGCGGGTCAGAATGGTTTTCTGCAGGGCTTGCTGGACAAGTTGGGAGACTTTGTGGAGGGACACTTGCTTTTGCTGGGTGACCTTAACATGGTCTGGGACCGGGACTTGGATACTTCTGGAACGCGCAGGGCGGACACTGGTGTCTTCTCCGCAGAAACCAAACGGCAGTTGAGTGAGATGGGGCTGGTAGACAGTTGGCGCTTTGTCCATCCGCAGACTAGGGACTATACTTTTTTCTCTAACGTTCATCGCTCGTACTCCCGCATTGACTATGTCCTGGTTGGCCAGGCTCTCCGGGGGGATATACAATTGTCTAATATTTTCCCACTCTCCCTGTCCGATCACAGCCTGGTCGTTCTGGGCTTGCACTGGGCTCCCGGGGGGGACGGTTGGCGCAAGTGGTATTTCCCAGCGGCCCTAGTGAGGGACGACCAGTCCTGTAAGGCTTTGCGCAAAGCTATCGGTGATTTCTTTCGCCTTAATCCTCCTTCGGACACCTCGGTATATACCACGTGGGACGCGTGTAAGGCCTCATTAAGGGGCACTTGCCTCGCTCTCAACGCACATCTGAACAAACTGCGGCGCGAGGAAAGGGAGGCTCTTGAATCGGAACTTGCCACTTTAGAACAGGCCCACAAGGCGAACCCCTCCAGGGTGACTTTACGGCCCCTGACGGCGGTGCGCGGCAAATTGAGGGCCCATTATAACAATAGGGCGGAATTTACTCTTCTACGTCTCCGGCGTACTTCCTACTCCCAGGGCAATAAAATTGGACGCCATCTTGCCCGGCAACTTCGGGACAAGCGCGAACGGGATTACATAGGAGGAGTGCGTGATCACGCGGGCTCTATTCAACACAGGGATGCGGACAAGGCGGCCATCTTTGGTCGCTTTTATGCAGCGCTTTACTCGAGTGACGCTCTTGACCCGGAGGCTCAATCCACATTCCTGGAAGGGCTCCCTCTCCCAAAAGTCTCCAGTGCGTGGAATGACCTACTGTCCTCCCCCATCACTCGGGAGGAAGTCCTGGACGCCATCAAGGCCCTGAAGTTGCACAAGGCCCCTGGGCCTGACAGCTACACGGCCCTTTTCTACAAGACGTTCGCCTCTGACATTTGTGATTACTTAGTCTCCCTCTTCAATGCAATGGCGACTGATGGTAGGACCACGGATTCCATGGCCGAAGCGCTGATTACTATAATCCCCAAGCCGGGGAAGGACCCTACTTCTTGTACGTCTTACCGCCCGATAGCGCTCCTCAATCTGGACGCTAAATTGTACTCCTCCATCTTGGCGGGCAGACTTCAAGATCTCCTGCCTGCCTTGATTCATCCCGACCAATCTGGTTTTATCAAGGGTCGGCAGACTCATGATAATCTGCGCCGCGTGGTACACCTCATTGAAAAGGCGGAACGGTTCCACATCCCAGCGGTCCTGGTAGGGCTTGATGCGGAGAAGGCCTTCGACCGCGTGGACTGGGGGTTCTTACATCAAACTTTGTTGGCCTTCGGGTTCTCGCCCCACTTCTTACCCCTCCTCTTCGCCCTCAGCATAGAACCATTGGCGGTGGCGATACGGGAGAATGAGCGCATCCTGGGGCTCCCCTTTATGGGCGAACAGCATAAGATCTCGCTCTTCGCCGACGACGTCCTCTTGTCCATTCGTGACCCAGCGCATTCGCTACCCCATGTCCACTCAGTACTCTCCGCTTACGAGGCAGTGGCGGGCTTCAAGGTTAACTTTGATAAGTCCTATATCTTGAATCTGACCTTGTCCCCGGGGGAGGTGCATCAGACCCGGATGCTTACTTCGCTTGCTTGGGCGTCCTCGTCCTTGCTTTACCTGGGGGTGCACCTGACTTCCACCATAGGTGCCCTGTTCCAGGCCAACTTCCCCCCGATGTTGGCATCGATCCGGGCTGAACTGGAGCGGTGGAAGCCTAAATTCATCTCCTGGCTCGGCAGGATCAATGCACTCAAGATGGTTTTTCTTCCCAGGCTTTTGTACCTTTTTCAGGCTCTGCCTATCCCGGTAGGGATGGACTACTTTCGCCGGCTGAAGACCGTGATATTGAGGTATGTCTGGCAGGGTGGCCGTGCGCGACTTCCCTTTACGGTCCTACGGCGTCCTCGCTTTGAGGGGGGGGTGGGTTTCCCGGACATGCAATTGTATTACAAAGCTGCCCAATTGAGAGTTCTGGTGGAGTGGTCCCAACAACTTTCGGAGAAGCACTGGCTCCACATGGATCGGAGTGTCGCGGGCCGCTCTGTCTGGGATCTGGCCTGGAAGCCTAAGGCGGACCGGCCCAGAAACGCATATATTAGCACTCCCATGAGCACGGTATTGAAGGTCTGGGATACGGTGAGTGGCGACGACCGCTGGACCACATTCTCGTCCCCATTCACTCCGATTCATTTTAACCCGGCCTTTGACGGAGGGTCCCTTTGAAGCTTGGAGGAAGGGTGGCTGTAGGGCCCTCACCCACCTGTTCCATGGCACCGAACCCCTCACTTTTCACAACTGTATGAGGGACTACGGAGTTCTGCCAACAGAGCGATTCAGGCATCTCCAGCTCCTGCACTGGGCGACGTCGCCCTCCGTGGTCGATGCCGCCACCAGGCCCCTGACGACATTTGAATCCTTCCTCCTGCGCACCTCCACCATGAAAGGAGCGATCTCTTTCCTATATAAGTTGTTACTAGATACTACTGTGTCTCCGAGACCGCGATATCAGGACCATTGGGAATCTACGTTAGGAAGGGACATCTCGGATTCTGAATGGCGGGGCCTGTGGCGGGACGTGACAGCGCACAACCACTCCAATGACCTTAGGGAGGCCCATATGAAACTCCTCTTTGATTGGTACCTCTATCCTTCTAAATTGCGCCGCATATTCCCGACGGCTTCCGATAGGTGCTGGCGAGGCTGTGGGATGCTGGGAGACTTTAGCCATATATGGTGGGAATGCCCCTCCATTAAGCCGTTTTGGGCCGAGATTCTCTCCCACATAAAGGATATTTTGGGTTATCTTCTCCCTGATTCCATGGCTTTCGTTCTACTAGGCCTTAGGGACCCACTGCTCGAACATCAGACTAGAGCGGATAAGCGTATCATGTGGCTGTGTCTCGGTGCGGCTAAGATGACTTTGGCGGCTGCCTGGAAGACCCAGTCTGCTCCTGCTGTCTCCTTGTGGCATTCCCGATTGTGGCGATTGTTGAGCATGGAACGTCTCTCTGACATTTTCTTGGGTAATTTCAAGAACTTCATGCATAATTGGGGCCCGCTTGTGAGATTTCTGTCCCGAGGCCTCCCTTCAGCAGTGTGTCCATCTGCACTGCGGACCCTTCATCTTTTCCAGATTTGATGGTGAGAGTGACTGAGATGGATAGCGTGCTTGATATTGCCACCACTGGGGGGGTGGTGAATGTTGGGGAGGGATAGGGGGGGTAGTTGGGGAAGTTACTTTTTGTTTTCTTCTTTGCGACTGCCTTTGATTTTGGGGATAGACGATAGCATTATGATTGAGGCTGGAACTGCCCCCCTGCACAGGGACACTGCCTCTACTGTTGGACCTCTGGCATACGTGGGACGCTATGCTGGGCTGGCCTTCCTGCCCGCGCCTCTGTTGCCTTGCCGACCCCTGGCGTTAGAGTGTGGACTTTGGAGTTCTGCTACCCCTTCCTTTGCGGACATTTTCCTCCCCACTCATTGCTCCCCCTGTGTGGGGATTTGTAGCGACCTGTCGCTTGTTCTCCTTTCTCTTTCTTCTTTGGTCCTCTTGCTCTATGCCCGTCCCCTCTTTCCGTTTCACTTGCAAACTACAAAATAAATTTTTTTTTAAAAAAAAGAGGGATGCACAAAGAGGCATGAGGGGTACAGAAAGAAGCAAGATATGTGCAGAAAGAAACAAAAGAAATGCAGAATGAAGGAACAGAGGTGCAGAAATAGGCAAGAGGGGTGCAAAATGAGGGAAGAGAGGTACAGAAAGAGGGAAAAGGGGTGCAGAAAGAAGCAAGAGAGGTGCAGAAAAAAAGCAAGAGAAGTGCAGAAAGAAACAACAGAGGACCAGAAAGAAGCAAGAGAAGGTCAGAAAGAGGGAACAGGGGTGCAGAAAGGGGCAAGAGAGGTGCAGAAACAGGGAAGAAGGGTGCAGAAAGAGGCAAGAGGGGTGCAGAAAGTAGCAAGTGCGGTGAACGAAGAGGCAGCAGAGTTGCAGAGAGAGGCAAGAGAGTTGCAGAACGTGGAATATATGTGCACATAGAGGAAGAAAGGTACCAAAAAAGCAAGCGAAATGCAGAAAGAGGCAAGAGAAGCAAGAGTGAGTTACACACCCTTAATACCATTTTAACATCCACATTTAGCAATAAGTAACAGGTGACCATTCTAGGTTTGCAAAGGGCCTTCCACCATGCTTTAACACTTGTTGCTACATTTTCTATAACGTTTGAGCCGTTTGACCTTTGGTTTAAAACTGCAGATTATGCATCAGATGATGGATTATGTGGCAAATGTTGAAAATGTGTTACTGTGCAAAAGTCGGTGCAGCCAAACAGTTGCATTATTCCAGTGGTCCTGCTCATACCTCTGACTAGGTCCATAAGTGCTCCTCAGTGGTTCCTTTTTTTCTCATTGAGTTTATAGTTTTGCTTCTATGGAAATGAGAAAGAATAACCCTGAGGTTACCACTCCACAACACAGACTGCAATACCACATAATTACACTCCATAAAACATAATCCCAGTCTACATAATTCCAATACCACATACTTTCTATCCACATAATTTCACTGCACAATAAAGTACATCAACTCCAAAAAACATTAGTAAAAAACGTTGACATTTACAATAGCTCTAAATCTCGCAAATGCGAGACCTAGGACATTGCAAAGGCTTCTTTAACTAGTAGTCTCGTTTGCAGAGTGGTGGAGAAAGGGGGCTCGGCCTCTGACCAGCGCTCAGGAATTCCACTGTATAGGATATACAGGAGGTACCAGGTCCCTCTGAGCAATCCCACTGTGTTGGACATACTGGAGGTAATAGAAGGGGTAGTTGGCCCCCACACAGCAGGATTGCTAAAATCTCATAGCAGGCAATGCCCTCTTTGCCCATCACTCTGCAAATACTCTCCCTGGCAGGCACTTGGATGGGGATTGAAGACCCCTTCACTGCCGTGGGGGCCTTAGGGGACAAGTAGCCAACCTATTACCTCCAGTAAGCCCACAAAGTGGAATTGCTGAGAGGTGGACACAGGCCATACCCCCTTTCTCCACCATTCTGCAAAAGCATCTCCCGGCACGCTCTTGGTTGAGCGGTGAAGTCCCCTTGCCACCTGAGTGTCCCTGGGGGCCAACTAGCCCTCCTGTTACCTCTAGTAAGACCCACACAGCTGGATTGCTGAGCGTGGTCAGAGGCCACACCCCCTTTTTACAAAACTCTGCAAACTCGCCTCCTGGTGTTATGTTTCATATACTTGGCCTGATATAGGCATGGTTTGAGATGCCCTAATCTAGGCATAATCTTTCACCTACATTAGTTCCCTATTCTCCACAATAACGGGCACTGAGGGCTGAACCTTATCTTGAATTTGATTTGAGTACAGAAGGAGGGTTTTTCCCGAACAATGGTTTCCTAAACCATATTCAATGTGCTCATCCAGTATGATTAAATATTCATAAGAGTTCTAGGAAACCAGGCAGGGGCTAGAATCCACCTGCATAAACATCTACGTAAACGGTTCATTCCAAACATCATGATTCATACCCAACAATGGCTAACATAAGACACAAGGGACAAAGGGACTCTATACTTTTCTGTATAAATACAGCCAATCTTGCTATCAGTAGTTAGAGGGAACCGAGACTACCAGGAGCCACACTGACCAGAGACGCTGAGGCTCCTGCATGCAATCGCTCCAGCTGACAGTGGTCTAAACATCCATTGCGGGGTGTCCAACTCGAGACCAGGACGAGGTCGCACACTCTCATTATTCAGGTCATGGGGTTTGACTAAATCCTAGCGGGATTCTTGGCCCTTTCGCACCTACTCACATACTAGGTACACTTAGGTACATCTACATAGGCATTGTAGGAGTATGCCCTTTATTTTTATAAATGCATTATATATTCATGTATATGTTCATGACTATTGCAAAATGGTAGAACTGTACTATTCCATTTTATTCACTGTACTGCTGATCATATTTCTCTGCTACTGTTTAACAGTTGTAGCAGCTCATATATTATACACTAGAAGAACAACTGCACAATAAATTCTTATTGTAAACCCACTTGACTGTTTTCTCTGTGTAACTCACTGAGACCAAATGAGCAAGCACGAGTGACTGGGTGAAAAGTAGTATATTGTTTCCTCGAGTCTGAGTAATCAGGGTTGTTGTGTTCTGAGGTTGCCAAAAACTAATCTCTCTGATAAAAGGACTTGCTAGTGGCACTGTGAGCTAGCTAATGCAAACAAGGCTAACATACACGGTGGGGGTGCTCAGAATCAGTCTGCTACCAGGCCCACAGTGTATGTTATCCAAAAGTGCAGGTCCTGCAGGGGTACTATAGGAACTACACTACACTGGTGCACTGCTGCTTGAGAGTTCAAGTCTACTTTAGTCCTGAGGTCCTCAGGACACAAGGGAACGTCATCGGCCCATAAGCACCCGGACATTGCTGGAGCTGGCCCAGGGGAGTGGCGGTCCCCGGGCGATCTTCGGCACCAGGAGAGGAGCCATGCAGGTCTTTATCAAAAAGTTGAAAGCCCCAGGAAGGTGGTGGTCCCTGGGTCCAAAGGGTCAACAATGGCCCGTATTTTAATGACTCAATGTCCCAGGGGGGTGTTGGTCCCTGGGGGAGTGTGGGGAGAAGGAGCCCCCCACACTTCAGTTTAATAATTGAAGCCCCGGGGAGGTGGTGGTCCCCGGGGATTGGGAGGGCCCACGTGGTCACCCCACATTCAATTAAGAAATGCCCTGGGGAGGTGGTGGTCCCCGGGTGATTGTGGGGGGGCAGGAGCTTCCTGCACCTTATTAAATAAATTAAAGCCCTGGGACGCCTTAATTAATTACCCCTCGGGGGAGGTGGCAGTCACAAGGGCAGCTTAGGGGGGCGGGATCCCCCCCACACATTTGTTTTACAGAAAAAGCCCAAGGGATGTGGCTTGGGCCTGCGTGCCCCCGCATATCATTAACATAGACCTGGAGGGGTGGCGGTCCTCGGCGTTGTGGGAGCCCCGTGGGCCCTCACATTATAGTTCAGCATTTCCCCCGGGACCTGGCCCACCCAGGAGCTTCAAGAAAACAAAGTGCACGGACCCTGTGCAAATCCCGCCAAATTTGTTTTATTTTTAAAAATACTTTTATGGTACCTCGGGGTCCCTATGGGACTCCTTGAGCAGCCCTAGGGGTGCACGGCGTTTTTACCCTGCCCCCTTTTCTTCTTTTTTTGCCTTTTTTCATACAACTTGGTTCATCCGAGTCACAAGATGGCTGCCAACACTTCCTGCTTTGAAGGGTTGCCTACCAATCACAGTCAAGCTCGTGATCAGGAGGGTTCACAGATCCACCGCCACCGCGGTCACCAGATACTAGTATTTTTTTTAAATATGAATTTCTCAGGAATTACAGAATGGATTTACACCATTTAAAGCAAAGCGTGCACTCTGGACCAATAGCTACCTCTCTGCCAAATGTGGTGTAATTCCGTTCAGCAGTTCAGGCTGTAGCCATGACAAATGTTTCCGATGGAAATTAACATTGAGAAAATGAGAGTAGGGAACCCACCTTTGTTCTTGGCTCCCGCTTGACGAATCACCCTGAAACTTTCAAGGCAGGAGCTGACCGGAGTGCCCCATTAGTTTTGAAAATTCCGCGAAGATTTGTCAAACAGCGCCAAAGATATTGGTAAAAGAAAAAAACGCTTTTTGAATAGAAACAAGGTCCTAACTATAAATACCTATTGGCGAAAGTTTTGCCATTTCCTTATATTTATTTACAATCAAAATAATTTTGAAGCCGAGATGAAACTACGTTTAAACAGCAACTCATTTGAAAGATCTCAGAAACCACCTCAACTTACATTTATGTGGCAGATTAAAACACCCTTTACAGCTGCCAAAATGTTAAACTAATCTAAAATTAAAGCAGTATTAAGTGAGTGAGAGGATGAATAGTCTGAGGAACAGATGTGGACTGGTGATGCTGGACTTATGGACTTATGGTAAGAGTTCTCTCATTAACTATGTTTGTCCCTTTAAAATTATATTATGCTGGGGCGTGGTCTCGCTACAGATGAAGTGAGACGCATGCTTTGAGAGCTCCGGGCCGCCGCTGGTGAAATTTGCGTTTTTCAGCTTGCAATCCACGCCGGTGGGGCCTTACCTGTAGACGACTGATTGGCAGAAACACTCAGGCTGATTTCTTGGGGTCTGTTGACCCCCTGGACTGGCGGACAGTGGTGTGAGCTTTGGGAGACGGAGAGGACTCCGGCCTTAGAGGGCGCGCCCGCCATTTTGTGGTGCCTGGGCCTGCACGCTCCCGGGTGGACGATCCTTGCTGTCACACGGTAGCTGAACGTCGAACATCGGAGGTGTGGCCCCGGAGCCTCAGACAGCTGTGCGAGGGCTGAATCGGACCGGTCCTGCTCTCCGCCTGATATTGCTGGTGGCGCCCTAGAGGGAGATTGCTGGTGACGCTCAGCGGGGGAGCGCCCGCCATTTTGCGCCGCCCGCTCTGAAACGTCCCGGGGAGAACAGCATCTTTGAGAGGGGCCCGTACCGGGACAAGCTGACATCAAGAGGAACAAGTAAGCAGTCAGCTTTTTGGGGTCTTGGGAGTGCCCAGGAGAGCCACATCTGAGAAGCGCCTGTCCTGCTGCCACCTTGGGCCCTTGTGCATCGAGGCCCAAGGAGAGACACATCTGAGGAGCGCCTGTCCTGCTGCCACCTTAGGCCCTTGTGCATTGGGGCCTTGTCGGGCCGACATGAGTGGTTTGCCCCCCTGGTTGGGGCTCTTTACCGACAGTGAGGGCTACTGGATCCCTGCGCGCCTCCGTCTGGCGAATTTGCATTGCAGGCGGTGAGGGATTTGCCGGGGGCCCTACGCTGTTGGGCAGGACCTGCTTTCCCTTGGCTGCCCTTCATCGTGCCCTCGCCATGAGCTTTTGTGGCTCCGGGCGCTCAGCTGAACTGCCTTGGTGAGGCCCTTTAAGTGCTGGCTGGCCCTTGGGACACTCCGGCTGCTGCAGGTGGGGGTGATGAGACCTGCGCATCGGATTGAGGCCCGGCCGAACTGTGTCCTGTCTTCAAATATTACCTTGCAACAGTCTGATTTCGGGGGTCCCCTGGACAGCTTGAGCACTGCACGGTCTCCTCCCAACAACACAGCCACGAGGGGGATGCCCATAGTGAGCCTAGCCCAGTAGACCTTTGAAAGCGTCATACAGGTGTTGGGCGAGGTGAGTGCTGGCACTGAGGAGAGGGTCTGAAGGAGTGACAGGGGGGGCCTCACTGGAGCCATAGGGAGAGCGGATGCTGTGGGGGCCCAGACCCCCTCTGTTTAGGCTGCCTCACGCAGGACGCTGCAGGGGGCTCCCATCACCTCTGCTGCCTGAGCTCTGGGGAGCTGTAGAGTGAAGAAGAAGCCCGCCATTTTGCGGCCCAAGAGCTGTTGAGATCTTGCCTGGACATTGGTGGCTGGCTAGAGGCAATGGGACCCTGGTGAAAGGGCCTTGCGCAGGTAAGGAGTTGGGGGGTGCCGTCGCCACTGCTGGGGGGTACAATACTGTGTTTTGTGTGGACTGACTCTCCTGCACTCCTGCTGTACTTCTGGGATTAGAGCTGTGCCCCGGCGGCGGCACCCCTGCCCCTCTGCGCGAACTTGTCCCTGTTGCTGTGGTGTCTGGCCATTGACACCTGGCCCCACCACTACCTGTGGTCCTTGCTGGGGCTGAACGTCCCCTCTCACTCTCCTGATAGAACCTCTGACTAACGCTGGTGTATAACTGAGGGGTCGCAATGCCGTAGCCAACGCTCTTTTTCCCCTAGCGCTAAGCTGCCTATTACTTGGGGGCCTGGGGTTGGTAGGCCAGTCACTTGAACATTTGCCACGTATACTCCCTGTGGTTACTCGGGGCATATTCCTTTGTCGCTACTGCTGCCCTAGCCCCTGCGCAGCTGCACTACAAACGCTGGCCTCCTGTCAATTTACGGCACTGATCTGTAGCTTGGCGGCCCTGTGATTTGCCCACAGTTTTCTTCCTACTGAGCTGGGCCCTGTTGTCTCCTTGGTGCTCTGTCTGGGTTATGTCTCCCTAGAGACCTTTGGACAGTGATCTTGTTACACAGCCGCCCGGACCCCTGCACAGTCTACAGCCCCCTGTCCTCCGGAATCCATCCCTGCACCACGGTCTTTGGAAACGACGCCCCTCGCTGATGCACCATTGAGCTTGATCCTCACTTGCCTTGTGTGCCGGCTGGCACCTGGGTCTTGGAACAGGACGGGCAGCTACACTCACACAATGGTAGCTTCTAACAAGGGGGTACCTCCCGTGGGGTCCAGGGTGTCAAGCTATCACTCCTACGTGACTATGACTCGATTAAGGTCCACGAAGGACCATTCAGCAACCCTCCAAGGAGGTTGCCAGCACATCTGCATGGGACAATCCGGGGTTAGCTTCTGCTTCGGCTGAGGTGACAGCGACTGGGGGCTCTTCTGAGCCAGTCACACAAGCTTTAATGACACTCTTTATGAAGGAACTCAAATCTGAAATCGGGTCTCTGCGTAATGAAGTTCAGGCTTGTGTCAAAGACCTCCAAAAGGATGTGGGAGAGCTGGGAGACCAAGTGGATGGCTTGGAAAGAACCCTGGATACTCGCACGGAGGATCAAGAACACTTATGGCAGCGGCTGGCCACCCTGGTTGAGCAGCACATCGAGCTACAAATCAAGCAGGAAGACTTGGAAAATAGGGGGCGCCGTAACAACATGCACATACGGGGTTCTGGTTGGAGCAGAAGGTGCAGGTATAATGACATTTGTGGCGGACCTGCTTCGTGACATCAGGGGGAAGACGATGCCTCATCGCCGGCCTTGGACGTGTGCATAGAGTAACTGGACCTGCAGGGAGACCTGGCCTCGTTCCTGACATCCTGACTCGGGTCCATTTCTCCACCGAGAAGGAAGCGATTCTCAAAGCAGCTAGGGACAAGCCCGAGATCCGGCTTAACGGGGCGCTCATCCAGCTGTATCAAGATTTAGCCCCCACGACACTTCGACACCGCAGGGACTTTAGGCCCATCACTGATAGGCTCCAGGAACTCAACATTCGCTACCAATGGGGGCATCCCTTTGCTCTCATATTCCAGTGGGAATCCAAGCGGCGAGTGCTGAGATCATATAGAGAAGCGGCCCAACTACTTCAGATTCCTGACTCCCCCCGAACTAGCCCATCTTGTGTGCCTGCGAAGGCCCGAGTGCCACTAAAGCCACAATGTAACCTGGTGCGCTATTCTCGACATCCCTCCTCCAGGGACCGCAGCAGCTCCTCCCAAGAGAAACAGGACATAATCTAACATATCAAATCCCTAGAAGGGGGCCACTTGCCTTCGAGCTCGCAAACAGCTGCTAATAAGTAACTGAACTCTGTCATTGCTGACCACTGTGAAGGATATACTCTCCGCATTGCGAGTGTTCCCCCCCCCCATTGACTGTACAGCTATCTGGATGCCTCTCTGCCACACTCTGCCCAGGTACTCCCAGAGGACCAAACTGGGCCGGTACCTCAAGGGAATAACATGCGCCTTGCCAGTTATCCCTCAACAAAGACTGCAGTTAACCAGCCCCATGGAAGCAGGTTGTGCTCATGTGTCCCTGCTGTCTGGTAGACGCCCTGCCCCCTGCAGGCTCACAAACTTCTGACACTGAGTGCCTCACTGCAGTCTGTGCCACTGCATTGCATGCCTCTTTTTTGTCTCAGGGAGGCCCCCTGTTCTTATTACTGAAACCGCAAGGTGCTTGCCCTGCTGGGCCTTTGGGTGCTCTGGCCTGGCGAAGAGACAGACCAGAGGCTCACCTTCCCCGATGCTCCTGCATGAGAGTGCCTGAGCCCCCTGATCCCCGCAGAAGCTACCATGAGAGGAGGCATTTCAGGCTGGGCCCCCATCCATGAGTGCCTACGATGAACTGCTACATAAATATCAGGTCGTATTGCAACACACAGGACGCTTTGCCAGAGAATCATCGCCCTTAGCCTTAATAGCCGTCACACCAATTTGAATCGCTTCAGCTTTTCTCCTCATGCTTGCCGTCTCCCCTTTGCCCAGCGGTAGGCCCTGGACCACCAACGCATACCTGCTGCATCCCCCTTTTCTACTTTGCTCTACTCTAAAGGGCGCATTATTGGGCAGTTACCCTACGTTGAAACGGCGGCGGCATGGAGCAGTGCTCCAGACTCATTGATCTGTTTTTCAGCGCGAAAACCCTGACATAATCTTCTTACAAGAGACCCACCTCCTCATGAAAGACGTTAAGCACATATCCCACCCACGTTTTCCACATCAATACTGGTCCTCAGCAACTACTAAGACAGCGGACGTAGCTATTCTCTGCTGGGTGGGCGTTCCCAATGGTGACGCTAAGGTAGTCAGAGATTCTGAGGGCAGATTTCTCAAGGTGGGGGTCGGGAGAGGGCACCGCCAAGATGCTTTTTTACGTGGATTCCTCCGGGAGCAAGTAGTAACGGTGAGTGCGGACCTCATAGTGGGAGGAGACTTAAACTTGGTATAGGATGCGGAGTTGGACCGAAGTGGGGGTGCGTCCCATGGTGTGGGCGCTATGTCGGTGGCAACAAAAAAATATCTTAATGCTTTTAACCTTATAGATGCCTGGCGTTATCATACCCCGGATGGTCGCGACTACACTTATTACTCTCATGCGCACCGCTCTTACTCATGCATCAACTTTTTATTTGTATCCCACTCTTTGGTTAAGGATACCCTCTCTGCGGGCATCTCTGATATCTCAATCTCTGACCACGCACACGTGGAACTACTACTTCACGAGCATTTTGCTCATCCCAAATGGCCTGTGAGTTGGAGATCTCCACTCTATGTTCTTAGGGACCCGGTAGATAGAGATGAACTCCAAGCTGCCATTACATCTTATTTTGAAACTAATGAACAACCAGAAACGCCCCTCCCTGTCCTGTGGGATGCGTTTAAAGCTACAATACGCGGTGCCCTTATGTCTCTTGCTATTGCTAGGTCACGGGAAACACGCCTATATGAGACCAAACTTACGTGTGAATTCAGAACATTGGAGATATTAGACCAGGAACACCCTTTGGCGGTACACAAGTGACGCCTGGCTGTCCTTAGAGGTCAGCTTAGGGCGCATAGAACGAATAAGGCAGAGCGCGCTTTACTTGCGCTGCAACAGCGCTTTTATGACGGGGGACAGAGTGGGTACTGTCTTAGGACATTGCCTAAGAACGCGGGCAGCTAAAGCTCACATTGCGAAACAAAAATTAGGAGACGGTTCATGGGCCATCACGGAACCTGACAAGCTTCAAACGTTCCACGATTACCATGCATCTCTGTACGCTCTGGATTCGCCCGCTCCAGATTTCATATCCACCGCCCTAGACTCCTGTGTCTGGGATCCTCTGAGTGATTATCACTCCAAGCTTTTGGAGGAATCAGTCACGCTAGAGGAATTAACTGAAGCCCTGAAAGAACTTCCACTAGGTAAAATGCCAGGCCCGGATGGGCTCCCAGTCTTGTTTTATCGCACCTTCTTATCGCAACTCCAACCGTATTTGTTACGCCTTTTTAACTCTTTCACAGACACAGTTGGGCCGTCCCCAGATATGGCAATGGCAGAAATAGCCTTAATATCAAAGCCTGGAAAGGACCACACACTCTGCTCCTCTTGTCGACCCATCGCTAGGGTGCGTGTTAATGGCCAACTCACACAGCCTATCTCTATTCTTAGGGGTACCAGGCAGGGCTGTCCCCTGTCACCATCCGCCGGTCGCCCGACAATAGGGGCATCACGCTTGGTGGTATAGAACAAAATATTGCTCTTTTTGCCGATGACCTACTCCTTACTCTGACTGATCAGTTGCACTCACTTCCAGCAGTACATACTCTACTCCAGTCTTATGAGCAAGCCTCAGGTCTTAAAATTAATCATACGAAATCCTGGACCCTTAACCTTATGGTCCCGGTTGACGTGATCGCGACCTTGCGAGCCCTGATTCCCTATCAATGGGCGACCAATTCTGTACGCTACATTGGCCTTAATTTAACACCAGATTTAGCCACCTGGTCCCAAGCTAATTGGCAAGAATATAGAAATTCCGTCATCGCGGATCTTCGGGCATTGAAAGCCTTGCCACTTTCCTGGTCGGGACGCCTCAACAAAGTCAAAATGTCCATTCTACCGAAAAGTCTCTACCTATTTCAAACGTTGCCGACCCCATCCCAGAGCATCAGATTCAAGGACTGCAACACGAGCTAACCGCTTTTATATGGGGGGAAAGAAACCAGGATTCTCTAGTAAAATTCTTATGGCCCCGCAGTACGAAGGGGGACTTGCCTGCCCTAATCTGATAGAGTATTACTGGGCGTCACACCTCTGCTTTATACCAGAGTGGACGGCGTGGGAAAGCGAGAAGGTGTAGTTCCACATGGATCGAGCGGTCACTTATCGCCATCTCTGGGGCCATGCATGGTTACCCCGAGAACCACAGCACCGTAGCGCCTACATGGCGGTTCCCACCAAAACGGTGCTTGAGATCTGGGACAAAGTGGCAGTTCGTAGGGGCCTCACCACCTTTCAGTCTCCACACACTCCAATTGCTCGCAACCCGCTTTTCCCCCCCTGCGTTTCGTCCACTCTACTTTGCTATTTGGACTGATAGGGATTGTAGAACGATTCGCGACTTATTCATAGGGGACGTCATCAAAATGTTTGCTCAGTGTAAACAAGAATTCTGGCCAACGGAGAGGGATAGGTTCCAATACATTCAACTCTGGCACTGGTTACAGGGCTCATCTCTTTCACAGGCGGCCACGCGACCCTTTACACCGTTTGAACGGCTTGCGCATACCTTTAGCTCCTCCAAGGGATTAATCTCTCGCATATATCAGATCCTCCAGCACTCACACCATTTGGTCTCTCACTCGTATCAGAGGCAGTGGCAATCCATATCAGATGCCGACATTCATCCCTGCGACATTCCAAAAACTTTCCATAGCATCCCCCAGCAGGAATCTTCCTACAAGGTGATGACTCAGTGGTACTACACTCCTTCTCGGCTTCAAAACATGTTTCCCAATGCGTCTCCCCTGTGTTGGCGTTGTACACAAGCAGTCAGGGACTTTTTACACATTTGGTGGTCGTGCCCTCTCCTTGCCACCTACTGGGAAGAAGTCCTCAGCCATATTAAACGGGTGTTAGGGTATCCACTGTCTGAGAATCCGCCCACTATCGTCCTGGGCCTTTGGCCAGTGAACCTGCAAGCAATGATCCACCGAGATCAACATCTTAGTCTCATCATGCTGGGAGCTGCAAAGCAGACTATCGCCATATATTGGAAGAATACAGAACCACCCTCTATCAATGTATGGTTCACTCGCTTATGGCACACGGTGGCCATGGAGTTGCTTACAGCTACGGGAAGTCAAATTCACGAGGCTGTGGAAGCCGCTGGTGGAGCACCTGGGAAGACTGGAAAATGCTAGACTGCAACCGCCAAGACTCCGTGCCCTACAGCTCTTTGACGACGTAGTACGCCCCACTGACCCGGAGGGTTTTTGAAATCCCTCTGACTAGCCATCCAGCACGACTAACCCAGATACACTCCAAGACTTAGATATCTCCCTTTCCGATGTACTGGCCAACGCTGACGACCTAGACTCCCCCTACATACCTTCAGAGATACTATTTGTTATAGTTCACTTAGCGTTTTGCAGCGGTGTGAAAGGTCTCGGAAGATATACGGAGACATCACTAATTCCCCCCGCCACACACTGTCCCTTCTTTCACACTCTTCTTTTCTCTCTCTATGTTTATTGGTCGTGTTTTCAGTTGCCTTTCTATGTTTCTCATTTATTTATTTTTTATTGTGCCTAATTTCCAGCACGTGGATGCATTCATGATATTGTGACGCAGTCTCAGCATGTCCATTGGAGAAAGAGTGCTATAATGTTTGATGGTGATTTTGCATTGCAGCAACATGCTCCGATGGCTAGACAGCTGGAACTCTGCGATACTGGTAATAGAGATTGGTGCAGCTGGTACTGTTGTTTAACCCTGACATGATGAACAGGTATTTGTAAAGGGATGTCACCTGATTGCCTTGACTCGCTATGCCACCACTGATTGGGAAGCTCTGATGCCAATGAACACTCGCTGCCATATCTACAGTATTGCCTTACAGTGTCTACATATTTTTGCACTAAATATTATGCTATGTTTCCGATTTGTACTCTTTCTTATAAATGCCAATAAAAAACGTTTTGAAATGAAATACAAAAAATTATATTATGCCATGAATAACTAAAAAGCTTTTCTCTCCTAACAAAGTTAACCTACTGATTTCATAGCTGCAGTAACACACCATGGCTTATTTACTTAAGTCTGGACCATATGAAAGGCTTTCAGTTGAACAGTCATTTAGCAACATGGTGTCCATTTTGTTATGAATACAGAATGTTAGTTAGTTGTTCTTTTGAAATCTCTGGTGATGCTATTCCGGACTACTGGGGAATCAGCTGATAGGCTGTTGCCATTTAAAGTATGTTTCACTTTGCCTGCCAGACATATTTCTACCATGGATGAGTAAAATGTTTGAGAATTTATAGAAAATGTGTCTTAAGTTTAGTGAGATTGTGTACTAACCATAATTTGTATGTCAAAATAAAACCCATTATTTACTTAATTAAATGCGGCCTTCTCTGTCAACAGATATTTTAAATCTACTGCTCCTATTCCAGCAACTTGGCTTTCAGGTGTGCCACACTTTTGTCATGGACAAGGGGGCATATGTATCATTCCTAATTGCAATTGCAAGCGTTTGGAACTCCCAATTAGGCTTAGTGGTATGTATGAAATCAAAACTGCCTCGCAAAATAAGGAATCACAAAATTTGCGATTCCTTATTTTGCGATTGCATTTAAAGAATCGCAAATTGCTATTCCTTAAATGCAATGTAAGAAGCACAGAAAAAGTGCAATTTGGCCTTCAGGAATGGCAAATTACCACTAACTTCAAGTTGGTGGTAATTTGCAATTTCTTTGAAAAATTCACTTTTTTGCATTTATCAAAGTGCCATGTGGCACACATATGTTCCACATGTGCACACATGAACATTTCAGGGGTGCAACAGGGTGTCCTTTTGACACCTTGTCATCCTTGAAATTGCATTCTCAATTTGCGATTCTATAATTGAGAATCGTAAATTGAGTATGTCTACGCATTTATTCCTATGGGCCTCTAGTCCCTAGCAATGAATGGGGGGGTATTCCTTAATTGCGAATTGCAATTTGTGATTCACAATTAAGGAATATTTAGGATTTGCAAAATTATTTGCAAATCCTACATACATAGCATTTTGCGATTCTCAAATACCAGTAAATACCTCACTGGGAGTGCCTGTGCGCCCCCCACCCCCCAACCCTCTCCCCTCCATCTTGGATAATCTTGCCTAATTATCAGCTCTGATCTACGAACATTTCAATGTTCTGATAATCAGCCTTAACAAATTCAATGAGTTTTACATTATAGCCTTGAACCAGTTGCTAATGCGTTTGAGCACCTATTTGTAATACAAGGCATTTTCCGTGTGCTCATTCAGTCTCTCTTGAGACATTAGAAATGCTCCACATTCGTGAAAGAAGAAAGGCACAAGGACCTAACTCTCAGGAGAATAAACCCTAGATGTCAGCTGACAGGTTAGATCTTTGCAAGGCACTTCATGAATTCCTTTGTTGCAAACAAACACATTACCACATGTTACTGGGCAATTACCTGTTTTAGTCTATGCACCCTAAACAATTAGTTCACATGGTCTTATCTCAACATTTGTACATTGCCTGATACTCGTTTTTACATGGCACTTTTTCTCAGTGGATACTACTGTTTAAAATTGCTTTGGCGATTGGAATGCAGAGCAGCGCCTGAGGTGCCGCACTGGGACCGAGTCACACTGCAGCTTGTTTAGATTCCAGAGGTGTGAGAATCTAGCTCTGTTTTGATTCTTTTTTGTGAGAGAAAAAAATAATCTGGGTGATTCACTGACTAAAATGGGAGCACTACATCACTTGCTCCCTGTATTGCTATAACTTACCGCTTATTGCTCATGACGTGCTGCTCTTGAAGCTGAAAGGAGTCCAGGAGAGGAGAATAACCAGAAATGAAAATACTGGCAATGCAGATTGTGTGCCAAGAGAGGAAAACGCATTCCGCCATGCAGAAATGTGAAATCTAAAACAGAGCCAAGCAAAAAAGATCATTTTGGGATTTTGCCCAAAATGAACGTGGTGGTATCTGTTACCCGCTGATGCTTTTACCCGGGCCATTTGTTTAACATTTGACATTTCAAATGAAAAGCACCTTTTCCTGGGTTTGCACACATTCTGTATTGGCAAGGGAAATATTTTTGATACAACTTTATTTTATAATACATTGTATAATACATCACCTTCGTCATTAATAGTCATAGCTATACGTTTTATGGAATATACGCAGCTTGGGGTTTCTGACAATGGTTAACTCACTTGCGTGAGAGACAGAATAAAGTGTAGGCAAATAAAATAAAACTGGCATACAAAAGTAAAGTTGAGGAAGACATCAAGAACATCATCTTCTCATTTTCATTTCTATCATCAACAAATTGTATAATATGAACCTACTCAGACAGGTTTCAGCCTGCAAAGGAACTGTGAGAGAACTGCTGCCGACATCTTGCATGGTTGTAAAAGGCTTATTGAAAAAACATAGTCAAAGATATTCTAAAAAGGGTTATTGCTGCCTTTTGGTGATCATGCTGCAGTTTGAAACCTTTGGAAGTTATTTTGGACAAAGGCCTCACACCCTTGTTTATCTGATCAATTTGTATAGCTTAAGACATTTGTGTTGAGAGAAGGTTTCTTTCCTTAGAAAGATGGGGCTTGGACATAGTATACCTTGGGCATCAGGCAGTCACGAACTCTGCGGGTGCAATTCACGTATCAGGCACATGCATCATCCAGGCCTTTTGCGAATTCCAAATTGCGAAAAATAGGGAATCGCAATTTGAAATTCGCAAAATGGGATGCATGTATATTTTCGCAAAATATTTGCGATTCTGTAAAAATCGCTATTTTTACCGAATCGCAAATATTATGCGAATTCCAAAGTGCGAATTCGCAATTCCCATTGATTCCTATGGGCCAAAAGACCCATAGGGATCAATGGGAAAGCTTTAACAAATTGCGATTTTCTTTTTGAAAATCGCAATTTGTTAATGCATTCCAAGGGTGTAGAGGGGGGTCCCAAGGACCCCCCTCTGCACCCCAGAAATGTAATTTGAAGTGCATGTTTCACACACATGTCCTAAGGACATGTGTGTCTGAGACATGAAAGTTTAAAAAATGCATTTTTGAGCATTTTCAAAACTTTTCGCAAATTACCACGAGGTTCAACCTCGTGGTAATTTGCACCTCCTAATTGCTAATTCGCAATTTGAAAAACAATCATGCATTGCTTTTAAGGAATCGCAAATTTGCGATTCCTTAAAAGCAATCGCATTTTTGGAAATCGCTAAAAATAGCGAATTTCACAAAAATGCATGATGCATCCCAAAAACTTATTTAGGAAGTGCAAACGGCCGAATTTACCGATTCGCACCGTTTGCACTTCCTAAATAGGTTGATGCATGTGGGTGAAAGATACGTTTGTGGAACGAATTTACCAACATTTTGTACCAGGTTTGCAACACAAAAGTGAGCAGTTGATTGTGGAATACAGAGAGGAGACTAAAAGTCAAAAATATAGGAAGGATTTATGTGTGTCAGAGGTCAAAAGTCCTATTTCTCTTACTCAGTTTAGCTGAGGCAGCAATAAATCCTTCTGAGTTTTTAGGATCCTGGAGTACCATAGTCCCTGTTCAATGCTTGTGGGAGATGACGCCATTCGGACTGTTTCCAACTTGGCCTTCTCATTGAAACTAAGCTTCTCGTATTGGTTGAGCATGATGGCACCCGTTGTTGGAGGAAAACTTCAAACAAAAAATGGAGGCTTGTATTTCACTTCAATGAAGGCTTGACTTTCAGGGCCTACACGATCTGCATCCAGGTCGTTCACGTAATTGTCTGCTCCTTTTTTTGGGTTTTATTGATATATGTACACATTACAATAAAACAGTACACATAAATAAATTAGCAAATGTTATCATATTGCATGCTTAATGTCTACTGCATAGCTTTCATCTTATACTATTAAGGTTGGCACTCATTACTTTTTCCAGGCAATGACAACCTAAAATAAATCACATGATATATATTGCCTGTTAGAAAACTTTGCACACTCTCTTCGTTTGCCCTTTAGTCTTGCCTGTGGGACTTAACACATTTAGGGGCAGATTTATGAGGCCCTTGCGCCACGTTTACGCCGCTGTTGCGTCACGCAAGGCGGCGTAAACGTGGCGCATCCCTACGAACGATTTACAACGTGACGCATCTAGGCAGATGCGTCACGTTGTAAAGCCCTGCGCCGCTTGTGGGCGTTCCGGCGCAGGGTGGGCGTTCCGGGACAGGTGTGCCTCGCAAAAGTGGCTGAGTGAAATCTATGAGATTTCACTCAGTCACTTTTAAGCCAATGCTGCGTCAAAAGCCTGCGCCTGCTTGAAGCAGGCGTAGGTCTTGACGCAGCATTGTTAAAATGGGGCACCCCCGAGCCTTGCTGGAGCTGCGTCGCGCTTGCGACGCAACTCCAGCAATGCACCACATTTCCGGCACAGATGCGTCACGCATCTGTGCCGCTTTTGCACCATGGTGCGCCGCATTATAAATGCGGCGCACCATGGCTGGCGGAGCTGTGGCGCACTGTGGCGCATGTTAACTGGCGCATCCCTGGGGATGCGCCAGTTAACATAAATCTGCCCCTACATATCTTGATGCCATGGTTCATCACAGGGTATTAGTTATTTGTTTGCCCATTCCAGTGTAGACTTCTCTTGTCCATCTGTGACACCTCTGGGAGGATGCTCTATTTCTGTCTATGCAGGTATGCAGTTTCCATATATCTATGGGTGTTGAATTCAGTGGTAAAAGGGTACTATATGTTTCTGTACGATTATTACAAACCGCAAGGGCCTAAGCCACTCCACCTCTGTTGGAATGGTACGGTTTCCCCAGTTCATAGCCTCCCAATTTTAACACCCAAATGCACTGATAAAATAACTGAAAGATGACCAGTCAACCTTTGCAAAGAGCCTTCCGATGCGTAGTAACCCGAGTTGACATCTTTTCTGTAACTTTTTTGGGTTTTGTGGCAAATGCAGCCAATTCATAATTATGTGAAAATCACAGTGACCATAGAACCACATAATTCCAGTGGCCCCGAAAATATACCCTTTGGAGAAATTAAAAGTGAAGCAGGTTATGTTGGTAATTCATGGATATAAGCTTAGTTTGCATACAGAAGTAATCCGATTATGTATCTATCTAGGGTACCCTAATTTTCCCAAGCCATACGGATGTGTTCTGTTCACCCAATGTATGGTATGATACCAGTGCATACAGGTTTGATACCCATCTAGCTGAGTAAGGCAGCAATAGCTGCTGGGTAAGTGGTGTATATACTATTGGTTCATCAGGAAATCCTGGAATCTTGTCCTTCGTTTTAACCTACTGTATATAAAAAGCAAATCTAGTTGTGTGAATTTGCCCCACAGACTAAATTGATCAAGTGTAAGGATCTGTTCCTCTATGTACAGATATCCAACCTCTGATCCTTCTCTAGGGTTAGATGTGCTGGGTGGTCTGTTGTTAGTGGAAGCAGTGGATTATGTGTGATTCACATTGTTGGTGAATAGAGAAAAGTCTGGCCTGCCTTTAGTTCAATGCCCTGCAGGCCAAGCATGTGGTAACTTCCACGTTCACCTCCTTCTGTGGTCTTGTTTAGCCTCACAGAATTTCTGAGAGTAGGAGGACTCCCTCTGTCTGTTCTCTTCCTGGTCTGAGAAATGGCAGGCATGCATCTGGGTGGAACCAGTGCCCTGTAAACTGACATTGCACTTATTAATAATGTAGTTCAACACCAGGATCTCAAACTCACTTCAAATAAATGGGAATGTCAGTGTCCCCAAATTTTCCATTTTACTGATCAATTTGATCAGTAGTGTTCTTATAGAAAAGGTGTTTTTATTTAGTGGTATTGGGTTATTTATAAGTAGATACAAGCATTTTGGCAGTGCTATAACTTTAATTAAAGGGAGTTTAATCCAGGAGTGTTAGTCTGCCCACTTCTGGTCCATAGTTTAGTCTAATAACCAATTCCCAAAAAAATTCAGGCCGTGACTGCGGTCCAGTTAGGTGCATTTGAGGGGAGTCGCGGGACGCAAATGCTCCTGGCGTGAAGATAACCCCCCGCCATGAGCCTAAGAGGCTTTTCTTATCGTTCGCACGAATTCTGCATCATTCACCAAGTGAAGGGAACACATAATGAAGTCCCTCTGCACCAATTACATACAAGTTTGTAATTGTTATTATTTTCCCGCCTTTTTTGCTAGTGGCGCCTTAGCGTGCGTCACCGATAAGGTGAGGTCTGTCCTGGTCCTGCTAAATGCTGAGCTGAATTTTGGCTCAAGATAGCAGAAACATGTCGACCGATTTTTGTATATTTATTTGTATAGGACATTTTGGTTCAAACTAATTTCCTTCATGTCCGTCTTTCTTCACTGTTTTTAACAGAGTCAGAGCTACCCCTTCATTAAAAGGGTTTGGGGAGTAGCCCGTACTTCTTTTAAAGCACTTTCTTATCACTGTTGGATACTCTTTTCCAAATAAGAACCCAATGAAGACAACTGGCAACCGACTTTCAGTTGGTGCCTGAGGGTTCTTTTTTCTTTTTTCTACACTATGCATGTATAACCCACTCCAGTATTGTCCTTTTGGGTCTGTCACTCGGGCCTAGCTGGTAGAAATCTCTTCAATTCATGATTTCACTACCTCTTACCTGTTCCTTTTTTTGTATTTTGACCTTTCTAGTCACTCTTCTGTTGATTTGCATAATAACCAATTCCACCTGATTATGTATGACTATCCCGAGATATTTCACTGATTCTTCCACTCAACATATAGGGAAATCCATTTCACTTCTATAAGAGTATGGAGTAAGTGGTAACAGATCTGTCTTCCAGTTAATTTTGATTCCAGAACAAAATTCCAAATCTAATCACCTTATTTATTTATTTATTTATTTATTTTAAATTTATACAGCGCACTGTTACCCGTAGGTGTCCTGGCGCTAAGTAATACTCCAATGCAGAGGCTAAGTAGAGATTAGAGAGTAAACAGCCAAGTCTTAAGGTCTTAAGACCTCTTCTAAAGGCCATCAGATCCGTAACCTTCCTAAGAGCCAGGGGCGTTCCAGCCTTGGCTGCTCCCAGCACAAAGCTTCTGCCCACCCCCCCCCCACCGTGCTTTCCTAATTCGAGGCACCGCACCCAGCCCTGCCTCAGATGATCTGAGGCGTCTTGCAGGATGATATCAACGAAAATACTGCTGAAGAAAAGACGGACCTAGACCTCTCAAGGCCTTGAACACCGTACAAAGAGATTTGAAAGAGATTCGCTTTCGCACCGGGAGCCAGTGAAGATTAACAAGCTCCTGGGTGACAGAGGCATACTTAGGAATGCCCGTAATTAAGCGTGCTGGGGCATTTTGCAGAACCTGCATTTTGATTTTGTTCAGGATGCCCTGTTGTGCATTAACAAACAAGCTGTTACAGTAATCCAAGCGTGATAAAAACCAGCGCAGTGACAACTGTTTTTTTGCAGCTTTCTGGAAGGAAGGGAAGGATTTTACGGATTGTCTTGAGCAGGAAAAAGATGGAGGACGACAACGCATTGACCTGAGGTCCGAAGGAAAGCTTGTCATCAATCAATACACCTAGGTTCTTAACCTTGGACACAGGGGTAGGGACCTTGCTTATGCCTTCAGGCCACCAATTTGGACTCCAGAAATTAGCGTTTAAACCAAACACTATAACTTCCGTTTTTGCCGAGTTCAATTTAAGGCAATTTTCGGCCATCCAGTTTCCCACTGCCCCATTACAATCCTGAAATTTGTTTGCTACTCCTTCCTCTTTGCCCGGTAACAGTGACACCCCTATCTGGTATTCTTAACTAAGGGGGTTAGATTTTTCTTCTTCAGGTCCTCAATGAAAAGTAATATTTTGTCTGTGTACATGGATAGGAGAAGGTGGCCTTTGTGAAAAGATAGTGAATGTGAATATGTGACTGATGGTCAAAAGCACCATTGTAAGGACAAATAATAGAGATGACAGTGGGCATCTCTGGCTCAGCATCTCTGTTGATCTAAATGTCTTCTGAGGTGAGACCATTGATGCCGACTCAGTCCAGAGGTTTAGTATATAACAATTTTATCCGTGCTATAATACGTCCACAAATCCTGTGGCGTTTAAAAATCGCCTTAAGGAATGAACACTCCAAGGAGTCAAACACTTTTTCAGCGTCTAGGAAGGCAACCACTGCTTTCCTGCCCTGGGGTTAGTTGGTGCAAAACTGTGAATACTGTACGAAGGCTAATCACCATAGTTCTATCTTTCCTCAAATATGTATCTCACATTTCCACTGAGGAACATGCTAGATTCATATTTCAAAGTTAATTGCCTCTTAGTAATCCAAATTTGGATTAACATTGAAATCAGACTGCTGAAGTTAACAGCCTTTCATGCCAGAGCATAAAGGCCGCCTTGTCTCTGGATCCAGGAAGTCAGGGATGTTGGTAACAACTGGGCACTTATTACGTATTATCTTTTTGCGAGGGATAGAGGGCAATTTGCATGATAAAAGAAAAGTCTTAACATGTTTTCTTTTGACTACCTGACCCCAAATGAGCCTCCTATGATTCTTATGACGTTCCGAAACAGACCCTCCAAAGCCTTTGTGATTTGGCGATGTTTCCCGAAAAGTTGAAATTGGCAATTGTTTAAAAATGTAAAGAAGAATCTCTGTTAGGTTCTCATTTTATTGATCCTGTACTGCTGCACTTGCTGGACCAATAAAAGGGGGGTAGGCAGGAGAGAACAGCCTGAGAATGTGGAGTCCACCTCCAGAAAGCACAAACCAGACACAAACAGGAGGAAAAGATTGCTATGGAATGTGACTCTGCAGGTATGTGACTATCCCAGCCTCATTTTGCAGTCTCCTAACTGTCTTACTGTTACACCTGTCCGTTTGCTCCCTCGGCTCTGCCTTTTCCATTTCAGATCTCAAACCCCACCTTTTCTGTCATACAACCTTTGTCCGCAGCACTTGTTTCCCTCCCCTAATCACACATTATCACTTATTTAAGCCTCCTCTCTGTCACTTGTTTCCCATTTGCCTTTTCTCCTTCTCACCCTTCCCCCAGTCACAGCTCTTTTCTGCCCCTATCTAATGCCTATGCCTCCTCTCCTTCCCCAAACAACCTTAAATCCAGATGGTAAATTGATGGAGGGCATTAAACTAACAAGCTCCATTTAGTACTATGAAGCTTATATACAAGCCCCTTGGACCGCTGGTGCGTTACTTTTTGTAATACACCGGCGGCGCAACCTACTGCCGCATATTTACAAGGACATCTAAAGGCAGCCTGCATGACTGTTCGAGTCCTTGTAAATATGACGCGTTTATATACAACACTTTGCGTGAAAGGGGCATACCATGGGTGTTGCTGTGGGTGTTTCCATTAAACACCCATGGCTTCTGCCACATTTCCAGATTTACAATAAATCATAAACCTGGAAATGCGTCAGTTTGCTACATATCCCAAGATTAGGCATAGGGAGGTAAAACAAGGAGAAATGTTTTAATTTCTCCTTGTTTTTTATCCTCTTTCTATGAGTTTTCCATTCTGCAGCACATATAGGAAGAGGAAATCACCTCTCGTGCTTGTTTTTGTGGAGGAAGGTGTCCCTTCCTGCACAAAAGCAATCAGCCCTGTGATGCAGTCAACCTTGCACCATGGTGCAACGGTGGCTGCATTGGTGCATGGCGGCTAATAGTGCGCCATAGCAGGGGAGTGCAAAGGGATTCATCATATCCTAGTAGATATTGCACACCCCTTTGCTTAGGAATTAACGCAGCGCAGCACAGCCAAATGGCTTGCGGCACCACGCTGCATTAATTACTCGTAATTAAGTCCCTATGTATTTAACATAGGGATGGAAGAGGTCAGAGTAATAGTAGAGAGTGTGCAGCTTAGACACTGAAAACCGCACACTCTCTTGCCCCAGACATTCCTGTTGTGTAGTGCTTATTTGCTGGCTCCACAACTGGGCCATGGTATTTTTTTGACAGGCATAGTGTATGTGTGTCACAAAAATAACCACATTTTGCTTATTAGGACCACATATAACTTTTTGTTTTTTATTTTGACAAGCCCGCGAGCAGTGTCTGGTAGATGGGGTGGTCTGCTTAGACTCTTTGGGGCAACACCAGCAGGAAGGAGGACCAGTTATTACCTTAAAAGAAGGAAGGGGACCTAATTCAAATAGGAGAGGTTATATGTGCCTGTCTTAGGCTCTTCTAGAGTGAAGAATAACTTGGTGATCTTCTGGAATTGTTTACAGTAATGCATTCAAGAAGTACTCCAAAGGAGGTGAGCATAGTGTGAGATAGTAGAAAGCATTGGATAGGGAATATTTCTCCAATTATTGGCTATTGGAAAAAAAAACCTTCATCTTCTTCAAACACTCCTGTATCTCGGAAGTCTGTGTCTGAAGGTCCTGCTGGAATAAAGAAGAATCCTGAATTCTGGTGGTACCTAGGGTCTGTAACACCTCTACAAGGGTCAAATGACTGACATCCTATTTGCCTGCTCTAGGGAAACAAAAAGCAGAATGACTCCCGACACCAAGACAGCCTAGGTGACCATAGATGACTTGCACCTGCAGGAATCCTAACTGAAGACAGACCTGGTGCCTACATTCCTGCCCTAAGGAACTAGGGGTTCTTGTAAGTTTATGTGGATGCCTTTTAGCCTGTTTTGGCTGCTGCCATTTTCAAAGGGTCATGGAAACCTGGATTGTGAACCTGAAGGTGTTAAGTGTGTCCCAAATGATTTTATGATTTTCTGGAAAACCTGGCAGAACACAATTTCCGAGTTAGTAAGGATGTAGAAGTTCTAGAACTAACAACCTGGTTTGCTCGTAAAAAGAATAAATGCATGTTTGAAAATGAGGAATTTACATATTTAGGTCCTTGTCTTTCAAGGAATCTTGTAGATACCATTTGTGCATTCTATAAACCTTAATACAAAGAGCAGGAGGTTGTATATTTCTTAGGAATGGTTAAATTCAGTAGTCATTTTATTTGTAATTTAAGCCTGAAATAAGTAATGTTAAGGAGCTTTTGTAAAAAGGAATAGTGTGGAAATTCTGAGAAAGAGTTTGTTCAATTAAAGAATGAACTGCAGAATGCTTCGATTGAACAAGCTTTTGCTCCAGGAAGAGAAACTATTGTTTTTACTATTACAAGTGGAAAAGGACTGGAAGCTATGTTACTGCAGAAGTAATTGTGTAAATAATTATTTCGTGTGCTTTCAGAATGTTGAAAAGAGCTAAACTGAACCATTCAGTCATTGTAAAGGAGACTTTAAGTAAGAAAGGATGTTAGGAAGTTTTGCAAGGTTTTTGTGGGGATGTTCATGCACCGTTAAACCAGATTACAAACCTCCAATAAAATCTTGACCAAGACAAGCCTTGATTCACTTTTCCCCTGTATTATAATATGGTTGGTAGATCTACAAGATATACTTTTAGTGTTGAATAAATATGTGGCTCATCCAATAGTGTATTTGAATGTATTTGTAGGCTAGTTGTAAAGATGATTGAGGCAGAAAAAGAACAAGAAGAGGCAGTGAACTGGCACTCAGAGAGGGCATAAACCTTCACCCTAGGTGCCTTCGGAAAAGGGAAATGGAATAAAGGGTTGGAGAAAGATGAAATTCAAAATAAATGTGTAAAGGATCTATTGGATGAGTGGTCCAGTAAGATAGATGATGAGTCTGCTTTACATCCTTTTCGTAAAAACAAGGAAGAATTATCAGAACATTATGATCTATTCTTTCAGGTGCTAAACTGCAAATTCCTACCTGTCTAAGAAACAAAATGGTTGCTCTAGCTCAATGAGGACACTTTGGTCTTGTCAAAACTAAAATAAACAAGCATGATGATTTCTGGTACCCTGGTGCTGACATTAAGGCTGCAATAATGATCAGATCTTGCAGTGAGCATGTAGCCAGTGATAACATTTCCAATCTAGGAGTGCCACCATAAATACTGTGAGTCTGTGACATTTTGTCTGCTTCTTTCATCAGATTTCGGGAAAAACTCTTTTGACAAGAAGGTTATCAGAAGTGTTTACTGGTGGATAATGGTGTGTAATTGTGTCAAAGGAGCTGAAACATTTTCTACTTTCTGTTGTATTATTCACAAATATTCTTCTCTCTATCATACTGAGTACAATTGTATGATAGAACAATTCAGCAAGGCATTGAAAGGTGGGAATGCAATTTGCAAGGGTGAATAGGATGGATTGGAATAGGGGTCTTGTAGAAAGATTGATTGCTTGTAGACTTGCTCCATATTTCACAAAAGGGAAAACACCATTGAAAACCTAGTCTAGGTTGCATGAATTTGATGATTGGAGAGTCGGGGAAAGGAATAAATCTACCAAGAGAAAGTAGGTTTTTCCAACATGAGAAGTGTGAAGGAGGAGAGTGCAAAAGTTGGTGAAAGGTTCAAGAAATGTGCCCCTGTGCGAGCAAAAGATTGTTTAAAGTTCACGGAACCAAGAGAAGTTGTGAAGTTATTGAAACATACCATAAAAACTGTGACAGTTGCATGAGCAGCGTGGGTATTTTAAAAGATAAACTAGAAAATGGTTGTCCAGCACAGGTCACAAGTAAAGCATCTGACGGTGGTACAAATATTGCAGTAAAGAAATTCCAAATGAAATGTTTCTGTTTTAGGAAAAATGATAACCTTATCCAATGTGAACCAGTGTATGTTGAAACAAATCTTCTGTATAGTTAAAGAACTTTGTCAACTAGTCACTTAAATTTTGAGGGGTAGGTCCACTATTTGTATGATAACTCAAGTTTCCTTGACTTAGCATGTACAGTACATTGTCATTTTTTTCTACCTTTACACATGTTTTGCAATAATGTATATTATACTTTGTTTTGAAAAAAGGGATTATGTATAGTGTGTTGTTCCTTCACTGTGACTTCATAATAGAAGTGTTCAATCTGACCACAGGTGAACAAAAGTTAGTGGCTGATGCTGTAATAAAGAGATATCTTATCTTCAATGTGTGATGGTCGCTTTGGCATACTGATTTTTTTGTGTATGTTTTTTAATTACTGTTTTATAAAGATTTTAAAATGTAGATTTCGGTCAATTATTGTGTTTATCATCCTTTTAATTTAAGAATATGTACTATATACCAGAGGGAGGAGAGTGGCACTGTGGGTTGTTCCCAATCCTCTGGAGGGTGGGCTGGGGGGTTTGCAGACGGGGAGGGAGGTATGGTTAGTAAAATATTTAGCAGAATAATAGAGGGAAAGGTATTGGTGAGATGTGTATTGTTGGAGACTCCTTAAATTCAAGAAATAATCACAGGGATGGGTCTTAAAGTTCGTATAATTATGGTCAATGTAAATGGTATATCCAATAATCAAAAATATGGTGGGCTAATAAGATAGCTAACTTTATTTTCACAACAAGATTTATTTCTCCAGGAAACCCATCTTAGAACAAATAAACCTAAGCTCTTTGTACCTAAATCTTTCTCTAAGGCATACTTTGCTTCAGCTAGGATGGCAATAAAGGGGGTAGCCATCTACTTCAGGCAAGGGATAGAATGGTAGGTTGCCCAAGACTGAAGAGACCCTAATAGAAGATTATAATGGGTTACAGCCGGGGTAAAAGGAAATGATTTTAATTTTGTAAACTACTATGCACCAATTGTAGATGATTCCACAGCTATTATGAAGATCAATGACCTAGTTAGAGGGGTGATGGGCACTATAATTATAGGGGGTATTTTAATTTTATCCTAAACTTGATTAAGGATACTTGGAATAAAACAAAAATCAACTTAAGCCTAAGACTAAAAAAGTATTAGATGTAATAAAGCAAGATTATCAATTAATCGATCCATGGCGAAGGGTTTGTTGGAAAACTAAGCAGTATACTTACTATTCTCGTCAATACCAGTCTGGCTCTCTCTCCCTGAACTCTCTTAACTCAGAAATATGGGCTAACTCATTCTCAGATCACTCGCTGGTTAGAATTAAAATTGAAATAGATGTAAGAAAGAGCGAAAGGTCAAGGTGGACGATGGATCAACTCCTTATTTCAAACCTGCAATGGATGACCAGCATAAAAAATTGATAAAATATTTTTTTAGGACAAGAAGGATACAGCAATGATCTTCTCTGTCTGGTTTTTTTAAGGCCTCAGTGAGTGGGCAGATGATGGATGTTTGGCTGCGCAATCCAAAACCTGAAGGGCACATATAGCCGAAATTCAGCTGGCAGTTGATACTGCTTTGTTGAGGAATAATAGCTCCGTGGGGGTGGAAATCTAGCTGGGGGCAGTTAAATAAAGCAAAACAGGAGTTAAGGGAGTGTTTTTTATCATAGAACAAATGAGTAGTTCATGGTCATTTCTGCAGAGAGTTTATGAGGAAAGCCAAAAATCTTTTAGCCAGGTCGGCAAAGGTAAAGCAGAAAGCTGCATCAATTGTTGAACTTCAGGAGTCTGGGACGAGGACCCTAGTGTCCGAGAAGGACATGATCGCTAACGTTTTTCTAGATCATTACAATGATCTCTATGCAACTAAATATATGGCCTTGAAAGAAGCACTACACCAATACTTTTATGATATAAACCGCCGCATTTATCAAGTACACAGGCAGAAATGATGGTTGCAAATATTTCAGCATCCAAAATTCAGCAGGCCCTTGCCTCAGTGCCTGGAGGGAAGGTCTGCAGTAACAACGGCCTTCAACAGAGTTTTATAAGGTGTTTCGGATACCAATTTTGGTTGAGCTTTTTTAATTATGTTAAGGCAGGAGACGAAGTTCCATTAACTTTTAAAGAATACACCATTGTTAGTTTTGGTAAGAAGGGTAAGAATCCCAGTGATGTCAATTCATATAGGCTGGTTATTCTGCTAAACCATCCGCAGTTATTAAGTACAAAGGCAGAAGAGATGGTTGCAAATATTTCAGCATCAAAAATTCAGCAGGCCCCTGCCTAGGTGCCTGGAGGTAAGGCCTGCAGTAACAACGGCCTTCAACAGAATTTTATAAGGTGATTCGTAAGAGCTAGCACCAATTCTGGTTGAGCTTTTTTAATTATGTTAAGGCAGGAGACAAGGTTCCATTAACTTTTAAAGAATACACCATTGTTAGTTTTGTTAAGAAGAGTAAGAATCCCTGGGATGTCAATTCATATGGGCCAGTTAGCCTGTTAAATTTTGACTATAACATTTCAATGAAAGTCAGGGAAAACCGGATCATCCCAGCTGCACAGAATGTGATCCACAAGCATCAGACAGGCTTTGTGGCTGGGAAGTCAATGTCATCTAACACTGGACTTTTAATCGAAGCACTTGACTTTTTTTTATTATTAAACAAACACCAGCGCTTACAATGATGGTTGACGCAGAGAAAGAGTTCAATCTGGTGAATGGGGACGCTCTCTTTTATGATCTTGAAAGGGTTGGAATTCCTCCCCAAATTATTAACATGCTACAGAATATATATAAAGGGGCTCAGGCCTCTATAAATTCTAACTTAGCTGGGATGGTTGATATAAACCGGGTAACCTGCAAGGGGTGTCCCTTATACCCCATACTGTTTACTTTTTTTTATTGACCTCTGGCCTTTAGGATCCGAGAAAACAGAATATCAAAATAACATTTATAGAAATTGTGCAGTTTGAATTAATGGGGGGGGGAAATCAACCATAATAAGACTGAAATTTTGTTGCTTAATACTTCAGTGATTTTCTTCCAGATAATCTCAAATGGCGAACTCTTTCCCTTGACCCAGTTCAATATTTGGAGATATATGTCACTAACCAGATGCAGAGATTTATAAATTATATTATGAGGCTATTTTGAAATAAATGTAAGATCTACTTGATAAATGGTCACTTCTTCCTCTCACATTGATCGGTTGTGTAGCCCTTATAATAATGTCTATTTTACCTCTACTGATTTCTCTTTTTACAAATGGTCATATTAAAATCAGCATGGCATAGTATAAAAAGCTAGAAATATTTTTTCAACAGTTTATTTGGAATAAGAATGCTTCAAGGGTAAAATTCCCTGTACTCCAACTTGACATCAATTGCACCCCCCCCCCCCCAAAGCTCTTACGTACTATGAAGCATCCTTTTTTAGATATAATAGTGCATGTAATTGACAGTAAGGGGTCTTTGGGTAATTTGCCGGGATAAGATGATTCAGGAGGCCGGGTCTCAGATTCCAGTTTTTATAAAAAAACTGCAAAACTTCCCAAAAACACTAGATACAAGACACTGCAGGAGTTTCATATTAGACAGGTATTTTACTCCTTGAAGGCTCATTCTGCAGGGTATGAGTTCTTGCTGCTTACTGAATGTAAAAGCTTAGGCCTCCAAATTCAGAATAACCATTTAAGCTTTTGGAAAGCTTATGGTTTTAAAGAGCTGGGTCATTTTATAGTTGGAGGAAAATGTATTAATTGGCAGGAGATCCAAGTTAAATGTGGAGACCGGTGTAACCTTTTCTTTTTTGACTACTTTCAAATCATACATTTATTGAACACGTACTGTCTTTCATCTAGCATAGGTGCCACACCTGCTATAGCTACTCTCTTTAGAACAGAGCTAAGAGGGATGGGAAATTGGTATTGACTTTTAAGGAGCCAAGCAGAGTCCCTTTAGGTTCCTAACCTTTTAGAGAGGATCACTAAAGAAACGCAGTATACTTTGCCAGATCTTGAGAGGCATCTAACCTGGGCTTCTATTGGAATTCTATAACGCATATTAGCAAGCCCATTATCACTGTTTTAGCTGCAGTTTCCTGCTGATCAAACAGCGATACTTTTAACGAAGTTCTTGCTAATATGCCCCATAATTTTTATCACACTGGATGGCATACTATACTCCCTCCAAAAGATGCATCCAGAAGTTGAGAATAGATGCTTTTTCTGTCAGCAATTGGGTAAGGGAGGCTGGCTTCATATATTTTATACTTGCCCGATGTTAAGACCGTTTTGGAGAGAGTTTGTGGCGCTCTCAGCCTTGGCTTGCAGAGAAGATTAGAACCAGAAGTAGCAAAAGCACTTTTTGGTTCAGTAAGGCAGAGACAAAACCTGCCAATGTCTAGAGGGGAGGAAACATTTGTAGTAATCACCTCTTTGGTGGCATGCTCCTTGATTCCCCAAAACTGGAAGACAACAAAAGTACCTGCGTACCTAGAATGGCATAAACAAATTATTTGAACAAGAAAATTTGAAGAGGCTTATGCTAAAAGGGTTGGTAGCATTAAAAGATAAACTTCTGTATGGAAATACATAGATAAGGTAGAAAGTCGGCAAGTGTAAATGCGGCAAAGTGTTTTTTATGTTAATTTATTTATGCACAATTACACTTTGTTTTAGGAATTGTTTGGCTGCTAGGGGTAGAATATGAGCTGAGGCACTTTATCAAGGTTTAGAACAATCAAATTGGGTGACAGGAAAATGCACTTTATGGGAGTTAAACACACAGTGCTTTAATATTTTTCACTTTATATTGTTCAAATGCTTTAATCATATGTACTATAGAACATAAACCTTCGCACATTGAACTTTAGATAACAAATGAATTGAGAATATTAAAGTTTTGTAAGAGAGAATTCTAGATAGATAGATAGATAGATAGATAGATAGATAGATAGATAGATAGATAGATAGATAGATAGATAGATAGATAGATAGATAGATAGATGGATAGATATCTTTATTTGATTTCATCATAAAAACCATAAAAGCACATCACTTTACAATATATTTTGAAAAAAAGGAGATAATGGTAAAAAGAGTGAAAAAAAACAAATGTCACATCAGAGTTTCATGGATAAATATACTATTGAACGCATGATATCTGATATCTGATCCTTAATCACGTATTGCAGTAATAATACCTGCTAGTTGTTACCTTTTGACATGTAGCCGAGGACGCTATAATAACATTCCGCTAATAACCATACATGTATTGTTTTTCCATAAAGTGCCTAGTGCTAGTACCTTTAAGACATCCATCACAGGATCATACTAAAATAGCAGTATGTACAATAAAATCACAGTCAAATCTTATCATCACAAGTATATAAATATATCAATTATTTAGAAAACAGCATTGTCAATTGGGCCATCACTTACTAGAGTCCCATTGCCCCTGTGAATGGCATTCACATTTTCCACTATCCATATGTTAAACAGTTGTGCTTAACTACACTAGGGTGTCTGGCATATTCTAATCAGGATGAAGGTAAAGCATTACATATCACAGGTCCTTTTAATTATGGTCCCCTGAAAAGTTACCTGTCCTTGCACTCGATTTATCGTCCCTGCAGTGTTTGCACCATGCAACACTGGGCATAGGTATTTAATATTCCTTGTTTTAATATTCTCCTCCTTGTTGTCTATCCGTGGAGCAAGTATCTGGTCAGACCAAATTCGAAGGGACTGATTAGCAAGGCGGGTGGACTTTGTCCGCTCGCCATAGCCCTTGGAAATGGGACTGCCTGCAATGCATGCGGCAGTCCAGCACATACAATTATCAATCAATCAATCAAGCAATCATTTGTAAAGTGCACTACATACCCGCGAGGGTCTCAAGGTGCTGGGGATTGGGGTGCTACTGATCGAACAGCCAAATCTTGAGTATCCTCCTGAAGGTCAGCAGGTCTTGGGTCTGTCGTAGTGTAGTGTGGTTTATGGGCCTCTTTCTGCGTGCATGTTAAGTTAGCATGGCTTATTGGGAGTTTAAACGCCATTTTTCCTTTTGCTGCTTTTTTGCACACAACACTGCTTAGCTGTTTTTGCAGAGTTAGCTTAAACGAAGGTCTATACATCAGAAAAGGTTTGTTTTTTTACATCTCTAGACATACATCGTGTCCCCAGTCTGTACAGTAAGTACTGAGCCGCCAAGGTTATCATAACGTGCGAGCCTGTTTATCGGCTTGTCCGTGTAACACTTTCTAGACACAACAATTTGGCAGCTGCAAGCCGAGTAGGATTCTGGTGCCTTTATCATAGCACACTTGCCAGAATTGAACACACTTGAAAGATTTCAGGCATGCAGAGAGACTAACTGATCCTGATGTAATTTACACTTACTGAGCGGACAGGTAAATGGGGTCCCCCTAAGAAAGCTCAAGAGACCTTCTATAGTTTTATAATACTTTGGGCCAGATGTAGGTAGCCCTTTACCGATCGGAATTGGCCAAAAATACCGATTTTCGGCCGTTTCCGATCGGTAAAGGGCTAGGGAGATGTAGGTGCACATATTCGGTAATTTTACCGAATCGTTATTATTACCGAATCGGTAATAAGTACCGATTCAGTAATAATTACCGAATCGGTAATATTTACCGATTCGGTAAAATTACCGAAAATGCTATGTGGGTAGCCAATTTTCTATTGGCACATGGCTTACAGAATCGGTATTTTACCATGGAATACAAATCCATGGTAAAATACCGATTCCTGTGTACATGCACATCTGTGCATGTACACATGTGCCATGTGACAGACAGACGTGCCCTCAGGGCATGTCTGTGTGCCACATTGCACACATGCCCGTTTTGGGGGTGCTAGAGGGTGTCAAAGTGACACCCCCTGCACCCTTGTGAATTCTTTAATTACCGATTCGGTAAATACTGAATCGGTAATGCCTAATCATTCCTATGGGCTTCAAAGCCCATAGGAATGAATGGGCATTACCAATTCGGTATTTACCGAATCGGTAATTAAAGAATTGTTAAGGATTCAGTAACGAATCCAGATGTTGGGACCTACATCCCATTTACCGATTTTGAAATACCGAATCGGTAAAATTCGGTATTTCAAAATCGGTAAATGGGATTTACCTACATCGGGCCCATAGTTCCTAGATAGGGAGGATGTTTCAAATAGGTGCTTTTATCACCTGTTTGCACTATCATTATAATATGATTCCTCCATTTGTATTTTATGGAATTGTAACCATGCTGACCGTATTATTCTTAATGATATGTATGCTTTTGTTGATTAAAATACTGCGCTTGTGATCGCGTCGTTAAAATAAACATTTTAACCTTACCGTGTCTCTATTTTACTCCTGTTGTGGACTGGTATGAATGTATAACAAAAGAGTGTTCTCACTTCCCACCATTCCTGAGATGGTCCTTAGTCGCATGTTCTAGGTTGTCTAATCATTGGTTTCTTTGCTATAGGACGAAGAGCTGTGACACTGATTGCTAGTCTGGTAGGGGATTTTGTGAGTTTTGGCACACCCTTATTCACTGAGGTCCTAAGTCTCTATGCACAGTTCTGTGTCTGAGCAGAATCCCTGTAACATGGCGCCGCCAACGAGTGTGGTCTTATTGTGAGACATTTGAGTAGTGCTTATATCAGCCTACGACCCCCTCACTATTGTTTCCGGTTGACGGTAGTGACGGATATAAAAAAAACCTACCTATATTTACATAGGTTGATTCAAGCTTGAAAATTTTCAAAGGTTTCCTCTTTGAATTACTACCCAGTTGTGCGTTATAGTATTGTATTGTACTTCTCTATTATTGTTTCGATATGGCTGCGGTTGATATCCCGGCTCACAGTCGTGTAGCTGTGCGTAATCATTTGCAGGAATACCTCGTTTCTCTAAAATGACAGGCGGTGGTTTTTGTAGTCTCTGCTGACGTGGCGTACCTGTTTGAGTTGTATTACTCATGGGTCACATTTCCCGCGGTGGATGCTATTTCTGGTGTTTTTCACTCTTATACCCTCACTGATGCTCCTGCAGTGTACACTCTATATCGGACAGTAGAAATTCCGATTTCTGTTTGGCAGCATGCCATTTGGTTTAATGGCGCCCTCCCACACGTTTTTACAGCGGTCAGACAAGGACCATTGTCGGATGTATGATGTTACAACGTATACATTCACAACGCATACCATTATAACTAAACTTTTACAACGCAGGATCCATTACAACGCATGCCATTACAACGCATGCCATTACAACGCAGCTGCTATTACAACGCATGCCATTACAATGTAAGTATGGGTAAGTATTATTTTTTTTATTAATGAGAATGTAATAGTAGTGTAAGTGTTGGATAGTGAAGGGGTTAAAATTACTATTCTAACTCCAGGGTGGTGTAATAGTAGGGTAAGTGTTGGATAGTGTAGGGGTTAAAATTACTATTCTAACTCCAGGCGGGCGTAATAGTAGCGTAAGTGTTGGATGGTGTAGGGGTTAAAATTTAATTAAATACTTACCCATACTTACGTTGTAATGGCATGCGTTGTTATAGCAGCTGCGTTGAAATGGCATGCGTTGTAATGGATCCTGCATTGTAAAAGTTTTGTTGTAATGGCAGTGCGTTGTTTTAGTTGCGTTGTAATGGCTGTTTCCCCCATTGTCCATTCCAGACGCTACTTGGCCTGTGTTGGCTGCTTACTCCCCGCATCCTCAGGTGGATGATATGACAGTGCAGAAACTGCGACCCCTATATGCCTCTTCGGTAGCAGTTATTAGTGTTCTGGTTCGTAACATTACTCGCAACCTCCTGGGTGGGGCCCCGGGTGGTGCAGCGCATCCAGTTGGCAGTGGCGGACTCAAACTTAGTCCCATCATGGTTAATGCGGTCATGGGCAAGCGTCCCCAGGATAAGGAAGAAATGCCTTTTTGGCTTGCCGAGACATTTGAGCAAGTGGAAGCAGTGTTCCCGAAAACTAGTCCTGTTGAGAAACACAGGATTCTCACAGTGAGTTTGCAGAAAGACTTAGTGCCTGCCGGAACTTGGGGGGGTGATTTTTGCGGCAGTCTATACTGGTGCTTTGGCACCCTGTCAATGACGGTTTTGCCCACTGTGATCAAGCGTGTTCAGGATGAACACGGACCAGAGGCAGCAGTGGAGTTGGGAATGCGACTCTTGGTGTGTTTGATATGGTACGTGATCTCGTCCTTGCTAATGTCAAGGGGGATGCTGTAAGTTTCCAGGTCTCTAATGCTTTACGTGAGGGACCCGACGCCGACAAACCCCGTCAGTTGCCGAAGATTATTACGGAGGCCTATAAGACCATGGGCAGTAATAGTTTAGGTGTTAAGCCTTTTGCGAAAAAATAAAAGCAACAGCAAACTCAGCAGGGGTCGTCTGACAAGGATGACCACCCAAAGTTCAGAAACAAAATTGGAGTAAGAACAAAAAACAGGGAAAGCAGCAGCAGCAGAAACAGGGTTCCCGTCCCGCTTCACTTACACCTGCCCCTGTTGAGCGTAAATATGATTTGCGCGACCGCAGTACTATTAAGTCACCTGATAGGTTTCCTGAACAACGTTCTCCTCGCTCTTTGTAGGAAACATCGGTAACAGCCACCAGTGGAGGAGGCGGCGGTAGAGATCATGGTGCCGCAACAGAGCCGTGAGCAGCCTCGTAAGGCTGACGGAAAAGACAAGCAGGACGAGTCACTGAGGTTCCGTGAGAATCGTAATGACGTTTTTGACTTGTTCGAATATGGACGAGTTTGGTATCTATGAACCGCAAATGACGAGTTTAGTGGGTGTACGCGTTTTCGCTACGCTACCTTGCACCGTTCGTCTTATTCGTGGGTTTCTCCATCTGAACCCACGGGTTCCATTTTAGATACGGCATCCATTTTGTTTCTTGCCCTCAAGTAGTCAGCGAACGGACACTGTTCGCTTCGTGACCCTGGGATTCCCAAGCTCTTGCGGAAGACACGTGTTCCTTTGAGGGTGTCTTTATGACGAGGGGGATGACACTGCAAAGGCAGATGGCTCCGCTTGAGGCTCATCTTGCCGTGCCGGTCTATTGTTTCAGCCGTGCATGCATTAGGCACGAAACCTTTGATCCTGCAATCATGCTTCCGATATTGCCCCCTACACTCTTTTTCAATCTGTTGTCTATCTTTGTCTTCCTTGCACCTGTTTCTGTCTCTTTTCTTAACTCGTTTACAGCCAGAATGGAATGAACTTAATGGTGGGATAACGTACTTTTACAGTTGGGAACTGGCAATGCTACTGTAATTATGTTTCGGGCTCCTGAATACATGAAAGAAACCCTTTTGAAGTTTACTGTGGGAACTGAGTTGTAACCTTTTGTTCGCCATGTTGTGCTATGACGAAAATATGTATAAAAGGAGCGATCCACTGTTGCAATTCGAAGCAGTCTCTCAGAACCTACACATTGTGTACTTCTTGCGATTTCTGTATCCCTGCAGTAAATAAACGCTGATCTTTGACGCCGGAGGAAGTGTCCCGTGTCTCTGTGATTTGTACGCCGGAACAGGTAACCCACGAAGGTTTCAGGTGTTGTTCCCTGGCACCGCTGGGCCTTAGAATAGCCCAGTCCTTCAGTTGGCGCCCAACGTTGGGCGACATCAGCGGTACCGGTCCAAAGCCCGACGATTGTGAGGAACTTCGTGTGAAATCTCCGAGGGAAGGTGCACCCAGCTTCATCGATCCTGTTGTCGAAATAAGTGGTCCGAAGACTTTTCCCGCGAAGATTCCCGCCTCCTGACGGCTGCGACGGACTGATGCCCTGACTGTCGACCTGTTTTGGCGCTTGGCGTAGTCCTTTGTACGGCGAGACGATAGACGGGCCTTCCTGGTGACGCCATTGTTCTTTCAGTTAAGTATTTGTGGGTCGCTCCCAGAATCCTTGGTTGTTGTTGTTGAAACTTGGTTGTTTGCATGGTTCCATTGCATTTGTGGTTCTTAGTTGTTGGTTCTTAGTTGTTGGGTTTTATTTGACGATTGCAATTGCCAAAAACCGAGGGTCTTGCATTTTTGCGAGGACATCGTAATTCGATAACCCTTGAAGTTTGTAAACTCGGTTAGTGTGCACGATGCCTGGCCGTAGTACTTTGTTTGGATTCCTTAAATGTTGCGGTGCGGATTCCCGGTTGGAGGACTCATGTCCGATACCTCCAGTTGGAACTCCAATTTATGAGCTCTATAGTCGTCACGGAGTGGGTCCTATCGTATATAATGAATATTGGATCCGTTACACTAAAGATGATGGTGTCCTTAGTTGGCCACCCCATGGTAGTTTCGAAACTGCAATCTTAGATAATCTTGAAGCCAAATTGTTTAAAAAGAAAGCTAGGCCGGCCATGTTTGATTCCTTTTGGTTATGGCGCAAAGAGGCCAAGCAGAAAGAAATCAAACAGATTAAGAAAAATAAGAGAGAAGGTATTATTACGGTAATGCGAAATGCAGAGCAGTTTCAGCGAGACAAAGAAGAGAAGGAAAAGGAAGTTTTTGCTAGACTGCATCATATGGCGGTGGATAAATGTTATCCGGTTTTGCCGTCAAGTTCTGATAAGAAAGGAGAAGAAGCGGTAGAGGACCCTTTGTTGTCCTATCTACTGAAATCACCACCTCCATACGCACAGGATACTACTGCCCCTGTGGTTCCTCCTGTTCCTCAACCTGTTGTTCCGGCAGCTGCTGGTCAGCCTGTCGTTGGTCCTGTTCCTCCGAATCCTCTTGTTCCTCAAGTTGTCCCTGCTCCCTTACCTGTACTTCTTCCTACTGCTCCACTGCCTATACCTTCTCAGTCTATTGTTTCTGCTACTTCTGCTCTCTTGGCTACTCCTACTGCTCCTACGTTCAGTCCTCATGTTGTTGCTCCTGTACTTCTCTCCTCTTCTCCTTCTGTCCGTAGTCGCATACCTAATGCTGTTGCTAATCTTTACTCTCCATTTGGACCAATACTTGGGTCCGATGTTTCTGATGTCTCTCAGAGACGAAGTCAAATCCCTGGTGGTAGGGAGAGTGAGACGTTAGTGAAAATGACGCGTAAATGGATTAGGCATCCTGCTAAGTACACCCCGCGCATAGTTTTCAACACGTTTTCTCAATTTAATGAGCCCACACAAAAATTTGTGTTTGAGGAAATGTGTAAATCCTTAAGAGAGGAGTGGGATAATGATGAGGTAGACGATGTACCGCCCGAAATGACTGAACTCCAGAATCAGTTTTCGAACGGTATGATTGTGGGTGGTAATGTTCGACGTGCTTTAGAGCGTCTCTTATCCTTTAGATCTACAGTGCATCCTCGAGTATTGTTTAATGACGACACTGAGGAGTCGGATGCTTGATTCCGTTCTGGGAAGGACATGGCTTTTGTAGTTCGGACTGGACTGTTCCCATGGGGCAACAGGGTCAGAGCTGATTTGCATATCGCCATTGTCTAACCCAGGGTGGTGTGGAGTGCAAAAAAACGATGGATTTGGGCCCAGATCTTTTGACTGGGGGAATGTGTGACATTGATCCACATTCGGTCCATCACTTGTTGTTTTTGCAATTGCCGCCCTAAGTGCGCTGGGGATGCCCAGACGTGGGTCCCAGGCACTCCACACCACTTGGAGTCAAGCTAGCCGGGCTGATGAGAGGTGTTACCTCGAAACCGGTCCGGTCCTCGGATGCTTGATTCCGTTCTGGGAAGGACATGGCTTTTGTAGTTCGGACTGGACTGTTCCCATGGGGCAACAGGGTCAGAGCTGATTTGCATATCGCCATTGTCTAACCCAGGGTGGTGTGGAGTGCAAAAAAACGATGGATTTGGGCCCAGATCTTTTGACTGGGGGAATGTGTGACATTGATCCACATTCGGTCCATCACTTGTTGTTTTTGCAACTGAGGAGTGGATGGCACTACCTGGTCAGTATCCCATGCGAGAAGTTCCCCCAGTGTGGATGCCAGGTAATCCCGGTGCTAATCCTCCAATTTTGCCGCACTTCCAGAGAGTTTGGATACACCTCCCATGGAAGCGATCAGAAGTTTTGCAGGTGAAGCAATCTTTGCCTGACCCCCGGAAAAATCCGGCAGGTTATTATAAGGAGTTATCCCAACTTGTGGATGCTACTACTATGAACCTCGCCGACATTGACATGTTGTTCGGTAACGTAGTACCTCAACCAATTTGGGCAAAAATCCGTCAAGAGAATCACGTAGCTGAGTAAGGTGGTGATTGGGCTGCTCTTGCGGCGGCTGACGGACGACAAGTTGGTGGGGCTAAGCCTGAACAGCTCATTACAGATCTGCCCCAAAGAATCATTACACTTATGAAGACACTTATGCCAGCAATGAGAGTTAACTGGGATAAATTGTCTGCGTGCAAGCAAAAGAAGGACAAGAGTGTCTCTGATTTCTTTACTAGATTTGAGGAGGCATTTATCGATCACAGTGGTCAGGACATGAGCACTGAGGGAGGTCAGCGACTGTTTGTCAATAAATTTGTGTCGAATTTGTTGCCTGAACTAAGCAACAAATTGAAAAATTCCAAAAGTTCGTGGGCTGTTTCTACCACTGCTCAAATATTAGCCACGGCTCAATATTACGAAAATAGAGAAAAGGAAGAAAGTGATCGTGCAGATAAGAAAACGAAGGATCTTAAAACTAAGGTTTTGTTGCAGGGTATCCTCCGCGCTCGAATCAAAATGATTCACAACAGCAAAATCGATCACAATCACAGTCTTCTAGGACGCAGTCGCGTACTGACTCCTCTAAACCAAGATCTATGCTTGGGTACAATCAATGCGCATATTGTAGAGGTGAGGGCCATTTGAAGTTTAATTGTCCGGTTTTACGTGACCGAAATAATGGCGTTTCGGCTCGAGGAGGTCGTAGTGGTCCTCAACAGGCATCTCACAGTAGAGGTCGCGGTGTCACTCAAAATCAGAATGAGCGTTCTACCACTTCATCAGACTCGAACAATTGCTTTGATCAGCGCGATTCATCGTCTGGTAGATCTGCACAGTATCATGTGGATGACTATTACGTCGAACATGACATTGATGCTGATGGTAATTACTAGGACAGCCATAGACAAAGAGAGGGAGTAGTATCAGTTCCGGTTGATCAGAGAGGGCCTTACGTCGCAGTTGCCACATTGGGCGTAGTTGAGCCTTTTCTGTTGGACACTGGTGCAGCGAAAAGTTCCATCATGCATTCAAAACTCCCTGGCGCACCTTTGTCTGGCTTAACGAATGTTTCCTTTGGATTCTCTGGCGCCCCCGTTAGCAATCCGGTTTCTAGCCCTTTGCCCCTTACAATTGGGCCGCGCGAGCTAGAGGCTCCTTTGATTTTAACTAATGGTTGTGGTGAGAATCTTTTGGGCCTGGATTTGTTGAAGCGGTTATATGCGACTCTGTATTGTTCTCCTGCGGGAGTGGAGCTTACATTGGGTCAGAGAGTGATCTCTCCTATGTACTTGTCAACTGATAAGCTCCCACCGGAACTGAGTTCTCTTCCCGAGTCTTTGTGGGCAACAGGTCCCAATGACGTGGGCCTGCTGGACATATCACCTTATGTTGTCCAATTGAAATCGAATGTGCGATTACCACGTATCCCCCAGTATCGTATCTCTCTTGATGGTGAACGAGCGCTATTAGCGATCATTTATGACTTGATCAAGAAGGATGTTATTGAGGAAACTCGGGGTAATGTGTGTAATAGTCCTGTGTTACCTATTTTGAAACGAACTGATCCATCCAAGCCTTCTGTGTACCGTTTTGTTATTGATTTGAGAGAGGTAAATAAAATTGTGATTCCACAATTTCCTGTGGTGCCTGACATTACAGCTTTACTGACTCTGATTCCAGCCTCGGCCTCTTGGTTCTCGGTAATCGATTTGAAGAATGCTTTCTTTAGCATTCCGATTGCGGAGGAAAGCAGAGATCTATTCGGCTTCTCATTAGGTGGTCGCAGCTTCAGGTTTAAACGCGCTCCTCAGGGCTACTGTGAGAGTCCATCGATCTACAGCCACGCATTTGTGTTACCGGCTGGTGCGGCCTTGATTCAGTATGTTAATGATCTGTTAGTGGCTGCTGACACTAAGCAGATTTGCAAAACTGCTACAGTATCGCTGTTACAGCATCTATGTGACTTACATCACAAGGTGTCACCTTCTAAGCTACAATTTTGTTGTCAAGAAGTAACCTATCTAGGTCACTTATTGTCAAAGGAGGGAAGAAGGTTGTCCCCAGAAAGAATTGCAGCGATTGCTCGAATTACTGTGCCAACAACTCAGAGAGATGTGCGTGCCTTTCTAGGTATCACGTCATACTGCAGGCAATGGATTCCAACTTTTTCCTTGCTAGCGAAGCCATTGTTAGCCCTCACGTGCAAGGATGTTCCGACTCCTTTGCCATGGACCGAAGAGTGTCAGAAAAGTTTTTCTGAATTGCGTGATGCGTTGTGTTCGGCTCCTGTGTTAGGTACTCCTGATTACAGTAAGCCGTTTACACTATACGTTCACGAGAGGGAAGGTTGTGCGTTGAGTGTTTTGACGCAACAATTTGGCGGTAAGCAGCGTCCATGTGCATATTTTTCCTCGACCTTGGACCCAGTAGCTAGAGCATTGCCGAGTTGTCTAAGAGCGACAGCGGCATCTGCGGTGTCCATCCGGCAATCTGCAGGACTGGTCATGGATAATATGCTTACGGTGATGGTTCCGGATGCAGTTGACACTCTCTTAAATCGAACGAAAACTCAACACTTGACGAGCGCAAGGTTGTCTGGTTACAAGTTGACACTTTTGGCAAGTCACATACAAATAAAGCGTTGTAATGTGCTGAATCCGGCAACAATGTTGCCGACTAATATGGAATCAGATGATGTACCACCACATGATTGTTATCTAAGAACCGAAGAAGAAACGAAGGGTCGTGTTGACCTAAAAAACACTCCATTGGCAGATCCCAATGGTACTCTGTATGTTGATGGTTCATGTTTTAAGTTGCCGAATGGTGATGTAACGACTGCGTATGCTGTAGTGACGTTGAGTATGGTTGTGGAAACTGCGAGATTGAGTCAGAATTCAGCGCAAGCGGCAGAGTTGATTGCGTTGACGAGAGCGTGTGTTTTGTCTAAAGGAAAGCGAGTCAATGTGTTTACTGATAGTCAATATGCATTTGGCGTTGCACATAGCTTTGGTCGATTGTGGAGAGAAAGAGGATTTATGACATCGCATGGCCTGAAAATCTAATACCGACAGCTCGTGAACGACCTTTTGGACGCACTTACATTGCCTAAGCAGGTGGCAATCATTAAATGCAGAGCGCACCGAAAGGTTACGGATGATGTTGGTCGTGGTAACGCATTTGCGGATGAGATTGCTAAGGAAACAGCTAAGAATCTTGCAACCCGAATGTACGTTATGAGTTCAGTGAGGTGGCCGGCGGAGACTGTTATGTGTGAGGACACTGTTGAGAGTGTGAAAGCGATACAGAATGAGGCCACCGAAACTGAAAAGACTAAGTGGAAAGAAAGCACGGGAAAGTTAGACGCGCATGGATGTTGGATTGATTTGTCGGAATTTCAGAGGTGGATGTTGCCGGATGCATATGTGCTAGCCGTTGTGACTATGGCTCACGGCTTGTCACATATTAGTGCGAAAAGTATATGTAAGTTGTTGTCTCCTGTATGGAAGAATGATGGTATTGCTAAGTGTGCTGAGAGAGTGGTTAAGAATTGTATGGTATGTATGATGTACAATCCTGGCAAGGGCACCCCCACTCCACCTGGCCATTTTGCTCCACCTACATGTCCCTTTGAAGTCATCCAATTGGACTTCATCCATATGGAGAGATGCAATAACCTAAAATATGTTTTGGTTGTGGTTTGCGCGTTCTCCAGATGGATTGAGGCCTACCCTCTTAAAGATAATACTGCCCTGTCCACAGCGAAAGTCCTACTGAAGGAATACTTTCCTCGGTATGGAATGCCACGGATTGTATGGTCGGATAACGGAAGTGAGTTTGTGGGGAGTGTGATGAAGAGTGTGTGTAAGGGCCTTGAAATACGACAGAAATTCCATAGCGCCAATCATCCCCAGTCAGCAGGTTTAGTGGAAGGGTACAATGGCACTCTGAAACTGAAACTTGCTAAGATTCAAGCTACGACTGGTCTGTCATGGCCCGATGCCCTGCCTCTAGCTCTCTTGTCGACCAGGGCGACTGTGCACTCTCGAGTAGGGCTTAGCCCATATGAGATTGTGTTCGGCCGTCCTGCGAACATTTGGGGAGTTCTGAGGCCTAAGGCATTTGATAGTCTCGAATATCCAATGTTGATTGATTATCTTTATGATCTGACTGCTAAATTGAGGTTAATTCATCAACAGGTCTTTGAAGCTCTACCGGCACAGACAGAGGGTCCTGGACATCGGCTCCAACCGGGTGACTGGGTAGTCACCCGCAACTTTGGGAGAAAGCGTAATCTCGAGCCAAGATTCGTGGGACCCTTTCAAGTTCTGCTGGCGACAAGGACTGCAGTTCGGTTGGAAGGCAGGAAGAACTGGGTGCATGCCACCCACACCAAGAAAGTCCCAATCCCTTTGCCAGCAGACAACTGGGTCAGAACTGGAATCGCCGCAACGGAGACTGAGACCCCTCTGCGTTTTGTGCCGTTCAGTGATGCTCAACCTGTAGGAAACAATTCAGCGCAGCCGGATACATCTGTTGAATCGTCAGCATTGGAGAATTCAAGGCCTGAACTGTCATCAGAACGATCGAACACTGTTTTGCCATCTGAACAGTTATTTGAAGAGCAAACTCGACCTGGAAGAAGTCGATACTTCCTTCGTTCACGTGACGAAGACTAATAAAAAATCCCTTTTTCGTTCTTGAATTCATATTACCCCCTACTGTTGCTACGAACATTATGAACAATTGCATCTTTCATTGATTTATTGAGTTCCTTTTTTACGTGTATTTCTCTCTTTTCACAGCTAGGAGACTTGTATTAAATTGACTGTTTGTTTAAGAAAACCTTTCATCCGGGTTGACCGTAGGGCCGTGCGGGTACTTCCTTCTGTTTAGCAGGTTCCTGACACTAGGTCGGTTACTTTTGTTGATTCCTGGGAATTCCTGGGAATTGATAATCGCTACTCAGAACGAAGTGCGTCAAGAACGTTACGGACGGTTTTTAGAGGATGGAGTTCTCTAAGCTGTCGGAAGTAGAGAGGATATCGGCGCAAAGGTCGAAATTGCATAAGGTTGTACGAACAAAATGTTTTCTGTTTCAGGTATTCCTGCTGTTCCTGACTGTTTCTATGCTATTGGTGGGTGGAGTGTATTTTGGAATACAGTCGTTATTGCCTCCCACTTCACCTACTTCTTCTTCTCCTGAACTGAATTCTATTCCCACTATTTCTCCACATTCCTTTCACCCTCTGCCCCAACATGAACAGGTTAGACGTGCGGAATTCATGAACAACTCCTTTGTCCAACTCCTACATCAGCATCAGTTGGTGATGAATACTACTAACTGTTGGGTGTGTGGGTTAATGCCACATACCATGGATAGGGGTATTCCGTATTTGGTTCTTCCTTATAGCTCCCAGGGGTCAGCTTGGGCATTTCAAACTATGTTCCGTAGTGCACTAGATTCCTACCCCCATCGAGAGCCACGCTCTGCAGATCTTGGTCACGGCCCATACCACAAGACTTTGGCAATAGCGATTGCTGACTTAGATAGAGATATTTTTGATGCATCGCTTATTCCGGAGGAAGAGGTGCGAGCATACAAGGATCTGAGTGAGGCTGAGTATAGTATATAAGTGGGTGATAGACAGCTTAAGAGCTCGTCTCCGATCTGGATCGTACCCCACCTTGGTAATTTTTGCTTGCAAGGTCTTGGTCGAAATCCGCGAGCTCAGCTTGGGAAGAGTGCTTGTACTGAAACGTATGTTTTACCAATGCTCTCTTCCCCTGTTTTCGTGACTGTCAAGGGTACCTACTTTGTATGTTATGATCGCACATATACATGGTTGCCCCGTGACTTCTCGGGCACCTGTTATATTGCGAATCTTTTGCCACCGACTTTCACAGTTGCCTCGGACTATCACAAGACTAGAGTTGTGAGAGGTGTTATTAGCAAAGAGGACACTGCCGGTCAAGAAGCAGGAGATTTCTTTAAGGGTTTCCTGCCGTTTTGGGGACCTATGGTTAATAGTAGGAACCTGAGACAATTGACTCGTGTGGTAGAATCAACTGCTAATATAACTGCAAGTGCTCTTGGTAATCTGACAGCAGAGCTTCAGGCGGATAGGCTTATGACGTTGCAGAACCGTATGGTTCTAGACGTTGTTCTTGCAGATAGAGGTGGTGTGTGCAAGGTGATCCATTCGAGTTGCTGTATTTTCATTCCTGATAACGCTCCAACTGTATATCAAGCCATCTCGAAGTTGCACAAGATCTCCGAGTCCATACACGTGGACGTAGGTGATTGGACGCTACTAGGATGGTTTTGGGGCCTGATGTCGACTTGGGGTTGGAAGATTCTGATGATCATCAGGATTGTTGTGACGTTTCTGTTCACGTGTTGTCTTTGCGTGCAGTGTGGTCCTGCCTTATGTGGCCTCTGTGCTACAACGTGTATAAGACGGCCATCTGTTACCAAGGAAGCATTGATGGATAGAATAATGTTGCCGCAACATCTGAACGATCTGATGAATATCGAGATCGATTCTGATATCGACTAGTGCTTGCCTACATGAGGGCAAAAGGAGCGTCTGAGGTTCCGTGAGAATCGTAATGACGTTTTTGACTTGTTCGAATATGGACGAGTTTGGAATCTATGAACCGCAAATGACGAGTTTAGTGGGTGTACGCGTTTTCGCTACGCTACCTTGCACCGCTCGTCTTATTCGTGGGTTTCTCCATCCGAACCCTAGGGTTCCATTTTAGATACGGCATCCATTTTGTTTCTTGCCCTCAAGTAGTCAGCGAACGGACCCTGTTCGCTTCGTGACCCTGGGATTCCCAAGCTCTTGCGGAAGACACGTGTTCCTTTGAGGGTGTCTTTATGACGAGGGGGATGACACTGCAAAGGCAGATGGCTCCGCTTGAGGCTCATCTTGCCGTGCCGGTCTATTGTTTCAGCCGTGCATGCATTAGGCATGAATCCTTTGATCCTGCAATCATGCTTCCGATATTGCCCCCTACACTCTTTTTCAATCTGTTGTCTATCTTTGTCTTCCTTGCACCTGTTTCTGTCTCTTTTCTTAACTCGTTTACAGCCAGAATGGAATGTACTTAATGGTGGGATAACATACTTTTACAGTTGGGAACCAGCAATGCTACTGTAATTATGTTTCTGGCTCCTGAATACATGAAAGAAACCCTTTTGAAGTTTACTGTGGGAACTGAGTTGTAACCTTTTGTTCGCCATGTTGTGCTATGACGAAAATATGTATAAAAGGAGCGATCCACTGTTGCAATTCGAAGCAGTCTCTCAGAACCTACACATTGTGTACTTCTTGCGATTTCTGTATCCCTGCAGTAAATAAACGCTGATCTTTGACGCCGAAGAAAGTGTCCCGTGTCTCTGTGGTTTGTACGCCGGAACAGGTAACCCTCGAAGGTTTCAGGTGTTGTTCCCTGGCACCGCTGGGCCTTAGAATAGCCCAGTCCTTCATCACCGCGTCAAAGACCCCAGTTTCAAAAGAAGAAAGTTGCTGCTGTAACAGCGAGATATGCCACAGATAGTGAGAACGCAGCTTCGGAATCTGACATGGGCTCTGACCCTGCAGGACAGCACGTCAGAGGTTACCATCATTCGAGAGGCACTGCGTCCACTACTGTAGGGGACAGCGACTGACACCTTTGTTGTAGTTGAAACAGGAGACACTAGAGTGGCTCCCCTGAAAGACTTTATGAAATAGTCCTTGTAATTGAAGGTGACATAAAATGTACCATAATAGGTTTTTTTTGACGACTACTTAAGACATTTTGTTGGCGGAGGTCGACTGGCACCCACCTTTTGTCTTGGCCGCTCCACAAGGGGAGGAGGTGATCCTCCCCGTTTTCGCACCCACTGTGCCGAAGGAGCAGGAACTGCAATTTGCTGAAGATTGGGCTAAGGCGCTTGCGCCGGCGTTGTACCGTACTCACTGTGGATGGGACAAATTTTACCCTCGACATGAGATCCCTTTGCGGTCCATGCCACAGCCACAACCCCAATACCCCATACGGCGTGAGGCGAAAGCCTCTGTCGCCAAAATCCTTGAACAATTGGAATATCAAGGTGTAATTGAAACGTCTGTGTCTTCGATGAATAACCCACTTTTTACTGTGACCAAGCCAGATGGCTCGTACCATTTGGTATTGGATTACCGCCACTTAAACTCGCATTGTCGTACGTGTGCGGTGCAGAATATCCACAGCTCTGCTCTTGTGGATAGTATTGTGCGTAAAATGTTCCAAACCACGCTTGACATTTCCAATGGCTTCTTTGCACCTAACTTGTCCCCCCTTAAAAGTCAGTGGACGAGTTTTACCTGTGGCGGCAAACAGCGCCAATTTCTCCATTTGGCCATGGGCTACAAGAACAGTCCGGGCGTTTTTTCTGCCCGAATAGTCTCTCTACTTAAGAGGCTCGACGCAGATGCATGTACGTATGTGGATGACATTTATCTCACAGACGATGAATTATGGCTGCATCTGTGCCGTGTTGACCGCATAATTTGCCGTTTTGCGGACTTTGGTTATAAATTCAACGCTGCGAAATCACAGATTGCAAAGTACACAGTTTTGTTCCTGGGCTACGAGCTCAACAATGAAGGTAGAGGCTCGGCTCCTCACTTCTTGGAGAAATCATCACTTTTGCGCGCTCCCACAACGCTGAAAAAGCTACAATCCTTACTGGGCTTTTTGAATTTCGGAAGTACATACATTCCGGAATATGCCCAGTGTATCAAGTCGCTCTATGCATTGATACAACCTACTTTTTCCAAATTGTGATGGCTGCCAGAAGATTCAGCCATCTTGCAATCTTTGCAGGCTGACCTACTTGAACCTAAGTTCTTGTTGACTCATGATAACCGCACAAACCTGGTAATAAGAATCGTACCAGGGGCAGTGGGTTTCACGTACCTCACTTTTAATGAGAGTGACACAGTCCCTATTGCTTACAAGTCACACCTGTACACCTCGGCCGAGTTGCGGTTTTCCACTGTGGAAAAAGTTTTGACAGCAGGGCAAATGGCGATTCTTAACAACGTGCACTGTCGCAGGGAAAATGATTGTGGTTGTGTTGTAAGGATCCACAGGAGACAGGATGGCTGTTCTTGATAAAGGCTTTATTTTGCAAGTTACAGCTTAGAAGAAAACCCGACTAACAGCGTCAGGACACAAACTGCCTCTAACGGCTTCCAGAGAACTCTCGAGCCCTGGCATCTGAAAGGCAGACACAAGCCCAGCGCGAGCCACAGACTCGAGCATAAGAGATGCGTAAGATGAATATAACAGGTTGTTACTCCGTATCCTGCCTTGGAGGCAGTGATGAAGGCTAGTGCACTGAATTCCAAGGCTTTGCACCCTCGGTGGATACAATGGGCTACGTCCTTGACATCCCCGGATGTAACGTTCATTTTTGATTTCCCTTTGCAGACTCAGGAGTTTTTGCAGTATGAGTTTGTTCATCCTGCTCCTCTGACTATGCGCCCACTGGAGGATTTTCATTGTATCATTTACACTGATGGAAGTGCCCAGGCAGCTACGGGTTCTAGACACGCACGTTCTGTGGCCTGTGCAATTGTGGTTGGTACGATGGTGGATGGTGAATTCAAGTCCAATGTCGTGCATATACAGACATTAGGGGACTGTACCGCCCAGTTGGCAGAACTACGTGCTCTGATGCTTGCATTGGAATACACGGATCCCAGTGTGACTACTCTTATTGTGAGTGATTCTTACTACTGTGTTCAAAGACAATCTACCCTTCGGAACACAAAATGATTATTGTGACTCCAAAGGTCGCACAATAAAACATAAAATGATCTGGGTTCGAGTGGTGGAGCTAAAAGAACGACTCCCACTCGTTTTTGTAATTCATACTTTGGGTCATCAGCGCGTTGGGGTTCAAGCTGTTGGCAACTGTCTCGCGGACGAGACTGCGAAGACAGCAGTAGCAACATTTGCAGTGGCATCAGTTACACATTCCAAAAGTAAGATTGATGATGACATCTTGGCAGCTATTGCCGCGACTGAGAAGGGAGGTAATTATCCTAAGGGATTCCCTTCGAAGTACTCTTATCACTTAAGTCCCGATAAAGTTCATTATGTGAGAATTAACTACGTTGGTGACAGACTGATTCCCAACGCGGACCGCAGACAGGCTTTGATTACAGCAGCCCACGCAGGGATGGCTTCGACGCATGCCAGTGTGTCAGCTACTGTATCTCTCCTACAGCAACGGTATTGGTGGCGGGGTTTGTACAAACAGACGTTTGATTTTGTCTTTCAATGTGTCATTTGTCAGCAAATTAAGCCTTCTTCTGTTGCACGCCCGCCCCAAACTCAGTTGTACACATCTAATAAACGACTTGCACGTGTTTATTTGGATCACTGCGGTCCTTTCTCCTCTCATACTACTTATAAGTACATCTTAGTAGCAGTTGACTCTTGCACGCCCTTTGTCTGGGAGTGGCCTCAAAGGAGTGCTGGTGCCAGAACTGAAGAGATTTGCGTGTCTTTGTGGGAAGTTTTGCATGTGGCACCTTCCATTTGGACCAGGGTCCAGCGTTCACCTCTAAGGCATGCAAGGATGCCATGGGTTCATTGGGGGGTCCAAGTTAAATTTTCGTCTCCATACCGGCCTGAGGGCAATAGTGTTGTAGAGCGGATGAACCGTGATTTAAAGCAATCATTGACAGCGAAGGTGTTAGGTGCTGGCAGAGAATTGCCTACCCATCTAAGTAGCGTACAACGTGCACTTAATAATCTCCCTAGAAGGTCTCTGGGTGGGCGGACCCCATACAAAATGCTCTTTGGCATCAAGATGTTTGTTCCGGACCTTGACGGTCTAGACATGGTGGCAGGAGCCGCATCCTTTGACGTAGACGAACATTCTAATTTTTACAGAACCTACAAAAGACCAGAGACAGTCTTGCAAAGGAACACTTGCCCTCCACGTCTGAAGCTGCGTTGCAGATTCCGGTAGTAGACTGGTCCGAGAGAAGATCGACAACAAGAAAGAATTTGGTCCTTCTTATCGAGCTCCAGTTGCCGTGCTTGGTGTGCAGGGTACAAGAATTGTCATTTTACCTCCTCTCCCTGGGCGAAAAGGGAACAGTTACATTTCAATTGACCATGTCAAACCACACAGGGTGGCCGATACTGTATAGTATGACGCCTGCAGTTTCGTGTCCAGCAATGGTGCGACACTCTGTTTTGGCCACGGATCTTGTCATCGGGCCTGATGTTGCCATTGAAATGAGTCCACTTACAAATCCTATATTGAACCTACCTGCTGGTGGTCCTCTTAATGAAACTGAATATACCTACCCAACTGATTTGTCTATGCCTGATTTGGAGACCCGTGTGGCTAATCAATCCTGTTTTTCATTTGACACTGGCTCATCCACATCAAAGACCCCTTCAATAGTTTTGATTTTTGTTACCTGGTTTAAAAAACATTTTTTGATCCCACCTTGGAGTTACATTTGGGTGCTGCTGATTGCAATTTTTGTGTTCATGTCCATAGGATTTGTGGTATATTTTTTTCGTTTTATCAATGGACACTATATTGAAGAAAGAACATCAATACGAGTGATTGATGGAATTTTGGCTCCCAACTCCTCTTCGCACATCATGAAGAGGGACCAGACATTTGTGAATATAACTGCTTGGTCCGTTTTAGATGGGATTGTATGGGATGCTGTAAAGTTCCAGATACATGGTCCCACAGAGGTTATTAATGTTCCCAATGTACTCCGTGTTTCTATGGGGGATGTGGTTAAACAAAATATTCGCTCTGATGATTGGGATGTTAAGGCTGTGGAAGCTTTATTTACTGGTTTGAAATACTATGCTGCCTTCGAAGCTGAAGATTTATATTTACAATCTGCGAATTATGGTTATTTGTACTGTTACCAACATTTTGGCAATCACTTTCTGCATAAGACTAGCTCATTTAGAAGCAGGGTCAATTTCACACAGTGGGAACATTGTCCCGCACCAGTGGAAGGCAGCTCGAGAACACTTTTGTAAAAGTTTTCCTATTTTACTGATTTTGATCAATCCAACCCTAATGCTTTTTATTTTAAATTGACTGCAGAGTCCTTTTCCAAGGTTAGACTTACCCTCTCTAAATTACTTTATTCAAAGTCCTTTATTGACCAGTTGGCTGTTGGGGGCTATGAACTGTGGAGAGATACTATTGATCTTAAATCTGTTAGGGGTTCAAAAAGTTGTCAAGTGCGAGGCACTGAGGCTTTGCATCGTGCATGTCTCATCCCAAACCATATGTTGTTTCTGAATGATACTATTTCACAAACCACATGCTTTGGATTGGTTACTTCTAAAAAGTTAAATGCTCCCTCATTTCCTGATTTGGGTGAATTCCCCCATTGGAATAATTTTACCAGTACACCCTTCAGCGAATTAGAGGCACTGTTTAGTAATTCCTCTTTTAATGTTTCCAGCATTAATCCCGAAGGCTGGTTGCTATGGCAAAAAAGTGCAGATTCCTGCCAGCACCGCTTCCTGGGTCTGACCCCTGACTATATGGAGGTTAGAGTTGATCCCCATTTTCAAACTCACCACTCAGTCACCACATATTCTGTAGGCAAATTGTGCCAGAGTTGGCTTAGACATTCATCCTTAGCTTCTGTCCAAACTCACTGAAACTGTTGATTTAAAGGATTTTGTGAAAGGCCCTGTTGTTAAAACCTAGACTGCAGTGTCAACATTATCGGCGCCATCTTGCCCCCTTTTCGAGCCCATTCGTGCGCGTAAGCGGCAGCCATTTTAAGTACCATGGCCTTTCTGCCCATCGCCGACAGCCAGCGCGTCTTTCTCTCTCTCTCCTGACCTCGCAAGCATCCCCCCGCGCGCTGACAGCCCCCGCTCTCACATGCCTTGGGCCATAAACCCCTCTTCAGCACAACTCTGCCTCGGAACCCCATCCTGTTCCCAGCGCGACACCTCCCTTCATTCCTTTCATGATCCCGGGTCCTTTGATAAAACCCCCTTTCCTCTGTGCCCGTTTGTCTTACTTGTTCCCAGGCCGCCACCTGGCCCTGCGGATACTGTTTATTGCCCCCTATACAGTAGGAAGCTTCCCCCATCAAAGGATCCACAAGTTGATCAAAGCCCCCACCCCATGAGATCCGATCAACCACATACATTCCGTGAATCGGCGGAATGTCCAGCTGCGCGATAATCATCACCTGTTGTGACCGGGGTGGGGACTTCAACTGTAAATGTGTGTGGGAACGGGCCTGAAGCGGGGATTCCGAGGATGTCTTTCCGTACATCAAAGTGTTGACAAAGATGTGTTTAATGCAATAAAGCAATAAACTTGTGTATAAGAGGCCAGGCCTCAGAGATGCGGTTAGAGCACCTTGAGAAGATACCCTGTTGTCTGATTTGATATGTTCTGCTCCGTCGGAATAAAACTTCTGTTTCCTGCCTTCCAGTCTCCAGCGCCTGCCTCTTTGTTTGGTAACTTGAGTGGGTATAGAGGCGGTTAACGCCGGGCAACTCCGAAAAAGGTCATCGGCCCTACCTTTTTCCACAATTGGCGTCCCAAACGTGGGGCCCATCAGCGACTCGTGGATCCAGTGGGAGAGGTCCTGACGACAGAGTGAACGACTGCAACGATCGGGAGAGCTCCTGTCCGATAGACCTTCGTCTGACAGCCGATCATCCGAACTTCACTGGTTTCGAACAGACCTCTCTCGAGTGATCTACGGTCCTGACTGGGAACCATCAGGAGTGCCACGAAGATCACGAAGAATAGAGGACGATCGGGCGCTGGATTCGGAAGACAAGAAACTGTCCATGCGGTCCGGGTAAGGTCGTGTAAACGCGACAAATTGCGAAATGATTGTTTGATATGGATAATACTAGTATTACTCTTTTGTTGATTTGTTTGGAGATTAACTCTCTGCAAACGGAGAAACAACAGGCTCTCTCTTTGCAAGCAGTGAAGGATAGGTAACGCAGACTTTTGTCCCCGTTGTAATCCGTCGTGCCTATCTTCCTCCCCCACTGATTGATTGTTTGGCCCGAACTGTTGTTCGCGGATTGTTTTCTGGAGATTCTTGTCTGCAAACAGGGAAGAACAGGTTCTCTCTTTGCAGGTAGTGAAAGGGTAGGTAACGCAGACTTTTGTCCCCGTTGTAACCCGTCGTGCCTACTTATTCTCCCCATTGATTGTTTGATTGACCGAACATTGACTGTTCAATATTGGTTCTTTTGAGGTATTCACCGCCTGCAAACAACGAAGAATAGAAATATTCTGTCTAGTCTTTGCACACAGTGATAAGATAGGTAGTGCAGACTTTTGTCCCCGTTGTAATCCGTCATGCCTATCTTCTCCCCACTGATTGGTAGCCTGTTTAGCCCGGACCGCTTATTAGAGATGAACCATCCAGCTCCACTGGAAGGCACCCCTAATAAGGACATATTCATGAAGCATGGATTGATCGCTATAGCTTATAGCAAGCTGTGGCATAAATATACGAAAAAGGATCGAGAAAGTCAGTGGCCACTGATAGGATCCTTCGACGAGGATAAAATAAGCGCGCTAGAAACAGCCCTTGGGAAACACAAGACAACGCCCACTATGCTTGATAGTCTCGGCATGTGGCGCAAAGAAACCGAACAGCGTAAAAAGAGAAATGAGAGTAGGTTGGGAAAAGAGCTGCGAAAGGCAGCCCACCTAGCTGCTAAGAAATTAGAAGAAGAGATTAAGGAAAGAGAAGAAGCCAAACAGAAACTAGAGATAGAAACATCAAGCCAGTGTCCGGTTAGAACGCCCTCTACGCTCTATCCCGAATTACCCTTGAAACAGCGAGCCAACGATGATCTTTTGTTAGGTCCTCCGATCATCTACATGCCCCCTCCATATGCCCCTTCCCAACCCTTAGCACAGCACCCACTACCTGCCCCTTCCCAACCCTTAGCACAGCACCCACTACCCCCAAGCACAGACGAGAGTAGTACCAGAGCTTCGGCCTCCATGGCCTCTTCGCCGGCCGAACCCCTTGTATTAGACACAGCACAAGCGACAGTGTTAGATGACCCAGAGACCCGAAAGGCTGATTCCGCAAGAACAAACAGATTAAGCAAGGATGAGCGAGCAGGGATTGACAAGATAGTGAGGACATTGGTAGAAAGAAAGGAAAGTGAAGAGTACATCACGGATATGTTCAACTCATATGCAGGGAGCCACAGGCGACATTTTGCCGTACGACTGTGTTATCATGCCTTGAATGCGTATGAGGACCGATATCGAGACAAAGGTCCCGAGAGCCTAACGACTCTGTATAGGAAGGTCGATATCGGGGATGAGGGCGAGTGTGATGTGACGGACCTCCTTACGCGTACGCTTGAGGTTTTCCGCCACCTCACTGAACAGGAATCGGAAGCTAAACCCACGACACCCGTAGCGACCGAACCACAAACTGAGCGAGCTAGCACCATGATGCCAATAAGAGAGGCTGCCCCCTACTGGGTGCCTCCACGAGGTCAAGGAACACACGATGACGTCAACCACCAAGATGCAAGAGGGAGGGTAGTGTACAACTGGGTCTATCAGCCATGGGATCGGCAAGAGATTCTGACGTTTCGGAAATCTCTGCCTGATTTACGTAAAAAACCCACTGCCTTCTATACTGAATTAGGTACAGCCCTAGGTTCAACGATTATGACCCTGGCTGACATCGACTTGTTTTTCGGGTTATGTCCACCAGCTGATGTGTGGAAGCAAATCCGGAAAGTCGACCACCTTGAGCTGTTCGGACATACCTGGTCACAACTCGATGGCATAGATAAACAACGAGAACCTGGACAGAAGCCTTTGAAATCCATTTTAAACCTCCCAGATAAGATTGTACAGAAATTGAAAACCCTGACTCCAGAAAAGAAAGTGGACTGGTCGATAGTGACGGCTTGTCGTCAGAAACCCCAGGAAGATGTATCGGACTACTTCTCCCGGTTTGAAATGGTGTTCTCCGATTACAGCGGCCAGGACATGACCACTGCAACCGGACACCACCTGTTTGTCCAGAATTACGTTAAGGGTTTGTCACCGGAGGTCTCCCAGAAACTGCAGGCCAGCGAGAGTAGTTGGGCGGCCTCCAAACCTGCGGCTATCCTTCAGATGGCCCAATATTACGAACACCAGAAAAATGAAAACGATAGAGCAACAGAGAAAAAGAAGAAAGACTTAAAAGAGAGGGTGATGATTGGACAACTGCAAGGGGTGACTATAGGACGAGAGCAATACAAAGGATACTACCAGACAAATGTCCCCAGGAACGCACCTCCTAAAGACCGCACCTCGACACCCCACATTGGACGTACAGACATTAGCGAGGACCAGTGTGCCTTCTGTAAAGGATTCGGCCATTGGAAATCCCAGTGCCCGGTCCTGTTGGAGATGATCAGAAATAGGGACCCCAAGGACGTAACGGGTGGACCGAGAAATAGAGGACAGCAACGAGGGCCCGCAAATGACACGACTAACGATAAATCAAACAGACCAAATACATTTGACCGACCCAGACAGAATCAATACCAGCAGTCTGACTGCGACGATGCCCACAACTTCGCATAGGACTGCCAAGGGCAAGGGAGGGATCCAGTCGAGCTCTATGTTGACCAGCAAGGTCCTTATGTCACTGCTAAGGTCCTGGGTACAGAGTCTCCATTTCTGGTAGACACTGGCGCAACACGTAGTGCGTTATCTAAACGACTGATTCCAAGGGCACCCTTGTCTGGCTCACTTGTGACATCGATAGGTTTCGATGGGACGCCCTCCACAAACCCTTTGTCCACTCCGATCCCCTTCGACTTAGAGAACAATACCACTGACACAACGTTTTTGCTTTCCGCCAATACTCCTGACGCCATTATGGGACTTGACTTACTGAAGCACTTTCGAGCGACTATTAGATGTTCCCAGGACGGAGTTCGAGTTTTCCTGTATGACAACCCCATTCTGCTTAGACATTGCCCTTCCCGACGCATGTTTTCTATCAATGACGCTGACACGTCCCTGCTTGACACTCTGCCCCCGTATCTGTGGGCCAAGACAGATTCGGACGTAGGACGCATGATGATTGACCCAGTGCACATCACTGTTCGACCGGACGCAATACTCCCAAAACTTCCACAATATCGGATATCGCCCGAGGGTGAGAAGGCATTGGTAAAGATTATTCAGTCACTGATAGACGCAGGAGTGGTAGAGGAAGTGGTTAGCAACGTTTGCAACAGCCCTATCCTGCCCATCATCAAGAAACAAGGAGAGGGAGATGAGAAAGCATACCGCTTCATCATTGACCTTCGAGAGATCAACAAAGTGGTTGTACCCCAGTACCCCGTGGTCTCAGACATCACCACTATCCTGACTTTGATTCCTTCTACTGCCACCACCTTCACTGTCATTGACCTCAAAAACGCATTTTTCTCTATCCCCATCCACCCAGACAGCCGATATCTCTTCGGCTTCACCCTAAAAGCCCGCTCATATAGGTTCTGCCGAGCACCCCAAGGCTACACAGAAAGCCCCAGCATCTACAGCCAGGCCCTCAAGAGACAACTGGATCAGGTCCAGTTACCCGATGGAGTGGTGGTAATACAATACGTCGATGACATCCTTTTGGCGGCCGACACCACTCCACTAGCAGTCACAGCCACCATTCAACTCCTGCACTTCCTTGCGGAAAATGGCTACAAGGTCTCCAAGAAGAAGTTGCAATTCTGCCAACCTCAGGTCACTTACTTAGGCCACCTTTTGTCCAAAGACGGAAGGAAACTTACCCCCGACCGGATCCAAACCATCCTTGAAACCCCTGTCCCTAAGACTCAGAAACAGGTCCGCTCCCTACTAGGCCTCACCTCCTTCTGTCGGCAGTGGTTGCCAAACTTCAGCCTCATTGTGAAACCGCTGCTATCTCTGCTAGCTAAAGATGTCCCTTTCCCCCTCCCTTGGACCCCTGAATGCCAATCCTCCTTCACAGAGCTACGAGATGCCCTTTGTTCAGCCCCTGTCCTAGGTACCCCCGATTACACAAAGCCCTTCTCCCTCTACACTCACGAAAGGGAGGGGTGTGCTTTATCTGTCTTGACCCAGTCCATTGGCCCAAAGCAACGACCATGCGCTTACTTCTCTGCCACTCTTGACCCCGTAGCCAGAGTATTACCTGCCTGCCTTCGAGCTGTAGCTGCCGCTGCTATCTCTATCCGACAGAGTGAGGGGATCGTACTCTCGAATTCCCTCACGGTACTAGTACCCCATGCAGTTGACAACCTCCTGAACCAAACCAAGACGCAACACCTGACGAGTGCACGACTGACTGGATACGAACTGACTCTGCTCGCACCCCACATCACCCTGAAAAGATGCACCACACTGAACCCAGCAACTTTGTTGCCCCTACCGGAAAACGATCCCAGCGTGCCCCCTGTACATGACTGTGTGACCCTCACGGACGAACAGACTAGAAGTAGAGTTGACCTCAGAGACACAGCTTTTCCTGACCCTGACGGAGAGCTGTGGGTGGACGGCTCTTGCATCAAACTCCCCGATGGCACCACTTCAGCTGCCTATGCAGTCACCACGGCCCGAACTGTAGTAGAGACAGCCCGCATTACACAACGATCTGCACAGGCAGCGGAACTGATTGCCCTGACACGAGCATGCATCCTAGCAGCAGGAACCACAGCGAACATTTACACCGACAGCCAGTATGCCTTCGGGGTGGTTCACCATTTTGGGCTCCTTTGGAAGGAAAGGGGATTCTTGACCTCACACGGCACTCCCATCTTACATGGAGATCTAGTTTCCGCCCTGATCAAAGCTGTCCTTCTCCCCAAAAGACTTGCGGTCATCAAATGCCAGGCACACAAGAAAGTAACAGACATTATTGGACAGGGAAATGCACTAGCCGACATCACTGCTCGAACCACAGCTGAAAATAGGACGACGACACGCATGTACGTGACCAGGTCACAAGCAGAGAAATGGACCGACGCTAGGGACACTATTAGGGACATTCAAATGGCTAGCACACAACACAAATTAACTGAATGGGCACGGGTGGGACTGAAAGACGATGAAGGCTGCTGGCGGACAAAAGACACGAACAAATGGTTGCTACCTGACTCATACCTGATTCCCATACTGACTATGGCACACTCCCCTGCTCACATAGGATCAGCCCCCATGATTGAACTTGTCTCCAGAGTTTGGCACAACGACAAAATCACAGACTCCGCCAAACGTCTGGTCCAACAATGCCTGATATGCCTACAACATAACCCCGGGAAAGGAACTGTAGTACCCCGGGGAGGGTTTGGGGTTCCCAATCACCCGTTTGAAGTCCTGCAGATGGACTACATCCAACTAGACAGATGCCAAGGCCTGAAATATGTACTTGTAGTGGTGTGTGCATTCAGCAAATGGGTGGAGGCATACCCAACCCGTGATAACACTGCTATGGCCACTGCAAAGGTACTGTTAAAGGAATTTTTCCCTCGCTACGGCCTTTGTCGTATTTTATGGAGCGACGATGGCCCCCACTTCGTAGCCGAAGTCATCCAGCTCATCTTAAAGGGGCTGGGTATCAAACAAAAGTTCCACGCAGTCTTCCACCCCAAGTCTGCTGGACTTGTCGAGCGACACAATGTCACACTAAAACTAAAGCTAGCCAAGATAGTGGCTACCACAGGACTGAAATGGCCAGACGCTCTCCCACTGGCATTGTTATCAATGCGTTCCACCCCTACCAAACACCATTTAACACCTTACGAGGTCGTTTTCGGTCGACCCATGAGCATCTGGTCTGCACCAAAACCGACTTCCATTCATGACGTCCCGGACGTCCTAATGTCTGATGTGTATAAGTTGACTGAAACTCTGTCTGTCATTCACCAACAGGTGCTGCATGCCATCCCTGACGCTTCCAGGGGTCCCGGACACAACCTGCAACCCGGGGATTTTATCCTCATAAAGAACTTCCAGCGCGCCAAGAGTCTGGAACCCCGGTGGACGGGCCCCTGGCAAGTCCTACTCGCCACCCGAACAGCTCTTCGAGTGGAAGGAAAGCGGACCTGGGTGCATGCTCACCATTGTAAGAAGATCCCCCCGACCCTGATGACAACCGAAGACGTGACCACCCAGGACGAGCTCCTGAACAAAGATCGACCATCGCTGGATTGCTACCCAGACACAGAGACACTTGAACTTGCAAAGATTCCTGACCCCACCGTGCCATCCAAAGAAGGGTATAACCTGCGACGAAAGGAGAGAGTTTCGGCTAAGCAGACCTTTGACTAAGTCATAATTCTCAGATCGGTGGCCTAACACAACAAGGGCTGTCAGGAGAGAAAGCCAGACGAGGTCTTTGGTTCTGCCCGCTACCGAGCTCCCTCGAAGGTGATGGAAGCGCCCGATAAGAAGGTGATGGAAGCGCCCGATAAGAAGGTGATGGAAGCGCCCGATAAGAAGGTGATGGAAGCAACCGGACATCCGAAAATTCGCTACAGAAACCCAAAGACAGACAGAATCCACAGTTCAAAGACAATTGCACTTTTCATCACAATCCTTTTCTGCTTTCTCCTCATGAACACGCTCTGGATTGTGGAAGAAAATGCACCTGCTCATGAAACATTCCTAACCACTGCGCAGCCTACTACCATGAAGGAACATTATTTGATCTCGCTCTCTCCTCAACTCAGAGAAAGGCGAAAGGAGTTTTGGAACATCTCCTTTGTGCAGCTGCTGCACCAGCACAATCTTGCCACCAATGCCACCAACTGCTGGATCTGTGGGTTGCTACCCCACGCCACTGGACATTCGATACCTTTCATCCCTTCACCCTTCTCAATTCACGGCTCCTGCCTTGCTTGGCTGATCCTCCTGCAAGAAAGCTATAAGGACAATGCCACCTCCAGCAAAACCATGACACATTTCTTTCATGAGGTCTGGCGAAACAAAACAAAGACACACTTCGCCCGCAGACCTCCAACGACTCTATCCACATGGACATCCCTGCTAAAGAACAAATTGAAATGCAGGTGTTCAACAATCCAACCAGACCCACCTTCTCCTACCTACGGAAGCGAACAGCTGCCACTCTGACTGTGGCTCTATCTGTCATCAACGTCACAGGCCATATGTGCATAGAAGGGCTTGGGACACAGCTGGTGGGCCGAAGTGCGTGCCGCTTCACCAGAACTTTGGACTCTACCGATCCACCTTCCTTCCTATCCTCTCCAAACATGTACTTTGTTTGCGGCACAAAGGCTTACACCTGGCTCCCCAAAGGCTGGGGGGGCACTTGTTTTATCTCCTTCATCCTCCCTCCAACCTATGTGGCTCCAGCGAATCATCATAGACAAAAACGAGCCAAGGATATTGAACAAGCCGACTCAACAGGAGCGCAGTTCCTCGATGCTATGAAGGGACTTGTTCCACTCTGGGGCCCGATGGCAAACAGCCGTGCCATCCGACATCTGACTCAGGCAGTCGAAACAACAATGAACATCACAGCTGGTATCCTTGCAAACAACACAGCCGAGCTTCATGCGGTCCGCCTGGTGGCTCTCCAGAACCGCCTTGTTCTAGATGTGGTTCTAGCGGACCGAGGTGGAGCATGCCGCATTATTGGGTCCAGCTGCTGTACATATATACCGGACAACTCACCCTCAGTGTACAAGGCCATCGAACACCTCCACAGACTCTCCTCAGAAGTTCACCAGGAGCAGGAAGAATGGTCGCTTGGTGGATGGTTCTGGAGTACTGTTAAGAACTGGGGCTAGAGACTGTTTACCATTATCCTGATTCCTGTAGTTGTAATATGTGGGTTATGCTTAGGAATTCAATGCCTGCCACCTCTGTGTTCGTTATGTGCGAATTGTATTTGCCCTAAGACTGTGGACTTTGGAAAGGAACGCATGGGAGCATTATATGATGCTGAGGTTAGGAATGTAATGCAGATTGACGTTCAGTAGGCAAGCTGGCTAGATATGTTGAAAAGGGAGGACTGTTAAAACCTAGACTGCAGTGTCAACATTATCGGCGCCATCTTGCCCCCTTTTCGAGCCCATTCGTGCGCGTAAGCAGCAGCCATTTTAAGTACCATGGCCTCTCTGCCCATCGCCGAGAGCCAGCGCGTCTTTCTCTCTCTCTCCTGACCTCGCAAGCATCCCCCCGCGCGCTGACAGCCACCGCTCTCACATGCCTTGGGCCATAAACCCCTCTTCAGCACAACTCTGCCTCGGAACCCCATCCTGTTCCCAGCGGGACACCTCCCTTCATTCCTTTCATGATCCCGGGTCCTTTGATAAAACCCCCTTTTTTTCTGTGCCCGTTTGTCTTACTCGTTCCCAGGCCGCCACCTGGCCCTGCGGATACTGTTTATTGCCCCCTATACAGTAGGAAGCTTCCCCCATCAAAGGATCCACGAGTTGATCAAAGCCCCCACCCCATGAGATCCGATCAACCACATACATTCCGTGAATCGGCGGAATGTCCAGCTGCGCGATAATCATCACCTGTTGTGACCGGGGTGGGGACTTCAACTGTAAATGTGTGTGGGAACGGGCCTGAAGTGGGGATTCCGAGGATGTCTTTCCGTACATCAAAGTGTTGACAAAGATGTGTTGAATGCAATAAAGCAATAAACTTGTGTATAAGAGGCCAGGCCTCAGAGATGCGGTTAGAGCACCTCGAGAAGATACCCTGTTGTCTGATTTGGTGTGTTCTGCTCCGTCGGAATAAAACTTCTGTTTCCTGCCTTCCAGTCTCCAGCGCCTGCCTCTTTGTTTGGTAACTTGAGTGGGTATAGAGTCGGTTAACGCCGGGCAACTCCGAAAAAGGTCATCGGCCCTACCTTTTTCCACACTGTGGGTGGCAGATCGAAAAGATGGATACATGCTGCTTACAATGAAGTTTGGAAACTATCTCAAGTTGAAGCTGCCTCTAGGCTTAGAGCTATAGATCAGGCCATTTTAGAAAAAGTGCTTGCTGTTGTAGATAATAGCATTAACACCCTTTCTTCCCGAATTTACACTTTGGATAATGTTGTGTCATCTGTGGTTGATATTGTGCAAGAAGATGTTGCAGTGTTGTATCATGGGCAAAATCAATTGCGTTCTGTTATGCAGTTTGCCTGGACTTTGCAAATGTTAAAGAATGGTCGCGTTCCATGGGATTACATGAACACAAGCTTGTTATTTCTGCCTTTTAATTTGACTATGAAACAGCAATTTATGTCAATGAAAGATACCACGTTTTCCCCGTTACATATTGAGAAATTAGAACTGTTGCTTTTTTCTGTAGCGGAGGCAAATTTGGCTGTTTGGCTTATCCATGGGTTAATAACCTTACCGTTCTCTCTTTTCAAATTCGAGAATTGCATGAAACACTATGCTAAGGCAGATTTGAGCCGTTAGGTGGAGCATATCTTCATGAAGTTTGGAATCTCCCATTTACTTACAGATGTTTGAGGGATGGTAAGGAAGTGTTTTTGAATGGCGAAGATTGCATCACTACACCAGACCATTCATTAACATGCAGAAATCTTCAGTTGCACGGCTCGTGTAATGTGCTTGCACTAAATTTGGCGTGTGTTTTAAAAGGCACCCCAGTCCCGGCCATTACACCTACATTCACACTGCTTGCTAATAGTAGTTATTTATTATTAAATAATGAAGAGTGTTGTGGGATGCACGCCGGTATTGCTTACATTGTTACCGTTTCCCAGCATGTAACTTGTTGCAAAAATGTGTTGTTCCCTCCTCCGCATGGCAGGCTTGATGCTTCCATCTGGCCCTCGATTCCAACCTTGAAAGCAGAGTTCAACAAGATGAGCAGAATAAGAGCTCTTTTGTCCCAGAAGGAAGTTCCCCTTACAGCTGCGTGTGAGACATTCGTCCTTCACGTTGCAAATACTCGTACTGAAGTAAATGCTTTATTAAATACAGACCTGCCCTTGCACTTCGATGCTTTGATTCACACAATCTTAAATGCCTTGTCGACTACTGGCTTGGCACATTTTTTCAAAGTAGTATGCTCTGGCCTTGTTACCTAGTTTCAGACCATATTCGGTGTTATCCCTGGATTTTTTTATTAAATTTTTTCGAGTGTCTTTGGAGGTTTCCCCTTTCTCCTGGCTTTGGGTGCCTGCATTCTGCTTTTATTTTGTTTATTGCAAAATGGATGCACAGTGTGTGCCCCATAACGTACAGTCCCGGCTGCTCCACCTGCGTGACCGGATGCTAGAATACTATGGAGCGCTGCCTTTGGCGACTCTGAGTGTGGCGTATGGTTTATCCTTCCGGTTCTCCTTCTTCACTTGCGTGCAGCCTGTTTTCCATTGCCTGGATTGTGGATTGGATTGGGCCCTGGATTTGTGTCTCTGCAACATGGTGTCTCCTGAACTGGATTTTAATCTACTAATGAGTCCCTTAGTTGCTCATGAAATAGACTGCTCTAGTACCGGGATTATGGCCTGCGCAGCGGCACATGGGGTTCTAGGCAATTGGACCATTTGGACTGTGGCCAAAATTTTCTGGATCGCAGTTATCTTGAAATAAGCCTGAGTTGTCCTCTGATGATGCAAGAGGCTCCGGCAATCGAGGAACATGTATGTTCTTTTCCTTTGCTTAATTGGAAGGCTGAAATGTTCATGGATGAAAACGACGACTTCTTGTTGGAAGCAGTTGCAACATTTGGTGCTTACACGTTTTTATTACTTTTTTTTTGCGCGTGCTGGACTCGTGAATATGTTTAATTTTTGTTTTGATTTTTCCTTACATATTTGAGGTCTTTTCAGACACCATGGCCACGTGTGTTAGTATTCACTGATTTGGATTTTTTGAATTTTCATTCCTAAATTTCAAGTTTGGCAAACTTTCTTAACTTGGTTCTGCCTCCCTCTTACTTGAACTCCGCGTTCTATGATGTTTGCCCCGAGTTCTTTGTGTTCACCGAACATGGGGGGGTGTAGTGTGGTTTATGGGCCTCTTTCTGCGTGCATGTTAAGTTAGCATGGCTTATTAGGAGTTTAAATGTCATTTTTCCTTTTTCTGCTTTTTTGCACACAACACTGCTTAGCTGTTTTTGCAGAGTTAGCTTAAAGAAAAGGTCTATACATGAAAAAAGGTTCGTTTTTCGACATCTCTAGAAACATTGTGTCCCCAGTCTGTACAGTGAGTACTGAGCCGCCAAGGTTATCAAAACTTGCAAGCCTGTTTATCGGCGTGTCCGTGTAACACAATCTAGACACAACAATTTGGCAGCTGCAAGCCGAATAGGATTCTGGCACCTTTATCATAGCACACTTGCCAGAATTGAACATACTTGGAAGATTCCAGGCATGCAGAGAGACTAACCGATCCTGATGTAATTTACACTTACTGTGTGAACAGGTAAATGAGGTCCCCCTAAGAAAGCTCAAGAGACCTTCTATAGTTTTATAATACATAGTTCCTAGATAGGGGGGTGTTTCAAATAGGCTCTTTTATCACCTGCTTGTACTATCATTATAATATTATTCCTCCTTTTGTATTTTATGACAGGCACCGCAATGTGCCCGCCACGTGTACATGCAAATGCAGGGGGGTAGCATAGGTACCCCCCATGTGCACCCCCCAACCCCCCAAAATACCCGGGGCCCGCTATGGCACCCAATGGCAAGGACCGCATGTCTTTGCTGCCCCGGAAAGGCAAATCCCCGCATATGGATGGCGGTGTCTACCAGACACCGCCACCATATTAAAACCTTTTCCTCCCGGCCGACCCATTGACCGGGCGGAAAACCGGTGGACGGTCTTTCCATCCGCTGGGGTCCCCCTGCCATATTACTATGGGGTGGCGGATGGCTAGTTTTGGCGGGTGGATCGCACTGCCATGCGGGTGGTGGCGATCTGCCCGCCATTGTAATCACCCCCTTAGTATTCTCTTTTGTCACTTTTCAGAATTCTGACAATCTCTGCTAGGTGATTGGCTGCCAGAATTCGACAGATTGGGTTTAGCCAGGTCCTTCTTGTTCGTTTGTACATGGGACAGAAGAATGGCTCTGTTCGGTTTAAAACATCTTCTAGCTGTATTTTATCTTCAATATTGAGAAATCCGATTGTTAATTTCCCTGCATTTCTCCTATTTAGCCAGCTGTCCTCCACATAAATCCAGTATCTCTGTTTGAGAAGATTTACAGAATTTTAAAGAATATTACCGGGGGTTAGCCATAGGTCACTCATGCCAAGTTTGCCTAGCCATTACTTAATGTGATAAAACCACTGGAAACACCCTCTAGTGTCTAATGATAGTATTTCTTGGAGTGACAGTTTCATTGACAATGGTGAATTGTTCACCCATACACGCATGTAAAAGGTGAAGGGCCATAGAGAAAGTGCATGAGCAACTCTCTTCAAACCCAGGTCTACGAGCATCGGTATGAGCAGCTAATTTCAGGGAAGCTCCAGCACAAATCTAATAAAATAGTTTTTGATTTTTTGAATAGGGGCTGCGTTGATGAGTCCCAAGAGCTTTCCACTATAGAGTGTTCCCCCTATTACCTTTGCTTGGTATACTTGAATTGGTGGGGTCAGCGTTCTATAAGTTGACTTTCTTCGTTTGTTTTTGTTAAGGCCATCCCCACGTGTTGTAGTAAAAGTTGTCTTTTTAGTAATTGTGATGAACTGGATAGTGTGTTAGTAAGCCTCTTCTAATGTGTTTGAACCCAAATTTATTCTTCGGGTAAAAGACATGACGATTAAAAACCATGAATGTAGTTTTTTGAGTATTAATTTCTAAACCTCACAGCCCCTCGTGAACTAGTCCACTAGGTTTTGGAGCCCCATGGGGGACCTGGAAATAAGCAGGGTTTCAGCTGCAAAGAGTAACACAGGTTCCTCTTGCCCTGCAAGTTTTGGGGATCACACCTGCAATCTGTTAACCATTTATATAGAGCATAAAGAAGGTTGGCGCAAGGACGCATCCTTGCCTCACTCCACGACTCACCCCAGTCCGGTCTGTTAACCCGACTTCATGCCCCCATCTAGTTCTGGCGTAGTAAATTGTGTGAAGTCTCATGATGATTTATAGGAGGTTAGTTGGAATTCCTAATTTGGCCAGGACTATCCAAAGTTTTCCCTGCGGGACTAAATGGAAAGCGGCATGGAGATCTACAAATACCATTTGTAAGGTGCCTTTTCCAATTGCCACAAATTTCCATAAGATCAGAAGGAAGAGAAGCAATTAAAAGTAGCTTTAGCTTGATCTGTACCAGTTTTCTGGTTATTGGACCATGGGGCAGGCTAACTCAAAATCATCGGATAAGCAGTCAGCGGGGGGGGGGGTTCAGTATATGGGTTTGCCATTTAAGTCAAAATATGCCTGTGATGGGGAAGGTTACTTACTTGCACCCGGCACACTGAGATACATCTGTTAGACTGGTGCTAATTAGCATCATTGCAATGACTTCATTTACTTACGCTTTTTACTTTCTCCTTTCCTTTCCATTTGATTCCACATACCCCGGACAGTACATAAGGAAGTTCCTTGTGTGATTCCTGCTGGGTATTGATAATATAATTGAGTGACCCTATTTGGGAGAGTCCACCGTCCTTTCTGCAACTTTAGTGGTAATTAGACCACAGCTGCCTGTGTTTCACGACATGATGTCTGTGAGAGTGACACTCAGGGCACCAATGTTTTAAGAGTGTTTAACCTATCACCACTGTATGTTATTTGTTTTTTGGCACAAGGTAATACAAAAGGTTTGCATTTTTCTGTTTACTACATGACAGATGTTATGATTTCTCTCCATCAGGTTGGTCAGGTGCTAACAGGTACTACATTTATGTATCTTTGAGTAGACATTACAATAGGTAGTAATCAGCATATCATCATCCAAGTGTAGATAGTTTTATCCTTTTTCTGGTCCTGTCGAATCGCCACACGATTTAGTTATGTAATGGCGAGAAACATGTTGATCACGCAATAGAGTGCCCCACCTGGGACATTACCTCTGACCTGCGCCTTAGTTCTTTCTTTTTAATCAGGGTGGGACACTCATGGAATAAAATTATTCTCAGTGGTACTTCCACACCTGTTTTAACTTCCCTGCCACATTATCATTCCACCATCTACACTGCTTAGGCCCCTCACCCCCAGGGCACCTAAGTGCTTTTGGAAAAAAAGATCTCCACTAAAGAGGCCCTCATAGGGAGCCCGTCAGGTATTGCAGAGCTGACCTGACGAGGAGCAGCCCTATGATGAAGCATGACACCCAGCCGGGTGTGTGAGGGCCCTAAATTCCAATAGATGAATCCCCATCCTGGCACTTTCCTTGACCATGCTAAACCAGTTTTCCTTGTGCCTTTGTTTTAATTAGGAACAGCATACCTTCTGTTCTTTCAATAAGGCTTATAGGCCTGTAATGTACCAGGTAACTTTTGCCACTTTTTTTGTGGATCGGGACAACCTCAACACCAGCCATGTATCTGGTATTACTGCCCCTTTTAGTATAGCATTATATTGTGTAGTTGAGAATGACACTCCATATTTGGGGTTCAGGGAGCTCAGGATCCCCAGGTATTAGGTCTAGCCCTGGGGTTTTCCCCCACTGTGTGGTTTAATTGCCTCCAAAGTTTCATCTATGGTAAAGGAAAGGCAGTCAGTGTCTACTCCCAAGTTGAAGGGCTCACTGCACACAATCTCACTATCTACTGGTCAGGCGTACAAGTTAGAAAAGTAAGCTTCCCATATCGGTGGGAGGATATAAAAGTGTTCATCCACAACTAGACTTCTTGTCCCTTTCATAATTAGATGCCAAAATTCTTTAGGTTCAGGGCTTTCGCTAGCTTGATTGGGGAAGGCCGAGTAGATCTTTGCTACCTCGTCGGCGAAAAACTCTGCTATTCAGTTGCAGTTATCCACCGAGCAAAGTTCTACAGGGACTGACATGGGCTTCCCTGCCGAGAGTGATTTATAAATTAAGAACAGTTCCTTTGTGGAATTTTCTGCTTCTTTGATCCTGACATCAAAATATGTTGTTTTAGCCTTCCTAATCAATCTGTGATAGATTCGTCTGCTAGCTGCATACTCTGCTTTGGCTTGGGAGGTGAAGGCTATCCTCCACTGTCTCTCAGTGGAGGATACTGGGCTTGGCTTCTAACGATTTGGTAAAGGGGCTAGTCAATTTGGAGCAACGTACACTGCCCCCGAATAAATCGCATATACAGTTCAAGTTCTCACCCCCTAGACAAATTTTGCACATGGTTCAGAAACAGGAAGGCCCTCCAGGTAACATCATTAATACCTCTCACCATTGGCGGCAATTGTAGAAAGACATGGTTTGCGCTTCGTGTCCTATGCCGACAACATGCAGTTAGTCATCTCCCTCTCACGTATGCCTGGTCTTGCGGCGGACATCTTCAGAGATTGTATGCAAGAACTTGCAACCTGGATGTCCGCCAACTGTTTGAAGTTAAACGGTAGCAAGACTGAGGTACTCGTGGTAGGGGGGGGCGTCTGTCTGGTCATCGGCATGGTGGCCTTCCTGCCTGGGAGAAACACCAGCCCCCTGTCAGGAAGCAAGAAATCTAGGAGTGTGGCTGGACGTTGACCTGGCCTTTGGCCCCCAGATTGACCGGGTGGTAGGGGTATGCTTCGGCATCCTGAAAACCTTAAGGAAGGTCTTAGACCTCCTACCCATCACAGCGCACCGAACACTGGTGCATGCCCTAGTCACATTGCGCCTAGATTATGGCAATTTGCTGTATCTGGGGGCCACGGGAAAGACCATAGGCCGGCTTCAGGTGCTGCCGCCCGCTTGGTCCTGAGGCTCCCAAAGAGATCTCCCTCTAAAGCAGCACTTCAGGCATTACACTGGCTCCCTGTTAAAAGAAGGGTGGAGTTTAAGGCCCTCACTACGTGACAACGATGGATTTAGGCCCAGATCCTTGTACTGGGGTGAATGTATGACATTGTTCTACATTCTGTCCATCAACTGTGTTTTTTGCAATTTTCACCCCGAGTGTGCTGGGTATACTCAGACGTGAGTCCCAGGCTCTCAACACCACTGGAGTCAAGCTATCCAGGCTGATGAAGGCTGATAGCCAGAAACCGGTCCTTGGATGCTTGATTCCGGTCTTGGAAAGACATGGCTTGGTAGTTCGGACTGAACTGTTCCCATGAGGCACAGGGTCAGAGCTGATTTGCATATAGCCAGTGTCTAACCCAGGGGGGTGTGGAATGCAAAAAAACGATGGATTTAGGCCCAGATCATTGTACTGGGGTGAATGTATGACATTGTTCTACATTCTGTCCATCAATTGTGTTTTTTGCAATTTTCACCCCGAGTGTGCTGGGTATACTCAGACGTGAGTCCCAGGCTCTCCACACCACTGGAGTCAAGTTATCCAGGCTTATGAAGGCTGATCAAGTCAAGTCAAGTCAAAAGATTTGTATAGCGCGCTACATACCCAGAGGGTCTCAAGGCGCTTGAAGAAGGGTGAAGAAGGGTGGGGAGCTACTTGTCGAATATCCACGTTTTGAGTTGCTTTCTGAATGCTAGGTGGTTCTGAGTAAGGCGGAGGTGAGTGGGAAGTGAGTTCCAAGTTTTAGCTGCTAGGTAGGAGAAGGATCTACCTCCCATGGTGGTTTTGTTGATGCGAGGTACAGTGGCAAGGGCTTGGTTGGAGGATCGTAGCTGGCGGGAGGGGGTGTAGAAGGATAGTCGTGTGTTGAGGCATTCGGGTCCGATTTCGTAGAGTGCTTTGTGTGCGTGGGTTAGGAGCCGGAAAGTGATCCTCTTATTGACGGGGAGCCAGTGGAGGTTTTTCAGGTGATCAGAGATGTGTTCTTTACGCGGGATGTCTAATATGAGCCTGGCTGAGGCGTTCTGGATGCGTTGTAGTTTTTTCTGGAGTTTTGCGGTGGTGCCGGCGTAGAGGGTGTTTCCGTAGTCCAGTCGGCTCGTGACCAGAGCGTGGGTGACTGTTTTTCTAGTTTCGGTAGGGATCCAGCGAAATGTTTTTTTGAGCATGCGAAGAATGTTGAAGCAAGATGAAGAAACGGCGTTGACTTGTCTGTTCATCGAGAGTGAGGAATCCAGGATGATGCCCAGGTTCCGTGCGTGGTCCGTCGGGATGGGTGCTTTTCCAAGGGCCTCTGGCCACCAAGAGTCGTCCCAGGCGGAGGGGGAGGTACCTAAGATGAGGACTTCTGTTTTGTCTGAGTTCAGTTTCAGACGGCTGTGCTTCATCCATTCGGCTACTTCTTTCATTCCTTCGTGTAGGTTGGTTTTGGCCGTGTTAGGGTCTCTGGTGAGTGATAGGATCAGTTGAGTGTCGTCGGCGTAGGAGATGATGTTGAGGTTATGTTGGCGTGCGATGGCCGCGAGGGGGCTCATGTAGACGTTGAAGAGGGTGGGACTGAGTGAGGACCCTTGAGGTACGCCGCAGATGACTTCAGTAGTCTCTGACTTGAATGGTGGGAGGCGGACTCTCTGAGTTCTTCCGGCGAGGAACGAGGTGATCCATTCCAGTGCTTTTCCTTGGATTCCGATGTTTTTGAGGCGTTGTAGAAGGGTGCTATGGCAGACTGTGTCGAAGGCTGCGGAGAGGTCGAGGAGGATGAGGGCGACTGTGTCTCCATTGTCCAGTAGAGTTCGAATGTCGTCTGTTGCTGCGATGAGGGCGGTTTCGGTGCTGTGCTTGGCTCGGAAGCCGGACTGTGAGGGGTCGAGGGATTTGTTGGTTTCGAGGAATGCGGCGAGCTGGTTGTTGACAGCTTTTTCGATGACTTTGGCCGGGAAAGGAAGGAGTGAGATAGGGCGATCGTTTTTGAGTTCGGTGGGGTCAGCTGTGGGTTTCTTCAGGAGGGCGCTGAGTTCGGCATGTTTCCAGCTTTCCGGGAAGGTTGCGGAGTTGAGGGAGCAGTTGATGACGTCTCGGAGGTGCGGTGCAATAATGGAGTCTGCTTTGTTAAAGATGTGGTGAGGGCAAGGGTCAGTGGGGGATCCTGAGTGGATAGAGTTCATCAAACGGATGGTGTCCTCAGTGGAGATTGGCTTCCAGTCATTGAGGATGTTCAGGGGGGGTGGGGGTCCTGCAGGGGATTGGGTGGGTTGGTCTTCGGGTTGGTTGTCGAAGCTGTTGTGGATGTCTGCAATTTTGTTGTGGAAGAATGAGGCTAGGGAGTCGCAGAGGGCTTGAGAGGGGGTGATGTCGTTGGAGTTGGCTGAGGGGTTGGTAAATTCCTTGACGATGTTGAATAATTCCTTGCTGTTGTGGGCGTTGTTATCTAGACGGTCCTTGAAGGCTGTTTTCTTGGCATTTCGGATTAGTTGGTGGTGTATGCGGGTGGCGTTTTTGAAGGCGTCCTTGGTGCTGGTGGTTGGGTCTTTTTTCCAGGCCTTCTCGAGGGAGCGACAGAGTTTCTTGGATTTCTTAAGGTCATCATTGAACCAGGAGGCCTTCTTGCTGCCTAGTTTGATTTGTCGTTTTTTCAGTGGTGCTAGGATGTCAGCGCTGTTGGATAACCATTGGGTGAGGTTGGTGGCTGCTTGGTCTGGGTTTGAGGAGTGGGTGGGGGGCTTTTGAAGAAGCGATGAGGAGATCTGGTCGATGGTGATTTTGTTCCAGTTTCTTTGCAGAGTGGGTTGGGGGTGGTTGTTGGATGTGGGCTTGTTGTAGGTGAAGTGAACGCAGCTGTGGTCAGTCCAAAGGAGGGCTGTGGTGTGGCTGAAGGAAACATGCTTGCTGGAGGTGAAGATAGGGTCGAGGGTGTGACCTGCGATGTGGGTGGGGGTAGTGACAAGTTGTTTAAGTCCGAGGTTTGCGAGGTTGTCCAAAAGGGTGGTGGTGTTGCGGTCGTTGTTATTTTCAAGGTGAAAGTTGAGGTCTCCCAGAAGGATGTAGTCCTCGGAGGGGAGCGTGTGTGGAGTGATGAAGTCCGTGATGTCTTCACTAAATTGTGCGCGGGGTCCTGGTGGCCTGTAAAGGAGGGTGCCTCTGAGTGTGGTCCTGGGGTCGATGTGGATCTGGAAGTGAAGGTGTTCAGAGTTGGCGAGATTGACGTCTGAGCTGGTTGAGATGCGGATGGATTTCTTATGGACGATAGCGATACCTCCTCCTGTGTGGCCGGTACGGTCCTTGCGAATGATCTTATAGCCTTCCGGGATGGCAATGGTGATGTCTGGGGCTGAAGAGGCATTATCCATGTTTCTGTCAGGAAGGCGACGTCCGGAGAGATGGTGTCGAGTAGATTCCAGAGGTCAATGGCATGTCTGTGGACCGAGCGGGTGTTGAGCAGGATGCATTGTAGGTGTTTGGGATCGGATATCTGATGAGAGTTCGTAGATGAGGAGTTGTTGTTGGTGCCGTCGAACTTGCAGGAGTAGCAGGAAAAGGGTCCATGGGTGTGTCCAGGAGCGGCCTGGACCAGGCTGAGGACACGGCCGGGGTTGAGGGCAAGGAGGGTGGAGGCATCGTAAGTAATGCGGGAGGGGTGGGCTTTACGAGGACCAGGGGCTCTGGCGCTGGGCGCGGTCCAGGCGCGGACGGGCGTAGACGGGCTTACCTTTGGCGCACCCTCGGCGTGGCCGTAGCGCGTGGACGCTGCGCGTGGAGCCATCTGACTAACATAGGTGGTGGAGGGGGCGGAGCGTGGGAGGGTCAGCTGGGAGGCGGGGACGTGGAGGCGGGCCAGGGGAAAAGCACAACAACAAGATGGTGGGGTGGCTAGAAAGTGAAACCGGGAGGGCGCAATGCGAAGCCTGGTAATATCAAATGCACAGAAGTACCAGCGTGCTCACACAGAGAATCCCGGTGAGAGCGCTTACAATTTTAAAACAAGCTGTCTAAAATGAATGCACTTACAGGTTAAAAAGCGCTGCCAAAACTAAATGCACATACAAGTTAAAAAAGCGCTGCCTCAAAATAATGCACAGATCGAATTGATCAGGTCAGAGCAACGATACCAGACTCTGCAGGCGAGTCACAGGCAAGACGAGATTCAGCTGTGGGCTGTGGGCGCTGCACTGGGCTGGGAGCAGGAAGCGAGGGGAGCGGCCGTTCAGTCTGTGTTTGTGGGACAACACTTGGGAGGATTCAAATATTTAAAATAATGGTGTCCATTTGTGAAATTGACTTTGTGTATTAGAGTAATGGTTTCATCTATGTTTCTGCTCAATAAAAAGTTATTTTTTAAAAGAGAATGTGTATTATGTGTTATAGATCATTACATACAAGTGTGATGTATAGCTTGTGATGTTTGGTAAATGTGCATGCACCTTAGATTAATTTTCACATTTCACAAACCTACTTTAAGTATTGTGTTGTTTTACAAATCATATTTGTTAGGAAAAGGAAATGCCAATTTCCAAACACACAGGAAGATGATGATTAGGTATGGGGAAAATGGCTGGCGTAGAGATGTTTGCGCTACATCATACTAATTCTACTGTTATGACAGTATATGTTAAAGGAAATGTCCACATGCTCAAGACACCCCTAATACATGAAGAGGAACAGTCATGCTATGTAGTTACTGTATAAAAGAGATTCCTTTGGAATGATGCAACTTTTTGGCTTTCTATGGGTATGTGTGCCGTATGCCTTGCTTCTCTGAGCAATACAATGTTAGGGACACGTGACATTGTGTAATACTAATCTTTTAATTAAAAAGAAAATTATTGTGATATTAGGTATATTACATATCCAAGTGAGATCAGACATGAATGAACACTAACTTGCTGTGAACCTATGACATTTGCATGTTATTTGTGTAGGCACATATATCTGAGCTCACATCAAAGTTAATACTTCTTTATGGGTGTTGCAGCTCAGATAGGAGGTAAAGATAAAAATGTGTTTCCTGTAAGTAGTCATGGCACACTAATGTGCTGTCGGCTGTCCAAGCAAATATAAATATGCAAGTGTGTCATCCTGTTTTTATGTTAGACACACATGTCGTAAAAAACAATAAAATGACATGATATGATGTCATATTTTAACCAACATGTCAGGGTTACATCTCTGCTTTTGAAACATACATTGTTGTCAGAGAACTGGTTACTAAATAGAGTGTGTATATAATTATTGTTCGTGTTGTTAGCTCTTCTTCTACGGCCCTCCTGTGTCGTCAAGGTGGGAACAGAATTAGGAAGATTCTTCCTCACTGACTGCTTCAAATTCTTCACCAATCTGCAATATTGTACAGTATTGCATAGGCGTCCTAATCCCAAATGTTTTTTGTTGAATGGATCTGATTTTGTGACGTGCAATATTACATGAAACCTCTGCTGGAATCCTGGGTTACACATTGGTGTCACATGCAAAGTTTGAAGGGCACACTTATGATGAAAGGTGGGTTATAACTTATTTCTATTCCTAATTTTATATATGGAACATGTACACATATAATTTACAAGATGCAGATTACTAAATGTTGGAAATGGCCCTATTTGCAGGGTTATCCCCAAACTTTTTGCTTCTTCCTCCTAGCTTTTCCTGACATGTTTGTGTTGGTTTTAGGACTCTGGGCACTTTACCGCAGCTAATCAGTGCTAAAGTGCATATGCTTTTTGTGTAAATTGTGGTATTGATTAGTGTTTCCATGATTGGCTGTTTGGTTTTCTTGTCAGCCCCTAGTGAAGTGCACTGAGTGTGCCAGGGCCTGGGAATCCAATGCTACGCTTGGGCATGCAGCACAGATTGTGCCACCCATGTGAGTAACCCAGATAAGGTACAGCAGATCTGCCATTGCAAAGTCTGCTTGCAGTTTGTAACTCTCATATCGACTTGGCCCGTGCACACACTGGCCAGTCCCTAACCTTCCCTTTTCTTACATGTTAGGCACCCCTAAGTTAGGCCCAAAGTACCCCTGTAGGCTGGCTGCAGTGTATGTGAAAGGTAGTACATGCCCTAGTGTGTGTGGCATGTCCTGATAGTGAATTACAGCCCATTTCGTTTTTCACTTTTGCAAGGCTACCTGTTCCCCATAGGACAGAATAGGAAGTTTATTTATAACATCTTATAAACATAACTGGCCCTGGGAGCTAGGTGGGAAAATAAAATGTAGTCTGCCAGAACTCAGAATCTAATGATGCATCTTTTAGTAAAGGTGATTTTTACATTCTGTGTTTGAAAATACCACTTTTAGGAAGTAGGTATTTTCTTGCTCATTCAGGATGTGAGCCTCTGCTGGAATGTGGATTGCCTGTCTGGGTTTTGGACGACAGATGGCTAGGAAGCAAGGGTGGGTCCTGATAGTCTAGGTAGGTCAGGAAAGGGCTGAATAGACCTGGGCTGTGATAGGGGAAGAGGGAGGAGAATTCCTCGCATCTCAAAGGGCCTGGTCTGCCTCTGACAATGCCGTCTCCACCCCTGCCAGGAAATCACACCGGAGAAGGCCGAACTGGTTCTGGCTGGGCACAGACACCCTCTGCCTAGGGGATCAAAGGACTTTTGGATAACAATACTTAGGCCCAACCCCTGAACTTTAGAACTCTTTTGGATCAAGAAAACTGCCAAGAAGAAGGGCTGGAGAAGCTGTGAGGAGGAACTACCACTTTTCTGTGTGCTTTGCTGTGTTGGCCTGCAGTGGCTGCTTCTGTCTTGGGCAGTGAAAGGACTGGACTGAACTTTCTGCAATCTACTTTTGTGAGTTTTTCGAAGGGCTTGAGGTAGAGCTTTCCCCCTGTTCAAGAAGACTCAGGAACAGCAAAGACTTCAAGCTCTTCTCCCCTCAGCACTGGGGACTTTGTGTTTTGTGCTGCAACAGAAGACAAGCAACCCGATGACATCTATGACGTCGCTTCCGACTCCGTGTCCTGAAGGCACTGTAGAGGTCACCGCTGCAACACTGCACCACTACCCTGGTCTCACCGAGGATGCCTGCTGACGCCACCACTGAGACGCTGCTCGCATTGCGACCTGTGGGCACCGCACTCCGCACCGCCTCACTTCACGACAATGTCTTGGCCTCCACAAAGACGCCACTCCACTCTGAAATCGACGTCGCTGCTTGCACTATAGTTCAAGGGCATCGCTCGTAAAGTTACACGACGAATCACCCTCATCCTGCACCGCAGCCTTGGTCTACCGACGCCAGCGCCATTGACTCCAGTTCGTCAGCCGACGACAGCGCTTTAGCAACGATGACCCGCTGCTTGCACCGTGACCTGCCAGCACCATGATGGGCACTGCTTCCTCTCGCACCGTGACCCTGGTTCATCAACACCATCTGCCGCTGCCACCGAGCCACTGCTTGCACTGCAACCTGAGGGCACCGGACGGCACACTGCTGCACTTCGCACTTCGCACAGCAGGACCCGGCGCCTGCCAATGCCAGCTCTCATGACTCTAACAGAGAGGAGATCGTCCTGCAACCCGTGTGACTTTGAGGGCCCGATGACTCCTGCACCGACCTCCAGAACCGACACCTGCCGACCCCCCGGTTTCAGAAGCTCAACGAAAGGTCATCAACACCCTGTATTTCTAAAAGGTACTGTTTGTGGGTCTTCCCGACACCGTAGCTGGCCCGCAACGCCACGGTCAGACAGAACTGTTTGGATTTGTTTACTCATGACGCCGTGATATCCCCGGACGGAGCTATCAACATCTAGGAACTGTTTTAAAGCGTATTTTGATAACTCTGGATTTTTAAGTACTGTTTTGTTGATTTTTATTGTTTTTGGTCTTGCCTTAAGTATATATGTTATTGGATATTTTTCTAAACTGGTGTGGTGTCCTTTTGTAGTGTTTACACTGCATTACTGTTGGTTATGTGCAAATTCTTTACACACTGCCTCTGAGATAAGCCTGACCGATCGTGCCAAGCTACCAAGGGGGTGAGCAGGGGTTATTTTAGAAGTGTAACTCTCTTATCCTGACTAGAGTGTTGGTTTCTGCCTGGTTTTGGCACATGCCCTAGCCTGCCAAAAATCCCATTTCTAACACTAAATATGGTTTATGGATGGTTCTTCATGTAACAGGTGCTAGATGTGACATTTGCAGAAGATACCTCTAATAAATAGGGAAGAAGACATGCTTAACAGTTTTGACAGGTTTTAAGCGATCAATAATATTATAAAGAACAATGTACTATAAAACACTGAACACAAGTGCAATTTTCAATCATCACGGGTGACATATAATTTGTATAATAGTGATATTTGCTGTTCTATCAGGGTGCATTGGATGTGGACTCTAAACCCATAGCATAGACTTGAAAAATCCATAAACTCACCCACAAAAGCAGCACAGATAGCAAAATAGATGATACATGAGAAATTTATATTCTGTGTCCACTTACCAAGCACAGAATTAGCTCCGTAAATCCAGCTCTAAAACTGGTGATGAAAGGTGGAGTACCAGAAAATACAGGGATTGTGTTCACTCTTAGGAAACATCACAATGGCATTGGTGAAGTAGTACCATTATCTATTATGTCCTGCACAATGATGATGGAGGTATGACTCTGATTTTGTAGAGGCGTGTGGAGACTGCTGGTGGTAAGAAAGTCATGTTGATGTAGTTCAAAGCACTCAGTATATGGGGACATTTTGCTGTCTGGTAGTAGCTTTTCTTCAGCTGTACCAGTTCATGTCCAGAACTTGTTGGTGTCAGTGGTGGTGTGTGTTTTTTAAGATGGTGTGAACTGGTGACAGGAATGCAGATAGTGCAAGCCGGGAGATGTGTTTTACTTCAGTATATGTGCTCTAAATAAACCAATCAAGTAGGTGGAGTCATGCCAAGAGGATCACATTATCCGATATTGCATGTGAGCAGTTGCAGCATAAAGCTGTGTCCAATTTGCTTCAGCAAAGTCGTTTTCATGTTTTTGTTGAGTTAGTAAAATGTTGTGACATCCTTAACTCTCTCTTCCGGAATTGTGATCCTATGCATACAAAAACCTCTCTTTCCCCTGTTTTATTTTTGTGCTTCTTCTGGAAAGTTCATGTAGATATTGACTGTAAAACACACAAGATGATGGACGGAATGTTGCACAATGGCAACACATTCACCCCCAGTCACAGATCTGGGTTTAATCCATCGTTATTTTGCTCACCAAGCCACCCCAGTTCAGACATGGTCATATGTAAATCAGTCTTGACCCTGTGCCTCATGGGAACATTCCAGCCCGAACTGACAGGCCCTGTCTTCCCTTGACCGGAATTAAGCATCCTAGGACCGGTTTCTGGCTATCAGTTTTGGGCTGGACTGTTCACATGGTGCACAGGGTCAAGACTGATTTGCATATGGCTGGGTTCAAACTGGAATGGCATTGTGAGCAAAAAAAACGATGGATTTAGGCTCAGATCTCTGTACTGGGGTGAATGTATGACATTGTTCTGCATTCTGTCCATCAACTGTTGTTTTTGCATTTGTCACCCCGAGTGGGACGGGTATGCTCAGACGTGAATCCCGTGCTCTCCATGCCACTGGAATCAAGCTATCCAGGCTGATGAGGGCTGAAAGCCCGAAACCGGTCCTTGGATGCTTGTTTCCAGTCCAGGGAGGACCTGGCTCGGCAGTTCGGGCTGGACTGTTCCCATGGGGCACAGGGTCAAGACTGATTTGCATATGGCTGGGTTCAAACTGGAATTGCATGGTGAGCAAAAAAATGATGGATTTAGGCCCAGATCTCTGTACTGGGGTGAATGTATGACATTACTCTGCATTCTGTCCATCAACTGTTGTTTTTGCGTTCTTCACCCCGATTGGGACAGGTATTCTCAGACGTGAGTCCTGTGCTCTCCATGCCACAGGAATACAGCTATCCAGTCTGATGAGGGCTGAAAGCCCGAAACCGGTCCTTGGATGCTTGTTTCCAGTCCAGGGAGGGCCTCGCTTGGCAGTTCAGGCTGGACTGTTCCCATGGGGCACAGGGTCAAGACTGATTTGCATGTGGCTGGGTTCAAACTGGAATGGCATGGTGAGCAAAAAAACGATGGATTGAGGCCCAGATCTCTGTACTGGGGTGAATGTATGACATTGTACTGCATTCTGTTCATCAACTGTTGTTTTTGATATTGACTGTGTCACAGGATAGCTGTTTCCAAGATTATTTACCAGTAAGAGTTAAGTTTGTAAACTTTTGTGACATACCCATTTCTCGGTGCAATACATGTGATGTATGCATGAAGATCATGTCTTTTCTGTATAATTCTTGTGCTTCTTTTGGAAAGTTCACATAGCTGTTATTGACAATGTGGCAAGATAACTATTTCCATGATTATTTTCCAGTAAGAGTTTTGCCTTCTCCTTTACATAGCAGTGATGATTTTATACCAGATTTGTGCACCTGCACTGGCATTGCACCATTTTTCTGTGTGAATCAGCCTTCATGAGACTTAGCTTGAATACACATACGAATAGACAGTTGCTTTGCATGGGGTTTGAAATGGTCCCACCCAACTTCTCTACCCAGCATACGTTACGAAAAAGTGTTTGGCGCAGCATGATGCAAGGCAGTTTTTGTTCCACAGATGAGTAAAAGCCAATGGAAAACTCTTCCACACCAGGATGAGATTTTGACACTGCAGACTGCTTGAGTTTGCTCGATAGAAAAGTGTCTCAAGGTGTATTGAATCAGACCCAAGAAATGTTTCTAAAAATAAATACAAAGTTAAAAGTAAAAGAAGGCAGGCCACTCTACTATTATGTAAAAATCACTGGCTTTTGCCAGACTCAACAAACTTTAAGAATTCGTGAGTTGCTCCTCTCCTCAATGACTGCAGGCACATAACTTAGCTAAACAGTGAGGTCTCACCTCTGCTTTGAACAGCATTAAATCACATTCACCAACAGTGGCCGGTTTTACTGTTTCCGATTTGTTGTACTCTGATGATATTGTCTTTATTAGCTATACAAAGGTGGGGCTTCAGTGCTCAATCAATACAACCGTGCAGTATGCTGCAGATCATGGCAGTGTCGGCTGGTGGTGAGGCGTAAGACCAATGAATGAAGTATAGTACGCACAAGTGAAGTGAGCAAGTCTGACATTTTGAGAGGAGGGTTCAGGGGAGGTGTCTTCCTTAGAAAAGTTTGCATTTTGGTGCAACTTTCAGCACTATGTCTGTCCTAAATGAGCAAAAAATAGTTATTTTACTGGCTTCATCCTGCCAGCCACCCTCTCTCTACTAAAGATGTGGGTTCCAGTCAGAGCTGCTGATTTTGGAACTGGGGAGCCATGAACCAGGTTCAATTCTTGGGCTTGGCTTATCATCGTGTGCTTTGGGGCAAACCACTTACTTTCTCCATAGCCTAATAAAAATTAATGTGACCTTGTGCAATGTAATTGGTGCTCATGAAAGTACTGCAATACATTTGGTTTTAGTTTGCACTATATAAAAACTGAACAAAGAGGTTAAAAACAAAGGGGCATATTCACAAAGATGTATTGGCGAGTTATCTGCACTTTGTAGCAGCCAAAGTGTCGATAAATGTATCGCCCCATTCACAAGCTGGTGCTAACATCCCATATCACCAGTTTACCCACAATAGCATCTGCAAAAACAATCACCACAGATGACCCCGGCAACTAACGCTAATGAGATGCAGAGTAGGCGTTCCCGTGCAAAAAGCCACAACAACACCATTCTGTAACATTCAAAACGACCAGCCAGATCGGCGATAAGAAGCCAACACATACGATAAGGCACGTTAGCAGCTAAAATGTAACTCCTGCTCTGGCATGCTGTATAGTCGGACGACAACCTGCTCCAGAAAAGGGAGCCCAGCCCAGAGCCACACCTCAAGAACAACAGATGCAATGGAGCCAACAATCATGCAGCTTGGCCACCATTTAGGGCCACAACACCCTTCACTACCACCCCCGGGCACCCTCCCTCCACTGACAATGATATGTTATATCAACTTCACTAAATCATGAACAAAACAATTTGTCTGATGTCGCACAATAACAAGTAACATGCATGTGTTATCACAAAAAGGAGTATCACACATTCACCTTCGAATTACCAAATGAAACATTTTAATAAAAAAACCTCAAAACAACAATTGTGAAGACTCATGGGGGGTCTCCTCAGGACAATCTGTAGGTCACGGCCTGCAAGACAAAAATCCAGATAAGAAGGTGTGACATGCGCTCATCAAAGGATAGAGAGAGAGAGAAAGAAAGAGAGAGATGAAGAGAGAGAGAAAGAGAGGGAGAGAGAGAGAGAAAGAGAAGGAGCAAGAGATAGAGAGAAATAGAGGGAAAGAGAGAGGGAGAACGACAAAAAGAGAGAGAGAGCTGGAGAGAGAGAAAGACAGAAAGAGAGGGAGGGAGAAGGAGAGGGAGAAAGATGGAAAGAGAGGGAGAGAGAGACATAGTGAAAAGAAGAGAGGTTTAGGGAGAGAGAGTGTTGAAACTGCACACAAAGGCCTCACTGCTCACCTGCTGGCACTGGTGTGTCTCCAACCATGTGCCGGTATGCACTGCAGATCAGCAGGTCCGTTATCTGAAATTGAGTCCAGAGTTTTGAATGGCAGAGTACATACAATTGCACACGTCATAATCGCTTCAGGTCTCACACTTGATTCTGGGTCTTGATTTCGCTATGGCAGAGATCATATCAGTGCACACGGCATCATCGCAGGCTGCACACCCGCTCATTCCTTTAGGCGCCACTTGCTCTGTGACTTGCGAGACAATGCCACGTGGTGGTAGGCCAGGAATGCCCGCCGGATCAGTCTTACACTGCGGTTAAGCAGGGCTCTCAATGATCGTCACTAGTCCGGACTGCCAGGACGGGACATCATTGCAAGCTACACACAAACTCTGCACTTAAATTGCCCCTACCCCAGTGCACCGAAAGTCACCGTACCGTGGCGGTGTGCCTGTGCCAGACGCAGTGTATCCGGTGCCACCAAGTCTGTGCTCCGCAAGTCATGGACCCTCTATGATTGTGTATCGTGGTGTGGATGCTTTCATGTCACCTCCGGCCCTGGGGATTATGATGTTGCAGGGCCCTAGGCCCTCATGCATGAATAAAAACCACACGGATTCACCCAGAGAGACAGTGGAAATGGCGTTGAGCACATGCACCCAGCCCTTTTTATTGGCAGGGTCAAATGTCCTGTGATGCTTGTGCTGGATGGGTGTGGTGTGGGTGTAAACCAGCCATGAGGGAGTGGCTGTGGCATGCTGACAACTAGACCTGTGATCAGCAGATCACTACAGAGAAGACATGGGACATGTAGCGTTGTCGTGCCCCCTGTGAGCGTAGTGGGTTGGCCTGGCGAATGCCAGTCTAGCATAAGGGTGTGAACAATGACCCTGGGGCTCTGGGCATGGTTCCGTACTGGGCTGGACAAGGAAGTAACTCATGCAGGTGTCCCTGTTGTTGTTTCGGTGCCACCCAGGCCACATTTGGCAATGTGTGACCCAAGTCCAACGACATGAGCAACATGGACATAAGGGGGAATCACTGACCCTACATTCATCCATACTTCCACACTTGAAAGATCATAGACATGACACATCTGTGTGATTATGAATGTTTAATGCACATTTAGTGGAGGGTTGCAGCTGGAGAGGTACAGGGGCATGCAAACCCCACTTTACAATGTTGGCCCATGGAGGGCCAGCCAGAGTCCTTTAGGGAATGACACGTCCAAAGAAAGATGAAGAGTTCAGTTCGCAATCTGAATGCTGTGTCATTGGCGATCAAACAGAATATGGCAGTCCATTTTGAGGTCCAAGGTGAGTGTCGCAGAGTGTATCGGGGACAGTGGAAGGTGATGATGCAGAGGGCAGAACCAAGCAGAAACTGGCCATATGGCGGGTATGAACGCTACTGCATCCTTCTTACCACTAAGGAAGGTTCAGCTGCATCTTCGTCCACTGCTGTTTCATATGCCTCATGTGTGGGTGGTGGTGTTCTGTTTACAGCACTGTGTGGCAGTGACACATCAGAGGCCGGAGGTGGAATGTCTGGCGCACTGTGTGGCACCGACACTTCAGGGGGTGGAGATGGGGATGAAGTGGTACCAGCAGCAGTCATCAGTGCAAGGCCTTGTGGCAGCAATGCCATGAGGATGGTCTTGAGGTCCTTGAGTAACCCAGCTACCTCTCGCTGGTGTGCCGCCGTGGCAGCCACTCTTTCTGCCTGCATCCGCTCCATGGCCTTTATTAACCTCCAAATGTGCCCCAATTCCTGTGTGACATCGCAAGAGCCACTCTGACGGGACAGTTGTGCTCGTCTCTGAGTTGGGACACCAGTGATGTCAGCCACGGTCCGTTGGAGAGCATGGAGCAGACTATGGGTGTCCCTTAGGGACTGTGAGTGGTCCCTGATGGGACTTAGACACCCACGTATGGCATCGAGTTTGGCAGACATGCGGTCAGACCCCACTCGCACTTGTTCAGCCAGCTGCTCCTGGCGCCCCAACACATGGAGTTGGAAGGCCATGTGTTCTTCGTGGGGGTCCTGGGTGGCAGCCGTGATGGTGGGTGCTGCCTGCAGTGTGGTCTGTGCAGCGGGTGGGGTCTCATTGATGCAGCTGGGCTGCTCTGCTCCAGGAGGTGGGGTGCGGAGGCTGTCAATGACCTCTTGGAAGGTGTTGTTGTCGAAGTTGTGGTGGTCCTCTTTATCATCAGAGAAGAGAGGTTCGGGCTGCTCAGAAGGAGATGTTGGTTTCCCCCTGCAATGTGACGGGGCGATGCAGTTTAACAATGTGTTCACATGTATGTTGACGCATTGTACATATTTACATACAGACTGTATGACAGTGTACATTGTGGCTGTTTGGGAGGAGCTGCCTATTTGATGCGGGACGGTAGACATTTTGATAACATCACAGATGTGTGTTTGTACTTGTACATTATCAACTCACATTTCCCTGCAATGCCAACTGTGATTGGCCAGTTTCCACACACATGCAGCACCAGTTGTGTCCTCTGTTCTGTTGTGGATGTGTTGCGGGTTGTACCACATCGTTGTCAATGTTGATGTGCTCTGCATGTTATGTGTGTGCGCTGCATTTTGAGGGAGTCGCTCCTGCAGCTCTGATTTTGCTGCCCCTTCTCCCTTACATGCGGTGTGCCTTTGACTTCTGTGCTTATACAGTGTTGAGATGCTGCATACTTGAGTACATTGGTCTCTTGGTGGGAGTTGGGGGTCTGGGGCATTGTTTGTCTGCAGATATGCTCTACTTAATTGTGCATGTGTGCCATTGTGCCCATCTCCCCCCGTACCCCTAGTCCCTGGTCGTTACTCACCCGGGTGCTGTTGTGTACGGTCATGTTGAGCAGTGTTTGGTCCCCCAACTCCTGCCACCGTCTTGCCACTGATGACTGTGGACACCATTTCCTCCATCTTGTCCAGCTCCTCCTGTGGTGCTGGACTCCCACCTCTAGTCTTCATTGCTGCCTTCCGGTTGTTGGCGAGTTTCAGCTTGGTTTTGCGCTTTACATTATTCCAGCACCTCTTGATCTCTTCCATTGTCCTCTTCAGCACTCTGACTGCATGATGGACTGCCATATGTCATTTTTTGTTGCCAATGACACAGTGGAGATGACAAAAAGTAGTTGGTGGTGTTCTACCACCTCCTTTATAAGGATCCTGTTTTCTTGCGGACTGAACCGCTTCTTCCTACTCTTCTTGTCCTTGCCCTCCCCTGACCCCGAGGTCCCAGGCTGGTCCTCCGGGGGGCCTGTGGGGTTCTGGTTGTCCTCTGTATTTGCTTCGGCAACCTCCATTGTGCTTTGCTGTTGGGTGGCTTTTGTTTGTATATATATTTGCTAATTTTATGGTGAATTTTCCTGCCTGACGTGTGTGAATTGCAGGCCTGACGCTGGCTTTCGCTGATTTTTGTATCGCGATTGGCCTCATCGCACATTTTTTGTGTTTCGCATTTTTGCGGCGTTGCGTTGACTTTATCACTGTCATTTGATATGCTATCATGAGACTATCGCATGGTACCGCAATGTTGAGAATACAATGTTAACACAGAGTTATTTTCCCGCAATAGACTGTGATGTGAAGAGTTGCGTTAAGCTATTTTTGCAGTAATTATCACACGTTTTTGAGAATATCCCCCATAGTCTTATACAACAAAAGACAACTAGATACCCATTCAGTGGCTGATTTGTACAGAGTGAAACCAGAAAAACTGGATAAATCACAGCTTCATCATTTAAATTATGTGATCTTGGATAAATATTGCACTTTCAAATGTGGGAGATCAGAATACCAGTTGTATGAAAACCTATTTTGTTTAGTTTATTTGGACTAATTGCTCCATAATAATGTGGGCAACGTACAGAGTTTACATTGCAGTGGGCATATAGTGACACATGAATGTTGTTCTATGTCTCCAATTGAAGTGCTCAAGGGGAGGGTATTTAATTTGAGCAGGGGTAACGTTAGGAGGCAGCAAGCTAAATTCTACCAGACTGTGAAGCAACCAAGACAGAGTTCTGAAAAATGTTCATTTATCAAGCACGTATCTTTCCAAACTTAAGAAAGTAAATTGCCTAATTTAATTTCACTAGGAAACGTACTTTCTAGAAACAGGACGTAAATGTCCAAGGTATATGACTTTTAGAAGCATCGTTTATTTCTTCTCAGCCTGGTACAATTTACAATGTTTTTGCTGACAAAGCTTCAGCAAGTGCCTAATTTATTTCCTGCTGGTTTCTTTACATAAATAGGGGGAAAGGGATAAGCAAGCAACAGGAGAAGAACAGCAAATAAAAAAAGTAAGGACAAGGGTGAGAATTATGGAGGGAAAGAGTAAAGAAAGAGTGAAGGTGAGGCAACTACTTACCCAAACAGTTTTGCTATACAATTGGTGTTGCAGTCAAAGTTACTGCACACCAACAGCCTGCTGCGTTTCTGCTTCAGAAGGGGGCAGCTCCAGAAATCTTCACGCTGGCAGTCTTCCAAAGGCTGCAACCCCTCCCCTTCCCAACTCGTAACTCTGTGACGACCTGGCAACCGGAGGGGTGTTGAGAGGCAGCTGTATATGATTCACATAGAGCCCCTGGAGTACAGGGCTGATACTGTACTTGCCCGGGTCTGCTTTAAAATGTGAGCTGCATCACATCATAAACTGGGAGGTCCATGAGTACCCTAAGTATGTTCGACCTGGGCTGTCAGCATGTCAGCCCAATGGCTGCTTACATTCCAATGCTGCAACGGCTGCCATATAACTGACGCATGTGCACTAGTGCATATGTTTAAGAAAAACTGCCCTGTCTGCCTGACGTCGGTTTCGGAGAACAGAGTGCAGGCTAGGCAGGCAAAGTAAAGCACTGAGTGAGTGCCTTTATTAAAATGCAAATATTTGGTAATAGCCCTTTGCAATTACCATAATTTAAGCTGCGATTAGAAGGGCAGAGCCCTTCGTCCACCGCCGCTGGATCATGGGTTGAAAGTCACTCTTAATAAAACTAAAACCATGCTAGTTTCAAGGGGAAGAGCTTCACTGCCAATATTCTATATAGCAGGGACATCCCTGAAATCAGTATCGGAGTATATATATTTGGGGGGCGGTTTTAACTCCAGAGTCTCATTTAAGAATCAGTGAGCTGCAGCTTTAAGAAGAAATATTTCATAGTGCCCACACCGAAATTCGCTCCCGCCCCACTTCCCACACATCCAGCCCCAAATGATACACTGGACACAAATTATGGGTGAGAACTGCCGCAGGTTTATTTTCATACAACAAACGTATGACCATTAGGTGGGTCATCTTCAGGCGATCCAAAGCAGGCAGCCCCTCGCTGTCCCGCCTGCCTAAAGAGCCAGCCAGCACGGTGAGTCGATGATCGGATGGTGCAGCGCATTGCCGATCCTATGTTATACTCCGCCCCCCCTGTCAGGGTGGAGCGGTGTGGCACACCCCCGGTTGGTTCAGGCCCCCCCCGACCGCCCGAACGACTAACGGGGTGCCGTCGCGGTTTCCGGGAACCTCCTGCGGCTCCGGGTCCTTGGCTCAGGCACTCTTAATGCACCAGGCAGAGGCACCCTTACTGTACCAGTCTGCCTCAGAGGTACCCTTACTGTACCCGTCTGCCTCCAGATCGCCCTGTAACTCCGCCACAGCTCTGGAGGAGGCCACCGTCGATGACAGAGCCCCCCCACATCCTTAGTTACTTACATCCCGCAGCTGCTAGTGCCTCCTGTACGTCCAGTAGGAACATATCCATTCCCAAATTAGACAAGGGTACCCGTCTTTATCATAGTACCCTTCCGTTTTTTCTTGTATTAGTGCATGTCTAATGAAACCAAGGCCTCTCCTTTCCATGAACTTCTGCATGGATCTGTTGACCCTCCTGCGGGAATGTACTACTGCTAACGGGGATCTCGCCCCCTTCCATTCCCTGCGAGGGACAATCTCGGACCACAAAAGCTCGCCCGCTCACAACCTGTTGCTTATTGCCACCATGTCCTTCTGCATGACCTGAATCAATGCCCTCCTCCCCATGGTGACTAAGTCGTTCCCCCCCAGGTGGATAATGAGGACATTGGGAGGGGCCCCCCTTAAAGCAAGGTATTGGTCTAGCTTGAGCCTCACGTTGCCCCATTTCATTCCTGGGTAGCCCAACCATACAAACTGCGTCTGTGCGAAACCCCGGGTCCAGTCCTTGAGTGCTGCCCACTGTTCCAACCTGGCAACATAAGAATTGTCCCATCACCCACACGCAACAGCCTGCTGGAAACAAGACAAATCAATATTCAACAGAAGGGGAGGACGCCGTATACTTAACACACGTGGTTTAATGGTTTACACTGCACACAATTAACTGCAAAAGTCGTGACTGAATATCTTCTTGGCATAATTAAGCACATATCTTTGGGACCGTTAGGTACTACAATTGCCCTTCCCAGCCTGGGTTTACTAGGGGCGAATGTATCGCTGGAAGCAGGTCCAGTTCCATCGTCCTACCCTCTTGACCCCTTCAGCCCCATCCCTGCCCTGAATGCAGCCGTGGCCGCTCCAATCCTAAAGGAGTGGCTCGAAAATTTCTTCCCCTTTCCAGAGAGACCGGCTATGGCCAAAGCTGCCCCCATGATGCGTTCCAGCTGGAACCTGGTCAATGGCGCCCCATCTGCATGGATAAGGAAATGCCCTGCTAGGACCGGTCTGATTTTCAAATATTCCCTGACCGTGGCGACAGGGCAGTATCTGGGATCCCCTAAAGCCTGGAGCACTATTGTTGTGCCCCTACCAGCCTGGTCTGTCTTGGATCTGCGAATGCGGAGTACCAGGGCGTCTGTCGCGCAGAAATCCAGCATATCCAATGCTGCCCCAGTCCTATCTGTCTTAGCTTTAGCTACGAGCTTGCTCACCCTAAAGGCGCCAAAGAAAGCCAGCAGAAGGCAGTAGAGAAAAGCCGAGCCTCGAAAGGGGAATTGGTGACTAGCAGTAGGGATTCTATCATGCGCTGCAATACGGGGAATTCTATTGCCGATCTGCTGCAGCCGACTTCGTCTCCTCACGTGCCCACCCTCTCAGTGCTGCCCTCACCCTGAAGGAACAAGTGGGGTCATCACCCCCATTGAGTCTGGTGTCATGCTTAAGGGCCGCAAGGTGGCCACACACCCAGGAATGGGTCTTGCCAGTCTCCTTGGCCCAAACCACAACATTCTCGACCTGTTCCTGAAGTCCCAATGACGCCGCTTCTAAAGACTCTGTCACTGTTCTGAAAGTGGACAGTTGGGAGGCATATTTCCTACGGGTAGCAGGGGCCAAGGAACGCTCGCCCATCTTCTTCAATCGCTCCCCCACCAAAGGAGTCGCCATAGTGATGCCGGGAATGGTGTCATCGCCGCCCTCGCCCGCGGCCAGGCCTCTCGGAAACGGAGCCACTGAAAGCGAGAGAGAGCGTCAGCTGCCACATTCTTTACACCTTCAATATGTTGCGCCCTAAACTCTGTGTTATTCTGCAGACCCGCCCTGACTAATTCTCTCAGTAGACTCAAAACAAGGGGGCATGTGGCTGATAGCCCATTGATAGCCTGAACTACGGCCATGTTGTCTGACCAAAACACTACCTTTCTGTTGCCCAGCCCCCTTGGCGTTAAATGCAATGCCGCAACTATGGGAAAGAGCTCAAGGACAGTTATATTTGCTGTGATCCCCTTCTTCCGCCATGGATTGGGCCTGCGCATCACACACCACTATTCTCCAAAGTTAACACCAAAACCTTCCCTACCTGATGCATCTGAGAAAAGACAAAGGGGCATATTAACAAGCTGAAGTATCACCGCTTTCTCTGCACAATTCGCCGAGAAAGCGGCGATACTTCCAGCGCGCTATTAACAAGGGCATTGCAATGCCTGCCACAAGCCCACTTTGCATGTCAGCGAGAAACATCGCTAATGACATGCAAAGTGGGCGTTCCCACGTCCAACCACATGTAAAATGTGGTTGGAGGTGGGAACACCCTATTACCAAGGCAGGCGTTGGGAGGAAAAGACCTGCGATAAACTTGTTTATCGCAGGTCTCCCAACGCCTGCTCTGACCAGGCGTTAGGCATTGTTAACATGGGGTTGTGGATCATACAGCTGAATCCACCCCTCATATTAACAAGGCACACATTAGCGCGTGAAAACAACGCTTGTTTTCACACGCTAATGTTCACTATCGCAGGATTTACTATCGCCTATGTGTTGCGCGTTGATGATAACGCGCTAACAAGGCGAAAAAATTCAGCAATAGCCGGCGATAGTGAATTGTGCGATGTGCGTTTTCCAACGCACATCTTGTTAATATGCCCCAAAGTTCTTGGCTGCATTCCAAGGGGGCCCTCCAAATCACCGTACCGTTGAAATTCTCCAGAAATTCGTCCCACATTTTAAGGTCTGCTTTCAGACCAGGACCCAGGTGCACCAGGTGGTGTTTTTTGCTTATGTTGGCTGTGGCTTTAGCTAACCTGCGGGAGAAAATTCTGCTAGCTGGTATGACCCGTGCCGCAAAGTTCAGCTTTCCCTAAAGACTCTGCACAACCCCCAAGGTCGCCTTGTCCCTGCCCAATAGAGACCGAATGTCCCGCTTCAAATCGCCGACCTTATCGGTAAGGAGCCTGGATTCACCCTTGATGGTGTCCAGCTCAATGCCCAAAAAAGTCAGGACCTGCGCTGGACCCTCGGTCTTCCCCGGGGCAAGGGGCACTCCAAGGTGTTGCGCCATCGTCTCAAAGGCCCGAAGACCCTCTGTGCACTCCTGAGTCCCTACCCTGCCGAAAAACAGAAAATCATCCAGGTAGTGTGTCACTTGGGATATGCCATGCAAGGTGGATAGTACCCACTGAAGGAAGGAGCTGAAGGCCTCAAAAAACGCGCAGGAGACGGCACAACCCATCGGCATGCAGCGGTCAAAGAAGAATTCGCCACCCCACCTAAAACCTAGCAGGTGTTGACTGGCTGGATGTACGGGCAGGAGACGGAACGCGGATTCAATGTCGGCCTTTGCCAACCACGCCCCCTTGCCAGTCCTCCTTACCATGTCTATAGCCATATCAAGTGAACAGTAAGACACAGAGCAAGCCCCCTCGTCCAGCCAGTGGTTCACAGAGTTGCCCTCGGGATAGAATAGGTGGTGTATCAAGCGGTATGCCCCTGGCTGCTTTTTTGGCACAACTCCTAACGGTGAGACCAGGAAGTGCTCAAGGGGGGGAGGAGAAAGGGCCCGCAATCCTCCCTAGGGCCACCTCCTTCCTGATCTTCTCACTGACTACTAGCGGGAGTTCTTTTGCTGATTTGAGGTTTAAAGCATCCCTGCAACCCAGTGGTCCCTTGTATGGTATCCTGAAACCGTCTACGAAACCCTCAGCTAGTAGCACTTTTTCCTTCAAGAGTGGCTATAACCTTATTAGTGGTAGGAAGTTCTGCATGATAATGGGGGAAGGACCCTTGCTGTACACATGGGGCTGATCCTGCCTGTCGAGAATGGGTGGGGCCCTGTTGTCTGTGATCATTGTGGTCCGGCCATTACTGACACCCTCATTGGTGTGGAGCGTCTAATCTGTGGGCCTGGGAGGCGGGGGGCAAGCCTTGGCTGGTTGTGCAGGCAACTGCTGCATGCTGTGCACCGCATTTGCTGCAGCTGTGGGTGAACTTGCACGCCCTACCCCAGGTGCACACTCCTCCATTGAACAGTCTGCATGTCCTAGAATTGAAATGTGTAGGTCCCGCCTTTTGGACCCTCCCACGGCCCCCTCGAAAGGACTGCTTGAACGGCCGCCGAGAGAATTGCTCCCATTTCTTGCTGTCTGTCTCACCCTGTGCTTTGTATGATGTGTCTTTCTTGCCGCTGACTGTTCTGCACATGTGCTTGATCCAGAGTTGTGTTTCTTTCTGGTCCCAACCTAAATCAGGGCATATGGCCATTGTCTTCCGAAAATCCTGATCATAGAGGAACCAACCCATCCCCCCTGACTGTCTTGCTTCCTGCTGGATGGTGCTAGCGTATTCCATCAAGGCCTCACTCTGGCCAGGGTTTTTCTGTACTATCACTGCCGCTAAGATGTTGAAAGCCTCTGTCCAATTCTCTATTGTTTTCTCGGGCCAACGCTGATACCTGGTCTTCTTCTCATCATCCTTCCCCCCATATTTCTAGTGTCCGCCCCCGCAGTACCATACATCAGTAATGTCAAAATATCGATGTACTCTCGTCTCCATATACCTTCTTTCGCTGCCTGAGGTACCTGCTATGCTAGTGAACAACGGCCTGAGGCCAAGGGTGCCTGGGTGACTGCCGATCTTGGTACCCCTCCTCCGGCTGCCTTTGCTATCTCAACCTGGACCGGGGAGGCCCCGGATGGGCCGGGCTCTACCACCTCATCTGAAGCATTTGTGCCTATTGCGCCGGCGCCGGGGGGTGTTGTTGCACTGGGCAGGGCGGGCACCAACCCCGGTGCCACAGTAGGGTTTGTTACGCAAGTGCTGGGGGCGGGGTCGCGCCGCTGAGCTGGTCAGGCAGCCCTACTGCTGGGGTTGCGGGAGCGGTGGATACTGGGACCAACATGCTGGAGGCTGTGGGCCCTGCCCCAGGGGTCAATGCAGCCGGAGCCCCCTGTTGGGCCCACACCTGCAGCACCGATGTCGGGGCCGCTGGTGCAGGGGCGAGTGGCAGTACTTGTGGTACCGCCGTCACATCATCCAAACGTTTCTGAAAGAGTGCCATTAGTCCCAGCATTTCGTCCATAGCCTTACCCATTCGGGCCGGTCAGTTAGGCCAGCGGCCGATTCCTGCACCACTGCTGGTGCCCTTGCTGGTTCGGGAGCCAGTGCTGCAGGGGCGGCAGGGTAGGTTTCGTCTTGGCTCGCGGTGCCTCGGCCGGGAAGTCTTTGCGGGTGTGTTTCCGGTTGCGTTTGGACCTCCGCGACCCTCCAGTTGAAGGTCCAGCCACGTCATCCGGTGTGGGGGCGACTACGACTCCGGAGTCCTCCTGCCTACGCGCCTCAATAAAACCTTGGGCCCACGCTGGTCCTTTCGCCTGAGCCAAGGCCAAGAATTCGGCCCACAAACCCTCCTGTGGTAGCGGGGTTCCGGGGGGGTCCATACTTGTGGCTTCTACCGCTGCGGGTCCCTATGGGTGAAAAAGTACGTGAGCTGGTGCACTTCCTAGAATTGACAGTCGCATGGTTGCCCTGGGTTCCCGCAACCGGCCCCCCCACCACAATGATACGCCGTGTCCCTTTGTCGCCCTAACACGTCATATACCTGTTCTCACTCGCGGTTGTTGACTGTATCCGGGCCGGCCAGTCCTTTCCAACCTTCGGAACACGACCTGAAATGACAATGCAAGGTTAACAAAGCCCGCTCCCATCTTGCCTGAACAGCCATACCCGCCAAACCCCCTTTGAGGCCTGCCCGGTCCCGACCCGCTTGACATAGCTTCGGCACACACTCAAGCCCAGGACAAACATTACGTAGGCAATGGTGGCACTTGAGTTAGTGTCTTAAGCAAACATATCGTCGCCCCACTCATTTCACTTAATTTAATAAAAACCCTGACCTCATTCTTAGTTTTGGGTACCGCAACCTGCTCCCCAGTAAGAAATCGCCTTGGAAGAGCAGGCTGGCGGACGGTGTCAAACTAGTGACCATTGTCTGATCGAAGGTATGTGCAATAGCTGGGATCTAAAAATTAAGATTTATTATCTCCGCCCTAGCAAGGCGCTATGTTCTTAAATGGCAGACCACGTCTAACCGCACTGCGTGAACCAGAAGAAAACGCTAGGATAGCAAAGGCAAAAGCCTGACCACGGGTGCTACATGCAACCGCCCACCATTGCAAAACCCATGAGCGATGGCCGCCCTATTTTGCAGCTAGGTCAAATGAGTTAAGCAACAATCGCTGCACAGCCTGGGACAGCAATACCTGCTTACATGCATGTCTTGGGATCGTATTTCCAACCGTGCTGGTGTAGGCCCTGCTATAACTGAATGCGCCCCAATATCCTTGCCCATCGCTGGGGGGGGGCCTAAACAAACGTCACCTATCCAGCAACATTCGGAAAGCGCGTAACCTTAGTTTTAGCCTAAGCTAAGTCCCGCGGTTATGGTGTACCGGGAGAAGCGATTACAACATCAACCCGAAGACAGCTTGAATACTAATGGCAAAGACACATTCCTTATATTTCTGTGTTTATTTCGGGCTTTCTGTTGCGCTGGATCCCGGGGGCATAGAAGTGCTAAGCGCAAACACAAGGAGATAAATAGATGACTGCCTGGAAGATATGAACATCTAATAAATGGAGGCAATGGGGGTCTGGGATCAGGGGGGCTAAACATACCCCTTCTTTGACATATGCACCCACATGCATCTTTGTAAGAATTTGCGATTCTTTATTTGCAAAAAATAGCGAATCGCAAATAAAGAATCGCAAAATGCAATGCATCATTTTTTTTGCGATTCGGTAAAAATCGCAATTTTTACCGAATCGCAAGAAATATGCGATTTTTTAAGTGCGAATTCGCAATTTGCGATTTCGCAATTTCATGCATTTCAATGACGACACACCCAGGAAGCCAGGAGACTGATTATACACACCTGAAGCCTAGTTCAAACTGCAGGAGTGGCTTTTGGCAGTTGGAGCTCTGCTTGCAGCAAGAGGAGTAGTGTTTTTGGTGTGCTCTTGAAGTGGAAATGGCTACTGAAAGTGCTGTAGAAGACCTGCATGCCAGAAAAAGGAAAATAAAGTTTAGTGACCAGGAGCTGGCGATTTTAATAGAAGAGGTCACTTTGAGGCATGATCAGCTTTTTGGCAAAGATTCCCTTAAGGTCCCTGAAGGAGTGAAGAGAAGACTGTGGCTGGCAATACAATCAAAAGTTAATGCTGTGGGGGTTGCCCACAGAAACATCACCGATCTCCAGAAACGCTGGTATGATTTACGCAGTCATGCCAAAGAAAAAATTGCTAACAGGATTAAAAGTGCAAAAAAACTGGTAGTGGCACCCCAAAGGATAGACCAAATACCCCCCCGGAGGACATGGTTGAGGGGACCCTTGTCACTGAAGCAGTCATTGGAGTGATTGACATAGACACCTCTGAGCATGCTGGCACATCTCAAGGTAAGTGTGTTATATTCATCATTTTTTTTTAATATGTGTTAATGTGTAGCTGCCTATTTTTATCTTCAAGTAAGGATTTAAACAATCCCCAGCATGTAACCTTAAGTACACATAAAGAGGGTGGTGAAATAGTCATTGTATGGCAATGAAGCAATGCATTATGGGAGATGTAGTTTTTTCACCATATGAAATGGTACATTCTGAGAAATATGATTTCCAAAAGCAAAATTAAACATTACAATTGTCAGTGAACGTTTGGAAGCATAATGGATGTTTATTTGAAATCAAATGTACATTTTGTCAATAGACCCACATTTTCAAAAATAGGACAGTAAACATTACATACATTTTTTTATTCATAGAAAATGAAAAGGAAGGTGAAACAATTGATCTGGACAACACTATCAATATTGAATTGCAGAACACAGCAGCACAAAATGATATGACTTCCTCACCCACAGTGCAAAGACAAAAAACAAGGAAAAGAGTGCAGCAACTACAAGACTCATACACCGAAGAAGAGCCCAATGCACATGCACATAAGCAGCAGACTGTTGAAATCACTGCAAATCAAAAGACAGAGATAAGTTGCCGTTCTAGAATACAACAATTCTATTGAAGAAGGGCACGTTCTGCAAACCAGAGATCATCCTCACAAGATGAGTGCCATGCCAATGTAGTAGAGATGAAGCTGCTCAAAGTCCAAAGGCTGCAAGGGAAAGATATAAGGGTAATGAAGGGCAAACTCAATCATATCAGTCAAGACATCAGTGCCATGAGTAACAGTCTAAGTCAATTGACAAAGGTAATTGAAACTGCACATATGGCGTCATGTAATAAACTGGACCGCATGGCAACAGCCATGGAAACCATGTGTGAATCAATACAGGCACAGAACATTGCCAATTGCAATAGGCACTTGAGATTAATGTCTAGCATGCACACTTACACCAGAGCATTAAATCGTTTGACCAATAGCAATGCTCAAATAATTAAACATGAGGGCCCGATTCACAGAATGAATTTAAGACTAAATCCTAAACGTACTACTATTTGATATTCACAGAATGCACTTACTACTTTCGGGATTCACAGAGTGAACTTACTACTTTCGGGATTCACAGAATGAACTTAATACTTTCGGGATTCACAGAATAGATTTAAGACTACTAACTTTACGTCCACGCTCGGGCTGTAAATTCCGGCCTGAAGGCGGAGCTTACGGCTTGGGGGTGGAGCTTATGGCCCGGAGGCGGAGCTTGCGGCTTGGAGGCGGAGCTTCCGGCTCAGAGGTGGGTATTTAGCCATGGCAGAAATCTCCACCTCTGGGCCACAAGCTCCGCCTCCGGGCCGGAAGCTCTGCCTCCTGACCGAAAGCTCCGCCCCCAAGCCGTAAGCTCCGCCTCCAGGCCGGAATTTACGCCCCGAGTGCGGACGTAAAGGTAGTAGTCTTAAATCTTTTCTGTGAATACCGAAAGTAGTAAGTTCATTCTGTGAATCCCGAAAGTAGTAAGTTCACTTCTGTGAATACCAAATAGTAGTAAGTTTAGGATTTAGTCTTAAGTTCATTCTGTGAATCGGGCCCACAGTGTGCATGCAGAAGGAATTAAGTAAATGTTGTAGTAAGCTTTCTGAAGGAATGATGTCCCTCAAAAGTACTGAGGATGTCATGCATCCAGACATAAGTGTGCTTCAGTCAGTACAAGGGGGCAATAGTGATGAGAGTGTTAAACCCAGTTGTAATTCAAAACCTACTCAAGTAGTTGAACGCCGCAGCTCAAGACATCTTGAACAGTAAAGAAATACATCTATGGGTGTGAGCAATGTACAAAGCAAAGCTTTAGGTGTGCGAGGAATAAAATAAAGTTTTTCAAAATAAATTGACTGCCTTCTGAAGGATTGACAAAATGAAAATACTGCTCAGAGACTGGAGAAAGTCAAAGCAAAATATTTCTATCATTTAAACTTGACATGCATTAATGTGTCCTGTGTTTCTCCTTACTTCATTGTATGTTTCAAAATAAATGTTACTAACATTTGCTCAAAATTGACATGCTTCTTACCTTTTTTTAAAGTAATGTGCAGTAATTTCTGCCCTTCTTCTCCTTCCTTCTGCTGCATCTGGTCCATGAAGTCTTGCATGGGGATGTTGTGGCTGGTTGTCAATGTTTGGTAGTATATCCTCAAAATCCAGTTCTAAGCCTCTCCTAGTGGCTATGTTGTGCAGCATGGCACATGTTGCAACTATTTTACAGCACACCTCAGGACGATATTGCAATGCTCCACCAGTTTTATGCAGTATGCGAAACCTAGACTTCATGACACCAAAGGTCCTCTCTATCACATTGCGGGTGGATATATGGGCATGGTTGTAGTGCTGTTCTTTGCGGGTTGCTGGAGTAAGATATGGTGTGAGTATATATGACCTCACAGCATATGCACTATCACCTATGGGGTAGGAAAATGGTAGACATTCAGTTAACATATCATGCCACTGCATGGTACACAATGAAATTAATGCAAAAATGACAGTATTTACCAAGCAAATATCCATCTCCAAATTCTCCTGAAAGCAGTCGAGCATGGATGGCACTATGTTTGAAAATGTAGGAGTCATGGGCACTCCCAGGGTAACTTGCAACTAAATCTGTGATGATTGATTTTGAATTACAAATTACTTGGATGTTTAAACAATGATAACTTTTTCTGTTGCGAAAAATTTACTCATTCACAGTTGGGGGACTAATGGGAACATGTGTGCCATCTACACAGCCTATGACATGTGGAAAATTAGCCATGTTATAGAAGTCTAACTTTGTTTCCAGCAAGTCCTGCTGTGTTTTTGGAAAAAAAATGTGATGCCGTATCCTTTGCAGCATTGCATTTAGAAAATCATTAAAACATCTAGATAGTGCACTCTGTGAAACCCCCCCAGCAACAGCTATGACTCCCTGGAAGGACCCCGAGGCCAGAAGTTGTAGAGAACATAACACCGGCACATGGGTGGGTATGGCTAGGGTCCTACGTGTTTGTCTATGCAAAATAGGGTCTAATTCAGCAATGAGATCTAAAATGGAGTCAGCATTAAGCCTATACTTATCATATATTTCAGCCTGTATCTGACCAAACAAAGTGATGCGCAATCTGAATATTCTTTCATTAAGGATCATTCTCCTCCTTCCTGCTGCTCTCAAACTCCACCTACGTGCCAGGACAATGACTGCTGCCATTCCACAAAGAGTTCTTGTTCAACTGTGGAACCCCTTAAATACCCTCCAAATTGGTTTCACATGTTTTACAATAAAAGAAAATACCACCTGCTCTCAGTACTTCTAAATTTAAGATTTCTTAAATGCGATTTCTTAGAGAATCGCAATTTGCGATTTTTGATGCATGCACTCTTTTTGATAAAATATAGCGATTCCTTAAATTTGCGATTTTTTAAGGAATCACTAATACAATTGCGATTTCTAAATCTGCGAAAAATGTATTTCAACATGATGCATCTCAAAAAAGTAAATTGCATTCGCAAACGGCCGAATTTTGCGATTCGCACCGTTTGCGAATGCAATTCTGTTTGATGCATGTGGGTGATGGTGTTGAGATATTGAGAGGAAAAGCTGGCAAAATTATAGACAATGTCATAGTAGGAACCTATTGTCACCTGTCCAATTTATCTCAGCAGGCTTCACCAGCCCAAATACATGAAGGGCCAGATGTAACAAAATCAGAAATACCGACTCTTAATTACCGAATTTTACCGATTCGGTAATTAAGAGTAGGTATTTCTAATGTAGGTACCAATTCGGTAAATTTTACTGAATCCGTAAAAATCGGTATTTCAACAATTCTATTGAAGAAGGGCACGTTCTGCAAACCAGAGATCAATCAATCAACCAATCAATCAGTGACACTTATAAAGCGCGCTACATACCCGTAGGGTCTCAAGGCGCTGGGGGGGGGGGGTGCCGCTACTGCTCGAACAGCCAGGTCTTCAGCTTCTTCCTGAAGGAGAGGTGGTCTTGGGTCAGGCGCAGGTCGGGCGGGAGGGAGTTCCAGGTCTTGGCGGCCAGGTAGGAGAAGGACCTTCCTCCTGTAGTCGCTCTTCGGATGCGGGGGACGGCGGCGAGGGCGTGGTTGGCTGATCGGAGGTGGCGTTTGGGAGCGTAGAAGTTGACTCGGCTGTTGAGGTAGCTCGGGCCTTGGTCGTGTAGGGCTTTGTGTGCGTGGGTGAGGAGGCGGAAGGTGATTCTCTTGTTGATGGGGAGCCAGTGCAGGTCTCTCAGATGTCCGGAGATGTGGCTGGATCGTGGGATGTCGAGGATGAGTCTGGCTGAGGCGTTTTGGATCCGCTGGAGTCTCTTCTGGAGCTTGGCGGTGGTCCCGGCGTAGAGGGCGTTGCCGTAGTCCAGTCGGCTGGTGACGAGGGCCTGGGTGACGGTCTTCCTGGTCTCTGTGGGGATCCACCAGAAGATCTTCCGTAGCATGCGTAGGATGTTGAAGCACGCCGAGGAGACGCTGCTGACTTGCCTGGTCATGGAGAGGGAGGAGTCCAGGATGAAGCCCAGGTTTCGTGCATGGTCTGTCGGTTTGGGTGCGGTGCCCAGGGCGGGAGGCCACCAGGAGTCGTCCCAGGCGGAGGGCGAGGAGCCCAGGATGAGGACCTCCGTCTTGTCCGAGTTCAGTTTCAGGCGGCTGGTCGTCATCCACTCGGCTACCTCTTTCATCCCTTCGTGTAGGTTGGCTCTGGCGGCGGCGGGGTTGTTGGTCAGGGAGAGGATCAGCTGGGTGTCGTCGGCGTAGGAGATGATGCTGAGGTGGTGTTTGCGTACGATGGCCGCGAGGGGGCTCATGTAGACGTTGAAGAGGGTGGGGCTCAGGGATGATCCTTGGGGGACGCCGCAGATGACTTCGGAGGCCTCTGACTTGTAAGGTGGTAGGCGGACTCGCTGTGTTCTTCCGTCGAGGAAGGAGATGATCCATTCCAGCGCCTTGTCCTGGATTCCGATGTTGCTGAGGCGCCGTATTAGGGTGCGGTGGCAGACCGTGTCGAATGCCGCGGAGAGGTCTAGGAGGATGAGGGCCGCTGTTTCTCCATTGTCCATCAGGGCTCGGATGTCATCGGTGGCGGCGATGAGGGCGGTCTCGGTGCTGTGTTTGGCTCGGAAGCCGGACTGTGAGGGGTCGAGGGATCCGTTCGTCTCGAGGAAGGCGGCCATCTGCTTGTTGACGGTCTTCTCGATGACTTTGGCTGGAAACGGGAAAAGCGAGATGGGGCGGTAATTCTTGAGGTCGGTGGGGTCCGCTGTTGGTTTCTTGAGTAGAGCGTTGAGTTCGGCGTGTTTCCAGCTCTCGGGGAAGATGGCGGTGTCGAAGGATGTGTTGATGATGTCTCGCAGGTGGGGTGCGATGACAGCGTCGGCCTTGTTGAAGATGTGGTGAGGGCAGGGGTCGGTTGGTGATCCGGAGTGGATTGAGTTCATCGTGCGGATGGTGTCTTCTGTGCTGATCGGGGTCCAGGCGTGGAGGGTGGTGGTGGCGGGGGGTGGCTGGTCGGTCGTGGTGTGCGTTGGTTGGTTGTTGAAACTGCTGTGTATGTCTGTGATCTTGTTGTGGAAGTAGGCGGCGAGGGAGTTGCAGAGGTCTTGCGATGGGGTGATGTCGTTGTTTCCTGCGTTGGGGTTGGAAAGCTCTTTCACGATGTTGAAGAGTTCCTTGCTGTTGTGTGCGTTGTTGTCCAACCGGTCCTTGAATGCTGTTCTCTTGGCGGCGCGGATCAGCTGGTGGTGTTTCCGGGTGGCAAGTTTGTAGGAGGTCCTGTTGTCCGGTGTCGGATCCCTTTTCCAGACTTTCTCGAGGGCTCGGCAGTTCTTCTTGGAGCTCTTGAGTTCGTCGGTGAACCATGGGGCCTTCTTGCTGCCGGGTCTGCTAGGCGGGGTCCTCAGCGGGGCGAGTTCGTCCGCGCAGTTGCTGATCCACTTCGTGATGTTATCGGCGGCCTGGCTGGGGTTCGCTGAGCTGGCAGGAGGGTGTTGGCTCAGGGAGGTGGCGAGCTGGTCTGCTGTGATCTTGTTCCAGCTTCTGCGGGCGGTGTGTTGCTGGTGTTGGTGGGTCGTCGTTCTCTTGAAGGTGAAGTGGACGCAGCTGTGGTCCGTCCATTGAAGCTCTGTGGCGTGGCTGAAGTCGATGTCTGTGCTGGATGAGAAGACGGCGTCGAGTGTGTGTCCGGCGAGGTGGGTGGGGGTGGACACCAGTTGCTTGAGTCCCAGGTTGGCGAGGTTGTCGAGCAGGGTGCTGGTGTTGTGGTCGTTGTTGTTCTCCAGATGGAAGTTGAGGTCTCCCAGGAGGATGTAGTCAGCGGAGGGGAGGGCGTGCGGGCTGACGAAGTCGGCGATGTCCTCGCTGAATTGTGTGCGTGGTCCCGGGGGTCGGTAGATCAGGGTGCCTCTGAGGGTGGTGTTCGGGTTGGTGTGGATCTGGAAATGCAGGTGTTCGGCGCTGGTCAGGGTGTTGTCGGTGCTGGTCGTGAGACGGATGGTGTTCCTGTGGATGATAGCGATGCCTCCTCCCATCTGGTTGGCGTTTCGGTCCCTCCGGACGATCTTGTAGCCCTCTGGGATGGCGATGGCGATGTCGGGAGCTGAAGAGGCGTTCATCCAGGTCTCCGTGAGGAAGGCAACGTCAGGGGCTGTGGCGTCTAGAAGGTTCCAGAGTTCGATGGCGTGTCTGTGGACGGAGCGGGTGTTGAGCAGGATGCACTTGAGGTGGGTGCTGCTGGAGTTCGACTTGGCGGGTGCTGGTGCAGGGCTGGTCCGGATGCAGGAGAACTTGCAGGCGTGGCAGCTGAACGGTCCGTGGGTGCGTCTTGGAGTGGCTTGGTGGCATTCAGGGAGTCGGCCGGTGTTGAGAGCGATGAGGGTGGCGGCTGAGTACGTCAGGCGGGTCGGTCGGGCTCTTCGGGGGCCAGGGGTCCTGGCGCTGGTCGCGATCCGGTCGCGGACGGGCGCAGACGGGCTTACCTTTGGCGCGCCTTCGGCGCACAAACGGCGCGCCCGCTGCGCGTGACCGCTGCGCGTTCGCACGGTCGCCATTTAAGGCGAAGTGCGCGGGTGGGCGGGGCAGCTGGGAGGCGGGAGCGGGGAGGGTTACAGAAGAAAAAGGGGCGGGGACAAGCGGCGGTGGCGGGAAGGGAGGGCGGGGGGCGGCGCGGTAGGCGGACAACAAGGAAGGAGAGCAGGCACGTTAAATTCCAAACAAGCACAAATTAGCGGTGAAAACGGGAAAAAAAAAACAGAGTAGAACACAGAAAAAAAAAAAAAAAGGTAAGCACAAATAACTGACAAAACAGGGCAAAAAGCACTCGCAGCGGCGGCAGCCGGCAAACGAGGCAGAAACGAGGCGGCAGCGAGGCAGAGGGCAGGCAAGGGGCACACGCAGCAGCTGGTGGCCGTGCGGCGCGGGGGTGTCCCACAAGTGGGTCACACTCACCTGCGTCGCACGGTCGCCATTTAAGGCCAAGTGCGCGGGTGGGCGGGGCAGCTGGGAGGCGGGAGCGGGGAGGGTTACAGAAGAAAAAGGGGCGGGGACAAGCGGCGGTGGCGGGAAGGGAGGGCGGGGGGCGGCGCGGTAGGCGGACAACAAGGAAGGAGAGCAGGCACGTTAAATTCCAAACAAGCACAAATTAGCGGTGAAAACGGGAAAAAAAACATCCTCACAAGATGAGTGCCATGCCAATGTAGTAGAGATGAAGCTGCTCAAAGTCCAAAGGCTGCAAGGGAAAGATATAAGGGTAATGAAGGGCAAACTCAATCATATCAGTCAAGACATCAGTGCCATGAGTAACAGTCTAAGTCAATTGACAAAGGTAATTGAAACTGCACATATGGCGTCATGTAATAAACTGGACCGCATGGCAACAGCCATGGAAACCATGTGTGAATCAATACAGGCACAGAACATTGCCAATTGCAATAGGCACTTGAGATTAATGTCTAGCATGCACACTTACACCAGAGCATTAAATCGTTTGACCAATAGCAATGCTCAAATAATTAAACATGAGGGCCCGATTCACAGAATGAATTTAAGACTAAATCCTAAACGTACTACTATTTGATATTCACAGAATGCACTTACTACTTTCGGGATTCACAGAGTGAACTTACTACTTTCGGGATTCACAGAATGAACTTAATACTTTCGGGATTCACAGAATAGATTTAAGACTACTAACTTTACGTCCACGCTCGGGCTGTAAATTCCGGCCTGAAGGCGGAGCTTACGGCTTGGGGGTGGAGCTTATGGCCCGGAGGCGGAGCTTGCGGCTTGGAGGCGGAGCTTCCGGCTCAGAGGTGGGTATTTAGCCATGGCAGAAATCTCCACCTCTGGGCCACAAGCTCCGCCTCCGGGCCGGAAGCTCTGCCTCCTGACCGAAAGCTCCGCCCCCAAGCCGTAAGCTCCGCCTCCAGGCCGGAATTTACGCCCCGAGTGCGGACGTAAAGGTAGTAGTCTTAAATCTTTTCTGTGAATACCGAAAGTAGTAAGTTCATTCTGTGAATCCCGAAAGTAGTAAGTTCACTTCTGTGAATACCAAATAGTAGTAAGTTTAGGATTTAGTCTTAAGTTCATTCTGTGAATCGGGCCCACAGTGTGCATGCAGAAGGAATTAAGTAAATGTTGTAGTAAGCTTTCTGAAGGAATGATGTCCCTCAAAAGTACTGAGGATGTCATGCATCCAGACATAAGTGTGCTTCAGTCAGTACAAGGGGGCAATAGTGATGAGAGTGTTAAACCCAGTTGTAATTCAAAACCTACTCAAGTAGTTGAACGCCGCAGCTCAAGACATCTTGAACAGTAAAGAAATACATCTATGGGTGTGAGCAATGTACAAAGCAAAGCTTTAGGTGTGCGAGGAATAAAATAAAGTTTTTCAAAATAAATTGACTGCCTTCTGAAGGATTGACAAAATGAAAATACTGCTCAGAGACTGGAGAAAGTCAAAGCTAAATATTTCTATCATTTAAACTTGACATGCATTAATGTGTCCTGTGTTTCTCCTTACTTCATTGTATGTTTCAAAATAAATGTTACTAACATTTGCTCAAAATTGACATGCTTCTTACCTTTTTTTAAAGTAATGTGCAGTAATTTCAGCCCTTCTTCTCCTTCCTTCTGCTGCATCTGGTCCATGAAGTCTTGCATGGGGATGTTGTGGCTGGTTGTCAATGTTTGGTAGTATATCCTCAAAATCCAGTTCTAAGCCTCTCCTAGTGGCTATGTTGTGCAGCATGGCACATGTTGCAACTATTTTACAGCACACCTCAGGACGATATTGCAATGCTCCACCAGTTTTATGCAGTATGCGAAACCTAGACTTCATGACACCAAAGGTCCTCTCTATCACATTGCGGGTGGATATATGGGCATGGTTGTAGTGCTGTTCTTTGCGGGTTGCTGGAGTAAGATATGGTGTGAGTATATATGACCTCACAGCATATGCACTATCACCTATGGGGTAGGAAAATGGTAGACATTCAGTTAACATATCATGCCACTGCATGGTACACAATGAAATTAATGCAAAAATGACAGTATTTACCAAGCAAATATCCATCTCCAAATTCTCCTGAAAGCAGTCGAGCATGGATGGCACTATGTTTGAAAATGTAGGAGTCATGGGCACTCCCAGGGTAACTTGCAACTAAATCTGTGATGATTGATTTTGAATTACAAATTACTTGGATGTTTAAACAATGATAACTTTTTCTGTTGCGAAAAATTTACTCATTCACAGTTGGGGGACAAATGGGAACATGTGTGCCATCTACACAGCCTATGACATGTGGAAAATTAGCCATGTTATAGAAGTCTAACTTTGTTTCCAGCAAGTCCTGCTGTGTTTTTGGAAAAAAAATGTGATGCCGTATCCTTTGCAGCATTGCATTTAGAAAATCATTAAAACATCTAGATAGTGCACTCTGTGAAACCCCCCCAGCAACAGCTATGACTCCCTGGAAGGACCCCGAGGCCAGAAGTTGTAGAGAACATAACACCGGCACATGGGTGGGTATGGCTAGGGTCCTACGTGTTTGTCTATGCAAAATAGGGTCTAATTCAGCAATGAGATCTAAAATGGAGTCAGCATTAAGCCTATACTTATCATATATTTCAGCCTGTATCTGACCAAACAAAGTGATGCGCAATCTGAATATTCTTTCATTAAGGATCATTCTCCTCCTTCCTGCTGCTCTCAAACTCCACCTACGTGCCAGGACAATGACTGCTGCCATTCCACAAAGAGTTCTTGTTCAACTGTGGAACCCCTTAAATACCCTCCAAATTGGTTTCACATGTTTTACAATAAAAAAAAATACCACCTGCTCTCAGTACTTCTAAATTTAAGATTTCTTAAATGCGATTTCTTAGAGAATCGCAATTTGCGATTTTTGATGCATGCACTCTTTTTGATAAAATATAGCGATTCCTTAAATTTGCGATTTTTTAAGGAATCACTAATACAATTGCGATTTCTAAATCTGCGAAAAATGTATTTCAACATGATGCATCTCAAAAAAGTAAATTGCATTCGCAAACGGCCGAATTTTGCGATTCGCACCGTTTGCGAATGCAATTCTGTTTGATGCATGTGGGTGATGGTGTTGAGATATTGAGAGGAAAAGCTGGCAAAATTATAGACAATGTCATAGTAGGAACCTATTGTCACCTGTCCAATTTATCTCAGCAGGCTTCACCAGCCCAAATACATGAAGGGCCAGATGTAACAAAATCAGAAATACCGACTCTTAATTACCGAATTTTACCGATTCGGTAATTAAGAGTAGGTATTTCTAATGTAGGTACCAATTCGGTAAATTTTACTGAATCCGTAAAAATCGGTATTTACCGATTCGGTAAATACCGAATCAGTATTTGCTATTGAATCCTATGGGCCTTGAAGCCCATAGGATTCAATATCAAATACCGATTCAGTATTTACCGAATCGGTAAATACCGAATTTTGCAAGGGTGCAGGGGGTGTCACTTTGACACCCTCTGGCACCCCTGTTTTAGGCTTGTGTGCCATGTGGCACACATACATGCCCTAAGGGTATGTATGTGTGCCACATGGCACAGGTGTACATGCACAGATGTGCATGTACACCTCTGAATTGGTATATTACCATGCAATTGTATTGCATGGTAAAATACCGATTTTCAAAGCCCTGTGTCAATGTTAAAATTGGCACCTACATACCAAACATTCATTTTCGGTAATTTTACCGATCGGTATATTTACCGATTCGGTAAAATATACAGAATCGGTAACTTTACCGATTCTGTAATTTTACCGAATCGGTAAAATTACCGATTCGGTAAAATTACCGAAAATTCATGTTTTTTATCCCCCCTACATCTCCATGGTCATTTACCGGTCGGTAAAGGCCGAATTCGGCCGTTACCGGCCGGTAAATGGCCAAAATCTCCCACCTACATCTGGCCCCAAGAGTTTGGCTTTAGGAGAAAGAATATAAGTAGCCTTGGAGTGTATTTGAAATTGTGTTACATGTTAAAAAATGATACAAGATCTATGCTTTATACAATTGTGCAGGAGGCAATAAGTGAGCCAAATTGCATGTAATAAAGCCAATGGGGATGTGTAACAGACACTGTTAGCAATTCCTAATGGGGTCGCAAATTGCATGCCTCATGATTATTATTGAGGCAAGCGCAATTTACGACCCCATTTGGAATGGCTACCAGTCCCAGGCATGGTGGCCTGTTGGGGTCAGCAGACCACCATGTCTGGGACTGCTTTTAAATAAAGCAGTTTTTTTTTTTTTTAAATGCGGCCCATTGTTTTCCTTAAAGGAAAATGGGAAGCATTTAAAAAAGAAAAATGAAGCTTTTCCGTTTCATTTTTTTAAGGGCAGGCAGTGGTCCCCGGGACTACTGCCTGCTCTTTAAAATATTTTCTCATATACTCAAAAAGGGGAGCTTGCAGTAGGTGGTAAACTGCGAGTGTTTTGCGGCCCCAAATGCGGTCGCAAAACAATTGTACATGGCATAGTGACTCGCTATTAGAAAGGGAGGTCCCTTCCTAATAGTGGGAGTTGCAAATGCTGATTTACGGGTCAGTGATTCGCAAAATAGCATTTGAACATGCCATTACCCTTTTTTGCGGTCGCAAACAGGATGATCTCCTGTTTGCGGCCACAAAAAGGGGCGTACATCTGGTCCTTCATCTTTAATGGATAGAGAGGTTTTATCTAACAGAGACCATGCTTGGATGGTAATCGCTTCATGTGACTCCTTAGAATTTCTGAATTAGGGTCACGCACAGTGTATGAGGCTTATCTACAATAAGCTAGTTTGATTTTGCAAAAAGGATTTTTCTGATATGTGTGATTGAATGTGGCTTTAACTTCAATTATTATTTAGTATTAGGATGAGAAAGGATTCTATCAAAGGCTCGTTGCACTTTATTGATTATTTTTCACAAATTGTTGTTTAACCTCCAATAGTGTTAGAAGTATTCTTAAGGTGCAATGGCACTAAATAAGTGCTATAAGCTTTCTGAAATGTAAAAATTGTAGATCGGTGTCCTCGTTATTAGCTCTCACCTCGAAGCTTATGATAAGAATTCTGAGGGTTACTAGCTGTTCGAAAATGGTTTTAAAAGGCTATTTATTGATAATTTGCTATTCAGTGATTAAATTGTGTTATATTGTAAATTTAATTAACTGAACAATAAAGTATTCATGCATTATAAGTGAGGTCTCAGAGATCCTACAGATTGTGCTCTCCAGCTACAATCCTACAAAGGAAGGCCCATATAAAGGACTGCAGACAGACATTCAGTGTCACCTTTGGAAAAAAGCACAAGCAAGAACCGTTTCATATATTATGGATGCACTCAGACATTTTTGTCTTTCGAAAACTACAGTATAGAGGGGAAGGGGAAATTCCCAGGATGCTGGCCTGGCTCTTTTTTGAGACCACCTCTAAAAGTTTGGAGTGTCTGTACTGTGTGTTAGGATCAGGGATGGTGGGATGCCTCAAGTAGTAAATGCAAGTTTTTCCTAGTGCACCTATTCGCACTCTGAACTTGAGTTGTGTAGCAATGACAATGGGGTCATCATTTGTCAACATAGAAAATGAAAGAGATAAGATGCTAATAAGGAGGACTCTGTAAAGATGTCGTCTTAAACCATACTGGGCCTAAAGTTCTAAACATAACTCTCACGTCCTTTGTTAGCCAGTCTGAGGTAATGGCCAGTCTGTGTCCGGCTGGGAACAACCCTGACACGTGCCGGTTGCAGCTAGTCCAAAGTGGAGCTTAATTAAAAATATGATAGAAACCAACGTAGTCAAAGTTAAAGCCTATGGAAAAAATATCTGTTCATTTCCAAACAAAAAGGGATACAACTAAAGCATCAAATTTCATCGTTGGTGACCTGCGTCACTAGAGCACAAGAAGGCTGTTGCAACGCAGAAAAGAAGCTTTATAGCCCTGTGCTCAAAGCGAAACACAGCTTTTCTTTGAAATTCAATCAGAGACCATTGTGCTGTGCTGGGGAGAACATTGCGTATCGAATAATGTACTGCTTGACATTGTGATCTCTGAACAACACAGCTATGCATATAAATGTATTGACAATGCAAGATGAACGAGGAAGACACAACAGAAAAATGTAGAATTTTTTGCAATGCACTTCGATTTATCAAAACCACAGAAGAGAACAATAATAATTGTACAGTGTCATCGACTTTTGAACTAGAAAGGCAACGCGGCAAAGGACAAAAAGATCTTTTGCACTGTGACATTCGTACTCAGTACACTAGAAATAAAGTTTTGGAAGAGCATTGCACTGGAGGACGAATCCTGACATGGAGAAGAGGAGCAAATCAAATAGTTAATTTTATTCATTCCAGGTTGGTATGGATGGCATTTTACCAATCTAAAACTAATACTGTGCCACGAGTTGTTAAAGGCTTTTGTCATGATTAGGTCTCACCTGACAGCGTGCATGTGCTGTTGCTGTGAGGGCTTCAGTATACAGTAAAGGGCTTGGAACCCACCCATTACTTACCTTTTGCTGGCATGTCATTCTTTTTTAGCTGCCTCCAAACTGGCCATCATATGGCTCGTGTCACTTCCTCTTCTTTCAGCGGTGCATGGACCAAAGAAAAAAGTGATTTAATTTGATTTGTGTCCTTCTGCTGTCTGTCAACTCCTCGCGCTGTGATTAAGGGTACCTTTTTTTCTGGTTATTATTTCCACTTCCATGCCATGCTTTTGGGTTGATATTATATGCCGTACTGCAGGCTTGTTTGATGTTGCCTTAAATTGTTTTGGAGTTTGCTTTTACAGCACCAAACAAATGGCACAGACTAGTAAAGCAGTTGGTGACTTGATTTACAGTTTGGCGCTTCCTTTTAAAGCACCAAACTAAAGGTATGGAATATTAAAGTAGGCCTTGTGAATACTTGTGGCTGTTGGCTGCGCCTCTTCCCTGGGCATACAAAGTTTATATCTCTTTAAAATGTGTACACTAGTCTGAAATCAGAGTCCCCTAGTCTTTGCAGACAAGCAGTCCACTCACATGCTTCAGGCCAGGCTGCCACTTAGCAACATAAGCATTATGGACATGTCTGTGCCTCTTCAAACAAAAAATACGTGTTTTTTTAAAGGGCCTCAATGTTGGGCAGCGCAGCAGTATATCTATTCCTCCTTAAAACCCGTGTCCTCATTCTCATACTCATTCCAACTCTTCTCTGTGCATACAAATTATGTGTCTGATTAATGTGCTTCAGTTTTGTGCAGTTTAGCTACTACTCAATTTCTCCTTAAACCTGTGCCAAAGTCCTAATTCTCATATGTATTCCACCGAAAGCACTTTAACGGTGTTCTATATTCGCGTTCACTTAGATGCAAATCTACCTCACTCCATTCCACTCCATTCTACTCCAATCTACCCTACCCAATCCACTCCACTTCAATATACTCCATTCCACTCAATCTACCCAATCTTAACCACTCCAATCTATACCACTCTACTCTAATTTGCCCCACTCTACTCCAATCTACCTCACTTTACCTCAATCCACTCCATTCCACTTCAATCTACCCTAATCTAACCCACTCCACTTCAATTTACCACACTCCACTCCAATTTACCAATCTACCCACTCCACTCCAATATACCCCACACTACTCCAATCTATCCCATTTTATCACACTTCACTCTAATCTACCTCCATCCACTCCACCCCAATCTGCCGTACTCAATTCCATCTACCCCACTCCAATTTACCCCACTCCACTCAAATCTACCTGACTCACTTCAACCTACCCCACTCCACTGAAGAACCGGGTTTTAGAACCCAGCGGCGCCAAGGGCATGCCCAAAGTCTTCGGGTTCACCTGTCTTAGAATACAGAGACACGGGATACTTCTCGGTGGGGTCAAAGATCGAATTTATATGCTGCAACCAGGAACAGAAGTCCACGAAGTACAACACAAGTATATTCGTCGTAGACTGCTCAAATTCGTATGGCGAGACATCATCTTTTATGCCAAAAATCCCATTCCGATCAAACACCCATTATTTACAATTTGTCCAATCATAGGCATTATTGCAAAAGGTATCACATGACGACAAACCCACTTTTCAGTTGTCCAGCCCACCATTAATTACACGGGAAAGCCCAACATTCTTTCTCGAACAGGTCGAACAAACCCATAATAAAAGACCACAACCCATATCATAAAAGAGCCATAAAGGAAGAAACAGAAACAGATAAGAAGCAGGATAAGGGGTGTGTGTGTACATACCAAACTTAACAATGTCCTGTGCTCTGATCCTTAATCTTGATCAGCTACCGGGCAAGGAACTGGCTTAGCAAGGTCAACTTCAGGCAACGAGGTCAGCTCACTCGGGTCATTTAGAAGTCAGCACTAACTCGAGCTAACGTGTACGTGTACTAAAGACTCGTTCGGCAGCAGTCATCGGCCTATGTGAGGCAACCACAAAATGGCTGCCATGCACAAAATGGAACCCGAGGGTTCAGAACGAAATCCCTAAATACGTAGTGAATCCATCGGTCTAACATGACGAAAACACTCCTACTTGCCGTACTCACTAGTTACGGTTCGCTACTATCAAATTCGTAACGAAAACATGACATTTATAAAACAGGTTCAGAATTCACGGAACCTCACCACTCCGCTCCAATCTACCCCCAGTCCACTCCAATCTACGCCTTTTGCTGCCCCTATCCCCCCTCTGGAGGTGGGAGTTCCTCGTACTCAATTTTGAGCCCCACTCTTTTTAATATATATATGTCCCCCTTAGCGACTCTGGGCGAGGATCATGGAGCAAAAACTGTATTGTATTCGGACGATATGAAGCTGCTCTTCAACTTCGATAAAGATGCTGATTTTAAAGGAGATGTGATTAATTTCTGTTTATCAGAAGTGTTCTCCTGGCTCCAGTCTAATCAGCTCAAATGCAAACCTGAAAAACAGAGCTTATCTTCTCCGGTCACCCCCCCAGTAACGCGTGGCGAAAATGGCCAGTAGACATGTTCGCTCCCATATCCTCTGTAAAGACAATGAAACATTTAGGAGTGAAGTTGGACGAGAATCTTTCCATGCAGGCACAGATTCAGGCAGTTGTTGGATCCTGCTTCGGCATGTTGAAAATGCTAAAGCAGTTTCTGCCCCTCCTGCCTATTACACATAGGAGGACGGTAGTCCAAGCACTGATAGTCTCCAGGCTGGACTACGTAAATGTACTGTACCTAGGGCTGCCGGAATATCTCCTGGCACGGCTGCAGGTGGCACAGAATGCAGCAGCCAGAGCAATACTCATGCTTGGCCCAAGATCACAGATGTCTTCACAGTTGAAATCCCTACATTGGCTGCCAGTTCGCAAGAGGATCCATTTTAAAGCTATGATCCTGGCTTTCAAGTCTCTCCACAGTGTAGGTGCCATGTAAATTAGGAAGAGAGTCCAGTTCTACTGCCCACACCAAACACTAAGGTCTTCAAAGCTTCAGTTGGCATGCACTCCCAAATATCACCGAGCACGGATAGGGGGACGCTCCTTTCAGGTACAGGCGGCTCAACTATGGAACATTCTGCCACTGGAGCTAAGACTGATGCAGGACCTTCTTGCATTTAGGAAGTCATTAAAAACCTGGTTATTCCAGCAATAATATTCAACCTGGTTTCAATAGCACATGGCTTTCAGCGCCGGTACACTATATTGAGTAGGTTTACGATTTACAAATACTCATTTAACATAACATAACACACGCAAAACCATAGAAATTCAGAAGTTATAGTTCTAATTATCTCAAGTAACTATAACTTGTGCCCTATGCTAACTATAACTCACTCCCTCACCATGCACTGCTAATTACCCTACATATTACATAACTCATAACTTCTTCTATGATATCACTGATAACATCACTGCAACATTTGCTGTAAAATTGATGAGAAACCTATGCGTGGCGAGTTATAGTTACCGTAAGGCATGAGATATAATTACTTTAGATTACTCTAATTTCTGGCTACACACTCATTTAGTACACCAGAACTTCCTCCTCTAGCATTCTGTTATTCGCCGTCCAAAACTGTTACAAACAACCTAATAGCAGAAACTTCTGAAGGTAAAGAAGCTAATGACAGAAGGAAGCAGACCCAAATCCCCTATCTCTGGGTAGAGGATATGTGTGGAATACAAGAGTTTACCATGAATCTTGCAAGCACCATTAAACTTCAATTCTAAAAAACCACTGGCATTGCCAATTCGAACGGCTTGTATTTGGAGCCATGCAAAAACAACACAAATAAATAACTGTTTTTTATACAGTGGATCTGTGAGGTAAATAATTTAATGCTCATTGATTCACCGTAAGGCGTGAAATACTCCTTCATGCATTACGATGCAATGAAGTGGAATAACACCAAATAGCCAATGACCTTTGAGGAGAGTAATAATCCCCTCGGTGGAGCCAAAGGCCACTTTATGTACATGTCAATATATTGCTAACAATAGATAGTGCAGATATCTGCAGTCAAGCCAGATTTAAATGGGGAGGGGATTCGTGCCACACAGTATTTGTGAGTTGGAAAGTTTTTTTATTCTTGCTTAATTACACAAAACTGGACGCCATTCCAGAACAGACAGAGTGTTAAGTAGGAGGAGAATAGGCACATTCTGGAAATAGACTCACCTTGCTCGTTTTATTTTGCGATAAGCCAGCATGATTGTTTTCATAGTCCATTTTATAGGATTTGTGGTTGTAAATCATACAACGTCACGTCTGTGTACTGCATCATAGCAGAGTGGCTGGATCGGGCATTTCGTATAAGGGATTCAGCCCCAGAGGAGAGAGAGTGTACCACGTGCAGCGCTCCCAGAGTCCCCCTTTGCAATGCTGTCACACAAAACAATTATCACTTATCCTTATGTAAACAAACTGGTCTGTGGCCTATATTATGGCTACAGATCAGGATGCTTACAAGAGGATAATTCGGTTGATAACTGTGTTGCTTGTAAGCTTTGCAAAGCGGATCATATTGAGCAGGGCCCCTGCTGCTGCTATTGCCCTGAGTGCTACATTCCCTGCCGAGTGTCATGCATAAAAGCACAATGCTCATCAGGGAATGTTTGCAGTGCGACGCGTCACACCCCAACAGCTGAATTCTCTGTCACGCAGGAAACATTTTGTGTAAAATCCCTGCAAAAGTGCATAAGAATAAACACAATGCAGTTACGTTCTCACAATAAATTTACGAACATGCATATATTTTTTACGCGGATCAAGTGGTTACGGAAACTAAGCACGCTATAAGTGACAGGAATTGACAGAATGCAAATAAATCCAATGTTTCCAATGAGTAAATATTTAGGTCATGGGAATTATACAATGTTATTGTGTGCTCAGTAACGTGCTGATCTTATCAGGTCGATCAAAGCCCCACAGTTGCTCTAGGGGTTAATATTACATTTGGGTAAATCAGTCTACCCCTGCTGACTACTACAGCAAAAGGGGAAGGAAAAACTCATATTTTCAATAACCAGCGGGGTTACATCAGCGCATTGATTGTGCAAACGTTGCATGAACACACGCCAATATGTGAGTATCACCTGCACCAAACACTGAGAACACACAAGCGTGAAAGAAGTATAACAAGTTTAATTGCATACGAAAAGAACCATTTGCAACTTCTCCTTATTGTCCAGTACAGCAGATCAAACTACATCCAGAAGTTGAACATAACCCTAATCCTGATGCCCACCAAAGGACTCTGCACAAGGAATGCAAACCTATCAGGGTATTCAAGCAATGATCTGCCATACATTTTTAAAGATCAGTGGTGGCTGGTAGGCCGGGGGGTTGGATTACAAAAAAAATAATAATGAAAAAATTAACTTACCTTTTCCTTCGCCGCTGCACGTCTCTCCTCCATCCTCTTCCGCACGATCTGCAAGAAGCACCGGAGGCACTTAGGCTTCCCGACTATCCCAGCCAATCACTACGCTGCTCGGTCGGAGCGTCCTGTTTGGACGCTTAGGCAGTGCCTGGGGAGGCTGGGCATGTTCTCCACGCGGCTGTGCATCACAGCCCTATGGTGAACATGCCACGTGTGCATGACGGTTTGGTCGGCCCAAGGTGGCTGCCCAAACCGTCATGCTCACTTAGAGGAGTGTAAACCACTGCTCACTCCGCTTGGTGTCACGGAGCCCAGCCCCGCCCCCACCTGGTTCTAAGCTCTGCATAGAATAATAAAATAATAATGTTATGTTATCATTTTCTTTTCATTTTGTGCACTTCTAAATAAGCAGTGGGACGACACTCCTCCGCCTTAGTGCAGGAGCCGCCACTGGTAAAGATGTTGGGCTGGTAGTATTCAGTATTCTTTTATAGTATTAAGGAGAAAGCAGGTACCCACATGAAGGAAGTTCTGAGACAGACAGTGTCTTTGGACCCACTAACCTTGTAACTCAATACTGTCACTGTCACACAGCTCTCTCATAAACTGATCATGTTTTGAATACTCCTTGCTATTAAAAAGGACTTTAACGTCCATGCCCTCACTGCTAGGGTCAGACCCTTTTCACCTGAAGTTGGATTTTTTACTTCCCTCAGATGCTCTTTCATCCTATATCTTTACTTTCCAGGATGTCCCAATCTGTGTATGACTGGTCGCCTCACAGAAAGTGAGAGATGTGCAATTACTCTACATTTTTGTATTGTTTATTTTTATTTGATTTTTACCAAGAGTCAGAATAATCAATACAATCACTTACATATACAGAATGTCTCCAGTCAATATAGATGCCATAAAATAATATGCTAGAAAATTGAAGTTTAATTAAAAAATTCATCAATCGGCTATAACCAATGCCAATGACACCGGATTTTTCCCACTTTTTTCATCTGAATGAGGACCCCGAACTTTAGCAGTAGCAATTTCACATTCATAGGTTTGATGGAATATTGTCCAAAATTCAGACACCTTAAGAGGTATAGGATCAGTCCATACCGTAGAGCGGCACAAAGGCGAGCACTAACGATTATAATCATAATTATTGCTCTCAGTCTGGGAGCCAGTCTATCTCTATTACCCATTATGATTTTCTTATCACTCAGGTTGATTTTAATTGCAGTATGCACTTTAATCAATCCGAACAAGCTGTCCCAATCACCTTTAAGCTTACAGCACTTAATAAATATGCCTACTACGTCTTCTGCATAGAGCTGGCACTTGGGACAGTATGAGCACTCTGAAGCCCCGTCGTACCCTATTTTGAAATGTGATCTGGTGTATAATATAACATCCAGATTGTCTTAATTTGCTGTCATTTGTGTCTGGTAGAGTTTATTGACTGATCTAGGGTAGCTAATGCCTCCTTTAGCTCAGCAGCTGTAACTGCCGTCATTAGGCGCCATTTTAAAGCAAATTGAGCACTATCGCCAGGAACAAAGACCATGTACTTCTGATAAATCATACTTATACTAACCATATTCGCTTCTTGTCCAGAAAAATAACAAGAAAGAAGGTCAGTTATTGCTGTGTCGTTCCTATACTTTAGGCCATTAACAAAATAGTTGTTCCGACTTGCGGAGTAATGGTATGTGAAATCACAACCTGGTCATTGTAACAACCGCGTTATGATTCCCTGCGGGGAGAAATACAGCGGGATAATCACATACATTCATCCCAAAGTAGCTGTACCCGCCAGACCCAAAGATCGCCCTACGTTTTTGTGAAATATATTGGGAAATAAAGGGTTGCTTGTACACATTTCTCGCCAAATTCGCACCATATACCTTACTACTTTGAACCTCACCTGCTTAAAGTAGTTTGGGTCCATCAGTTTGTGCATAGAAAATCGTAAGTCGATAACTTGTGCTACTTGGTACCCATATTTAGTTGACCCAGCCTTATCTCCATATATACAAAAAAGGAGCACAGAGGGTGAAAGAGACCACAGGTTTCCCTCCACTCACAAATCATAAACACATGAAACCCCGTTCTCTAAGGCAACTTATTTAAAATGAAGTGTATCAATCTCTTTGGTTTTCTACTCTGCGAAGTGTACATATCACTAAAGGTTTTTATATAAAAGTGTATCTACAACAAACCCCCTTATTCTTTATTTCTTGTGTGGTAGTTTGCAACACTCTTTTGCCTATCATTTAAAAGGACCCCTTTTCCACTGACAGTCCTCCAGAAGGCAAAAGGTGACTGAAGTGTAGTTTTTACAATTATCAATATATTCAGTACACAAAAAGACTTTTAACTAAGCACCAGATACTAGTGAAAAAGTGCGAAAGGACAAAATGACCCCTCATGGGCCAACCACCAACGGAGTAACTAGTAGGTACTCACCAGATAAGCCCACTATTCTCATCATGGGTGGTCATTTTGTCCCAAAGGAAAAGTGTCCAAACAAAGAGAAAAAAAATAGTAAACTGTGTAATTGCAGTAGAGTGACATATAAATACACTCCACGTTTGTGACGAAAAGTGATTAAAATTGGCAGACACACTTTTATCGCAATTACTTTATTATTCACTAAGTGTCATCTGGCAAATTAAAAGTAGGGTGGTTTCTATCCATGCACATCAATACCACATGCCAACATGTTTCTTTGCCTCGAAATTTATGGCAAATTCTTTAGGGCCAGACACCTCGTCACAGCACAAGTGTTGGACACACCACTCTAGTAGACTGTCAATTGAAAAAGAGCAAAACACTGTGTTTGAAGCTGCATACTCCCAAAGGGATCTATATTCTAAACTCAAGATCATAATAGTTACCCTTAATCAGCGTATGTCTTTCATACCAGCTTGTGAGGTGACAATGTAGTAGTACAAGCTCCTCGTGTGAGTCCTCCTTTTTGATTGACCCTTCAGTTGTAGTATCAATCTAAACTCATGCCCCAAACATGGAATAAGAGTATTTTTAAAAAACACGTATACTGAGCTGTTACAAGCTTTCATATACTACATATCGTTGCACCACACAACCTCAGTATATCAACTCTGATCATGCCCATAATTCGAGATTCAAAATCTAGCATTCCTTTACTGCGTTCTAATTTTCACACAAGAATGGAAATCCACCTTTTCCACTACATTACATATTATTAAGCATTCTCCACACCGACGAAACATAAAACACTTATGTACACTGCTTACGCCTCTACCTTCACAGATAAATCTCAAGGTCTTAATCTAGATGCTTTTTGCGTGTTGTGTGAGACTACGGTCCATATCTCTAGCTCAAACTCAATAGCAGCGTACTCGGGAGCATAGGCTCTCACCCATTCCCGGCCCCCCTACTCCTCACCGGCTGGGGCCTCACGGAGCGCGGCGTCTCATCCTGTGTCTTCCTGCCACTTCTGAGAGTGTTTAAACACACTTCGAGCAGCGGTCACGTGTGCACGTGGCTAGCGTATTTTGTGGCCGTCATCTTAGAATGGGTAAATATTTACTTTTACGTTCTCGTCCTTTTTCCAACAGTTAAAAATTAATAATTAAAAGCTACGGTACATACAAATTGACCGCAGCCATGACATTAGATCTCAAGGCAAATCCTACTTATTACAATGATATTATAGATAAGTTGAGAAATAATTACCTATCAGATTATATATTCAAATACAGTCCAACTTTATTAAGCAGCAGGGGTGTTATTAGCAGGAGTATTGTTACTAAAAGACTCTGCTTACACATTACTTGGCATCAATTTTATATATGGCCAAAATGCCTCGACAAAAAATGTAAAAATAGATGGCCATTGCCTCACTCGTACTTATTGCAATGATGTTATGGATAGGTTAAAGAATATTCACTTATCAAATTATATATTCTATTACAGTCCAACTTTATTAGACAGCAAGAGTGATATTAACAAGAGTATTTTTGCCAAAGACTCTGCTTACACATTACTTGGCATACATTTTTACATGGCAAAAATGCCTTGGCAGACAACGTAAAAGTAGATGACCATTGCCTCACTCACTATGGCTGTCTGTGCACCATAGCTTTATCGAGATATATCATTCAAGTACATTTTCTCACTGTGTAAGTCATTTATATCTGTTCCCCCTGTGGAACTCCAATTTAGGAACACACACATTTTTAGAGGAGCACTCGGCAGAGGCACCCTCACTGATACCAAAGGCGAAAACAGGGGCAATCATGTGTGGTTGTTACTAATGCTAATTCCTGGGCACAGACATCCTTATCTCCAACCAATAAACTTTGAATACCGCCAGTAAATGATGCCCAAAAAAATAACTTCAAATCTGGTAGCCTAAATCTGCCCTGAGTATAGGGTAGCTCCAGGAAGTGGATAGCACGCCTAGTTCTCCTATAGCCCCATATAAAACTGCTAATTGCCCCATCCAATCATTTAAAAAAAAGAATCTGGAACTCAAAGTAGAATTCAGCTAAATAAATACAGAAACCAGGGGAGTATGTTCATTTTCACAATATTACATCTACCCAAGTTGCTCAACAGGAGTTTATCCATTGTTGCAGTTTCGCTACGACTCTTTTCAAAAGAGAGTCGTAGTTTAGTGGGATGATCTTCTCCACGCGGCTGCACAGACGTATTCAAGATAAGTAGAAGTATCTGCTACCCATATCACAGAGGTGTTTGACTTAAAATTTAAAATAGCCTGCAATTCCGCTGCATTTTGGCATAACCTTCCACTCTCTGATCCCATTCTGGAAGATCCATCTGGCCATCGCATCCTCTACTATTACTTCTTGACTATGCTGGGTCTGTCTGAAGCTGGGAATGACATTTCCAGGTTTGGCGTCTGCTTTGTCTGGGATGCTAGTGTTTCTAAGGTCTCTGTCATGGTCTGTGACTTGTCTGAGATCCTACTAATTTCATTGCTCACAGTGAAACGCCAAATGTGTTTCAGCGCGCGCAATGACATTTGTTTTATTTACTTATTTCTTTAAATTACTCCCGTCGGCCGTGAGCCGGAGTTTACTACCCCCCACCATGCCCCTCCCCCGCCCGCCTCACAGTCCCTCCACGAGCCGCTACTGAAATCACAGACTGGCAAAATAGTGTTTGCGACTCGCTATTATGAATGGGACGTGCCAAGGGCATCCCAGGGACCACTGCCTGCCCTTAAAAATAAAATTAAACAGTTTTGTTTTTCTTTTTTAAATGCATCCCGTTTTCCTTTAGGGAAAATGGGCTGCATTTAAAAAAGAAAAACTGCTTTATTGAAAAAGCAGTCACAGACATGGTGGTCTCCTGACACTAGCAGGCCACCATCCCTATGAGTGCTAGCCATTCCCATTGGGGTCACAAATTGTGCTTGCCTCATGAATATGCATAAGGCATGCAATTTGCGACCCCATTGGGAATCGCAAACAGTGTTGTACATTGTATTTTGCAACGCAATGTGCGAGTCACAAAATGTAAGCGTCATACATCTGGCCCTTGTTTTCTAGATTGTTTTTCATGGAACTCTCAGGGCTTAATTTATGAGGCCCTACCAGAACTTTTGCGCCACTGGAAAATCGTTTTTTTGGAGTTCAAGTGGCACAATGTGCCCCCGGCATTTCTATAAGGCCACCTAAAGCCACTTTACGTGGCTTTTCCTGGCCTTATAAATATGTGCCCCTTTCAGTCAGAATACTGGGTGAAAGGGGCATTCCATGGGTGTTGCTGGGGGCATTCCCAGCATCATCCATGGCTTTTTGACGCAGCCCTAGATTTACGAAAAATCGTAAGTCTGTGGCAGCGCCAATAAGGTATGCCTCCCCAAGGGAGGCGGAAGGGAGGCACAATTAGGAGATATATCTTTATTTCTGCCTGTTTTTCCACTTTCTATGTGTGCTGAATTCTGCAGCACACATAGAAAGGGGAAAAAGCCTCTTTTGATGGTTTTTGTGCAGAAAGGTTTCCCTTCCTGCACAAAAATAATCATCCCTGCCATGCAGCCCCCTTGCACCATGGTGCAAAGGTGCCTGCATTGGCGCATGGCATGGCAGCCCATTGTGCGCCTGCATAGAGGAAAGGACGTAATGCGCCTTATCTAATAGATATGGCGAATTCCTGCCCTTTTCTTTTGCCGGGTAGCACAGCAGCAAGGCTTGCTGCCCTGCCCTACGGCAAAACACCCATAAATGAGGCCCTCAGTTCTTCACCTTCTTTTGAACCCCTTGACTGAGAACCAATTAAAAGTGTCTTTATGATGATATCATGTTCCATTGCTTTTATGACATAATTGCTGCTTTTTGATGTCACCTGTTCCGTTAAGTGTAATTAATTAGAAATTTACACACAATATTCATGTCTTTGATAATAACTAGAGTCTTGGAAAATCTCGATTTATTTTGTTACCACTTCTTTTCCATCAACTCAATGAGGGCAAAATGTTAAAAAAAAGGATGTCAACATCAATCCACTTTGCAAGTCGCAAGGATTTTTAAACATAACTCACGAGAAAACGCACGTCCATTCTATGCAGCAACTAGCACCTCTGTGCAAATGTCACCGGTTTCCACAGAAAAGCTCTGGTAGAACTAAAGATAGGAAAAATTGCAAATTCTTTGAAACATTGCCCACATTATTACCAAGAAACGGATGATTTTTGTATAATGCACACTTCACACAACCTTTCTAAAACTCTTTTAGGAATGAACTGCGTAACCTCATGATGTACAAGTAAAAGTGTGTCCAGTATGAATCTACGGATAATGTTTGTCTAGAATAACTATATACCTCTCAGTTTGATCAAAAATATCGAGTCCATCTTTTAGCCTTACAATACTGCTTTATTACGGCTTATTTCAAATATACATTGTATTCTGGTTATTTAATGATTCCCCTGTAGAAATCTGGATTTGTCTTAAAAAAAAAACCTTTGTCATACTAGTCTCACTTTATGCTTTGATTTTTTTCCACTATGAAGCACACAACACTTACTCGTACGTTCTTTTACAGAAAATGTGGCGTAGTGACTAGAGCTACAGATTTTGGCACTAAAATGTGTAATGTCTGAATCGTATGTAAAGCACTTCAGCACCATCGAATCAAGTTCGCGCTGTAAGAAACTGCAAAAAAAGTTTTGGTTCAGCATCACACATATTTTTTTTAAAGAGCATGCCAGGATGAGTACTAGTACGCATGTATCAAATAATATTTGTTTTCTAAAAGAAAAGAAAAGAAAATGAAGTACACTCACCCTGCCCACCGTTTGTCACTTCATGCTACATATACAAACTAGTTGCCATTTTTAGCAAGTTATTTTTTGGCCCAGTCACTTTTAGTGTGAATTTTGTACAGTGAGTGTGGGGTTGTGCTTGCACTGTTTATAATACATAGTCTCTGCATTGTGTTCAAGCCTGACGTGCCTGCAATGTGTGTGGGCTGATCCTTTCCAGAGAGGGGGGATTCCATGGAACTGTGCAGCGTTAACATATATTGACACAGGGGGCTGCTGGCCATGTGCGGCTCCAGCCTCCCCCGCGTTGTAGTGTAGGTGTGAAATGAGCTATGGTCACAACACTCACATCTGATAAAGCTCAATTATTTCTAAGGTCAAATGTTAAAGTTCACTTGTTGTAAGAACGCGCATGCAAAGATATTTGTAGGGCTGAGTCCACAAATGTAAAAATGCCTTCGGCTGTGAATGAAGGAGGTGGGAGGGGGTAATTTCCCCTTACGATTGCGATTAGAATTTCCTCAGGCTGACATGTAGTGTTGATCTGTCTTATTTAAATCCCCTCGACAGTTTCCACATTTTTTTAAGTGTATTTATTGCCTGCTGTCTCCGGGCTATTTTCCGTGGGCTCAGTTTGCTCCCTCTTTGCATGTTTAGCCCACACATACTGAAGTCATGATTTAGAATATGTCACATCCTGCACACCTTATTTCTGTAACAAACCTTATTACACCTGCATAAAATCCTAATGCACTTACCCTAGGACGGGAGGAATATATCGTCGCGTTTGTGAAGGGGTACCAATCTCGAAACTATAAATCTAGTCCTATGTAATCATTATCTATCGATAGGCATTGAGCCACTCTGTACATCAGCAGGTTATTCTGAGGGCTCCAGCAGCTCTGAGGGGTGTTTTCTGAATCTCAGCCTAACAGAGAGAGCAAAAACCCACACCACTTCCCACCACCCTGCACGACTCTCATCCCAAAGGATGAAGTTTATAATGTCATAATGCAGGTAGTGTGAATAGTCGTACAAGAATAGTGAGTGCGTTCTGACATTAGCGAAGATACAGAGAGCCTGCACCTTTGGTGTTGACAATATCTTTATCCAATGTTCACATCTAATAATCTAATACATGTATATTAGAAATAGAAAGAAGAACTTGGATGGCCGAAAGAATGTCTGTGTATAGGAGATTTGGAGAAGGAGGTGAAAGGACAAGCTGGACAAACAGAGAGGTTAGGGACATTTTTGAATGGAGGTGAGAAAATGAATTGGGCGTGGGAGTGAGGACAATTTCCACAGATAAAGATGAGAAAGTGCGAAAGTATACATGGATGCTTTAGGGAAACTGTCAAAGAACAAGAGATAGAGGTTAAGGTGAGTGGTACACTGAAAGTTAAGAAGGTCAAAAAGAAAACAGGTAGTTGAGAGCATGAAAGGGAAACTATGAGAAGATGAGTTGAGAATATGACAGACAGAGGAGTAGAAGGAGAAATTGACACAATACATTCTGTCATTGAATTGCTGCACTAAACTTAGGGCTTGATTCACATTGTGGCAGTATAGATACTCTGATGCAATGGCGACAAAGTATCTAAACCACCAAGATAATGGTCCGCCCTCCAAATTTAGATGCAGGCTGGCTTTAGGTTTAATCATAGTGGAGTCTTCTCTGTCCCCACCATGAACCCCTCCGACGGCCCTGCAGTGTAAGGGCTGTCAGAGGCAGACCTCTAATTCCGTCTACCTAATTTAGATGGTCAGAATTAGAGGTCAGTTTTCACTGCCCATTACTGTCAGGAAAACCCTGGCGGCAAGGGGCAGTGAAAACTGCTAAATGCAACCTTCGCCATGGGAGACGACTCCCATGCCAAGGGGAGTATTTCTTTCTTTCTTTTCAAAAAGGAAATCCCACTCCAGGATTTTCTGTCCGACAATAAAAGAGCCACCATCCTAGGCAAACCATGCTGAGGCCTTCCTGTAACTAGCGCCAGTTTTGCCTGTAAAGTGTTGGCACTCTATTGATGTGGCCCTTAAGCCTGGCAGATGTGAGAAGTGTGGCTTCATCTTGTTGTGCCCGACTGCAGGGTCCGCAGATGAGAAGGCAAATATGTTTGCTCCCAAGATGGCTCATGATCATTCTGCAGACTGATGCTTCCTGTCCAGACATAAACATGAAATATTTAATTTTATTGTAGATCACCAAACAGTTCCTATTGGAAATATGACTTATGGATACTTTGGCACTAGTTATTCTGAGCACTATCCCAGTTGGTTATGGGATAGTTAGACCTGATTGTGTGTCCCAAAGAGGAGGTGGAATCGCTATTATCTTTAAACAAACGATCCAGTGCACATTCTCAGAGGCAGATAGTGTTGATGCTGAGGTGGCCATGTTCAGTAATTGTTTGCTGGCAGGCAATTTAATAAACCACCCACCCGGTCCAGCCACCAGTTTTATTTATCTTTGGCTGTCCTTTTGCCTTCCTATTTATTACGCTTCACCAACCTGTTGATTTTAGATGATCTGAATCTAAATTTTGACGATGAAACCTGCAGTTTAGCCTGCACACTTATTGAGGACCAAGAGACTTTGCAGATCTCGAAGTGAGCTTATGCCCCTTCCAATATCCTAGGGGCATAACCTGGATCTGTTTTTTCCAACTCCAGGGTGATGAGAATTAAGGACCCTTTTCCAGTCATGCGGTCTGACCATTTTGTTATACCATTGCAACTATCACTAACAAGGCCTTTACCCAAACACAAAGAAGGTGCTCAATGTAAAACACAGAAAAGGTCAAGGGTCTCGCCTAAGGCTTTGACCGATTCTCTTTCGCTCACCGGACACAGTGAAGGGGAATCGCTCAAATAGCTTTCTGTTAGTGAGGGTATTGATGTAGAGACCCAGTGCTTAAAGGACTGGATAACTGAGGCTCTGGATAGAATTGCTCCTCTGTCACAGTGGCGCGTGAGCCACGCTTAACCACTGCAGATTTGTTTAGTGCTGAGGAAGTGATGCAAATGCCTAGAGTGCCTATGGCAGAAACAGCTTAGTGTCAATAGTAAAGCTAACTACAGGTCGGAGCTTAAGAACTATCATAAGTTAATACTTTCTATGCGTAGGCAAATTTATGTGCAGAAGATTGGTCAGGCATAAAATTCCTCAATAGAATTCTTCTCTATTGTCAAATCTTTTTCATCCCTGGATCGTGTGTCCACTTGTAGTAATCCATCTCTTGAGAGCTGCAACATGATGGTCCACTTCTTTTTAAACAAAATTTTGAAAATGTATGATTCCTTTCCTCAGGCTAGCAGAGACATCCTGTGCCAGGAGGGCTGGTTCAATGTTTCAGCCATAGAGAACGGTCTTCAGAGGTTTATTTCTCCTTCCTCAGAGGAGTTGCGGATGCTGCTCAGTAAGTTAAAATCTGGGTCATCTATGGATCTGGCTCCACCCAGAATTCTGGTACAGGGTATGGAGTCGGTATTGCCTTACCTGAGTAACATAATTGTTACCTCTCTTGCCACGGGCCAACTGCCAGCAAGTGAAAGCATGCTATGAATGAATGAAGGAACATTTGTAAAGCGTGTGGTTACCCAAGAGCATCCAAGCGCGAACCACTCCTTATAAAACCTTTGTTCGAGCCAATACTACTCGCAAATCTCATGCCAATCTCTCTACAGCCTTTCTTTTCGAAAGTAGTGGAGAAGCATATCAACACACAACTGACAAGCTTCATGGAGGTTAACAACTTGCTGCATATGACTCAATCGGGGTTCCCGGCTCAACACTCCATGAAGTCAGCTTTATTTCTTGCATCTGAGTCCCTTAGGGTTCACGCAGATCTAGGTAAAACAAATTCATTAATAATGCTAGACATCAGCGCGGCATTTGACATTGTGTCCCATGGTCTTCTGGTAGAACGGCTATGGAACGGAGGTATTGGAGGTATCACCTTGAGGTGGCTAGCCTCTATCCTCCAGACTCGCACCTTTCAGGTGGCCTAAAAGAATCAGGGGGTGCCTCAGGGCTCCATGCAGAACCCTACTTTGATCAATCTCTATATGCGCCCCTGGCAGAGGTCATCAAGCAACACAGTGTTACCATTGTGTTTTATACCGATGACACGCTGCTCATTGTCACCCTTTCGCAGGATGAGGGAGGTGCTACAGAGCAATTTAGATTGTGCCTGTTGGAATTGTCAGACTGGATGGATAGGAGCTGCCTCAAGCGCAATGTTAATAAAATGGAGGTCCTTATTGTTGCGGAAATTCCCTCTGTTTGGTCCTCCATCTGGTGGCCAGATGCTTTGTGCCCCATTCAAGCCCCCAGGTCTAAAGTTAAAAACATGGGGGTTTGGTTAGATTCTAGCTTGGCTTTGGATAGCCAGATCGCCTGTGTGGCTGGGAAATTTTTTGCTACGCTTACGATTCTGAGGAAGATCATTGATCTTCTCCCTGTACCTGCCAGGAAAACCATTGTGCAGTCGCTAGTAACATCCCACTTGGACGATTGTAACATACTCTGCACTGGGGCTTTGTTGGGCAGACTTAAAAAGATACAGAGAGTCCAAAATGGCAGTGTTATTGCTAAGTATACCTTGACCCGCACCTTCTGCCCGGTTTTAGCCAAGTTGCATTGGCTCCCTTTGAGTAAAATATTCTTCTTCGAAGATCTATGCTCCTGGCAAAAAGCTTTTAATGGCAATGGCCCCAGCTATTTGTCTTCTTTGGTGAGACTGTACCAGGCTGACTGGAGCCTGAGGTCAGCTGGTACCATGTTGGTGGTATTCTCATGGTGAGAAGAACCCGGATGGATGGCTTTTCCTTTGGGATTTGACCCTCGAAATTATGAAACATGTTATCATTCTATCTTAGGTCTGAGTATTTGGAAACTAGCTTTCATAAAAAGTTGAAAAAGTAGCTGTTTCAGTCACTATAATGTGGACTGCCAAATACCGATATCTGCTCTCCAGTGCGAGGTTGGAACTTTAATTTAATCTGTTTCATGTTTTGTCAGGCTAGTATTGTGTAGCTCATACAGGGCATTCTCTAGTGTGGAGACACTCCATTTGGATCAACCAAGTGCTGTATAAAGCCTATTATTATTATTATTATTGACAACAACCACCATGGCGGTGGTTCCTGATAATGCTTTAGAAATGACTGCCAGCTTGGCAGTCAGTTCTGAATTTGGCAGGCGAAGTAGTCTCAGCCTGGCAGATGTTAAGTCCTCCACCAGGTCAATATATATTACTCCATCCCCCCAAAGCATAAAGCGGGTCCTAAATATCTGGTTCATGTATTGCAAGAAAATATAGACTGACTTGCTGAGTTCTATGAACTGAACCAATGATAACCTTCACAGATCATCACTATTCTTCCTTCTGATAAAAGTAACATCTTGTCATATTTCCTCTTTCCAAAGAACTACGGGTTACGATTTATGCACTAGACCTTGTCCTGTCCTTTCCCCTAACCAGATATTATTCTACCCTCTCCATGTGCTAAACACAATGCTGTCTTGTGCAAAAAGCCACCCTTTTCCTTTTGGAAATGTGTCTAATGTTCTAAGGCAATTGGTAATGTTCTGATTAGGCACATTATTGTTTCCAGTCTTGAACACCAACCAATGCTCTGTGCAGTACACTCAATATCTATCTGTTGTGTCAAGTGCAGTACAGGCTTTGGTCTGCCAGTAAAAGCCCATGGTCCAGCAGACTTTGACACTCACATCTCTCCAAACTTTTAGTTTCTCTTGCTACAACCAGCAACCTCTGCTCTCACACTGATGTTATATGCCATTGCAGTTGGAATGGTGAGTGTAGAATTAGAGGGTGAATGATCTGTTCTGGGGTTGGTAAGGCATTCACCTGACACTAACACTTCATTTACTGCACAAGTGATCTCTTGTGCATTTGGAACCTGCGCTATTTGAATTTGACTGCTTCGAAAACTCACAGATTGCCAGGTTTTCTATTACCTATAGACATATAGGTTATTTGGTCTTTGGTTGCATCGACCTCTAATCATGAATGACATGACATTATTGTAGATATAATTGTACTGTTTGCTATGGCAATCATTGTGTGCTTCATTCACAGGAAAAGAACAGCACACAGGATGCCTGCATAAATACTCTTGATGTATGCTAGTCCCTTAGCAAACCTCCCTCCTATGACTTTCAGAATCGGTAAGCACACACTATTGCTTGCTTTACACCTCATTTTGATTCACAAGAGGGATTTTTGAGATGTTTTTATGACTTTTTTAGGTATTATGGTATCTGCAAGCTCTCTATGAATAATGTTATTCCATCTTCTAAGTGCCTGAGTGTAGCCTTTACTTAACTTCCAGTTCAAATGTTTATCTTAATTGTTACCAGCAAATTCTGTGTGACGTTTTTATTGGAAGGGTCCAACAATGCTTCAGCTTACTAACAATGCAGTAGGACCTAAATGAGCCCCATCATAAAATTTGCTGTATGGAGACAATGGGACCAATTTTTAATTTGGTGGACAAACTAAATGCAGTCAGAGTGGTGGAGGACTTTATGTTACCCACCCTACCATTACTCTGCCAAACAAATTGAGTGTATTGCCGGCCCAGCAGTGAAATCCATTGATTTCTATGAACTGCTCTAACAGCGGTTCATACAAAGCAACTGAAGAGTTGGGAGTGCATCCGGAAGGTTAAACAAAACTTGATAGCCTTGCATTTTTCAAAAACAAATTGTAAAATTTGGAGTTTTCTCCTTCATATAAGGTGCCATTTTTATTTACATTGTCCCTCACCATCAGGTTTTATCTGACCGTAAGGGTTAGCAAAAAAAAAAGCAGTGTGACCGCCCAGTTGAAACTGGATGGATGATTAGATGGCTTACTTCAGATGGCCCATACTCTGTCAGTGCACTGGAGGAGTAATTTGGTGAATGTGCCCGAGTGGGCTTGGTCATCGACACACTGTTGGTCCATCCTAAATCCAGTGGAAGGACAGCGAGTTTGGCAGGGAGGGTACTCCATCACAATTGCCACGGAGTATGTTCTCCTCAAAATTCTAAATTAGGCCCTATGGCACAAAAATCTTTTGGTAGCAAATGTAACAGGATATCATGTACAGTGGTGGCTCGCTGAGGGTGTACTGCTTGGCGGTGGACGGGGAGGGCCTAGGTGGGGGGTATTGGACTCGGACATACTACGGAGAGAACTCAGAGTAAGGCTTACTCTGAGTCCTGTCCGTCGTATGTCAGAGTCCACTAATCCCCCGACCCTGTTCCTCCCCCGCCTCACCACCCCGCAGCACTCCCTCGGCGAGCCGCCACTTATCATGTATTGTGGAAATATATTGTAGAACACACTGTCTGGGTATGGAATCCGGATAACAAACACAAAAGACGATGAGCTACGAAAACGATCATAATAAGAGGTTATTGGACCAAAGTTCTCGGATTTAGACATCATAAATAATAATGTGCTTTGATCAGCCTTACCTTTTGACAGGTAATCTAGGAACGTTGATACTAATAAGCATAAGAATGATTTTATTGCAAAAAAAATTGCTGAAATTACTTAGAAATGTAATTGGCAATCAGACACCAAGATCAGTCTGTGAAAATCTCAAAGTCACAATTCACACCATTGTTGAAAAAGTGTTTTTAGACAGTGTGTTAAGTGCATATTATACAAAAGTTTCGTTTTTTTGGTACTTATGTTAACCATACTGCGAACAATTTCTCAATTTTCTAACTTTAGACTCTGGCAAAGCTTTACTCTGAAAACAATATTTGCTCAGAAGTGCTAGTTGCTGCAGAGAATGGATGTGTCTTTTTCTTGCGAGTTAAAGTTAAAACTTCTCCTTACGACTTGCTATTTAAATGGATGTTTACATCTTTTTTCTTGCAACATTTTAAAACTCGAGAATCCACGTTCAGAGAACTTTGTAAATCACAGTTAGTATATGCTCCACTTTTAAGATGTTTGCGTAGGAAAAGCTTTTACCTTCATTCACCCCTATTAGCTGAATAAAAAAGCAATAGGAATGGGAAAACGCTAACAAACACTTACCGGATTCCAGTTCAAAGGGCTAATGTAAAAATATTCAAAAGTACGTAAATACCTACTGTATGACCCCTCCCTGTGCATAGTGTATATCATTTTACAAATGTGTATTTTCTTCTTCAAAGAGGTAATTTTGACTTTATATCAGCAAAGTAACAAGTGTAATTGGCTTGATACCCGTAAGTATCATTCGCGGTGGAAAATACATTGCGTTTTTAAATCAAGTGATTGAAACAACAGTAGAACGCCAGATGTTTTTTGTGCCCAATCAGACCTACAAAATTGGGCAGAATCGTCAAAATTACAAAGGCAATGAAAGGACCTGATTTCATCTGTATATGATTTTAATCAAGCTTGCCACACTGCTAAAAGACATGTCATCTGAACAATGCCTTCCCTCTAAGAAGTCTAGACAAGAATTGCATCAGCCAACCAACGCCTGTTGCCCTAACAACAGATACAGCAGAGCTCACAGCGAAACATTCCTTAATTTGATTCTATTTCAGTACACATTTTTTAAACATTACAGAGACAATAACTGGAAAATGAATATATTCATTGTCTTTTAGCCATATGCTAATTCTTGTTGTATGTGACCACATAACTTGAAGGATAAGGGGGCCTCTTAACTTTGATATTCCTTTTTTGCTCCTTTTCAAAGGTATACAGAAAACAGTGGCATTGCAACATAATTTGGCTAAGTGAAAAGCAGGAACAATAGTTGCAAGAAGGGTTATTAAGTTTCAGGAAAAAATATTTACAGCTGGTTTTAGAAAATGTGCTGTAAAATTGTGCTTGTGGGGAGGGTTGGAAAGCTCGGCAGTAAAAACAGTTAAGGGGTTTAAAAACAATCAATAGACAACTTTTTCAAGGATCAGGTATGGTCAAACATCTGCAGGAACATAAATCTAGTTTATTGTTTAGTACACACACACACTCACACCTATCTATGTATGTTTACATCTCCAGAAGCCCTGTACATTTGGGAAACATAGTAAATATAATTATACTGGTTGGACTGATACGACCGATGACCAAGAATAATTATCTGTCCCAGGTGTAACATTCAGAATTTCCTTCACTTACATTTCAGATTCGCACATTTAGACCTGAGACAGGACTTGACTACAACAGGGCTGGGTTAAGTTTATTTAACTAACACAAAATCCATTGAATTTCAGCAAAATCTTGAATTTACAGACCTGTCAGATTTTTGTGAAATGTACAATTGGTATATCTTTTGTAAATTAACGTTTGTGTCTGGTGCTGAATGGGCAACAACAATCATAGGAAACTGACTATATATGGGATAAAGTACTCTCTGCAGTACTTTATAAATGTATTGCAAGTGACCAAGGCATTCTGTGACCATACTGCGGAATGAGGCCGAAGGCTAAGTTCTTTTATAAGGTTATGGAACTCCAAGGTGGCTTGCAATATCATTTTAATGTTTGAGCGGAAGTACATTACTTCTTATGCTACATGGTCACACCATCTGCTTTGTCATAAACATCTCAGTGCACTGGTCTTTCACATCAAAGGGAGGGCATGCTTGCAAACATGAAGAATACAAGTAGAATCACCATTGGAATATTAAACACACCAAAAAAGCTGTTACATATTTGTTGCAAAAAAGATTAGAATCGTTTTAATACAGGTAAAATTTTACAAAGAAAGCACTGTAGCTTGCAATGTGTAGAAAGACACGAAATGATTCCATCTTTTTATAAATACCTAAGGCATGCAAAAAATTAACATGCTGCAATAAATATCTCCTTTCTACTTCGCACTGTTCATCTAGAAAAACAGAGAAGAATGAAAAGCCAAGTTTTGTTTCCATTTTTTTCAAGTGCAGCTTGCATTATGCTCTTTGGCCTACCTTTCAACTCAGCTGCTGGCTACAGCAGCAGGAATTGTGACATCAGATCTCAACTTTAATAAGCTATTATAGTTTAGCATCTATGTCATTTCTTTATTACAGGCTCTAGGTATATCAAAAGTCGCCTGCTATAAAGACATTAGAGACAAGTTTTTATAAAAGGATTGTAGACCTCATGTATTGTAATAGTGATAGTTCTGTTCATGAATAACAATTGAATGTTAGCTATGCAAGATCTGCAATCACACACTCCAACAATGCATGTGATCTCAAAACGGTCAACAAACTAGACATTCTACTATCATAAAATCATGGTTCAACTAAATGTCTTTCTATCTTTGAGCCCATATATCCGATTGGCTGCACTTTAAGCCACATCAACAGGCAATATTGCAGAAAATAACTCCAATTCATCAAGGGCCTACAAAGCTACAGGAGCTACACAAATAGCCAATGCATTCCACAAAATAATTGCCTGCTACTACACAACCAGTCCCATCAAAACCATCAAGGGACAGTTCTCTACACTTCCTGCTCAACAGTTTCTTATTGGCAAATGCCATTTAGTCAAATGTATTTTTATGATCCCGAGGGATATCAGAGCGCTTTACAGTTGTGGGGAAAGGAAGGTAACAGTTGCAGTACATGTGTCAAATGGGAATCCAGACAAAATCATATATCAAAAAAGAACTCACAGGACAAGAACGGTTATATGTACATGGGATCAGCAGAATAATAAGAACATAACTGGTACATATTGAGATGGAATAGCAAGCAGCGCAAGGGCTTAAAGGTCTAAGTCCAATGCATTAGAGCAGACGATCGAACAACCTATTAAGGTAAGAACTTGTTCATAAGGAATCTTTTTACTTCCAATTTGAGATTCAACGTAATAACATTTTATAAATAAATAAAATAAATAATAAAATCTACGAGGGCCACAACTGCAAAGTCTAATCCAATAGCCCATACACAACAAAGGGTTCTGCTTCAGTCCACCGTTAAATTATTGCCTGAAAGCCAGTAAAACTACATCAGTGGTAGTTATCTGAGAACACTACTACATACATCCTTCTCCTTCACACACCCTCATGCCTGCATCAACAAAAATTCCAAATATATCTACTTTCGGGGAAAAGTGAAACATCAGCTCACATAAATTCAATCTTGGCACCTCCCACACTTCAATTCAATCTTGTCTTTATTCGATAACTTTTCAATCATAAAAGACACATATAAGTACATTATATAAAACCAAGTGTGCCACACTTTATAGAATACAATTATTATTAAAAAAATTAACTCGTTATATTAAAAAAAAACAAGTAAAATGTACATTCATTGCAAAGCATAATTATGTCAGGAGGGAGCCACATAAAAAGAAGAAACAATATTCCCAGATAGCCATCAGAGAAAAAAAACATCAAGCACAATCCTCTTCATTAATGCAAAATGGAGCCTGCATTATCTTTCAAACTACTCCTTCTAAGGGCCCATGAACAGCTTAAGAATGTTCCCATTTCTATGACTACAGGTTCCCTTGTTTCTGTCTTTCAGATACGCAATGCTGTTTGGGATGATCTTATACCAATATTGCGGCAGATTGGATTAATCCATTTATTACGGGGACCTTTATACACAGGGCACACAAACAACACATGGAGTATGGACTCATTCTGAGATGTACACACAGTGCATTTTTTATCACCAACTCCCCATTTTGCCGTAAAGGTTTTCAAGGGGAGGGTACCCACTCTAAATTGGTGATACAGTTTCCTGTCACCAGGTCTCGTAATTACATCCCAAAAGGCCTTCAACCTACATTCATACTTTTGATCTAAAAAGAGGCCGGTCAAGGATGCACTATCCACCAGTGACAGGGACTTAAGACAAACCATGTCCCAATAAAGAGATTTAAAATCATTTTTAGATGGCAACTGATTCCCTTCTGGGTCTTCCCACAAGTGCCTAAACCCCATGTCGACAAACATGCCCTTAATTTTGGTTCAGCCAAGTAATGTTTGAAGACATATCAGCTTCTCTGATATGCTTAACTGCTTTGGCATATGGTACTAACTCAGTGTTTGTCCAAAGTCGTCTTCAATACGCAAGGGGTCTAAAGCCTGCTGCCTCCTCAATAGAAACACAACCCAGATCTAAACGTTGGGGTTTGAGGGGGAACGATTGGGGAAGGCCAGTCAAAGATCTCAGAAACTTGTTTTGGGCCAGGACTAAGGGGCCTTGGTTATCGAAGCCCCAGAGTTCTGCACCATAAATTATGGAGGCCCTGATTTTCCCACTATATATGGCAATTGCTGGACCTACCGGTTTAGTATAGGACAGCCGGTACTCTTTTAAAAGGGCCCCTGCTAATTGATTATGCCTGAGGGCTAGTAAATCTATCTGAAGCTTCCAATTCATCCTCTTGCCCCTCGTTACGCCCAGGTACGTACAGGTGGCAGTTTGATCCAACAGTGCGTTATTCATTTCAACTCTGCCTTTCACTTTTTTGTGTTTGTGCAGCACCATGAACTTAGTCTTATCAACATTAACTATAAGCTCATGGTCATTACAAAATAAAGTGAATCTATTGAGGGCTCGTTGCAGACCTGATTGTGTTTTGGATAAAATTAGGGTGTCGTCTGCAAACATTAAAAGTGGAACCCTCACGCCAGCAAGAGTAGGAGCATCAGTTGGATATTCAGAGTAGTACGAGATAACATTATTTATAAACAGAGAAAAGAGGGTGAGGGCCAAAACACAACCATGCCGTACCCCCTTGGTCACAGGAAACCGAACTCTCCCTGTTGGACCCACCGAACCTGAGCATAATTAGACTCATGAAGTTTAATGATGAAATTTAAAATCGCAGGGGGCATCCCTACTTTCTTAAGTGAATCCCACAACTTAGAGCGGTCACCAGATCAAATGCTGACTTTAGATCTAAAATGCAGCGTAGAGAGTCCCCCTGTTAAAACCACAGTATTCCAATAAATCATCATGAATCTAAAAACTTGGTCGATAGTGCTGACATGAGGGCGGAAGCCAGCTTGGAAAGTCGATGGAATTTCTTGGTCATCTATCCAAGTATTTACCCTACTCAGCACAAGTCTAGCCACAATCATTTGCATTGCATCTATGAGACTTATAGGCCTGTAGTTATTTGGGCTGCCACAATCCCCTTTTTTGTAGATAAGTATAATCTCTGCCCGCGCCAGGATTCTGGCAAGAGAGCACCTCCTGCTAGTCCATTGACCATATGATGTATATATTTGAGCCAGTTTTTCTTGTCACATTTAAAAGTGTCCGCTTGGATACAGTTGGACCCGCAGCCCTACCTGCTGCCACGCTATTCAGTGCTCTCTCAATTTCCCCTATATCAAAGGTTAACACAGTGTCACACATTACTTGTGGGTAAGGGCTTGACTACTATTTGTTGAGGCAAACTGGGTCTAATAATGCATGACCCATGCTTCAAGAGTGACATTATTAGTTGGTAAGGGCCCTGTATCACCACTGGCCCATTTCACTGTTTGCCAGAACCGCACCCAATTTCTCTGATTACTTGCATTTAATAAATCCTGCCATCTTTTCTCATCGAAGGTCTTCTTTGCCCTTCGCTGGGTTTCCGTATATGCAACCTTATCTTCCCTAACTTCTTGCGGCAAACCTGACCTAATAGCTTGGGAGAGGTGACTAAAAGCAACCCTGCATGCCCCATCATACCATTTTGCAGATTTCTGCATGACCTGCTTAGAGCTCCTTTAAATTTTTGTTAAAAAAGGTTTTCAATTTTATGAATAGCTCCTCATGAACCTTTGTAAGGGCAGGAAGAGAAGCCTCATGCAAATCAAGCTGTGAGAGAACTAATAGAGTACCTTCAAGGGTTAACTTTTATCAGGTCCATAGTCCCCTCAGCCCTCATCCTCTGAGACCAGTGCCCACTTTAATCTACGGCAATCATTGGACATAGTCACTTCAGCTGTGGCTATTTTAATACCTGCCCTTGCCGTAGAATGACCAATTGTTTTAAGAGTTAAAATTAAGGGGTCATGATCCCACTCCAGTCTACTCTGGACATTCATATCCTCTAGTCTTACCCACAGTTCCAAATTGATAAAAGTATGAGTACCCTCACAGTCTGGTTTCGATCTTCCGTTTACAGCCCTCAGGCCTAATTACAGAGATAAACTTTTCAGCTGGAGGACTGCCTCTGACCACTTGTTAATCGGGGTGAGATCGAGCAGTGGTATACCCCAGGTCGCATCCTCATCCCTGGACAGGCTTCCATCTTCTATGCCCAAGGGCTCAAAAGTACAGTTAAAATCACCCGCTACTACTAGATCGTTTGCCCCTTCAATGGTTTGATGAATAGATCAAGTTTAGAGATAGTAGGAGAGGCTTTTCCTCCTGCTAGCCCTCTTGCATAAACATTGGCAAATATGAGATCTAGCCCATGTTGAAAACGAATTTTGATAGCCACGATGTCAAAGTCATCTATTAATAGCTCTTCCACCTGGCAACATGCCTGCTGTCTAACTCAGATAAGCAAACCCCCAGATGGTCTCTCTTTATGACAGGGAATACCAAAAGCCAAATACCCAGGACGAAAGATCGTGTTCAATGACCATGTCTCCTCGAACATAATGATGTCTTGATTCTCTATAAAGCCCGACCATTCACTAGAGATAATTTTTGTTTGAAGACCAGCAATGTTCCATGATATTATATTTAATAAGGGGGGAGCAATGGTAACCTCTCTATCTGAAAAATACCTAATCAGACTGCTCTCTGGGGAAGGTGGTAAAGCTCGCTAGGGACTCATATCATTCACAGGAGAGGAAACAGGTCGGGCAGCAGTATTCACTAACATGAGCAAGTTTGTGGTTGGGGTTGGTAGTCAATCACAGGCATCTAAACCAGAAAGAGGAGCAAATCTATTAACTAAATTTAAGTCAACTGGTCTGTGTAGTATTCTGTGGGTTACCCTTGAGTGGTGCAATGCACGTGGAATCGCCCAACCCATCAAGGTGTGGCGGAGTCTATAAAAGAACCTTAGGGGCAGAAGAGAGATTTTTCTTGTATGATCCTCCAAATTAGTGCTACCTAGGTGGTCCAAAAGAAATGTTACAACAATCTCGTTATTAAAATTAGCAACTATACAGTCCCCTCTCCCATCCTTTGTAGAATGACCTATCCATGATGATCGTCTGGCCATAATCATCTGGTTACAGATATCCCAATTCCCTACCCCAGGCTCCTTCATTTGTGTTGTAAGCCAGTGCATGGTTTTAGCCATCATCTGATCGTGTTTTTCTATCTAACCATCCTGTAAAACTGGGACATTGCTCAGACCCACCACCAAAGGGGCTGCGGCCTGGGGAAGGTGTAAGACTCTTGAGCCCTCTAACGCTGGGGTATTGTCTAGTCCCTCGTGCATCCGGGGGTACTCTCGGCCATGTGGCCTTGGTATGGAGCTAACCCGATTTATTGGTACACAAGTAGTTGACTGTTGTACAATTTCACCTACTAGCCGTATGGATGGTCTACTTTCCTCCCCTCTCTGATCACCCTGGTTGGCTAGACCAGAATCACTAAGCACATTCCCTATTTCACCCACTTCTCTTCCCACATTTGTTATCCCAGTCAGTAAAGTCTCTGTAGTACTGTGATTTGTCGTGACCTTTAGTTGAAAGTTATTTTTCTCCCCTCAATCTTAGTCAATCTGTGGATAATAGGAGTTAAGGATGTTACAATTAAATCCCCCAATTTGTTCCACATAGCCTCATTTGCTTCAGCAGAGGAGCCACCCGTAATCCCTAAGGTCAGGATTCCAGACATACTGAGGGCCAAATCCCCAGTCGCTACCATTGATGAAGTAGTACTTCCACCATTAGTGTTTGTCCTTTGGGTCTTCGCCTGTTTCTGTCTCTGAGGCCCTCCTCCCCACTTTCTTTTAAGCAGTGGAACGGGATTGGAGCAGGAACTTTGCTTTTACGTCGGGGTGCTGACCTTGTAGCAATACGTGGATGTGGGCTGCTTTGGGTAGGTGCTGCATCCGTCTGTACCAACTCAGCATGATGGGATATATTATCAGTAACCAGCGACGCAGAGGTTTCCAATGGCTCATTACAAAACTGACCAGCACCACTTGCCTTATCAGGGGAGTCAGCGTCTATTACCAAAGAATGTTCAGGAGTACGTGCAGAAGCTATAACGCCCAAAGATGATCGTTTAGAAAATTGAGTATCAAGAGATAGACGGCGCTCGGTCAGCGCTATCTCATGGCCAAGGACCGAGCTGGCTCTAATTAACCCCTTAAGTGCTGCTGACGGCCAACGGTCGTCAGCAGCGCTACCTCCCCAGTGCTGCGCACGACCATTGGACGTCCATTCAGCACTGGTTCCAATGGACAGTGCAGCACTGGGGAGGGATGTTTACACGCAGCTAAGGTATTAAAAACTGGTCCAAAGTCCCCACCACACTTCCTGAGGGCGGCCCAAATCTCCCTTTACCCTCTCACAGGTACACCCTCAGGTGAAAATTTAGATGGAATGAGGAGTAGAATTAAAACATAAACACAGCAGACTTCCTCTGTGTACTCCACTAATTAACAACAGTATGCTGACGAGGACTAACCTTATGAGGTGAGAAGTCTCAAAGGGTGGGCCCGGCCCGGACTCGTCCGGTCTCTAACGGGCTCCAATGGGCCCACCTTTGGCCCGGGTTTCGCCCAGCGCTCGCCTGCGTGCATCCGGCGAAGCGGGAGCGGCAAGCTGTGAAATAGGGTGTGACAGGCTCAGGTGCGGGCAATCAGCAGTACACCCTCTGGGACTTACAGTCCTTCTCTGACACACAGCAACCTTCTCCAAACACGAAGCGACTCCCGCGAAGCAGGAGCTGCGAGCTATGAAATACGGTGTGACAGGCTCAGGTGCGGAATCAGCAGCAGGCCCCCTGGGACTTGCAGTCCTTCTCTGACACACAGCAACCTCCTCAGAACACGAAGCACCTCCCACACACTTTACAAGGCTATCCCAGAAATGATTGCTCAAGCAGTTGAAACCTACGCCTCCTCCACGGAAACAGAATCATACTACGCAACAACCCTGCGCCTAGCCAATAACATATCCAATTAAAGCTGCGAACAGCTTTAAGATCCTTGGTGCAAAACACAGTCTCAGCAATAGAGGCTAACCTCAAGCATCCTTCCTCACACCACAAAGCCATTTCTCAAACAAAACATGAGAATGTCATGAAAAAATTAGAGAAGCACTTAACAGTCCGAAAAAATTCTTCAAAAAGGTGCAAATATTTGCTGTTCCAAAATGCACAAAAGTATTCAACCCCTCCTTCCAGTGTCAACAGCCTTGCTATCTCCAAAGAAATCAGTGGAGACATCACCTGTCACAACACAGACATTAAACCTACACTTACTACTATAACATCTTAAGGGAAAAACATCACATACACCGTACCTAGGAAATAGCTACCCCTTGTTGAGATTCTCAGACCCAGCAAAAACATAAGAGACCCCTTCCACACAATCAGTCTATGCAGAAAGGTTGGCATAGACTTTGGCAGCGTTTGGCAGGATGAGCCCCAAATGTCATTAAAGACTCACTGATTAGCCCTCCTCACAAATGTCTCATTAGACCAGCATATCCAATATAATTCTCGATCACACGCCTCAGGCAGAATACTGACAGCCTTAAAAAGAGGTCACAGACCAACTTCAACATCTATGATCTACAAGCCTGAGCAATGTCTGGGTTTTTGAGCATGCTCACATTGCTAGACCTTTCCTCTGCCCTTGATAGAGTAGATCACATCATCCTTTTACACCATCACCAGAAAGTGGCCAAAGTCTCACAAATGTTTGTCCAATAATTCAGATCCTTTATATCTAATCAAATCTAGAGCAGAAGACAGGGAGAACAACTCTTCAGTGACATCTCATGCCAGATAAATGAGGACCCCCACCCTTACCCCTCGAAATATGCACTTGAAAACCCTTATGAAGTTACCCAGTGACTCCTACCTTTCACTTTCATCATAGAGGGATGTTGCATTCAGCAATAATGATTTGCAACTTGACCCAAGGATAAAGCTATGGAATCATGGAAGAGCTAATGAGCCACAAAATTAAAGGGGCATAAATGGGAAAAAGTTTTTCCTGCCCCACACCTCTTCATGAGGGTAAACTTGTTATACCTCCACCAGCTTCATTGGGGAAAAAATGTAATCATACCCCAAGTAAGAAACATGGGGATACGGTAGGATGCTGACCTCAATTGTTTTCACCCAGTTAGGAGATGTTGTAAAATTCTACCCGTACCAGGTGACAGTCTTTAAAAGTCTCTACCATACCTCTATGCCAGTGGGCAATATGCTAGCAGGTAGATGAGAAACCCCAAAGCACTGCTTATTGACTCTTATTCCCTCTACTAATATGTTCTCACTAGTGATTTTTTTAAAAAAGTGTGCATTTTAAACAGGTTTACATCACTTATGGGGGTGTATAAAGTAGCCTATTGGGTGAAGCCAAGCATCAATGTGTAGCTGGGATCGTCACGGAGCTAGCTGTAGTGGTATCCTGTATATGTTTATATTGTTGTTGTATTTGATTGTTTGTATTACATGAATTACATGTTTTACAAACATGGGGGAATGTGTGATCTTCAAATAAATAGTGTCATTTGCAACAGTTTTTTTATTGTTGGTGTACTTTGTGACTAGTTTTGTCTGTGGCTCTGATGTGGTACTATATTATGATTCTGTCAGTTGTGCCAGTTATTTGCTTTGTGCTTTATTGTCGTTAGAAAATGTTTTTTCTGTTTCATTTTTGTCTTGTCTATACAGTAATATTGTATATGTTGTTCACAGCCATGACGAAGTTCAAGTGGGATACTTTGAACGAAACGAATTGGCTGGATGTTTTATGAATATGGATTTCATATAAGGAATTAACTTTAAACATGAAAGAAGAGCAAAAACGAAATTAAAAGGAATATTTATAAAGAGATTTGAATGATCATTTGGATAAGAGGACCTTCCAGTGCACCATTTCATTTCAAGTATAATTATTAACACATGCATCATATTTTAATGACTGTCTGTCACTACTTACTTCATTGAGCTCACCAAACCCTGTCCGTGGGTCTTCTGGAAAGGTTCTAACATGGACTATCCTTCTCCAGGTATACAGCCACAACATGACTTCTCTACATCCATTGCCTGCTGCAGGAACACAAGGCATCTTTGTAATACTTATTGATTCAGCTGATGGCCACCACAACGATTGCTTGGGCCTAAATAACAACTGTAACCAAATTCATCCTGTTGACGCAAGGACAGCTGTATCAAGAAGGATATTTTTGGTCAATTACAATGCAATTATGTGTTGCATTTCGCACACTGTACAATTAGATACATATAGTCTGGTTGAGTATGCAGAAATCCTTAAACTTTTTCCAATAAAAATAAATTAGGCGATCTACAAATGTTTTGTTTTTTTCTTTAAATTTACCCTACGTACTAAATTCTGGACAACGTTTTCATTTGTTCTAATTGTGGTGAAATTATAATGTAAATCCCCCCCATTTTACATTATTTAATGTCATTCATAACAATATTAAGCACCGGACACAGTATAAATCTGAATAAATTAGGTTAGACTGTAAACTGACACTCAATCATGCTCTACCATAATTTTGTGACTGATCCTTAGAGGAGATATAAGTTAACTGATTTGATGCTACTCCTAACCACAAGAACAATATTATACCGTTTTCCAATTTTGAGGTTTTAAAGCTACCACTGATGGGAAAAGGGCATTGTAATTGATCACAATTAAGCAGGTCTGCATGATATGTGTAGTGTCTGGTATCCATATGTGCTGTTGCATTTGTTTCAATAATACTTTTGTTTTTGATGCTGACAAGGCTCTCGTTTGTGCCCCTTGAAAAGATATAGCTCTATTTTGTGCCATTGCTTATCGTCTTTCAGCCTGTAGTGTCCCTTCTATTATCTTACATGTTCCTCAATGAGGTGTGGATGGATCTGGAACCTCTAGACCACCCTCTCATGTGGTATACACTCAGCGGTATCTAATATGTAATATGGAAATATTTTATGAGGTAGTTTGAATGCTAATCCCATGCAGTGCGAGAATTTTGTCCATTTTGTCCATTGTTGATCTAATCATCAACAACGCGTTTCATGGCAGAAATATGCATTGTTATAGTTATACACTGTGGGGCATATTTACTAGAGAAGTGGAGGAGCGTGGCGTTAGCCACCGTAGCTTAAAGCCATGCTCCGCCACTTCAGAAACGCAGGGCTGCACCATATATACAACAATATGGTGCAGCCCTGCCTTTCCCCCTGCGCTGGTGCTAAATTTAGCAGCCTAGTGCCAATGCAGGCACAGTTTCACCATAGTGCAAGGGTGTCTGCGTTGAGGGGAAGAGTGTTTATGTGCAGGAAGGTGTCCCTTCTGCACACAAACAATCTTTAAATGGCATATTGAAACTTCTAAGTGTGCTGCTCAATGCAGCACGCATAGTAGTTGCAAATTGTCATTATTTCATTGATTGTTTATGTGCAGGAAGGGACACGTTCCAGCACGATGCAGCACACATAGAAACAGCAAAAACGAGGACATTGCACCTGTTTATGACCAGGTTTTCCCTGGTCTTAATTTTGGCGCTGCCCCATATTTCCGGCGTCCTTGTAAATATAGGGTAGCATCAAAATCAATGGGTGTTGTGGTGGAACGCCCACCGTAAGACCATTTGCACACCCCTTTCACACTAAGTATAGAGTGAAAGGGGGCCTTATTTACAAGGCAGCGTTAAGCCATGTTAAGTGGCTTAAAACTGACCTGTAAATAAGGCGAAGCACATATCGCCACAGAAACGTCACTGTGGTGATAGCGGCATGTAAATATGCCCCTCAGGTCATACAATTGCACATATGTAGTGTGCCTTTAGTAACTTTTCTCATCCATTAATGCAATGTTTATGGCATCTCCATTTTCTCCTAAGACATAGCCATACCTTCAAAGAGTCCTGAAATAGATGGAGCTTCCAGTCATTTCCTGGCCTATATTTCAAGAGTGGTGACAAAGGGGAAAAGAAAAAGGATGGAGGTCAGGGGGTTAGCTAAGTGGTGGTACTAATGTTAGAGGCACGCGGGACTACTTTGTGGAATGCAGTCTCTATAAGAAAGGAGAAGGGATTCATAAAGTTAAATGGGATGAGTGTAGTTAAGATTAATCTTTATAAGGTTTGGCATACGCCCAATCGAAAAACCAACGAGTACAGCATTGAGTCTAGGCCTCCTCTGAGGCCTAGATTTACTACATTGTTGTATGGGTGTTCTCACTTTGCAAGGTGGCACAAAGCGGTATAAATGCAAGCACCAATAGACTTTTACACACACAAGATTTCTGCCCCAGAGGTTAACGTGAATGCAACACCAAATGCACTTTGACTTTGGTTCATGGTGCTCAAACTCACCCTATAATGTCTGTAAAATGGCATGGACAGGAAGTCCTAAAAAAGGCACAAACGAGGGTCAAACAATATATTGAACGATATTTCTATGCAGCCAGCAAAATTGAGCATTTGAGGTGGCTTCCCCGTGTGCGGTTGTCATCATGTTAAAATTTGTCCCTGAACGTGTTCCCAGAGTATACATTTTACCCGACACACAGCCGTCTCACCATTGCGCTATGCTTAGCGTTGTGCTGTATTTTTTTTTTTGCATGAAATCTTCCAATTACATTATTGCCATGTGACTCTATAAATATGGTGCTACGCAACTTTTCACGATCCTTGCAGTGCAGTGCTATGGATTTTCACACAGCAGTGCACTTTGTGACGTTAAATTAACCTGGGCCTGGCTGTTATCTGGCCTAATTTAAAACATAGATTTACCGGATATATTTACACCATACGATATTTTGATTGATAAGCAAAACTATATCTGCCCAGCAAATAAATATGGGGAATATTACTAGTTCTGTAACAACCCAAAATTAAAGCAATAGGCACCATTATTTGTCAATAAAAAGGGCATGGCTTGGCACCCGGGAGGAATGGCGGCGCCTGAGTTTTCCTGCTGATTTCTTTCAAATGGAGGTTGGTTTCCATCGTCGGAACATCCCAGCTCTGTTCCACGGCACCTGACAACTTCTATTGTTGCTTCTACAAGGAGAATTTACTTGCGGCGTTTCAGGGGACTCTGGCGGTGATTGCGACCGCCATTTTGTGGGAGCCGGCGCGCTGATTTTTCCTCAAGCTTAGAGGCTGGCTGTCTCCGTGTCCTCTCATCAATGGCCGCATGACGTCTGGAGCCCCTTTCCATATCTCAGCAGCTCGACGCCTTATGAAGTGAGTTCTGGACTTTCATTATTTCAGCGCGGCCGCCATTTCATGTAGGCTATTGTGCCGCGCATTTTCAGTTAGTGCCTTACCACATTACTCCAATGTTAGCTCCCTCAATTTTGGTTTGAAGCACTCCTCATGGCCTTTTTCTTTAACTGACGTCATGCTATTTTGCTTCGACCACCTGCCTGCATATGTAGCAGATTACTTGCTACGTTTGCATTGCCGTGACCATTAATTTGTCACTCTCAAATGCCTCTTCATACGCCATGAGGATAACTTGTTAAAAGAAGTTTGCTCTTGCGGGGGCATATGTCTGGTTGCGTAACCTTTCACTTATTGACGACCTTTTCCTGCTAAAGTGCTTTTTGGCGCATTGGTATATTTTTTTGCCTAACCAAAATCTCTGAACTGGCCAGCTAGTGTTTTATCCTTCATGTTCTTTGGTGCATGGTCGTTCCTTATTCCTCATGAGGCTTTGGTAGTAATCTTCTTTTGTCATAAGTGATGATGCTGGTATCCTATGTAATTAATTTAATACATTTTTGGTAACTTGCACGCTTTTTTTTTTCCTGGCTGGCTTTGCTATATCCCATTACACTGATTCCAACTCCAATTACATGGTCATTGAAGAGCTACTCATCTTCCTCAAACCTCACAGCTCATGGCCTGTATCTCTAAATAGAGGCTGCTGTCCTTCCACAATCTAGGCTTCTTGAGTATATTGTGCAAGTTCTCTTCTGGCTAAGTGCCCATCGACCATTTTCTTCAATTACTGCAACTGGTTTTGTCATAGACTTGTTTGGACGATTTTTTCATCTTACAAAGCTTCCTCTCACCTTTTTGTATGGACAGCAAGTGCTATGCAACTCCCTCTTTTCTTATTTGCTTCTTTTTATGAGGCGATTTATATCTATGTCGCGCTCATCCTCCAAATCAACATAAAAGGTGGCCTTCGTGAAGAATTCCAAAGTATTTTCTGCTTTGTCTAAATTGGAGGATTCTCTCGCCTCTTCTGGTTCCGCCATTGCCATGGATCCTCCTCCACCATCATCAGAGAAATCCACCACCAAGAGACTAAAAAAAGATCCTCCTTCACCACCCAAACAGTCTGCACCTGTTTCCATGGAGCTTTTATTGGAGGAGATTCGATCTTTCCGCCCCTTTTTAGAAGAGATTAGGACCTTGCATCCCTTCATGGAGGAAACGAATATCAAGCTTCAGGCCCTTAATGATAGCTGGTCACAAATCGAAACAAGAGTTTCCACGGTTGAACAGTCAGTTGCTTCTTTCCAAGAAACTACCACCAAAGTTCTTCATCTAACTTCACAGGTGGACACACTCCAAGGTCAGGTGGAGGAGTTGGAATACTGGAATAGACGTAACAATCTTCGTATTTACGGCCTGGCAGAAGGTCTTGAGGGTGCAGACCCTATCACTTTCTTCAAGTCCTTTCTTCCCATGTTGCTCCACTTACCAGAAGGCACAAATCTTAACATTCAGCGTGCTCATCGTTTGGGTCGCCCTCCTACTTCCACCTCCTCATCGCAACGTCCTCGAGGTGTTATTCTTTACTTTCTGGAGTACACTGATCTTTTGAAGGTTCTCACAACTGCTAAAGCTTCTCCCAAATTGACGTGGTCAGGTTCTTCCCTGTTCTTCGCTCAGGATTATGCTAAAGCTACTGCAAACCGCCGGAAGGCCTTCGTTGGCATGAGAGATGACCTTCGTTCCATGGGCGCCCGTTATGGCTTATATCATCTTTGCATGTTCAAAGTCCCCTACAATAACAAAACGACTACTTATGAGTGCCCAGAGAGACTGCAGAGCTTCATCAATGCACATAAAACCACTGCCATGGATTCCTCTGGTCCTTCTTCATCTCGCCCTGGCTGAGTTCTCATTTTGTTTATCTCTGCATTGTTCATGTCTGTTCGTGTTTTCGTTTACTCTTCTATCTTGAACTTTATTCCTTTTTGCATATACAGTTGTTGATTCTTTGTTCTCTCTTGTTGTAGATTTGTAACTTCACCTCTCATCTCCCCCTCTTGCTTTCACAGGATTCCCTCCTCGTCTGATGATGTTTCCCCGGTATGCTGCCTAGCCGTCCTCTGTGTGTTGCTTACCTCTATGGCTCCCTCCCCCCGACTCTTCCTCGTCTCCTCCTCTTGTGGGTATGTTCATCCGCTGTTTTTTCTACTTCCTTTGTTTCCCTATGGTTTTTTGCTCTTTGTGTGTGCTTCAACTCCCTTGCTTGTGCTGTTATCATGACTTCTTCTTTCCAGGTTACCTTCTTCTGTACTTCCTTTTTCTTCTTCTCTTGTTCTTCATGCATTTCTCACTATCTTTCATTTTTCTCTTCCTATATGCACACTTTTCTTCTCTCTTTTATTTCTTTTCCCTCTCCCCCTTCTTTTTCCTTAATATACCTTTTTTCTCTCTTCATTTGCTTTTATTCAGGGGTTTTTATCTTGATTTCATTTATTACAAAGTCATTGCTTCACTGGATATATTATGTCCTTGAATATTACCTCTTGGAATGTTAAAGGTATCAACTCACCAATTAAACATCAACGCATCCTATCTCATTTAGCCAAATTGAACATTGACATTGCGTTTCTTCAGGAGACTCACCTTTCTGATGTGGAATCTGCTAAGCTTAAAAGAGGTTGGGTGGGTGATGTTTTTTATCACAGGGTGATGGTAAACGAAATGGTGTTGCAATTCTTTGTAGTAGGTCTCTCCCTTTCACTGTTATTTCTGATACTAATGGCAGATGGGTTCATGTCAGACTATCGCTTAGAGGTGTTCCAATCTCTCTCCTCAATGTTTATGGCCCCACTATTGGTGAACCCCTTTTTTGGGCTGAGTTTTCTCCACGTATCACCCAATTCATGGATGATAATTTCATTCTTGCAGGAGACTGTAATCAACCTCTTGATCCATTTATAGATAGGAAATCTAATGCTACTTTTGTCCCTAATAAGCCACACAAATTTTTTACCCAGGCTATATCCCAACATAAACTTGTTGATGCTTGGCGACTTTGCAACCCGACCTTACAGGAATTTACCTTTTACTCGCCATACCATCACTCCCAATCACGGATTGACTACATTTTTGTCTCCCATGATCTTGCTCAATCGCTTACTGCAGCAGAAATTGGCCCGATTCTGCTTTCGGATCATGCCCCTGTTATAATTAGCCTTGATGTGCTCCCTAAAATTGATGGGCCCAGAAGATGGCGCTTTAATAATACCCTCCTTTTAGATCCTACATTTTCTACTTCCTTTACTGCATTTTTTGATGAATTTTTCCTATTCAATGAAGTTTTGCCCACTCTGAAACATACTGTTTGGGATGCTTTCAAGGCAGCCTCACGTGACTTCATTATTAATTTTGTAGCAAAGAAACGCAGATCCGCGCGTCAATCCACTAAAACTCTCCTCACCAATATTAAGCGATTGGAGCACGCCTATTTTACCTCACATTCCAAGGATAGTCTGACAGCCCTGGTTGCTGCTAAGCTCAAATATAATGAAAAATCTACTAAAGATGCTTCCTTATATTTACTTAAATCAAGTGCTAAATTCTATGGTGGTAGGCATAAAGCTGGGAAAATCCTTGACAATTACCTGAAGGTAAAGCATAATAAGATGAATATTGAATCTGTTTATGACTCCGATGCACATTTACATCACAAAGATGCTGACATCCTTACCACATTCTCCCGTTCTATGAGACCTTATACACATCTGACACCGAACCCTCTCCCCATTCTCTCACCCATTTCTTCTCAACTATTCAACCTCCTTCGCACTTCCCTCTTGATTTGACTTCCTTGGATACTGACATCTCACAAACAGAGTTACTCAGCGCACTCCAGCATCTTAAACTCAACAAAGCTCCTGGCCCAGACGGTTTTACTGTCGAGTTTTACCTTCATTTCTCCAAATTACTGATCCCAAAACTGCTCTCTCTTATCCATTCCTCTGCTGATTTAGGTGTCTCCTCGGGTTCCTTTTCAGATGTGCACATTTGCTTAATACCCAAACCTGGCAAAGATGTACAATATTGCAAGAACTACAGACCTATTTCCCTTGTTAATATTGACTACAAAATTTTCGCAAAGTCTTTGGCGATAAGACTAGATCATCTTCTACCTGACCTCTTAGGGGAAGAGCAGTCTGGCTTTGTAAAAGGTCGCTACATCACAGACAATACCAGGCTTTTGTTTAATTTTCTATCTAAATCATCCCACTTCCAACATTCCCTTGCCGCCATAGCCCTGGACGCTGAGAAGGCATTTGACAGGGTTGAATTGCCTTATCTCTTTGGCACCCTCAGTTGGTTCGGGTTTGGCCCTAAATTTACTTCTCTGGTCTCCTTATTATATTCTCATCCACGTGCTGCAGTTTATGCTAATGGTCAAATCTCTCCCTACTTTGACCTCGGCAGAGGAGTCCGTCAGGGATGTCCCCTTTCACCCTTTCTTTTTAACCTTGCTTTAGAACCCTTCCTATCCAGGCTACGCCAAAATGCTGACATCCATGGCTTTCAGACCACGGATTCCTCTATTAAACTTGCTGCATACGCAGATGATATTCTACTCTTCATCTCTAATCCCACGGTTTCTATTGATGTAAATATATAATTTACCGTCGTAATTTCTATGCAGGTAAGTACTTAATCAATAATAACTCAATCGGAAAGAAAGAAGACAGAGTCCGTGGTGTTAGAGTTCTTAGGGGTTTTATTCCTTAAAAAGGAATGGTCAAGACCAGGATATCATGTTCTTCCCACCACAGGGGTGGAAGAAGGGATAGAGCAATGTTTTATTAACAATACATAGCTTATATACTTAATTTACATCATAGGAAGTAATAGAGTAGGCGTAACAGCTGAGAGTAGACAAGATAACAGCATCCACGTGTTTCTAGTGCGTAATCAGAAGGCGTGGACTAGGCGTAACTGAAGGTGTGTGCTAGAAACGTCACAGATAGGTGTCACAAAGGGGTGGCACTAAGCAGAAAGTTGCAATGTCAGCAGAAATCAGAGGCTTGGATGCGCGTGCAGCTGCATGACGCGTGATTGACGTGAAACTGGAGGGTGCAGGGGGCTTGACATTTGTACTGACGGAAAGAGACAGAAGTCTGGCATGTCAGATCAACTTGTGCTTCTATCATATCTGATATCTGGTGTTTTAGGAACTGAGCTATCTGGGCGGAAAGGTCTCTGGGGCAGAAGCTATTCTATACTGACTGTGAGTGCGTGTATAAGCGCCTGAGTGTCTGCATGAGAAGCGTGGGGGCATGGGCCTTCCATGGGAGCATGGTAACAGAAGCTATGAATTACTTGCACGGAGACAGGCCGGCCCTTTGGCTCTGCAGCTGGGGAATGTTTACTGAAGCTAGTAGGCAGGAATGTATTTTCGAGGAGCGAAACAGATAACTCGAAGGTTGAAGTCAGTCTTGGTAGGCAGCAGGCTGAGCTAAGCGCGGTGGGCCGCGCTAGAAGTAAGTCAGAGTTCACGGGTACAGAGGCAGCCTGGGCTGAGGCTTTCAGAGTCAGGAGGAAGAAAAAGGCTCGATGGCAGAGATTCTGGGCCTACTTTGCCAGAGCTGAAAAACATGTAGAGTACACTACAAAAAGACATTGGCATAGTATACTTAGGAACGGACTATCCAACCCATTCAGGGTGGGTCTGAAAGAGGACATGTTAACGTTGGACGCAAATGTATTTGCGTCTTCATAGCTGGCACAGGAGGGAAGTTACATGCACTTTAACTCGTACATGGAGACGGTGGGGTACACGCTAGGGAACACAACTTGACCAAAATTTACATTTCCTCATTCCCTCCTTGTTCCCTACGGACCCTTCATGATATATCGATCATCATAAATTGTAACATAATTTGTTCGTCTCTCTTCCGTTGTCTGTTTGAGAGAAAACTGGAATGTTCAATGCATGAAGTGGCACATAGTCCACATATCGCCGGCCCACACTGCAGGCACAGGCAGCAGCTTAATACTATGACAAGGCCAAAGCCTAGGAAGGATAGGATCTTCCATCCCCAAGCGGTTAACGTTGTCCAGAACCAACCGGACCAAGTCCAGGTGCCTGGATTCTGATGTATCTGATTTGCAATTTTATGCAGACGTGTAATAGCTTGATATACAGATGGCGCGTTTTGTGGAATGAAAACACAGCAACTTGACCCGATGACCTTACAGGCTCCACCTCTATCTGCCAAGATGACGTCAATAACAAGACGATTCTGAAGGACAACAACCCGCATGGCAGATTGCTCCTCTGTTAGGTTACCTAAGGCGGAGGCAGTTTCACGTACTACAGCTTCAAGGGTTCTAGTTAATCTACGTATTAATTTACTGTTTTGGACGGGACCTAAAAAGAAAAAGAATCCTTTATTAAAATCGGTGTATTGTTCCCATGCCGTTTCTGTATAGTCGACAAGCGGGAGATCTCTTCGGAGTCTATTCTTTACTAGATTTGTGTTTCTGTGGTAATCAGGAGGGGCTAGAAAAACAGGTGGCAGAAGGAATGCAATATAACAGGTACCATCCCAATCTGGAGGCAGACGTATGTATGCGGTGTGACCACAAACAAAATAAGAATGACGGGTAACTTTAAAGGATGATTTACCATGATCACTGAATTCGACCACAGTAGTACATTTACTATGACCTAAGTGTACTGAACCTTTCTTTCTGACACATAATTCACCAGTGACTGGTAGTACTGGCATAGCGGGCAGGACTGGTACAGCTTCGGATTCAACAGTAAGAATCATAAGGTTAATTGTGTAATTACTCAATCCATATACTTCATTTTCTAGATCAGTTCCTTTTCTAATAGGGAGTCCCTCCTTATCAGGGTAACAGACGTTGAGCAGGACTAAGTTCAGGTTTCCCCAAACCCAGCTCCCGTCGAGGACAGCAATATCAGAATCTAAGGAATTAATTATTTTGAACCATGCACCACAGGAGCCGTTGTGAGTGAACGGGTACGGAAAGAGGGGCAGAGCTCCCTTGTAATTCTGGTAGGGAGGGAGTCGGCCACATATCCAGCAGTTTGTAGCGTTATTAGTCTGATGGGAGTGGTGTAACATACTAATGAATGTGTTGTTGCGCAGCGCAAGTCTGTAAGAAAGTTCATGTGGAGGTAACTCGCTAAAAGAGTGTTCAGCAGAAACGTTGTAAGCAGATTGTTCACGCTTGAAAATAGGGCAATAGATTGGAAGAAGTACACTTGCAACGATGATCAGAATACTTAGAAAAAACATGATTAACAATGTCACTATACAGTGACTACGCAGTGATTTGCAGTATGTACGTTTCTTAAATTCTCTCTCTCTCTCTATCTCGATCTAGGGGATACATGTCAGAAACTATTTAACCGATTCACCTAGGGGAGGACTTAAACAATTAAACTGTCTGACTTGCTAGATCGAAGCTTGAGTCTGTACTCCTCTTGGGGAGTTTTCTCTCGTTCAGAAACTTCAAAGTCACTGGGCTCGATACAGTCTTTGGAAGGGGTGGACGAGCCTGGGTCGGATTTCAGTCCATTGCATAATTTAACATGGCTCATGTGGATCCACCCCTTTCGGCCCTCAACTTTCACCGCTGTCCTCGTAGTAAGTAGAACGGTCTTCGGCGATTTCCAGCGGGGCTCCAGCGGACTTTTCCTGTCAAAGTTCCTTATGAGAATCAGGTCACCTGGACGGACATCATGCGGCTTTACATCAGTGTTGTCAGGGAAGGCTGCGGCAACCTGTGAACGACATGATTGGAGTGCAGACATCAAGGAGGCAAGGTAATCTGTCAACATATTACAATCAACATCAGTAATTTTCTTAGGAATGGGCGTCCCCCACATATTCGGTGGTCTACCAAAAACCACTTCGTACGGGGATAGTCCCGATCTCGAATGGGCAACCATTCTCATATAGAACAGTGTCACTGGCAGGGCGACTATCCAGTCGACCCCTTTCTCTTGACATATTTTAGCAAGACGTGTCTTTAGTGTCTGATTATGCCTTTCTACAAGGCCTGCGGCTTCGGGATGTCGGACACAATGGAATTTCCATTGATACCCTAGCAGCAAGGAAACCTGCTTCATTAATTCGGATGAGAATGGCTGACCGTTATCTGAGTACACGACACGAGGCATGCCGTACCGTGGGAAGAATTCACGAACCAACTGCTTGGCAGTGGTCGGAGCAGTGTAATCTGGGACTGGGTAGGCTTCGGTCCAACGGGACAGTGCACAAACAACTACGAGGACATATTTAAAACCTCGACAACGGTCCATCTGGATATAATCCATCTGGAGGACTTCAAAAGGATGATCGGGAGGATGAAATCCACCTTGCTCTACAGGGACGCTTTTACCTGGATTGAACTGACAACAGATCATGCAAGTACGCACTTTCTGTTTTGCTGCTGCTCGTAAGTGTTTATTGCTCCAGAGATTCTGTAAACTGTCTAACATTGCTTTTTCTCCTAGGTGTGCTGGACTATGTGCTGTATTAATTATGACTTGAACCATAGAGTCAGGGAGAAACCATGTAGATTTTCCCTTCGTCATCCAACCTTGATCTGTCGGGATCCCTCCTAGTTCAATCCATTTCTTTATTTCATCTGGGGTAGCATGTGTCTGAATATCGATAACATCTAGTGCGGGATCCCTAACGGTCATACAGTTTGTCGGTCCTATTGTCTTTGTCGTGTCAGTTGTCTGAGTGTGAGTCAATGCTGTATGTTTTGCTGTCTGGTCTGCCAGGTCGTTACCCTGGGAAACAGAATCTGTAACTTTAGTATGTGCCTTACACTTCATGACTGATATGCCTGAGGGCAGATGTATTGCTTCTAACAGTGCTTGAATGAGGGGACCGTGTTGTATCTTGGCACCATGAGAGGTCAAGAAACCTCGTTCTTGCCATAACATTCCGAAGTCGTGTACGACTCCGAACGCATAACGGGAATCAGTGTATATGTTAACATTTCTGTTCTTGGCTAGTATACAGGCTCGGGTCAGAGCGATGAGCTCTGCTGCTTGAGCAGACAGTGTGTCAATACGATGTGTTTCTTTGACTTCAGTTTCAGTGGTCACTGCATATGCGGCCACTAACTCTCCTGTACTCGTTCTCATACATGAACCATCCACATAAAGTGTCAGGTCTGGATTTGTCAGTGGGACATCTGTTAAGTCTCGTCGGGGCTTTGTTACTGCATTAATGATTTCTATACAATCATGCGGGGCTGGATCTGTCATATTTGTAGGTAACAGTGTTGCGGGGTTCAGAATGCTGCAGCGTCTGATTTCTATGTGTGGCTGGAATAACGTTAACTCATAACCTGTCAGTCGTGCTATAGTCAAGTGTTGAGTCTGGGTTCTATTTAAAAGAACCTCCACAGAATGTGGAACTTGTACGGTTAACTGATGGCCTAAAACAATTGAATCGCTCTGTCTGATTGCTAGTGCTGTTGCTGCTACTGACTTCAAGCACGCAGGGAGTGCCTGGGCTACTGAATCCAATGTACTTGAAAAATAAGCGCAAGGCTTATGTGAACCTGCTTGGTCTTGAGTGAGGACAGACAATGCTGTACCATCACGTTCTGTAACAAAAAGTGTAAACGGTTTGCTGTAACATGGTGTCGCTAAAACTGGTGCTCGACATAATGCTTTCTTTAATTCCTCAAAGGCTTGTGTATGTTCCTGAGTCCAAGGAAGGACAGTCGAAGTCGCTGCCTCCTGCGTTGTTAACTGAATCAGTGGTTTAGCTAGGAATGCATACTGAGGAATCCATTGTCTGCAGTACGAGGTGAGGCCTATGAAGGCCCGCACTTCTTTTTGTGTCTGGGGTTGTGGCATATTTGCAATTAACTGAATGCGATCGGGAGTGAGCTGTCTCCCCACTTTGGACAGCAAGTGACCCAAGTACACAACTTGCTGAACACAGAATTGTAGCTTCGAAGGAGACACCTTGCGTCCCTTGTCTGCCAGAAAATGTAAAACTGTCAGTGATGCTTGTTCACATTCGGGCTCACTTCGTGCGGTGATCAGCAGATCATCGACGTATTGCAGTAAAGCGGTGTTAACTGGCATTGTGATACAATCAAGTTGTCTTTTCAGTGCTTGACTATAGATGCTGGGGCTTTCTGTGAATCCTTGAGGTGCGCGTGAAAATTTGAAACTGCGTCCATTTAAACTGAATCCGAAGAGATATTGGCTCTCTGGATCAATAGGTACGCTGAAGAAGGCGTTCTTGAGGTCGATTACAGTGAAGAACGTTGCTTCTGAATCAATAGCAGTCAATAAGGATGAGATGTCGGGAACCACAGGGTACTGTGGAATAATGCATTTGTTCAGTTCTCTTAGATCAATCACCAGCCGATATACTGGCGGTGCATTGGGATCAGTACGTTTAAGAATCGGAATGATGGGTGAATTACAGATATTGGAGTCGGTCTCTACGACCACTCCCTGGGTAATGAGCTCTTCAATGATTTCCAATAAAGCCACTACAGCATCGGGTGGTAATTTGTATTGTCTGATTCGTGGTAAAACTACACCTTCTTTAATTGTAACACGGTATGGGGTAATGTGCATACAACCTACATCAGTTGGGCCTTTTGCCCACAGGTGGTCTGGTACATTTTTCAATCTGTCATCAAACTCACGCAACATATAATGACCCTTGAAATCCCGCAGAAAGAGTCTAACTCCCTCCGGAGAACAGCAAATTATGGCTCCTAGAGCCTTCAATGTTTTAATTCCTAACAGATTTTCTGGACATGATTTCGTAAGTAACAAGTCTGTAACACGTGATAATGGACCCACAGCCAGGGGGACTGGTTCAGATACTTCATTTACAATGGGCTGTCCTGAAAAACCAAGGGAAACATTCTGTGAGCCTGAGAGGGGTGCCCCTGGGACTTCATTATGACTGATTGTTGTGCGGCTTGCCCCTGTGTCAATTAAAAACTTTCTGTCTTTTCCCAATACTTGACTGTGTACATAAGGACCCTCTTGATCTACAGGAATCTCAATAAGAGGCAAGCCAAACTCCCTCTCTAGGCTGTTTCATGTATATCGTGGATAATCGGGGTAAGCGGACTGGGCATACTGGTACATCTGCTGTGAAACTTGCTGAGACGCGGCAATGGGCTGCGGCTGTGATACCGCTACTGTCTGTGTTGTAGGTGAAGAAGCATGCGTAGGCTGTGTATTCTGCATGGGCTGCATATTCGGTGAAGACTGATGCTGGTTGTGGTCTTGTCTAGACGGATGCGGTCTTTCTTTAGTTTTACCTGTTGCTATGTTATGTTTCAGAACGGGGCATTCATGTACGTAGTGACCTGGCTGCTTCAATAGTTGCATGTCCCTTTAACGGGAGCTGCGGCGTGACCTGTCTGGGTCGTACCCTTTCTATTCCCGTCGGTATGGACCGACTGGGCTACTAACATTTTTCTTTTTGAGTCTTTCATACCTTTTTGTTCCTGATCCTGTTCTTCTCTAATTCTGTTCTGATGGTATTGTAACATTTGTAACATCTGTGATGGCGTGTTTGCTTGCCATGTACTCTCAACCTTGTATACACGATTCTTAACTGCTAACAGGGAATTCTCAACTAACTTGGATACAAAAAGATGCGGGTACGACTCGCTACTTGGTTTAAGACCACTATTAATAATGAAACATTTCTCGAATCTTGAATAGAAGTCACTAGTATCTTCGTCGGGTTTCTGTTTACATGCTGAGATTGCATCCCAGTCTTCTTTTCTAGTTGTCAATAATCTTGGCAGAACCTGTACTATCAGACCTGGCAGTGCTTTCGTTTTCTCCCCAAGGCCTACCCCTGGGACCCGTTTGTTCTCTTCATCTTCTATTTCTGCCCATGCAATCTTTGTGTCTCCCACCTCCCATTCTTTTTCCTTTAATTTCTCGTAGATGCCCGTGGGCAGTAATACCTTTAACATTTTCATGATATCGTCATACGTATAATCTCCCATCAGTAACATATCTTTAAGCTCTCTGTGAAAGCCTGCAGGATCTTTATCATGGCAGGGTACTAGTTTCTTCATTTCTAACAGTTCTAACTTAGTCAGTGGCGTGTGTACATACACGCGTTTCAAGGTACGATCTTCACCCATAACTGGATGTACTTCTCGTAAGGGGTTCTGACTTTCAATGCCATGCCGACGTTCCATATGATACATTTTCCTTTCTGGGGGCGGGGCGGGAGCATATTCGGAGCTTATGAAAGTGTCATATCCATGGCGTTGTTCTAGAATCATTTGAATTAATTTGGTACTTAAACCTCTCCATCTATCCATGAGTAGTGCTTCTAATATTTCGGGTAAGGGACCTGGTTCAGAATGCTGATTTCTGTACTTTATAAGGAGGTGCTGAATCATGTATACACCTGCTAATTTCTGCTCGTCTGGGGAGAGGTTCAGAAATGTCTGCGCTACAGTGTCATCATTATATATGTCTGAAATTTTCGGCCCATGACATGGCTGACCGGGCTAGTTCTTGTTCATCCATAGAATTTAGTACATGGTACCCTACTCGATCTCGAAGCCTTTTATCAGTTTCCTGGAACTGATGTTCAGCAGAATTCGGGTTTGTTAAGGCACAGAAAAGAACTCTCTTGCTTTCTGGACGGATGCCTTTCCTAAGGTAATTTCCTTTACCTACATATGCTATAGTGTCTACGGTTTCTTCTGGTACTTCATGTTCTTCTTCCCCCTCGGAGGAAGCCTTTTCTTTCTCTTTTAGGTGTATTTCTATCACTGCTTTTCTAATTTTCTTGTACATACTGGCTATGCAAGTCCCCTTGTCGTGTTTTCCTTCAGATATATTTTGACCCCACTTGTTTAGTGCATCTAATTCACTCTGATCGGTCCCAGGCCTATCTCGTTCTCTTATTAGGCAGTTTATGAAAAAACGTAGTATCTGTGCTTGAACGTCAACTTTCTGATGCTCCATGGCATCCTTAATACTGTCGGGGTCCTTCCCAGTCTGAACAAACTCATATATTCTATCTAGGCGCTCCTTCATTCCTGCATAGCACAGCAGGAAATCAGTAGCAGATCTTAACCGTAGTGATGCCATCACCATTATATCGTCTTTGCCGGGTACTGGATCATATCTGCAAACTGAAAGGTTTTCTTTAAACATGTCAAGACGGGTGATTTGAACGAAAAAGGATTTCGCAAGTCCCCGAGCGGTAACCTGCGTGTCGGTGGCGGGGTGTGAAGACACCCGGTCGCACCCCCTGAGGCGGAAGCTTGAGCATTATTTCTTTGTGGAGTCTGTACCTGAACTTGAATTTGTCTTTTAGTAGGATCAGGTAGAAGTGGTTTCGGTAGATCAACTTTAGGTACGGGAAGTGGTGGAGCTGGTGGAACAGGGGAGACCTGTCGTGATACTGGCAGAATATGGTTTTGGGGCGGGTTACCACGCCCGTCCCCGTCGTAAGGCAGGGCGCGAACAGGCAGGTTGGTGTAAGCGGGTGCTACATCCTCTAGATAGGAATTCAGGAATATGTCTTTAGTGGTCCTATGAGTTACTTTAGTTGGAACTAATGGTGGCGGCAGGTCTTTCGGTATTTCTGAAATGGCCTCAGGTGAACCCTCGGCCGCTAGATACATACCGTTTACGAGATTATTTCGTGCGCGGTCTATTTGTTCTGATTTTACTCGGATCCCCTCGGTAACTAATTCGCTTTCTTGGGCTTTCTCTGATTCTTTAAGTCTGTCTTCTCTACGTAGTGCTCTTTCAGCACGCTTATGTGATTCCTTACGCCAAAACTCTATGGCGTCTTTCTGAGATTGTCTGGCTTTCTTTTTCCATAGTGCTTCCTCTACCTTCATGATGCACTCGGCATCCCATGTTCCGGTAACGGGCCATCTGTGCCTTTCGTCTAGGTGTTTCGTATAGTCAGCCCATAAATCGAGATATAATATGGCATCTATGCCATGCTTATGGTACATAAAGTTACCTGGGGTGTCCCTAGGGCGGATAGGAATTTCTTCCTCTAGTATCCCTTTCCTAGTTCCGATCTGCTTTAACTTGTTGAAAAACGGCATCTTGTTTACTCGGTACTGAACGCTCGATCCTCACTACTTAATACTGAATGCAGCTAGTTATACAAGAACACATTAATGCACATTAGGAAACAATCACACTCATACCACGACATTAATCACATGAAAAGACATTTTGAAACATATATGACTACCCCCTATATCAGATGTACTGCTAAACAGTACAGATACACTGTCTAAAAACAGTGCAGACCGGACTTGTGTACCCAAACCCGTCTAGATACGTCCCAGCAATGGTACTCACCGGGAAGCACGGAAACAGAAGACCTCGGAAAACTCGACTAGACTCGACACTTCGGAAAACTTCGGAAAAACTTCGGAAAACCTCGGAAAACTTTGGAAAACTGGTGGGCCTCTTGACACCTCGGACCTTGCTTCTTTCGGCTAGGCTCTGGTCGGGATCCTCCGCACTCCTCACCGCCTCATCTGGGTACTGATCGTAATCTTCGTCACCTCCGTGGGCCAGAGGGAGATACAGGAAATCCTGCCGGTACGCGTAGTTTCCTTCTAACTGATGGCAGGGGACAGAGCTTACAACGCACCAACCGGCGCGTGAGGTGGGGGAGGGGTCCCTATTCGGGCGCCAAAATGATGTAAATATATAATTTACCGTCGTAATTTCTATGCAGGTAAGTACTTAATCAATAATAACTCAATCGGAAAGAAAGAAGACAGAGTCCGTGGTGTTAGAGTTCTTAGGGGTTTTATTCCTTAAAAAGGAATGGTCAAGACCAGGATATCATGTTCTTCCCACCACAGGGGTGGAAGAAGGGATAGAGCAATGTTTTATTAACAATACATAGCTTATATACTTAATTTACATCATAGGAAGTAATAGAGTAGGCGTAACAGCTGAGAGTAGACAAGATAACAGCATCCACGTGTTACTAGTGCGTAATCAGAAGGCGTGGACTAGGCGTAACTGAAGGTGTGTGCTAGAAACGTCACAGATAGGTGTCACAAAGGGGTGGCACTAAGCAGAAAGTTGCAATGTCAGCAGAAATCAGAGGCTTGGATGCGCGTGCAGCTGCATGACGCGTGATTGACGTGAAACTGGAGGGTGCAGGGGGCTTGACATTTGTACTGACGGAAAGAGACAGAAGTCTGGCATGTCAGATCAACTTGTGCTTCTATCATATCTGATATCTGGTGTTTTAGGAACTGAGCTATCTGGGCGGAAAGGTCTCTGGGGCAGAAGCTATTCTATACTGACTGTGAGTGCGTGTATAAGCGCCTGAGTGTCTGCATGAGAAGCGTGGGGGCATGGGCCTTCCATGGGAGCATGGTAACAGAAGCTATGAATTACTTGCACGGAGACAGGCCGGCCCTTTGGCTCTGCAGCTGGGGAATGTTTACTGAAGCTAGTAGGCAGGAATGTATTTTCGAGGAGCGAAACAGATAACTCGAAGGTTGAAGTCAGTCTTGGCAGGCAGCAGGCTGAGCTAAGCGCGGTGGGCCGCGCTAGAAGTAAGTCAGAGTTCACGGGTACAGAGGCAGCCTGGGCTGAGGCTTTCAGAGTCAGGAGGAAGAAAAAGGCTCGATGGCAGAGATTCTGGGCCTACTTTGCCAGAGCTGAAAAACATGTAGAGTACACTACAAAAAGACATTGGCATAGTATACTTAGGAACGGACTATCCAACCCATTCAGGGTGGGTCTGAAAGAGGACATGTTAACGTTGGACGCAAATGTATTTGCGTCTTCATAGCTGGCACAGGAGGGAAGTTACATGCACTTTAACTCGTACATGGAGACGGTGGGGTACACGCTAGGGAACACAACTTGACCAAAATTTACATTTCCTCACTATTCCTGCTTTCTTAGAGGAAGTGCGACAGTACTCCTTAATCTCTGGCTATAAGCTTAATAATGATAAATGTGAGATCCTCCCCCTCACAAAATTCACCTACAAACCTGACTTTAGCGCTTCTAATTTTACTTGGAGCCCCTCTCACATTAAATATTTGGGATTACATATCACCCCTTCCATACATGACACTGTTTCCCTGACCTCACAGCCCGTTGGCATCCTCTTTATTTGTCTTGGTGGGGTCGTCTAGATACCGTTAAAATGATGTTATTCCCCATTGTTCTATACATAATCTCTAATATCCCTGTCTCTATCCCAGCCAGATTTTTAAAGAAAATTAATTCAGTTTTGTCCTCCTTTTTATGGCATAAAGCTAAACCCAAAATGTCCCTTGCTAGGCTCATTCGCCCCGCTTCTGATGGAGGAGTTAATTTTCCTGACTTTCCGGCTTACCATAAGGCTTTCTTGTTGCGCCAGGCTTCCTTTTGGTTGCAAGACCCTGACTCCCCCTCCCCTCTATGGACCAAGGTTGAGCGCCTTTTCCTTTCCCCTTTTTCTTTTGCGGAAAATATTTATTTCTCTCGTAAACCCCTTTCGTTCCCTACTCCTATTCATAAATTTACTGTCAAACTCATCTTATCCGCTAAACCTCCCCCCCTACGAATATTGCTGATTTCCTCTCGTCCACTATCTGGCAAAATAAATACCTTTTAATTCGAGGCAAACCCATTTATTGGAGTTCTTGGAGATCCAAGGGACTGATTTGGATATCGCAGCTCTTTTCACAATCTACCTCCTTGCCTTTTCTCGCCTTGCGTTCCACTTTTGATTTACCATCCTCCTCTGCCCCCAAATATCTTCTCCTTAAAGCAGCGGTCATGGAGGTTTATACGAAACTCTTGTTGATACCCCCCTCTTCTACTTCGCCCAGCCTCACCCTCCAACTTCACTCTATCCTGCAATCTCTCCCTAAAGCTGCTGTTATTTACAAATACTTTCATGCACATATACTCCCCAGACCCAAATCCTCGGTGGAGGAGCATTGGGAAAATGACCTCTCTGCATCATGGCCAATATCTATGTGGGACAAGATTTGGACAAAAGTTTGTAAAACCTCTAGATCAGCATCCTTGACTCAATCTCTGTTTTTCATATATAATCGATTGCTTCAAACCCCATTTACCCTCCACAAGCAATTCCCTACCACCCCCGACGTATGTTGGGCTTGCTCCTCACCTAATGCCACTCTTTTCCATATGTTGTTCCTCTGCAAGAATGTACATGCCTTTTGGTTGCAGGTTTGGGCACAAATCAATGTTATTTTTCATACTAGTATCCCTTTTTTCCCATCTCTTTTTGGGTAGTCTTTCTCCTTGTTGGGACGAGACTGACCTTTATGTTCGTGTTGTTGACCTATTATTGGCTGTTGCATTTCAACAAATAACTATTAATTGGAAGTCTTCCTCTACTATTACTTTCAAAGCATGGTGGTATAATGTTTGTCATAATCACAGACTTGATACTGCTTTTGTTTTTCCTGCCCAGATGGCAGCTAAACGTGTAGATTTATGGCTTCCTGTCACAACGTATTTGGATAGTTGTACAACTCGTTCATATTGCCTACGACCAGCCCAGCAGGAAGTTTCCAAACCCCCTGATGCCCTTTTTTCATTCACTTTTTCCTTGTTAACATGATTACTTGCATATTCTCACTTGCATTTAATTGTATTTTATATTTGATGTACCCCTTTCTCTACTTTTAATGCCCATGATAAGCTTGCTGTTTTTTTCCATATTTACATTGTATTTTGCTTTTTCTCCCTAGATTCTCCTTTCCCTTACCCCTTTGTTCCCCCATAATTTCTTTACTGTATTCTGTATTAATACCTTCATTATGACCAATAAACCTGTATTGAACTAAAAAAAAATTGTCAATAAAAAGCACATAAAATCCACTTCCAGGATGCGATGGAATTTTCTAGAAGGAACGTTCTACATACCCTCACGGGTATGTAGTGCGCTTTACAAATGCTATGATTGATTGATTGATTGATTAAAATAATTAGAACACCCTTAAGTAGTTTGTTTTTCCCTCAGTTGGACGAACGTTGAAATGACAACAGGAACCACAACTTCTTTATGTCTCTCTTTTCTGTTTCCCTGACATTCTACATTTTAATTTAAAAGTTAAGGTTCAGAGGAGCGACTTAGTCAAAGTACACATGCATAATTAATTGAAGCGAAAAGGACAATTTCACATAAAATCGAAAAGGGGGCAGATATTTGATCAACTACAATTACACTTTGCCAGCTAGGATAAAAGCTAGAGTAATGTAAAAGGCCAAGCTCTTTTCGGCTTTCTTTTTCATTTACACTGTGAGCTGCACAATCATTAATCGTCATAATGATTGCAGTTTGCTTTTAAGAAAAGCAATTCTCTTTCCCCTTAACCTCAAATCTACGATGATCCTTTAAAGAAGATTTTTTTACATCTCTTGTCACCTTAAAGTGGCACCAGGGCAGGCTTTAATGCGGTAAGCTGCATTTTTAACAAGAGTGGTATTTGATATTTTACTCAGAACAAATCTTTTGAACATCCTAAGAGTACATGAGCACAGTACTCAAAGAAATAGTGTTTTTTTCGGAGCAAGTCATTTCTGACTTTATTTCTACGTGTGTTTTTATCCAGATTTAAACATATTAGACACATAATATTACAGTAGTTACTGATACATGTAATGGGTGCATTTTTTTAAAGGATCAGGCACCCTGCAGAGCTGTGAGACTTCTTTCAGAATGCTATATGTGGTGGGTTGGGAAGGGCACAGGAAGACAATGAAGTTCATTGGCAGTAACAACAGAAGTCATTGGTTAGTGGTCCTTTATGTTCCTAGGCAGTTGCAATATTTAGGTTTCTGTGGTCTCGTTCCAGGCACTGGAGAGGCAGAATCGAACTCCAGAGCTGCTAGATTTTGCCTGTGCCCTTGCACGTCGGATATGGGGGAACTTCCGATACAGTGATACTGACTCGCCAACCATTTCTGTGTTTAAGAAAGATCTCAAGACCCACTTGTTCAATGCCCCTCTCTTGTAGTTCATCCAGGCTTTGCTCCAGCAACTATGTTCTCAATTCACTCACCGCGCCAGGATACCCCGTGGTAACAGAGCGCGATATAAAAGTTTTAATAAACATAATAAACATAAACTTTAACCACATGGCTGCTGGGCGTTTTCCCCCCCTGTGCTGGAAAATGCCATTTTAGTGGCACCATGACGAGCTCAGCTCGTCATCAGCACACGACACCCGTGGGTGATGACGAGCTGAGCTCGTCATCAGCATCGAAAGGGTTAAGAACCCGGCCGCCTGGAAAGAAAGTGAGGGGTTGGGCTGTTGACAACCAGGTCAGTCACTCTGAACTCGAAGATCAACCTTTGCTAAGAAAGAAGCAAGAACAAAGATAGAGAACACAGAGATAAAGAACACAAAACATTTAGAAAGAACAATGTGCAGTAGAACTGACCTAGGCTACACATCAGAGTTTGGCAAATAAGATTTTGACTGTAGGCCCTTGAAGTCTACCTGATATGTGTCCAAGGCTCATGAAGAATTTCTATTGTTGCATTTATGACACAGCTGTACATCGTCATACCAAGCAGCATTGATGATTTGTACACTTAGTCACAAATGATCTTCCGTCTCTAACCTCCAGTGTAAAGTCCTCAGCATGATTAGGGTATCTTTTCAACAACCCTAGAAAAGCACACCATGTCCTCTTTCTGACCATTATTGGTCAAAAATCCTGTGCACCAATGGAAAGGAGATTTGAGGATGACTATTCAACTACCAAATGTAATATTTGTTTCACCCCACCCTATACCTTGTGTTTTCCATGTTTCCCAATTTTGTATTTGTCAAGTCTACTCCCAATTATTTTTTGTTTACTAAGGTTTCTTAGAGTTGATTTATGAAGTAGAGGAAAGTAGAAAAAAAGCACTCAGATAAAATAATTCAAACCCTATTAATAATAACAATAGAACACAAATTGATGAATGCAAAAAAAACCACCAAGGTTATCATCAGTACTAAGGGACAATGTTTCGAGCACAGCCATTGTGAGTCAGTCATAATTCAGGAAGCCACTCCATAATATGTTGTAAAATATTTGGTTGATTGTTTTACTGATCAATCTCAACAAAAAAGTACATGGTGTAAATTGAAAAGTGTGAAACAGTGCACCACATGCTAAACTCAGAGGGGCAGATTTATGTTAACATGCGCCACATGTGCGCCACAGCTCCGCCAGCCATGGTGCGCCGCATTTATAATGCGGCGCACCATGGTGCAAAAACGGCACAGATGCGTGACGCATCTGTGCCGGAAATGTGGCGCATTGCTGGAGTTGCGTCGCAAGCGCGACGCAGCTCCAGCAAGGCTCGGGGGTAACCTATCTGCACAATGCTGCGTCAAGACCTACGCCTGCTTCAAGCAGGCACAGGCTTTTGACGCAGCATTGGCTTAAAAGTGACTGAGTGAAATCTCATAGATTTCACTCAGCCACTTTTGCGAGGCGCACCTGCCCCGGAACGCCCACCCTGCGCCAGAACGCCCACAAGCGGCGCAGGGCTTTACAACGTGACGCATCTGCCTAGATGCATCACGTTGTAAATCGTTCGTAGGGATGCGCCACGTTTACGCCGCCTTGCGTGACGCAACCGCGGCGTAAACGTGGCGCAAGGGCCTCATAAATCTGCCCCATAATACTTGGCTCCTTGGACCTTCTAGACATAAACATTAGCCATGTTTATGCCCCACATTTGAGCACTTATACCATTAATCGTATTAGATTCATCTGTGATCCATTACCCACCATCAAATATATTATATAATAATAATCAACTAATGGACTGGGGTATGCGCAGTTATGAAAAAGAAAATCAAGCTGATTCCTCAGAACATTATTAAAAATTGAAACAAAGAAAAATGTATGGGAAGGACATATGTGCCAACCTCTGAAGTATGTCAGGTGTTCATAATACTATGAATCCTTATATGAAATTGAGAGAAATAAATATACAACATTCAATACATTAAAAATCTGCATACATTCTGAAGGGGGGGTCTTCAAACAGACCTTTGCACCATTGGTACCTTACAAATAGTGCTCATCCAGAAAGAGTATGTAACCTTAGATCATTAACTGTCGGTCCTTTCTTTTATATTAGTCCTGACATATATGACTATACAACGTGTGACAGGGCAAATACCTTACTAGGGTGCAGAACTATATTTGTTTATTTATTTATAAAGTTTATATAGCGCGAACTTGACCAGAGAGGGTATCAGAGCGCTTTATATTTAGGATTGTTGCGTTTAAAGTTACATCAGTTACAAGAGCATAGTAAGGTACAGTAAACATAAAAAATGTTGCAAGAATTCGTAGGAGGGAGGGGAGAAAGGAGTAATAGCGGGGAGATGAGGAGGAACTGTGCCCAATATCTGGCTGGGTAGGTGACGGTCAAGGGGGACACCAGGGCCAATCTCCTCATTAATTGTCTAGCAGCTTCACCGGGCATCAGCCATGTTGCTAGGGTCTCAGCAGTCAGGAAAACCAGTTTTGAGTTTATTTGATTTGAGAAGTTTATATAGCGCTGGCTAGACCTGGAGGTATCAGAGCGCTTAACCAGAGGATTGTTGCATTACAAGGTACATCTAAAAAGGTTCATATAGCTCATGCTAGACCCGGAGGTATCATAGCGCTATACCAGAGGAACATTGCGTTACAAGTTGCATCAGTTAAAATAGCGTAGTAAGGTACTGTAAACAAACAACGAGGTTGAGAGAATTTGTAGGAAAGAAGGGGAGGAAGGAGCCATGGCAGGGAGATGAGAAAGAACTGTGACCAATGGCTTGCTGGGTAGGTGACGGTCGAGAGGGAAACCAGGGCCAATCTACTCATTAACTGTCTAGCAATTCCACCGGGCATCAGCCATGTTGCTCAGGTCTCATGCGTTCTGAAAAAACTTTTGAATAGGTACCTAGGCTACAGTAACAGAGTCAAGTAGTGGAAGAGCATGTCCCCACTAGAGGTTAGAGGTAAAAGAAGGAGGTGGGTGGAGGGAGTAAAAACAAACCAGAGAAGGAGCTGGGCTGCCTTTTAGGCTGATGGGAGATGTGTTCAAGGTCTGGTCAGAGTCAGGTGGTAGGAAAAACTGTGGTAGCCATCTTGGGGTCAGGCAAGGGATTCAGACTGTACATCTGATGATTGTTAACCCTGTGCCAAGGTTTGCTGGATTCCGTTTGGGGACAGGTTAAGGTTGTGTCTGCATCACCTTTAATTTATTGCTTTGTCCCTTCACTTGCTGTAATTAGGCCTGTGAACTGAGCTTCATGACCAGGTGCCATTTTGGGGTCAGGCAACTGGCTCCTCCGCATTGGACCTCTATTACTTGGACTCCCCTGCCGGATTCTCTCGCTTGTGCCCGTTTTAGTGTGGGCTGACCCAGGGTCGTCGCCTGGCTCTCGGGCTGAATCCCCTGTTTATTCTCTATGAAGGCGTCTTATGGACTCAGCATGGTGCGCAAAGTGCAGCTCTCACTCACCTCCGTCATGCCGGAATGGGCCCACACTATTGTCTGTTAGTCTTTGTGCGGGAGTGGAAGCTCTTGCGTACCGGGCTCTTCACCCTGTTTAGGGCTCCTCTTTCGCTCTGGTCTAACCGCCAAAGCTGCGGGAATCTTTTCGCGCCTCAACCATAGGGCAGCTGTACCACAGGCCTGAGAGTGTTGAGAGCAACAGACTATGAACAGATATGGTTTTCATTGTCTGACCTTCAACGCCATTTGTGCTTGTTATTGCTCCCTAATACAGCGTCTCCCTCTTGAAGCTGGCTCCTGTGAACAGTGAGAGGCTGCAATCGTTTAGGAATAATTAGTGATTCAGGTGCGGCGGTTTGTTTGCTCTGCTTGGGACATGTTCACTGGGTCACCTTGCGGTTATTTCTTACCCTTAGCATGCCTCTCACTGCTACTCTCCATAACGCCCGCTTGCAGTACTTGCCTTCAATCGGCCAATGTCTCTGCATGTAAGGTATCTGTAGTGCCGTGCCTGCCTCGGACTTGACTTATTTTCAGTATCTCTGTAGCAGCGCCATTACTGTGTGACCCGCGCCATAATAAGGGATCCGGGCTCCGTACTGTACCGCCATTTTCCTCCTCTGCCCGTGAATCAAGTGTTATTGTTATCAATGTTTCAGGCTCTAAAGAATTTCTGGATTGTGACATAAGAGGATGCCAGATAGAAAAATAATTTGTAGTGTTGTAGGTGATACAGTGGCAGGTGGTAAAGCATTTCAGTCTCTGCATTATCACAAACAGAGCGATAACCTGGGAGGCACAAAGCGGCACATTTAATAATATTTTTTACGCTGCACAGTAAATGAACTAATGTTGCTGTGTGGCAATGCATGCATAAATGTGAGAGAGCAGGACATTGCAATATCTACAAAGATATGATGCAGCAGCACTCTTCCCAAGCCCTATCACACAATCGGGCTACATAGTCCCCCACTCATCAGGGCAGTCATATCCTTGACCCTATATGTTCCAATTTCGCTATTACGGCCGAGGATCCCTTGCCAGTCACCTGGTCAGACCACTCCCTCGCCTTCTTCTCCTGGAAGTTATTCTCCGCCTGCCCTGCGGGCTCATACTCCCAGAAACCAGCTTTAAAAAAAAATTGGTCCTTCCAAATTCGTTTCGATTCTGGTGGCATCTAGACCTGCAGTTACCCCGGTCCTCGGTGGGAGTCTTGCAGGCTTTACTAATTGCTTATCCAACTCTATGACCACGCTTGCTACTCCGACTTGGTCTAGGTTCTCGAGGGAATCACTGTCTAACCCCTGGTTTTCCCTGGACCTGCGGGTGCTTAAACGGGAGTGTAAAAAACTTGAGCGGGCCTGGCACCTTAGTGATTACTGCCACCTGGCTAAGGCCACCCTCAGGGGTAGACAAAAAATCTGCTATGCTACTATCATACAGGCAAAAAAGCAATACTTTACAGACCACAATGAGCAGGCCTGTAACAACTCCATCTTCCATACAGTTCAGAGTTTTACATCTCCTGCGGCTCAAGCATGTGCTCTCCCAGCCTCTGAGGGCTGGTGCAATACTCTATCTAACTTTTTCTTAGAGAAAATACACTCAATTTAGGTGAACTTCGCTTCCTGCCCTGGTCCTTCTTCTGCCCTACCTCTCAAAATGCTGAAGGGCTTGAAGTCGGGTTCACTGGCATACCCCTGTGTGGTGAGACTGCTTGCAGCAGTCGCAGAGATTATTAACCCTGAAGTTAATTCAATCATATACGCTTCCCTTTGTGAGGCCCGGATACCAGTGGACTGGAAAAAGGCAAAAATCCTTCCCCTTTTAAAAAGCCTACTCTGGACCCTCTGATCCCAGGGAACAATCGTCCTATCTCCCTTCTGCCCAAAGTCTGTGAGAAGGTGATCTCCAGATAACTTATGGAATTTGTTGAAGAGTTGGATGCCCTGCACCCTGCGCAGTCTGGGTTTCCCTCCTCCTACAGTACCGAGACAGTGCTGGTGGAGATCTCCGAAGCCATCCATGACTGCTTGAATGCGGGTGGTAGAGCAGCACGGGTACTGCTTGACCTGTCGGCAGCATTCGATACGGTCCTGCATGCCAAGCTGCTCATCCCACTCACCGAGATTGGTGTCTCTGGCGCTGCCTGGGGCTGGTTGAGTTCCTTCCTCGAAGGGCAGGCTTACCAGGTTTGGTTGCCACAGGGCGCTTCCACTCCGCAGTCAGTCACCACTGGTGTCGTACAGGGGTCTTCTCTTAGCCCCCTTCTTTTTAATATTTATGTTACTCCTTTGGTCTATTTAGCCGAGGAGTTGGGGGCTAAGGTGATAGCATACGCTGACTAAACCCAGCTCCTCTTTACATGGTGTAAGGATGAGGACTCAGTATCCTCTGTACAACAATGCTTGTCTTCGGTTTTTGAGTGGCTTGCGGTGGCCCAACTCAAGTGTAATGAATACAAGTCAGAGATCCTACTTTCCAGTAACTTTCACCCTGACTTCAGTAACACGATCTGGCCTCCTGGGGCCTCATTTATGGCTTTTTGCCATAGGGCAGCGCAGCAGGCCTTCCTGCTGCGCTTCCCTATGGCAAAAAAAAAGGGCAGAAATGCGCCGTATCTATAAGATACGGCGCATTCCTGTCCTTTTCCCCTGCGCCGGCGCACAATGGGCCTCCTGCGCCAGCGCAGGCACCCTTGCACAATGGTGCAAGTGTGCCTGCGTTGCGGGGAAGATTATTTTTGTACAGGAAGGGAAACCTTTCTGTACAAAAATAATCACAAGAGGCTTTTCCTCTTTCTACGTATGCTGTAGAATGCAGCACACATAGAAAAAGGAAATACGAGGAGAAATAAAGACATTTCTCCCTGTTGCGCCTCCCTTACGCCTCCCTTGGGGAGGCGTAAGCTTTTGGCACTGCTTCAGAGTTACGATTTCTCGTAAATCTGGGGCAGTGTCAAAAGGCCATGGATGTTGCTGGGAACCCCCCTAGCAACACCCATTGCACGCCCCTTTAACGCAGAACACTGCGTTAAAGGGACTGATATTTATCAGGCAGCAGTACGCCACAAAAACTGGCGTACTGCTGCCTGATAAATACCACGCAGGCTTCTGCGCCACGGAACTTCATGAAAAGTGAAGTTCCGATGGCGCAAGGGGCTTCATAAATGAAGCCCCTGGTTTCTCTTTACCAATCTCCAAAGGGAAATCCGCTAAAAACCTAGGAGTGTGGTTTGAGGATAACCTCTCCTTTTCTGCTCAGGTGAAAAAAATCTCAGGCATCTGTTTTGGCCTTCTCAAAACAATAAGAAGTTTTGTACCTCTCCTTCCTAGGTCTCCCAAAGAGACGGTCATCCGGGCTTCTGATCCAGGCTCAATTGGATCACGCTAATGCGCAGTACATTGGCATCCCTGGATATTCCCTGAATAGACTGCAGGTTATTCAGAATGCGGCCACTAGGCTGCCCTTGGGAATCGCAAAGAGGAGTAGTGTGTGTGAACATCTCCTCATCCTCCACTGGCTTCCTGTGGCAGATAGGGTCAAATAGAAATATCTGGTCATTGCTCACTGAGCCCTCTACGCTCATGGGCCCGCCTATTTACAGAAGCGGTTCTCCTTTTATGTCGCGCTGAGACAACTGCGATCTTCTGCCCTCCTTCTAGCTAGGGTGCCTCGGTTCTTCCGCCACAAGCTGGGTGGATGTTCTCTGGCTGTTAAGGCAGCCCAGGCTTGGAATGCCCTTCCATTACTACTACGCAATACCCAGCACCCGCTAGCCTTCAAGAAATTACTAAAATCTCACCTGTTCCCGTAGATATTGGCTGTGCAGTTTAGAGACTCTCTTGGTTCCGCGCTGGGACACTCCTCGGAGTAACTATTACGTGCTATAAAAGCACTTAACAATAGCAATAGCAATAGTGGCATTCACCATAGTGCAAAGGTGTGTGTGAGTCAAGACTTGGTTTTGTATTGGAGCACTACATTTCAAGTAAAAAAAACCATACTTAGACAAACTTTACAACTTTTTCCACTTTGTATGTGTGATGTACAATGCAGCACACATGCAAAGCTTGAACCACGTAGAGCAATAAGAACATTTTGCCTTCTTTGTGTCTGTGTCAGGAGATGTCATTTGTTTGGCACAAAGTCCTGTCTACCACTGTAGACAACACTTTGTATAAAAAACCGTGGGCGGTAGCATGGAAACTGCCTTGTACCTCCCATGAGGCATTCCCCTGCAACAAAGTAACACAGTACAGCACATAGCACTAATTTACATTACTTTTAAGCAGGATTCCAACATAGAACAAGTATCACACTTGACTCTTTGCGCCGGTTTGGTAATTTTTCATGAACACAAATTGTTGAGAAATCTGGCCCAAAATGTTGATACATCTGTCCCAAAGTATTTAAATTTCAGAAACTGGCCAGCTTGGGGAGTGAGAAGCTCGCAGTTGTAACAAGGTCTGGGATATTACACATGTCAGATGGTTCAGGCGGTCAGATGGTTCAATAAGTAAGCAGAATGCTAGAGGGTGTTTGGTGCAGTTTTGTAGGTGAGTTCAAGAGGGCATTTCTTTTCCCTTGAGCACATACATTTAACAGGCAGCTGATTTGTAGGAGTGTATTGTGATTACCAAACACAAGGTTATATTAGACTGATCGCCCACCTTGGTTTTATTTTTACAATTTATAACTTTCTCTTCTTTCTTCACGGCACCTGTCACTGCTCTGTCCCTTAGTGAACGCAGAGATCAGGTAAGAAAAGAAAGCATTGAAAGTGGCACCTCAATTTTCAGACAGCCACAGCCTGCAAGGTACATGCTTAATTTAACACTGTTTCAATTGACTCTACATGGCGTTTTCTGACTTCCAGTTCGAAGAGCAGAAGGTTGAACTTACCTAACATTGGAATTCGCTTTTAGCACCAAGAAACCGTAATAAACATAAACAGGGCAGATGGAAATCGGGATGAAAATGTTAGCATGAGGTTCCATCCTAAATATTAGTACCACCATCCACTAACTACAGAAGGAAGGCTAGCGATCAGTCGTACAGAACTACACTTACACCAATTTCCAGTATGCTCAGTTGACCCTCACTTGCCAGTCACTGTCATTCCAAGATCTCTTTGATTAATCCTCTATCAATTTGGCTAATCCTCCACTTCCAGGTAGAAAGATCATGGCCAGTATGGCAAGCAAGTCTTAACACCATACATTAACAGAGTTCATAAGTATACGAAGATGGACCTACCTTACTCTGCACAGAGATGGGTGGTGAGGCTTCAATTGAGCAGATTCTTGCTGGCATCTAGGAGTGTAAAGCTATTATCATGTTTTGTGCTGCATGTGTGGTATGCACTTCCCCCTCATGGGTCTTAATCACCTTGTGCTATCATTTTTGTCCATTCCCTGGGTCCCTTGGTATATCCTTGAGGCTTTCCTTTTTGTCCAACCCCTAGGACCCCTGGTATGTATATGGTATAGGCTTGGTTTCCATAGGTTCCATTGGGTTTATGGTCATCCCCTGTGGCCTTGCCTCCTGTGTGTATAAGTTAGGATAGGCCACCTCTGTATTGACTGCATTCAGGGACCATACCCTTGCAAAATCTAATGAGATTTCGGTACTTGGCTTAAGAGTCCTGAAGAAGGAAAACACTTCGACCAAGAAGACCAGACTTAGAAGCCGAAATCCAACGCTTCAGCAATATTCACCAACGGAGACAGTGCTAATACGGTCCCTGTTCCTCCCCCCGTCACCCGACCTCAAAATCCAAATCCTGAAACAAAGAAAGGAAACAGACATTATTAGATTACACGCATATTGGGTAAGATTATTTTATCGCTCCTACAAAGACAAAACATGCTAATAAACAGGTTAGTGCACAAAAAGCTAATACTTTCATAGGCTTTTGATGGATTTGCACCACCAGGCATTGCATGAGAGCCAGAAAGATTCAGGACGTGTATTTTTTATATTTACGTTGCTTGAGTTAACTAATTAATCCCCAGCGTTTTACCGTGTGTCAGCTTTGAAATTATTTGTACAAGACCATTGACCAGAGACTTTTTAAAGGCAATCGAAAGAAAGAATATTAATAAACTGAAAGTTCCGAATTTTATAAGATGCATTAGCAAATCAAAAATCTGAAAGGACTGCAGACTCAGAAACATTGATAACAATAATCTCCTCTCTTTGCTCCACAGATAAGAAGTTTAAAGGTGGGACGTAACACAAAAAAAGGTGCTCTCCAACATCTAGCAGAAGGAAAAGCCAGAAGGTGAGAGAAGGCTCAGGTGATTAGAGTTCCTAGAGGGAATCATCAGAATGCTGGCATAGATGTTTATTGTTCCCAAATTAAAGGAGAAAAGATCTAATTGTTCTTTCTGTTCCCTCTCTCCAGAGCTCCAGAATATACATTTGCTGTGGTCACAATAACTAGGAGTCCAAAACCATGTTCCCACTCACACAGTACACCCACCCAACCCCATACCTGGCAGTGACAGTCCAGTCTAGAGTGACAAAGAGCTCCTGTCTTTTTTTCTCTCTAATCCCAACTGCCCTTCCCTTCAGGGCTTCTCCTCAGACAGGTGTAGTCAGATATGGAGCTGGGCAGAGTCACGAGGGGCACCGGAGGATAGTCTTTGCTTCAACAGAGACCTGAAGTTCAGGTAAATGGAATTGGTCTGACTGCTATCCGGATAGTGATGATGAAAAAATAAGTAGAACTAAGGTAGCATCACCTAGGAGGATCCAATTAACTGCTTCATGTGTGCAAACCCAGGGTCTACACCTAATCATATGCGTGCTCCCCGGCATAGATTTAAAAACAGAAGATCCATATATCGGTAAAGCAGCTGAACAGATGAAAAAACATGCTTTTTTCATCTGTTTTCATTGCTCGCTCTAGTGCGTTTTAGGCGCTAGCGCGACGGAATATTTTAATTGTCATTTTTAAATCACTTAAGCATTGTGCTGTCACCAATTACCTGCACTGTTGTGTTTTCTGTCGTCCGCCCCGTTCCATCGCGGCTGGTGCCGTTTGTGTGGAGGGTGAGACGTGCCGCCATCTTTGGTGTAGCCGGACCAGACTTAGCGGTCTAGCTATCACGGGAGGCAGGCCATATAAACAATGTGCATTCAGGAGCGCAGCGGACGAGCGCAGCGGGCGCGACGAATGCGCGCCGAAGTCGCGCACAAGTCAAGCCCGTCTGCGCCCATCCGCGGCAGACCGGGGCTCGGGGCCAGACCCCCTGGTCAAATATATAATTACACCGCTGCATCGCTGCTGTCATTAAGACCCTCTGACAGCGCCACCTTCTCCCCGCCCGCTCACATTTTAAATTGCGCCGCCATGTATGGTATTCTAAAATCTGATTTTATGCTCACAAAAGCCTGTAAGCCCTCACCACGGTTCACTCCCTTATTCCCACATGTGCCTCAGACTATTCTTAAATGTTTATATTTAAACACCAGGTCCATGGTAAAACACCACTTGGACATCTTCCTTCTGCTTCAGGCCGAACAACCAGATCTTCTATGTTTATCTGAGACTTGGCTTAATGATGCATCCTTACCTGACATCCTGGCGGCAGTTCCTGCTGAGTACTATATACTGCATGTCGATAGGCCAGCTGGTAAGAGGGGCGGAGGGGTCGCTGCGATTATTCGCAAAAACCTTAAAGTCTCTCTTCTACCATCTCTTGATCTGACAGGATCAGATAATATAATTTTTAAAATGGATGTGGACACTGGATCACTTCTCGTGATCCTCATTTATCGCCCCCCTCAAAATATGCCTACTTTTGCTGCATCCCTAGCGGAACAACTTGCCCCCCTGATTATTTCCCATGACAAAATTGTACTGCGGGTGATTTTAATCTCTGGCTGGACTCGGTGGAGTCTGACTCTCAGGCAGCCACACTGAAGGATACTCTCTCTGATTTTAATCTCATCCAACACATTCACCTTCCTACACATGAGAAAGGGCACAGCCTTGACCAAATTTGGTCTCAAAACATCTCTTTGGCAGTTAACTCCATCCTGCCTTGCATTTGGTCGGACCACTTTTTGATCAATTTCATCATGACCATTGCAAAAAATAGCAAACCTCTGTCTCAACAAGGTGGGAAGGCAAGAATGTGGAAGAATGTTGACATCCCGGCCTTTCTCCAATCGCTAACCTCTACCTGTCCTTCATTTGATCTGGACATAGAGAAATCAGAAGAGGTCTTTTCCGAATGGCTACTTCAGGCAGCTGAAGTTCATGCTCCCTGTGTTAACTTCTCCCGCTCTCGCCCCAATGATGCTCACAGGTGGTTTACACCTCACCTGAAAACCCTCAAACTTAAGGTTCGTCAAATGGAGCGCAAGTGGCGTGTAGCCTATTTAGAACATGACAGAGCCAACTTTCGTAAGGCCCGCAGGGATTACCAAAATCTCATTCTAAAATGCAAAACTAACTATTTTTCGGATAAAATTCTCAAGGCCCAAAATAAGTCAAAAGAGCTGTTCAATATTGTGGAAAATCTCAGCTCTAGCGACAGAACTTCTCTTCCGATGGTTCCTACCCAAGAGCTTTGTAACACACTTAACTCTTTTTTCTTTGATAAAATTTGTACTATCAAGCAAAGTATTGCCATTACTCAGCCCCCTCTTTTGTTTGCTGACACTCTGTACAACCCTGCCACCTTAGATTCCTATCCCCTCATAGACAATATCAAGTTACTCAAACTATTAACCAAAGTTAAAACTGGCTCCCCTGATGACATTTGCCCCCCTCACATCTTGAAAGAAGTGGGCACCAATCTTCCTGGGTGCTTACTTTCTTTATTGAATGGGTCACTTGTACAGAGCAAAGTTCCATGCAACCTGAAAAAAGCTCTTCTCGTTCCCCTCATAAAAAAGGCAGGAGCTAACCCGCTAGATCCCATCAATTATAGACCCATATCGTTGCTGCCATACTGTGCCAAACTGCTGGAGTCACATGTTTGTGAAATTATCTCCAGCTTTTTGGAAAAATCTGAGTATTTGGCACCGAATCAAGCAGGGTTCCGTCCCTGCCATTCCACCGAGGCGGTCACCCTTTCGGTGCTAAATACTTTGAGACGGAATGCAGATGCAGGAATCCATCAGGCGCTTGTGCTACTGGACCTCTCTGCTGCGTTCGACACGGTCGACCACACCATCTTGGTCGACCGTGTCGAGCAGGCAGGTCTCAGGGGCCCTGCATTGAGCTGGATCCGTTCTTTCATTACGGGCCGTACACAATCGGTCAGATTGGGCTCCTTCTCTGCTCCCACTATACCAACCACCTGCGGGGTACCACAAGGTTCCTCGTTATCTCCCCTTCTTTTTAATGTATACCTACACCCTCTCTTGCACTCCCTTCGGAATGCAAAAGTAACTATCTTTAACTACGCGGATGATTTGCAGCTCATCTTCCCTCTTAACACCATGGACTCAGTGGGCGAATTCCAAAGAACTATGTCCCACATATTGAGTTGGATGAGCTGCAATCATCTGAAGCTCAACCCGGGCAAGACCGAGTTGGTCCTGCCCGGACAGAGCTCACTTAGTTGGAATTCCAACTTTTGGCCTACTAATATGGGAGCGCCTCCATCTAAGTCTTCCGTGGTTAAAAGCCTAGGTATCTTCATCAGCGAGGATCTCTCGCTAAAAAGACAGGTTGGAGCGGTGGTATCTTCCAGTATCTTCCAATTGAAGAAAATAAAAAAAATTGCTCGCTTCTTTTGTTCAGCAGCCCTCACACAGATCGTCCTCTCCTTGGTTCTGTCCAGGCTGGACTTTTCTAACAGCCTTTATCTTGGCCTCCAAACTGGAGAGCTCAAACGTCTCCAGCTTGTTCAGAACCAAGCCGCTAGGCTCCTTCTGAATATACCCAGGAGGCAATCCATCAGATCTGGCCTTAAGCAGCTACACTGGTTGCCAGTTGAGCAACGTGTGGCCTTTAAGGCCGGGTGTATTCTGTTCAGGTCTCTGAATGATTCTGGCCCTTCATTTATCAGAGATTTATTCAAAAAATACTGCCCCTCCCGTCACCTTCGATCCACCTATAAATCACTCCTGATCGTACCTCCATTCAAAAGGAAGCGCCTCGGAGGTAGCTGTTTCGACCACCATGCTGCTGTTCTTTGGAATTCTCTTCCCCTCCATATAAAGCTGAATGATAACATCCTCAGCTTTAGACAATCCCTGAAAACTTGGCTGTTTTCTCAAGCTCATTACTGATAGCACAGCTTCATTCTTTGACTGCCTTGCCTGGTTCCTCCTATAGCGCCATGAAGCCTTCGGGCGTACGAGCGCTTAACAAATCCCAACTAACATTAACATTAACATTAACATGCAAGCACATAAATCATGCATCAAGGGGCATATTTGAAAGCCCCTATCGCCAAAGAAACGTCACTTTTTCCGACGTACCTGTGCCGAAAATTCTCAAGGCAGCGTTAAGCCACTAAGCGTGAATAATTCTCCCTATCACACAACATTGAGCGGGAAAGGGTGTGCAATGGATGTTGCCGTAGGCGTTCCAACGCAACACCCATTGATTTTAATGCTGCCCCATATTTACAAGTATTTACAAGGGTGGTGTAAATATGGGTCAACGCCAAAATTAAAACCAGGGAAAACCTGGTCTTAACATGGCAAAATGAGGAGAAATCCTTTATTTCTCTTAATTTTTGCTTTTTCTACGTGTGCTGCTTTGTGCAGCACACATAGAAAAAGCAAATCATCATTGATTGTTTATGTGCAGGAAGGTGTCCCTTCCTGCATATAAACAAACATTAAAAAAAGAGTTGCAACTTCTATGTGTGCTGCATTCTTCAGCACACCTAGAAGTTATAAAAAAGATGTTACTGATTGTTTATGTGCAGGAAGGGACACCTTTTAATGTCATTCCAAATTTGCAAATATCACTAAAAAAGTTAAAAAATATATATTCACACACCCACCCTCAGCCTCGCTCACACATTCACACACCCACTCACAGACCCACTCAGACACTTACGCACCAACTGTGAGACATACTCAGACATTCACATACTGAGTCAGACACTACCAGACTTAGACAGACTCCCATACCCACTCACAGACCCACTCAGACATTCATGCACCCACTCATGGACCCACTCAGCCACTCACATACCCACTCACAGAACCACACAGACACTGAGACATCCAGTCACAGACCCACTAAGACACTCATTCATCCACCCACAGACCCACTCATACACTTACGCACCAACTCACAGACCCACTCAGACCCTTATGCACTCACACACACCCACTAAGGTTCTTGTGTAGCTGCTCACAGGCGTTCATGCACTCGTGTACTTTCACATCCACTCACTAAAGGCACTCATGCATCCACTCACAGAACAACTCTCAGAGTCACTCACAGACCCACTCAGATCCTCATGCACTCACAAGATGACTCACACACTAATTGAGGCAGTCACAAACCCACTAAGAGACTCTCACACCCACTCACTGACCCACTCAGCCACTCACTCAGACACTCATGCACCCACTCAGACACCCGCTCAGACACTCATGCTTCCACACACACACCCACTCAGAGACTTGTGCACCCACTCACTGACCCACTAGGAGGCACATGCACCCATGAATATGTGACATATTTCCGCAAACAAATACCCCGCATACCATCACTCCGCAATTATCATTCCGCAAAGACAAACACCCCGCAAATTATCCCAACGCAAACTTTTTCAACGACTATGCCCGTTTCTTTAGAACGTTCGCACACCAGAGGAATTAGCCCAGAGTGCAAGTGTTCTAAAGGTCATGACGAGCTCAGCTCGTCTTGAGCACACCTAAATACATCGTAAATACATGATGTGGTGCTAAAAAATAATGTTTTTCTTTGAACTCTGGGACTTGTAGTCTTTCCCTTTTAAAAGAGGACTATAAGTCACAGAATTGAAAGGAAAAACATGCTCCGAAGCAGCACATAACCCATAAATTTGTCAAACTTGGCAGCTACCTATCAGATACCCTTTAGGGTGGGTTTTGGCAAGTAATAGGGCATGTTTGTATGTCCTTAGATCATAAGGCATGCCCTTTTTAGTAATTCAGAGTCACATGTATAGTTTGAGACTCCTGGACATAGTAAAAACAGCAAGTCCAATTCATAAAGGTAAACTCAGACATTTGATCCAAACTTAACCCAAAACTCTAAGTTTACGACTTTGGCAATTCACAAATGGCATTTTCAAGTACTACCTTCATGTTCGCACACGGTCCAGACACAAAAGAAGAGAAGCAGTCAGAAAAAAGGAATGGGCTAAGGCTGTAGTCGATAAGGCTTTGCTCTCAAGAGGAAGCTATTTATTTTGATTCTAAACAGAATGAGGACACTGAATGAAATAGTGTTTACTATGAGGCCAAAAGAAAATACTTATCAATAGTAACGTTTGCAAAATGTTCAGTGATTAATGGAGACATACGTCTTGTACTAAACCTTTCTTTAATGATGAAACCTGCTTCCAAGAGAAAATATTAGTGCATGCAGTTGAAGAACCTGGATGATGTTATGAGATTAAGGATGGTAGTCATATTCCAAAAGAGGTGATGGTACCTATAAATGTAGAGGAAGGGGTAGCTAAAGAGGTACGGAAAGTCATAGATAGGCCCTGGTATATAAATGGAACTATATCAGCATTTGTAGGGTTCCGCAGGAATCTATTGAAATAATATGACATTTCTTACGTATGCTTCCCTGCAGAAGTCTGAAACAGAAAATAGGCATGTTGCAAGGGTTAGATCCATGCAAAGAAACCAAGTATACTAATTTGCAGAACACTCACTAGCATGTCTATCAAAGAAAGTGTGCCAAATCACCTTTCATCATTTCAGAATGTTAGCTGTACACCACTCAAAAATGCAAACTTTAGTTAAGAGGCTTCACTATGTCAAAACTCCTGTGCTATGTTTATCAGAAATGAATAGAGCCCTTTTGCGTGGTACAGTAGAAGAGGTAGAAAAAGTTTGTAATGATGTTCAGTTTTGCTTCTAAGGTCCTGAACGAGAATGTAGGGAAAATGAGGACTTGCTATCTGCAGGTGAGCGGAAACTGGACACAGGTATTTCTTTTGATAACTTTTGAAAAGAGACTATAAAGTTTAACATAAGTTGTTCAGAGAAACTGAACTGTGTTTGTATATGTTGTCGATGCACTCACTACAAAAGTCAAACTCATTATGTTGTTGTATCTTCAAAAACTGAAGAAGAGAACAGAGATATGTGGGAAAGAACAGCCATTGGCGTATGCAGGTTAGAGGGGTTGGGGCAGTGTGGTCAGGTGGGGGGATTTCGACAGATGATGATGAGGGAAAATTAAATAAATAATTAATTTCCCCTCATTGTCATCTGTTGAAATCTCCCCATCCGAACCCACCGCGCCACTGCACTTACCTTCAGGGACCACGGCCAATCACTGACTCATACAGTCACTTCCACAAACATTCCATCAGATAAATACATACACAGCGACTAACTTATACACACATCCACCCACTCACTCACCCTACAGCCTCTAACACACCCAGTCACTCACTTATACGAATACCCACCCAGTCACTAACTCATACAGGCAGTAACAGACCCACTAATTCACCCATAAAGTCAGTCACACAGCCAGGCACTGAATCATACAGGTACTCATATAAGCACTCATTCATCCATAAAGACACTCTCACACCCAGACCCTCGCTCACACAGGTACTAACACCTCACTAGCACTATCACCTATGCAGCCACTCACACAACCATTCACTCAATCATACAAACACTCAAACACTCAAACTGACATTCATTAACCCATAGAGCCACTCTTGCAGCTGGTCACTTTCTCATGCAGCCATTCACATACCCACTGCCTCCCCCATACAGCAGCTCACACACCTACATTTTTACTTGTAAATAAGCCACAGCAATTCACTCAACCATACAGCCACATACAGAGGCAGTCACTCACTCATGCAGCCACTCACACACCCAATCACTCATCCATGCATTAACTTACACACCTATTAACTCACTTATACAGCCATTCTTGCTTATATATACAAAGAGTCATACAGTTTATCAGTTTATCTTTTTTTTAACCATGAAAGGTGGTTCTAACGAGAACCTTTTTTTCTTCTTTTTTCTAGAACAGCTATGTTTTTATCTTAAATAAAATGGCAATCCGGAAAAAATATCTCCAGAAACTCAAAAATAGTGGAACAAGAGCTGTGAATTAAATGAAACAATTGCATTTGTGTGTTTTTGCTATCTCTCAAACTACAGTAACACATTGTTTGCCAACAGTAAGCACCATATTGCAGTCTAAACAAAACAATCCTACTCTCCTCAGCTGTGGAGACTTTTCAAGCAGACATTGTTCCGTTTCAGCAGGAATTCTCTCAAACCCCAGTAGCTAGGGTAGCAGTTAAAGTTGATTCTCCTTCAGCACTTCTCTCCCTCTGTGTTCTCTTCGGCTGTGTAGAATGGTAGATTTTTAAATGGGACAACATACAGTCACATACACCCAAAATTTAAAGTGCATTGATGGACTACATCTCTTATTAATTGCAATTCAAAAAATGCTGAGAATATAAAAACGTGGGAGACCATTTTCTTTTGATTTTTTTGTTATAGAAGAAACACATCATTTACCCCAAGTGAAGGGATCACATTCAAAAACAGAGTGTCAGCTCTGGGAACAGAAATGTTATGTGTAAAGCACAAATAGGCATTGAAGGGAGCACTTTCTCTTCTATGACAAAATAAACGAGAATAGAAATGAGTATTTAGTCTGATGAATATAAGATGAGTTCGTATTAGCTAAATAATTTGATGCAAGGAGGAACTGGCCACTGACTTAAATCAATATCACCTACAATCAAATCAGACATTTGCGAGATGAAAGAAAAGCATGCTCATCAGAATAGAATTGAAAACATGCATACACATTGCCGCACTGATGGAACACGCTCAACAAGTGCAATTTGTTTAACAATTATGGCACATGAATAGATGAACTATTTGCGATACCGCTATTCACATTCTTTTTTTTTAAGTTAGCAGTTTGGTGGTGTAACTCAATATGAAAACATATTTATCAGACAAAAACATCTGATTAATAAATACAGCATGTCTGGCAACGGGTAAAATAGTTCTGTTTGTTTGAGTGATTATCAGAAAATGTAAATGGTAAAAACATACAAATATTCATATGTACATCAGCTATGGGTCAGCCCACTTCATGCACTGGTCCATTCATCTGTCATTCACACTTTGCTTCTGCCCACCACAGAAAGAAACCTGGGGCTGTGACTAAAACCACTTCAGGTATTGGTTCTCATGTACTGTATCACATAATTTATATAACACATTGGCACCTGCAATCCCTGTACAATAGCCTGTCTCTATTTCGGTATGACAGTCAAGATGTGATGTTTCTAGCTACCTCTAATAAAGAAGTGTCATACCGGCTCAATTGTAATAAGGTTATTACAGTTTCATTTTGACACAATGCCTGCTTCAGAGCCAGAAACCAGGGTTAAAGGCAGCTCATGGAGCATAATTACAGCTGCAGTTTACACAAGTAAACTAGGAACTAGTTTTTGCTTCTTCTGGTTGGTATTCCTAAAGAAAGAAAAAGTATTCAGCAGAAAGGAGATGTGTATGGCAACATATTTACTTTTTCCATGCCATAAGTCAGTACAGGAAAAATACAATCTCTGCAAGTTTGCACAATCTGAAGCACAGCATTTTTAAACTGATATGTTATACTGATTCTAACATCTTTTTGCAACAATTACTAATTGTTTTTAGTGTGTTTAATTTAAAGAAAATATTCGGATTGTATTCTTGCTGTCTGCAATTACCATGATTGTGTTTGAGGGAAGGGTCATGGTATCGAAGTTCTGTGATCTTATAAAGAAACTCAACCTTTTACCTCATTCCTTTATGTGTCATGTAACTCCTCCATGACTTGTAATATCCTCTTAAGTATGGCATGGGATACCGTATCCCATATATAGCGCTTGACAGTTGTATGTGGTATGTCAAAGCCACGGTTGGACTGGCATATGCAACTGGCCTGAGCCCAATTAGTTAATTAGAAGGATAAAAAAGTGGCCTGTGTTTGCAAATTGGGGCAGTTTTTAAATTGTAATGACACACTGTGTAGGTGTTTTGCAAGGTATGTGAGACTTTATGGATTTGATAGTGCTGAAGGCAATGTTTGTTGTAATATCAGGGGAATCAACAGTAAAAACAGTCTCAGCAGGCCATAAAACAGGCCCACAAGCAGCCAAAAGTGGCCTACGGACTGACCTATCAGATAAGCCTGTCGTGCCCTTCCTAGTTCTGTATAGGCCAGTCTGACTTTGGGCAAAGTGCATTTTCAGATGAGTATCATGCTACACTGTGGGAGAACGCTTGATTGGGTAGAGTGCATTTCTTGTGGTCTTATGTGGGGAGGGTTTTGTGCCATGCTTGAGTGACCAGAGAGATGTCCTTATCTTGTCTTGGGGCTCAGCACCTAGCATTGTAATGGAGGAAGAGGTGGGAGTGATAGATACACTAATGATATATCTAGTTAGGTCTAACACGTATAGACCATTACAGAGCAGCAGCCCACCCAGAGGAGTAGGGAGTTATATATTCATGTACACCACAAAAAATACGTGTAATCAGAGAAGGAGCGGTAATCCCTTTGGCAACATACGCAAGGCAGAGATTCTGTCAGATATTTAAAATGAAGACAAATAATTAGGATCAGGAGTTGGTGACATGAGCAGTTGCCTTGCACATTTTTTAAAAGCAGGGAAATGGCCTATTGTGATACAAATACACTTCAGGAACGAGAAAAGTAGTTGAAGCGGAATCAAGCTTGGCAATCTGACTACAGAACACAAATCTTCTAAAATGCAAAAATGTACCATTCTTGTACAAAAGATTCCAAATTTGAGCCCAGGAGTTTGCAACCTAAACCCCACTTATGCACCCAAAGGTGGAGGAGCCAGTTGGAAGAGCCCTAGTCATGTCATGCCTCATATCATAGCCAGAACTACAATCTACACATATGAGGGATAATGTATTTGGTAGGTTATGGCCCTTACTGCACAAGAACAAATCACCCCACCCACTGTTACCATTCTGATGAGGCGTGAGAGAAAAGCTTATTCTGTGAGAAATGGCATTGTTCTGATGACATGGGCACATCCGCCGAAAGTGCACCTCACCAAGCCAAGGCTGGTGGGTCATTCCTTTACTTTGCCAATTCTTTTTTCTTTCCACCCTCTCTCTATGACAGGGCTGGTGGATCATTGCTTTTTAAAAAAAAGTAATCGTTCCATTCTCTCTCTAGGAAAGGGCTGGTGGGTCATTACTTAACTTTGCCATTTTTTTTCCATCCTCTATCTTTTGTTTCTTTTTTTTAGCCTTCCATGGGCAGTATTACATAAGGTGCCGCAGGGGCGCAACGGGCTTTTGCGCCAGCTTTGTCCAGCCCCGGGGCACTTTGGTATTATAGAAAAGGCACAGACTCTTGTGCGTCCCTTTATATAATACTGATAGCGCTGGTGCATTTAAAACTCCACTGCTAATAACAGGGGGGGTGCTCCCTCAATTGCATTGGGGCGTACCCTATGCAAATGAGGGAATTCATTTGACTCTGCACCCGCACCCGCACCATGTTCTTTGCTGCAGGGGGATCCATATTTTCCTGTGATGTGCACAAAAACTAAAAAGGATTCAGTACCTGTTCTCAGTACGCCTGCTGGGATGGTAGGAAGCAACTCTACTGTTCTTTAAAAAGTCCATGCAAGGGTTAGTTTTTTATTTGAATTTTTTAATTATCGAAGTATGAATGGGATCTTTTGGTGGTTGGAAGTTTTCTTTTTTTCTTTGTTTTTTTGGCAAATTGTTACAATTAAAAGTAAGAAAGAAACATTGCACCAGCTTATCAAGTCCAGCCTAATTGGTTTTTTCCAATGCTTCTTTTAAAAGTGGATAAGATTACATTCATAAAGCCACAGACTATCTGTTCAATCACTATCTTTGAATATTGCCTCATAATGTAATAGAAAAAGCCATATTCAAATTACATAAAAGGAGGTACAAGTGGCAAAAATATATTTTTTTTTGTCAAAGACTGCTCTGCTGCTCACTTACAATCCGCATCCTTGGCTATGCACTGTAAATGCATGGTAAATCTCAAAGATTTCAATCAGTTAAACTACAGAATAGAAGACTGCATGCCCCCCTGATAAAGTGTCCTTTACTACTAATAATGAGCAGAGGGAATTGGAAAGGTAATTAACTACTTTCCTTTTTTATAAGGTGGAAGTCTAAGAATTGGCATGCAAAACTTAACTTAGAAAATGTGAATGTCCTTTGACCAGGCACACTTCCAACAACTTGTCTGCTGCTCCGATCTCTTAGACCAGCGTTCAAAATATTTCAGGCGCTCTGTTATAGGATTGATACTTAAATGTAGAAATCGAGCCACCGAACTTAAGGATTTTTAAAGAAATTAGAGTGAATATAATGTTGGTAAAACATGGCTAAGGTAGATAACTGCTGTTGTTCACATATGTATATATGTATGTAGTATTTATATAGTGCAAACTTAATTAAAAAGGGAGTGGAGTGTTGTACACAGGCAAGAATAAAGTCAACGGGTGATGGGAGAGGAAGCTGGTTATTGATTTGTTACTGAATTCTGATCTAGTGTTCATTAAATAGGTGTGTTTTCGACTCTAGTACATAAATTGGAGCAGCATTATGACAGTTCTTATGGATATGGAGATGTTCCAAATCCTGGGTTCATAGATGGAAATGACCTGTTTGCTTTGTTTTTCTTTTCTTTTTTTTTTACTTTTCCTAATCTGCAGTTTGATGGTGGCCTGGTTATGTCTGTGCTGAGGGCCACCCACAGTCTGATTGAGAGATAGTAAGCTTATCCACAAGAAAAGAGGGGGTACTGATCATGATAAGACACATTCTGAGAAACTACTCACAGCTATGAACATGAATTTACTGTAATGCCTAGGGAAGCAAAAGTAACATCAATTCACCATTTGCACAGTGGTGTCCGGTACAGGTAAGAGCGGTGAGGCTGGGCGGGGTTGGGGCAGAGTGGGGGGGGGGGAGTCAACAGACAACGGGTAAGTAAAAATTAAAGAAATAAAATCAATTACCTTGCGCTCGCCTCATCGCTGACTCAGCAAAGTTGCAAGGTAAGTGGTTTTATTTATATATATATTTAATTTTAACTAAACAATCATCATTTTCCCCCTCACCCTGCCGCGCACACGCCCTATCCCACCATTCTTACCTTTGCTGGACACCACTGCGTTTGAGCCCATGTTTGATCACAAGTTTGAACGTTGTCACACCCTGAACTTCTTAATTACCTCCAATTTGCTTCCGAGGGACAAAGGTAAGATCAAGAAATGAAAGCTACAGAAATGAAATACGGTTCTAACACCACTGTTTACTTTTGTTCCACTTTACCCCCTCAGAACTTGAGTACCAAGGGCAGTGTCAGGGACACCACTGAGAAGCCAAAATTAACATTTGCTACCCTGTGCTACATTTAATTAACTCTCATTTGGCAACATTAGACAAATTTAGAAGTGGACTGCACCCATGTTTGTATAGAAAAACAGCAATGCTGATCTTGTCTTGTTAAAAAAGGTTTAGCTCCTGGATTCATTCAGGAAGGTGTGGAAGGAGTGAAAGTGGTGGGAAATAGAGAGCATATTGCAGTAAGGATGAGCCACAGGCCTAAAGAGGAGCATACTTTATTCTGAAGCCAGATTGATAAATTAGCATTACTTTTTGTGGTTTAAAGGCACCATCTGGTAATTTACATCACAACAGGTCTCAAAACGTAAGCAGACATTATCAAACAAAGGAACATTCGGAATTCCTATTTTTGTGATTATTTGGGCTAAAGCTCTGAGTAAAAAGAGATCTGTTTTTTCCTCTACACTAGAAGGCCCCTTTAAGAATATGATTATTATTGTTCTTAGCACTGTTATTGTTAATAAGTAGCCTAATGTGACATTTACAATCTAATAAGGTACACTTTACTAACGTTTCTCTTTTGTTAAGGTGACATGTGGACTGTTTACACCATTTGATGAATGCAACAAACAAATATCTTTGTCTCTTTGGCAAAGGTGTTAGAACCACTCGGCGTCAGTCGAGTATGGGTAGATGCTTTTTAGTTTCTGATTGAAGTACTCTGAGATTTGCTAAATATGGTGGTAGAGGAGGGATTCATTTTTCTACAGTGGGCCTGATTATAAGATCCCTGGTGAGATAGGTGGGATTTAATGCACCCAATAAAATCCTACACCTCGCAGATGGAATTTATTGTGTGCAATAAATACCATATTCAATGAGTATTATTCCTTAATGGGAAATAGCATGCAGTTCTTAGTACTTTCTGCACCAATATCTGCATGACTAAATAAATATCGATTCCAAACCCCAATAAATTAAGGTAGATTTGACCTGCCTAAATTTAACAGAGGATGCAAACTTTATCGCACTTTGCAATTGCAAGCCACTCTAGACATGACACCAATTATGACTGCAATCCATGTGCACACGTGCTTGCTCAAGACCACAATTTACAAGAGCACCTGAAGTCAGGCCCAGTGTATCCTAAACTTCTCGGACGTTTTCTGGTCATGATTTGGAAGCAATCTCCTTTTAGTTAAATTTAGTGATCCCTGGGGTGGTGTATCATAATACCTCCCACTGTCTAAGTGTGCTTGGTCCAATATGAATTCTTAATGTTTTAACAACTTCTATGGACCTGATTAAAAGAGCAGAGGTACAGAATGTCTTCTGTCTAAAGCTGTTTTCAAAGTAAGTAAATGCAGTCACTCAATAACACTACCACGTGCATACTGATTGTCCTCCCGTTCACAGGTTCTATAAGAAATTATGTATATACCCAATTTTCACATAAGAGTCGAATAAATCGATTGCTAATCATATTGTTTTACTGAAAAATAAAATGTTAATTTTATCTACAGCCTAGAACGTATTCACTTGTGAGCTAGAAGAGGCACTGCTTAATGAGTTAGTGGAATATCTTGTATAATTCAAATAGCACAAATATTTCATGTTGATAATCTGTTTTAATTATTCATGTATACTATTGGCCACAAAGGAAGTGATTTTACACCTTATGTGAGAAAGCACTTAAGTAAAAACATTTATGACATCCACACATAAATTGTAAATAATTGGTTCATTCAGGTGCACTATTTATTTATTCACTTGTATTCACATTTCACACAATATATTTAATCATTGGACATTGAGTAGATCAAAAAAGAACATAATTTCAAAAAAGGGGGAATCCAAACCAGTTGTAGTATTTTGCAAGACACTTTATAAATTAAACTCATTTATAAGTATTTTCATTTCAAAGATAAAAAGTCTGTTAACATTATACAGTGTTGTGCAATGTGATAATTGTGACAATTGGTGCTCAGTGGATTTGCGTGCAAGTGCAATATACAGTATATACAATGCCAATTTCAGTGACAAGGAGGGGAATAGGAAAAGAGGATTGTGGCCAATATTGCACAGTCACTAAGAGTGTTCTGAAAACCACAATAGTTAGTTTCATATACAGAATCTTTAGAAAAGATTGTCCACTATTATTTTTGTCTATGTTTCAACCCTAATGTAGCGCTCTTGAAACGTCTGTGCGGGTCATCATCAGTACTGGGTGTGTGGGGTAGGGATAGGTGTGGCAGCCTAGTGGTTGAAAAAGACTGTCAAGTTTGGATTTGCAATTATTGTATCATTTAAAAAAGCCACAAAGGGTGCATATCGCTGGCAACTCACCTCCAGGTAGGCCCAAACGGGCTATCCTGTGGAGTATGTTGTTTGCCGTTCGACGATTAATAAATAACTGATTCCTTCAATGTAGAGTTCTGTTAAGGAGGACATTAGCCTAATTAGATACTCATCAATTAAATCATTTGGAATGCCACAAACGGAGCGAAGTGCTGGCAACTCACCTCCAAGTAAACCCAGCCGGGCTCTCCTTTGGAGTATGTTGTATGCCGTAGGATGATTCCTCTAATGCAGAGTTCTGTAGGGGAGGACATTTACTTAGTTAGAAATTCCTCCCTGATCGTGCAGAGACCAACCATGCAGTAGAGATCATGGCGCTTACCTAGAATTACTCTCTAGATCCCAATCGCTCTCCGGGATCTTTCTAATATATTTGGTAAGTCCAGCGTGTAGCTGCTGATGCCGTCCGCTGTGGCTGGGGAAGAAGGGAAGTGATTCAGTCTTGTCTTAAATAAGGCAAATTAATTAGCCTTATATTCCAGCTCGGGAAAACAAACATGTATGGTTAGCGGGTTTGCATCCTCTTACCTTAGTCACAGCCTATCTATTTCTTCTGGTTGTCCCCGCAGGATCCTAGTAACTGATCAGTCCAGTAGCGAGAATTGCAATGATCGGGTATTACGGCGTCTCTGACAGCCTGCAAATTTCTAGTTGAAGCTGGCTTGCTGAGCGCGAGGACGCCAGCATCACTGGCACGGTGTCGATTGCTGAGCAACCGTCCAGACGTCAGACTCACTCGAGTGTAATGTTGTGTAACTGGAACTGTAGGATAAAATTCCTTGTCCGTGCCTTGGAAAACTAAGCACAATTAAGCCCAATGCTTGGAGTAATGTAAGTGTAGCCAAACATGTGCGGGCAAAATAATTTGAAGCTGTCCCAGGGGTCGGACCAAATACTGAAAATGATGGAGCAAAATGTATCCACACGATGGTAGTACAAGCATTAATACTTAACCAACAGCCCTATGCTAACCATAGTAAGGGTCTTCATATTGACGAACATGACAAAACAAAACAAACCAAAAGAAGTTGGATGTGTGAATTACACGGTGTTTTAGATATATCCTTTTACATAATTATCGGCCTTGTGGATTACTTACATATTTCTTTTACATCATTAAATGACCTATTGGATTATGAATCCTATAACAATGTGTTATAAAAACCTTGTGTTATTAAAAACATTAGCCATATAGGTAAATTATTAATGAAATTACACGTTTACATCAACCGATTTACATTGTTACAAGGGTGAGTGCCCATGATGCATGTAGTGCCAGTTCCCAAATCAGTAAAGCACATTAATGTAAGAATTCAACATAACAATTTGCATAACAGTTTTCTTAAATCATTAAAAAATGTAAGAATTCAACATTACAGTTTGCATAATATTCTTCCTTCATCATTGAAAGGAGACATACAGGTTAGTCATACGTCAGAGTGTCTTCACAGTATTCTAGTCCCTCACATAAATCAGTTTGTCAACCGATGTGTGTGTCTGATAATATAGGGGGGATAAAATGCATCCTGGATGTGGCAAGATCTCCATGGTTAGTCTGATTTAGACGGACCCTATGTGAATGACATCCCATCAGCCTGATCTCAGTAACAAGATGAGTAAATGTATCCATCAACATTCCTTGTAGTTCATAGTGTGGGTGATTGAACCCCCCCCTGGGATTAGCATGTATCTTCTCCAACACCCACCATTTCATGTCATCAGGTGTGTGGTTGTGCGTACTGAAGTGTTCTACCAAGGGGGCTGCTATTGTTTTGCACCTTACCCAGCTCCTATGCTGCATGATCCTTGTTTATACATTTTGCATTGTCTGGCCTACATAGATGCTGGCACATGGGCAAAGGATAGCATATATCAAATTCTTACTATTGCAGTTGGTGAAGTCTTGCAATTTGTAAGTCTTGTTTTTGTATGTGAAATCATTTCCTTCCTGGCATAGATCACAGGCTCTGCAGGTCCCACACGTGTGGTGTCCAGTTAACCATGGTAGCCCAACATAGTCCCTCAGGTCTGGGCACTTCTGCGGTTCCAAGAAGGCTTTAGCCCACCATGTCCTTGACATTCTTCCCTCTTTTAAATGCAAAGATGGGTTTCTCTGTAGTTTGGAGTTCTCCGGCAACCAGATTCCAATACTTGAGTACGATCTTTTTCATGTCATTGCTCTCCGTGTTGAATGTAGTAACACACATGATGTTGTTAGTATCTTCAGATTTTTCTCTTACTTCCAATAGTCCGTCACATTGGCAGTACCATGCAGGTTTTTTTGCGCGCTTCAGCAGATTCTTTGGGTATCTCCTCTCCATTAGGCGGTTGGTCAGTACCTCTGATTCCCTGAAGAAATCCTTATCCGAAGGTATTACCCACATGGCAGGTTGCCCCTCAAGTTGCGTGCCATACATCAATAATGTGTTCCGTTCCATAGGTTTGTGGTACAGGTCGCAATGCAGCTTACCTTCTTCGGTTTTAAAAGTAAGGTCCAGGAAATCTATTGACTCCTCACTGCTAGACATAGTAAACTGAATGTCACTACTCCTTTGGTTAAGCCAGGTGTGGAATTCTTCCAACTCATGAAGTTCTCCTTCCCAAATCATGATTACATCTTTGATGTATCTCTTCCATACCTCGATCTTGTTGAGGTATGGGTTGGTGTCACTGTACAGATGCTCTTCCTCGTAACTGTCCATGTAAATGTTAGCCAGACTGGGGGCATAAGTGGCCCCCATTGCTACTCCCTTGCACTGATATTAGAATTGTTTGTCAAACACGAAATAGTTCTTTTTCATTGGTATCTCCAGAAGCGTAATGAGAAAAGAGGTAGGTATCCAATGCGGCCATGGTCTCAAATCTAGTACAGTTTTAATCACTTCAATAGCTCTATCCTATGGAATAGATGTATAGAGTAATGATACATCCATGGTGACCATTATTTGTTTGTGATGAATAAAAGGGTGGTCTTTTAGCAAATGTATTATGTGCATTGTGTCACATACATGGGATTTGGTCTTGGGCACCCAAGGCTGCAGGAAGTGATCTATAAATTGATTCAGTGGTTCCAATGCCGACCCACAACCTGAAATGATAGATCTCCCCGGTGGGTTTTCAAGCCTCTTATGCACTTTAGGCAATGTGTAAATAGTTGGAAAACGTGGCTCCTTCTGGTTCAGGAACTCAAACTCCTTCTGGCTTAAAAAGCCTTCGTCGAGGACATCCTGCGTCACTTCCTTTATAAGAGTCCTAAGCTCTGCAGTGGGGTCTCTGGAAATGGGTTGGTAACTCTCAGTAAGACTCAGCTGTTGCCCAATCTCCTTTGCATAGTCTTCTCTGTTCTGTAGGACCAATGCCCCACCCTTGTCCGCCACCTTTATGACTATAGAGTAATTTCGTCCTAGTGAGTTGAGTGCTAGTTGTTTCTCCTTGCTGATATTGTAAGGGATGAATTTCTTTGTTTCTAGTAGGCGCATTGTGTCCTCCATCACGATCTTTTCAAAGGCAAGGATTCAGTCGCTCATCATGAATGATGGTGGTGTAAAAGTTGAAGGTGGTCTAAATGTTGTTGCTGTATTTATTGGAGTGTAAGTATTTCTGGAAAAATAATACTTGATTCTGATCTTACGAAAAAAGCGCTGGAGTTCAGTTTCATTTTGAAGGAGGCCGGTACCACTGTGTTACAAAAGAGAGACCTTTTGACAAAATGTCATGTTCAGCTTGACTCATGTCATGGTTTGATAGATTGATTATTGAGTTAGATGCTTCTGGCATTCTTCGTTCAATTGCCAAGTTGTTGCTGGCTGCATCCCTGTTGTGTGTCATAACTAGTTGGCCCTGTTGTGTAAAGGATATCACCTGTCTCATCTGTGTTTGTAAGTGGGAACCTGGTTGTCTACCGGGATTGTTGAGACCACTGAGGTTGCATCCTCTTGTGTGTTACGATACACTACCATGTGCTGTTTACTAGAAATAAATGGCAAACTTTGGTCATCTGTGAGTGTGTTAGTATATATTACCTATCATTACCTAGATCCTTTAGCTCAATTGATTAAAGTTTGAGGTAAGTGGTATCCTATGGAGATGACGCACAGCTTCAGCTATCCTTCCAGGAAAACTATGATTCAGCCCTGATTAAGTTTAAATAATGCTTTAAGGAAGTCACAGACTGGATGAATGATAAGTCTCTAAAGTTAAACTCAGATAAAACTGAAGATCTTTTCTTTGGTCCATACTCGCTGCCTCTTCCTAACCTATGATAGCCAGAGGAACTTTGCTCCCTGATGGCCCCCCCTTGCCCATGCAATACATCTAAGTCATGATTGACTTGAGTCTCTCTTTCTCCACATAAATCAAGCAGGCATTGTCTGCTTGGTTTGATAAACTTAGATCCTTAAGGAAGATGTTGCACCTGATCCCAGAAAAGACTTGTAAGGCAGTGGCTCATACCTTAGTCACCTCCTGGCTGGACTTTACTAACAGTCTGTATCCGGGACCCCCTGCTTTTTTAATTCACAGACTTCAGATCATGCAGAAGGCAGCAGCAATGCTGATCTGAAGAGTCCAATATAGGCAGCCTATATCTCCTCATTTGAGGCAACTTTATTGGCTGCCAGTGATAAATTGGATCATGTTTAAAGCTCTAATACTAGCCATTACAGTTTTTTTCTGGTCAGGGCTCTACATATCTTCAAATAAGACTGCGCCTGTATCAGCAATCTAGAGTGCTCAGTTCAATCCATCTTGTATTGCTGCATGTCCTAATACTTGCTAAGACAAGGCGAGGAGGACGATCTTTCACTGTCTTGACAACCAAGCTGTGGAATACTCTTCCAATAAACCTGCATAGAGCTGCTTCTATCTCAGTTTTTTTTTTAAAGAACTGAAAAACATTCTCTTTGACGGAAGCTAACCCCCTTCTTATTTATCTACACTGGGTATATTGCTTGTCTGTTCTCTGCTTGAGCACTGGGCCACCTCCGGGAAGCAGCCAAGTGGTATGCAAATGGAGTTTGACTGATTAATTGATTAACCTCAAATCCGGTGAAGCTCAATTTGGATTAAACAGTTGTTATTAGTGCCCAGCAGCATGCTTAGTAGACTGTCTGGGAGAAAAAATGGAGTCCCTACTTAAAAAGGGCAACTGTGCCGAGTTTTGCTCTCGACTATCTTAAAGCTCACCATGGGGTCCAAAATGACAAATGCAGTGGAGAGGTTATGCGGACAATGGTGTCTCTTTTTTTTTTTTTTTTTTTTTAGGTTTTTGTAGAGCGCGTAGTAACCCGTGAGCATCCCAGCGCTAGATCCTAGAGAATCAGGAGGGAGCAGCAGCCGAAGAGAAGGGAAGTCAGGGAAAAAGGAGGGTTTTTAAGGCTTTTCTAAAATGGAGAATGTTTGGTTCAGTTCAGTTCTCTACACGGTCGACCACATTATGCAGATCATGCAATAATCTGATCATGTATGTTTCACGTTAAACCATGAAAAAGGGGTTTGTGGAAGGCACATGCATCATCGTGTCCTAGCAATGTGGCTGCTCTTCGAAGATGGCAAACACTGCAGAACAGGGACCGTGCAGGTGGGTGGCTATTCATGACGACTTCTCCTTACATCAATGACTCTTTAAAGATGGCAAACGTGGCAGAACAGGGACTGTGCATGTGGGAGACTATTCGTGTCTACTTCCCCGTACGTTAATGGAAAATAAAGACTATTTTCTAATCATAGTTCACCGCATCAAATAAAGCTGAGTTTTGTAGCTGTTTCCCTGTAACAGAGAAAATGCATTATTTTACAAGTTGTCTGCTCATTTATTTTGTATTCTTCACCAATGCTTGGTGTGTGCCAACAAAAAAGCCAAGATTCCTTTCTTTTTTCTGCTTTAACTGGGAGTGCTTTTTTCAATCAGACACAGCACACTGAGTTCATTAAAGTGTCTGAATCGTGCTTAGATAAATGAAAAGATTGATATAAATCATCCAGCTGTTTCGCGACTTCAGTCAACACACCGCTTGTAAGATCAAGGACAGACATTTTGCTTCATGAAACACGTTCGAGAAAGAGAAATGATGGACCTTTCGGGAACCCTCATTTCTCAAGTTAAACCACTTTGTCATGTCCGTTTTAGGGTATAATAATACCAACCGTGGTGTCTAAGAGTTTATATCACGACCAGTGTATGAGTAGAGTGTTTATCCAAGACACATCGTTTGGAAAGAATGGTCCAACAGCTCCAAATTGTATAAACAACCCACTCTAGCATGAATATAAATATTTTAAAGCGGGATCTGTGTGTCATATTTGGTGAAAGGACTCCGGCTTAGCTGATGGGAACAAGAAATGTGGTCACAGTAAATCATATTGTACCGGACAAATGTTTATAATTGTTGAGTGGACCTTACCGGGTTGTACAGCAAATCAGGGTCGGCCTGGGACAAAATTAGGCCCCGGCACAAAAATAAAAGAGGTCACATTAGAGAATTAGAAATCTAAAATGCGCCCCATGTTTGCAACTTTGAGCAGTTTTGAACCTCTAAACACACGGGGCCTTATTTATGAAGGCCTTGCGCCGCCCGCCGGTGCGTCACTTTTTCCCATTTTAAAAGTGGCGCACCGGCGGCGCAAGGCCTTCATAAATAAGGCCCACGCTGTTTAAATGCTTTGTAATGTACGGAGGAGTGCATGGATTGGAGCTTGCTGCAGGCAATGTTTATTTTAATATCAAGGATTTTAAAAAACGGCCAAACAAACTATAAAACGGGCCAATGAACAGCCCAAAACAATGGCCTGTGTACTGGTCTAGCAGGCCAGCCTGTTGGTCCCTGCCCGGTTGCCCCATAGGCCAGTCCAACCAAACAGAAGTTAGGTTGTACTTTTGTCCTAGGTTCAAATTAAAAGCTAGATAGTCTGTTTTAATGAGATGTCCTCCAACTTTAATTAAAAATGTCACCGGCACTGGCTGTGAACGGTTGTTTTTCAGTAAGTGACTAGACCTGGGACGTGCGAACAGGAGAATGGTAGAAAAGCTGACAGCTGGGAGGTCGAGGGGATGAGCTCCCTTTATTAGACCTACAGCACACCGCCATCGAGTGCGCTGCGCGCGCCAAAGCAAACCCCACCACCGATGAAGATTAATTCCGAAGGAGGTACTCTTGGGTCAAAGTATACACGAGCGTGTGCCTAATCTCGGAGAAATCAGGCCGTTTTCTCTCTGCAATTAAGCAAAGGTCTGGGGTTTCACCCACGGTGTATTTAAACACAGGATACAATTAAACCCATAAGCATTAATATCTTCACTCTGCAAAATTGCCTGCGAAATAAATTAGGTCCTCTTTGAACAGAAAAGCAAGGCAAATTAAAAGGACAATTTTACCCAGGACGGAGATTCTCTTGAAACAAACGAGGAGCGTTAATTTGCAGTTTATTGCCCATTTCCTGGAGCGTGTGGGCTTCTTTATACAATATTCTTTGTAGAATGGAGTTAGGAAAAATGTAATACTGACCAATTTACAATGACATTGTACCTATTTTTGGCGGGCACGGGAAAAACTTACATTAGACAAGTTCTAACATTGAAATTGTTGCAGGCCGCTGCGGAGCGCTGCAGAGAACGGTGCTCCTTACATGAGTATTGTACTTAGCGGAGGGATAAGCATTTTGGGCAGATTTACAAGCCCCTTGCGCCACTTTAGCATCATTTTTAACATGGGAAAAGTGACGTGAGGGTGGCGCAAGGGCCTTGTAAATAAGCCCCTTTGTTTGTATCTCGTGGTTCGGAGGGGCTTTCTAAAAAACAATTTCTTTAAAAAATGAAAAACCGAACTCTGCCTTCCACAGACAACAAATGCCTTTCTGAAACAGAGTTCTGCGATGAGCCAATAAAATATTGACATGCCAACAATGTATGTGTTGCTCATTCATTCTACAAAGGCTATAATGTTTTTATAATTAAAAAATCAACTAAAATATAATAATTATGCAGACCTGTTAACATCCTATGTCTGCTCAACATTTGCATTCATCACTAATGTCAATGTTGGCTTGTGTGTTTCATGAGACCGCACTCATCTACTAATGTGTTGTTATGTTTTGTTTTGTTCTGTTCTGTTTTGTGTATTTGGATAGTGTACATTTCACCCGGGTAGGTACTCTGCTCCTGGGGAGTATGGAGACTACAGGTAATACTCGATAGTCTATAATTCCTGGAGAAAGACAGATGTGTCCTGCAAAGACAAAATGGCGAGCACTTACATTGTTAACCTAAGACATCAGAGGCCTCATCCTGCCATGGAAGAGAAATGAGGCTGAAGTAAGGAAAAGTGTGGAATTCTGAAAAATAGTTTAGTTTGTCATATTGCCTAGGCAGCAAGGACTGACCTTCACGATTCAGCCTAATGCAACTTATGTTGAATAAAAACTGGTAATTAAAACTTGCATAAAATAGCAAGCACGCCTACTGATTGGATGAACTTTATGCTTACCTTTACAAGTCACCCCGCGTTTCTAGACGTGGAGAGGTCAGGTCAGTAAGCAAGTCACCACAGTGCAGATAGCTTCTTGGCGACCTTTTAAAATGCATCTTTTCTTTAAATGAGTTTCTCCAAAAACAAATGTTGTTTTTTTCGAGAGAAACTGACCTTTACATGGCGATTCCCAAAATTGGTGACCAAGGGTATTTAGCTGTCTCTTTTTGAAGAGTTGCAAATACTGAATCTACAGTTTAACCTTTTAACAAAATGTGTTGCGCTGCAGATTTAAATTTAAAAGTACACTTGAACCCTCTGGTAGAGAATATTTGATATATATTTTTTTATTCTTTACAAAATGAAAGTAGATAGTGCCAAGTCGACACTGCCTATGAAACCATTATTTGTGGCACTTTGCCCTTAGCATCACACCCAGATCACTTCCCATCATTTGCCCGACACACTTGGCATTAATGACTTTTCCCAGTGATGTTTTATGATAATGTCGTACAAAACGAAGATTATAAGGGTATTCATACTCAAACGGTGAAAGCACATCACATGTTTTAGGCAGTGATGTGAGACAGAATACGGGGGGCATATTACCTAGACATACAGGGTTAGCGGGAATAATTTTATCGCCGCGCTAAGACGATTTTTATCACTGAGAAACCTTGCTATTATCAAGGTTTATCTCAGAAACGATAAAAATCATTCGAAATGCGTGAATATCGCTGTCAATACAGCGATATTCAGGCATTACCGTGACAATGCTCTTAGCCATGTTATCTACCTCTCATTGGATAACATGGCTAAGAACTGGTCAGGGCAGGTGTTAGCTTTTGGAAATATTCGCGCTTAGCCATTTTTGGTAATAGGAGATAGCGATATTAGCGACTGTTTCCAGTCGCTAACATCTTGGCACGCCCACTTTGCATGTTACTAGCGATAATTATCGCTGACATGCAAATCGGGCCCCAAGATGATCGCTATCTCCTACTAGCTGTCGCTAACTGGTGTTAGCGACAGCTAGGTAATAGGGCGATAAACTTATCGCCGCTGTAGCGCGAAAAAGTCCTGCTAAAGCGGCGATAATGGCCCTTGGTAATATGCCCCATGGTTCTGTGAAATTTTTATACTCATATAGGAAAAAACCTGTTAAGAATGGCGTCTGAATTTGCAATCCCTGGAATGGGGAAGCTTTTGCCGAGCAAATTTCGAATGAAGGTGTCCTCAGCATGATATTGTAAGTACAAACATTAGTAGGTACGAGAAATTGATAGTCTTGGAAGCAGAATGCATAATTCTATGAGCATTTTTCAAAAGAAACAGTCACAGCAATTATTGGCAATCTTCTTTATACAGAAGATTTCTGTTTGTGTATCTATGACTTATTGGAATTTTATCAATTGTTCCATAGTCGTGCTAGAGCTATAGCTACTAACTTAAATGTATTTATTTTCTTACTTATTTAGAGGTTTTACATAGCACCACACATCACGTTGGTCACCTGAGAACCGTGAGAGATCAAATATTTGGGAGGTAATTTACTAACATTTTCCGCTGGACTTGTCTCACAAATGTGACGCAAACTAGCACTATTTTTTTTTATATTAACTTTCCAGCGCAAAACTTGTTTTGTGCTGGAAATTGACTAAAATTAACACAGAGTAGAGCAAAGAGCTGCTTTGCATTACTTAGCATCGAGAGGGTGTCACATGGGTGTTCCCATGCAATCACTCACCCTTTTTGATGCAAAATACTATGGGCAGATTTACAATCCCCTTGCTGCATTAGCGCGTGTGTTGCGTCACTTTATGTGACGCAGCGGCAGTGTAAACAATGCACCACATAGCGGCCCATTTACAATGTGACACAGCTAGGGAGATGAGTCACTTTGCAAAGCCCTGCGCCACATTATACTTGCGTCAGATATAATGTATGTAGAATGGGTGTACCCACGCAGGAAAGCCTCCTACAAGTGACGCATTGAAATCTACAAGATTTCAATGCACCTCGTCTAGGACGCTACTGCGTCAAAACCCTATGCCTATGTTGAAACAGGCATAAGGAGTGATGCAGTGTATTAGGAATAGGCCTCCCCATGCATTGCTGGACTTGCGTCATGTTTGCGGCACATCTCCAGCAATGGGTGACTTTTGCACAGATGCATCAGTTTCTTGTAAATAAGCCACAATCTACCAAAAATGTGAGGCAGAGTTTTGCATAAAAAAAACAACACCTTTTGAAACCATCCGTCAAAAAGAGAAATGTTTTAATTTCTCCTTACTTTTCCAACTTTGCATGTGTGCTGAACTGTACAGCACACATACAAAGTAGGAAATGTTTTAAAAGTTGTCTATGCATAGTATTTTGCATTGGAAGGGATTATTGCAGTACAAAATCTATGGTAGACTCATGCACACACCCTTGCACTAAGGAGCAAAAGTGTATGCATTGTGCACAGAAGCAAAAATCTGCGCCTGCGCTAGGGAGGCCCGAGCAGAGAGCCATATCTCTGTATATACGGCACTTTCCTGCTCGCTCTGTGTCAGGCAATACAGCACAGTATTTTTGGCTGCTGCACTGTATTGGGTGACAGTTAAGTAAATCTGTCCCAAAGGAGTTAATAGAATGACATAAGGGGAAATAAAGAGGTCCCATCGGGACGAAGGTATACAATACATGCTACTGTATCCTGCAAGACTGAAAACCATGTCAGATGGTAAAACAGCCTTCTTTACTGACCCAATGAATGAAACAAGAGCTTCCCATAAACCAGCAGGACCTGGGTTTACATACTAAAGCACAAACAGTGGTCCAAGTGGATTACATTTAAGTACACATTTTCAATGTGCTTGGGTGGGAAGGTGCTCCTACGAGGATATTGACTTATACTCCACCCCAAAGAATCTTTCAACAGCATAGTTGGATAGTAGACCTAGCCGTGACGTCTCCCCATTGTGTGGAGTGAGAAGATTGCACAGAAGATAAAAGAATGTGGCCACTAATAAAAATATGCATGATTAATGTGGAGTGAAAAGGGATTTGGGTAAGCCATCAAGTGCCATAAGGTGCATGCATATCTGCGCAGACGGGCAATTCAATGGCGTTTCTGCAGGTGACCCATTTGACAGGTGAGGAAGTGGTAAAGCTGAAGTGGAAATGAAGGGGTCAACTTATTGCCATGGGGAACTCTTCATTTACTAGCAGGGTACTATTGTAGATCCACCCTGAGTTACCATTTGTGGCTATTTCAATAGATGTGGACTTAGAGAGCAGGTATGTAATAGTCCCTGCCAAACTGAATGATAGAAACATTAACTTTGGCTATATATTTTCCACTAACATAGACCAAATACATTTTTGAGAAGGCTTTCATCAAAGCTGATACCCAGAGTAAATATGCTAATAATATTGGGCTGATACTAACTGTGTTCCAGGCGCTGAACAAGACTTCTCCTACCCACTGCAGTTGTGCACTCCAGCTAATAAAATAGCACAGACTTTTGCCAGGTGGAACCAGTACGGGAGGCTAACCAATATATGGCACAATTATAACCTGAGAAAATGGGAGTACTTTTTTTAATCAGTCCTACATTATCTGTATGACCAGTTGGACAGGTTTTTGCCATTGAGGGACAGATCCCTAGTGACTACACACTTAAAATATTTCAGTCCCACCCTGTCCAACCATAATCCATTGTTGATACATTAGCGACGACCATCCAATTGGCACTGATTCCTATCTGAAGGCTTCAGGGGGTGATACTGAAGGATGCAGTGTTCTGTGATGGGTTACAGCGAGTCATAATGACTACTTTAGAGAGAATCGGGGCACCGTTTCATCTCCGCTAATTGAATTGGAAGCTTTTAAAGTGGTGGCTCGGGGGCACTGCAAAGGGGAAGTGATTGCAATTTGTAGAGCAATGAAGTGAGAACTAAATGAGTTGAGCAAAACATTGAGGGATCTTGAAAAAGTATTAGTTAGTGACCTTAATCAGAAAGAAGTGCTGATGGTGGAACGAGGAAGTATAGAAGCCAAGGTGCCTAAACTGCATATAATATATTGCAGCGAAACAAGAAGAGGGTGAAACAGAGTCCAGGCTGTTATCCTTGCTCACTGGAGCAAAGGGCAGGATACACTTATTCCTCAAATCAGAAGCAGTGATATGTTCTTCTAAGGCTCAGAGATCAATGAGGTGTTTTACAGATACTATAGTATTTTATATGCACAAAGATTAGAAGTCCCAGAAATAGAAATTGAGTCTGATTTTAGACACTGTGCACAACAAACGGTCTCAGAGGATGAGAAGGATCAACTAAGAGCCCCACTCACAATGATAGAAATTTCAGCAGCTGTAGGGGAATGGCAGACTGGAAGACCCGGACGACTGGCCATCCGCTTTCTCTCTTTCTTAAATAGTTATAAAAGTGCCCTGACTAACAGAAGTATGTACCTCTGTGAAGGAGTTGGGCATACTGCCGACCACGTTGATAGAAGCCATGATTGTATCCCTACTAAAGATGAATAGAAATCAACTAGAAAGTTCTTCATATAGGGTCTTGTCAATTCTTAATTCAGATAATAAGGTAAGTAGGAAGTTCCTAGCAAATCATACTTTACCCTTTAATGACTGAATTGATCCAGCTGGATCAATTTGGGTTTAATAATTAACAAAGCACCTCAATGAACATTAGATGACTGTTTAGAATACTTGATGAAACCCTTAGTAAACATAGGATGGGGCATTGGTACTTTTAATCAACCTTGATAAGGTTTTTGACGCGTTGAGTTGGAGATTCCTCCAATCAGTCCTCAATCTCATGAAAATGGGGTAGGTTGGGTACAATGGATCCAACTGCCATAAACATAACCAGTGGCAAAAGTAAAGACAGGCAGACTCATGATGGAGGACTACGAGATATTTCGAGGTACAAGACAGGGCTGATCATTGTCCTTGTTGCTCATAACTTCAACCGTGGAGCCCTTTGTAGAAATAGTCAGGAATGAATGTATAGAGAGAGGCATATTATTAAAAGACTGGGTGCACTCTATCTCTTTATATTATTATGACATATTAAGCTATTTTAGAAATGGTAATACAGATCTGGAATGGACATTGCCCTTGAGGGAAACATTTAAGAGACTATTGCTACATGAAACAAACTGGGGGAAGACGTGCATTTCTGGTGGACCCTCGGGCTACTGAAAGCTTGTAACAATAATAGAACAGAATATTATGTGGTGCACTCGCTTGTTCCAGCATCTGAGGGTGAATGTGCACCACCCAGACTTGGACTTGATGGCTTGGGAACTTGGTATTGGCACTACTTTCGTTAAAGGATATCAAAAAATTTTGGAAGTTGGTATTTATGTCAATAATGGGCCAGATAGCACTGTCAAAGATGGTTATGCTCCGTAGCCTATTATATTAATTTTTTAATTTACCAATTTGGATACTACGTTGATGGTTTAGAGAGTTAGAAGTGCTACTGAGGAATTTCTGAATTTCCGAATTTCAAGGCTTTATTCGAGGAATACACTCAGAAAAGCACAAACATACATTTAAAATACATCACATTAAAAAATATTTAGTATACATTTGCACATTTGCACAAATATCCCTTGATACCCTAATTATGTTACATTGGTAGAAATTGTCCTCCGTCTAATAGACCAAGCCCACCCCAGATACTTTGCTGTTCCTAGAACAATAGGCATATCAGTGGTGGTAAAAATGATTCGTAGTGCCTCAACACCCCTGGATGTCCCTAGGTTTCTGCAAACGGGAGTTAGCCAAACTCTTCTCGGGGTGGCATAAGCTTTGCACACGAATAAAAAGTGACCTATGCTTTCCTTAATTGCACCACAAACCGGGCAGGACGAGGTAGTTACACTCCTCCACCTACCCGTCAATGATCTCAAAGGGAGGGCACCTGATCTCAACTGGAAGAAAAGCTTCCTATCCTCTGGGTATGTAATACTGTCCCAATATAGTTCCAGTATAGGACACAGTTTGATTTCTAGGAAGCGCCCCGCCATTGTATCTGACCTCGTTCTACTCCAAAGTTTACCATCTATCCAATCCCAATATACACTTTTGATTGTATTTTTACTTGGAAAGGGTTCTCCAGATGGATTGTCCCATAGATTAGAGAGGCCGAGGTCCCCTAAAGTTGCTCTAAGATTTTTTAACCACACTATTTTGTGGAAGATGTCAGCTTTGATTATGGCAAGGAACCCCTCTGCGTAGTGCCTTATCTCCGGGGTAGTCCAGAGGCGTCTCCAGTAAAGGATCGGGCGCATTCGCGCTCGGTCACTAACTGATCTTCTACCTAGATCAAGACCAAGCGGGATCAGTGGTGTACTCTGGGGGAGACCTGTAATTCCCCTCAGGAACCTATTCTCCGATATCTGTAGAGGGAGAAGCCTATCAAAGCCCCATAACTCCGCCCCATATAGAGCAGACCCAATAGCCTTGGCGTCATATACTGCTAGGACTGGTTTTATGGGCTTTGATTTTGACTTTTTGTGTTCCACCCGGAGTGCCCCCGAAATCTGTTGATGCCTCAAGACCGCCATTTCCACATGCTGGGACCATTTTAAATTATTTGCTATCTGTAACCCTAGATATGTAAATACAGAAACAGCCTCTAACTCGCAGTTATTCAAAAGTATTTTGGGCCGGGGTCTGCGCTTAGATGAGAAGGCCATCAGCTTGGTCTTGCCCACGTTGACTTCCAGGCCATGTTCCCCACAGAAGAGATCAAAGATGTTTAGGGCTCGCTGCAAGCCTGCCGGTGTTTTAGATAAAATCAACGTATCATCGGCGAACATCAGGATCGGAACCCTGACGCCCGCCAACGAAGGTGCGTCGACACTGGCATCCAGCATCCTAGCCACAATTCCGTTAATAAATAGGGAAAAAATCAGGGGGGCCATAGCACACCCCTGTCGTACTCCGCGTCCAATTGGGAAATCGGCAGATGATTCGCCATTCGTGCCCCACTGGACTTTGGCGAAGTTACATTCGTGTAGCCTCATTATCAGGGTGAGCAACTCGGCTGAGGAATTTCATATTGGGGTGGGGTGACAGAGAGTCAACAGGGCTATCTTAAAGACTCCAATAACGGAAGGGGGGTTGGGCGCGTCTAACTTCGAGGCCTAGGCCTATATTTATTAACCCCTTCAATGCTCATGACGAGCTCAGCTCGTCATGCAGTACACTGCTCGTGTGCTCATGACAAGCTGAGCTCGTCATGAACAATGGGATTCAAGAAAGTGCAGCATCCGAGATGAATTGCTGCAGCACTGATGGTGTTAATATTTCATGTAACGCAAAGTAGTAAGACACCTTCCTGTACAAAAACAATCCACAGAGGCATTTTTCTCTTTCTTACACGTGCTGCCACTTAGAAAGAGGAAAAATGAGGAGATAAAAGTATATTTCCCATTGTTGCACCTCTGATGAGTAGGTGCACAATTCTGATGCATTCCCAGGTTTACCAATGTTGGGAAATCTAGGAATGGGTCAGAATGCATGGGTGGTGTATGGGAACTCCCACACTCCACCCATGACATGCCTACCTGCGGCAGAGTAACACAAGGCAGTGATTTTTAGATTTATCAAGCCACTCAGGGCCACACAAGGCTTGGTAAATCTCATTTTAGGTTTTGCCTCGCCCATGTGTCCCTTTGCATTGTTCAAAGGGTGACAAAAATCCTTGATAACAAGGGGCTCTACTATTTAGATGAACTGGTATCAAAATGGCTAGTGGTGAGTAAAGTTAATGATTGATTGATAGATTGATTGAAGGCTTTATTTCGATATAAAAGAATATCATAAAAGCGTAATACAATGGATTAAAATCAATATTTACATGCACATTCAATTTACACAATAAAAACACTGTGTAAGCAGTTAAGACGAGTATTAAATTGGCAAGGCAAGCCTTTTTAAACAAATTAACCAAGACGATTTTAGGAACATGGATACACCACAAACAAACAAAGTGCGTGTGTCGGACATTAAAATACGTAGGGCCACTTTGTGTTGCCGAGTGCCCAAATGACTACATAGTGGTTTAAGCCACCGCCGCCTGGGGGCTAAATAGGCCGGACATTAAAAAAAGATGGGCAACAGACTCAACACGCGTTGGACATGACGCACAGAAAGGAGATCGCTGATGGGGAGTTTTCCACCGTGCTAACAGTTTGTTTACAAGAAGCGTCCCTATTCTAAATTTAAAATACAGGGCTCGGTCTAGGGGGTTGGATATAATATCTAAATACAGTTCATAAGCCACCACGGGGCATATTATCAAGGGGGTTTATCTCCGCTTTTTTGGCTTTAAAAGCCAAGAAAGCGGAGATAAAATTATCTCCCTATTACCAAGCTGTCGCTAACACCAGTTAGTGACAGCTAAAAGGAGATAGCGACCATCTTGGGCCCCGCTTTGCATGTCAGTGATATTTATCACTAATGACATGCAAAGTGGGCGTGCCAAGGTGTTAGCGACTGGAAACAGTCCCTAACATCGCTATCTCCTATTACCAACTTTTGGAGATATTCGCGCTAAGCGCGAATATCTCCAAAAGCTAACACCTGCCCTGAGCAGTTCTTAGCCATGTTATCCAATGGGAGGTGGATAACATGGCTAAGAGCATTTGCTCAATAATGCATGAATATCGCTGACTTTTCAGCGATATTCATGCATTGCGGCCGTTTTTTATCGCATTTGCGATAAACCTTGCTAATAGCAAGGTTTATCTGCGATAAAAATCGCCGATGTGCGGCGATAATTTTTGTCTCTAAACAAGTTAGAGACAAAAATTATCGCTAGTTGTTGGTAATATGCCCCCACATCCTTAATTTTCATAAAATCTGAAGTCGATTTGCAATGTTTAGAATCTGTAGAGATTTTGCAAGAGATCCAAGTCCAGTACAGTTTCTTTAGGACGGCTTTGGGGGGAGCAGTCCTGGACCCTCACGCCTCGCCAAGACCAATGACCCCAAGCAAACGTTTCACGTCCCTCAGCCACTTGATCTTGGACCAGCCCTCCATTAGCATCACCTCTGACAGAGCTTCTGCATATGAAGCCAGCTCGGGCACATGCCACAGGCGAGCCCAGAGTAGCAAAGGACATAGTTGGGCTTGGTCCTTAATCGATCTACAACCCAGATCCAATAAAATGGGTACGGTAGGGGTGCTCTGGGGGAGGGCCATCAAATCTTTTAAAAATTTGCACTCTGATCTAGCTAGGGCTTCAAGGTTACACGTACCCCACAGCTCCACCCCATTCAAAGCAGCACTAACCCCTCTTGCTTTGTAGATCTCCACTACTGGGGCGATCAGCTTAGTTGAGGAGGAGCGTTGCTCCTTTAGGAGTGCACCACCCAACCTTTTATGGCTAAGTATCATCTTTTGGATGTGCGAATTCCAGTGCATTGAGTCCGTTAAGCAAATTCCTAGGTAGTCGAATTCGGCCACCCTCTCCGGAGGCTCGGAATTCAGCACCGGGGGCGACCCATTTTTTTGGGGGGGTTAAAAACCAAATATTTGGCTTTATTGGTGTTAATAATCAAGCCCCTAAGTGAGCAGAATTCATGGAAGCTGTTAAGGAGGCTCTGCAGGCCCATAGGAGTCTTTGAAATAAGGAGGGTATCGTCAGCAAAAAGTAATGTGGGGATACGCTTGCCCGCCAGGGACGGTGCATCTGCAGGAGTTCTAAGCAGATGCTCACCCACTCCGTTCACATAAAGAGAGAACAGCGTGGGAGCGAGCACGCATCCCTGACGGACACCTCTCCCCACTGGGATCCTGTCCGTTTTTTCACTGTGCGTGCCCCACCGCACCTATGCAAAATTGTCAGCGTGGAGCCTCACCAATAAGGACAGGATATGCGGTGGCAGCCCCATCTCCAAAAAAACCCTCCATAGCCCCTCCCTTGGTACTAGGTCAAAGGCAATCTTCAGGTCTATAAAGGCCAAGTAAAGACTGCCCTTGCCCAGCACCACCACCTTCCAGTAAAGAAGAACCAATCTAAAAGCTTGTTCTATGGTCCCTGTTCTGGAACGAAAACCAGCTTGGTAGTCCGACAGAATGTTATTGTCGTCTACCCACTGAAGCACCCTCCCCAATATCACTTTGCCCGCCACCTTTTGGGTTGAATCACTAAGGCTTATAGGCCTATAATTGGCGGGATCGTCCTGACACTCCTTTTTGAATATCAGAACAACCTCCACCCCTTTCCAAGATTCTGGGACAGGAGCGCCATTGTTGATAGCGTTAAGCAAGGAAGAAACCACCTTCCCCCACTCTTTGTAGTTAACACGCAACAGATCACCTGGTAACCCGTCAGGTCCAGGAGCTTTAAGGGGCACCAGGGACTTTATTACGCTCTCAACTTCTCTAGGGGTGAATGGATCTCCTATAGTGTCCCCCTGGAGTTCAGCTGTGTAGAGACTGAAAGTTAATGAGATAGTGATGATGAGGAAAAGTAACTACACCAGAGAATCCTCTTACCTTTGGGATGTAAGGTGAAGCCTATACAGGTATCCAGGCTACGGGTGGCTAGCAATCCGATTCTAGCAGGGATGTGCTTTAGAACTAGGAATACACCCATATATGCCTCCATCATCCTTGCATTATTTGATACTAGCTTTGACTCAAGTGGAGGTGGATGGAAGAAATTGACTCATTGACTGTGGGAGATTGCTTTTGCAAAGGGTAGTTTTTGAAGATGGATGATATTTAGAAGGATCTGGGGTTACCATCCATGGAGTTCTTAGCATATGGAAAACTTCATAGCATATTAAAGAACACTTGGGGGTGCGGCTGCATGGTCCTCCCTCGATAGACTTAGCGGAGGTGCTTGGGGCCCCCACACTGCCGTCTCTGTATACATAACTGGGGGCTCACGAAGGACTCGCAGCCATGACCAGGGGAGGTGGCGGCCTCACCAAGCAGGCAACAATAGACAAGTTCACCGGGCCCAGTGGGGGCCCTGGATCATCAGGTGGAGGACAGCAGGGAGGGGGGCCGGACAACGCAGCACTTATGGCGGCCATCACCCAGTCAAGGGACATGCTGGATGCAAAAATAGGTGCAGTGGGCGCAGATGTCACCCTGCTGCGCCAAGACTTGCGGAATGCTGTAGCACGGATCACGGAGGCCGAATCCAGGGTGTCGGTAGTGGAGGACGACGTGGGTACCCTCAAGAAGAAAATGGCGGCAATAGAAACTGCGCAACGGGGCCTGGCGCTCCGAGTAGAAGATGCTGAAGGGCGGGCATGCCGCAACAACCTCCGTTTCGTTGGCTTTCTGGAACGATGCGAGAAGGGCAACATGGAACAATTCCTCATGCAGTGGCTGGGAACCTGGCTGCCCCCGGGGGTTTTGTCCAATTGCTTCGTTATCGAACGTGCACACTGCGCTTTGACACAGATGCCACCAGAAGGCGAACGGCCCAGGGCAGTAATCGCTAGACTTCTGAACTACCATGACCGAGATGTCACCCTTAGGGAAGCGAGAACCAGAGAAGCTCTTCTCTACGAAAATCGAAAGATAATGATCTTCCCTGACTACACGAAGCTCGTGCAGCAACAGCGCCAATCATTTATGGCCGCCAAGGCGAAACTCCGAGGTCTCAAACTCCAATACTCCTTGCTATACCATGCGCGCCTGAGGGTGATTTTCCAATCGCAAACACTATTTTTCGACACTCCAGAGGACCTCTTCAAATGGACCGACGAAACAGTGCGGATCAGGCCGAATTCTCAACCGGGACTGAACCCGGGCTCTTCGAGGGGGTCATCGCAGGAACGGGGAGGCCAGACGACCAGGCACAGGAGGAACCGGCGCTCTAAGTCACGTAAGCAGTCGGCCTCCGTCAACGGCACACAAGACAGTGGTAGAACCGAGGACTCGGATCACTCTGGAATAGATCATGGCCAGCTATGAAGACTTGGTGCCCTCTGTACACTTGGCAATACAGGTACTTGATAACGGGCACAAAAGGCTCTTGAGGCTCGATAGACTGGTAACTTCATAACTGCCTCAAGATTGATTTGCAACTGATCACTGATCATGGGTGGGGTTGTGGGATGGGGTTCGGGGGATACATATGAGGGGCTACTGCTCTCCTACTGATGTGAGAGGTGTTGGGGGTGGAGGTATGAGTTTACTATTTTCCGGGGAGTTGGGATCCATTGGCATGGCTGGTTCTGGACCCTCTGTTCTAGGCTCGGGGCTACCCGTGCCGCGACAGGTACTTCATGGTTCCTTGAGGTATAGGGGGGGGGGGGTGGCCAGGAACGGGGCCGCTGAGTTGGGACCGAGACATGTTCAGGATTGTGACAACGTTAAGTTGATGGTAGGTCTTGGGGTTTGGGGTGGGGCGAGAGTTGCTCGCCATGTTATCTTGGGGTTCTGGGACGGGAGGGTGGGACTGCACGTGTGTTTTGCAATGGTGTTCATTACAATGTGCGATGAGTGGCTAAGGAGCAGACGACCTGCTTGGTGGGTCCTAATTGACTATGGCTGAAATGACTCATAGACTCCCCGCGGCGTCTCTGCGGGTAATCGCATGGTATGTCAGGGGCTTGCTGGACAAGATTAAGCGTGGGGCGGTGCTGCGCTGGGGGAAAAGGGAGAATGCTGATGTACTCTTACTCCAGAAAACCCACATGATGGGCTCGAAAGTGTTGGGTCTACAGAGGTTCGGCTTTCATCAAGTGTTTCATGCCGGGTTTTCCCGGGGATCCAGAGGGGTAGCCCTTTTGATACATCGCAGAGTGGCCTATGTCCATGAGAAGCTGTGGATAGACCCACAGGGTCGTTATGTCTTTGTCAAGGGCATGGTAGGCACTGAGTCTGTGGTTTTTGGGAGTGTATATGCCCCCCCCTGCAATGGGCCCTGGCTGAGAGGCTATTCACAGTGTGGGAGGACATCCCCGATTCCCTGGCACTAGTTGGGGGTGATTGGAATGATGTAATGGACGTGTGTGTGGATCGCCAGCGGCGCCAAGACGTAGGTGAGACCACCCCTCCCCCCTCACACACCAGACTACATGCTATGATTGAGGGACTGGGCTGGACGGATACCTGGAGACATATACACCCTACAGCGCGCAAGTATACATACATATCTGCTGTACATGGCTCCTACTCAAGATTGGACTATATGTTTGTGCCTAGTGAATGCTTGTTTAGAGTGAAGAGTGCTGACATCTTGCCGAGGGGTCTGTCCGATCACTCCCCGGTATCGATCAGGGTGGAACTCTGTGGACAACGCCAGCCGTTTAGATGGAGGATGTCCTCGTGGCATCTCCAGCAGCCTGCATATGTGAAACACTTGCGCGAAGCGATAGACCTCTATTGGTGGGAAAACCTAGTTGGCGACATTGACGCAGTGGTAGTGTGGGAGGCCATGAAGCCCACTATACGAGGGGTGGACATCGCGTGGTGTACAGCGGCCCGTCGGAAGCGACGAGAGATGATCACGGAGGCAGCCACACAGGTGGAAACTCTAGAACAGCAGAACCGAGTGGGGGGCGATGAGGCCGGGCTACGGCTGCTTCTCCAGGCTCAACAAACCCATGCATCTGTCCTAATCGATGAGGCCAAACAGGCGTGGCTAGCCACACGCAGTAGAGTATACCAATGGGGGGATAAGTCGTGTACAATGCTCCATAGACTCTGCCAAAATAACCTCCAGCCGATTACACTGCCGGGCCTCAAGTCCGACGACGGCGAGGTCCTTACTGACCCAGTCGAGCTAGCAGCGAGCTTTGCCGCATACTTCGCAACTCAATATGCCCCGTGCGACCGCCTGTCGGCTGATGATGTGGCTAACTTTATTGATGGCATGCCACCGAAGGCGGTGTCGGATGAGACCAGGAGGGCCCTCGATGCACCTCTTACGGCTGAGGAACTGGGCGAAGCACTGGGACAACTTAATACCGGGAGGGTCCCTGGTCCGAGTGGCTACCCGAGTGAGTTTTACAAAAAGTTTCACGTACAACTGGGCTCCCATTACCACCGTGCGCTCGAGACGGCGCGTGAGCAGGGCACACTGCCCCGAGACTGGCGCCATGGTGAAATCGTAGTATTTCAGAAATCAGGTAGACCCCCAGAGAGACAGGACTCGTATCGCCCCATCTCCTTACTCAATATTGAGGCTAAGGTTCTGGCTAAGGCCCTGGCGAATCGACTATCCCCGCATATAACGGACCTGGTGCACCCAGACCAGGCCGGGTTCATGCCTCATAGGGCGACGCGGCACAACATCCGACGTGCACAGGCAGCAATTGATGCCATGGGAGCCACAGGTCTCCGGGGGACGGTGCTCCAGTGGTTTCGATCATTTCTGGCAGGCCGTCGACAAACGGTCTGGGCTTCTGCTTGCTCCGCCGAGATGTCGCTATTGGGTGTCGGAGTTCCTCAGGGCTCAGTACTGAGCCCAACTCTATTTAACATCTTCATGACCCCTCTGGCGGCTCTGGCGGAGTCTTTCGGGGCTCAGATCGTTTCCTACGCCCATGACACCCAGCTCCTCTTCACCTGTGAGAGGGGTGCGGACTTCGATGGAGGTAGGATCCAGGGTTGCCTTGAGGCTGTGTTTCAGTGGTTCCAACATAACAGCCTCAAGTGCAACTCGGATAAATCCGAGGTCCTCTTTTTTGGGTGCAGTTCGGACCCGGACTGGAAAGTGTGGTGGCCTGAGAACTTGTTTCCACCAGCAAGTTCATCCCAGGTGGCAAAAAACCTTGGGATTAAGATCGACAATGGCCTCACACTTCGCTCACAGGTAATCGGTCTCGCTGGCACCTGCTTTGGCCTGCTCCGGATGCTACGCAAGTTTCTCCCCCTGTTATCGGAGGAACACAGGAAGATCACGGTGCAGGCGATCATAGGCTCGAGAATCGACTACTCCAACGTCCTTTATCTCGGCCTGCCAGAATACCTGCTCCAACGGTTACAGGTTGTCCAGAACTCGGCAGCACGGGCCATCTTTGGACTATCTCGCCGTGCCAGAGCCTCGGGCCTCCTGGAGGCACTGCACTGGCTTCCTGTCCGGAAGCGGATAATCTTTAAGACTCTTACTCTGGCACACAAAGCCTTGCACGCCTCCGGAGCAAAATACCTCCAAAAAAGGTTGACCTTTTACCATCCTGCCAGGGCGCTCAGGTCAGAATCCTTGTTTCTCGCTGCGGTGCCTCGTGTGAAGAGAGCTCGCATTGGAGGCCGCTCTTTTAAATTATTGGCGCCCCAGTTGTGGAATAAGCTGCCTGTGACCCTGCGCAGCACTCCTAACTTGTTGGCTTTTAGGAAGGGGCTCAAAACCTGGCTTTTTACCTCTTAGTTTTCTGGCCCTATTAGGTTTCCTTCTCTCTGTCTTTTATTTGCTTTCCCTGTTGTGTTATGAGATTAGTGTGCAATTTAAAGCGTCGGGACACTCTTTCGAGTAGCCGTACGCTATATAAAACCCCGGTATAACATAACATAACAGAACAAGCGGCTCTATTGCTAGCTGGTATTAACAAAGCCTTCGACTCCGTCAGTTGGGCATATCTCTTTGCACTCTTGCCCCGTCTCAATCTAGGCCCGGTCTTCTTGTCCTATATCAGGCTACTATACACGGACATTACGGCCTCGGTGGGGTTGCAGGGGTGGTGTCGGAGACATTTCACATTGGGCGAGGGACCCGACAGGGGTGCCCGCTCTCCCCCTATCTTTTCGCTCTCGCCATGGAGCCACTGGCAGCCTGGGTGCGTATGGATGCACAATTGCGAGGCTTTGTATGGAATGACACCCTATCAGACAAAATTGCGCTTTACACGGATGATGTCCTTTTCTTTCTTACCGATTTGCAGCGCTCGGGCCGCGTGTGCTGGAAATTATGCAAATTTTGGGGGAAGTCTCGGGCCTCTATCTTAACCTGCGTAAATCTACGCTATGGGTACTGGGTGATGGCACTGTAACGGGTCCCTGGACATCGGGACTGCAGGTGGCTGCGAGCGGTCTGAAATACCTGGGGGTGTTCCTATCGGAGTCAGTGCACATTGCCTGGGAACGCAACATAGTGCCCGTCTGGGACCGAGTTCAGACTGACGTCAAAACCTGGTCTCGGATGCCCTTGTCGATTTTTGGCAGATCATCGATTTTAAGATGGTCGCGCTCCCGCGTCACCTCTACCAATTGCAGAATCATCCCTTTCCGATTACACCACAGTGGTTCTGACAGATCAATTCGGTCTTGGGCCGCTTTCTATGGGCTGGGGGGGCAGCCAGAGTAGCGCTGCGCACATGCTTCTTGTCCACTTACTGTGGAGGCCTGGCTACATCGGATCTACTGTCCTACTACCAAGCCGCTCATCTGCTCATTCTGAACGAATGGTGGTATGACGATAGCGGAGATCCGGCCTATGCCCTGGAACGCACACTGATGGGCGACAATACGCTCCACACCATCCTATACTCGGCCCGTTTGCGCCGGAGGCTGCCGAGAGTCACAAGACTCGTATTTGCTGTATGGCGACAGGCCTTGCGTCGCATGGGCTGGTGGGGTCGACTGACCGCGGAGACACCGCTATGGCATAACGGCCTGCTACCCAAATTGTCGGCCCTATCAGGATTCGACGGCTGGGACGCGATCGGGATCTCACAACTGGGACATGTGATGTCCGGGACAACACTCAAGTCCTTTCAGGCGCTCAGCACCGAATTTAATATGCCCCAGTCCCAATTTTTTAGGTACTTACAATTCAGACACGCACTAATGCCCAGTATTGCCAACATTGACTCGCTTCCTGAATTCAGTCCAATTGAGGCGAAAGTCTTTATGGATGACCTGGGGGATAAAAAAGTCTCTCGTATATATCAGACAATGGTCACTCATTGTTCCTCCACTCTTCTCTCACTAAAGACTGCTTGGGAAACTGATATTGGGCCCCTAGATGAGGATGATTGGAGAGAGGCCCTAGAATCCCCTAGGGGAGCAGCCATAGCCATACGGTTTCGGCTGATCCAGTTCAAAATTCTTCATAGAGCCTACTACACCCGTGAGCAATTGTGGAGAGCAGGCTTGATTGGATCCCCGGAATGTTTGCGCTGTGGTGCTGCGGAATATGCAAACAAAACAGGTGATGGACCGAATGTGGATCAATGTCACACACTCACCCCAGTCCGAAGATCTGGGCCCTAATCCATCGTTTTTTTGCACTCCACACCACCCTGGGTTAGACAATGGCGATATGCAAATCAGCTCTGACCCTGGGCCCCATGGGAACAGTCCAGTCCGAACTACAAAAGCCATGTCCTTCCCAGAACGGAATCAAGCATCCGAGGACCGGGCCGGTTTCTAGGTAACACCTCTCATCAGCCCGGCTAGCTTGAATCCAGTGGTGTGGAGTGCCTGGGACCCACGTCTGGGCATCCCCAGCGCACTTGGGGCGGAATATGCAAACAAAACAGGTGATGGACCGAATGTGGATCAATGTCACACACTCACCCCAGTCCGAAGATCTGGGCCCTAATCCATCGTTTTTTTGCACTCCACACCACCCTGGGTTAGACAATGGCGATATGCAAATCAGCTCTGACCCTGTGCCCCATGGGAACAGTCCAGTCCGAACTACAAAAGCCATGTCCTTCCCAGAACGGAATCAAGCATCCGAGGACCGGACCGGTTTCGAGGTAACACCTCTCATCAGCCCGGCTAGCTTGACTCCAGTGGTGTGGAGTGCCTGGGACCCACGTCTGGGCATCCCCAGCGCACTTAGGGCGGAATATGCAAACAAAACAGGTGATGGACCGAATGTGGATCAATGTCACACACTCACCCCAGTCCGAAGATCTGGGCCCTAATCCATCGTTTTTTTGCACTCCACACCACCCTGGGTTAGACAATGGCGATATGCAAATCAGCTCTGACCCTGTGCCCCATGGGAACAGTCCAGTCCGAACTACAAAAGACATTGATCTACATTCTGTCCATCAAATTGTTTTTTGTAATTTTCTCCCTGAGTGTACTGGGGTAGCTCAGACGTGGGTCCCAGAGCCTCCACACCACTTGAGTCAAGCTAGCCGGGCTGATGAGAGGTGTTACCTCGAAACCGGTCCGGTCCTCGGATGCTTGATTCCGGTCTGGGAAAGATATGGCTGTGTAGTTCGGACTGGACTGTTCCCATGGGGCACAGGGTCAGAGCTGATTTGCATAAAGCCATTATCTAACCCAGGGTGGTGTGGAGTGCAAAAAACGATGGATTTAGGCCCAGATCATTGTACTGGGGTGAATGTAAGACATTGATCTACATTCTGTCCATCAAATTGTTTTTTGTAATTTTCTCCCTGAGTGTACTGGGGTAGCTCAGACGTGGGTCCCAGAGCCTCCACACCACTGGAGTCAAGCTAGCCGGGCTGATGAGAGGTGTTACCTCGAAACCGGTCCGGTCCTCGGATGCTTGATTCCGGTCTGGGAAAGATATGGCTGTGTAGTTCGGACTGGACTGTTCCCATGGGGCACAGGGTCAGAGCTGATTTGCATAAAGCCATTATCTAACCCAGGGTGGTGTGGAGTGCAAAAAACGATGGATTTAGGCCCAGATCATTGTACTGGGGTGAATGTAAGACATTGATCTACATTCTGTCCATCAAATTGTTTTTTGTAATTTTCTCCCTGAGTGTACTGGGGTAGCTCAGACGTGGGTCCCAGAGCCTCCACACCACTGGAGTCAAGCTAGCCGTGCTGATGAGAGGTGTTACCTCGAAACTGGTCCGGTCCTCGGATGCTTGATTCCGGTCTGGGAAAGATATGGCTGTGTAGTTCGGACTGGACTGTTCCCATGGGGCACAGGGTCAGAGCTGATTTGCATAAAGCCATTATCTAACCCAGGGTGGTGTGGAGTGCAGAAAACGATGGATTTAGGCCCAGATCATTGTACTGGGGTGAAGGTAAGACTGATCTACATTCTGTCCATCAAATTGTTTTTTGTAATTTTCTCCCTGAGTGTACTGGGGTAGCTCAGACGTGGGTTCCAGAGCCTCCACACCACTGGAGTCAAGCTAGCCGGGCTGATGAGAGGTGTTACCTCGAAACCGGTCCGGTCCTCGGATGCTTGATTCCGGTCTGGGAAAGATATGGCTGTGTATTTCGGACTGGACTGTTACCATGGGGCACAGGGTCAGAGCTGATTTGCATAAAGCCATTATCTAACCCAGGGTGGTGTGGAGTGCAAAAAACGATGGATTTAGGCCCAGATCATTGTACTGGGGTGAATGTAAGACATTGATCTACATTCTGTCCATCAAATTGTTTTTTGTAATTTTCTCCCTGAGTGTACTGGGGTAGCTCAGACGTGGGTTCCAGAGCCTCCACACCACTGGAGTCAAGCTAGCCGGGCTGATGAGAGGTGTTACCTCGAAACCGGTCCGGTCCTCGGATGCTTGATTCCGGTCTGGGAAAGATATGGCTGTGTAGTTCAGACTGGACTGTTCCCATGGGGCACAGAGTCAGAGCTGATTTGCATAAAGCCATTATCTAACCCAGGGTGGTGTGGAGTGCAAAAAACGATGGATTTAGGCCCAGATCATTGTACTGGGCTGAATGTAAGACATTGATCTACATTCTGTCCATCAAATTGTTTTTTGTAATTTTCTCCCCGTGGTGCTGCGGAAGGCACGTTGCTCCATACGGTGTGGTCATGCCCTAGGCTGGTTGGCTTCTGGAGAGGTGTGTGGGGCTGCCTGTCTGAGGTGCTGGGTTGGACTCTTCCTCGCACCCATCGCCTGGGCCTACTCCACATCCTAGAGGGGGTTGGTGGAAACATATACAAACATCATTTGTTGCTCCTGGGGCTAGTAGTGGCCAAAAGGGACTTGGCTCGGGCTTGGAAGGACGTGCGGGCCCCCCCCCCCCGAGTGCATGTAGAGCCGGAATGGATTTTTGTATGGGTCTAGAGCGACCGATCTTTGAAGCACGAGGGTGCCCCCGCAAACATTTTAAGGTGTGGAAAAGGTGGGCCGATTATAGGGGTTTGACACTCGACCCTCCGGCAGAACTGGAGGAAGATCTTTAGTCCCCTAATGTATGTTAATTCTTACATTACGCCGCAAATAACATGTCACGATTAAACACCAAAGCTAATGGTACACACGTGCACGGGGTTAGGGTGGGACACAGGGGAGGGTGTGGGAGGGTTGGGTAGTTGGGGTTGGTAGGGGCAGGGTCGGGTATAGCTTTGCTTTGTTATAAATGCTTTCTCTTGACTCCTTGATTGGACACTTGGTCCTCTGCTGCAACTGTATCAAAAATACTTGGTGGTGTTCTCCTGATTGTGGGGAGCCACGTGTGTTACTTGCCTGATCTGATAAATAAAAAATTTGTTGTGAAAAAAAAAAAAGAACACTTGGGGCACTGGAGCAATAGAGTCACACTCCCACACAACCTGCATCTACTGGTTACAATGAGCAGGGGGTGTAGATAAGTATCATGAATCTATAAAGCGATGATCTACACCACTAGAAAAGACATGAGCACAACTAAGAGTAAATGGGAGGAGATTATTGTTAGAGAATTGTGGACCTCTTGCTTTATTGTGGGGAAAAGGTAGTTGAGAAAGTGAATGATACTCTAGATATGGAAATTGTTTGTATCTAGAGGTCTGCCTATTGGGTTTAGTTTGTAGAGCCCAAGTCAATAGAGCTAGCCATAGGTTTCTTGACTTAGCCATCACACTAGCAAAGAGATCAAGAGCACTACACTGGAAAGCAAATATAGGAACAACAATAGAATGCTGAATGTGGGATGTTTGTAAGTGGCTATTTAGTGAGGGGTACTGAAAAAGGTGGAATAAAGAGATGCAAAAACATATTCAGTAGCGGTTTAGAGTGGGATATTACTACATGTGAATACCTTGATTCAGCTGCAGAGTAATGCCTATGGCCAAACATAAGCAATGGAAGCAATACAAAGTGGGATGGAACCTATAAAACAATGGTAGTGAATGTACTGAGGAGATTGGTAGATATCAGAATAAGATTATGTAAGTGGATGCTAATGCTAACCTGTTGTTCGGTTTAAGCAGTTACAGAGTTGTTTTGTTATACAATATGATTCTTTAGATACCAATTTATAAGCCCCATATATAGAGGGCTACATGTGACATTGGGATTACTATGCAACATGAATAAGTACTAGGATAGCCTTCAATATCAACCACCCAGACACCTCCACTCTGCAAGACACCTACTGTCACACATGCCACACATACACAGAAAAAGATCACAAGGACCGGCGTTCTCTTACATTGATCCTAAAGCATGGAAAGGTCTCCCACTCCACATCAGAGCTTCCTCCTCTCTTCTTGAATTCTGCAAGAAGTTGAATACCAGACTATTCAATTAACCAATCTACCATAGGCAGGGATAGCCGCACTCCTCCTCGGTGCAATGATGCCCTCGCAGATGATAGTGTACTTTACAAATACACACAACATAACATAGCTTTCAGTATGTGATAATACCATGTGAATGTATTCTACTGAGAAATTCTATAGGGTTATACATTAGAGTAAATCCACAATTACTACCTGTATATGTTTAATAGTGCAATACCAAAAAAGAATGATAAGGGAGTTAAAGACCAGGTGAATACTGCCATGATGAGATTGATGTCTAATAAAATGTTATGCTGTATAATAAGGTTATGAGAGTTGTCTAAATGGAAGATAATTGAACCTAAGCATCAAGTGGATCAATTTTCTATCACCCCTTCCTGTCATATTTTATTTAGTCATTTAGACAATTTTTATAGCACAGGAAAGATTTAAAGGGTAGGCCTGGCAAAGCTTTTCACAAGGTTAAGTACGATTTATGTTTAGAAAACATAAATTTCAAAAAATGCACAATGCTCATGGCCTTCACATCACTTAATTGAAAGAGTGCATTTGTACTCTGCATATGTATACTACATATGTTTACTGCTCATGACTCCTGAGCATAAACGAACATGTTAATGTCATATGGTTGTAAAGTAGATGGTGTTTCCAGGGGCATGTCAATAGAGTAATAAAGAATATGCAATCAAAAATGAATGAATAGCCAAAAAGTCATGCATTTGTTAGAAATCTCAATGGTTTGAAAGAAGGCTTGAAAGGAATAAACTGTAAACCTCCCATTGTTACAGTATTTGTTATACAAAATTAAGTTCATAGAGATGTTCTATGTATACAAGTTTAAAATTAGAGCTTTCTTGCACAGTGTTTGCAGATATTCTTTTCATCCTTCTCCAGCCAACATGTACTGTCAAATGGGGCAATATCCATGTTAGGGAATTCCTGGTCAGTTGAGGTATGCACCCAGATCAGGCAGGAACCACCACTCTAGTCAGGGTAAGCTAAGTGCACACTGAAAGTTAGCCTGTGCTCACTCTCTTGCCGCTTGCCACAGAGCATATAGGCTTATCCAAAACATCACTGTGTAAAGTATTTGCACAACACACATAGTACACAATGAATACGCCACTAAAAGCCTCCATACAGGTTTAGAAAAATAGATTGCTAGATTCTGAACAAACAACAAACATTCAATGTATAGAAGTTGAGATATGATTTTTAAAGAATAAGTAAAAAATAGCACTTAGAGCAAACAGCAATTTAGGAATTACTTGAGGATGCACTGGACTGGGGCAAAGTCAAAATTCATGTTGACCATGATGGAGCGCAGGCAATCTACAGGGCCCATGCAGGCCACAGTGAATATAGCACCTTTCCTGGTCGCAACTGCAAGATGTGTCAGGAGATGCGTTGAAGTCGATCCCGCAGGTTAAGGATGCGTACATTTTTCTCCATGCAGTAATGGCAATGGAATGATTCCGAAGGCAAGTCGCCGGGCTGAGATGCATTGTTTCATTGACCAATGTGCTAAATTTCTTCATGCACTTGAGGGATGCATCAATCTCTCTGAGCTGCTGTGACATGATGCATGGTTCCCGATGCTTTGAGGTATTGAGGCGCTGTGTTGGTCCAAAAGAGAGAATTGCTAATTTTACTCCTGCAACTGGGTCAATGCGCCAGTTCTTCTACAGACAGACAGGAGATGCATCAATTTCTGCATTGCAAGTATCTGGGCTCACTTCCAGTGAACCAGACACAGTAACAGGGATAGGGACTTTGATATCCCTGAGTCTCAAGCAACAGGAGGCAAGCCAACAATTCTTAGTAGCACACCTGGAGTGAAGGCAGAGTTAAGCTCTCCTTCAGCAAAGTCAGAGAGCAGCAATCAGCAGATGAACAAATAGAAAAACATGCCTTCAATGTAGGCAGTCCAGTTGAGCCCTTTGAGCACCACAGCAGTTTTTTTCAAGCAGAGTCTCAGTTACATGTCCAGTAGTGTCTGATTTCAGGGGGTCAGAGACCCATTACTTTAAACTAAAAGGGCCTTTAAGGTAGAGGTGATTCAAAGAGTGGTCTTTGAAATGTACAATTATCCATTCAATTCAGCCCTATCTGCCAGGCTATCTATGGTGGCTAAATCAGCCCTTTGTGTGAGGACAGAACACTACCTAGTCAGTGAAGTGTTAGCCTCCCCCTTCCATCCTGCCAAGGCTGGGCCATCAGAATGCAGACATAATTAGATGGGTACTCAGACATACAGAGTCTTCCTGTTTTGTGACTGTCTACAGGAAATGCACAAAGTGTAGCTGTCACCCATCCCAGATGTGTATTAGAGACAGGCTGCAAGGCACACCAAGCACAAAGTGCAGAGAAATGCCCACTTTCTAAAAGTGATAGACAATAGAGGGTTCTGGCCCATATTCAGTAAGGCTAGGTCAATTTATATAACCACAACACACATGCCAATCCTGATAGAAGATCAATAATCTACTTCCTCATATCACACGTGACACTCATGGTGATTGGAAAGAAAACGTATTTATTTATTCTGTAGTTTCCATAGGAAGTTTGTGATCCATTTTTTTCAAGCAAACTTGTTTGTTTGCACAATATTCTTTCAATCAATTTTTCATAGACTACAGAAAATACCATCACATACAATAAATGACATCACATAGATAACATATATTCCATACAGTATTTATACAAATGTTTTAGACAAGACTAGACTTTGAAAAGACAACAAATGTATACTAAATAAACAAAAATAGGGCAAGCTGAGGTTCCAAACAAAGTTTACATACAACATAGGGAAATGACATCAATGCAACGAAAACCCAGGGGGAAGGGGGGGCCAGCAGAGAAAGAAGAAAAAGAACAGAACAGAAGGGTTGGAGAGTATTTTAAAGAAATGCACGTATACTTTTTTTACTCAACCCTAGTCTGAACTTTGGCCAAACAGTGTGATATTCAGGAACCCATGCAAATTCTTCAATGGAATGTGAAACAGTTTTTTTAACCGTAAGTACATAAAAGGATTAGCCTGATTGTGAATGCATGTTCACTTGTTTAGTTGAAAACATGGTCCACGTGTTTTGACCCCCTACATACTTTAGAGGGTTCTCCTCGGGACCCGGGAACTAAACAGCTTCTACAGAATTGTCCAATCTCCAGACCAACAATCGAAATTTCTTCCTATGGGTATTGGATTCAAGTTTCAAGAGTGCTCAGTTTTGAAATTCAGTTAAGACTGAAAAGGTGGGAATCGCACTGCACTTTTGTAGGTAAAAGGAGGAAGATGCTGTATTTGAACCAAGACTTATAGTGTATGGTCATTGTCATTTGCTCTGGCACAAAGCAGTTCTTTACTCGTGCTACTATTAGGGAGACCGCATCTAAAGGGGTTTACGCCGTATGACTCATTGCTTCAGTTCAGCGTCTTATCTGGTTCATTCCAGAGGTATTTCTAAAACAGTAATGTTAAATCCAACTTCACCAGTAAGGAGGATTTATCACTACCATTCCAAAGTAATAAAACATAAACTGGCTACTCCTTAATGATCAGGAATTACAGTGTAAATATGTATTAGGAAGTCCCAATGTTAACCTATGAGAGGAGTAGGCCTCACAGTAGTGAAACATAAATACAGCTTTTTATTACTACCAGGACATGCAAAATATCAAAGTGCATGTCCTACCTTTTACTTACACAGCACCCTGCCCTAATGGGTACCTAGGGTCTACCTCAGGGATATGTGCAAGAAAAGAGGAGTTTAAGGCTTGGCAAGTAGTTTTAAGTGCCAACTCAAAGTGGCAGTAGATTGCACACACAGGCACTGCAGTGGCAGGCCTGAGTCAGGATTGAAAGGCTACTTCTGTGGGTGGCACAATCTGTGCTGTAAGCCCACTAGTAGCCTTTAACTTACAGGCCATGTATATATGGTATACCAGTTTATAAGGGACTTACACATAAATTAAATATACATCAATTACACAGATGTTTAGGGAAGAAGTACAGGCACTTTAGCACTGGCTAGCATTGGTGAAGTGCTCAGAGTCCTAAGGTCAACAGAAAGATTTGGCAAAAGGTGGTGGCAAAAAGCAATGGTTTGGGGGATGACCAGCGTAAGTATGACAGGTCTAACACATGCCCTCTCCTCTGAAAATTGGGAAATAAACCCAGTCTCTAGGGAGTTCTCTTCAGTAAGACAGCAAAACCTGGATAGACCATCAACAACGGACTGGTCTCCTCCAATAAGTCCATACCCTATAGCCGTGGTTCCCAAACTGTGCGCCGCTGCACCCCGGTGCGCCGTTATGAGTTGTCAGGGGCGCCGCGGCACAATGTTGGAAATTGCAGTGACAGCGCTAGAAATTTAGATATGCCACCTGCATAATCATGTAAAATCCGCCGCTTTAAGGAAACAGGAATGGGAAGAAAGGGTAGTCTGATCTTTAAGCAACATGCAGAGTGGAGCTGCAGGGGCTCTTGGAAGGGGTGAAACAACAGCAAGGCCTCATTAACATGCAAATGGTCTTTTAAAGACCTGTGAAGTGCTCGGGTGCGGCTGCGTGTGTGCCCAGGAGGTCTTATCCCCAGGCTGCCACACGTGACTGGGGGAGGGGACTGGGGGGGCTGAAGCCCTTTGAGTCCAATGGGTGTTGCGCGCCTGAGGGCACAAAGAGAACAGGCATGGAGATAATGGATAGAGGGTATGAAGGGAGCAGACATGGAGGAAAGGGGCAGACTTAGAGAACGAAGGGAGCAGGCATGGAGGAAAGGGGCAGACTTAGAGCACGAAGGGACAAGGCATGGAGGAAAGGGGCAGTCTCAGGGCATGGAGGGAGCAGGCATGGAGGAAAGGGGCAGTCTCAGGGCCCGAATGGAGCAGGGATGGAGGAAAGGGGCAGTCTCAGGACACAAAGGGAGAAGGCATGGAGGGAAGGGGCAGTCTCAGGGCACGAAGGGAGCAGTCATGAAGGAAAGGGGCAGTCTCAGGGCACGAAGGGAGAAGGCATGGAGGTAAGGGGTAGTCTCAGGGCACGAAGGGAGCAGGCATGGAGGAAAGGGGCAGTCTCAGGGCACAAAGGGAGACGGCATGGAGGAAAGGGGCAGTCTCAGGGCACGAAGGGAGAAGGCATGGAGGAAAGGGGCAGTCTCAGGGCACGAAGGGAGGAGGCATGGAGGAAAGGGGCAGTCTCAGGACACAAAGGGAGAAGGCATGGAGGGAAGGGGCAGCCTCAGGGCACCAAGGGAGCAGTCATGGAGGAAAGGGGCAGTCTCAGGGCACGAAGGGAGCAGGCTTGGAGGAAAGGGGCAGTCTCAGGGCACGAAGGGAGCAGGCATGGAGGAAAGGGGCAGTCTCAGGGCACAAAGGGAGATGGCATGGAGGGAAAGGGCAGTGTCAGGGCACAAAGGGAGCAGGCATGGAGGAAAGGGGCAGTCTCAGGCAGTCTCAGGGCATGAAGGGAGAAGGCATGGAGAAAAGGGGCAGTCTCAGGGCACAAAGGGAGCAGGCATGGAGGAAAGGGGCAGTCTCAGGCAGTCTCAGGGCACGAAGGGAGAAGGCATGGAGGAAAGGGGCAGTCTCAGGGCACAAAGGGATCAGGCATGGAGGAAAGGGGCAGTCTCAGGGCACGAAGGGAGCTGGCATGGAGGAAATGGGCAGTCTCAGGGCATGAAGAGAGCAGACATGGAGGAAAGGGGCATTCTCAGGTCACAAAGGGAGCAGGCATGGAGGAAAGGGGTAGTCTCAGGCAGTCTCAGGGCACGAAGGGAGAAGGCATGGAGGAAAGGGGCAGTCTCAGGGCATGAAGGGAGCAGGCATGGAGAAAAGGGGCAGTCTCAGGGCACGAAGGGAGCAGGCATGGAGGAAAGGGGCAATCTCAGGGCACAAAGGGAGAAGGCATGGAGGAAACGGGCAGTCTCAGAGCACGGAGGGAGCAGGCATGGAGGAAAGGGGCAGTCTCAGGGCACAAAGGGAGAAGTCATGGAGGGAAGGGGCAGTCCTAGGCAATCTCAGGGCACGAAAGGAGAAGGCATGGAGGAAAGGGGCAGTCTCAGGGCACGAAGGGAGCAGGCATGGAGGAAAAGGGCAGTCTCAGGGCACAAAGGGAGAAGGCATGGAGGGAAGGGGCAGTCTCAGGGCCCAAAGGGAGAATTCATGGAGGGAATGGGCAGTCCTAGGCAATCTCAGGGCACGAAAGGAGAAGGCATGGAGGAAAGGGGCAGTCTCAGGGCACGAAGGGAGCAGGCATGGAGGAAAAGGGCAGTCTCAGGGCACAAAGGGAGAAGGCATGGAGGGAAGGGGCAGTCTCAGGGCACAAAGGGAGCAGGCATGGATAGAAGGGGGAGTCAGGAGGCACATATGGAGATGGCATGGACAGAAGGGGCAGTCGGAGGTCACGAAGAAAGGAGGCATGCACAGAAGGGACAGTCTGAGGGCGTGGGGGCAGGCATGGACAAAGGGGCAGTCAGAGTGCAACAGGAAGTACTCCGAGGTCGGGCTTACATCCCCACCCACCCGTCCACCGGTAAAAAAATGGGGGGAGCCACGGCCAACTGTCAATTAGATCAAGGGAGCCACGGGTCAAAAAGGTTTGGGAACCTCTGCCCTATAGGGAAATGGACCACCTCAACAGTTTTAGATTATTGCCACTCATTTGCACGAGCTACCTGGGGGTTCTGTGGTCAGTCTGAATCAGGAAGTGAGTGCCAAACAAGTATGGCCTCAGCTTTTTCAGTACCCAAACCACGGAAAAAGCTTCTCTTTCTATAGCTCTGTACCTCTGTTCCCTGGAGAGTAACCTCCTGGAGATGAAGGCTAGAGGTTGGTCTAGGCCCTCCTCATTAAGTACCACCCCTATGCCATGCTCGGAGGCTTCTTTCTGAACAATAAATTCTGAGGCGAATTGATGGGCCATGAGCACCGGAGCAGCGCACATGGTCTGCTTAAGGAGGCCAAATGCTGCTTGGCCCACCTCTTTCCAAATCACATTTCTGGGCTGCTTCTTCGACGTCAGCTCAGTAAGGGGTAACAATGGTGCCATGGCCCTTGACAAACCTCCTATAGTACTCAGTGAGGCCCAAGAATGCTTTAAACTCAGGCTGGGCTTTGGGGGGCAGACAAGCCATGATGGCCTCTTCCGTGGCATGAAGGTGTTGCACCTTCACCCTGCCCACCAGATTTCTCAAGTACAATACTGACCCCTGCGCTATCTGGCACTTACTGGCTTTGATAGTCAGGCCTGCCTGTTACAATTTGAAGCACTTCCTGGAGGTGAAATAGGTGGTCTTTCCTGTTAAAGACAGATATACCATCCAAATAGGTAACACAGAAGGCTTTCATCTTAGCAAAGACCTGGTTCACCATCCTCTGAAAGGTGAAAGGGGAATTCTTGAATCCCAAGGGCATCGCCCTAAAGTGATAGAGACCCTCTGGAGTGGAGAAGGCTGGCTTCATCTTTTCTCCCTCCGTTAGGGGGATCTGCCAGTACCATGATGTAAGGTCAAATGTACTAAAGTACTGGGTAGGCCCTAACCTGTCGATCAGCTCATCAGCCCAAGGGAAGAGGTGAAGCTTGCTTCAATACTTTCCCATTTGGCTCCTGAAGGCCAGCATGCAGCTCACTACATCCTGGGGAGTTTTGCTGGGAACTTGCTCTCACCATTCCTTGACCAAATTCAGAAATCCCAGAACCGGGTGCCCAAACAGAAGCTTGAAGGGGCTGAATCCCACTCCCTTATCTGGTACCACCATGAGGGCACACAACAGGCATGGCAATACTTGGATCCACCTATTTCTTAAGGCCTCAGGAAGCTGTCTAATTGTGCCCTTCCTGGTTGTGTTGAACCTTTCAACAAGCCCATTGGTTTGTCGTTTGTAAGGGGTAGAGAACATGTAGGTTACCCCACACTCCTTCCACATTGACTGCATGTATGTGGACATGAAGATTGTACAGCTTTCAAACATAACCTCCTTGGGGAAACATATTCGGGTAAGAACACCCATTAGGGACTTTGCCACTGTAGGTGCAGTCAGCGATTTTCTCTGGACACCTAACGGCATGATCACGAGTATCAGCAGTCTGTGGGTCTGTAGGCCATACAATGTTGATGCCAACCCTCTCAAAGGGTGTGCCAGTGGCAGGCAGTGGGTTAGGGGGACTCTAAGCATCTGCTCTGTGTTCCGACTAGTCTGGCAAGTCACAGAAGTCCTACAGACATATCTAAGGAAGTCTTGATTCTGGGCCAATAAAAGTGTGGGACAAGCCTTGTAAATTTCTTGCCTTGGCCCAAGTGTCCTGCCAGGGCAATTGTGTGAGAGAGTTCCAGTAGGTATGCACTATAGCATTGTGGGGCTAGCAGGGCCTTTATTAACCCATGCACAGGAACCTTAGGCTCACTGCAAAGAAAGCTGTCCCCCAATAAATGTGGTGAGTACCAGATGCATTGTCTGCTGCTTGGGCTTCAGCCTGTTGCCTCATGCCCGCTAGAGTTAGACACTCTCTCTGCGCCCTACAGAACTCCTACTTGGTAGGTCCTCTTTCAACATGCCATCAAGATGGATAGGCAGGTCACCAAGGGGAGCCATGCCCTCCTTGGTGGGTTCTGTGCATTCACAAAGGAGCCCCATCCACGTAATGGGAGTAAATTCAGGGACAGGCTTCCCACTTCCCTTCTTAGCAGCTCACTGGGCCATTATTCAAGGCTCCATACATTTTTTACTCCCATCCTAGGTAGGATGTACTCGACTAGGTATGGACCTAGGTATGGCCCGTGTCGAGCACAGCCCCAATCAGCTAACCCTAACATCTCCACATGAGCCTTGAGCTCCATTTCCTTCAAGGAGGTCTACTCAATGTCATTACCAAACAAACAGTCCACAGGCATGGCACGGCACACTGCAACTTTCAGAAGACCTGAAACCCCTCTCTCCCCCTGAAATGGAACAAGAGCCAGTGGGTAGAGGCCCTCTCTATTGTCAGCCACCGCAAACTGGTGGACTACCTTTGGAATTACCTGCTGTTGGGAAACCAGCGGACTCCTTACCATAATCATAATGGCTCTTGGATCCCTCAGGGCTCCCAGACCTTGCCCTTTGATGCTTCCCAATGCCTATAGTTTGTAGTATATGAGGGCACATGGATCTTAGGAACCATCTCACTGTCACACAAGAACACTAGGGTAACCCCATTAAACTCCCCCCACCCATTAACTGGGAAAAAATGCACTCAATTCAATCATGCTAAACCAGTCATTCTTTTAAATGTTTACCTATTCAATGTTTATTTTCGAAACAGTAGGCTCCATTGCTTTGTGATTAGAACAGTTTATAATGAAACAGCTGTAAACTAACAATATTTGTGAGCCATCGCAACACAATCAATCAATCAATCAATCAATCAATCAAAGCATTTACAGTGTGCACTACTTACCCGTGAGGGTCTCAAGGTGCTGGGGGGGGGGGGGATCTGCTACTGCTCAAAGACCCAGGTCTTGATGAGTTTTCTGAAGGTCAGCAGGTCTTGGGTCTGCCGGAGGTGGGTGGGGAGGGTGTTCCAGGTCTTGGCAGCGAGGTGGGAGAATGATCTTCCACAGGAGGTCGTTCTTCGGATGTGGGGGACTGTGGCGAGGGCGAGGTTGGTCGAGCGGACCTGGCGGTGGGGGTGTAGAAGCTGAGTCCTCTGTTGAGGTACGCTGGTCCGGTGTTGTGGAGTGCCTTGTATGCGTGGGTGAGGCGCTTGAAAGTTATTCTCTTGTTGACGGGGAACCAGCGCAGGTCTCTCAGGTGGGTTGTGATGTGGCTCCGGCGAGGGATGTCGAGGATCAGGCGTGCAGAGGCGTTCTGGATGCGTTGGAGTCATTGCAGGAGTTTGATCGAGGCTCCTGCGTAGAGGGCGTTTCCGTAGTCCAACCTACTGCTGATGAGGGCCTGGGTGACCGTTCTTTTAGTCTCGGTGGGGATCCACTGGTAGATCTTGCGGAGCATGAGGAGGCTGTTGAAGCAGGAGGAAGAGACCTGCTTAGTCATGGAAAGGGTGGAGTCGAGGATGACCCCTAGGTTGCGTGCGTGGTCGGTGGGTGTTGGAGCTGTTCCCAGTGCTGTTGGCCACCAGGAGTCATCCCAGGCCGAGGGGCTGGATCCGAGGATGAGGACCTCTGTCTTGTCTAAATTCAGCTTCAACCGGCTGCTCCTCATCCATTCGGCGACAGCCTTCATTCCTTCTTGGAGGTTGGTTTTGGCGGAGTGGTGGTCCTTGGTGAGGATCAGCTGGGTGTTGCCAGCGTAAGAGATGATGTTGAGGTAGTGCAATCGGGCGATGTGGGCAAGCGGTGCCATGTAGAAGTTGAACATCGTTGGGCTGAGCGCTGGGGTATGCCGCAGATGATCTTGGTGGCTGCGGAGCGGAAGAGGGAGGCGGACACTCTGTGTTCGGCCCGAGAGGAAGGAGGTGGTCCAGTCCTGGGCATTCTCTTGAATCCCGGCGTTGTAGAGGCGTGTGCGTAGTGTGTGGTGGCAGACCGTGTCGAAGGCGGTTGACAGGTCTAGGAGGATGAGGGCCGGGGTTTTTCCGTTGTCTAGCAGGATCCTAATGCCGTCAGTGGCGGATGAGGGCGGTTTCGGTGCTGTGGTTGTTGCGGAACCCGGACTGGGACGGGTCCAGGATGCTGTTTTCCTCGGGGTAGCGAGTCAGTTGTTTGTTGACGGCCTTCTCGATGACCTTCACCAGGAACAGGAGTAGGGAAATGGGCAGGAAGTTACTGAGATCTTTGAGGTCCGCCTTGGGTTTCTTGAGTAGGGCGTTGATCTCAATGTGCTTCCAGCTCTCCGGGAAGGTGCTGTCTCGAAGGAAATGTTGATGACATTCCAGAGATGGGGTGCGATGGTGGTGCTGGCCTTGTTGAAGATGTGGTGCGGGCAAGGGTCTGACGGAGAGCCGGAGTGGAAGGTGTTCATGATCTTGACTCTTGTCCAGGTACTATTGCACACCTCCACATAGGTTAAACAATAGTTTCATTAGAATTAGAGAGAAACATTTTTAAAACAAAACCATTTTCTAGGAACCTGAAATTTATTTTTGGACTTGTATGAAAAGCATATTTTCAATGAGGGGACCCAAACTACATTTCGTAGCCAGTCAGTTCCAAGACCAATACAAAAACCAAAGTTTTCATGAGACATTCTGACGTCCTTTTGTTAATTTTTCTTCAAAATTAATCCTATTAACTTAGTTGTCCATATCCACTCTGAAAGCTGCTGAGACATGTTTCCGCCAGATTTCGCATGCACATTAATGAAAAACAGGTCAAATCGATGTAAACAACCACAATAAAAAGCAGAAAAACAACCATTAGTAGAAAGCATTTTTCATCAAAAGCACCATGAAGTCACAGCTGTTTATGAACTGGCGGTTATGAAGACATTACATAATTCATTGCACACTATATACAGAAAGCACCAAATAACAACTACTCATGAATTCTTTCAACAACAGGTACATGCATGTTCGTAAACATGGTCTGCTACTTTCAAAACTATGAAATTTGTCCTAGTAGTGTGGTTGAAAGACTTAAAAATTAAACAAAGTCCTAGTCGAATCTTACACCGTGATACTCAAGCCCCAGTGAAAGAGACGGTTAGGTTTATTGTGAATTTAACGGATGCACTGTAAAGAGGCGTGTGTCTATCTCCTCGGGGTGACTGCATCAAACTTGTGTGTATGCGCAGACAGCGCTCTGGCCACAGATGTGACTGGTTAACTGTACAAGCGAGTGGGATAAACCCGCAAACAATACCTCATTCACTGAAGAGGTCTGCAGCGGATTACAGCCTCTCTATGGTCAAATCTGTTCCTAATTTGAGGCTTTTATTCAGTTTTCGCCCATAAACAAGACCCCTTTGAGGCATTCGCAATGCAAATTCAACGTTTTATCTACTTGCACCATAATTCATGATTAATGTTACTTCAAAGCAGGCGGAGAAAGCTCAGAGGTCAATTTAATCGTGACGTGGAAAGTTAAACACACACAGTGCTCGTGCCAATAGCTCACCAACACAAACTCAAGGAAGCATTAAACTTGCAACCAATTGATTTTTATTTTATTTTCTGAAACGTGCACCAAAAGGTAATTGGCAAGAATTTATTTATAGGAATTGTAGGAATTTAGAATGTTGTTAGTTAAATCACTATGCTGCATGCCAGTGCCATACGTTTACGTAGAAAGCACATTATTCCACACTGGAACAGCACACTTTATATTCGCACCGACCACAGAAGTGGCTGATTTCGGTAGCCATCAAAGGAACTCAATTCAATTTGCAATGCGGAATTAGTGTGGCAACATCGTGCAAAGAATCATCTAAAGTGGTTCATTACCACCGGGCATAAAGTGGCATTCAGGGAGGATGCTGCCAACATAACAGCTTTGGGAGCCAATGACATGCAAACGAATTCACACGGAAGATGTTTTCACTCTGGCCCAGTCTTCTCTCTTCTGCCAGTTGATATGCAAATGAGTGGAGCGTTCCCAGGCATCCTTCCATAATCCAGAGCACGAGAAGCCGCCCAGGGCACAGACTTGCCGCACTCGTATTACTTAAAGCCGAGGCTCACCTTCTCGAACGAGTTACCGAATGAAATGCTGCGAGGCGGGTATACATTTTTTTCACGTTTACATGACTTCCCGCGTAATCTCGAAGATGGTTTATTTCCTGGCAGAGTTTTCAAGCTCACTAATTTTAGACGATTCTTTCATTCAGAAAGTATGCACTACCCCAGGAAAGAACACAAAGAGCGCATTCTTCCAGGGCTCGCCTTGTTTCTCTCATTAGTAGCTCTAGAATCTTGAACAGAGTTCTAAGTGTTGTGAGAAAATCTTAGACATTTACAGGAAGTTTTGCATTGGAAATAAACTCGTGAGCAAGAATGCTACGTGCAAACCATTGAAAAAGGAGTGGCTTTACATTTGTGAAGCATACAAAATAATAAGCGTCAATTGCAAAAAAGTATGCTGTAGTATGTGTATCGCAAAATCTGTTTTAGCCGTCCACAAATCAGCTACTTTATAGTTCAACCACGTTAACTGTGTAGGTTTGGACTGAATAGTGATCACCCAACACATGCCCAGACAAGAATGCAAACACACAGACACACACGTGTGTGCCCGTCAGGCCAGGTTCAAGAGGGTGGGCCAGGCCCACACAAAGAAACCCTGGCCCACCCGAGGCCAAATCAGCACAGAAAAACAAGTGTTTTTCACCTTGTTTCTCCGTGGGATTTCCCTTATCGTTTATTTTAATGATTAACACTTTTGACATAGGATACCTTTAGTCCTGGAAAGAGGTGGTAAGTCAGCAAAGTGTATTAGCTGCTGTGGTGCACAGATGACCAGCATGGATAACCTGAAAACTGAATGATGATTTTGGGCTTATTGCATCGTATTTTAAAACGTGTAAAAGGGTGGGCAGATTTCGATCGATAACCTTTAAGTATTGCCCGGCGTTAGCCGCCTCTAATACCACTCGAAATTATCAAACAAAGAGGCAGGCGCTGGAGACTGGAAGGCAGGAAACAGAAGTTTATTCCGACGGAGCAGAACACGTCTAAGCAGACAACAGGGTATCTTCTTGAGGTGCTCTAACCGCATCTATGAGGCCTGGCCTCTTATACACAAGTTTATGGCTTTATTGCATGAAACACATCTTTGTCAACACTTTGATGTACGGGAAGACATCCTCGGAATCCCCGCTTCAAGCCCGTTCCCACACACATTTACAGTAGAAGTCCCCACCCCGATCTCAGTAGGTGATGACTGTCGCGCAGCAGGACATTCCGTCGGTTTCCGGAATGTGTGCGGTTGATCGGATCTCATGGGGTGGGGGCTTTGATCAGTTGTAGATCCTTTGAGGAGGGACAGCTTCCTACTGTAGGGGCAATAAACTGCATCCGCAGGGCCAGGTGGTGGCCAGGGATCGGGTCTGACAATCGGGCACAGAGGAAAGGGGTTCATCAAAGGATGTGTGTGATCACAAAAGGGATGAAGGGAGGTGTTAGCCGGGTACGGAATGTGGTTCCAAGGCAGGGTTGTGCTGAAGGGGAGGTTTATGGCCCAAGCATGTGAGAGCGGGGGTTTTCGGTGTGCGGGGGATGCTTGCAAGGTCAGAGAGAGAGGGGGAGAGACGTGCTGGCTATCGGCAGTGGGCAGAGAGGCCATGGCATTCAAAATGGCTACTACTTACACGCACATATGAGCCTGAAAAGGGACAAGATGGTGCCGATAATGTTTACGCCGCAATCTAGATTTTAACAGTCCTACCTTTTCAACATATCTAGCCAGCTTGTCAATCTATATCTGTCCCCATTATATTTTGGATTTCAACTTCGTACAAAGCTTTCATGCGTTCAGCTTCAAAGTCCAGAGTCTTAGGGCAGATACAGTTAGTAAAAAGTGAGCACAGGGGTGGCAAGCATTGAACACCCAGGCAGAATCCACATATTACGACAATCGGTATCAGTATGATCATAAACAACCTCCACCCCCAGTCCTTTACAGTACTCCAGAACCAACTCCCAAGCGATCATTCTTCTTGTTCCTGATGAACTTCTGAGGAAAGTCTGTGGAGGTGTTCAATGGCTTTGTACACTGAGGGCGAATTGTCCGGTATGTAGATGCAGCAGCTGGACCCAATGATATGGCATGCTCCTCCACGATCTGCTAGAACCACATCTAGAACAAGGCGGTTCTGAAGGGCCACCAGGCGGACCGCCTGAAGCTCGGCTGTATTGTTTGTGAGGATGCCAGTTGTAATGTTCATCGTTGTTTCAACTGCCTGGGTCAAATGTCGGATGGCACGGCTGTTCGCCATCGGACCCCAGAGCGGAACAAGTCCCTTCATTGCGTCCAGGAACTGTGCTCCGGTGGAGTCGGCTTGCTTAATGTCTCTTGCTCGCTTTTGTCGGTGATGGTTTGCTGGAGCCACATAGGTCGGAGGAAGGATGAAGGCAATGTAACAGGTACCTCCCCAGCCCTTTGGGAGCCAGGTGTAGGCTTTCGTACCACAGACAAAGTACATGTTCTGAGAGGTGACAAAAGAGGGTGGGTCAGTTGAGTCCAAAGTTCTGGTGATGCGGCAAGCGCTATGGCCCACCAACTGTGTCCCAAGGCCTTCGATGCATACAAGGCCCGAGACATTGACGACAGATAGGGCCACAGTCAGGGTGGCAGCTGTTCGCTTCCGGAGGTAGGAGAAAGTGGGTCTGGCTGGGTTGTTGAACACCTGCATTTCGACCCGTTCCTTGGCAGGGATGTCCATGTGAATAGAGGTGTTGGATGTCAGAGGGCAAAAGGGAGCAGCAGTTCTTCCTGTTTTGTTCTGCCAGACCCCATGATAAAAGTGTGCCACAGTTCTGCTGGAAGTGGCATTATCCCTGTCACTCTCTTGCAAGAGGATCATCCAAGCTAGGCAGGAGCCATGAACGGAGAAAAGTGAAGGGATGAAGGGGATGGAATGTCCAGTGGCATGGGGTAACAACCCACAGATCCAGCAACTTGTGGCATTTGCGGCAAGGTTGTGTTGGTGCAGCAACTGCACAAAGGAGTTGTTCCAGAACTCCTTACGTCTTTCTCGGAGTTGAGGTGAAAGAGAGACCAGGCAGTCTTCTTTCATGGTGGTAGGCTGCGCAGTAGTTAGAAATGTCTTATGAGCTGGTGCGCTTCTTCCACGATCCAGAGGGTGGTCATGAGGAGGAGGCAAAAGAGAAGGGTGATAAAGAGGGCAATAGTCTTTGAGCTGTGTATTTTGTCAGTCTTTGGGTTTCTGTAGTGGGTCTTCGGATGTCCGGTTACTTCCATCATCTTCGTGTCGGGTGCTTCCATCATCTTCGTATCAGGCGCTTCCATCATCTTCAAGGGGCTCGGTAGCGGGCAGAACCACAAACTTCGTTTGGCTTCTCTCCTGGCAGCCTTAGTAGTGTTAGGCCACCGCTCTGAGAATTGTAACTTAGTCAGTGGCCTGCTTAGCCGAAGCTCCCTCCTTTCATCGCAGGTTATACCCTTCTCTGGATGGCACAGTGGGATCAGGGAATTCTGCCAGTTCAAGTGTCTCTGTATCAGGGTAACAGCTCATGGATGGTCGGTCTTTGTTCAGGAGCTCTTCTTGGGTGGCCACGTCTTCGGTCGTCGTCAGGGTTGAGGAGATCTTCTTACAGTGGTGTGCATGCAGCCAATTTCGCTTCCCTTCCACTCGAAGAGCTGTTCGGGTGGTGATCAAAACTTGCCAGGGGCCCGTCCACCGGGGTTCCAGACTCTTTGCACGCTGGAAGTTTCGGACTAATACATAGTCTCCGGGTTGGATGTCGTGTCTGGGCCTCCTGGAAGCATCAGGGATGGCCTGCAGCACCTGTTGATGGATAACAGACGGTGTTTTAGTCAGATTGTACAAATAGTCAGACATTAGGACGTCCGGGACGTCGTGAATGGATGTCGGTTTCGGTGCGGACCAAATGCTCATAGGTTGGCCGAAAACGACCTCGTAAGGGGTCAAATGGTGTTTGGTGGGGGTGGAACGCATTGATAGTAATGCCAGTGGGAGAGCGTCTTGCCATTTCAGTCCTGTGGTAGCCACTATCTTAGCTAGTTTGAGCTTCAGTGTGGCATTATGTCGCTCAACCAGTCCAGCAGATTGGGGGTGGAAGACTGCGTGGAATTTCTGTTTTACACCCAACCCCTTCAAGATGAGTTGGATAACCTCGGCTACGAAGTGGGGGCCATTGTCGCTCCACAAAATTCGACAAAGGCCGTAGCGAGGGAAGAATTCTTTCAGTAATACCTTTGCAGTGGCAATGGCAGTGTTGTCGCGAGTTGGATAGGCTTCCACCCACTTGCTAAATGCGCACACGACAACAAGTACATACTTCAGACCTTGGCATCTTTCTAGTTGGATGTAGTCCATCTGTAGGACTTCAAATGGATGGTTGGGGACCACAAACCCTCCCCGGGGTACTACAGTTCCTTTCCCAGGGTTATGCTGCAGGCATATCAGACATTGTTGGACCAGACGTTTAGCTGAGTCTGTGATCTTGTCATTGTGCCAAACTTTGGAGACAAGTTCGGCCATAGGGGCAGATCCTATGTGTGCAGGGGAGTGTGCCATGGTCAGTATGGGGATCAAGTACGAGTTGGGTAGCAACCATTTGTTTGTGTCTTTTGTCCGCCAGCAGCCTTCATCGTCTTTCAATCCCACCCCCGCCCATTCAGTCAATTTGTGTGGTGAGCTGGCCCTCTGGATGTCCCTAATAGTTTCCCTAGCATCCGTCCATTTTTCTGCTTGTGACCTGGTCACATACATGCGTGTTGTTGTCCTATTCTCGGCTGTGGTCCGGGCAGTGATGTCGGCCAGTGCATTCCCCTGCCAAATGATGTCCGTCACCTTTTTGTGTGCCTGGCATTTGATTACAGCAAGTTGTTTGGGAAGGAGGACCGCTTCAGTCAGAGCGGAGACTAGGTCTCCGTGCAGGATGGGTGTGCCGTGTGAGGTCAGGAATCCCCTCTCCTTCCACAAGAGCCCGAAATGATGAACCACCCCGAAGGCATACTGGCTGTCTGTGTAAATGTTTGCTGTCGTCCCTGCTGCTAGGATACACGCTCGTGTGAGGGCATTCAGTTCCGCTGCTTGTGCAGATCGTTGTGTGATGCGGGCGGTCTCTACTACAGTTCGGGCTGTGGTAACTGCATAGGCAGCTGAGGTGGTGCCGTCGGGGAGTTTGATCCAAGAGCCATCCACCCATAGCTCTCCGACAGGATCTGGGAAGGCAGTGTCTCGAAGGTCAACCCTACTCCTAGTCTGTTCGTCCGTGAGGGTCACACAGTCATGTATAGGGGACACATTGGGGTCGTTCTCAGGTAGGGGCAACAAAGTGGCTGGATTCAGCGTAGTGCATCTTTTCAGTGTGATGTGGGGTGCAAGCAGAGTCAGTTCGTACCCAGTCAGTCGTGCGCTAGTCGGATGTTGCGTCTTAGTCTGGTTCAGGAGGGTGTCAACCGCATGGGGTACTAACACAGTGAGGGAGTTTGAGAGCACGATCCCCTCACTTTGTCGGATAGAGACAGCAGCGGCAGCTACAGCTCGAAGGCAGGCAGGCAAATCTCTGGCTACAGGGTCAAGAGTGGCAGAGAAGTAAGCACATGGGCGTTGCTTGGGGCAATGGACTGAGTTAGGACAGACAAAGCACACCCCTCCCTTTCATGGGTGTAGAGGGAGAAGGGCTTTGTGTAATCGGGGGTTCCTAGGACTGGGGCTGAACAAAGGGCATCTCGTAGTTCTTTGAAGGAAGATTGGCATTCAGGGGTCCAAGGGAGCGTGAAGGGGACATCTTTAGCCAGCAAGGAAAGTAGTGGTTTCACAATGAGGCTGAAATTTGGCCCCCACTGTCGACAGAAGGAGGTGAGGCCTACCAGGGAACGGACTTGTTTCTGGGTCTTGGGGACAGGGGTTTCTAGAATGGCCTGAATTCGATCAGGTGTAAGCTTTCTCCCGTCTTTGGACAAGAGATGGCCTAGGTCAGTGACCTGGGGTTGGCAGAATTGTAACTTCTTCTTGGAGACCTTGTGGCCATTTTCCGCAAGGAAGTACAGGAGTTGGATGGTGGCTGTGACTGCAAGTGGAGTGGTGTCAGCCGCCAAAAGGATATCATCGACGTACTGTATCAATACCACTCCATCTGGTAACTGGACTGCGTCCAGTTGTCTCTTGAGGGCCTGGCTATAGATGCTGAGACTTTCAGTGTAGCCTTGGGGTGCTCTACAGAATCTATATGAGCGGGCTTTTAAGGTGAAGCCGAAGAGGTATCGGCTGTCTGGGTGGATGGGGATAGAGAAGAATGTGTTCTTGAGGTCGATTACAGTGAAGGTGGTGGCAGTGGAAGGAATCAGAGTCAGAATGGTGAGGATAGGGCTGTTGCAAACATTGTTAACTACTTCCTCTACCACTCCTGCATCTATCAGGGACTGGATAATCTTTACCAATGCCTTCTCGCCCTCGGGCGAGATCCGATATTGTGGAAGTTTTGGGAGTATTGCGTCCTGTTGAACAGTTATGTGCACTGGGCCGATCATCATGCGTCCTACGTCCGAGTCAGTTTTGGCCCACAGATATAGAGGTAGGTTGTCGAGTAGGGACAGGTCAGCATCAGTGATGGAAAACATGCGTCGTGTGGGGCAGAGTCTGAGCAGAGTCGTGTTGTCGTATAAAATGACTCGAACTCCGTCTTGTGAACACCTAATAGTAGCTCGGAAATGCTTCAATAAGTCAAGCCCCATAATGGCATCGGGGGTGTTGGATGAGAGCAAAAACGTTGTGTCAGTGGTGTTATTTTCCAAGTCAAAGGAGATCAGTGTGGACAAGGGAATAGTGGAGGGCTTTCCATCAAAACCTATTGATGTTACATGTGAGCCAGACAAGGGTGCCCTTGGAATCAGTCGTTTAGATAACGCACTACGTGTTGCGCCAGTATCTACCAAAAATGGAGACTTCGTACCCAGGACCTTAGCGGTGACATAAGGACCTTGCTGGTCAACATATAGCTCGACTGGATCCCCCCCTTGCCCTTGGCAGTCCTATGCGAAGTCGTGGGTGTCGTCTCAGTCAGACTGTTGGTACTGGTTCTGTCGGGGACGGTCAAACGTGTTTGGTCTGCCTGGCCTGTCGTTGTTGGTGTCGTTCGTGTACCCTCGTCCCTGTCCTCTATTTCTTGGCCCACCGCTACGTCTCTTGTGTCCCTATGTTTGTTTGTTTCTAGCAGAACCGGACACTGGGATTTCCAATGACCAAATCCCTTGCAAAACGCACACTGGTTCTCGTCGATGTCTTTACGTCCAGCGTAGGGTGCAGATGTACGGTCTCTCGGGGGCGGATTTCTAGGAGCATTCGATTGGTAGCTTCCTTTGTACTGCTCCCTTCCTATAGTCACCCCTTGCAACTGAGCAATCATCACCCTTTCTTTCAGGTCCTTTTTCTTTTTCTCAGTCGCTCTATCGTTCTCATTCTTTTGATGCTCATAGTACTGGGACATCTGAAGGATAGCCGCAGGTTTGGAGGCCGCCCGATTACTCTCGCTAGTCTGTAGTTTCTGCGGGACTTCCTGCGACAGACCTTTGACATAATTCTGGACAAACAGATGATGTCCGGTTGCTTTGGTCATGTCCTGGCCACTGTAATCGGAAAACACCGTCTCGAACCGGGAGAAGTATTCTGATACGTCTTCCTGGGGTTTCTGGCGGCAGGCCGTTACTATCGACCAGTCCACCTTCTTCGCTGGGATCAGGGTTTTCAATTTCTGCACAATCTTGTCTGAGAGGTCTAAAATGGATTTTAAAGGTTTCTGTCCAGGCTCTCGTTGTCTGTCTATGCCATCGAGTTGTGACCAGGTATGTGCGAACAGCTCAAGGTGGTCGACTTTCCGGATTTGCTTCCACACATCAGCTGGCAGACATAGCCCGAAAAACAAATCGATGTCAGCTAGGGTCATAATCGTCGAACTCAAGGCTGTGCCTATTCAGTATAAAAGGCAGTGGGGTTCTTTCGTAGATCAGGCAAGGATTTCGGAAAGTCAGGATGTCTTGCCGATCCCATGATTGGTAGACCCAGTTATAAACTACCCTCCCTCTTGAATCTTGGTGGTTAATGTCATTATGTGTTCCCTGTCCTCGTGGGGGGAACCAGTAGGGAGCGGCCTCCTTTATAGGCATCATTGTGTCAGTTTTCTCAGTTCGGGGTTCGGTCGCTACTGGAGTTGTAGTGCTAGTTTCTAGTCTCTGTTCAGTGAGGTGCCGGAAAACTTCAAGCGTACGCGTGAAGAGGTCCGTCACATCACACTCGCCTTCATACCCAATGTCGACCTTCCTATACAGAGTCGTTAGGCTTTCAGGACCTTTGTCTTGGTATCGGTCCTCATAGGCATTGAGGGTGTGATAACAAAATCGCACAACAAAGTGTAGTCTGTGGCTATTGGCATAGGAATTGTGCATATCTGTTACGTATTCCTCACTCTCTTTTCGTTCCACCAGTGTCTTCACTACCTTATCGATCCCCGCTCGTTCATCTTTGCTTAATCGGTTCATTCTAGTGGAGTCTTTCTTTCTAGCTTCAGGGTCATCTGATGTTACTGCTTGCGCTGCGCTGAGTACAAGGGGCTCGGCCGTCGCGGAGGCCGTGAGGACCGAGGTTTTGGCACTATTCTCACCTGTACTTGGGGGCTGCGGTTGCTGCACTAAGGGTTGGGAAGGGGCGTATGGAGGGGGCATGTAGATGATTGGGGGACCTAGTAATAAATCATTGTTCGCTCGTTGTTTCGAGGGTAACTCAGGATAGAGCATAGAGGGTGTTCTAGCGGGACACTGGCCCGATGTTTCGGACTCTTGCTTCTGTTTGGCTTCCTCTCTCTCCTTTATCTCTTCCTCTAACTTTTTAGCAGCTAGGTGAGCTGCTTTTCGTAGCTCTTTCTCTAATCTAACTTCGTTTCTCTTTTTCCGTTGTTCTGCTTCTTTGCGCCACATGCCGAGACTATCAAGGATAGTGGGTGTTGTCTTATTGCTATGAAGGGCTGTTTCCAGCACGTTTATTTTATCGTCATCAAAGGATCCTATCAGTGGCCACTGACTTTCCTGATCCTTTCTCATGTATTTGTGCCATAGCTTACTATAACGATTCAGAAAAGGGGGTGGTGATGAACAGAGTATCTGAATTAAGCAGAACACTCCTACCCAGTCAACAGATCAGGGCTTGATCCATCACCGTTTTTTAGCTCAATGCACCATCCCAGCTCAGAACCTGGCTACATGCAAATTAGTCTGTCCCTGGCCCAGTGCATCATGGGAACAAGGCAGACCAAACTACCAAGCCAATTCTTTTACCGGAAAGGAAACAAGCTTCCGGGGACCGGTTTCTGACATTACAGCTGTCTTCGGCCCGGCTTGCTTGAATCCTGATGGTGCAGTGAGCAAGGGACTCATGTCTGAGCATACCCTTCCACGCTTATGGTGGACAAAACGATTCAGAAAAGGGGGTGGTGATGAACAGAGTATCTGAATTAAGCAGAACACTCCTACCCAGTCAACAGATCAGGGCCTGATCCATCACCGTTTTTTAGCTCACTGCACTATCCCAGCTCAGAACCTGGCTACATGCAAATTAGTCTGTCCCTGTCCCAGTGCATCATGGGAACAGGGCAGACCAAACTACCAAGCCAATTCTTTTAGCGGAAAGGAAACAAGCTTCCGGGGACCGGTTTCTGGCATTACAGCCGTCTTCGGCCCGGCTTGCTTGAATCCTGATGGTGCAGTGAGCAAGGGACTCATGTCTGAGCATACCCTTCCACGCTTATGGTGGACAAAACGATTCAGAAAAGGGGGTGGTGATGAACAGAGTATCTGAATTAAGCAGAACACTCCTACCCAGGCAACAGATCAGGGCTTGATCCATCACCGTTTTTTAGCTCACTGCACCATCCCAGCTCAGAACCTGGCTACATGCAAATTAGTCTGTCCCTGGCCCAGTGCATCATGGGAACAGGGCAGACCAAACTACCAAGCCAATTCTTTTACCGGAAAGGAAACAAGCTTCTGGGGACCGGTTTCTGGCATTACAGCCGTCTTCGGCCCGGCTTGCTTGAATCCTGATGGTGCAGTGAGCAAGGGACTCATGTCTGAGCATACCCTTCCACGTTTATGGTGGACAAAACAATTCAGAAAAGGGGGTGGTGATGAATAGAGTATCTGAATTAAGCAGAACACTCCTACCCAGTCAACAGATCAGGGCTTGATCCATCACCGTTTTTTAGCTCACTGCACCATCCCAGCTCAGATCCTGGCTACATGCAAATCACTCTGTCCCTGGCCCAGTGCATCATGGGAACAGGGCAGACCAAACTACCAAGCCAATTCTTTTACCGGAAAGGAAACAAGCTTCCGGGGACTGGTTTCTGGCATTACAGCCGTCTTCGGCCCGGCTTGCTTGAATCCTGATGGTGCAGTGAGCAAGGGACTCATGTCTGAGCATACCCTTCCACGTTTATGGTGGACAAAACAATTCAGAAAAGGGGGTGGTGATGAACAGAGTATCTGAATTAAGCAGACCACTCCTACCCAGTCAACAGATCAGGGCTTGATCCATCACCGTTTTTTAGGTCACTGCCGGGCCGAAGATGGCTGTAATGCCAGAAACCGGTCCCCGGAAGCTTGTTTCCTTCCCAGTAAAAGAATTGGCTTGGTAGTTTGGTTTCCCCTGTTCCCATTATGCACTGGGACAGGGACAGACTAATTTGCATGTAGCCAGGTTCTGAGCTGGGATGGTGCAGTGAGCTAAAAAACGGTGATGGATCAAGCCCTGAACTGTTGACTGGGTAGGAGTATTCTGCCTAATTCAGAAGCTCTGTCCATCACAACCCCCTTTTCTGAATCGTTTTGTCCACCATAAGCGTGGAAGGGTGCACTCAGATGTGAGTCCCTTGCTCATTGCACCATCAGGATTCAAGCAAGCCGGGCCGATGACGGCTGTAATGCCAGAAACTGGTCCCCGGAAGCTTGTTTCCTTCCCAGTGAAAGAATTGGCTTGGTAGTTTGGTTTGCCCTGTTCCCATGATGCACTGGGACAGGGACAGACTAATTTGCATGTAGCCAGGTTCTGAGCTGGGATGGTGCAGTGAGCTAAAAAACGGTGATGGATCAAGCCCTGATCTGTTGACTGGGTAGGAGTATTCTGCTTGATTCAGAAACCCTGTCCATCACCACCCCCTTTTCTGAATCGTTTTGTCCACCATAAGCGTGGAAGGGTATACTCAGATGTGAGTCCCTTGCTCATTGCACCATCAGGATTCAAGCAAGCCGGGCCAATGACGGCTGTAATGCCAGAAACCGGTCCCCGTAAGCTTGTTTCCTTCCCAGTGAAAGAATTGGCTTGGTAGTTTGGTTTGCCCTGTTCCCATGATGCACTGGGACAGGGACAGACTAATTTGCATGTAGCCAGGTTCTGAGCTGGGATGGTGCAGTGAGCTAAAAAACGGTGATGGATCAAGCCCTGCTCTGTTGACTGGGTATTAGTATTCTGCTTAATTCAGAAACTCTGTCCATCACCACCCCCTTTTCTGAATCGTTTTGTCCACCATAAGCGTGGAAGGGTATACTCAGATGTGAGTCCCTTGCTCATTGCACCATCAGGATTCAAGCAAGCCGGGCCGATGACGGCTGTAATGCCAGAAACCGGTCCCCGGAAGCTTGTTTCCTTCCCAGTGAAAGAATTGGCTTGGTAGTTTGGTTTGCCCTGTTCCCATGATGCACTGGGACAGGGACAGACTAATTTGCATGTAGCCAGGTTCTGAGCTGGGATGGTGCAGTGAGCTAAAAAACGGTGATGGATCAAGCCCTGATCTGTTGACTGGGTAGGAGTATTCTGCTTAATTCAGAAACTCTGTCCATCACCACCCCCTTTTCTGAATCGTTTTGTCCACCATAAGCGTGGAAGGGTATACTCAGATGTGAGTCCCTTGCTCATTGCACCATCAGGATTCAAGCAAGCCGGGCCGATGACGGCTGTAATGCCAGAAACCGGTCCCCGGAAGCTTGTTTCCTTCCCAGTGAAAGAATTGGCTTGGTAGTTTGGTTTGCCCTGTTCCCATGATGCACTGGGACAGGGACAGACTAATTTGCATGTAGCCAGGTTCTGAGCTGGGATGGTGCAGTGAGCTAAAAAACGGTGATGGATCAAGCCCTGATCTGTTGACAGGGTAGGAGTATTCTGCTTAATTCAGAAACTCTGTCCATCACCACTCCCTTTTCTGAATAGCTTACTATAAGCCACGGCGACTAATCCATATTTAGTGAACATGTCCTTAGTAGGGGTGCCTTCCAGTGGAGCTGGATGGTTCATCTCTAATAAGCGGTCCGGGCTGAACCAACTACCAATCAATGGGGAGAAGATAGGCATGACAGATTACAAAGGGGGACAAAGGTCCGCACTACCTATCCTTCACTACTTGCAAAGACTAGACAGAATATTTCTATTCTACGTTATTTGCAAACAGAGAATATCTCAAAAGAACCAACTTCGAACAATCAATGTTCGGACAATCAATCAATCAGTGAGGAGAAAAATAGGCATGACAGATTACAAAGGGGGACAAAGGTCTGCGTTACCTACCCTTCACTATCTGCAAAGGAAGAGAGAATATTTCTATTCTTCCCCGTTTGCAGGCAGAGAATATCTCAAAAACAATCAATGAGCAATACTAGTATTTTCAAACAATCAAACAATCGTTTCGCAATTTGTCGTGTTACACGACCTTACCCGGACCGTATGGACAGTTTCTCGTCTTCCGCTTCCAGCGCCCGATCGTCCTCTATTCTCCGTAATTGCCGCGGCACTCCTGATGGTTCCTAGTCAGGACCGTAGATCACTCGAGAGAGGTCTGCTCGGAACCGGTGAAGTTTGGATGATCGGCTGCCAGACGAGGGTCTATCAGGCAGGTGCACTCCCGATCGTTGCAGTTGTTCACTCTGTTGTCAGGACCTCTAACATGGATCCATGTGTCGCTGATGGGCCCCACGTTTGGGACGCCAATTGTAAAAGGGTGGGCAGATTTCGATCGATAACCTTTAAGTATTGCCCGGCGTTAGCCGCCTCTCATACCACTCGAAATTATCAAACAAAGAGGCAGGGGCTGGAGACTGGAAGGCAGGAAACAGAAGTTTATTCCGACGGAGCAGAACACGTCTAATCAGACAACAGGGTATCTTCTTGAGGTGCTCTAACCGCATCTCTGAGGCCTGGCCTCTTATGCACAAGTTTATGGCTTTATTGCATGAAACACATCTTTGTCAACACTTTGATGTACGGGAATCCCCGCTTCAAGCCCGTTCCCACACACATTTACAGTAGAAGTCCCCACCCCGATCTCAGTAGGTGGTGACTGTCGCGCAGCTGGACATTCCGTCGGTTCCCAGAATGTGTGCGGTTGATCGGATCTCATGGGGTGGGGGCTTTGATCAGTTGTAGATCCTTTGAAGAGGGACAGCTTCCTACTGTAGGGGCAATAAACTGCATCCGCAGGGCCAGGTGGTGGCCTGGGATCGGGTCTGACAATCGGGCACAGAGGAAAGGGGTTCATCAAAGGATGTGTGTGATCACAAAAGGGATGAAGGGAGGTGTTAGCCGGGTACGGGATGTGGTTCCGAGGCAGGGTCATGCTGAAGGGGAGGTTTATGGCCCAAGCATGTGAGAGCGGGGTTGTCGGTGCGCGGGGGATGCTTGCGAGGTCAGAGAGAGAGGGGGAGAGACGCGCTGGCTATCGGCAGTGATTCAGAAAAGGGGGTGGTGATGAACAGAGTGTCTGAATTAAGCAGACCACTCTTACCCAGTCCAAAGATCAGGGCTTGATCCATCACCGTTATTTATCTCACTGCCCCATCCCAGCTCAGAACCTGGCTATATGCAAATCAGTCTGTCCCTGGCCCAGTGCATCATGGGAACAGGGCAGACTAAACTACCAAGCCAATTCTTCACCAGAAAGGAGACAAGCTACCGGGGACAGGTTTCTGGCATTTCAGCCGTCTTCGGCCCGGCTTGCTTGAATCCTGATGGAGCAGTGAGAAAGGGACTCATGTCTGAGTATACCCTGCCACACCTATAGTGGCCAAAAACGATTCAGAAAAGGGGGTGGTGATGAACAGAGTGTCTGAATTAAGCAGACCACTCTTACCCAGTCCAAAGATCAGGGCTTGATCCATCACCGTTATTTATCTCACTGCCCCATCCCAGCTCAGAACCTGGCTATATGCAAATCAGTCTGTCCCTGGCCCAGTGCATCATGGGAACAGGGCAGACTAAACTACCAAGCCAATTCTTCACCAGAAAGGAGACAAGCTACCGGGGACCGGTTTCTGGCATTTCAGCCGTCTTCGGCCCGGCTTGCTTGAATCCTGATGGAGCAGTGAGAAAGGGACTCATGTCTGAGTATACCCTGCCACACCTATAGTGGCCAAAAACGATTCAGAAAAGGGGCAGTGGGCAGAGAGGCCACGGCATTCAAAATGGCTGCTACTTACGCGCACATATGAGCCTGAAAAGGGACAAGGTGGCGCCGATAATGTTTACGCCGCAATCTAGATTTTAACAAACGTCAATGGTTTGCAAAGTAAAAAGCTGCCAACGTTATTTAAAAATATGAAAAGTTGCAAAGTGGCTCTGTATGGCAGCAGAAACATTTCTGCTGCTGCACAAGACCAGGAGAATGCTGCAGGTTAAAATTCTGCATCTTAAAGATTTGACAAGAGCGTCCCTCTCCTTCACCATAGCCAGAAGCACTTCGTAGAAAGCAGCTCTTTGGGTTCTGATTATTGTGTTCACAATGTTAAATGCGGACAGATGTCAATACCTAAAATATCAGATCGATTAAATACTTTGTTGTTTTTTGTCCAGTACCCACTCATCTTCATGGCTGGCCCACCCATGCTTCTTTACGGCCCACCCAAAGAAAAAATTCTAGAGCCAGGCCTGGTGTGCGTGCGTTACAGGTTGGCAGAAAGCAGCACAAGCAAATGTCTCTGTAGTTAAGCCTTATTAATTAATTTATAAATCAATTATTTCAATACAAACAGCATGGGGAAAGGAGTAGTACTTTTTTTTCTTTATTTATCCCCTGTAGTTATCCTGAGATGCTTTTAAGCAAGAGTATCTAAACCCAACCTTGGCACAGGACTTCGCTATAGACATCCCTACAAGATCATGAGGTACAGCTGTCAGTGCAAGCCTGTATGTGGAGTTGTATGTGGAGTTGCTATCATATTCAAAGATAGCATCAGCTTCCCCACCTACACAGACACCCCTACATGCTACATGGAACACCTCACATTTGAGATACACATCACAACCAACTTCTCCCTAAGCAGAACCATTGTATACAGGCCACCAAGACCCAACATAATTTTGCCAGCGATATCACAGACTTCATCGCACCCCTCCTGAACGTCAGCAACTTCATCCTCCTTAACTTTAACCTAGAGGACTGCACTGACCCAAAAGAAAACCTTAGAAACATTTGCCTCCCCCATTCCATTCTCAAAAACACCCTCACTGCTGGACACCTAGTGGACCAATTTCTCTTCTCAGTCAGCAACATCACAGTCAACAAGCCAGAAACCATGACCCGGACAGATAACACCCTTGTTAGTTTCAGCATACCCATTCCACACCATCACAGACCTACCACCAGTGGAACTTGCCTGCTGTAGCTGGAAAAGCATCTCAGAAGAGCAGTGGGCTTCTGCCCTCCCCAAACACTTACCCAAGCACACCAGCGACTTGCTGAAAGCCATCAAAAACTTAACAGCGGGATCACCCCATGTGCTGACACCCTGGCTCCCTTCAAGTGAAAATCAACATCAAGGACTCAACCACAGCCAGCTGGTACACAGAGGAGCTCAGACTGATGAAACACCGCGGCAGGCAACTGAAGCACAAATGGAGAACAAGTTGAGACACTGCAGAGAAATACATCTTTAAATCAGCCTAAAATGCTACCACCAGCAGATAGGGCACAACAATTGCACAGCTCTTGTAGATCACATCAGTGCCAGCACTAACAGTAGCAAGGAAATATGTCCCATCATCAAAGATTTAATCACGCCTCCTGTTGCCTCCAGCAAGTTCAGCCCCTCAGAAGACCTTTGCAACAAACTCTAGAAATTCTTCTGTAACAAAATCACCAGCATATGCAGCAACTTCGACCCTCAACTGGACTCTGTCAACATCGCAACTCAACTTACCATCTCGACCTATGAACGAACCCTTATCCCAACCGTGCCATCACTACCATCAAAATTGCTGATAGCATGAGGGCCATCCACTTGGGGTCTCCATCTGACCCCTGCTCCTAGTATGCCTTCACCAAAGAACTCATAGTGATCAGTAAAGCACTAAAACTCATCCTCGGCTCCTCCATCAACTCAGTCACATTCACGGACACCTAGAAAGATACCAGCATCTTGTCACCAACTCATGAAAACATTTGCTGCCCCAGCCATGCTTAACAGCTATAGGCCCATCTCCCTCCTACTATACCCGGCAAAGGTCTTATAGAAACTAATCAACCAAGGCCTCTCTGACCACATCAGCAACCACTGGCTCCTTAATACCACATAGTCCAGATTCAGAGCCAAACACAGTACAAAAACAGCACTCATCGCTGCCATAGACAATATCTGCATGATCCTTGACAGAGGAAACATGACAGTCCTCTTTCTCCTGACATCTCTGCAGCATTTGACACAGTCTTACACTCCATCCTCATCCTGCTCAAGATTGGCATACAAGGATCTGATCTCTGTTGGATCTGATCCTTCACAACAGATAGAATACAAACTGTCAGCCTGTTAAATACTCTTTGGAAGCCTGCAAACTTATCTGCTAAGTGCCTATGGCGCATTGCTTAGCCCCACCATCTTCAACATCTACATGATCCCTCTGGCCATCAGAGCCGGACTGGGGACAGAAACTGGCCCTGGCAAACTGCTCAGCCTGAACCTCTGGGGTGAGGGGGGGTGCAGCCGAGCAGTTTGCAAGGGCTGGTATCGGCGGATTGTTTTATAGGGGGCCGATATTACCGACCCCTGCAACAAAAACGGCCCACCAGGGGCCCAAAACTGGCCCCAACCCTAGTGGCCCACCGGGGAAACACCTGGTGCCACCTATAGCCAGAATGGTCCTTCCTCCCACTTCGCCTCTTATGGAGGTCGCCGCCAAAGGCAAGCCCGTCTGCGCCCGTCCGTGCCTGGACCGCGCCCAGCGCCAGAACCCCTGTACCCCATGCCCCCGCAACGCCAGACTGCACTACGACTCCAGCACCCTCCACGCACTCAACCCCGGAACACACCACCCCTGCTGCCAGGCCATCCTGAAGCACACCCAAGGTCCCTTGACCTGCCGGAACTGCAGATACACCAGCATCGGGCCTGCCAAACCATCAGCCAGAGAACCCAACCACCTCAGATGCATCCTCCTCAACACATGCTCCGCTCGCAAGCACGCCATTGAACTCTGGGACCTCCTAGACTCGACCGCCCCCGACGTCGCCTTCCTGATGGAGACCTGGCTGAATGCCACCTCAGCACCTAACATCGCCATAGCCATCCCACAGGGCTACAAGATCTCCCGCAGAGACCGCACCAACGGAGTTGGAGGGGGAATCGCCATCGTCCACAAAGACACCCTCAGAGTCTCGACCAACACCGATGAAACCCTCACCACGGCCAAGCACATGCACTTCCAGATCCACACCGACCCCAACACGACCCTCAGAGGAACACTCGTCTACAGACCACCCGGACCACGACCACAGTTCAGCGACACCATCGCCGACCTCGTCAGCACCCACGCCCTCGCCTCCAAGGACTACATCCTCCTCAGGGACCTGAACTTCCACCTCGAGAACAACAACAACGCCAACTCCACCGCCCTGATCGACAATCTCGCCAACCTCGGACTCAAACAACTCGTGACAACCCCCACCCACGCCACTGGGCACACGCTTGACTCCATCTTCTCCTGAAGCCCGCACATCTCCTTCGACCACACCACCGTACCCCACTGGACCGACCACAGATGTGTCCACTTCACCTTCAGGAAACCCACCACTCACCACCGCACCTAACAGTTGCCGCGCCGCAACTAGGGCAAGGTCACCAAGGACCAACTGACCACCACCCTCGCCCTGAGACCACCCGCCGACCCCACCGACCCCGACACTGCCGCTACCAACCTCAAACAGTGGATCAACGACTGCTCCAACACCCTTGCCCCTATCAAGATCTCCACAACCAACCACACCAACAAGAAAGCCGCCTGATTCACCGAAGACATTCAAACCTCCAAGCACACCTGTCGGAAGCTGGAGAAGAAAAGGCTCCGCGACTGATCACAAGACAGCCTCGCAGCCCACAAGAACGCCACCCGCAGACACCACCAACTCATAAGGACAGCCAAAAGGACCGTATTCAAGGACCGCCTAGACAACAACACACACAACACCAAAGAGCTCTTCAACATCGCGAAAGAACTCTTCAACCCCAGCTCCAACACCAACGACATTCAACTATCACAAGATCTGTGTGACTCCCTGGCCACCTTCTTTCACCGCAAGATCACCGACATCCACGACAGCTTCAACTACGACACCCCCGCACCCACCATCGAGTCCACCATCCCTGCGACCTCCTCCCACACCTGTCGCCTGACCGGCTGGTCCAACGTCAACGACGAAGAAACCGTCAAAACCATGAACTCCATCCACTCCGGATCCCCTTCCGACCCGTGCCCCCACCATGTCTTCAACCAAGCCAGCACAACCATCGCACCCCACCTCTGGAAAACAATCAACATCTCCTTTGAGACAGCATCCTTCCCGGAAAGCTGGAAGCACGCCGAGATCAACGCCCTTCTGAAGAAACCCAAGGCGGACTCCAAGGACCTCAAGAACTTCCGGCCCATCTCCCTGCTCCCGTTCACGGCAAAAGTGACAGAGAAGATCGTCAACAAACAGCTAACCTGATACCTCGAAGACAACAACATCCTGGACCCTTACCAATCCGGCTTCCGCAGCAACCACAGCACCGAAACCGCCCTCATCGCCGCCACCGACGACATCAGGATCCTGATGGACAAAGGAGAAACAGCCGCCCTCATCCTCCTGGACCTGTCAGCTGCCTTCGACACGGTCTGCCACCGCACCCTATCAGCGCGCCTCCATGACGCCAAAATTCAAGGGAAGGCTCTGGCCTGGACCACATCTTTCCTCTCCGGCAGAACCCAGAGCGTCCGCCTCTTACCCTTCCACTCAAAAAACACTGAGATCATCTGCGGCGTGCCACAGGGATCCTCCCTTAGCCCGATGCTGTTCAACATCTACATGGCACCTCTCGCCCACGTCGCATGACAACACAACCTCAACATCAAATCCTACGCCGACAACACCCAGCTGATCTGATCCCTCACCGAAGACCCCCACACCGCCAAAGTCAACCTCCACAGAGGAATGAAGGCCATCGCTGACTGGATGAAGGACAGCAGACTGAAGCTAAATTCAGACAAGACGGAGGTCCTCATCCTCGGACCCACCCCATCAGCCTGGGACAAATCCTGGTGGCCCACATCGCGAGGCACAGCCCCGGAACCCACCGACCACGCACGCAACCTGGGGTTCATCCTCGACTCCACCCTCTCCATGACCAAACAAGTCAACGCCATCTCCGCGACCTGCTCCAACACCCTCCGAATGCTCCGTAGGATCTTCAAATGGATTCCTCTCGACACGAGGAAAACGATCACCCAGACCCTCATCACCAGCAGACTCAACTACGGGAACTCCCTCTATGCAGGAACAACAACCAAGCTCCTGAGATGGCTGCAACGCATCTAGAACGCATCGGCATGACTGATCCTCGACGTCCCCCGATGCTGCCACATCACACCTCACCTGAGACGCCTGCACTGGCTCCCCGTCAACAAGAGGATCACCTTCAAACTCCTCATCCATGCACACAAAGCCCCACACAGCACCGGACCATCATACCTCAATGACCGTCCTACACCCCCACCCACAGCCTCCGCTCCGCCAACCTCACCCTCGCCACAGTTCCACACATCCGGAAAACCACCACAGGCGGCATATCCTTCTCCTACCTCGCTGCCAAGACCGAGAACGCTCTCCCTACCAGCCTATGACAGACCCAGAACCTGCTGGCCTTCAGAAGACTTCTAAAGACCTGGCTCTTCGATCAGCGGCAGTCCTCATCCCCAGCGCCTTGAGACCCTCACGGGTATGTAGTGCGCTCTAAAAATGCTCTGATTGATTCATTGATTGGTCTTCGGCTTTACACCTCACCATGGTACTCCAACTGTTGGCCGGTCAAACTCAGGACCACACCCACACCAAAAACCAATGGCAGGAACCTCAGAATAATTTTCAAACATAAACTGGACATGTTATGTTATGTTATGTTATGTTATGTTATGTTATGTTATGTTATGTTATGTTATCAAGGTTTTATATAGCGCTCGTACACCCAGAAGTTTCATGGCGCTGACTGACAGATGCTTAGGTGGTAGAAGAGTTATGCATGAGCCTGGGTGAACAGCCACACATGTCAATATCATCCCTTCATCCTGATTAAACACCTTCAAGATACTGAGAAAGGTATTTAAATGGCTCCCAAGCAACACTAGAAAAACTGTCACTCATGCCCTAGTCACCTGCTAGTTGGACTGTAGGAACACCCTCTATGTCAGTATCACCAAGCAACTCACTAGAAGACTATAAACCATCCAGCACTCAGCAGATAGACTGGTAATTGGTAATTAATTTGCATTAATAAGCAATGAATTTTAATGTTTAATATTTCTTTGTATTTTTTAATGATTAATTATTATATTAAATTGGTAATTACTTGTAATTATTTTTTATTGGTATTGATATTTAATTTATTTTTATTAATATATTAAATATTTACTTTCCCTACTGTTGCACTCACTGGAGTGGTAATAGTCAATTTTACCCTCCCACTATCCAACGCTTTCCCTACTGTTGCACTCAGTGGAGTGGGAATAGTAATTTTTACCCCCACGCTATCCAATGCTTTCCCTACTGTTGCACTCACTGGAGTGGGAATAGTAATTTTTACCCCTTCGCTCCAACGCTTTCCCTACTGTTGCACTCATTGGAGTGGGAATAGTAATTTTAACCCCACGCTATCCAATGCTTTCCCTACTGTTGCACTCATTGGAGTGGGAATACTAATTTTTACCCCTAAGCTATCCAACGCTTTCCCTACTGTTGCACTCACTGGAGTGGGAATAGTCATTTTTACCCTCCCGCTATCCAACGCTTTCCCTACTGTTGCACTCTCTGGAGTGGGAATAGTTATTTTTACCTCTACGCTATCCATCGCTTTTCCTACTGTTGCACTCTCTGGAGTGGGAATAGTAATTTTTTACCTCTATGCTATCCAACGCTTTCCCTACTGTTGCACTCTCTGTAGTGGGAATAGTAATTTTAACCTCTACGCTATCCAACGCTTTCCCTACTGTTGGACTCTCTGGAGTGGGAATAGTAATTTTTACCCCTACGCTATCCAACGCTTTCCCTACTGTTGCACTCACTGGGGTGGGAATAGTAATTTTTACCCCTACGCTATCCAACGCTTTCCCTACTGTTGCGCTCACTGGAGTGGTTATAGTATATTTTACCCTCCCGCTATCCTTCGTTACAAATATTGTATATTGTTATTAATATTATGGTAATATATATATATATATATATATATATATATGTATATATAAATATGTTTTTTTTTAAAAATTGTATGTTTTTTTAACTTAAATTAATTATTTAATAATTTTAAAGTTATTTAAGTATTTTTAAGTATATTTTAAATAATTATTTTTAATATTTAATTAATTTTAAATTACTTTTAAGACATTTAAAAAAATTGATATTTTGACTAACTATATTTTTTTAAACTATATTTTTGATTCAATATATTTGTACTTACCTGTTTGTAGATAGGAATTCAATATTTTTGTATTCGATATTTTAACCTCGATATTTTTGTAATTCTATATTAGTGTAATCGATATTATGTCAGTGATCCCTCTCACACAGAAGGCTCATCACACCACACCCCGGGAACTACAGTGGCTCCTGATACACAAATGCGCTCAATTCAAACTTCTCACACACACAAGGCACTACACATCTCAGGCACCACCTACTTAACCAGTCACATCTCCTTCCCCAACTACTCAAACACTTGATCTCTGCAGAATTCCTACCTGCACACATCCCATGAGCATACAGAACCAGATCAAGAAGACAGGATTCCCTTACATTGCTCCTAATGCTTGGAACAACCTTTACTCCACACCAAAGCCTCCTCCTCTCCTCTTGAACTCAGCAAGAAGCTGAAGACCTGGCTTCTCAATTACCTGTCCTCTCATTAGCAGGGCTAGGCCACACACCTGCTGAGAGCCAGGATACCCTCGCGGGTGATACTGTGCTTTACAAATACACCTAACGTAATGTAATGTAACATAACAACAGGCATATCACCTTTCGAGTTTTCTGTCAAGGTGAATTGCACGATCTTTTCAACCCTTCTCTGTTTTGCTTGTGTGTGCATTGTGTGAAGCGTCATACTCACTAATATAGGCATTGTGAACAAACATTGCCATCAGTGGAAATTAAACTTGAATTGAAACAACATTCAGTTTTAGTATTCAAGGTAGAACATTTGATTTTAATTGTTTAAGAAAAGTAGGCTTAGAATGATGACTCACACATTTATCTTCCATTCAAGCATACAGAAATGATAACGGTAAACAGATATAGATGGATGTGCAGTTAGTTGGGAGTTTTTTGTGAAGGTTTGTGAAGTGGAGAATTGAAACATGCTATCGTGTTCTTAACATTTTTCTGACATCTTTGGTCAAAACGATCCTGTCAGGTCAACAAACATTTCGGGAATAGCCACATCTAAATGTCTCATGTAGTGGGCCTTACACAGTGGCAACAAATATAAAAATATTAAGACTCTAATCTTCAATAAGTGTGGCATGTGATACAGCTGGCAAATTACCAGGAGGATTTTATCTGAGATATGTGGCTTGTCTGCTGAACCATTTCTTGAACTGGCATTTGAATTACCACCAAATTGTTTCTTTAGGGCTGCTATATCTTTTCTGTAAGTCATCGAGATTCTCACATTCTAAAGCCATTGAAGACTTTGCAGGAAAGATGGGTTTTGAAAAGTTATTTCAAGATTGCTATTGAGGACTGACAGATAGAAAATGACTAGAATTACATATAAGAGACCAGAAAAATATAACTAAATAACCAGAATTGGAAGAATTGGGAGGAACTATAGCAGACTATTCATAAGGTAAATAATAATACTGAGCATACAGTCATATAGTAAATTTATAGTTTTGTATTGCAGTAGCATTTACATACTGCTTTCGAAACTGATGAGACAGTAAAGTACTACATCTGCTGAGTAGCATGCTACTCCACAGCATGCTTACTTTGCAGACTTTGTTAAGCACATGGAGTTACATTTTATCATGTAGTTTTTATGTCGTTCTAAACGGTTGGCCATGCAATCAATCCTGCAATCTAATATTTCAAGTTGTCAAGAAATATCAAGTAATCTGACATGCATAATGTACTTAAGTAGTTATGCATCTGTCATGCAGGCTGTCCTGTAGGTGATTGTGAATCCAGTCATGCGGTGGTCAAGCAGACAGTCAGGTCTGTGGTCATGGTAGCATTCATGTCTACAATGTAAATGTAAATGTAAATTTAAATTGATACTTGTATAGCGCACTACTCACCCGCAAGGGTCTCAAGGCGCTTGTACAAATACCGCTGTGGAACCCATCCTGGCTTTCCCTGTGAGGCGTCCACTCCTGGGCACCCCTAAGGTGGAGGCCAGGCATCCTTAGCGGTGTAGGGGCCGTTGTGGAGATTAAGCAAGCTATTGCCCAGAGTTGCAGAGTGGGACACCATGACTGGAATAGGCACCGAGGCAAGAATAATCAGGTCCGTGGAATTTTGAGCCCAAGACCCGCCGAGGCGGGGAATTGAACCCTGGTCCCGGGCTAGACCTCTGCATCAGGGTCTGCCGCTCTAATCATTGAGCCACACTTCATGCATGTACCATGAAATAGTAAGTTCTGTATGCATATCCATAAAGAAGCACATGCACATAAATGCATGTATATTGTAATGTAATTGAAACAAAAGAGATCTCCACTTGCCTGGCAGCTGGTCTTCCCTAAAGGCAGCAAGAACGCTGAGACGTGTCAATAAGCCCCTATGTCTTGTACTTACTTTGAAAATAAATAGTAGTTCTGCAAGAAACGTACACCCAGGACCATGTCTACTCCCTTTTTCCTTGTTTTAAAGTGTTTATTTATGTAAAAGAAAGTCCTTTGCTGTCCTTTCTGTGTTTTAGCAAGAGAATGAGAAGTATGCACAGTGGCGGCTCGTCCACTAAGGCGGAGGAGCGTCGCCTCACTGCTATTTCAGTAGTGCAAAAAATACAAATAAAATGATAATAATAGGACGTTATTATCATTTTTTTGTCTATGCAGGAGTTGGGCGGGGCTGACCTCTGACACCAGAGCGGGGGAGGATTGGTTTTCCCTCCTCTAAGTGCACATGAGGGTTTGGCAGGTCCTCTGTGGCCAGCCAAACCGTCATGCACACTTGGCATGTTCTCAATTGCACAGTCCTGTGGAAAACAAGGCCTGGCTCCCAGGCACTGACTGAGTCTCTAAACAGGATGCTGCGACCAATCCTGATTTTGCTTGTGCAGCATCGTGAGTGGCTGGGAGAGTCTGGAAGCCTGAGTGTTTTTTTCTGTGCTCCCAGTGGACCTTCATTCCAGGACGGAGGAGAAATGTTAAATGGCGGGAGAGGCGGCAGAAGGTATGTTTTTATATTGTAATACATCCGCCCTGCACCACCTACCCTGCCTGTTTTGAGGCAGCCACCACTTAGTATGCAAGTGAGTTCCATACTCGACCTCCACAGGAGTCCGCATAATGTGAAGAAGGGTATTAGGAAGAGGAAGGTGTATTTTAGAGTCAATAAAGAGGGTCCATTAATTTTCCCTGGATTTCACGTTATCTACTAGTTCTGGAGAGTGATATTTCTGTTCTCTTATTTGGGGAGTGTTGAGAGTTGAGGTTGAATGACAAGATCTGGAACTAGCCTTTAGGAAAAGAAAACATAAGTATTGAATCATGGGTCTATGTCCTTTCTCTCTTTTGTAGGTAAGAATACCAAGAATTATCTTCACACTCTAAGGAAGGCGCAAAAAAAAAATGTTGCATCAGGAAGCAACACTCATCTAGAATATCATGCCAGCTTTGGATGTTTTGCTATCTGGCTCACCACTTAGTGAGTGGAGAAAACTCCATATTTCCTAGGCAATGCCAACATGGTGGTGTCAGTAGATCATTGCAAGTTGGTGCTGATATGCTTTTACCCTATGGATTACCACATGGTTTCACGGACGTTAGGCCTAGCACCAGAAGACTTTTTTTGATCTATCTTTTCCTGACAGAAATCAGAAGGAGTTTTAGAAGAGGCCGTCCATTCCTGACTGCATGGTGCGAAAGAGAAGTGGTTGTAGTACATCTGGCCAGGGCAATCTTTCCAAAAAGACTCACATGCAATCATGCAGAGGGTTTGTGGTTAAAGAATCAGCTTCTATAGGGGCCACAGTAGGCAGAAACGGAGCTTCACACCATCCTAACCACCCAAAGTGCCAGTGAATCCCATTTTGCCTGGATTAGCTGCAACTCTACATCAATGCATTCTAAACCACTCTACTCAAACCCTATTCATTCCCCGTCACTGCACTCTACGCCAATCTATTCTGCATCACTGCACTCTACCCTACTATACTCTGAAACACTCTCCTCTATGCCACTGCTCTTCATGCCACTATACTCTACATCACTCTACTATTTGCCATGCACTCTACGCCACTCTACTCTACAACACTGCACTCTACACCACCCTACTCTGTAATACTGCATTCTACACCACTCTACTCTGTAATACTGCACTCTCCACCACTGAACTCCACACCACTCTACTCTGCACTACTGCACTCTACCAGAGACTGCTCCTCTGTTATGGGGAGAGGAGTGTCACTCCACTGAAAATGAAAATGGTAACAAAATCATTTTATTATCATTATATTTTTCTTACTGAGACAGTCAGTGCCAGCCGAGTCTGAGGGCAGGGCCATCCTGACGAAGCGTCACACCAGCAGAAGGGGGAAGGGGTCAGCACTGTAAGTTTTTTGCCCTCCCCCTTCCCACTCACCTCCTGCATTCGTTTTGCCCTACCATTTTTAAATTAGATCAACCACCACTGCACTATACTCCACTGCTCTGTACTTTGCACCACTCTATTCTAAAGCAACATTTTCAAATGAAGCTTTAACATTTTTTAGAGAAGTGTATTTTGCTTGCGATCATCAGTTCCATTGAAAAAATAAATGTGAATTTTGAATAGAATATTTGGAAACTTTAATTTGTCTGAAATTTGGGAATTATCCCAACAAATAATCCACGTTTTCCTGTGTAAAAGGAGAGCCAAGTAGTCAAATCAGCACGATGTTGCGAGACACAAACACATTACCCGCACCTTGGTAGCCATCACGAATAACTTGGAAATACTTCCATCATTGGATCAAAGACAAAGACAACACCCTTCCTACAAAACACCCTGTAAAGTGAGGCCTCCTGCTTATTTGGCAAGCGCTGTCCCCACGAAGGGTTATCAAGCGCTACATAAATGTTGCAATACAATACAATATTGTCATGACAAGGGAAAAACACATTTATCTGGAAGTCGCGTGGGAGGAAATCGCAGGGAAGCTGTTGGCACAAAATGAGGCAGCTCCTGATGACAGGTGTGACCTGAAGCTGGGCTGGAATATGTCGTAGTAATTGTGCGCACCCCTGTTCGTACTTCAGCTGTGGACACGCACCTCTTAGCAACGTTTCGGTTTCAATCGGAGCGGAAATGGCTGCAGAATCAATGGTCTCGAAGTCACCAGGAAACAGGAGACAGGATGGCATTTCTAAGGGACGCGAAGCAGAAGCCGTCCTTTTCGCTACCGCGCCATACATCATCTTGGCAAAAAGAGAACAAGGCAGGAAGGCAGGGGACCCCGGGAGACCACTTGAGTCTAGAACTGCCACGAGGAAGCGAGATAATTAAAAAGCTGTAAACCTTGCAGGACATAATTCTACCAGCCCGAGGGCTCAAAATCTCAAGTAACAGCGAACAGGGAACATGCACCTACAAGTCACAAAGACCTGTATTAAAGATGTGCTAAACGCGTGACTTTTGCTTACTTCGAAGTAGAAAGAGTGTACACCATTATGTGATGGAAGATATGTGCCTCCCCTCTCCACCACACAGCAATCTCAATAAACCAGAGCAATTTCAAAAGGATCGTGTACAAAAAATGCAGAACAATACTTTCGTATTTCAATAGGACAGGGTCAAGTCCCTTTAGCACTGCGGAAGATCCCACAGTGGAGAAAACAGAGCAGCCAACAATAGAAATGTTCCTTTATTTTACAACTAAAATGAAGATTCCCTCGCCTGCTAGAGAGATGGGCTTCACACAGAGATTATTTTCTGAAGAAAAAGTTAAATATCTGCCGCCAATGCATTTTTAGTTCACAGCTGTGAAATTCACTTGAAACGGCAGGTCAGGATGAACTATGTCTGTAGAAGGGAACACGGGCACTTAAATACATCACTGTGCATAGTACCATATGACTGGAAGGTGTAAAAATGCAGCAGAAATAGGATTACATTCTGCAGGAATATTTTCAGATGTCTGTGGATAAATTAGGCACAAGCTGCAAAAAACACTGTAAACATAACGCAAATGGTTTCTAGAGTAATAAGAAAAATAATGCGAAAAGTACATCAAAGTTCCTGGGTGTTTAGAAAGCAAGCTCATTGGAATATGCCTAGTCCCTATCCTACATCTACCTTCAGCTATAATTTGTAAGTCTTGCCCTCAAGGTCTGGCGTTTAGAAAGAATATCGGAAACAATAATATTGTGGGACAAAATATTGTGCCAAAAATATCGAGGACAAAAATATTGCATAGGTAAGTTTCTATAGGTAAGCAAAGTATTACAATATATGACTCCACATGTATGTACCTTGACGATATATTTATCTTCAAGGTACGTATATGGAGAGATAAGGAGAGTAATCTATACTTACCTTTTTGCACTAACCTTCCTGATATTTTGTTCCTCTGTATTTTTGGCAAGATATTCTGTCCACACGATATTGTGGTTTCCGATATTCTGTCAATATTCCAGCAGTACTCACACATACCTTTCACCAGACCAGCCTTTGCATGTCTGCACTTCCTGTGTTTAATTGCACTTGGGATAGGAATCAAATGATGACTGCAGAAAGGCCATTCAATTGAAGTCATTGAAAGACTCAACATCTTGGTGCCCATTGTTCACCTCAGCTGAGCAGTCAATGGCTGTATTGTTAATAGTTGTTTTAATAGCAGTGTTAATAGTTGTCAATGTGGCTCAATATTCTTGGCCTTGATAATTCTTCCTTCTTTCTGCTGTTTCTAAAGGTTCTCTTTGTCTGAAAACTCAGACATCGATTGAAAATCTATATGTCATTTAAAAAAAAACTCACAAATGTGCAGACATTTTGTAAAATGTCCAAACTCCACGGGGAACTAAGAATTCAGCTTTTTTGCAGATATTATGTGTCACAGATTTGGGCTAACCTAACTTGAGACCCATTTGTCCTATTGGAATGCAGCCTATAGTGACAGCAGATTGGCATTTATATTGTTATTGAGCTGATGTACAAACCTATAAATACTTTTCAAAGAAGCTTGATTTCATGCACCATAAACATGTGTTGGTCAGGGTTACTGACCTCTCTTCTCTGTTGAATAAATGCCCACTTTAAATTTCGTTACATGTGGGAATAGTGAAGATATTTACCAAACACCATTGAATGGAAATGATTTAAGCAATTGTGATGCACGTTTTTCTCTCTTGAGGGCTGTTGGTATTGCCATTTATATACTTTTTAATCATATTTTTAAAGATAATTGCTAAAACTCCAAATGGCCTAGGGTTTTCAAAATCCTTGTTTTACTCAAAATTCCAATAACAGTGATTCATTGAAAATGTAATTATTTTGTTTACATTTTGAAACAAGAGTGTATTGAAAATAGTTTTTACTAATTGATAGTTTGTTACAAGGTGTTTAGCACATGGTCCAAAGAATTTGCCCAAATGTTCTAATATGTTTATTGAGATGGATGAAAGTTAAATCGTTTTTTAACATTAATGTCATCCAGTCTCAATCCTCCTAAATTTAAGTAAGGAAATAACGCAGGATTCACCTAGGCATTTAGGGGCATATTACCAAGCAATAGCGATAATTATCGCTATTGCTTGGTTAGAGACAGAAATTTACCGCAGAGCTGCGGCGATTTTTACCGCAAATAAACCTTGGTATTACCAAGGTTTATCGCAAATGCGATAAAAATCGCCGCAATGCATGAATATCGCTGAAAAGTTAGCGATATTCATGCATTACCGAGCTAATGCTCTTAGCCATGTTATCCACCTCCCATTGGATAACATGGCTAAGAACTGCTCAGGGCAGGTGTTAGCTTTTGGAGATATTCACGCTTAGCGCGAATATCTCCAAAAGTTGGTAATAGGAGATAGCGATGTTAGCGACTGTTTCCAGTCGCTAACATCTTGGCACGCCCACTTTGCATGTCATAGTGATAAATATCACTGACATGCAAAGTGGGGCCCAAGATGGTCGCTATCTCCTACTAGCTGTCGCTAACTGGTGTTAGCGACAGCTAGGTAATAGGGAGATAATTTTATCTCCGCTTTCTTGGCTTTTAAAGCCAAAAAAGCGGAGATAAACCCCCTTGATAATATGCCCCCTAGTTCAGCCATTCAGTCCATCATAGAATGCCCCTCTGGTATGCATTTCCTTGTAGGCCATCGCCACACAAAAATATAGCTCAAGTTTATTCAGCTAAATGAAGAAAGAACTCCAAATGGCCAGTCTTTTCTGCATCCCACTGCTACCCTTACCTCTTTAATGTTTCAATTTTAAATGTTACATGAACGACCCCTCCAAAATTCGAAACTGGGAGGTTCTGGGCCAGTCTAGTGTCTACCAATGATAACGTGTGAAATAACTAAGGGAAGAGCTCATAGCCTTGCACGATAGTCCAGTATTAAAATTGAATATAAGCATAATGGTAGTTGATTTGAAATTAATATTTATTTGCAGTGTGCCACTTGGTTTGTGGTTTACCTCGGACGAAAATGTATCTAGGTTTTACATGAAGCATATCTATGAAGGGCACTTGATTCTGCCTTACCACACCTGAGACAGTTATATCTTTTCTTAAACGTCCATATGGTCAATCTATTATGCATAGAATGAAACATTTGCACAGTTCAGAAATGCTGAAGCTGTAAGGTAGCTGCCATCAGGATCTTTGAAAAATAGTGAATGCTTTCGCACAGGAAGACATCATCAAATTCAGATTTTTTGACCTACAAGAGAAACATTCTACATTGTTATCCACCACAGTGAAGTTAAATATAAACGTATGATAATAAGACATTTTAGGGATTGTCGCAATCATTCAATTAAGGTATCTTATGGATACTTGCGTTGTTACAATTCATCTTCATCAAAACATCTCTCTTCTACATGTACTTAAAACCCCACCATAAGTAAACTAAATTTGCATTGATTATCACTAAAAGTGTGCAGTGTGTCCCATGAAAATGCTGGCTCAGGCTTGAAAGGTCGTTTTGCCACCCGACAGAGCATACAGTATTATGAAAGGTATCAGGAAGTGAACTCTCCTGACCAAGCTTTTTTTATGTGTGGATTTTGGATATTTGAAACATCTTACAACATTCCTGCCATATTTAAATCCAATCTTAGCTACCTTAAATTTACCTCCTTAAAATAACTGCCATCTGAATACCTGACCAAGCATCCAATTGCTTGAGGTCCAAGACAGAGCTGGTAAATACTTGGAGCTCTAGCTTCTATTATCGAAGCTAATAGGTTTGAAAAACATTTTCCTGTAGCAGCGCAGAAATTGGCAATTTAAAAAAATGTATTCATTCAGTGAGCTACCAACATGTAAAAATTGCCACTGACAGAATCAAGCCACCGAAAAAAGGCTGAAGCAAATGTAGCAAAATTAATCAAAATAGGTGTAAAAACGTAGGGCGAAAGACCATTTTGACATCTATTAATCAATTAAATTGATAGCCTGTTTCAGTTGTGCATGATCATGAAGCATTTCTTAATCAAGGATTTGTAATTCAACTTTATTATCTCCTTAACTTAACATAACGAGAAATGCATACATATAAATATAATGTATCAGAAACAATATAATTTTAAGTTCCTATAATGCGATCATTGATTATCATCTGGGGTTTAGCAATGTTCATTTTCCACTCAGAAATATTCCAAAATTGCATGCCAACTGCTGGATAACTGAAAACACATTCTATGCATATTAACTAAAGATGCCACCCTGATTTGCATAGGTGGCAGTTTTGATAGGGTATTCATTCATCTCCACATGCTCTACCCTCTTCACCTTAACAATTGCTTGGCAATAAATCTCTAAGTGAAATGCACCAAGAGTGGTGATGTATGGCAGCCTTTGTGAAGTCCTTGAGCAATACCTAAAGTAATCTGGTGTTGCACTCATAGTAGCAAATCTAGCTTTATAATGGCTGAATAAGAATAATAAACGTTGATCCAAATCGCATACACTCCATAACTTCCCATATCTATTGCCATGACACCCCCGCAAATGCTATATTAAAATCTTCAGCATCCACAATTGAAACAGGAGACATCCACAAAGCTTTCATTAATAATAAGGATCTTATGAACAATGTATCTCTGCATACAAAGCTATTCAAGCCCAACATGTACCAACAAATTAGAAAACCATTCAAAATTGCGTCAACTCACGCCAAGGCTACTGGAATGTACTTTGTGCATGTATGTCCAATTCTCAACTCATTGAACTCTAATGAGCACGGAACGCATCCTTCCATTTTGTCTAGGCTCTCAATAAAGGTCCTCCTTAACTTGAAAGAACTCTACACTGGCTTCCTTAAGAATACAATCCATTTTAAACAGAATCCAGATACCGTACCAATAAATCTCCTGTAACCTCCCGGGTCAGGGCCAGCGAAGCATTATGAAGTGAAACTAAATCAAATCATGAGCGAGAATCCATAAGTGCATGCTGCTCACAACACTGAGATATCCATAGTGGGTGAGTAAAGGCTATGAAATGTAACCTTGTCCAAGTTGAATGCCTGGGCACCCACAAAGTAGACTACATATGATTTCAGAAAGTAGAGGAATCTAAAAACTGAAGGGCAGGAAAGAACTATACAATAGAAACCAGAGGCGTGAGCCTGAATACACACCCATTCACACCATTACTCAAGCAAGCCCAGCGTCCTACTAGACATTGGCCTGGGATCATGAAAACCCTGACCCAGCAGCAGGTCAGTTTCAACAAAGAGGAATTCAAGTGATTGGTATTTGCAAAGGATTGCGCCGGTCTGTTTTTGTTGCATGTGCAGGGCAATGCATGCACTTGGAAAAGGTGGTGTGTAAGGGCGCTGCATTATATGTTTTATTCACTTGCCAAGAGTCCCGGGGCTCCATGGTTTTAGTGTGTTCTTAGTTGCTGGATGCATGTATGTGAGTGGGACCAGATCTTATTGGGTAAATGTATGGGTGGCTGAGGGAAATGGTGGTGTGGTAGAGATGACAAGGGTGTGAGGGTTAGGTGTTAAAACTTTGGAGGATAATGAGATTTGTGTGTGCAGATGAGAAACAACGTGTGCATGAGTGGAAGAGCGAGTGTTTAATGTGCTAGCAGTGTGCAGTATTTGAGTTCTATGCATTATGTATGCTTATTAACTGTATTGGTGGGTTGTGTTATTTTATATTAACACAATTCTTGTTGTACTTTCCATGCAACCCAAGTGTGGCTTCAAAAGATAAGGTAGAATTTGATATAGAAAAAAGCTACGAAGGTCTCTTTTCTTTTAATATTTACATATAGAAAAAAATGTTATACTATGTGCAAAGTTAAGGTTAATTCTGTATAAAAGTGAGAACAGCCAAGAATGTGTTTCAGAGTTTCAGCCACGTTTCGATAGTGATAGGATGTCAAACGGTCATTTTGAGCTTTTTAGAGACCAACACATTTATCTTGATAGAGTGGTGAATGTAAGTAGGACTATGACTTACCTACCTGCTTGAAAAATATAAATAACATAACAGGGATGGTTTCTATATTTGCATGCCATTAAGAGAATTTTAACAATATGTATGTTTTGAAACGACCAACCCTTAGATTGAGAACGTTCAGGGGCGGCTGTTGACATTTGAAAGTTGTGGGGCGTTACATTATTGTCGTACTGCACTGTGGCGAGCGAGCTCGAACAACCTATGGTGGGTTTGGGGTTCTACCCCCAAGAAAATGTGAAAAAAGAGTGGACAAAAGGTGCATTTTTAAGCAAATTTGAGTAAGCAGGAAGGTTAATAAAGCAATTAGTGCTGGGCCAAAACTGCCCTCACAGGCTTCTCTACATGTTCTTCATCTCAGCACATCTTAGTCACTGATAGGCTGGCCACACAACCTTACTTGCAGAGCTCACCTTGTTTGATGGTAAAGCCAAAGAGTGGATCTCCTATCTCACCGATTGATCTTTCTTGGCTTTCTGCTGCTCCTCCACTTGCCACCTGCCCTCCTACCTGTTAGTGATCCCCATGGTTCTGTCCTGGACCTGTCTTTTTTTACCCTTTACATGATGGTGATCCCAATGATGTTCTTCTTTCTTCCTCCTCTGCCTGGAACTTAAGAATACTATTTAATCCTAGTTTGTGAACTTTGAACCCATTACCTAATTGTGGAATACGGTGGCAACACTTTTACGCACATTACTTCATTATAACTCACTGCGCCATCATATTTATCCTATGTCAACATACAGTATAGTATGGTACTGACCCCTTTGCCATAAGTCTCTTTATATATCTGCATTGCCTCATTGAAACCACCCTTCTGTCCGAATTCCTGCAGCATATATCATATCAATCGTTATACCCTTATTTCCTCACCATATTAAATGGTGTAAGTCTCTTTGCCAAAATCGAATGTGCTTCCATGGTGGTGTGAGAGGATGGTGTTAACACGAGGCTTGTGCAGCATGGAAGGGGGTCCACAGTGAGTACATGGTGGTGTGAGAGGATGGTGTTAACACGAAGCTTGTGCAGCATGGAAGGGGGTCCACAGTGAGTACATGGTGGTGTGAGAGGATGGTGTTAGCACAAGGCTTGTGCTGCATGGAAGGGGGTCCACAGTGAGTACATGGTGGTGTGAGAAGATGGTATGTTAAAAATTCTTATACCGCGCACGTTCATCGAACGGTTTCTTGGCGCTCAAACAGATAAGGCGATCACGGCCAGAAGTATCATTCATATTCTGCTGTGAAAAGGAACGTCTTCAGTGTCCTACGAAAGCTTTCGTAGGGAAGACAGGGACGAAAAGAGGAAGGGAGAGAGTTCCAAAAAGTGGGGGCTAAGTAAGAAAAGCGAAGACCACCGTGTTTTTTGCGTTGAATTTGGGGGATACACAAGAGATTATCAGCAGAGGAACGTAGAGTGCGAGTTGGTATATACTGCTTGAGGTTGGATGAAATGAACGCGGGTGCAAGGTTGTGAAGGGCTTTGAAGATGGTGCAACCAAGTTTAAAGGTACAACGTTTGGCCACCGGGAGCCAATGAAGACTCCGAAGTAGAGGTGAAACGTGCTGGTGCTTTGGCTGATGAAATACTAGACGGACGGCCTGATTTTGGATCAGTTGTAACCTCTGGAGTTGATAAGAGGGAATCCCTACATATAGGATGTTAGCGAAGTCGATCCTAGAGATGACAAGAGCAAGGATGACTAAGATAAGGGCATCTCTAGTGAGGAATCTACAGATCTTACATATCCTGCGCAGATGGAAGAAGCAGGACGATGTTACTGCCGAGATCTGAGCCTTCATAGATAAATCTCCAGAAATGACAACGTCAAGGCTTTTCACAGTATTGACAGGACGAGGGGGGACCCCGAGTGCTTGGGGCCAGAAGCTGTCGTTCCAAGGATTGGCCGGCCCGCCCACCAGCACAAGTTCGGTCTTTGTGGGATTTAGCTTGAGCTGGCTGTGAGCCATCCAGTCGGAGATACCTAGCATAGTAGTCTGGAAGTCTTTGAGGGAGGAAGGGGAGGAATCAATAGGGAAAATCAACTGCAGATCATCTGCGTAATTGTAAATTGTAGCAGGGGACTTGCGAAGGGAAACCATGAGGGGCTGCATATATAAATTAAACGGGAGGGGAGATAATGCAGAGCCTTGGGGGACACCACAGGAAAGGGAGAAAGAGGAGGCACAGAAAGTAGAAAGTTGAACGGCTTGAGAACGCTTGTCCAAGAAAGAACGGATCCAGTCCAGGGCCACGCCCTGGATGCCGGCGTTTCTGACACGGTCGATCAGTATAGGGTGATCGACCGTGTCAAAAGCCGCCGACAGATCCAGTAGGACAAGGGCTTGATGGGTGTTATTGTCGGCGCCAGTTCTCAAGGTGTCCATGACGGCGGCAATAACCGACTCAGTCGAATGGAGCGGTCGGAAACCAGCCTGCTGGGGATCTAAAAAGGAAGAGCTCTCAATGAATGCGCCCAGACAGCGAGTAACATAAGTTTCCAAGATTTTTCCCAGATAGGGCAGAAGGGATATGGGCCTGTAGTTGCTCATGACCAGGGGGTCAGCGTTGTTTTTTTTCAGGATAGGTAGCACCACTGCCTGTTTGAAGGAGTCGGGGACTACTCCAGTGGACAACGAGATGTTAAGGAGGGTCAAGGCAGGGTCAAGACAGGCCAGAAAAATTTCTCGAAGTATCTGGGGAGGGCAGCAGTCCTTAGGGGACCCAGAACTGACTTTATGCAAGAGTCTCTGAAACTCGGTAATGGAAATGGGGGGAAAGGAGTCAAGAAACTGCGGGTTATTGGGGGGTAACGGAAAGGAGAGGGAGGATGGGGGCAGAGGGATATTTTCTTTGATAGTGGCGATTTTGTCCTGAAAGTAGGTATTTATTGCGGTACAAAGATCCTGGGTAGGCACGGGGGGAGAGTGACCCGATCAGGGAGGGAGAGCTCGTTAACGATAGAGAAGATTTCTTTTGACTTGGAGGCAGACTCCATGATTTTGTGGGAGAAATCAACAGTTTTAGCCTCGAGGATAGAGGCTTTATAAGTTTTTAGGAGGTTCACGAATTGCAGCTTGAGAAGGGGATCGTAGTTTTGGCGCCATTGGCGCTCAGCCTGTCGAAGAGCCAGTTTGTCACTTTTTAGCTGGTCCGTGAACCATCGCTGGGCGTCATGAGGGCGCATAGCTTTTATGGATTTTAAAGGGGCTAAGGAGTTGCAAGCCGATAACAGCCAATGTTCTAGGGAGGAAGCTTGATGAGTGGCTGTGGTTGCCAGCAAGGAGTGAAGTTCTGGTAGATTCACTTTCTTCCAGTTACGGGCTAGGACGTTCATTGTAGGGGGTGCACGGCAAGGAATCGATAGGTCAACAGTAAAGGATATAAAGTAATGATCTGACCAAGAGCATGGAATTACCAGGGGAGGTGAAATATCAAGGTTGGACGTCCAGACCTGGTCCAGAATGTGCCCCTTGCAGTGGGTAGGTGTCGAGATGAATTGCCGACAATTCATACTTTTTAGAAGGTCAGAGAACTCTTCCGAGAGGCGGCTTTCCCGTGGGTCGGAGGGCCAATAATTGAAGTCGCCGATAATAATGACTTTGGCGTTGTTGATAATTAGTTCGGAGGTAAGGGCCCCAATCTGTTGTGGAAAAGAGGGCATATGGCCAGGGGGTCTATACACAAGGACACAGGTGAGGGGGGACCTAGAAGAACAAAGTTTAATTGCAAGAAGTTGAGTGTTGGGAATTGCAGTACAGACTAAGGTGGAGAAAGTATGTTCTGTACGAATAATGGCTGCGACTCCACCACCAGCTTGGCCCCCGGGTCGATTGGATTGTAGAATGTAGTAACCAGTGGGGATGGCAGCAAGAATGTCAGGAACGGAGTCGTCGGTAAGCCAAGTTTCTGACAGGAGTAGAATATCCACAGCACTGTCATCTAGCAGGCGGAATATTTCCAACTGGTGTTTCACCATGGACCTAGTATTGAGATACAAGATGGTCAAGGAAAGTGTCCTGGCTGAAGGTGGAGAATAAATCATAGGTGCATTTACAGGGGAGGTGGGAGTAGGAGTAAAGCGCGATAAGGCAGAGGAAACAAAGATGCCACAGTCGTGAGCCACTCTGGCGGCGCAAGATGATAAGGGAGATACATGCCGAAGGGCAAGTAAATCGGCAGACGAGTATATATAAGATGGGGCAGGGTGAGTGGCCGCTGGACGCGGCCGGCCGCGGATGGGCGCAGACGGGCTGGACTTAGGCACGACTTAGGCACGAAGTCGGCGCTCGTCCGCTGCGCTTCCGCCATGTCGCCATGATATAGGGAGCCTAAGTGAACCACTGGACCGCTAACCTGCGCTGTGTAGAGGCAGGGCGGAAGTGGTACTGCCAAAGCGGAAGTGACACTCTAGAAGTCAGCCCTCCGCACAAACGGCACTCTGCCGGGGCGGAACGGGGCCTGGAGCGGTCAGCAAGCAGGTGAGAAGCCCTCACAAGATGGTGTTAACACGAGGCTTGTGCAGCATGGAAGGGGGTCCACAGTGAGTACATGGTGGTGTGAGAGGATGGTGTTAACACGAGGCTTGTGCAGCATGGAAGGGGGTCCACAGTGAGTACATGGTGGTGTGAGAGGATGGTGTTAACACGAGGCTTGTGCAGCATGGAAGGGGTCCACAGTGAGTACATGGTGGTGTGAGAGGATGGTGTTAACACGAGGCTTGTGTTTAGTGTGGAAGGGGCACCCGGTGAGTATTACATGGTGGAGTTAACATGAGGCGTGTGTTCAGCGTGGCAGGAAGCACACAGTGTGGAGACGGTAGTGTGAAAGGATGTTAGCGGTAGGTGCAGCAAGCGTGCCGCGCAGTATTAGTGGTTGTTCAGCATTGGAAAACGGTGTGGTTGATTGGGTGGAGCGACAAAGACTCAGGGTTCTCTGGGTGTCTTATCTAGAGTCTGGAATTGGGGTACCCACCACCAATGTGGCCGAGCACTGCCCTAAACTCCTGGGTGGCTCATGCTACTTAGATCAGGGCAGTGACCGTGTGTTATTCTGCTGGAAGGGGGAGGGCTCACAGTGGGGGGCAGTGACACGTTATGATATGTAGCCTGCCTTAAAGCATGCTATGCTGTGATCTGTTCTGTTGAGCTAGTGCCGTCCGTATAGTGCAGCCTGCCTTTAAAATCGCCTTGAAGCGCTATTGGCGGCACATAAGTGACTAGACTGCCTGAGGTTTCAATCTCAGACATTGGTCTGTATCGCCTCTGAAGAAGTGCTTTGAGCATCGCTTCCTGGTGGCTCTGTAGGTTTGGCTGGAATGTCTTTTTGACTAACTGTGGGGTCTTCTGATGAGGGCTGACAGTGCGGTGGAAGGTGGAAGGGATTGCATGCTCTCCATGTCCCAGCTACAGCACACATGTAACATGTCACATATGGCACAGAGGGTGTGCCTTGATTCGGTTCTGATGGATGCAGGTGTGGAGTTTGTCAGATCTTTCAAAGTCTTTGACACCTTTTTTACCTCGGTCTTTGGTACCACGTTGCTCCAGGAGTTGTAGACAAGTTCCAAGCGCCTTTACAAAGGTGCAAGTCACCTGCGTACCAATCGCTTTGGCTGCACGCGTTGAGGTGGTGTTGTTACTGCAATGACATGGTATATCACCATCCCCTCCCAACCCCTCTCCCCTATTGATTGCCACCTTCCTTCCCCACTCTGCCCTTTTCCCATTCATCCCCCTTCCCTTCCCCATGTATCCTTCCTCCCCTGCACAATACTCCTTTCACGAACACCAGGAGAGAACAAGTTGCTTTGCCATTGAGGGCCCTCGATTCCTAATTCCTTCGAGCATGACCCTGCTTAAAAAGTTTTGTTGCACGTTGCTGATTCGAAAAATAATTTAAGGAGACAGGACTTTCAATGTTATAAATCATCCGACTAATGAAATTTAAAGCTACCTAAAAACAATGCGATATACAAATTTGCTCTTTTCCAAAAGCAGCATAAAGGATCTGAAATGGTGCAAGGCAAGTCTTTCTGACATTAGTTAATTACCATTTAGCGCATATTTATGAGAACTGTTTAATATCACCCCGTTTGAATACGAGCACAGACAACTAAAACATTGTTGCTGGATACAGTTAATTGGCTAGAGTGTCTGGTTTGTCAGAAATCAGAGCAATTACAAACGAACCAATCCAAATGTTTGTACTATACACTGCACACTCCAGGGGCCTTATTTATGAAGGCCTTGCGCCACCGGTGCGTCACTTTTTCCCATGTTAAAAGTGACGCACCGGTGGCGCAAGGCCTTCATAAATAAGGCCCCAGGTGCGCCCATGAGGGCATACATTGCGCAGACGTGCCTCCTAGTAGAACGGTATGCTGGTGGGACGTCACACTGCACACACTGGCAGCATAGACCGCAGACACGATGCGGGCACAGCATGGCCTGGGATGGTAAATTGTACACAACGAAAGCATGCACTGCACACAACTGGGAGCACGATAAGCAGTTAGAAACATGCACTGTCCACATCCCCAGGGACGGCTCTAGGCTCATGGCGGCCCTGGGCAGGGAGCGTAGGTAGGGGGCCCCGGAAGAAGGGGTCCGGGCGGGGCGGAGCCCAGTGAAGAGGGGGGGGATCAGGGTGTTTGGAAGTGGAACAGAGCCGGAGGCCGCCATATCCCTGCCAGGGGCCGCCATGCAAATATGTATCCATCCTCAGAGGATTATTACATTAAGGATATATATTGGCGTGGTGGCCCTGTGCAGGTGCACATGCCTAAGGCCGCCCCTGACATCCCCCTGCGCGATGCACACATAGGCTCGCCGCTCACACACATCACGTGCCTGGGAACACAGCAAGCACACAGGTCTATTGCTTGCAAAACACCACATGTAGAAACGGCCTCATTGCGCAGACACAAGAGCACCTTGTACACCCGAGATTGCACAGTAAAAATTCCTGGCACCACATGCTGCACACACCTAGTGGAACACATTGTACCCACATATAAAGACGGAAGACAAGCAGGCCCATACACAATCTCAGCAGAAAATATTTGAGAGCACACGCCTCGGGGGCACGGCAGTTGGAGGCAGCACACACTACATCTACCTACTGCACACACAATGGAGAATTATTGAGAGTCGGCTTCCCAGTAATCCTCTCCCTACAAAGCGCTGCTTGGGGTAACAGTTTTCTCTATGGCGCTTCTGTGCCCACACTGCTTTCCCTGCACTGCCTAGATTCACGGCAGCGTCTTCTCGCATTGCACTGCCTCTTTTCATGGTTCTCCCTCTCTGCAGGCACTACCTGGGTACACAGGTCTCCGCATTGCACTATTTTGTTCACAATACTCTTCCTGCACTGCACTCTTTCTATTTGCAGCACTCTTCCTGCACAACATTCACTGCTGGGATCACATTACCCTCTATTTGTGCCATCACCTCCTGTTTTCACAGAACTAACTCACTTCACGCGCTGCCTGTGTCTATGCTGTGCACTGTTTCTGCGGGGGGGGGGGGTTGCGGGGGGGTTGGGGACAGAGGGAGAATAAAATGTAGAAAACTTACCTGACCACCTCTGTTCCTGGTCCATGTTGGCGCCTCTTCAAACAGGAACAGTGGCAACCCCGCCCTCAGCCAATCCTGATGCTGTTGCAGTGCCAGGATTGGCTTGGGGAACAGGTTACTCTTCGCCCGCCGCCTGCCCATTAGGAGACTGAGGGGCTCCTAATGGGCATGCACAAACAATTGAAAACATTAGTGCGCATGACTGGGCACGGGCAAAAAATGTACCCTCCGTCCCCACTCATGCGCACTTGTGTTGACCTGCTGCCTGTTGCCCCCCACTGGTCTGACAATCATGTCAGTCAACATGACCCCAGACCGCCCACCCCCTTCAGACTCTGAAGGGGTGGGCAGTCCGACGTCATGCTGACTGACATGATTGTCAGTTCTCCCTCTGTGTTTCTGAACTTAAGTAAACTTAGTCCGTTTACTTAAGTTCAGAGACGCCAAGGGAGCTGCGGGCACGGGCGGGAGGGGGTGCAATTCCCCCACGCCCCAATGGACGCACCACGCATGAGAGCCTTTAGTTGTTTGGGTAGGTGGGCAGTAATGTTCATCAAAAGCAGATGTTAGTAATTGCTCATTTTCAGTATGCTTATCCGTGGCTTAGAGAGAGCTCCAGAGAAATGTAATCCCAAAGGTTCTTTGTTTACATTTTTTAGGTATACCATCTCTATCATGGAGTGACAGGATGAAGGTAGGTAAACATCACTTACAACGAAACTTTTACAACGCACTACCATTACAACGCGGTCATTACAACGCAAACTATTACAGCGCATTGCGCTGGGGGGCGCTCTAGTATAGGGAATAAGTTTAATTTACTATCCAACACCTTCCCTAGTGTCCACGGGGACTGGAGTTGGAATAGTAAATTAAACTATTCACTATCCAGCACCCAAAAGCGCTATGCGTTGTAATGGTATGCGATGTAAAAACCGCGTTGTAAAGGCAGGCGTTGTAATAGCCTGCGTTGTAACGTCATACATCCTGAAGGTATGGTGTTAGGATGGAGAGATCCTCTCATCTCTGTGGTACTGTTCCATGACACAATTATTTCTCATCCAACCATCCAAGAATAACGCCCATGCAAGCTTACATTGGGGTTATCAGTGATCAAATTAATTCCTCAGTAGCTTTCACATTCCACTTTAATGTTTCACTAGTAACATACTGGGAAAACAAAAACAATATATGCTAACAACCTCTGCTTCTGCCATAGATGTTGAATATGAATATTTAAAAGGAGGACATACTTTGGAACGCCATTGGGAAATTTGCCTGCATTAAACCAAAGGTTATTAGGTGGCTTTAGGGCCATAGCTGCCAACTTTGGAACTGGAGAACCAGGATTGGGTCTTTGTGTCAGCTCAACACCCTGTGATCCTGAGCAAATCACGTAAACTCCCCGTACCTAAAAAAATGAATGTGACCTTGTGTGATGTCACTCTCAAATGCATACTTTCGGCAGTCCTGCATTAAGGAAAGGAACAGATCTAAAGAAGAAAATAGACTTCTGAAAACATTGTAATAGTAGGTGCCAGAATTGAAAGAGGACACGGTCTTGGCAGTGATAAAAATGGGATGGTACATACATTAGCAACAGTAGTAAAGGGTGGAGTTGTGGGGAAAGACAAATACAGTTAGAAGGTGATTTGCCTAAAGTTCTTGTCACAAAACAGGCACATAGCATGGAAGTCCACTGAAAAACAATTATACTGCTTTTCATTTGCACTCGTTACATTTATGTTTTCAGGAAAAGTAGGATTACAACATTGATAGTTTGAGAAAGATAGAACCTCTGTGTAACCTGAGTTGCTGCTCTCTCTAAATAATTTGAAGTTCCTGCCAAATGTGAGCTTCTGTCTTGGTTGGGAGACAATTTCTGAAAGACGGAAAATAAAATGTGTATTTATTCCATAAATTATTGTGATGGTAAAGCCCATCTTTATGATTAAAGAATAAGATGCGGGTCTGGAAAAGATGGATTTCTGATAGAATTCTATGTATAAAAGATCAATGAAGCTAGGTGTTGTGCAGGTCCAGACTGCCCTTTAATTCCACCAGTGGACTTGGGCCTTTAAAGGTCGGTTTTGATAGCCCAGGGCCTCCCCTGGTGCCTCTGTCAGTGTCCTCAGCTCCCAGATGTTAATGGCATCTAGGGCAGGGAGCCTTCGAGGAAGTGAGAGAGAGTCAGATAAAGAGAGGGGGAGAGGAGGAAGGTAGAGAGAAAGTGACCCAAGAGGGAGAAGATAGCAATGGGATAATGAGAGAGAAAGAGAATATTTAGATGAATGGATGGATAGAAAGAAAAAAATGCAAGCAGATGAAGGGAGCATTTCTTTCTGGGCTGTATTTAGTTCCCCATGTTGGCTCTGGTTTCATCAGGTTTTCTCCAGATGAAACCTGAACATGCTCAATTAGAGCACCATGGGCAAATTAAGTCTATGAAGCAACTCATTTTCCAAATATTTTTGGGGTCATCAATTTTATACTAGGAGTGGGAGGAACTCAAAGAGTTTCGTTCCACAAGATTCCACCAGATTCCACCAATCAGTGGAAATTATAAATCTCATTCTACTCCTGCTGCAAATTAATGCCGTAGCATGAGCAGCACAGGAAAAAAGTGCAAATGGCACCATGCGTATTGCAAGAGAGAGGACGCAGCAATTTGAGATGATTTTCCAGCCACTCCAATAGAAAATCTGCTCCACCACCCACATTATAAAATCGCACTAGGGGATGCCAAATCTGTGTCGTGCTCTCCAGCGTCCAATTTCTGAAAACCTCAAGAGAGAAAAATTCAGCCACGCTGCGATTGGTGGAATTTGGCCAGAACGCTGCGTTAAAGAGGAATGTATGATGTTACAATGCAAACACTTATAATGCATGCCTTTACAATGCAGGTTTTACATCGTAGCTACCTTTACAACACATTTTTAGAAACTACCTTTACAACACAGTCATTACAACGCATACCATTACAACGCATACCATTACAACGCATACCATTACAATGCATAATACTTTTAGGATAACAGTGGGGTACGTTTTGGACAGTGTAGGGGTAAAAATACTATCCCACTCCAGTGAGTGCAACAGGAGGGAAAGTGTTGGATAGTGTAGAGGTAAAAATTACTATCCCACTCCAGTGAGTGCAACAGAAGGGTAAGTGTTGGAAAGTGTAGATTTCAAAATTACTATTCCCACTCAAGTGAGTGCAACAGTAGATAGTGTAGGGGTAAAAATTACTTTTCACATGTACCCCCAAACCCATACCTAACCTAAAACTAAAAGAAAATTCCATTACTTACCTTATAATGCGTTGTAATGGCATGCGTTTCAGTGGTATGCATTGGAATGGCATGTGTTGTAATGACTGCGTTGTAATGGCATGCGATGTAAATGCAGTTGCATTTTTAAAAAAAGTAGTGCATTGTAATGACTGCATTCCAACAATTCTGCAAGAGAAAGGAAATGTTCCGCCCACCCCTATTTTAGACCCAATTATTAGTTTTGTTTGAACACTTCCCTTGGGCTAAGTGAATGTAACAACAAAAGTGGATTTACCCATTTGTGTGAGTTTACGTTTTTGGGGATTCACAAAATCCGCATTAATAGTAAGGCCTCTCTTTTTACTTGCAGAGTTTTCCCCCTTAACTGCAGAGTCTCCGCAGTCGTAAATTTACTATTGACTTGTAGTTTGTGAATCCCAAAAACACGAAAACTTACACAAATGAATACATTCACTTATAAAAATGTGTAAGTCCCTTTTGTGAATCTGGCCCTCAAATACTAGCTCTGCTCATTAAACATGTAGCTGGATGAATTTATTGCATCCATATTTTTAATATGTTGTTTTTTTGGCATTGCATATTGATGGTGCTGGAAAAAGCAAATTGTACTAGTGGTGTAAATACGGGCGTGCTAACATAGTGCATTGTTGCCTCATAAAGTGGTTGTTCGGAATTTGATTTCCACTGTATAATGGTTTGAAAAAAACAGAAAGTGCTCTTTCTCTTTAAAATAAAAATAACTAAAATGTGCTTCAACCACTACAAGTGGCAGTAAAAGTCATACTTAAGCAGAAAATGCAATGATACTTAACAGATTGTTCACGTTAACTGTCCTTTCACTAATCCACGGATTACTCGGTGAAATCTACCTTCATTCAACAACGCTTCTAAAGTCTGCTGTGGATTACTCGTATCATCAGTGAAACCTGCTTCAAATTTATTGCTTTCATTCAGGTTAAATTTGAACAGGGCCCATTTGTAGCACCACGTGTACATACACATATCCAGCTTTCATCATTCTCCCTGCCCATAATCCGGTGATTTATGCTTTTAACACAGATCCAGTGAAACTGTCGAAGAAATGAAACTAAATTGATAAGAGTTAAGACGGATTACATTCATGCGTGTTGTGTGAAGGCTTCAATTTTATATTCAGACGAGGATAAAAGGGATTTTGACATCCTAACCCTAGCTGAGGTTATAATCTGTTTTTAATGGCATTAGCAAAAGAAAACAGGAAACAGTCAATGGAGTTCAAAGTCATTGATCCCATCACTTAAAATAGGCAGGAACAACACAGGCATTGTTTATCATTGTTAAAGTCCGACAAAAATAGCAAGTCTTGTTATTGACAGATTGCTTTGAAGGGCATTTTCTAAACGGTGGAGGGCTAAAGATGTTAGACAGGCAAAGCTCGCTCACTCCTCTGTCTCCAACCATAAGAAGGGACGAGGGGTGGGTGACATGTTTCGGCCCTCAACCCCCTGGTCAGTTACCATAATTGATTCTGTCTGGAAGCATAGTTTATTTTTAGCGAGTGTGCTCTTTTTAAAAACTTTTTCCCTAGGTTTGCATCTTTCTTTGTTAGACCAAAATGGCAGGCTCTATTGCGCATCTCAGACCATTGCCCATTTCCAGTGTACCAGCACAACTGGCGGTTGAGTCGCATATAAATTAATTAAAGAATATAAATTCAGCATTTCATAAATAAAACTCCTTCATTTGTTTCGATGGGCTTTTAAAGGGGAGTCCCGATCCTGTGCTGCATTGGAGCCAGAGTGGAGCAGAAGAGCGGCGATGCTGGCTGGCGGCATGTAATTTTGTTTTTGTGTGTATTTTCTCATTGTTCATTTCTCTCCCAACGTCCGTTTCACCACTCGGCCCTGACACCAGCCGCTACTGCTAACTAGTCCAAGTGACCACATTTCCTGCACTTCTTACATATGGTCCTTTCGACTGTAACGGCAGTGATCCGAGGATCAAAGGAGGGGCAGTCTAATGAGCAAAAATCCACAAATGCTACAAACTTTCCAGTAGTATCCAAATGTCCATTATATTTTACTGGCACTTCCATCGCATACCTTTCGAGATGTGCTCATTTGCGAACCTTGGGCTAGATTTATCAACACATCACGCCTGTGCAATATCAACAGATTTAAAACAGACTGCGCAAAATATTATTTTGTAATTTATTTCCCCATAGTTTTGTGCTGGACAGCTGCTTCAAACTAATGCAAAGAATTGTTGTGTGCTGTTTTGCAATCTTTGTGCCAAAGAGGTGGTGCTAAATAATCATTGCCTCCTACCACCCATGGCCTTTTGATGCAAAGCCCTATCTACTAACAATAGAAGAGAGGCCCCTGCATTAAAACATTATTAATCCTCGAGGTAGGTGCAAAGTTGGAGAAATACATTTATTTCTCCAAACATTAGAAACCCTGCATGTGTGTTGCACTGTACAGCAGAAATACAATGTGGCAAAAGTCTTTAAGTTAGTCTACGTGAAATGCAGCCCTGCCAAGTACCATGTATCAGGCATTAGACTAACGCATTTTAATGTGGTGGTCCGCATCACCGCATTAAAATGCATAGTGGCATAGTACTAGCGTCTGATCACCTGCATGCTCTGAGCCTGGGTGAACTAGTCTGATTGCAGCGGTGTCCAGACTTAAATGCTGCTGCCATCAAGAACTCTGAATGAATGCAATAACTGAGACTGACTCAAGCGTCCTTTTCTCTCAGGTTCTTCTTGCCGTTGTGGGGCTGGGCCCATCTGATTGCATTAGCACTTGAGCAGCTGAGACCCCGTGGCCTGGCTCTGAGAAGTTTTAGCCGGCATGCAGAAGTCCATGAAGAGGAGAAGGCAAAGTTATCTGGGGTTGGCATGCAAGAGTTGCTGTTTTGTGGCAACTTGAACTGGTGCCACCCCTAGTCAGTGACCTCTTTTCTTTGGCGCCCTGAGACTCTCAAAGTTCAGTCCCCGTGTCCCGGTTGTGGGTGCATTATCTGATCACAGCTACTGCAGTGAGATTCAGCCAAGGCCGGCCGCGGTGGCATCATGTGATGGCCGCAACAATAATCACACAGTGGGGTCCATGTGATTTGCTTACAGGAATAGTCACTGTCTGAGTGAGGCAGCGAGCAGCAGTTGTTTCTTTACTTGTCACTACAGGTGCTGCCAGTTTGGTGCCTCAGCGTGCCATGCTGCAAAACCCGCCGGCTGCTCTCTGGTCAGTGACCCTTCGTGGGTAGGTTGTGAATCTACGCGGAATTCGCACAACTCTAAGTACATGAGAAATTCTCGTGTCTGACCTACCAGGTACTGTTGGAGCCTGGTTGGAATCTGCGCTGCATCGCATTTTGCGATGCGCTGTGTGCTACGAAATTCGTTGTATTTATTAAATTTTTTACTTACCTCCAATTATCCATGTTCTGGTTTTTAGCACCCTCCACCCTGCCCCTCCCCGCCCCGCCTTTCTGCCCCACCGGAACTCGCTCCACGGGCCACGGCTGCCCTCACCCCCACTTCACCAAACAGCGATTGGAAAAAGATTTCCACGAAAGCGCCCCTACTATAGGGAGCCCGTTGGGTATTGCAACGCCGACCCAACGAGGAGCAGCCCAGATGATGAAACATGACACCTGAAAGGGTGTGTGAGGGCATTAAAATCAAATATATGGACTCCCCACTTAGAACCCTCAAGGTCAAGTTGATAGTGTTTCCCTGACTCTGATATCTAATCATTGAGGAACAGCATAAACTTTACTTCTGATTCTTGCCCTGTGGCATTTATGCTGGATCTCCCACTCTTATACGAGAGGAAAAAGCCCCTTAGTCCCCCCATTGTATACATATCATTCATGGCTGACATGTTCTTCTTGATTTATTTATTATTAACGTTAATTTAATGTAGAAGCTTGAGCCTGCAAGTAGATGTTACCTGTTCATCTTGTGCTTGGTTCTGCTGCGGACTGGGCTGAGCTGAATCACTGTAATTATTAGCAGCTGAGTTGACCCCCAGTGCTACGGTGCCATCTGTAATGTGGCCTGTAGTTCCTTGCAACAGTAAACTAAATAAAGCAAGGATGGCATCTTCGCTATTGCCAAGTGTTTTTCTGGTAACTCACGTGCTACCCCCAGTTTCACTTCAGTGACCTTTCGGCGGTAGGGCTTTGGGAATTCTGAATGCTGGAGAAACATTGTAAATGGGCATTGGCATGACCTTTGTGCCGTTTTTTCTATATTCTCCAGCACCAGAATAGGGCCAATGGTGCCTCTCAAGTTGGTCGCCTGGACACACTCGGAGTGTCAACAATTAATCAATGATACTGTTGTGCCAATTATGACCCAAACATAACAGATACCAGGGAGAACAGACTAGGCTCCTACAGGCGCAAGCTGTGACAGGATGGTTTCAATTTCCTGCTGGCCCAGACCCCTAGGAATTGTTGATGCCACCCGCACCACAGTTAAATTAGGACAACACTTATCTGACCTCGACAAGTGCCTCTGCCCCGTTGTGGGGTTAGGTTCTGTCTGGTTGCAGTGAGTCCGAGAACAGATGCTGTCAGTGTCTTTTAAAGGCACATGGCACAGGTCTCAAAACTGCAATGCCATCACTGACTCGACTGCCTCCATAAACAGCTCTTCTCATCGTCTGTCCTGTGATACAGACTTCAATCTCATCTACACTACAGCAGCTCTGTCTGCAGCCAGTGAGCGTGACAGTGACTCACAGAGACACTTCAGCAACAACACATTGGAAGAAGGATTTTTCCCCAGCTAGGTGCAGCAGTAGGTGGAATTGCTGTGACTCAGAGACTTCGGTAAGTCAAAAACTAAGGGTGCTGTAACTAAATGTTCCTGTTCAAAGGTCAGAGATGTGTCTACTGGCAGTTCACTCTGCATGTTCTAGTGCAAAGGGTTAATATCCCTGCTATAGAGAACGTCACTCTACTATGCCAAAACTGTTTATCAGGATAGTTATGAGTTACTGGATACTATGTTGGTGCCCTTACATTTCTAGTGCTGTGCAGCAGTTTCAAATATTAGTGTTTCTTTTTGCTCAAATGGGTGCAATTTCTAACACTAATGTGTTTCCCTTGTCTTCATTGCTTGATTTTGATCAAGAGAAAGTTTCACTCAGTCATTGAAATGTCACTCATAATTACACTGACATTTTTAAAATGTCACACATAGCAACCTGAAACCCTGGCAGCTATGGTAATGTATTGCTCTTAAAGGGTACCCTTACAGTACAAACCTATGCTAGACTCATGCGCACACTTTTTCAGTATCGAACACAAGTGTGTATGTTGCACTGGGCAGCCTGACTGTGCATCAGAACCTGGAAAGAAATAAAGCAGAGGAACCATATCTTCGTACATATGGTGGTGTCCTACACTCCCCTTTCCACACAATGCAGTGTACTATTGTTTTATACAATCCAGAAACTATGGTTGTTGCATGAAATATTAGTCAATTTGCCCCCTAATATCAATTCTCAAGTGCAAAATGTATGCATAATGTGTATGTGTGACATTTAACACACTTCTGCCTAGACAATACACAGCTGTGAATCACAAACAATGTACCTCTGCATACACTCCAGCCATTTTTAGGGCTAAGCCTGAATGAATGGAATGAATCACCCTGATAAACTATGTGTGAAACATTGATGTTGTGTATTGGTCAATTGCCAGAAGATTCTGGAAGGTGAGAGAACAATCATTAATAAATAGATGAAAAATGGATCACATTTGAAGCGTTTATCAATTACCATGTACCATCCTTCACATCCTCAGGTGACTTGACTTTCCCACCCTTCATTCACCTAAAACTTCTAGAGGGCCAACAGGGACATTCAAAGTATAGTAGAAGTTTGGTTTAATGGAGCCTGAAGATTCTATCAGACATTTATTTTGCATGGGTTAATCAAATATTTAAGCAGGATCCTGAATACCCATTTTACAGAACGGAGACCACATTGAAATGTTGCTGAATGTCTCTCTATAACATCCTAATTACTCTAAAAGGTTGAGAACCTCCAGCAGAGATTTCCTAGCAATTTATCTAAAATCCTTATTGCAAAACATTGAAAGGTTTTTTACTGATCCGCTTTATGGCCTATACTCCATGATGAGGGTCCATAGAAGATTTAATATATTCTGCTTCTCCATTAGACATGGGTTCAAGTGTGAAAACACATTATTAAGCCAAAATAGTCAACAAAGTGTTCAGAGCTAACTTTCAGACCCGCACCCACTTTTAGATTATTCTGGTGCTCCACCAGAACTTTCAAGAAGTCATGACATTTAATGACAGCCATTGTAATGTTTCATATAATGTTAGTGATGTCTTGGTGAATAGTACAAAATTCTTTCACAGACAAACTCCACTACAAGATTACAATGCATGTGCGCTCATAGGACCGGCAACTTTGTAGTGGAGTTTCAAATAAACAGAACAAGCTCCATTACAAGACCGTTGTTGCATGTAAGTGGGCATGAACAGTGTCATTTTGAAATGGTTTGTCTTTGTGAATGCTTTTAATTAATTCAACCTCTTTAAACAGAGGGTAACGCAAATAACCCTCCAGCATCTGGGTAAATGTACAAATTTCAATATAGAAAACAATGCCTCGGGATGAATAGAAACTGAATACAATAGGTTGAAGAGATACTTAAATTATCCCTTCCTATGTCAATTACTTACGAGAAAAATCTATGCCGTATTTCCATGAAAAATCAAAGTTAATTCTGAACAGTTACAAGTGCTTATCTTTTCAAGAAAACTTTTTGTGTTTTATTTTGCAATTTTTCAGAATAAGAGTAAATAATTATTCCTCTTTTTTCAACATATATATTCAAACATATACATTACATCAATATATATATATATTTATATATCTATATATAATATATACATTTAAACAAACAAACAAAGATACGTTTTGTTTCCTTTTTTCTCTTTGCCCTATTTAATCAAAAGGATGCTCCTGAAACAGTTTTTTGCAACAAGCATTCCTTTACAGAAGATCACCCTCCATGTGAGACCAAAGGTTTAGTACTTCAACCTCTATTTTTTGTAGTGCTCCTAAATTATTTTTACACTATTTAGATTTTTGTGGGTGTCTTCAAAATAACTGTTGACACGTTTCAGCCCCTTTGTTTCTTGGGCCTCTTCAGGACAAGAGCAGTTGAGCGCTTACATTTCCAAAGATCCACCTAGAGGATCAAATATACCTTATTTAACCCCATATATACAAAAGGCAGCTCTTTATTTACATATAGATACATAGGAAACACAGATCACACTGATTTACAGTGTGTTTCAATTATATTCTCAATCCTGGCATGGTGGACAATGTTTTAAAGTAAAATAAATAAATAAGTAAACACCCATGTGTGCACTTTAATAACGTTATTAGCCATCGTGTAGTACATAACAAGAAATGTTTAAATGTATATATTGTATATATATATGTTGATATATGAAAGGGGTATACAGAATGGAGGCTAAATGCGGGATTCAATGATTATGCAAATAAAGTATGGTTACAATAGATCAATTAAAGAAAAAAGAAAAAGATTAATTAAAGAAGTGTACAATAACAGAGAGTTCAGGGGGGTAGAGCAACTTCTTGAATATATGGCGCTGGAGCTAAAGACATTTTAGCACGGTCGTTCAAAAACTTCATAACAGGAGACCATAGAAGTAATCTTTTATATTTCAATGACATAGGAAATACAAAAGTTGTGTCAAGTTTGTTATTATGGCAAACGGAGTACCACCAAGCTAAATATGAGAGTTTAGAGATATCCTTCCAATTTTTTTGTGATTTGTTGAAAAGCAGCCGCTAATAAAAGGTCAATAATTTGTGTTGGAGATTTGGGTTTATTCCAGTTATTAGAGAGACTACCAAAAAGAATATTAACAAATGTGAGGGGGATGTTAGTGTTAAAAATGGCATTAATTTGGGTCCAAACGGATTCCCAATAGCGCATAACTGGTGGACATGTAAAAAGCAGATTTTGTAAATTGGCCTGTGGGCTTGAGCAGATTCGTCCAGCAAGCATGTGAAATTTCAGGATGCATTTTATGCAGAGAAGTTGGTGTGAGTAATAGTCTGTTATATATATAAAAAAAGGGTTTCTGTGGCACTAGCAGCTCTAGAAGACTTTCTAATTTTCAAACATACTTTGTCCCATAGAGTTATGGGCCATTGAGTATCTAGATCTGTTTCCCAGGAAATCCGTCTTTGTTTTAGGTCTTAATGAGAGAGGGGATAGGATACAAGTGTAAATGGTAGATGCCTTAGACGATCTATCCAGAACCTTGGCCCAGGCATGATCAATTGGTGGGGAAGTGTAAGGTAGGGATTGGAAATATGAGTAAGATTCTAGTGTGACAGAGCGTAGGATTAAAAATGTATGCTAAAAAGATGGAGGCAAGTGAAAGAGAGAGCGAGGTTTTGAGAAAGTTAAAAAAGTATCATTCTCAAATAATTGATGAACCCATATAATGCCTCTGTCTCGCCAAATGCTCCAATAAATCGGTTTTCCCTTGAGGTGAATAAAAGTATTATGCCAAATAGTGGAGTTAAGAAACGTGTTAAAATCATGTGGTTCAATATGAAAAAGTTTATTTAGGCTACTACAAGACTGTTTAATAATTGGTGTATGCAAATTTTGCGGTTTCCAGGTACAAGATAAATATTCTTGAAAAGAAAAAGGGGAAAGAAAAGAGTTTTCTAAATCAATCCATAGAGGCCAATCGGGAGAAGAAGTAGATAATTACTTAGATACATATTTTAATAAAAAGGCTTTATGGTATTTGGGAAAATCAAGGAAACGGACTCCACCTTCAGTTTTTGGGCGTGTCACCTTTAATAAAGACATTCTAGGTTTTTTGTTGAGCTAAAGAAAGGAGGTAAGAATTGAATTAATTTTGTGAAACCATTTCGCTGGAATATTGAAATAAGGTAGAACATAATGGGAGTTAACATCATTTTAATGGTGTCAAGTCGACCCCACCACAAGAGAAATAGAGGGTGCCCTTGGACCGTGAGGGAGCTACGTTTCTCAAGACATTTATTGAAATTTAGAGTAATCGATGACTTAACAGAGGAAGTAAACCCAATACCAAGATATTTTATGTGAAGGAGGTTCCAGGAAAAATTGGAGATAGAAAAGTTGTCTTTAAAAGTGTATTTAGTTCACAACAGAATTTCGCATTTGTCATTACTTAATCTATAACCTGAAACTAAAGAGTATGATTTGACTTCCTCCAAAAAGGCTGGTAAGGAATTTTGAGGTTGGGAGAGGAATAAAAGAATATTGTCAGCATATGGAGCTAATTTGATCTGTAAAGAATTAGAAATATAACCAGTGATATTTTAGACAAAAAGGGTTCTAAAGCTAAATTAAAGAGAACGGGAGATCGGGGACATCCCTGTCTTACTCCTCTGTGAAATGAGAAATAGGGAGAGGTAAGTCCATTGACAAAAATGGCGGCTTTAGTATTTGAGTAAAGCAGAGAAATGAAGGAAATGGTTCTTGGGCCAAAACTAAACCATTTTAGCGTTTGAAAGATAAAAAGCCAAAAGACTCTATCAAACACCTTTTCGGCATCTAAAGCAATTGCAATTGTAGCGAGGGGTTCGGATAGATTCGGCGATTTGGAGATGACGTCAAAAAATAGGCCGGTGTTGTCATTTATAAATTGTCCTTTAACAAAGCTCGATTGTTCCTTAGCTAAAAGTTGGGGTAAAAGGATTCCAATCAAAGAGCCAATGACTTCGAGAAGATTTTATAATCTATGTTGACTAGGGAAATAGGTCGATAATTCTTGAAGTACCGTAAATCTTTTCCTTCCTTTGGAATAAGACAAATTAAGGCATCAAGAAAAGTGCCAGAAGACAGTAAAGGGGAAATTAATGTATGTAATTTAGGTATTATTTGGGCAAAATGTGGAAAGAAATCAACGATGAAGCCATCCGGTCCAGGAGTCTTATCCTTTTTAAGAGACTTGAGCGCACTAATTAAATCATTTTGGATCAAATCAGTTTCAAGGATGTCAAGGCATAGAGGTAGAGTAGAGGGTTTTAGAATAACACCTCTTACATATTACCAAATAAAATGTCAAAAACTAGCGTTGTTAGTGTAAAAACTAATACATTCAACTGTCATCTTGGTTTCATTACAATTTATATGTCTGCATCCCCCTCCATTGCATACAAATAGAAATGTCATATATGTTCAGAAAATGAAATCTTATACAAAAGAGCCCATTAATTGCCTTCTTAGGAAAACATGCTTTCAGAGGGATTGGAAAAGCAGACATTGGTACTGTCCACAGGAAATGGGTTGCTAAAATGGTCTAGCGAAAAGCAGATCTCACTGACATTTTTATTGCTCTTTCAGTGATTGAAAAAGGCATGGGAAACATTTTACTTGGGATTCCCAGGAGTAAATGAAAAGATTTTGAGAAGGAAAACAAAACACTGGCATTGCAGTACAGCAGGGAGACAGAATTAGGGGATTCTTGTTGAACCGTAGATGGGGCGTTTTATCAGGAGGACAAGTAAATTTTTCAAGCCACAGCTATGGTTTGAGGGCGAAAAGGGAGAAGGATGGTTCTGGTATAAAGATGAAGAAAGTAGAGCTTGAAACATCAGAGTCTCAATGGAAAGAGAACAGCCTGGAAGTATAGACAGAGTGAGTAGAGGAGGGCAGAGACGTGTCCACCCTACACCCTCTTCTTACCAAAACTGAGACCTTTACCTAGATGCACAGACTCTGATTTCCCTAAATGCTTGTAAAAAGCATCTAGGTTCAGGAGACAAACCATCCGTCTGGTTAGACCAAAGATAGACACTGGTGCTATTCTGTTTGAGCCTAGATCTGTCTGCCAGCTCTCTAAGGCTGAGCTAAGACTGCTTGAAAGTCTCAATGATAAGCATTGTTATATCAGGTAACAATGCTGCACTACTTTCTCATGTATATGCATATAAAAGCATAGTTAAAGGTTGTTGAGTTACCATGCAATGGACGGAGTGACAAATGCATGTTTTAATAAATTGTCAGTCAAACATTATTCATAGAATATCAAGTAGTGCCCAGTGAAAAGACAAACAATCTAAGTATGTATGGACAAAAACATTCGCACAGCAGGAAATTATATACACATTTATGGTCTAATGATTAGGGCTCTTGACAAAGATATATTGAACAATCTGAGAAGCCGTAGTTTGTTTACTGTTGACAGCATTTCGACCTCACAGGCCATTTATGAGGTTTGTGAAGTAATTTCCTCCTTTCTTTTGATTTAATGGATAAATTGGCCTTTTTTGTAAGACAAACTAACCAAATCAGGCATGTTGCAAGCGGAGGGCTAAATTGCTTGAAACATCTTAGTGGTGTCAAAAGCAGCAGTGTAGAGTGTCACAGTGGACAGTGGGGGGTTCGCAGTACGTCCTTGGTTGGCTATCTAGACAGTGATGTCTGCACTATTAAAACTATTACAACATTTCCTATGGTTTCTATTTCTGTTTTTGGGTTGTAGAGCTTCTGTTTTTATAATATTAGTCTATTTGTATGTGTTTTCTTACGGAATACCAATAAAACTTTATAAAGCAAAAAAAATATTATAACATGGCAAGGATTCAATCCAGGTACTACCTGTTAATAGAGTTTCTAAACCTGACTGTCTGGTGCCTATAGACATTGGGGGGCATATTCACTATTAATTCATGCAACACAGTGCAGAAAGGGAACTTGTTCCATTGCTTTGCATAATCGGGAGAGAGCAGAAATGTCCTGTATTTACAAAGATATGAAGCATTTCTACTCTCACCCTATGCTGACGTACTCTGTGTTGCCTCGTGCCAATTTAGGCACCCTTGCACCATGGTGCAAGAGTGCCTGTGTTACAGGCAGGATTGTTTTTGTGCAGGAACAGACACCTTCTGGCAAAAAACAATCTTTAGACTGCTATTCCTCTTTCTATGCATGCTGAAGAATGAAGCACACAAGATTTTCCGTGGCGCAGCGGTGGTGGTACTGCAGCTGCTGTATTATAAGGCAGATTATTTGGACCAGCCACTCCCTGGCTGCGACAGGGAACCGCTGTTCCCTGGCCGTGGATCAGAGGACAGGGCTATTCAATATCCAAGGCTGAACAACGGCGGTCCTCTGAGCATATTTAGAGTTCCCCCACTGCCAGCCTGAGCCCACCACGAAAAAGCTGGCAATGGGGAAACAAAGGCCCCGCCACCATGGGGATGCATTTGTGGGGGGGCACACTAAGGGCCCCTTTTGCATGCACCCCAAGTTCCAGCAAGGCATGGTCTTTACAGTCCATGCGTTTCTGGAACTTCTTTTGTATTCCCATTGCTAAGCCCATTTTCAGGACACTGCTGTGGGAACGGCAAAAGAAAATTCCGCCAGACATGAGTTGTACTCGTAATCTGGAGGGCGGTCCCTGCACGGCTTTGGTGGTGCTGTGCTGGCGCAGAGCCGGCGCAGCACTGTCTAAGTCATAATTGGGCCCAAAGATATTTCTCCTAATTGTGCTTCTATCAGATCGGTACATGCATTGCTCCGCCTTTCAGATAATACTGAGTTCCACAAATTCCACTTCCACATGGTAGCTTAAACACGGTGAAGCAGGAGACATAAAACTCAACAAAGCATAGAAAAGGGTTTCACTTTACAAAATGCAAAGACTCTCTTTTAGAATAAGGCTTGGGGTTTTATTTATGCAATTCTCTCTAACAGAAACGTTTTCCCAGATGCCAAATGAACCACATTCAAATATATATAAAGAGATACATACCAGCTAAATGCATGGATAATAATATGAAATATAAGCAGCAAATAATATGAGATAAAACTCAAGCAAATAATATGGGACATCCTGCAAGAGATCAGAAAGATATTTATATATATATGTATGTATGTATATATGTATATATATATATATAGTACTACTGCAGTCAGTTATCTAGACTTGAAACTATCTGTCAAGGATGGGAAGATAAATACCTCCCTGTACAGAAAGCCCACTGCAGGGAATAGTACTCTGCACGCGGACAGTGGACACCCTCAAAAGCTCAAAGACAGTATCCCCTATGGGGAGTTTTTGAGGCTAAAAAGAAACTGTTCGAGTGAGGAAGACTATAACGAAGCTTTGAGAGGCAGCATAGAATGCTTCCAGGCAAGGGGGTATAAGACAACACTGCTAGAAAGTACCAGGAGAAAGGTTCAAAATCTCAACAGGGAAGACCTGTTAAAGAAAAAAGAGAAGACTATCAAAGACACAGGAAAGTTCAGAATGATCACTACTTTTTCCAAGGAGTCCAACAGTATAAGGAATATTCTGAGAAGAAACTGGCATATACTAAAAACGGATGCAGTTATAGCTACAGACATTCCTACCCATCCCCTAGTGACCTTTAGGAAAGCTCATTCCCTTAAAGATAACTTGGTCTCTAGTCATCTAGACAAGTCCCCACCTAACACTCAAAACACCCTCAAGGAAATGAAAGGATTCTTTCCCTGTGGGAAATGCAAAGCCTGTGTAGCAAGCAAAAAAGTAAGATCATATAAGATAGAGAGCATGAAGCAAAACAAACAGATTAACAAATTCATGACCTGCCAAACCAGCTTTGCAGTATATTGTCTTGTGTGCCCCTGCGGACTTAAGTACGTGGGAAGCACCATCAATATGGTAAAATTGAGGATATTAGAACACATGCGGGCTATAAAGAACAAGGACTTCAGCTACCCAGTAGCACGACACTTCTCAGTACAACACAATAGCAATAGGGACCTGTTGCAGTATTATTGTTTGGATTATTTACCATCAAATATTAGAGGGGGAGATCGTTTGCTCAAATTGAGGAGGCTGGAGTCACGTTATATTATCGATCTGGGAACTAAAATACCTAAAGGATTGAACGGTGGGGAGGAGTTGGCCATCCACCTGAATAAGTGAAACACTGCAATATATGAGAATGATCTGTGAGGCACTGTCTGCAACTATTTCGCTTTCTAACATGTCGCTTGAGCCGATACACGGCATAATTCTTAGTGGGTAACATTGGACTAAAGCAGCCTTTTTAGAAGGCTGCATTGCCGATCCACGGCTAAATTATAACTCAATGAATAGCATGTATATTGATGAATTGTGATAATGTTGAAATGTAACATAATCGTGGCTTCTAACCGATATCCTAAATTGGATTCTGTTGTGAAATCATGTAAATGTCAGCCAGTATTTACTGTGCTAAAATGGCGCCCACGTTAATCATAAGGACGCCTAGTCCATCCTTTACTCCCACAGTAGACACGTGACATGTGATGTTTTAATAAAATATGGCCGCCAGTATTTTGTTTAGAGTTTATGACACTGACGAAGGATGTAAATCCGAAACGCGTTTGTCTTGAATAAACTGCTGCTGAGCTACAGAATCCTCGTGAGTGCTATTTCTTTCCTGAAGGAGAAAAGGAAATTTTTGAGCTTGGATCTATATCGCGGTACGCCACCGCGTTTCTGCACCCGACCACGAAGTGCCCCGCCTATGGCGTGTGGAGGAGCGAGATATATATATAGTCACTGAAAAAACCATAGGTTTCACACATGTTATAGTTAGCTGGACATTTCACTCATACAAAACCATTGAAATTCCCCCGTTATAGTTAGTTCAGCTAACTATAACTCGCGCGCCCGCAATGCACTGCTGATGCCGTCACATATTACATCACTCATGACATGGTCAGTGACATCACTCATGACATCACTGATGACATCTCGAATGACATCACTGATGACATCATCCAGTGAATGTGTGTCTTTCTGAAAAAGAAATATTTTTTATATATGTGTATCTAAAGGTCGACGGAAGAATAAATGGGTAAATAAGTGTCCAGATGTTTTTTTTTCTTGTAAAATTGGTTGTATAACTGACTTAATAATTGTATCTTAGTGAATACATGTATTAACGAGTGATGTTTAAATATTTAAATATCTGTATCAGTGTCTCACTTTGTGTAAAAGTGGCTGCATGGGTTGGTGAGTAGCTACATGAGTGTGTATATGTGTTATTAGTTTGTTTTTTGAGTATCAATATGAGTGACTGTATGGTTCGGTGGGGGATTTTACTTAGCGTATAGATGCATGAATGAGTGACTCACTGTTTGTATGTTTTTTTTAAGACAGCGTGTGTGCAGGACTGTATGGGTGGATGAGTGTGTGCATGGGTGTGTTAATGAGTGAATGACTGTCTTAATAGTTTCTTTATTAGTAAGTACATATGTTTTAAACTAGTTTATGTGAGTATTGATGTATATAAGTGAGTATATGTGAGAGTGAGAGATTGGAAGAGTTCCTGTATAAATAAGTATGTGTTTCTGTAAGTGATTGTTTAAGAGAGTACGTATATGTACGTTTCTGTAGAAGTAAGTGTAGTGGTGTGGGAATAGCTGTATATGCAAGTAAATGGATGCTTGATAGTTTATTTGCATGTGTGAGTAACTCTATGGATGAGTATCGGTGTGTAACAGGATGTATAGGTGTATGAGTACATATGATGAGTGAGTACATGTGTGAGTGACTATATAGAACTGATGATGAATGAGTGGATGTGTATGTAGATTTTGGAATTACTGAATAGGTTGTTGTAACTGGTATTGGTATCTACATTGTTTTTAAATATTTTGTTTTTATTTTTGAATGTGTGTATTGAAGGCTATATTACTCTGAGAGGAGGTCTGCCACTCTTTCAGAAGGATGATGTCATCAGTGATATCATCTTAGCCCACTCCAGACCAGGGGATTAAACAACTGGAGATAAGAGCCTCAGCAACCAGGGTTCCGCTGTACCGAAGTAGACGCGACCGTCCCCATTCGGATTACAAAATCCTGGTTTCTAAGTCAACAACACTCATCTTTAAAATCTCAAAACACACTAGAAGGATTGAGAGTCTTTCTCTCTATGCCAAGGAAACTTACTGGAACTGGCCAGTTTCCAGGCAAGCATTCCACGGCAAGAACGAGTTCCCACATTCCCTCTACATTCTTACATGTTCCAGCCTTTATCTTAATGAAGCTTACGAAAGCCTTCCAGGGTACAATCTATCACAAAAAAAAGCTTGAATGTGATTAACCCAAGCAACTTGCAAACACTCTGGGGGCATGTCTGTGCGCGCAGAAAAGTTCAAGCAACGCAGAGTCAGAATTCAGGATGACATGGGGCCATGTCAAAGCCAATAGTACAATAATAAGAACTCACAATACTTCCCAATGTACAACACAATGCACAGTTGTGCACCACTGCCTATAGCATCACATACTTCATCTCTCAATGTACAACACAATGGACATTTGTGCACCACAGCTCATAACTGACAGGACTGACAGTGTGCTCGTTGTGTCCTGAAGCGGAAAGCTGGGACTGAGAGTGTGTGTGTGTGTATTTGGATTACCTTTATTTTTAATAGCACTACGCTCGTTCTGTGGTCATTTACCTGACCACATTTTTAATTGTGGCACTGCACTCCTGTTCGGACACGGAACTGCTCATTCCCCTAATCTGCATTCTTGCCCTGGTGCTCGTCCCCATAGCAGACGATTAGGAGCTGCCTGGGGTCCAGCCCTCTAGCCGCCGCCATCTTGGGTGAGGAGCAGGCGAGCGGTCCAGTGCTCGGCCCCTCCCGCCCTCGCAGGTACAAAATGGCTCTCCCGTCTAGGGAGCGCAGCGGACGGGCACAGCGGGAGCGCCGGCGGCGCGCCGAAGGCACGCCAAAGGCAAGCCCGTCTGCACCCATCCGCGCCCAGACGGGCCACTGGGGCCAGCCATGCTGACGGGTCGGTTCCCTACTCCCGTGTCGATCTGCTGAAATACAACAAAGGCCAGGTACATTTGCCTGGGGAAACGTATAACCGGGCCCGGAGACAAGGGATTTTAGTCAACTGTACCTCTCCCTTGGAACCTATCAAATTTGACGAATCTATGCCCTAAAAGCCGGCCAGAGCCTGGCACACACGCCCATTCCCTGACCATACTCTATTTAAACACCCGATCCATGGTGAAACATCAGTTGGGCCTCTTTCTCCTGCTAGATATGGATAAACCTGACATCCTTCTACTCACTGAGACCTGGCTGACCCCTGACTCCGCCCCCGATATAATAGCGGCACTCCCACCGAGCTACTGTATCATTCATGCTGACCGTGGGTTGGGCAAACCAGGCGGAGGGGTAGCGGCTATTTTTTGTTCCTACCTGAAAGTCACTGGCCTGACTTGTCTGAATCTCCCTGATACTGATAACCTGGTCCTAAAACTTGAAACCCCCCACATGACAGTGGCCTGTGTTCTCCTGTATAGACCCCCTAGCAATATGCCTTCCTTCCCTCTCAGGTTTAGCGAACAGATCGATAATCTGGCTATAGATCACACCAGGATTCTTCTGGTAGGGGACTTCAACTACTGGTACAATGACCCCTTGGAAGGCCCCCATTCGAGTGAAATCACCGAGCTCCTCTCGAACCTGAATTTTGTACAACAAGTGCTCTCTCCAACACATTGTAAAGGCCATATCCTGGATCAGGTCTGGTCTAATTCCTTGTTAGTCACAACTCCGGTAACCACCCCTTGCATGTGGTCTGATCATCTCCTCCTTAAATTTATTCTTGCTTACTCCCCGAATAAGATAGCCGCTACAGCAGCGGGTGGACGAGCGAGGAAATGAAACTACCTTGACAGATCAGAATTTCTACATACACTGGCTAACTCCATTACACCCTCCCACTCGGATATTAATGCATCCAAAACCAACCTCTCTGGTTGGCTGCAAGCAGCAAGTGATGTCCATGCCCCATACAAGAAGGTCAAATTGGCCCGGCGTGCAGACGCCCAAAAATGGTTCTCACCTGACCTTAAAGCAAAGAAACTGGCCTTGCGCCAATTGGAGCCACACTGGCGCCACAGTTATGCCCCTGACTCAAAAATTAGATACATCACAGCTAGGAAAGAATACATGAAATCCATTCTATCCACCAAAGCCGCTTACTTTTCTTCCCGCATTGTTAACTCGACAAACAGATCAAAAGATATTTTTTCCATTATTAACGAGCTAATGAACCTCGATAATGCCCGCCCTAGCTTACCCCTGACCCAGACCCTCTGTGATTCATTGAACGTCTTTTTTATCGAGAAAATTGCAGCCATCAAAGCTAGTATCCCACAATCCATAAATTCCACCATCTTCACAACTGCCAGTACTAATATCACTGGCACTCTCAGCAGCTTCCCTCCAATTACCCCAGAGCAATTTCAGGATCTGCTGGTGAGATGAAATCAGGGGCCCCGTCGGACAGATGCCCACCCTACATCCTAAAAGACTGTCTCTCAGTTATCCCAGCTCCTGCCTGCACCCTCCTGAACGACTCATTGGCCTCCGGACTAGTCCCCCTTGCGTTCAAGGAAGCAACCGTCATACCGCTCCTAAAGAAACCTGGGGCGGACCCAACATGCAAGGCAAACTATTGTCCTATTTCCTTACTCCCCTTTCTAGCAAAGGTGATGGAGGCTCATGTTGCCAAATGCCTGTCCAATTTCATGGAGGACTCAAACTGCCTTGATCCTCATCAGGCGGGGTTTCGCCCGCCCACTCAACGGAGGCAGTGGTAACTTCGGTACTAGACACTCTCCGGGACTGTGCCGATAAACGCCCCCCCAGGCCCTAGTGCTCGTGGATTTGTCGGCCGCGTTTGACATGGTCGATCATACCATCCTGATCGACCCTGTCACCCAGGCCGGCGTCTGGGGCACAGCAGCCAGTTGGCTGAAGTCCTTCCTGGAGGACCGATCTCAGGCAGTCCGCCTGGGAGATGTAGCCGGCACCAAACAGACCATCACGTGCAGCGTACCCCAGGGCTCCTCCCAGTCACCCCACTTGTTTAATCTCTATATCCTAATCCAGGCTCTGAGAGATAAACAGGTGACGGTGCTCAACTATGCAGATGACCTGCAACTGCTCTTTACAGTCGACAATTCTGAATCGTCCATTTCCATCTTTCAATCAACCATGAGGTACATCCAAGCTTGGATGGATCAAAATCACTTGAAGTTGAACCCAGGAAAGACCGAGCTGGTCCTCACAGGTGACAGTGTCATACATTGGGACTCGCACTACTGGCCGCCAGACATGGGTCAAGCACCGACTCCTTCCTCTTCAGCTAAAACACTTGGAGTCACCTTGAACAGTGATCTATCACTTAAAACCCAAGTGGGCCAGGTGGTCTCTAAGTGTTTCTTCCAACTTAGGAAACTCCGGAAGGTCAGGCGCCTCCTTATTCCAGAGGCCTTGACACAGGTGGTGATCGCCACTGTGATCTCCAATCTAGATTATGCAAATGCTATTTATCTGGGCTTACCTCAGTACCTTCAGATGGTACAAAATTACGCAGCCAGATTGATTCTGAATCAGCCCAGATGGCAATCAGCCACCCCTCTCCTGATGAAACTCCACTGGCTCCCTGTAGCTCAGCGCTGCCTCTTCAAAACAGCTTGCATGATATTTAAAGCGGTACACTGCAAAAGCCCCAAATTTATCGAAAAACTCATCACGAAGCACGTCCCGTCCCGTAATCTGCGCTCAGCCCACCAAGGCCTCTTACAGACACCATCTTTTAAACGCAAGCGTTCTGGCGGCTGCAGATTCAGAACTTTGGCCCCACGTTTGTGGAATGCCTTCCCTCTCTAGATCCGGTTTTGCCCGGATCTTATATCATTTAGGAAAGCTCTAAAGACCTGGCTTTATCAACAAGCATACTAAAAATCCCGCACACTTTAAAATTCCTGGTCATGCCCTCTGTCTTTCGATAGCACCAGGAAACCAATCGGTGTCAGTGCGCTTAATAGATCATTATTAACATAACATAACATAACACTGCACTTCGAGACCAAAAAGTACATTCCACACCTCTCTCTCTCTCTCTAATGCTTTCAAATGCACATCTCACACATTCAGTTCTTGGCAAGCTGTTCTACAGTAACAACTCCCTCTTCAAAACTACAAGAAAAAATACATCAAAAGAAACAGCACATATGCAGGACGTCATACATTCAAGCTAGAATAAAATAACACATCAAAGTCAATTAAAATGATGGTAGTCAAAGGTCATCGCATGGTGTCAGACCACAAGAGTGCCTCCGGCACTACAGCACATAATTTTGCCACAAATCCATTTGTTCAAGTCTTTGCAAATCTGGGTTTGCATCAAAATACATAGGTGAATGCATTGGAATACCCATGCTCCACCCATGTAATGCCTACGTGATGCAAAGTAATGCAAAGCAGCACCTAAATGCCCCGTAAATTTACTTTGTATTTACTAGATCATGCAAAGTCGCCAGTGTGGCTTAGCAAATGCCAAAAATAATTTTGTTTCAGGGCTGTGCCATAAAAGTGACACAACCCCAGTGCAAATCATAGTAAATTTGGGCCTGGGTCTATATGAACTTTGAACATTACAAACATTGCATCTTCTACTCCTCCAAGTTGTCTTTTAGGTGACATATTATATTGTGCAGTGCCAGGCCTGGCAAAGAATTATCTACTTTCACTACTCATGTGTTTTACATTTTCTACCATTTCCAGTGCTACTTTGGGAATACCTGTGACAAAGCATTGATTGAGACAATTTTCTGAGGTACTGTGGTCAAGTCTGGCTGGTGGCTTCTGTTGCACAGTGAGCACTGGACCAATGTCTGGACATACCCGTAACACTTATGACATTCACAGCAAGAAACTGTGCTTATTGGAGTATGTCCAAGTCTATCTTACGTCTAGCTAAAGAGAGTGCTAGCTTTCCAGTGAAAACATGTTTTCCCCTAGCATATTTTAGTGCTACCTAGTCATATAATAGCATTTGTTTCATTGTATTATCATATTTGATACAGCAATATTGATGGACTTTTAACTGGCACAATAACATTGATGGACATATTGGGTACTGTTCACAAAGGTAAACTTAAATGTGAGTAAATCTATGTGTCTAAATTAACTCTTACACTTTTGAGTAACTTACTGGTATAAAGTTAATCAAAACTGTAGACTTCCATACACCCCTCCCCGAAACAGTTATGAATGTAAGTTACTACAGCCAAAGAGTAGCAGTAGTAAGTCCAGCACAAACACACGGCAAACCACTGATATTGCAAAACCCTTGCACAAAAAATAATGGAGGCAGCGGCTTAAAATTGAACCCCTAGGGAAACCATGTTAAATTATAATAATTCATTTTGACTTGTTAAATTAAAATAAATGTTAAACATATACATATATTTACAAAATATATTTGTATTCATAAAATATGTTATTTACCTTTTTTAATTTACTTTTTTTACCTTTTATTTAAATCATTACATCATTTTTGCACTTTTTAATACATAATAAGTGAATACAATCATTTAACTTTAGTTTTTTAAAGGTTTAACAATCATTTTTTATTTAATTTAATACATTTAAATTAATCTACTTTTTTTTAAATAACATAATATTTCATACTACTACTGGTTACTTTGAATATGTAGTTGGAGGTATCCACTACAAGTGAAAAGTGTGAACGTTTATTACAATAAAAAAATATATTTAAATAATTGTATTCATTTAGTTGAATTTTACAATTCGAAATATAAAAAAATTGTATGTAAATACATTTAAAATAGAATTATTTTGAGAATATTAAATACAATTAAAAGCTTTTTTAGAAGTTTAAATTATATTAAAAAACTCACACTTAAAATAAAAAATATTATATTATTATGTTTTAAAGTGATGCATAGAACTAAAGAAGCCAAATTATATATATTTTTTTTTTGTTTTGTTTTAAATGTTTTTTATTTGCATCAAAGAATCACATATACAATAATAAACAATTCATTTTTCCACATTAAAACAGAAGCAAAAATTAGAAGATGGCAATGTTCCATAATTACCTTTAAATAAACATGGGAAATAACAATAGCATTACTTGTACAGTGCAAAGCATACAATTAAAAATCGGCAAGATTGTGTTTTGAAAGAAACCTATTAGGACATTAATAGGCCCCATATTCTGTCAATTTTTCGCCTGGCCTGCCCTCCTCTTAAATCTGCAATAGCAGATTCCATACTATAGATTTCATTTACTAACCTCCACCATTCTAGAACTGTTGGTGGTTTTTTTTCAATCCAAGCTCTAGCAACAATTAACCTTCCACAAGTAATTAAAACATTCAGCAGGTCTTTAAACCTTTCCCCCCCACTAATGCCTACACAAACATCTATATTTGAGAGTAAGATAGGTTGCTCCAGCCTCTCAGTAATAACCTTAGTTATTCCTTCCCAATATTCCTTGAGGCAAGGGCAAGTAAAAAACATGTGAACAATGTCAGCCCCCCTCAAATCGCATTTAGGGCATTTCGTTTTATCTGAATAAGTATTATTCGTAGACCATTTAAGTATCCTGTCAGGCGTGTAATATAGTTGACATATTGTTTTAAACATCTGCAGTTTTAAGCTGGAAGATATCACTGTTGTATTTAGACTTGTAAATGTTTTAGCAATCAAATCTGTAGAAATATTAATGGCTAGTTTCCTATTCCATTTCTCTGTTAAAATAGTAACATCATTAATCTTGAGATCGGAAAAGAGCTTATAACCCACACTTATGATAGCTTTATCATCATCCCTATAAATGCAGTCCCATATCTCAGATTCTAGGATTATAGTAAGTTCTATTTTATTCACCAGGTAATCTCTGATCTGATAGTACTTAAACCTAGCTATTTCTGGTAAGTTGAAGCATAGTTTCATTTTATCAAAAGCCATAAAACCGCGATTGTCATATAAATCCCCCAGAAGTCTAATACCAGAGTTTAAAAACACTTGACAAGCTGTATCATGAAAAATAATAGGAAAGCCGGGGTTGCCCCAAACAGGTGTTTGACTATGAAAAAGAGAGGTGTTGCATTTAGCCATAATAGATCGCCAGATGCTCATAGTATCCTTTATGGTCTTGAATTTTACCCTTTTAAAATAATTGGGGTCGTTCATCCTATACACAAACATGTTGACATCTGGTCCTAGTAAAAACTTGTGAAAATATGTGCAGTTATCTGGAACAGCTAAGCTGCGGATCCGAGACATAAATGCTGACCAATAGTATAATTTGAAGTCCGGAAATAGCAATCCTCCTTGACTAAAGGGAAGTTTAAGTAATGACAAAGCACGCCGGGCCTTTTTGTACCCCCATACAAAGCTGCCAATTATACCTTCTAATCTGGAAAAGAAGGAATTATTGACCCGCAGAGGGATAGTGCGAAATAGATATAGGAATTTAGGCAAGATTTTCATTTTTATTAAATTTATTCGACCAATGATATTGATAGGAAGTTTATGCCATTTCTTAAGTTGCATAGCAGTTTCTTTTAATAAGGGTTCATAGTTCAATCCTATTATGGAGTCAATATCTGCACAGATTTTGACACCTAAATAGGTGGCTATATTGCTAATTCCAGGGACAGGGGGAGTGGCTTGATAGTTCATAACCACTTGGGTTTTGGTGGTATTGAGTTTGTAGCCAGAGACTGAGCCATAAATGCCAGCTTCTTTTAATATACCTTTCATAGACTTAGCAACGTCTGGGGTAAAGACAGCTATATCGTCAGCATATACAGTGATATCTAATTTCTCTAATCCATTAAAAAAAGGACAAATTAAAGTTTGTTGTTGTAGAGCAATTAAAAAGGGCTCTATTGCAAGAGCAAAAGGTAGTGGTGACAAAGGGCACCCTTGCCTTGTCCCTCTTTTAATGGGAAACAAAGAGGAGCATTTTCCCATATATAAAACCTTACCCATAGAATTATCATATAGAGATTGTATCCATCGTAAGTGTTTTCCTTTAATCCCACATGCTTGTAATACGGCCCACAAAAAACCCCACCCCACCCGGTCAAATGCTTTTTCAGCGTCTAGTAAAATCATACCGAGTGGGGTGTGTTTAATCCGCGCCGCATCAAAGGCTGATATAGCCATGTTAATGTGTGCTGTGGTGTCGCGTTTAGGAATGAATCCATGTTGTTGGGGAGAGACAAGTTGGGACATAAATGGAGCTAATCTAGTAGCCAATATTTTAGCGAAGATTTTGGCCTCACTGTTAATAAGGGAAATAGGCCTATAAGATCCCCTCTCTTGTGGTGCTTTTCCTTTTTTTAAAAAGAAAATAATTTGGGTCAAATTCCATGATCTGGGTGCTTGTTGCCCATTACCAATAGCACTGATCACATCGACAAAAAGTGGTAATAGTTCGTCAGTGCAATATTTATACATTTCAAAGGGGATAAGATCTTCCCCGACCGCTTTACCCATTGCCAGAGATTTAATTGCACCCCTCACTTCTAAAGGCGTAATCTCGGCCTCTAATTGAGCCGATTGGTCTAGATCTAAGTTCTTAACTTTATTAACGTCAATATAGTTCTTAATACAATCATCTAAAATAACATCTTCCGGTGTATAAAGAGTTTGATAGAAAGAAGCAAACTGTTGTAGAATTGATTTTGGATCACAAAATAATTGATTATTGTCCCCTTTAATTTCTTTAACCATATTAATAGAGCGATCTTCCGCAACTTTGTAAGCCAGCAATTTCCCACTTTTATCTCCATTTTCATACTGTTCCATATGATACTTTCTAAGTTTATTAATACTTTTATCCCTCAAAAGGTTTTTAATTGCTGCTTTAAGCTCGATTAATTTGAGGTTCAGAACTTCTAGGTTTGAAGCATTGTTACATATGGCCTCAGCTATCTGGAGTTCGATATCCCTTATTTCATTTAACCTTTGCTGATTAATAGTTCGAAGTTCTTTGTTTTGCCGCCATATGTATTGTTGGGTAAATCCCCGTACACTAGCTTTACATGCATCCCAGACTATCCATTGTAAACTTGATTGTCTGTTGATGTCAATGAATTCCTTTATATGCTCCTTAAGCTGATTTATAAACATGGTGTCAGAAAATAAGTAGCGTGGGAAGGAGAAGGAGCGAGTAGAATTTTCCTCCGTTATAAGTGTAAATGTTATAGAGATCGGATTATGATCAGATGTCACCCTTGGATATATGTCCATTGAACATTTACATTTCTCAAGAATCAAACCTGATGCCCAAATCATATCAATGAGTGAGCACACCTTATGAGCCGCTGAATAAAAAGTATATCCACCTGTATCAGGATATAAAGATCTCCATACATCTTTTAAAAGATGAATTGCTGCCAAATCCAAAATTGCAGCCCTAGTTTTCCTCATCCTTTGAAAAGCATTTTTTCTTGTACTATCCAATTTATAATTCATTATACAATTAAAATCTCCTAGCACAATTATCTCACCCCTCCATCCCAGTAATTCCATGTTAATTTGGTCAAAGATTAAAGGTTCATCCTGATTAGAAGCATAAACTCCACATATTGTAAGTTTGAAATTTTCTAGCTTTATCTGCGCTATCGCCCATCTCCCCGCTATATCGGTTAAAGTCTTAACTACTTCACATTTCAGCCCTTTATGCTTTAAAATCGCTACTCCCCTAATAGAAGCATTGAATTCCGTACTTACTATTAGATCAAACCCTAGTTGTTTAAAAAATTTTTTGTCTTTATAGGCAACATGTGTCTCAGTTAGGACTACTATTTGTGGACTATACATCCTAAGTTCCTCATAGACAAGCCGGCGCTTAATTTTGTTGTTTAATCCTGAAACATTCCACGTTAAACACTTTATTAAGTGCATCCTAAATTATATATTTCCTTCCCTATGTAACCTATGTAACCAAAAAAAATAATCACAATCAGTGTCTTGTGAAACATTTTAGTTTTTTCTTTGTCATTTTTGTGACCTTTGATGCAGTTTTTACCCCCAACCGTAATTACCCTTACCCCACCCCACACTCTGATATTACCTCCCCCCACCCCGTGTTTACCTGTGGATCCCCCCTTCCTGTTGACTGCCGTTCACTTGGCAGTAAGTGGGTGGAAAAAACGCTAATCGGGTCCAGGTATTTATAGTTAACCCGTGCAATACAGTCCAATACAGTCCAACATGTATTCTCAATACGTCTCTTTTTGGTTATTTTAATGTCATATAAGCATTAAATTCATGCCCTGCAAAACATTAGTATATATAACGAGAAGCTAGAAGAAAGAGAAAAAAGAAAATTTACACCAGTATTTACTTCTCATTTACTTCTCATTATTATTCTTAAGTTCAATCAATCCATCATTTCCCAGTTTTCCAGGAGGTAATTGCTTTTTCAACCTCAACTGCATCAAAGAAAAAGTATGAGCGACCATTTTTAATCACTTTAAGCTTAGCAGGCTCTTGCAAATAAGCTTGAAATCCAAGTTCTTTAATCGGATCTATAAACTGTTTTAGCTTCCACCTTTTCTCTAATGATAGTTTGCTTAAATCCGATCTCACAAAAAAGGTGACTGACTCAATAGTGACTGGGGTATTAGGCCGTGCTTTCAAAGAGATGGCCTGTCGAAGCAGAAAATTGCCAATGTAAATCAAAATGGGTCGTGGAAATTTCCCGCTCTTATCTCTCTGGAATAGGGGTAAACGATGCGCCCGTTGGATCTGAGAATCCCAGTCCCAGTCCGAAAGGTCAGGAAAAGCCTTCTGAAACAAATGGGTAATGTATGCCCTCGGATCCGCCCCCTCTGCTCCTTCCGCAATACCAAAGACACGAAGATTCTGCCTTCTATTCCTATTTTCCAAATCCTCCAGTTTGGCCTGCATCTGAGTTATTTGTGAATCATGTCTATTCATCTCCGCTTCAGAGTTTTGTGATCTCTCTTCCGTAATGGCCACTCTCTGCTGCAGTTCTTCAATGTCCTGTGACACCGCTCCCAGTTTACATGCCATCTCCTGTAAAGAAATTTGAGTTTTGCTGTTATCATCTCTCATTTGCTGGTAATGAATTTTAGCCTCTTGTTTCTGTTTGTTTAAGAGATGTAAGATTGTCTGAAAAGAAGCAGTCACTTCGCCCTGCGGTATCCATTCAGTAGCCCCGGTAGATGAGGTTAAAGTGTTGTCACCCATACACACAGCTAGAATAGGTTCACCTAGCAGGGTCCTAGCAACCTCAGGAGTAGTGGCCTTCGGCGTTTCACACATATCACCACTTAGGCTAACGCTATTGCTGATATCATTGTTATCAATTAACCCAGAAGCAGAAATTGAGGCAGTATTATCTTCAGTAAGCTTCAGGGTGGATACAAAAGACTGAGGCTGTGACTGATCCGTGGTGCTAGCTTCAATACCAGCTCCAGTGCTGGCTTCCTTTGATTTTTCTGTAAGAATAGACTGGGTAGGGCTGGGTGGAGCATCCCCTTTTGTTTTATCAGTGGATACAATGACTACATCATTGGGGCTGTTGCCAGACAGACGTAAAGCCATGGTTTTCACGCCTCCTTTAGCCTGCACCCACTGTCTGATAGGGCTGTTTTCAGCGATAGCCTTCAGGGCATTTAACTTTGATTTGCCCGCCATTTTAGCCAACTTATTCTTGTTTTTCCCCTTGGGCTTTTTGGATACTGTTTTGTTTTTATCTTTAGTCAGACATAAGGGTGTGTTACTCCCCTGTTCATTGACATCCACATATTCCTCATCTGTCTCACTTATGTCAACGTTAACATCATTCTCAATTCCTTCTGTTTCAATAGCCTCCCCAGCACAGCTTTTATCGAGTGAAACACTAATAGCATTAGTAATAGCTGTGGGAGTTTTAACGTAAATGTCAGTGCAGTTTGAAGACTGGGATGCTCCAGGGTCGCTACGAAGGGCAGAAGTACTGCTAGTATTTTCTGTTGAGGTAGCGGTAGTACTAACGTTGGGGTTTATATCAGCAGTATTTTCCATTGCCACAGTGTCTGAGGTCAATATCCCAGTGTTACCCTGTGCTGCAGGAGCTGAGATATCAACAGTAACTGTATCAGTGGTATTTTGAGAAAACTTCACGGGGTCTTTTAAGTTGTTCTGCTCTCTTACCACCCCATCTGCAGCATTGCCTCCCTTCTGACCCTTATCCGCTGTATTACCTTGTGTTTTTTCACCATTACTATCCGCTTCTGCTGCTGCCGCTTCTGCTGCTGCTGTGCCAGTACCTGCTCCGTTCTGTATCTCCTGCCCGATGCTCTGCGCCGAGCTAAGCACCGTGTCCGTGGTGTTCTTCTTGCTTGCAAGTATCTCGTTGATAGTTGTAACTGACAAAGAAACCGCTGCTGCTCCTGCTCTCCCGCTCGCTGTGGTGTTGCGCGTTGTCCGTGTGGGAGGTTTCGGCGCCATCCTGCTGACGCTCGCTCTCTCCGGTTGGGCTGCTGCCGGTGCTGTGGGGGAACGCAGACCAGACCAGCGGATCGCTGCTGAGGCTGAAGTCGATCCCAGCCTAACCCACGCTGCCAGGTTTAACCAGCCCCGCCAAGACCTTGCTGTGATTTGCCGCTGCTGCTGTGGTAACTCGGTTATTTCGGCAGACTTTTTGGCAGGCTTTTTGGCAACAGTGGTGGAAAATAGTTCTTGAAAACGGCTCCGGATTTGCCGTAGTCTCCGCATCCCCCGCTGCTCACGATATTGCTGAAGCCCTCAAGGTAAGATTCCTCCGTGCTCTGCACTGTTTTGCTGTAGCTCACAAGTCAACGCTGTATGTGCTGTATATGCAGCAAGCTGTATCGGGATGTAGCGCTCAAAAGCGGTTACTGCTTTGGACCTGGACCCGACTTCAGCGCTTCCACTCCCGGCGGTGTCAATCCGCCATCTTCGGTGTGTCTGCTTAGCTGCTGAATTGTGTTCCGAATAATGTGTCTGCTTAGCTGCCAAATTATATTTTAATACAAATTTATACATCAATATCTAAATTAAAAAGGCTATTTTGGTGAAAGGGGCTGCTTCATTAAAGGCACAAATATTGTTTAAGTTTGTGGGAGGTTTACAATATTGTATGCAGTGCAGCTAGTGAAGTAGCTGCACAGCACTGCATGAAAGGGATCGAGTTGAACTGCACCATATTTTCAAAAAAGATTGCATAGTTCTGCTCTCTCCCTACACTGGCGTATTTTGGGCTGCCTACCACCAACTCACCCTTGTGTCATAGTGCAAAGGTGACTGCATTATAGTCAGCATATTTTTGTACAGAAAGGGGTCCCTTAAAGCACAAAAATATCCTTGGAGGATGTTTACTTCTTTGTATGTGTGAAACACACATGCAAAGAGGACGTATCAAGAAGTCTGAGGCTGGTGCACCATTTTGGCACAAACCCTTGAGTAAAATTATTTATAAATATAAATACAGGTTTGCATGCAAAATACATGGGTAGATGCACAGGAATGTCCATGACCTACCCATGGAAATCTTCCCTGACACAAAATAAGGCAAAACACTGTATTGCACACTGCACTGCTTTGTTGTTTTTTTTGCAAACCAACGTAAATCATCATTTGGGTTGCTTTGTAAATTCCAAAATAGATTTTGAGTAGGGACCACTCCAAAACGGTGACTCAAACCCGATGCAAAATCTTTAACAACCTTGGCCTCAATGTTTTTCATCATAAGCAAAATTTCTTCACAGGGACATTTAAGATTAGCTGATTAGTGAAATATATTATGTTGTGCTTGTTTTATAAAGCGTTCTACCACTCATCAATCTCTTGGCAGTAGGAAGGCTGTTTGTTAAATAATGCAATCTGTGAACTGTGCACTTTTGTAAGATTTGTAATAATTAATTTTCCTTCAGAACGACCTGTAAAACAAGACTTTGACATAATAGAAAAAGTGCGCTGCCAAATGTTCTACTGGGTTTACATGTTTGTAAAATTGTTTTTGATGTATGATTGTGAATCCTCCGAATCCTGAAAGAAGCTTGGTTTATTTCACTGTACATGTTCATTGCAATATGAGAATGCCATCGCTTTTTATGCCACAGTTTTTTATGGTTCCTTGTCTAAGAAGAAATGAGAGATGTGCTGAATGCACATCAAGGACTGTTGCTGTACTTTAGTTAGGAGGCGGTCTGCCCGATTCTTTCTAGGATTTCTGGGCAACCAATGGCAGTAGCTGCAGTTTTCAAGTCTCAAGGGCTAGAAACAATCACTTGCCTGCTTCACATGACATGGGACTTGTAGAGACAGGTTAGGAAGCCCAGCTAATGCAAGTCATAGTTCAACTCTAGGGGGCAGATCTACAAGAAACGAATGCAGCGCGGGGCCGCAAGTCATTTTGCTGCTCTGCTCTGCGTTAGTTTCGAAGCACAGGGTTGTACTTATTTATAAAAATATGTTGCATCTATGTGCTTCCCCCTGCGCTGGCGCACAAACTGTTGCCATGTGCCGGCGCAGACACCCTTGCACCGTGGTGCAAGGATGCCTGCGTCGTGGGGAGATTGTTTTTGGCACCTTCCTGCAGAAAAACAATCAATGGATGTGATTTCCTCTTCCAATGTGTACTGTAGAATCTTCACAATGTGTGCTGTAGAATGCAGCATGCATTGAAAGAGGAAAATAATGAGGAGAAATGAAAACATTTCTCCTTGTTGCACCTCGCTGCGCCACCCCTAGGCTGGCGTGGCATTCTTAAGCATTTCCAGTTTTACGGTTTCTCGTAAATAGGGATATGCATCAGTGGACATGGGTGTGGTGTAGGAAAACACCCACAGCAACACCCATGTCACGCCCCTAACATGCAAAGTGTTGCTTGAACAGGGGAGATATTTACAAGCACAGGTTAAGTCGCGCAGGGTGACTTTACCTGTTCTAGTAAATATCACTTAGCAGGCTGCACCACCAGTGCGTCACGCAGCCTGATGCATCGGCGGCACAAGAGGATTGTAAATCTGCCCCTCAGAGTTTATTTGGGAATAGTCTGGGGAAGAAGGAGCTTCCCCGGCTTGCCCTTTGGTACACCTGTTTTTGCTTTTGCTGCCCCGGGTCTCACGGATTATCTAGGATGTGGGAGTATCAGAAACTAAATAGAGTTCTAAAGGGCTCATTATGGGCATCCCAGAGTATCTATTGGTGCCTCTGCCTCTCCAATTTGCAGATACCAGATGAGCTCACAACTCCAGATGGCATAGTCACTAGCAAATGAGAAACGAACCGTGACGATCCCCTTATAAATGAGCAATTACCATGGAATCCATCATTCAAATTCTGATTTCCCAGGTTATTCCTCATTTCCTTGTTTCTCCGTTGTATTTGTTACAATGTTTAGGACTGCAGGTTTACAGCAGAACATGAGGGACAGGTAAATTCCATACTAGGTGTAGTTGTACGTTTTTTGAAAATCTCTGAGCTGAGTGGATTGATAACCAGTGTTTGGGGCCCAAAGGGGGAGTGGGGGGAGGAAAAAGCACCGACCAGAGACTCAAAATTAGGTGTGATAAAGGCCGCTTTATTGGAAGCAGGTGCACCTTAAACAATGAAATTCCTTGGCCTCCGCTGTACAAAACTATACCTCACTAAATATGCAATTTCCTGACAAAACCCCCCACCCCCTCCCCTAACTGGTTCCCCCAATCCACAAAGAGTAAACAATTAGCAGAAACGTCAATTTGCCTCTCCACCTGGCTAAATCCTTTATTATGCTTGACCTACCCCCCGCTAATCCTACAACCGATCTCCTACACTTCCCCCATATATTAGGAAGAACCGCCCCAAGGCAGATAATCACCCCACACCTGCTCCAGCGACACAACCAACCCCACAACCATTGAGCAAAACTAGATGCACCGACCCCCAAGAAAACTCCTTCCAAAAACCACAGCACACCACAAAAAAACCCTCCTACACCCTGAAGAAAAGCAATCACCCCTCCCCCTGCCCCCAGGCCCCGTACTTGAAACCCCCCCAATCAACTTGATCGAAACCCAGGGAGGGAGGGTGGGAAATCAATTACCTCTGCCACCCCCCCGCCCGGCTGCTGTGTCACCAGCCACCAAAATAGTGGCCTATGACTCAAGATGTCCAGTTTTACAGGGGACCAGCCCAAAACCAGCCCACCCCAGCCCAAGATTACCAAGTAGCCCAAAACCAGCCCACGTGCGGTGCTGGCTCTACCCCCTCCTCCCCCGGCCCCAAAACTCCCCGGGGGTGGCAGGCCTCCCGCTGGTCGGCCGCCCCCCCAAAGCCCTATTATGACGGGACCGCGAGGTTGAAGATACCGATTGTTTGTATCCTTGCTAGCCTTTCTTTGATTGGATCAGTGACTGCATCACACATTCTATTAGTGGAATACACTGTTGTAAAGGCCCCCGGCCACTGTTGGCCAGGCGGCAATGGGATAGGTTCCTGCTAGCGCCGTGCGTGTGTTCTTTATTTGAGAACACATACCCCATTCAGAAATACAGAATCCCCTGTACTGATGAAGCCAAAAGGAATCTCTGGCTGAAACGCGAACGAGCCAGCATCGACATTCATTAAGGAGTCCCACTATTTAGAGTTGTGAAAAAGAAATAGCGCCACTTTATTAATTTTTGAGTTGTTATCCCTCAAGCGCTTTAGGGACTGCCTTAAAGTGTATTACTCTGAATCAAGAGTGTATGCTCTGTTTGTTTTATTCGCAATAGGGGAACTAATTATTGATCCTTTATTTTATTATATCTGTATATGTTGTATGTTGTATATGTTGTATATTCTGTAGATATGTAATGTATCATATATATGAGTGTGATTTAAATGTCTGTGTAGAGATGTGTATATTGTGTATATATTTGATCACTTTCTATGTACTAGTTTGTTGTGACTTTATATTGTGCTTTCTCCAGTCACTTGAAACGTACACAAGTTGTAAGAGTAGTAAAGAATTTGTGATAAACAAAAAATTGGAAGAAGCAGGGTAATTAATTGTACTATGGCAGAAAATAAAAGTAAAAAAATAAAAGTGCCTTAAATACCGTATATATATATATATATATATATATATATATATATATATATATATATATATATATATATATATATATATATATATATATATATATATGCGACAATCCCAGCTGCCTCTCGCCCGGAGCCCAATGCTGGAGACCGCTGCGCAGGAAGAAGGAAGGAGACCTCAGGTGCAGTGAGCAATCTTTTCTTTATTGTACCCTCGAGGAAGCGGCACACAGCATGACGTTTCGGCCTACACAGAGGCCTTGATCACATGACGCACGCTGGGAAAAAGGCAATTTTTAAAGTGCAAGTGCTAAGTGGGAATACATTCCAATTGGTAGGTTTATGGTCACATGATGCCAATGCTCATAGATACAGACAACAGACTGTGAATTTAAACACATCTCGGGATAATCCCTGAATTAACGCCATGTTGTAACGGTGGGTACTGTATCAATAAAGTGCAAATGCAATTACATATATATACACAGTGTAAACAAAGATCACTGGATAAATCCAATTGTGCAAACCTATAACGATGTGCAAAATGCAATGTGCCGTATAAAGATCATACTTAACATATCTATACTATATACAATATATACTCTGTACAAAAAGTCATGTATAACACTCAATTCATGAGCTAGTATATGCAAAAATATATAAATTAATGAGTCATATAAATATATAAATATATATGTTAAAACCATGACTGTACAGTGCGCTGAAAATAAATATACAGATAAATATACAGATGAGCACAACACCGTTCAATCGAGATGAGATCTATCGTACACGAGAATAATATTATAGCGTAAATGTTTTCGCTCTAATACCCAGATCGCAGCATCCCATTATTATTGCACAGATTTGTTTACAAACGCGCTAAGCTGGAAAGTTCACGGGCAGAGGAGATGTTGACCCCCCCCAAAACCAAAAGAGAGGGGAAACCATCGCAGCCTCTGCCCCGCTACCATCCACTATGCTTATAAATTGCCTGAATGGACCAATACCTAGAACCATATGTACCTTTGTGAATAGTGAGTAAAAAGAAGATAAACATGTGCACTTTTTTTATGTGATAATTTTCAAGTTTTTTTGTGACTCTGTGACATTGTTTTCTCCTACTCTTTCTCAATAGAGCTCGCTGATTAGTTCTTATAAAAGTGAAAGAAGCTCTTATTACATCTTTGTGCAACCTAAGCCTAGGCTGCACACCACTTAAGAACCATCCAACCCTCTGATCTGTACAGTGTTAAGAACACCAATCTCAATTAGAAGACAGACAAATACACCAACATTATCTATTCAGAAGCATCAGACTGCTCAACAGGGGAAGCTAACGACAGTACACGGCAGTATAATGTTATCATAAACACGTGTAAAAATCTTCGGTGGAATTCAATCCCCCCGGAGCTCGACAGTCCATTTCCAGTATATGCCTGGTTTCCAACTTCCTCAGGGCCCCGTCCCTGTCTCCTCCTCTCCTAAGAGGACCAACACAGTCAATAGCGTAGTAACGCAACAGGGAACTATCATTGTTATGGTGTTCCTTGAAGTGACGGGCCACCGGATATGATGGATCACTAGTTTTGATGGCCCTGATGTGCTGGAGTATCCTCTTGTGCACCTGCAATTTGGTGCTGCCAACATAACGGAGGGCACACGGACACTCCAGCACATACACCACATATTCACTCTTACACGTAAGCTGTTGTTTTATCTTGCGTGCCTCAGAAGTGAATGGGATAGCATATTCTGTTTTGTTCAATCCATGCTGGCAAGCCTTGCAGGATGAACACTTCCTGAAGCCCTTACTTTTCCCTAACCAATTTTTACTGGTCAGAACTTCTGGGCTAGATTTTACTAGGGCATTCTGCATAGAATACGCTCGCCTGTATGTGATGGATGGGGTACTGGGTATTCTATCCCCTATCACTGGGTCACATTTCACTAGATTCCAATGTTTGGAAATTATTTTCCTCAACGCGGCCTGTTGCCTGTTAAAGGCCCAAATCAATCTGACTGGTTGATCATTAGTGGTGGTGGACTGTTTATGGACCTTAGGTACAAGGGCCTGGCTACGTGGGATGGCATTAGCTTTGGCTATGGCTTTGTCCACTGTTGCAGCCTGATACCCCCTAGCCAGGAATCTGGACCTGCTGGCTTGCTGAGCCAGTTGGCACTGGGCTTCTGTGCTGCTCAACCGTCTTATCGCAGCATTTCTCCGTACGGAATACTGCGTATAAGGTGAGCAGGGTGATGGCTGCTGGCATGGAGGATATATATATATATATACCTGTTGTACATAAAAGGGCACTTGTGATGAGGCCCCCAGAGTCCAGTTTAATTTCCTTAGTTGCGATTTCTTTCCCTACATCAGCCATTGAGCAGTAAATAGAATTCAGTTCGTTTCAGGGGATAAGACTGACGTAACGGGTCACTCCTGTGATGTCATATGAGTCAAATAGTGCGTAATTTCCCTTCTGTGACCTGTAGCAAATTAGTGAATGCAAATCATGCATTGGTCAGATGTGATGTATATTAATATGACTCGAGATCAATGTTAAAATGGTGAAAAAGCAATTTTCTAATATTCATTGCAGGGATAGATTTTTTGAGCAGTAGTTTTAGAAACGCCTTGCAGATTTTTAAAACAAAGCTACTGCCATAAATAATGTCCCATTTTAATGTCAGTTTTTCCCACTGCATATGCCATTGTGCCACGTGGTACAAAGTTATTCAATTAGCCCAAACGCATACCTTGACAACCCACTCCAGTCAAGCCCTTTGAAGGATGAAACATATTTTCTGCACACTTTCCAATATCACCCTGCTTTTACCAGATCATAATGCATTCTGTGCTTCGAAATGTCAAATCAAAGCAAATCCTGTCATAAATCTTGACTAAGTTGTTGAGTGTGTGGACATGCAAGTGTGGCTACTAATATATGTTTATCTGGAGAAGTCATCAGTGCCAGGGAGGGCCATTTATCACCCGTTCTCTCTAGACACCACTAACTGTATAAGACCAACCAGTCCCACAGCAAATGGCTTAACCTCATCCCAAGCAGTTGTTGCTGACAATCTGCCTGTAGCTTCCAAGAGACTTTACCATTCACGATTTAAAATACTGTTTTTGCAGAGTTAGCTGCCCACACCTGCCAGTAACGTCCATAGCAGACGCCTTGAAATGATACCATTCACCACCTCGTGTATAATTGCATCATTCACTAGAGAATAAGGAAAAAATAGAGGAAACACAAACACTAATCGAATGTCAAGCAGTCTGTGATGGTGCACCGGAGAATATAAAATTATGATTTTAATTCAGCTTCGAGAAAAAAACACAAACTCTTCTGCGTTTACATTTTGTCTGACTTCCACAAACAATAGAAGAGTACAGTGCCATTGCAAACAATATGGCTAAAAAAAAAGTTAAGACTGTTTAGACTTCTTACAATATATAGGTCACGAGTAGAAGCCATGATTTGCATTCTTTAGATGAACCGAAAATGCAGTTCTGTTAAATTGGGTAAATGCAGGGCTCGAGTCGGGGTACCACGTGGATGGACCGCGTCCCCCCACTTATTTTAGCGGGTTTTTACCGGATGGATGCCGTCCCCTCTGCCCAAAAGCTGGACTTTCAATTATGGCGTTACTTGCCCGGACGGCCGCGACATCGATCTCCCAAGTCAGTCTGTCTCAAATCAGGACGCAAGCTGGACCATGAGAGGAGCTCTCAGAACTGGTGGCGGCTGTTTGGAGAGAAGCCTGCTTGCCCTGGCATTTGAAGATGATCACCACTTGCTCCCAAGCGCGCATATATGTCGTTACCACGCGCGCGTTACAACGACCTACCATTACAACGCGGTTGTAACAACGCAAGTCGTTACAACGACTTGCGTTGGGGGGGGCGCAAATTTAAAACATTTAATTTACTATTCCAACACCAGTCCCCGTGGATAGCAGGGAAGGTGTTGGGATAGTAAATTAAATGATTTACTATCCTCGAGCGCCCCCCAGCGCAATGCGTTGTAACAACTTTCGTTGTTACAACCGCGTGGTAATGGTAGGTCGTGGTAACGCGCGCGTTGTAAACGTTGCGCACCCCAAGCGCTAATGTTGCAAGGCGACAGTAAAAATTTCAGGGGGGCCGGACCAGGGCACAGGTAGGAAACTGAAGAGGGGACATGTGCTGCCCATAGACTCGGACACCTTCACAGGGCAGCCAGCAGAAAAACAATTAGTCCTGCCAGCTTCCTGTTGTGACGTCACTTCCGGTGACACCACCTAACTTGGAGCGTCCCCCTCACTTCTTTTTTCAGGCTTTGTGACATGGATAAATGTGCATTTGTTATTTACAGCAATTACAAATGACAGATGTACTATAGGAAATGTGGATATGTTTACTTTGAATATGCTGCAACACGGGCAGAAAGCATCACATTGAACTTGGATTATATAGGGTACACCACCTGCTTAACTACTGACATATCCTGGAAGACAGCCTCAATAATGCAGAGTAAGGGTCCTGTGTGCTTTATTAACAGGCTGTACATGTGAGAAAGCTCCTGTGACAGTACAAGTAAACTGTGGTAAGTAGAGTCTTCAGATCACGTTGTAAGTATTAAGACCTTTACTGCAGAGAACAGCAAAACACAGACTCAACGCCTGCTGACCAGTTCTCCAACTGACACAATAGAACCTCTGGATCAGCAAGCAGGCATGAGAGTTCTAGAATGAAAACAGACCATAGAGAAAACAGAGATACCATAGAGAAGACATGCAAGCAGATAACAACAAAGCAGTACGTTTACAACACATCTTCCCTTCTTATATGAAAAGAAAACAACACAAAATTAATTACAAATATAATCATTTAAATAAGCAGGAGGTTTACGATACCTTGGAACTTTAGGACAGGAAATGGGGAGGGAAACTTGAGAAGAAGGATCAATGATGGTGTCTCGAAAACCAGAATCGGAAACATCACCACCACCATCGCCAACCCTGTCAGAAGTAGAAGAAAATGAGGAACACTCTTCCTGTGAGGGAGTAAGCATATAACCACTACCCCTCTCTTCACAAAAATCAGGACAAGAAACATCCTGGCTCAAGAAAGATTCACTTTTCTGAAATAGAGCAACCCTCCGCAAGTTCCACTTTTCCCCATTGGCAAGTACAACATAATGTGGAAACACTTCTTTAACCAAGAAAGGACCCTTAAACTTTGTCAAACCTTTCGAAACACCACCCGGTTTGACTTTCACTAACTCCCCTTTTGAAATGTGACTTCTCGCACACACCCCAATGTGATTCAGTTTGTCGACTTGTGTACTTTTAGCATTTTTCCCCTCAAACAAACTTTTGATCCAAGATGGAATTAGCTTATTACCAGGGACCCTTCCCCGCATGATCTCAAAAGGAGACTTACTCATACCGCCATGAACAGTAGTCCTATAAGCAAAAAGCATATCCTGGATAAGCTCAAGGACATTGCCACTACGAGAAAGAGCAAGTTGAATGGTACCCTTAACCAATCTGTTAACCCTCTGGCAAAGACCATTGCCTTGAGGGTTATACAGAGAAGTTCTATGGTGAGACACACCACAATGAGCCAAAAATGCACGCATATCATGTGAAGTCAATTGTGTCCCATTGTCAGTGACAATAACCTTAGGAAACCCCTCTCCTTGAAAAAGAGATTTCAAAAATGTAATTGTGGTTTCAGTTGTAATATCCTAAACAAATTCCACAACAACCCATTTACTGTACACATCCACACAAACTATGGCAAAACGAAGATTAGAACTCAACTCGGACATGGGTCCAATAAAATCCAGACAAATAGTATTCCAAGGCATATTTGACGAATAAATCTTGCCCACGGCAGAACCTACAGCAACTTTCAACCTCTTCTCACCGTTTTTGCAAAGAACACAGCGTTCAACCCACAATGACACCTGTGAGTCCATGCCAGGCCACCAAAAATTGTTTTTCAGTCTTTGCTGAGTCAAAGTCTGACCAAGATGGCCCTCATGAGCAATAGAAATAAGCTTACTTCTAAGTTCGGATGGGGGAATAAACTTATCATTTCGCATAAGAATCACATCACCATGGGTGGACAATTCTTCTAAAATCTTGACAAAAGGGCGAACAGGGACCTGCAAACAACTTTCTCTCTTGGGGCCATGTTTGACTATATACATCACTTCCTTCAAGGTAACATCCTGTTGCATAGCATCGAGCCACTCCTCCTTTGAAAATGTGCCTTTTCCGACAGAGGCCACATCATGCACCCACGCAACACTCTCATCCAACAAATCCTCCTTCCAAACATCCTGATGATCAGCACAAGGTAATCTAGAGAAACAATCAGCCTGAATATTCCTCCACCCTTGAACATGCTGAATTTCAAAGTGAAATTCCTGCAATTTTGCCGCCAACCTTGCCAGCCTAGGCGATCCTCTGACAGCACCACCAGGAGCAAAAATACGAATCAGGGGCTTATGATCCGTTTTCAATACAAAGTTGATTCCCCAGAGATAAGTGCGAAAATAATGAGCACCCCACACAGCTGCCAGAGCCTCCTTTTCTATGACACTATAATTTACCTCTGAAGCAGACAGAGTCCTAGAAGCGAAAGCTATGGGCCGTTCCTCACTATTGTGTCTCTGAAGGAGAACAGCACCTAATCCAAATGCACTAGGATGAAAACAGACCATAGAGAAAACAGAGATACCATAGAGAAGACATGCAAGCAGATAACAACAAAGCAGTAAGTTTACAACATAAACCTCAGATTTGTGGCAAGAGTAAGACTTGTCCTTCAGTAGACTTGATAGCAGATTGCCCGTCTGAAAGACTTTACTTGCCCTCCTTTTCGATTTGTTCTTCTTCTTTCAGTGTGCTTGACAGACAGGAGCCCACTGAGTGTGCTTTACTTTTTTATTTTTCCTATTTACCAGCAGAGCACAAGCAATGGTAGACTGGGGGTGGCATGAACACTGGTGCATTAAAGGAAAAAAGACACCTGACTGTTAATTGGGTAGTAAGAGATAACTAATCATGGTTCAGTGGCCCATTAGGCGTCCCATGTACACTGCACTTGCTACACTTTTACTAACTATGCCTTGTGAATATAGGCATTCCTTAACCAGAATGGCAGGCGAGCAGTTGGTTTTCAGTGCGAAGGAGTGGTGTTTGTATATGCATGTCACTTTATATGATCTTTATAAAAAAAATAGGTGCACATTTTTGTGAGAGATTTTTTAAATCAATTTTGGATCTTTATTTGTGGTGGTGCCCGCAGCCAAGGGCTATACTGGTTGATAACGGCCTTGAACACAAGTTATAGGCCAGAGCTGCAGGTAAGGGCCTGTAATGAGGGAGAGGTCCTTTAACAACCAGCATAGGCCAAGGCAGAAGGGCTATAGGACTATTAAAACATTCTCCCCACTGTGGGTAGAACATTCTACATTAAAAAGGGAGAAACGGAAAAACATTGGCATGTTAGAGCCGAAGGCCTATACCAATCACTATTGCCCCCGAGTCACTTCATTGTCTTCAATGGAGCTTACAACATTCCATTAAATGCATCGCTCTTATTTACCCGTTTCAGGAGAAGGCCCATCAGCTATGATATTAACTGCCTTCCTCTCTTACTGCATCTGCCCAATCTTAAACATTTTGCAGACTGTTTTAATGAAATAAAGGACTGTGTGGCTGTGAGAGGGCCCTGCCAGAGTCTACTTCTTACCACAAGCGGATAACTTCTGCTCTTTTCCCTGGGACATGCAGTAGATTTCCAGTGATGAATGAGCAAGAGCCCTCAAGTGCAGGCCAACAGATCATAAGAAGCACATCATTATCTTTGCCTTCTGATCTGTTTTTATGTTCAATTGTATTGACTCAAATCCAGCTGACTGAGCTTTCCACTCACTGTTTATCAACAAAAGGTTTCCAGTCATTTTCTCTTTTTGAAGCTATAATTTCCTGTAAAAATGTATTGTGAGTTCCTGTTTTTACAATAACATTTGTGAATCTCAAACTGATTTTTATCATTTTTGTCATGTGAATTAGTAATTGGAAAATAGACATATTTTCAATTACTTTGTCATACTTTCTTCAACTGTTGAGTGATGGAACCTTTCCTGTCAGGTATTTCCTGTCACTGTCAAAACAATTTACTAAGAAGCCTCAAAGGTAAAATGTACATCTGCGGTAGAATTTAAATATTTAGTTTTCAAAATAAGTAATAAGAGGGTAAAGTAAAAAGCCACATACAAAAGCCAACATCCACACAGGGAATATTTTAGGCAACTGAATACATTTCTTGTGTCAGACACTATAAACATTTGCCAAGTTAATGTATTCATGGGTACAGCCTGTTCAACAACATACTCAAAGCAATAGACCTGGAAACTTCAGTATCACATTCTATGTAGTCTAATCCAATAACAAGCAATTTTAGAACTTTTCATTTTGATTTTCTGCTATTCCATCAATGCAAATAAGGGATTTCCTCAGTTGAGTATTGACACAGCATACCCATCTGGGCTGAATTGGTCATACATGATTCAGGAAAAAATCCCTGTCAGGTAGAGTGTAGTGGACTGGCTGCAAGTTTCACCGATGGGGTGTAACACGGTGCCCTATATCCACTACAGCGCAGAGGAGCCCCACCCTTAAGAGTGCGCCCCATTCAGCAAAACACCTATACATATCCGAGAGAAGTGAGACCCTCATCATATTCTTCAGGTTGGCTCAATAATGTTGTCCTACCCCACAGTCACTAAACTCCCAACCCCAGTACGAGGCAATGACAATCACATGTCTTCTAGCCATGTACATGATTTACAGCTACAGTGAAATTATCCCTCTGCTCACTATGCCACACCGTGAATAATTGGCATATTTCATGAGCTTTTTTTCAGACCGATTGTCATATCTTTGTGTTTTTAGGCCAATATTTGCAGAACGTTCGCACACCTGAATAAATAATGTATTCCCATGTAAAAAATTATAATTTTCAGAGGAGGCACCCTACACAAACTACCCTGGGTAGGATGAGGCTTGCAGTGCTTGTCTGCTGCCAAATATGGATAGCATTAACAAACAGTACAGAGCTTCTTTTAAGTCCCAATTCAGCTGCTGACCACAATCAATCTTCAGTAGATATTGATGGAAGCAGGCTAGAGAGACACACTGTTGGTATGTGAGAAATAAGGTCTGCCGAGGCTGAATTTAGTTTCTGCTTTTTCCCGTGGCCATAGTGGAAGTCAATTGCTTTCCCGGTTTATGGAGATGCACATACATCTTTATAATGGCGGTTGGTTTATTACCCGTACCGCATGAAAATGAGTGGCCACAGAATTGAGGCCCTTTTTGAGTTTGACAGACGAAATGCTCCATTGGAAACATGGCGTATCTTCAAACCGCTGTATTACAAGTCCATTATAGTCTATGTAATTTGTAATCTTGGGGGTGGAATATCTGTCGCATTTTGACAGAGTAAGGCTCTCTGTTTTTGTTGTGAATACAAGAGGACACACACAACCTGTGCTTCCACTTGCTTCAAAAGATACTCTGGACTCACACTAATGTCCAGGCGAAGTTCATAAAATAGTTAAAATGTGCTTTCTAGGCGCTGTCATAATGAAGTGAAAAATAAAGTGAGGGAACTGGATAAAATAAAGTTGTATCCCTTCCAGTCAGTGTCGACAATTGTTACTATAGACGTCACTGTTAACAATGGTAGAGAGTGAAATCTTTTATTTAGAGCAGGGTAATGGAACTGGCCAAACGTAAGGGCTGAGCTATCGTGGCTGATGTGCCACTAACCTACAAGTCTATATCTCTGACCATTAATGTTCCATTTAGTTGTTGCTCACAATGTTATCTCAGTTAAGACGCAGGGACATGGAAAGCATATTTCACAGTCTGTTTGGTCTTCATTTTTCTGTCCTTTTATACAATGCAGGTGTCTCAATCAATGCTATTACATAGAAGGGTAAACCCAAAAGCACCGGGACCAGGGCATTCAATGTTACAGGGAAAGTGGTCCCAGTATGTACATTTTAAAGAACACAAACAATACTTCATACTTAATCTAAAGTGAAAACAATTACACAATTGAAAGAGAGATGTTATTTAATCACATCCTCATCAAAGCATATGTATGACAAAGAGTTTTCACAGAATATATACAATCTGCCCAGAAGGAAGGAGGAAGTGGGGTAGGTAAGTGGTTTTTGTGAGGATTGAGGTTTAGTGGAATGTTTAAGAGATCCAGTGAGGTCACAGAATACATTATTGACATCACAAAAGCATATTTACTAAGCCACTTAAGAGAACAATGGTACACCTAGGCCATATATTGAAACACAGTAATAATAATCTGTTGTTCATGGATAGGTAAAGATGTAAAAGTCGACGTTTCGACCCCTGATAGATGTAGGTTAAGTTCCACCTTACTACGGGGTCTTCCTCAGGACTGGGGTTGGTGGTGTGGGTGAGTGAGGGCACCAAAAAACCACCTGATTTGTGGCGCAGATCCAACGGTCCTGCTGCTGGAGTGAATCACAATTGTGATTCACTCCAGCGGCAGGACCGTTTCCCGCGATTGAGGCACGGGCTGTCCGACTTTGAAATTGAGTTTCAAAGCCACCGAGGATTGATTCACATGCCTTAATTAGTCATTGCGCATACCTGCTAAGAGGTGTTAAATCGCTCTCTGTTTTACTAGGAGTTTACCGGCCCACCTTGTCTCGTTGAATCTGCACCACAAATCGGGTGGTTTTTTAGTGCCCTCACTCACCCAAACCACCAACCCCAGTCCTGAGGATGACCCCGTAGTAAGGTGGAACTTAACCTACATCTATCAGGGGTCGAAACGTCGACTTTTACATCTTTACCTATCCATGAACAATAGATTGTTATTACTGTGTTTCAATATATGGCCTAGGTGTACCATTGTTCTCTTATGTGGCTTAGTAAATATGCTTTTGTGATGTCAACAATGTATTCTGTGACCTCACTGGATCTCTAAAACCTCCCACTAAACCTCAATCCTCACAAAAACAACTTACCTACCCCACTTCCTCCTTCCTTCTGGGAACATTGTATATATTCTGTGAAAACTCTTTGTCATACATATGCTTTGATGAGGATGTGATTAAATAACATCTCTCTTTCAACTGTGTAATTGTTTTCACTTTAGTTTAAGTATAAAGTATTGTTTGTGTTCTTTAAAATGTTAATCAATGCCATGGCATAGCTAGCACCTTGGGCACCCTTAACGGTGCCTCTGTTTGCCGTTCTGTGGCGGTAGCATTGAAGAGAGGGGTTGGGAGTGGGGGTGCTTTTGAGATTCGGCCGATTGGATTGCTGCCCGCAACAGCCACTTTGTAGAGCGGGGGCGAATTGCCACCATGAGACAGCAAGTAAGAGCGGGAGGAGGTCGCCGCCCCCAAACAATGTGTCGCCCGGGGCAGTACAACGTCTCCCAGCCACACTTGCTACGCCACTGAATCAATATCCCTCTGGGATTCTTCACTACTGTTGTTAGGTCTCGGTTTCCGGCCATTAACCTATCCTATTCGACCAGAGGAGGAAACATTTTTGCTGGGAATCTCCATCAAAGTCCATCCGGTCATCTTCAATACTGTATAAGGGAGTGGACCTTCTGCCAAGTTGGTTGGGGGTCGTTTTTTGTTATCATTCTCAATGTTTCTAACTCCATGCCTTAAATAAGAATGTGGCTAACCTGGTTGTTTTCTCCCAATAAAAGTCTGAACCTGTACCACTCTTCTGATGTCCCCTTTCACTCATGGTTTGTGACAAATCATATTTTCTTGATTGTTGATATTAGTAAAAACATCACTTTTGATTCTGTATTTTGCATTGTGGTGGCGTATGACGATATTCCAATCTACTGTGAAAGTTCTGCAGTTGGAAGAAGGTTCTTTCTTGTTGGGAGATTTTTAATGGCAGTTTGTCATTTCTTTAACCTTTGCTCCAAAAGCCTAACCATTCAAAACATGGTTTATAATCACATTTCAACAGTTTGGCAATCACAGTACCCTGATCGTTTGGGCTTGATGTTCGTTGATCTCATGTCATGTTTTCAAAGAAATCCAGCCTGCCCCCTGGTATAAGTGTGTCTAGAGATGGCTGTTTTAAAAGCAAAAACGAGGAGAAATATAGCATTTCTACTCGTTTTGCCAATTTAAGACCAGGTTTTCCCTGGTCATTGCATGCTTCCTACCCCTTGAGGCTGAAGACCATGTTCAAATGGCATTCCCCCAGCCGTTTACTTCGCTCCTCATTTCAAAGGCAACTACTGGTACCAAGAACCAAGAAGAGAAAATGGGGGGATAAGGCATTCTCAGTTGCAGCAAGTATGCTCTGGAATTCCCTATCCCTGGTGCTTAGATTTATCTGCTACCGTTCAGAAAAGCCCTTAAGACCTGGCTGTTTACAGCCAAACGGTGAGCTGAAGTTCTCTCACTCTGTTTCTGGACTCCATGGTATTTACGGCGTCTCTCTAGCACCTTGTTGCCTGATGGTGACTGCTGCACTATTTAAATACAATCAAATCATCTGGCAAATAAAGGTGAACACCTGTTGGTTGCAAAAAAACAGGTGGGAAATGCTGAAGATGATCAACAATGCTGAGTTCGGCCTAAACGGTATCAAGGGAGAACTAAGAGCCATCTGCCTTATGGTGATGAAACATGGATATGTGTTGGACTTGATAACCGCGATGGAGGATGGGGGGGGTGCCAAATCGGTGCATACTGCTGTACTTTCATCCCTGAAAATGACACTGGCAATCGGATACTAACTTTTGACATCAACCAACAGCATTGTCTACAAGCTGACATGAAGAAGGAGGGAGGTGCGCTGGAGCTGAACTGGTTTACAGACTTATTTTCCTGGTACCCACGATGGGTGACCAGATTCTGCCTGTCATTGCTTCCAATTTCACTTCTTGTGCTATATTTGTGTGGTTTCCTACAAGTAGGAGTTTCCTGCTGTAAAAATACAGTCCTCATGTTGGTTAGAACACAAGTAACTAGGGAATTATCAATAGACACAACAGAAACACAGCAAACCTCGAAAAATTTGAGGGTTACGAAGTATGGGATTAATGATATAGTTGAAAACTCAACTACAGGGGAATGTTAATATTGCTAAATATAATATCAATGCATTTCATGATATATGTATGTATAATAACAAACTTGCATTACCGTTGTTGAATTCACCCGATATGACCTCCGCTTCAACCCAGAATCAGAAGTTCATGATCAGGCCGGCCCTGTGACCTAGGCCTGAAGCAACTATTGGGCAGATCACAGGTGGGTTGACACGTAACCCTTAGACATATGCGCAAACAGGGAAAACCCAGATAGAACCCACAGATAGGATGCAATAGCACAATGGTTTTAGGAGATTGGACCCCATAAAACATGTTTGGCCGGAGGGGCATATGTTCCCAAAACACCATAAAGTCAGATGCCACACTAAGGTAAGGACACTCAGACAATCAGAACACATCATGCATACTATATGCGGAGATCACGTGTTCTCAATGTCAGACATCTGGACACGTGCCTAGTGGCCCCACATTATATCCACACAGGGTATCAAATGACCACATTTATGGCCCATGACTAGGCCCAGATTAATTTCTCCAAAGGAATGTACTTAATGATTTGTGACGCTTCATGAAATGTATATAATGATGGCCGAAACCAATGTGCTTTGAACAGTCTTCAGACCTTGACTCTGTTGCCTGCTCTCCCGGGCCACTGCGTTAAATTAAACTGACTGTTCCTGTTTTGCCAAACATCTCTTGTCTGGTCGTGGCTCGCATGACTCACAGGTGGGGGGGGCTGGTGAGGGTCATTGTCACATGGGTGTTCGGGTGGGGGGACAAATTTTACAAATAAAAAATAAAATGTACCTTACCTGGTCCCACGCCTCCTCTGCTTCTGGCTGGTTCCCGCATTTTCTTGCTGCTTTTCTTGAACCAGAGCAGGCCTCCTCCCTCCCCAAAGCTAATCACAACGCTGCAATGGCAGCGTTGTGATTGGTGCAGACAGCGCCCAGTCAGGTGCCTGTAGGGAGGCCATTTTCTCTATGTAGACTGCATGCAGCCTACATAGAGAAAATGCAGAGTGCGAATGACTGTTTTGGTCGGCCCCAGAGGGCCGACCAAACAGCCAGGGCACCCAGTATTGGGCAAGCCACTCCTTCCCAACCCGTTCACCTGCCAGCCCCCAACCAGGCATACCGTTCTGCTTTCTCGCAGCTCGAGAATCAGAAACATAAAATAGTATTTAAAATATCATTTTATGTTTCTGCTTCTTGCACTGCTAGAAAGCAGTGGGAGATGCTCCTCTGCCCTAATGGAGGAGCCGACCCTGCTCTTGTCTTTTATTTTTTCAAGGTAAATTCACATTCGAGCAACAAGATTGATGTCCTGGCTGCTTCCCCAACAATAAGGTTCTGCACAGAATATGTGTTGCAAGGTGGAAGTATTATGTGATATGAGTGGTGGGCCTTAGCATGTAATAATAACACAATACACAAAAATGGGCCTTGGATTCTCTCACAGCAATCCTTAGCTCAACCATGGTAGAGGGGCAGAGAGTAGTCAGGCTTACTTAGAGGAACATGTATAGAACATTTCCTGTACCAACATTGACAATAAGTAAATGACACGTCTCAAAAGAAATCCTGACACCAATTTATGAAAATAGATCCATGGGAGCTGTCAAAAATGGAGCACTTGGCAAAACCACACTTGGAGATGGAGTTACACTCTACCCTCGGGGACTAGAGGCCTGTGGGGTCCCAGGACCCGGGTGTAACAGCTGGAATTCTTCTATCTTGCTCTGCGGCTCCGTATGCAGAGGTAGCTGGCAGCTGTCAATCACCAGGTCAGGTCACACCAAAGATGCTTTGCCACACATTCAATGAGTTCAACTTCAGAATGCAGGAACACAGCAGCGGGGTCATTGCCGATGTTGGTCTCTGTGAGTTGCTCTTGGGCTGGAGATGTCACTCAAGGGGACGATCACCCAACTGGCAATCAGCAAACTTTGTCTGTGGCAAATTTGGTCATTGGGTACTTCGGGGGCTGTAGGTCGACAAGAGTGGTCTAGCAGCGTAAAACTTGGTGTGAGCTTAGCTACCCCTCAGTCCTTGCAGGACACCAATTCCCTTTGAGCTCATTCTTGACTGGCAC